>NW_026947496.1:10000000-11200000 GCF_034190915.1 Cavia porcellus
CAGCCACCTACAACCCAAACAGAGCTACACCCAGGCATATAATAATCAAAATTACAGAAATCCAACATAAGAACAGAATATTAAAAGCTGTCAGAGACAAGAAACAGATCACTTACAAGAGAACACCCATCAGAATCACAGCAGACTTCTTGGCACAAACCATCAAATCACAAACAGTGTGGGGGGAAATAATTCAAGCTTTGAAAGATAATAACCTCCAGCCAAGATTGATATATCCTGCACAACTGCCCCTAGAAATTAATGGAGAAACAAGGTGCTTCCAGGATAAAGAGGAACTAGGGGAATATGCAATTCAACTCTATAGAGAATACTGCAGGATATTCTAAAAGAGAAAAATACCAAGATTCCAGAAACAGTGGCAGAGAGGCCACAATGAATGGAGCAGAAAGCAAAATGAAGAAGACAAACTGACAACTAATGACAGAAAAAGAGCACAACAGAAATGAGGCAGAGAAGGTTGGATGGTATGAGCAGCTATAAAGCAAAATGAAGAAGACAAACTGACAACTAATGACAGAAAAAGAGCACAACAGAAATGAGGCAGAGAAGGTTGGATGGTATGAGCAGCTATTTTGGAGAAAACAAGACAACATAATAGCTAGTGCTGATTTAATATCCTCTTGTTTTGAAGTACCATCAAGCTTTTGTTCTTCTGTTGCCATCAGTCTTAACATGTTGTATCTTGTTGGATTTCAGTATATGTGATAATATAAACAAAAACTTTTATAGACAAGGAGACAATACAGAAGTTCATTTTCTGTTATTTGGTTCTAAATACCCTGTAATACTGTCATTCTCTTGAGTGGTTTTACATTGTCTTGATATGTTTGATGCTACAGCACATGAAGCTATACTCAAAGATTTCAAGGAAAGAGACACCATCGTAACTGCTTTTATGTCGAGATATCTTGTGGTAAAACACTACTTTGCTTAAATGGTTATGTTCTGACTTGTGCTATTTTGTTGTTATATCCTCTTTTATCTCAATCTCTTTTTTAAATTTTTATCTTTTTAATTAAGGGAAAAATAAATAAAATAGAAGGATATATTATAGTAACCCACTTTGATTTCCTATTAACTTGATTTGAAACCCTGTATTGCTCTCACCATCTTGTTTTGACTGATTTTACTCTATTCTGTTTTGCTTGACAGTACCAAGTTTGAGGGTATAGGCAACAACTGTGAAGACAATAAGATTCACTATGATGCCCATTCTGGTTTGACTGTTATCTTCTTTTGAAGTCCTGTTATGTCTCCAATGTTTTGGTTTTATTGGTTTTGTTCTTTACTGTTTTGTTCAATTTTATTATAACTGATGATATAGGAACTTCTTCTTAAGGTAGCAAGAGGCATTAAGGTAACCATTGTTGATCACCTTGTATTCTGTTTTTACATCATGTACTATGTCCATCCTTTTGATTTAACTGACTCTGCTTTGTTATGTCACATTTGGTTTTATTCTCTTCAAAAAAAAAGTAATAAGAACTGTGAGGGTAATAAAACCCAAAATGCATAATTGTCATTGTAAAAAATAGAGGAAAAGAAAGTGCTCTAAAGGATATAACTGCATGTATATTTAAGTGTATAAGATAGATAACCATATTACTGAGTTTTGTTGGATCATTGAACAAAACTGTTTGCAGTCTCACTGTTTGAAAGTCCACTTTATATGCTTTAATTTTGTAACTTGAACAACTATTTCTTTTTTTTTTTCTTGTCTTTTACCTTTTTTTAATCGGTACCAGGGATCAAACTCACGACCGCCTGCTTACAAGGCAGGCGCTTATGCTGCTGAACAACTATTTCTAAGTTGACAGCCCCTTGAACAACTATTTCTAAGATGACAATATGTAATCTATTAGTGATTTCCTACTGTTTATTTTTTTTGAAATTCTGTATAACTTGTACCCTTTTTCTGTTTGTTTTTCTCTCCTTAAATAAAATTTTAAAAAAAATTCACAGAACTTGATTTAGAATCAGCATTACTGGAAAGAAGACAATGTTCCTATGTAAACTCCACTATTGATAATAAAATATTATATGCATGTACTATTTTTTTATAGGTACCAGGGACTGAACTCATGACCACTCATGACCATGCACTTGCACTTATGCCACTGAGCTAAATCCCCAGCCCAAACAAATGGACATTTTTTTTTTTTTTGGTACCAGGAACTGAACTCATGACCTTGCACCTGCCAGACAGGCGTTAAATCCCCAGCCCCCATCTTATGCTTTATTGAGAGTATAAATTGATATAAATTGAACCTTGCATGTGCTCCAGCAAGCATTCTACCACTGAGCTACATCCAAGCCCTAAATTGATACACTTTTAAGGTAATTTGTTGGTGTTTATTAAAACTTAAATGTATTTGGTTTGATTTTGCTGTATCTCATTGAATGGACAACTATTGTGAAGATAACAAAATATACTATGGTACCTATTACTGTTATCCCAGTAATCTGGATAGTAGCATGGATCAGTGAGACCCTTTCTTAAACAACAACAATAAAAATATGGCCATGGAAAACCATTTATATCTAGAGGTTAACATTATAGAACGTTTTCCCTTTTAACAATGGTTTTATGTTTAATTTAAGGACATACCTGTTTGTCCTCACAATCATGTCAAGAAATTTATATCACTGAAATATTTAAGGAACCAAATTTGTATCATATCTGAGAGGACAGATGGCTTCAGCAAAAAATAAAATGATGAATAATGAAATATATGTATAAATGTTATCATGGAAATTCAGATAAAAGACAAAAACAAACTTTAGGTGCATATAGTATGACCTCCTTTTGGTTAAAAAAAAAGTAATAAAACATATATGTTGATACAGCCATAGAGAGCTGGGCATGGTGATACGCACTTGTAATCCCAGAACTCAGGAGGCTGAGGCAGGAGGGTTGCTATGATTTTGTGGCCAGCATGGACTACATAATGAGCTCAAGGCTGGCCTGAACCACATAGTGAGACCCTTTCTTTTTTTAATTTTTAAAATTTTTTATTATTTTGAAGGTAGTAAAATACAACAGAAAGACAGAACAAAGCAATTGAGACAATGCAGTGAAACTGGTACAGAACTTCACAGCAGGTTACCGGGATAACAGTAATAGGTACCATAGTGTATTTCGTTATCTTCACAATAGTTGCCCATTCAATCAGATACAGCAAAATCAAACCAAATACAGAACATTATAGGACTTATCAAAGCAGAATATTGAACAGAACAATACAATTAATCAAAGCAAAGCAAAACAGTGAGAACAATATTAACCTTCTAAGACATGGAAGAAGGAAATTCCCCCCTATTTGCTATATTGCATATTGTCAACCACCAGAGAGATGCTCAGACCTCTGCTCCCATTTGCGGGGGGAGGGGAGGGGATGTTTGAGTCTCCACCCACGCACTGGTAGGCTCACAGCTGCTTACCAGGGAGGCAAGCAGGCTGCTTTGTTTCCCAGTGCTCCAAACTCCAACGTGGCATGGATCAGTGAGACCCTTTCTTAAACAACAACAATAAAAATATGGCCATGGAAAACCATTTATATCTAGAGGTTAACATATAGAACGTTTTCCCTTTTAACAATGGTTTTATGTTTAATCTAAATGCACCTATAAATAATAATGATATATTAATAATTGAAATAAATGGGAGAAGACAGGGGATAACAAAATAGGAGAGGTGGTCTCTCAAGAGGAGGAGAGCTCCATCTAAATCTCCAGTGAAATAGCAGCAGATGGGGGCTGTAAAAATCACATACTGAAAAAAAAATCACATACTGAACAGCTGTTTGTGTGCCCACAGTTAATGTAAAAATTAACTTGTCCTACACCCGCTGAGAAATGTGGTACAGTTGTCCCCTGTGAACTTGGGCTCCGCACTGGCTGACTGAGCAAACCTCACATCCAGCATGTGGTTAGGAGCACAAAGGTGATGCAGGACTGAGCCTGTATGGGCTTTATTCCCTCATCATTGTCCCCAAACAGTACTGGGTAACAACTGGATCAGCAGTGCTTGCACGTCTCAGGCCCCTGAAGGCACAGAGCAGTGACCAGCACACGAGGAAGCTCACACAGGTTCCATACCATGCCACACCATTCCACGTTAGGGACTTGGGTACCTCCAGGTTTGGGCACCTGGTTGCTCACTAATAAAGAGGGGTGACTGTAACTGACAGAAAGAAATACATTGTTTTTCATCCTTTAAACTTCCTGTGAATCCTGAGAAGGCCCTTCTCTGACTCCCCACCCTGCTTGAAATGAACTCCAGTGTCAATCTGAGTGCATCTGTGCAAATGCTGTACGGCGCTCACCGAAAACAGTGTGCCCTAGGTGAGGTGCACCTTTCAGTGAGCCTGCGTGCTGCTTCGAGGACGGGTGAGCTTCACTCCTCCGTGTCAGTGAGCATACAGATACTCGTTGTACGGAGGACTCTGGGCACTATGTTGAAACCCACTAGTCCTTCTGAACACCGTACGGATGCCTCACACAGCTGTGACTGCTTCACGGAGGTGCCATTTGGCTCCACTCCCCTCACTCTCCCTTTGTCCGGACCTCTAACTTCACCCTCCATCAGCGTGGACCATTTCTATAACATAGACCATTCCCTGTTTAATTTGCCAACCCAAGTCTTTTATTTCTAGTCTAAAAATGCTCCATTTAAAAGAAGCACTGAAGGGGATAAATGCATGGAAAGGAAACTTGCTCCCTGGTTTCGTATGCAGGGCAGATACAAAAGACATCTGTGTGGTAGTGATCCAGGAATCAGATTTCTTTGCTTGTCCTGTTTTTCCAAGGATGGCAAGAGGAACTGGTGTAACCATGGAAATGTTCCTTCCAAAAACACAAACCTTAAACAGCTTCAAAGCCTGGAGACACAGGAAACCGGGAGCTGTAGCCTCCCAGCCCAGACCTCAGCATCACCATGACGCAGGGAAGCTGCAAAGAAACCCTTCCCCTCACAGAAAGAAACCCTCCCCTCCCAGAAAGTGCCACAAACACACAGCCTTTTGCTTCTCTCCTCCAGGCAAGTGCCTTTTATTGTGTAAAACAAAACACTTGTCAGCGATTCCAGAAATGAACTACCTACTTGTCTAAAATCTTCTTAAGGACTATTATTCCATAGGTAGATTCACTTTCTGTAGGTAATTGAATTGTGGCATTTAAATCTGGAACTAAAGCCATCTGTTTTAATCAACTGGTTGGAACAGGATTAGTCCTCTTGGGGGACAGAGATCTTTCCTGTTCTCAGCTACACTGGAAACAACTAAAATGTAAGAAATTCATCAGCAACTGGCTGCAGTACAGAGTAACTGCACTGAAAGAAATTCAACAAATCCTGATCGTATGCCTGTCATCGGATAGCACTGTCAAATGCCAAGCAATCTCCCGCCAACAAAAACAGACAAGATCTCTGAGCTATAGAATTTACTCATAACTTGGTGGCCAACTGTTACTGTTAAAGGGACAACTGTCTCAGGCAGTGAGAAGAAATTCAGCAGGGTGATAAGGAGAGCATGACCTGTGAGTCAGGCGTGCAACTGAAAAGCCACGAAAAGGGTATCCTGTGAGCTAGGGCTGGCACGCCTGGACGTGGACCAGCAACAGGACAGAGGGCACAACAGCTGCCAGACAAAAACAGAAAAGGCAGTGGCACGGGAGAAGTCCAGGAGGACCAACTGCGCGGGGCCGAGAGGAAGCAAGAAAGAGCTTGGGTTTTATTTTGCATGAAATCAGCAAACAGTTCATTGAAGAGAAAGTCTCTTCTTTGTATGAGTCTTGTCTATGACTCATACAACATTTTGACTGCTGTTGTAAGATTATGATACATAGTGTATTAACTATTGTTATTATCCAATTACTGTTTCATAGAAGAACACTTCATATTTTTTATTAAGGTTTCCCTGTATTATATATACTTATATATACTTTATATATTTTTATTAAGGTTTCCCTGTAGTGTATATGTATACATATACATATACGTATATATATGTATATGTATACGTATACGTATATGTATATATGGGGTGTTGGGGTCTGTGCCTAGATCCTGAATCTCCCAAACGAGTACACCGCGAAGGCCCAAATGGATGAGACAAGTGGTATGATCTTTAGAGCTCCAGAACCAAAACCCTCTGCAGAGTCTGTAACTCTGGTGGCTGAGACAATGTCTCTGGGTGGCCCATAATTTATTTAGTATTCAGACAAGAAAGGAGTTGGAGTAGAAAATGCAGGAAACCTGAGCAGGCCCTTGGGAAGGGTTCAAGGATCCCTCCAAGCAATAGACGATGCTAATTAAGGACAACTATACAGAAAGTCTCCAGGTGGCCTCAGCTGTGGCCTGCCTTGCCCGAGGCATCTCCTCATTCTCAGTTCAGCCATGCCCGGGACATGCCACAGCCCTGCACATGTATTCAGCTTCAATGGCTTCAAATACATAATTAAAGTTAAGGGCAATATCTAAAAAAGAAAGAAAAAAGACACTCAGGGTCTTTCGCTCTGATTGATGTCATCATTCTGCTGCTTGTGGTTAGAGGCAGAGAGACCAGGTGAGAGATTCTGACTTATGGCGGCATGGCAGAAGTGGAGATGACAATGGAAGAAATTCTATTATACATACTTCATAGTAAATTCAATAGGCAGGCAACTGTCTTACCCACTTAATGTGAGAGATAAAATTCTAGTCAAGAAAGACATAGCTGGAAACATGTGTTTTAGGATCAGTGAGGGAAGATCATAATGAGGACAGGTAAGGAAGTCTGATACACTAATGCAGTAAAATATTGTTTATATTCAAAACAGAAATGGGGGACAGGGCTTTAGCTCAGTGGGAGAACACTGCTCTAGTAAACAGGAGGCCCTGGGTCAGTCTTTAGCGCTAAAATATTAAAAATCTAAAAAAAAAAAAAAGAAATGCAATGAAGTCTAAACTTAAAAAAGAGACATAAACCAATGGATTCCACCTACCGGCCATGCTTTAGGTCTGCAGAGAAGGAGCATCTATGTCCAGAGACTGCTCCAGTAAGTACACACTGTTACTTTAATTAGAAGGAGCATTTCAAAGAACTATTTTCCAGAGAAAAAGATGGTCTTTCAGGATACCATAAAATGTCTAAGAAGACTTATATAAATATAAAACAAAAGAACTTCCTAAAAATATTAATACAATATGGTAGCATATGATATATTCAAGAGTGATAGCCTCACATTTCTAACCACTGCTGTGGGCATGGATCAATTAGAAATCAGACAGTCGGGTGTGGTGGCACATGCCTGTGGTCCCAGCACTCAGGAGGCTGATGCAGGAGAATCATTGTGAGTTTGAGGCCAGTGTGGGCTACAAAGTGAGGTCAAAGTCAGCCTGAACTGCATAGCGAGACTGTCTCAAAAATGAAAAAAAAAACAAAAAAACAAAAAAACAAAACCCAGAAATCAGACGATCCAAGGCCCCTGGTGAGCCTTGTTACTCCTTTAGCTGCTGGAGCGTGATGGAGTTTCCAGTGGGAAGGCATTCAGAGGGCTCAGAGCAGCACTGTTTGCCAACCAGTATGGCTATTATATTCCAAGAACCAGGACGGGTGATTCAGTGGTGTGGAAGGAATATCAGTCCTGGACACCAGCACATCACACCTACTTCCTGCAGCCACTGTATCTGTTAACGCATGACCACATCCAAAGTCAGCCTGTGACACAGTCACCTGAATAAGGCAGATTATATAGTAGTGTACATATTCTGACCCTGTAGGTATGCTGGCATGCGTGGGAACAGAAACGAAAAACATTTTATAGCCACTAGCAGGACTGCAGGTGATTTTTTTCTTACTATTTATTTATATTTTCTAAATCCCTTAAATAAAATAAACTAGGAGCCATAAAAGCTCTGATCCTAGTCAAAGAGTTTCATTTTTTTTCTATTATAGATAATAACAGTCATAGAATACAGCACTGTATTTCTGAATCGAGTCATGTCATTTCCTGAAAACTGAAATTCTACAAACCTGAATCATATTTCACTGCTACAGAATCATGAAGTTCACACTAGACGGAGACCCTGTCTCAAAAAAAAAGTAAAGTTGCTATCTATTATCTAATATTCACTCATAGTTCATGAAAAAGCCAGAGGAACTAAGAAACCTTATTTAGAGTCACTGCATTTGGAGATAACCTTCAATTTTCTTCACATCTTCTATCAGTCAAAAGGGCTTTGGGGTGGCGGGACATGAACATTTACTACAGATGAAAATAAAAACAAAGAAACTGCTTCGAGAAAGTTCAAAAGATGCAGAACTGAGATCTCTCTCTCTCTCTCTCTCTCCAATGAATGAGAGAAATAAAGGCCATAGATCTATGTTGTGAGGTACAAACAACATGAAAACAACCAGAGGAAAATTATCTTTTATTATTATTATTATTTTATTATTTTCTGTTTATGACAGCTAATTTTCCTATTTTACAGGGATAAAATAAATGTTTTGTCACGTAAAGAAATAGCAGTCATGACTAAGGTCCTGATGCATTTTAACAGTGTCTTTTCCCATGGATTTTCTCCTTTGGAAACCTTGAGGTGGCAAAGAAAAACACATTAGCTCTATTTCATCCCTTCCTCCCTCTTTTTCCCTACCTCCCGTCTTTTCTTCCCTATGACATACAGATTCCAGCACTGAAAGAGTCCTTTAAAATCGCTCTCCCTGCATTTCCGTTCATGGGCAAATCTCGGTGGAACAGGAGACGACGGAGCGCCTGCCCACTTACGCTCGAGGTGATGTGGACGTTTCGCTGGAGTCTCTCAGTCACTTGTGACCAATGGTTTTCGTAAGGATTATTGTAGTTACTTTGCACAGGTGAACAAAACCCACAACTGCCGGTGCTTAAAAGCTTTAGCCAACATCACTGAACAAAACTTACTACTAAAGTTATCAATCAGGATTGATATTTGTATTATTTATAATGCATTCTTAGTACGATGAAATTTAGACGGCTTTATCACCTCTGTTTTACGGAGAAGGCAGTTTTACATCTGCAGTGGTTTTAAGAACTTCAGTGATCTCAGGTGAAAGGCTTGAGAATGTGAGGAAGAGGAGGATGATGATGGAGTCGGGTGTCACAGAGCAGGAAGGGCCTGTGGTGGACACAGGAAGTGCTGCCCTGAGTGGACTGCCCCAGCCAGGCCAGGGCTGGAAGCCAAACCCCAGTGAAAGGCACCCGAGCCTGGTGGGAAGTGCAGCCTGCAGTCCTAAAGGCGCCGCCCTTGGGGCTGGGTTATTGCGGGTTATAAAAGGGCCGCAGCTGCAAACTCAAACTCCTGATCTCTACTGCCTTCACAACTTCCTGCCACGCCTTGTCCAGGGGGTGAGAGGTCTCCCGAGAGGCAGCTCCTAGAACCACTGGCAGTAGCTCTTATAATCCTCCTTATGAATCCTCCATGGTGTGCTGTCATGGCAGCACAAGCAGACATGTCCTGCTCCCCTCTCAAGAAAGGCCTGCTGCACAGCTGCAAGGAGAGCTCAGCTGTCACCTTAGTGCCACCTCACCTGCAAAAGGCCACCTGGCTCAGGACAGCCCACATTTGCCAGCTGAACAGGCGTGGCTCAAAGGCCTGGCCAGACAGACAGAAACGGGACAGAACGACAAGCACTGTGAGCCCCAGAGGAACAACACTGAGCCAGCATTGCGGCCGCACTTCCTGCACTCCACTTCCCAGGTCCTCTCTTCAATAGCCTTGGTCCCTAAAGCCAGCGTTACATCCAAACTCTGCCTGCATCTGGAACCCTGGCTGGGGTCCATGAGCCATCGTACACTGTACAGTCAAACTGTAGTACAGCACTATCTGTATAAAAATGAACGGAATGTACCCAGGGACAGCACTGGACACTACTGGATCCTTGTTATCACTAGGAGTAGAAGCATGGGGACCTTCTGCTTCTGCTTTGCACCTTTGGAAAAGGTCACACTGTCCAGTATGTGAGATGCAGGCACAGGCCCCTGGGCTTCTATTTTCAGCTACAGACACTTCTATGAACTTGCAGCATTAACTCTAATATAAAAGAATGGCAAACTTGAGTATTAAAATTAGGAAGTCTGGCCAGGGAAACAGCTCAGTGGCACAGTAACTGCCTGACAGGTGTGAGGCTGACTTCATCTGTGGTCAAAAAAAAGAAAAGGAAGCCTTTGTTCACCAAAATATTTTTACACAATAGAAAAAACTTAAACCTGAGAACCTACTAAGATATTTATTAAAAATAAGTACAAAGGAAAAAGAGAATATAAGATATGTAGTGTACATGTATGTTATGATGAATATAAGCATTGTGTACTACAAACATGTATTAATAAAAATAAAATTTTTTTTAAAAATTGAAATACATAAGATGGGAGAAATGACCAGAAAAAAAAATAAGTAAAAAGTAAATGAAAGACAGTTTACCTATTTCTGGACAGCCTTTCAAGTACATTTTTAAAAGGCAGAAATAAAAACCAACAATAATATTAAAACTAAATTTTTATTTCTTAAAATATGTTAATCATAAGAGAAGACTAGAAAAAGAAAGAAAGCTACATTAAATGTCTTATTTGAGAGCTGGGGTACATTAGAGAATGTTTAGTTCTTACTATTGATAAGAAAGTACATTTTGAAATATGGCTAGCAAAAATTTAAACACAAGAAATCAAAAAAGAGGGCCAGGGATTCAGCTGAGTGGCACAAGCACCTGCCTGGCAGGTGCAAGATCCTGAGTTCGATCCCTGGTACCAAAAAGAAAGAAAGAAAGAAAGAAAGAAATCAAAAAAGGAATGATAATCAATAGAGTTTTATAAGTAAAGGATCAAATAGTCAAGAAATCGTACCAAATAAAAAAGTACATCAGAAAGAGAAATATATCAATTATAAAAAATTTGTGAGGATTAAGAGAATGAAACTAACTGAATACCTTAAATATTATTTATTCACTAAAAATATAAAAATTAGTGATCAATATGCCATTTGATAGTAACATTTTAATATTGCATTTGCATCTATTTAATTAGATTCAGAAATTAAATGAAAAAATTGGTAAGTAAATATATAGAGTCCACCAAGAAAAAAATGTATGCAAGCTTCAGAAAACTAGTCTGATTTTTTTCTTCAACAAATGGTGCTACCCCTGTATGTGGAAGCCCAGAGGATGTCACCTCTCCCAGAAAACCCACCACGCACGTGGGGGCAGCGATCTCCCCCACCAAGGTTACCCAGGCCACTGTTTCCGGATAATAAATGCCAGGAAGCTGAGGGGCCCCGCTCTGGGCACCTCCTGTAATTGTGGAGGACAAAGGTAACATGCAGTTATCTCCTGCTGTCCCAATAAATTTAGTATTACCATATGTAACCAAGCTTTTATTTTTTTGAAATGTGTACACATTTTTGGTGGAATCTGTATGTAAAGCTATAGTGGCCGCCGAGAGTAATGACCTATAATTTGCTTTACCAAACCATAAAAGGAATTTTCCTTTAGTGAGTAGGATACACCCAAGGCTAGCAGGCTATCAGATTAGTTTTTTTCTAGCTCCATCTTTTAACTGTTCTTAGATCCTTTAGGGTATAGAAATTCTATTTTGTTTACTAAAACTCTGCAGAGTAGACATTACTATTCTCAAATCCCCTATATTTTTTGTTTTGCTTTGTTTTTGACCCGGGGCCTTGTTATGTAGTCCTGGCTGGCCTCGAACTCACTATGCATCCCAAGCTGGCCTCGAAGTTGTGCGAATCCTCCAGCATCAGCCTCCCGAGTGCTGGGCTCACAGGCATGTACCATCATACTGGGCTTTTCTTTTCTTTCTTTCTTTCTTTTAATAGATGAGAAAACTGAGGCTTGCAAAGATTTAGATAGTCTTTCCAATTTACAAAATCGGCAAACCATGCATCCAGGATTTAAACTTTAACAAGTAACCCATGCCCAACGTTCAGTAAGTAGGTTACCACTAATACCTCTGTCCACTATCTGAGTGAGACAATCTGCTATGCAGAACTCTTTCCAAAAAAGAGTTTGAAACCATAAGATCACTCAGAACAGACTGAAGCGGTACTCTGCCTGCTCCTTCTGGCCTTACTCTTAGAAGATTTCTATTAGGGTTACAAAGTGATCTAGGGTCTGTTGTAAGATTACACGATAAGAACAAAATCATGCTGGGCTTTTGCTGCCCTCTTATGGAAGATACACTTACCTACACCAAAATCCTCCCTCAGGAGCTATAGTCTGTCAAAATCAAATTAAAACCTAATTATTTTAGGTGCCCAGTTTTACAGGCTAGATCGCTTTCTAGAATATAATTAGCACATGAGTGGTACAAAATGTTTGCAGTACTGAGCTGAAAGCTGTATCTACTAAATTTCTGATATGTACTAAATTTGATATAAGCATCCTAGATTCTTCATTTAAATGAAGTCACTCATAAGGAATCAGTGCAGAACCTTCCCTGCTAATATCAGAATATAAAAGAAATTGAAGACAGATATGGTCTTGATTTTATTTATTTTAGAAATACAAGAATATAGGGGCCTGCAACAGCCTCCGTGCTCCTGGCTGTGCTTGGCAGACTCTGGAGTTCCGGTTCCAGAGGCTGGGCAGCCTGGGGTAAGTGTCCCTTGCACTTTCCCCCATGTCCAGCTACCTTGGGACCCTTGCTCAGCACCAGACAGGGAACTTCACGGCTTCCAGGTACACTGGACCATCACGGTGGGTCCTGAGCAGGCCTGTAATGGCCTCTCTGCTCCTGGCCATGCTTGGCAGACTCTGGAGTTCTAAGCAAGCAGGCGGGCACCATCGGTTCCAGAGGCTGGGTTTGAGCTGGCCTGCCCCACCCCCAGTGACCCTCTCTCAATCCAGGGAACTGGGTGGCCAGCGTCCCAGAGGCTGAGGGCATAGAAGAGGATTTCCAGGACTTCCGGGAGAACATGGTGGACAGATAGCAGCAGCTACGGAGGCTCTCTAAAAGACCCAGCTTAGAATTCAGGAATGGTGCGGAATAAGGAATCATAAGCAAGTAGAGATATGCCCTGCTGACCCAAGAATGAACTGGGCTGAGAGAAACCAACTTGGAATGCAATCCTGGTGCTATAACAGGAACAGAAAAGCCTCAGTGCGGAAGCTGGAGCCAGCGGCATTGGAAGCCGCGATTTGGGTTTCCCGCCACGCGGCGGCTGCATCTACATGGGCTAGGCAGGGAGAGAGACACGCGGAAGCTCTGAGAATGGGAATCGGCGAACGGAGTTGAAAACAGGACGGGCGGGGAGCTGTGCATTGACTTGCGGAGAGGTGAGTGAGAGAAACTGACACTCTTCCACAGTTTAGGAAACTCCAACAGAGGACATTCTGGGACCTGGCAGACTTGCGGGAACAGGGCGCTGCAGTGACTTCAGCCACGTATCCCCCTCTCAAGCGGGATTGGTGAGAAGTGCCTAGCCTATGTGACGCTGCTGGCTGGGACCCAGTGGGCTAGTACAACCCAGATCCCAGAGCCTGAGGGTGACCTGGAGGGGTGGGTCCCACATAGGCTGCCTGGTCTGCAACTTCCTGGTGTGCTGTGGTGGGCGGGAACACCTAGCTGGCGCAATTCAATCAGACTTTGGCTGACAGGGAAGGAAGCTGGGCCTCCTATATACGCTTGTATATATAAGGAACAAAGAATATGGGAAGAGGGAGCAACAAGTAAGGCCCTTCAGCCCCCAATCCTGAGAAACAGGCAATAGCGGACACCGCACCAATAGACATAAAGCGCCATCTAGAGAGCCTCATAGATGAGTTCAGGAATGAAGTTATTAATGACCTGAAGCTAGAAATAAGCACAATAGTTAGAGAAATGCTAAGCACCACCCAAGAAAAAACGGATGGTGGAATGGAAGAACAGAAAAAGAGGGGAGAATTGTTTGATGGAGAAAATAGAGAAAGCATAGAATACGTGAAGCAGGTTCAAAGAGATTACCAGGAATCTAAAAACTCTATCGAAAACTGGCATAACAGCTTGAAAGAAACTAAGAACAGACTATCTGAACTGGAGGGCAGATTTGTAATATGGGAGAATGAAATGAAAATCTTCTTAAAAGTAACAAAGAAACAAACAGCAATAATACAAAGACTAGAAGATGATAAGAGGATCCATAACTTAAGAATTAAGAACATAAAAGAAGTAGGGATACAAACAAATGAACTACAAAAGCTACTCACAGAAATAATCCAGGAGAATTTTCCTAATTTAGCAAAAGGTAAAGATACTCAGTTGTATGAAGCATACAGGACCCCAGCCACCTACAACCCAAATAGAGCAACATCCAGGCATATAATAATTAAAATTCCAGAAATTCAATACAAGAACAGAATATTAAAAGCTGTCAGAGACAAGAAACAGACCACTTACAAGGGAACACCCATCAGAATTACAGCAGATTTCTCTGCACAAACCATCAAATCACGAAGAGCATGGGGGGAAATAATTCAAGCTTTGAAAGATAATAATCTCCAGCCAAGATTGATATATCCTGCACAATTATCCCTGGAAATTGATGGAAAAACAAGGTGCTTCCAGGATAAAGAGGAACTAGGGGAATATGCAACCACCAATTCAACTCTACAGAGAATACTGCAGGATATTCTAAAAAAGAAAAATACAAACAATCCAGAAATAGTGGCAGAGAGGCCACAATGAATGGAGCAGAAAACAAAATGAAGAAGACAAACTGACAGCTAATGACAGAAAAAGAGCTCAACAGAAATGAGGCAGAGAAGATTGGATGATAGGAACAGCTATTTGGAGAAAATGACGTCTTAATAGGTAATACTGATTTAGTATCATCTTGTTTTGAAGTCTCATCAAGCTTTTGTTCTTCTGTCTCCATTGGTCTTATTGGATTTTATTATGTATGACAGTATAAGCAAAAACTTTTAAAGACAAGCAGATTATACAGAAACCATTGTTCATTTTCTGTTAGTTGATTAGCTGTCATTCTCTTAAATGGTTTTAAATTGTTTTGATATATTTGATGCTACAGTATACGAAGTTATACTCAAAGATTTCAAGGAAAGAGACAATATGGTAACTACTTTTATGTCAGGATTATCTTGTGGTGAAACACTATTCTGTTTAAATGGTTATGTTTTGATCTGCGCTGTTTTGCTTTTATGCCCTCTTTTATCTCAATCTCCACTTCATTATTTACTTTTTTATTTTTATCCTTTTAATTAAGGGAAAAATAAATAAAAAATAGCAGGATATATTATAGTAACCCACTTTGACTTTCCATTATCTTGATTTAAAGCCCTGTATTACTCTCACCATCTTGTTTTTGACTGATGTCCCCCTATTCTGTTTTGCTTGCTAGTACCAGGTTTGTGAAGATAGTGAGATTCATTATGACGCTCATTCTCCTTGACTATTATCTACTTTTGAAGACCTATAATGTCTCCAATGTTTTGGTTTTGTCGGTTTTGTTCTTTACTGTTTTGTTCAATTTTATTATAACTGATGATATAGGCAATTCTATTAGAGATAGCGGGAGGCATTATGGTAACCATTGTTGATCACCGTGTATTATGCTTTTACATTATCTATTATGTCCACCCTTTTGATTTGATTGACTCTGTTCTGTTATGTCACATTTGGTTCTACTCCCTTCCAAAAAGGTAATAAGAACTGTGGGAGCAACAAAACCCAAAATGTGTAATTGTCATTGTACAAAAGAGAGGAAAAGAAAGTGTTCTAAATGATATAACTGCATGTACATTTAAGTGTATAAGATAGATAATGATATCACTGAGTTTTGTTGGATCATTGAACAGAACTGTTTGCAGTCTCACTGTTGGAATGTCCACTTTACAAGCTTTAATTTTGTGACTTGAACAATTATTTCTAAGATGACAATATGTAATCCATTAACTAGTGATTTCCTACTGTTTATTTTTTCTGTAAATCTGTATAACTTGTACCCTTTCTCTGCTTTTTTTTTCTCCTTAAATAAAATTAAAAAAAAAAAGAAGAGGATTTCCAACAGACCCTGGGGTAGCCTTGGAATAACACTTGAAACACAGAAATATAGGAAAATGATAAAGCGAAAGACCAAATTACAACCTCAAACCTCCAGCCCATCCCAAGAAACCTTAGATACCATGTACATAGAAGAAAATATATGCCATACACATGAAATATTGGACATAATACCAACTGAAATAAAGAAGCACCTCCGGGAAGCTTTAAAGGAATTCAAACTAGAAATAATCTCCTAGGTAAAAGAAGAAATGATAAAAGAAATGAAGGAGATGCTAAACATATCTAAAGAAGACACAGTTAAAAAATTGGAGGAACTAAACAAAAAGATAGAATCCCTGGATGAGCAGTATAAGAAACAGAATACATAAAGCAAATGTAAAGAGATACATAGGAAATCAAAAATTCCATTGAAAGCTGTAAAAAACATCTCAATGAAAGTGAAGATAGAATTTCAGACCTCGAAGACAAGATTGCAGCTAGTGAACAGGAAAGATCTTTTAAAAATAACAAGGAATCAGGAAATAACAATTCAACAATTGCAAGATGATGCAAAGAAAAACAACATAACGTTGATAGGAATAAATGAAAAAGAAGGGGACAACATAAAGAATGTCAAGAGGATATTTAGAGAAGTAATAGCTGAAAATTTCCCAAACGTTCAGAAACTGACATCAGGATCAGTGAAGCATATAGAATTCCAAATAGTCATAACCAAAATAAAACTACACCCAGACATATAATAACCACCATCCCAGAAATCCAACATTATTAAAATATTAAAAGCTGTCAGAGAGAAAAGACAGATCACTTATAAAGAAAACCTATCAGAATCACAGCAGACTTCTCAGCACAAACAATAAAGTCAAGAAGAGCATGGAATGAAGTATTTCAGGCCCTAAAGGAAAATTATTTCCAACCTAGACTGATGTACCCTGAAAAACTATCCTTCAAAATCAATGGAAAAATAAGATACTTCCATGACAAAGAACAGCTGAAGAACTTCATGATCACCAAGCCAACACTACAAAAAATATTGAAAAACAGTTTAGATACACTTAGGGAAAAACCACTAAGCAAAGCAGACAATTAAACAGAGCAGAAAGATAAAGATGCAACAGCAGAAAGATAACATGTCAACAATAAACCAACATGTAACAGTTATAACCATTAATATAAATCATCTCAATGCACGAATGAAAAGAAACAGAATGGCAGAATGGATCAAGAAACAAAATCCAACCATATGCTGTCTACAAGAAATCCCATATAACCCAAAAGGATACTCACAGACTGAAAGTCAAAGGATGGAAAACAATACTTCATGCAACAGGAACCAAAAAAAAAAAAAAAAAAAAAAAAAAGCAGGAGTAGCTATTCTGTTTGCAGACAATGTGAATTTTAAACTAACTAACAATGATCAGAAGAGAAAAAGAAAGTCACTACATACTGGTTAGGGGAAAACTTGAAAAGGAAGAGATAATTATCTTAAATATATATGCACCAAATTTCAGAGCACCCAGTTATATAAAACAAGTTGCAGTAACACAATTCTAACAGATCTTAACACACCATTGACACCAATGGACAAATCAACCAGACAGAAAATCAGCAAAGAAATAATAGAACTGAATCATACCTGTGAACAAATGGACTTGATAGACATATACAGAGTGTTCCATCAAACAACATCAGAATACACATTCTTCTCATCATGGTTCATTCTCTAAAATAGACCATATATTAGCTCACAGAATATATTTAAATAAACGCAAAAGAGTTGAAATTATCCCTTGCATGTTATCGGATCATAGTGCTATGAAATTAGAAATTAATAATAAGAGATACGGCAAAAATCCCAGGAACACATGGAAACTGAATAACACACTCTTGAATAATCAGTGCATCACAGGGGAAATTAAAGAAGAAATCAAACAATACCCACAAGCAAATGAAAATACAAATACAACTTATCGGAATCTGTGGGATACAATGAAAGCAGTCCTCAGAGGAAAATTTATTGCACTGAGTTCCCACATCAGGAAAACAGAATGAATAAAAACAACCTCATGTTAAACTTCAAACATCTAGAAAAAGAAGAGCAAGTCAAGCCCAAAGCCAAAAGAAGAGAGGAAATTATAAAAGTCAGAGCAGAAATCAATGCAATAGAGACTAAGAAAATAATCCAAAGAATTGAAAAAAAAAAGAAAAGAATCCAAAGAATCAATGAATCAAAGAGTTTCTTTGAAAGAACAAATAAAATTGATAAGCCTCTAGCCAACCTTATTTTAAAAAGGAAAGAAAAATCTCAAATTCATGCAATAAGAAATGAAGAAGGCAAAATCACTACAGACTCTATAGAAATACAGAAGATCATCAACACCTATTTCGAAAACCTCTAATCTCAAAGGTTTGATAGCACAGAAGAAATAGACAGATTCCTAGAAACATATGAAGTAAAAAAGCTAGGTCAAGAAGATGTAAAACTGCTGAATAACCCAATTTCTATTAATGAAATTGAAAATGTAATTAAGTCCTTACCTACAAAGAAGAGCCCAGGCCCAGATGGATTCACTGCAGAATTCTACAAGAAATACAAAGAACACTTAATGCCAACACTCTTCAGACTCTTCAGTGAAATCTAAAGGGAAGCAATCCTTCCTAAGTCATTCCTGGAAACAAATATTACTCTAGTACCAAAACCTGAGAAAGACCCAAATAAAAAAAAGAGAACTATAGACCAATCTCCCTAATGAACACAAATGCAAAAATCCTCAATAAAATATTGGCAAATAGGATGCAGCAAATCATCAAGAAGATTATACAGCATGATCAAGTGGGATTCATCCCATGCATGCAGGGAGGGTTCAACATACCTAAATCAATAAATGTAATCCACCATATCAATAAAGCCAAAAGTAAGAATCACATGATCCTTTCTATAGATGTAGAAAACACTTTTGATAAGGTCCAACATTCACTTGTGATAAGAACTTTACAGAAAATTAGAATAGATGGTCTTTACCTCAATATAATAAAGGCCATCTACGACAAACCAACAGCCAGTATCATACTAAATGGCCAAAAATTGAAGGCCTTTACTTTAAAATCAAGCACAAGACAAGGATGTCCCTTATTACTGCTCCTATTTAATATAGTATTGGAAATACTAGCCAGAGCAATTAGACAACAGAGAGAAATAAAAGGGATGAAGACAGGAAAAGAAGAAGTTAAACTATCATTATTCGCAGATGACATGATACTCTACAGAGAAGACCCCCCAAAACTCCATTGAAAGACTTTTAGATATAATAAATAAATTCAGCAATGTAGCTGGATACAAAATCAATACTCAAAAATCAATAGCATTCCTATACACTAACAACAAAATCACTGACAGAGAAATAAGAGAAGCCATACCCTTTGCAACAGCAACCAAAAAAATGAAATATTTAAGAATTACTCTCATGAAAGAAGTGAAAGACCTATACAGGGAAAATTATAATACACTGAAAAAAGAAATTGAAGACAATCTCAGAAAATGGAAAGACATCCCTTGCTCATGGATAGGAAGAATAAATATTGTGAAAATGGCCATTCTCCCAAAACTGTTACACAGATTCAAAGCAACCCCAATAAAAATATCATCAACATACCTCATAGATCTTGAGAAATCACTCCTAAAATTCATCTGGAACCAGAAGAGACCTAGAATAGCAAAGACAATTCTAAGCAGCAAAGGCAAGGCAGGAGGCATCACAATCCCTGACTTGATGTTATACTACAAAGCAAGTGTAATAAAATCAACATGGTACTGGAATCAAAACAGAGCCAAAGATCAATGGAATAGATTAGAAGATACAACCACAACTACAAACACACTCAACCACCTTATCTTTGATAAAGGGGCCAAACAGGTTCACTGGAAGAATGATAGTCTCTTTAATAGTGTTGGAAAAACTGGCTCTCCATATGCTGAAAACTAAAACCAGACCCATGCCTATCACCATGTACTAAATTAAAATCTAAATAGATCAAAGATCTGAATATTAAAACAGAAATAAGCCAGGCATGGTGGCTCATGCCTGTAATCCCAGCACTCGGGAGGCTGAGGCAGGAGGATTGCTGCAAGTTCGAGACCAGCCTAAGCTACAAAGTGAGCTCAAGGCCAGCCTGAACTGCACATCAAGACCCTGTCTCAAAAAGACAAAAACAAAAACAAACAAACAAAAAAAACCACAGAATAACTAAATCTACTGGAAGACAAATTGGGTAAAAACCTTGAAGACATAGGGGTATGTAGAGAATTCATGAACAGGACTCAAAACCGCATGGGAAATACTTCCCAGAATCAATAACTGGGATCACCTCTTATTAAAACGTTTATGCATGTCAAAAGAAATCTTCAGCATAGTGAAAAGAAAACCCACAAACTAGGAAAAAGTCTTAGTGAACTGTCTCTCAGACAAAGGACTTCTGTCTAAAACATATAAAGAGTTTAAAAAAATCAGACCCCCAAAATTCAAAGATTCAATCCAAAAATGGGCATCTGAGATGAATACACACTTCTCAGATGAAGAAATACAAGTGGCAAATAAATACATGAAAAAATGTTCATCATCATTACTCATTAGAGAAATGCAAATTAAAACCACACTGAGATACCATCTCACTCCTGAAAGAATGGCCAGGATCAAGAAAACTACCAACAACAAATGCTGGAGAGGCTGTGGGGAAAAAGGAACTCTCCTGCACTGTTGGTGGGAGTGTAGACTGGTACAACCATTGTGGGGGTCAGACTGGAGATTTCTCAAAAAGCTGGGATTGGAAGTCCCATTGGTTCTAGCTATTCTACTTCTAGGCATATTCCCAGAAGTACTGAAAGCATCATAGCACAGTGATATATGTGCACCTATATTTATAGCAGCACAATTTGTAATAGCCAGATCTTGGAAACAACCTAAGTGTCCATCAACTGAGGAATGGATAAAAAAGTTGTGGTATTTTTATAGAATGGAGTACTACTCAGCTATAAAGAAGGATCACATTGAGATGTTTATAAATAAATGGGCGCAGCTTGAGACCATACTCATAAGTGAAATCAATCAAACTCACATGTATGAATACTGAATAGTTTTCCTAGTGTAAGAAATGATATAAATACCTAAAAGCATGTGGTAATCATGAGTCCCCATTATATGGCCTTGAAGCCTTATAAAGTTTTCACTCATTAATTGGAATGGTTTTATTCTGGGCTGTTTGATATTATTGTCTGTGATGATATGAACAGCTATTATGAAGAAAGACATCATAATAGCTAGTGCTGATTTAATATCATCTTGTTTTGAAGTCCCCAAACTGTTGTTCTTCTGTCTCAATTGCTTTTATCATGTTGTATCTTATTGTATTTTATTATATGTGATAGTATAAACAAAAATTTTTATAGGTAAAGAAATAATATAGAAACCATTGTTCGTTTTCCGTTAGCTGGTTCTAAATATCCTGTAATACTTTCATCCTCTTGAATGCTTTCACACTGTCTTGATATGTTTGATGCTATAGTATACGAAGTTATACTCAAATATTTCAAGGAAAGAGACACTATGGTAATTACTATTAAGTCGGGTTATCTAGTGGTGAAATGCTATGTTGCTTAAATTGTTCTCTTCTGACTTGTATTGTTATGATGTTATGTCCTCTCTTCTCTAAATCTTCCCCCCTTTTCTTAAAATTTATTTATTTTTTAATTAAGGGAAAATTTTTTTAAAAATTAGGATATATTATAGTAACTTTTTTTGATTTCTTATTGACTTGATTTGAAGCCCTGTATTGCTCTCACCATCTTGTTTTGACTGATTTTACTCTATTCTGTTTTGTTCAATAGCATCAAGTTTGAGGGTATAGGCAACTACTTTGAAGGCAATAGGATTCACTATGATGCCCATTCTGGTTTGACTATTATCTTCTTTTGAAGTCTGTAATGTCTCCAATGTTTAGGTTTTATTGGTTTTGTTCTGTACTGTTTTGTTCAATTTTATTATACCTGATGATATAGGCAATTCTTTTTAAGGTAGCAAGAGGCATTATGGTAACCATTGTTAATCACCTTGTATTCTGTTTTCACATCATGCACTATGTCCATCCTTTATTTTGACTGACTCTGCTTTGTTTTGTCACATTTGGTTTCAATCTCTTCCAAAAAAAAAAAAGTAACAAGAACTGTGGGAGTAATAAAACCCAAAATGTGTAACTGTTATTGTAAAAAAGAGAGGAAAAGAAAGTGCTCTACTCAGGAGGCTGAGGTGGGAGGATCGTTGCAAGACCAGCCTGAGCTACAAAGTGAGCTCAAGGTCAGCCTGAACTGCGTATCGAGACCTCATCTCAAAAAAGACAAAAAAAAAAAAAATGCTCTAAAGGATACAACTGCAAGTGTGTTTAGGTGTGTAAGATAGATGACCATATTACTAAGTTTTTGTTGGATCATTGAACACAACTGTTCCCAGTTTCACTGTTTGAATGTCCAGTTTGTATGCTTTAATTTTGTAACTTGAACAACTATTTCTAAGATGACAATATGTAATCTATTAACTAGTGATTTCTTACTGTATATTTTTTGAAATTCTGTATTACTTGTACCCTTTTACTGAATTGTTTTTCTTTAAATAAAATTTTAGAAAAATTTTAAAAAGTTATAAATGAAGTCACTCTTCAATTGAGTATGAGGCATACAGATTTGGGTATATCACATTTATTTAAGTTACAAAACTGCATCATATAGTTATGTATTCACAATAAACATATAAATTTGTATCACCATCTAAAATCTTAATCATCTATTTCAATTTCCTTTGCTTCCCCCCCCCCACCCCCGGCCTCCCACACTGTGAATCGAACTCAGGGTCTTGCACTTGCCAGGCAACCGCTGTGCCACTCAGCTATATCCCCAGCCCACCTTTGCCTTTTAGAGGCTGAAACCTAACAGGCAAAGTGAATGGTTCATGTTCTGATATCCTGCTTTTCCACTAGCTGTGATCATAATTTCTCAAGAGAAACTGAGGGGCTGACCTGGGCCACAGACAGTGCCTGCTCCAGGCTCAACAAAACGTGTGAATAACATCGCTTAAAGGTCTCATGTCATCTCCCTGGCTAATTCAGGCCTGACAAGGCTGCGAGCCATTAAATATTAAACCCCACAACCTCATGAACCCAAAAGAGTGAGTGGCTTTTACAGCTGAATGCTGGGAGTAAGTTTCACCAAGTCCTGCCTGACTGTGCATGGTCTTGTGCGAGGAAACTTCTCCAAGCTCTCACGGGAATGCAATGTGAGGTCCTTGGGGCTGGACCTCACCTGGTTCTCTTTACTGGGACCAGAGGGCTAGGGGTCTCACTGAGAAGGTGCTATATGTCATTCACAAACATTAGGTAGGGTACCATACGGCAGAAAAATGTTCCCGGTATTCACCAAAAATATCTCCTGGATCCCTCTAGGAGCTCTGTTCCAACAACTATGCCTAGTTCTCCTAAGGCTTTGCTATTCATGTCTTCCTTCCCATTTTCAGTGATACCACGCCAGTTCAGGCTCTTATTTGCCTAACATTCATTCACCAAATACTGTACTCTGGAGCATCTACCATCACGCAGAGCTATATACAGGACAGCTAACAAGTGACACAGTCTAATCTCATGGAGCTTATAGTAAATACACTGGCAAACAGCCTGATGAGGTTTAATTAGGGAAAATAAGGTTGCCTTTAAAAAAAATGCAGCCACGAAAGGTCCTGATTTATATTAGGACTAGAGGGAGGCCTTCCATTTGGAGATGAGCTCTTGATGGAACAAACATTCACTCTCCTTGAAAGAGTAGGGTGTCATAATCAAGGTGAAGAGTGGGGAAAGAAATCCAGGCAGCAGAAACAGCAAAAACCCTAACCCTTAAGGAAGAAAGAGTGTGGTATGTTTCAGAGTTGACCTGAAGACAATGTGTGAAAGACGAAACTCGAAAATAAGGAAGGTTTAAATCATCCGGACCTTGCAAGCCACATTAAGAAGTCTGAGTTGATTTGAGGTGCTACCATACTATTAAATGCTTTTAAGTAGGAAACTGACATGATCTTATTTTTTTTAAAAAACCTCACCCCAGTTTCTGGATGGAGAACTGTTTGGAGCAGGGCAAAAGCAGAAGTAAAGAGATCATACAAGAGGCAATTTCAGGAGTTTCAGCAAGATAGAGCCTTGGGTAAGGTAGTGGCCATGGAATTAGAAAGAAAATGATTGAATTCTTAGTTACTTTTTACTCACCGCTGAGACAAAATACCTGAAGCCCAAAGTTGGAAAGTAAAGGTTTATTTCTTGCAGTTTTTGGAGGTTTCAGTCCCTACTCAGTTGGCTCCAAGGCAGGGTGGCATGGCAGGGCCACAGTTCATGGTGGCTGCAAACAGCAAGGCAGAAACCAGCAAAAGAGAGAGACATGCCTTCTTCCTGCCATTACATGGTATGCTGGCTCCACCCCTAGGTGGGGGTAGCACTCATACCCCCAATCCAAGCGCTAGACAATGAACCAATCACAGATGCATAATGCAAATGCATGAGGCCTGGGGGCCACCGACATAAACTATGACAAATTCAATGCATGCTTCAGCGGTGAAGTTAAGAGCTTGGTGTTGGGAACACGGACAGTGGTTTGAGTACCTAGTAAGGGAAAGCCAGGTACTAAGACAGGGAAAACAGAGCAGCCAGTGAGGCGGGGATAGGGCTCCAAGAATTCTGTTGGAGGCAAGTGAGATATCCAAGTAAGTACAACAAGCAGTCAGCACATAACAAACAAAATAATGGAAATGGATGAGAGCACCTGACAACAGGACAGAGGGAGAAGGAAGAGGCTCAGGGGTAAGACTGGGCACATACAGGAGGAAGAGCCAGACCGGAGGGAGTGAAGAGTCCCCGAGCTACAGACACACCAGCGACTGCAGCTGTTAAGTGATCAGATAGGTACATCACTCCATCTGACAGAGAGCTTACAGGAGATGGTTTGAGATGGAAACACTCTGTCCTCTGAATCTATTACTGAGGTTTATCTTTCCTGTGCTTTCCTTCTGTACCCCTTCCACTGCTTGCCCTGGGGTCACGCTGGGCAATACCTCTTCAAAGCTGACTTGGAGCGGGCCTGGCATGTCCTGGGCCTGGTCCTTGCCTAGTTTGACACCTAAACCTGAAACTAAACTGCCGCCCCTGTACCACAGTCATGGTGATTCTGCACCAAGAAGCTCATGACTGTCCAATCCTCCCTGTGCTGATGGCTAACGAAACGCTACTTTTATATTTTTATATCGACTAACTGATGCATCACTTAAAGCAGGGGAAATAATCAGTTTTCCAAAGAAAATTGTAGTACAAGTGGAATTGGCAGCTGTTATAACTTAGAGCTAAAATGTTCCCCACAGCCTCATGTGCTCATGGTGGAGAGGCTTTCAGAAGGTGACCATGGTATGAGGACATGTAGCTGCCTTGCTAATGGAGGCAGGGTCTGGGTGAAAGAGGCTTCTCTCCTAGACAGCTTTCTTTCTCTCAATAAATATATTCTGCTCTTAAAAAAAAAAAAGATACAGCTCTTCATTGGAAAAAAAGAAGTCTGCATCAGGTCTGGCCAAATATGGGGCCACAGTCAATCCAAATGTGGGGCCAAACTCAATCCAAAACTTCACTAGGCTGAGATAATATGCCATATCAAGGATCAGAATCTTAGCACACATCAGCTAATGGAGGCGGGAATCTTAATAGAATGAGAAGGTCAGTCTCGCTGGAACAGTCCCCTGTGTCTGTCAAGAAATTGTGAGGAGGCTACCGACCAGTACAAGACCTCTAAGCAGTCAACAATGCTACCGTAATCCTTACCTGGTCACCCCAAACCCCTGAGTACCTCAGGCAAAATTTTGCTGAGCTTATTTCCAAAGGTAAACTGTTTCACTTGTCTAGATCTTAAAGAGGCCTTCTGCCTGCACTTTGACCCTCAGAGCCAGCCTCTATTCAGTTTTGAATAGCAAGATCCCAAGACAAAATCTCAACTGATTTGGACCTGACTTTCCCCAGGGCAAAAAACAAAAACAAAATAAAACAAAAGCACAAAAAATCTTGTTCAGGGAAGCTTTAGCAGCTGACCTGGCCACCTTTCCAGAAGACCAACTGAACTGTGTTCTGCTCCAATACATAGATGACCTCTTGCTGGCAAGTGAAACAGGACTGCTGGTATGGGACACAAGATGTTCTCTAGGACAACTACTCGAAGACACAGGATACAAGACACCGATATTTTAGAAAAAGCCATGAATATGCCACCTGCTATGGTTTGTGTTTAGATGTTCCAAGGTCTCAGGCAGTCATGGGGTGTGGACTTCTAAAACTTGTGATTGATCCATGATCCAATGCTTGAATTGTAAGTATGAGTGCTATCTGCTCTGGGGCAGGTAGCCTGCATAATATAAGGAAAACAAAAAACCTTGCTCTCTGATCCTCCCCTTTTGAGCTTTTTGCCCCTTTTGGTCTGGTTGCTTTTACTGTCTTCCACCACCATGAAATGTTGCTCCTCTGACATGCCACCCTGCTTTGGAGCCAGCTGATTACAGGCAGAAACCTCCACAAATTGTGAGCTAAATAAACCTTTCCTCCTTTAACTTTGGGTGCTGGGTATTTAGTCCCAGCAATGACAAAAAAGTAACTAAGACAGAATTTGGCACCAGAGAAGTGGGGTAAGTGCTATGACTGTACCTGGCCAAGTGGTTCAAGAGCCTTTGGAACTTGGGAATTTGGAAAGGTTCAAAGATGTCATCTGAAAGAGTAGGGCTAGAATGTGTTAGGCTGTTCGGTATAGGCAATTCTGATCAGAGCTTAGAAGACCAGAAAGCTGACAGAAATCCTGCCAGTAAAGACTAGGCTTGGGTGGTTTCTCCTGGGAAGGACTGCATTGACTGTTGGACTCTATAGACAATTTATGCTTGTCAAAGAGTTTGTCTGCATTTTGCTTGTGTCCAAAGATTTTGCCTGAAACTAAGATTAAAGGTGGTGGACTAATTACACTGGCAGAAAAAAATTCAAGGTAGTCAAATGTTGAAATAGTGACATGCTACTGTTGGGGCTTCTGGCCAGATTTAAGAATCAAGAGCAAAGAGCTCAGCAGAATGATATAAAATGTTGTGAGTTTGGCCAGAATGGAAGCTCCACTAAGGCTTTGAACTGCAAAGACAGAGCAGAGGAGATCCTGATTGCTGAGAAGGAACAGGAGAATACCAAAAAATGGCCTTAGGGCATCACAAGAACAGCAAGTTTCTACCCCTTGAAGCTTCAAAACCACAAAGGTGAAGACTTTGCTTTAAGAAGAAAGCCATGTGCCAGAATGGCAGCAACCCCACCATATGCCAGGATGGTGGCAACAGAATTTGTTCCTCAGAATTGGATTCAGAGTGCTCAGTGATCTAGGCACTCAACTCCCACAGCCAGAAGAGAGAAAAGCTAGAGCTCCTGCTCTAGCTGCCAGCAGACCTTGGCATCATCTACACAGTACTGGTTTTAGGTGCATGCAGAATGCAAGAGTTATGGAGTCAACAAGGCTTCCACCTAGATTTCAGAAGGCCTGGGAGGCCAGGCAGTGTATCCCTGAGAGGACAATGTGTGAAGCTGTGAGTATGAAGCCAAAGGTGCAGTGGAGACTCTAGAAGTTTTGAGAAACCAGGAGCATGAATCATCTGAGGAAACCTGCAAGGAGGGAGCAAACGGGGCCCAAGAGAGAAGCCATGGAACCTCCAACTATCAGCAGTGCCCTAGGGGTGGAGCCACTCAAGTCTTTCAGAGCCCACAGCTTGCCACAGGTTGTGGTGGATGCTGCACATGAAACTACAGAACTTAATATTTGCCCTGCTGAATTTTGGATTTACTTTGGTTCTAACCCTTTGTATCCTCCCATTTGTGCCTTTTGGAATGGTAATGTTTGTCTTGTGCCATTGAATGCTTGAAGTATTTCATTTTTCATTTGTTTGGGGGCTCACAACTAAAAGTTTGCCTTAGATCTTGGAGGAACCTTGAGACTTGGACTTTTCAGCAATGCTGAACCTGTTAGGACTTTGGCAACTCTTAGTGATAGACTAAAATGCTTTTTGCATAAAGGGCTGTGCATGAGTCTTTGGGGATTCCAGAGTGGAATGTTATGGTTTGTGTCCAGATGCCCCCTCAAAGCCTCATGCAGTCACAAGGGCAGACTTCTAGAATTTATGATTGACACCTGGTCCAGTGGTAGGGTTATGGGTGTGAGTGCTACTATACCCACCCCATGGTTGGGTAGACCACTACAATATAAGGGAGGGAAAGAAGCTTGTTTTCCTGCTCCTCCCCTTTTGTCCTTTTTTCCCTTTTGGTCTGGTGGCTTTTGCTGTCCTCCACCACCACGAACTGTTGCTCCTTGGCCATGCCACCTTTGTTGGAGCCAGCCCCCTTCCCGTGGGATGGTCTGCACGAACAGCTGATTATATGTCTTCAGTCAAGTTGCCCCGTGGGCCTGAGGAAAAGACTGCAGACATCTACACTGACTCTTAAGTATGCCCTTGCCACAGTCCAGCTTCACAGAGCTATATACAAAGAAAAGGACTACTGACAACAGGGGAAAAAGAAATTAAAAAATGAAGAAATACTTCAGCTCCTAGAAGCCACCTAGGAATTCAAAAGGGTATCCATCATACATCCTTGAGGGCATCAAAAGAGGCAAAATTTATTACAAAAAGAAATCAACTGACAGATCAGACAGCAAGAAATACTTAACAAATGTCCATTTCCAATGTAATGCCACATCCACAGGCCTCCAAAGCCCTCCCTGCTCCGACCACAAAGAGGCCAACGCTTTTGAGTGTTCCTTTATGAAAGATTATCGACACCTGTCCAAGTCCCACAAATAAGGCAGAGCTCTGCGTGCTCTAGGGGACAACTCGTGGGGATACTCTCCTGAAGAAAACCACTGGGCACAGGAAGGAGCTTTCAGGAATGGGGAAGAATAATGGACATTCCAGAACCAAACAACTATCATACCCCAGCAGACTGCTTACTCCCTTGTCCGAGAAGACCATGGAATAAATTACCTAGGAAAACACCTTTGAGACTCTGAGCCAATACTTCTAAGCCCCTCAGCTGTCATTCCTCTGTGCTACTATATGCCAAAAGTGCCTAACTGGCATCTAGGACAACCCTCTGCACAAGCCAAGGTCTGCTCCAGGATACAACACACTGGGAGCTCCCCCTCTGAAGACTTGGAGGTGAACATTACAGAGATGAAGCCATGGTGTGGCTATAGATATCCACCAGTCTTCATCTGTGCATACTCAGGCTGGGTACAGGCCATACCACAAGGACAGGAAAAAAAGTCTGAGAGGTGGCCAAGACCTTGCCGCAAGAAATCACTTCTCAGTATGGGCTACCCTTCACTATTGAGAGTGACAATGTGCTAAGATTTGTGGCAGAAATAACAGAGTGTTACAGATCTGCTAAAGGTCAGGTGGAATCTCCACATAGCCTATAGACCACAGAGCACATGAATTGCACCCTAAAAGCCATACTAGCCAAATCCTGTCAGGAAATTCACCCAACTTGGGTTGATATGCCATCTCTGGCCCTATTATTGGCTCAGTGTACAGCAGGACCATCCAGCTACTCCCCCTATAAAATCCTGTTCAAGAGTGCCCGGCCCCCATTAGAGCTTTCAGAGGAGAGTCCGCCAGTTCAGAGAGTCAGATCTGACTGCTGAATCACAGGCCTTAGGAAAAATGCTCCCCTATACCAATAAAGTTATTTCCAAGAGAATTCCAATCACTTCAGGCAGCTACACACATCTGTTCCTGGAAGGGAATTCAGTCTGGATCAAAGACTACAGAAAAGAACCATACAGCCTGTGTGGACAGGGTCTCACACTGCTGTGCTCGTCACCAAAGTTGCATATATGGTCCCTTGGATACACCACAAGAGACTGAAAAGGCTCATCTAGGAGACTTCTCAGCCGCCTGGACCACTCAGTCCAACTCAAGAGACCCCCTAAAAATTTGACTCTGGAGAGACTGAACACAACATAATCTGAAAGGCACCACTGAGAGATGCCAACCCTGCTCTAGTTACACCAGAAGTGGACTAGACCACGCAAGGCTTAAATCTGAGGACACTGTTCACAGGAGGATCCTCCACCCACTCTGCTTCCCAAAGAACTGAGTGCTGTGCACTGTCATCCCTTGTGTGTTTCTGTCATTGACTGGTAACCCAATCTTCACCACAGGCCTAAAAGAGGCAGCCCCAAAGGACTGGTCTTTAGAGGAGAGGTGCCTGTTTGCTTTGACATCTTTCTTGTTGGTGAGCTGTTTCATAGAAATCACGTGTTTCCTATAAAATTAAACTGACATCCATTGCTGGACTCGCTTGGGTCCTAGTCCTGTACTTTCTACTCACAAGAGACATTTTGGCCCCTAACCATTGGCCCTCCTGCTTCTCCGTGTGTAGGATGTTTCAATACCATCTTCTGCTTTTGTCCTTAGGCTTCCTCGTCTTGTCTTATCTAACGGAATGCAGGCAGTAGTACTGCCAGTGGAAACTTAGGATAACCACAGCCACCTAATATCAGACACTCCCCAGGACCCTTGCCTAGTGATGGTTTCAATACTCTAAACAGGGAACTGGGGCTCACAGAGGATAATGGGGTTGTCTGCCTACCGCTGCCTGCCATCTAGGTGTTTCTGTGACTCTAATGAATGTATTTAGAGAAGAAAACATTTCTATATGGGTAGATCATAGGCTATGGGGTAAACTTATTACAAGACAGGACAAATAGTCTTTTGGCAAGTTACCACCAACAGCTGGGAGGTAAAGGACTCTGAGCAGGTTTATAATGAAAAGGCTAAAAAGGCACAGAAGGAGGTGACCCAATGGAGTTCAAGAGGCCCCAAAATGGCACCGATATTGCCGTATAGACCCAACCAGTCTCAATCAACTGACTCTTCCCAGGTCCAGCACCTCTGTAGTGCCTCACGTGTCCTCCTCCATCAGATGGGAACCAACTATTCTCGCTGGATGTGTTTACACCTCCAAAAACAACATACACAGGGATCCTACTGCCCCCAGGATAGGAACCTCCAGGTCCTGACTCAACTAATGGCTCAGATATATTGCTGGAACCCATACCATGGGGGACAAAACTTAGCACTGTAGAGACTAACCTAAACCTAAAGTCCTCAACCAAGAGCTGGCCAAACCCTCCCAGGGGTGCTCGCCCCCACTCTGCTCCCATGATATTTCTCTACCCAACAGCATAACTCAGTACAGCCAACCTAGCCTGCTTTTCCTATGCCAGTATGTCGCTTACTGGTGCACTGAGGCCAGCTGGACAGGTGTCTGCCTATGTGAGTTTTGGACCCCTGATATCTCGGTTTACGCAGACCAAGACTTTCTGAGGACCTCACACCAAACGGGTGAAACCAAGAAGGCTGTCTTAAGCACTGTGTTGAGAGGCAGGCACTGCAAAGGAATAGGGGCAGGAATGGGAGGCCAGGGTCTTCAGTGGGGCTCTACTATAAACTGTCCTAAGAGCTCTCTTCTGATACAGATCAAATTACAGACTCCCTGGCTGTCCCATAGCACCAGATCAACTTCTTGGCAGGGGTAGCTCCTCAAAACAGGTGGGCCTTCCACTTCTTAAGAGGAAAAGGGCAGGACATGCCTGTTCTTGGGAGAATGCTGCTATGTTAACCAGTCTGGAATAGTCATGTAGAAGGTTAAAGAACTACAGAACAGAGCAACAAGGCTTCACGAAGAGTCAAACAGAGGCAGGGTTCTTCCCAGGACTGGATGATCTTCCTGGCTCATGTGGTTACTAGGACCACAGGTGCGTACTGTGCCTACTGTTTTCTGGGCCATGTGTCTTCAGACTGCTCACAGACTTCCGCAAAAACTGGGCTCAAGCCCTCACCCAGCAGCTGGGAAGGCAATTAGTACTTAAAGCCACTCAGTTTACCAGCAGAGATGACTGTATTCCCAGAGATGACTCACCTTAATAGTGATGTCTTGTACAAGGGGATGAGGGATCAAAGGGGGAATCTTGAGAGAAATTCAACTCTCAATCTGGATGCTCTCTGACCGTAGTCCTCTCCCCCAGGCATGAGATGTGCAAAGGTGTACACTTGTCACCTTTGAGTAACTGCCTTTGCTCTGCTTGGCTTTTCCATCCTCAAACCCTGTATTACAGCTCTCCTAACCTAGACTTTGGAATGCTGAACTCCTCTGGGCCTGCTATCATAGTAAAGTTCAGTTTCCTCCACTTCTCTGAGTGCTGATTGGTTTCTTTGCCTCCTGTGAGCTAAAATTGCTGTAACACCTTGCCTAGTAGACCACAAGACCCCCATTTCACAAGGGATCTTCCCAGCACTTGGGAACAAAGAACATAGACACAGGTGAGAGGATGGTCTCCCAGCCTGCTCCTGTTAGATTAAGTGCTTCTGCTCCAATCACATTTCTGTAGCTGCCTGTTTTAATCATGCTTATACGGGAATCTGCTGTGCTGTCCTGCCTTGGAGCCAGCTGAGCATAGATGAAAATGTGAGCCAGTAGCTCCCCTCCCTGTTAAGCAGCTGCAGTGTGGCAGACTGTGGTGCTTCCAGGGGGAGAACCGCAGTGTCTCCTGAGCTTCGCGCCATGTTGGAACTTAGGACCCTGGGAAATCAAGCAAGCAGCCTGCCGCCTCCTGCCTCCAACCTACTGGTGCACGGCCTAGAGTCATCCCACTTCCCCTGCCACCCCCCGCCCCTCCCCTTAGCAAATGGGAACCAGAAATCTGAGCCTCTCTTGGGAGGTTGACCATAGCAAATAAGGGGGTTTCCTTCTAACATCTCTTTGAAGGCAAATATTTTTATTACTGTTTTGCTTTATTCTGATTAATGGTACTACCCTATTCAATATTCTGTTTTGATAAGTTCTATAATGTTCTGTATTTCATTTTATTTTGATATACGTAATTGAAAGAACAACTATTGTAAAGATAACAAAATATACTGTGGCTCTTATTACTGTTATCCCGGTAACCTGCTGTGATGTTCTGTACCAATTTCACTACAGTTGGCTTTATTCTGTCTTGTTCTGTTGTATTTTACTACTTTCAAAATAAAAAAAATAATGAAAAAATCATGCTTATACGATGAAGTCTTCAGAAGACCCCAAAGGGACACAGTGCTGAGATCCAGTCAGCCAAAAACATACACGACGAGTTCAATGCCACTTCCCACATGCCTCTCCTTAAGCATCTGTCTCTCTATGCCCTCATAACATCCTCTACAATAAACCAGAGTGCCCCAGAGTTCTGTGAGCCACTCGAGCAAAGTAACAATCTGTGGAAAGGATTGTAGGAAGCTAAGACATAGTCAGAAGCACAGGTCAAAGAAGCTAGCCTCCTGCCTGGCAGTTGGAGGTTCTTGAGATGAACCCCCGACCCTGAGAGCCAGTGCTGGCCCAACCCACAGGGACTAAATTGAAGACTTCCAGCTGGTGTCTACTAAAGAACCCACGAGACTATACGTCTTCCATCAGAAGTTGTGAGCGTGCAGAAGAAACTGAGTTTGAGGTGATTTTTCAATACTTTTCAGAGTACTTCATTGACTTTTAAGGATTTAAAGGTTCCCTTAGACCAAGATGTGTAAGAACCACTTTCACTGGCTCAGGAAGGGGCTGAAAATAGCAAAGTTAGGTAAGGAGATGGCTTTGTGAGTATGAATGCTGGTTTAGAATGATGGCTGTAATGGGAACAAGAAAATCTTGGATAACACGGATTAAGAATTTAGTAGCTGTCTTAGTCCAGTTTGTGCTGCTTTAACAGAATTCCATAGCTTGCATAATTTGCAAATAATAGAGATTTATTTCTTACAGTTCTAGAGGCTGAAAAGTTCAAAAGCAAAAGGCTCACGGCCCCCTACATATGAGGCATTACACCTGGAAACAGGAAGTGGAGAGGGGAAGCTCCCATCCTATCATCCTCTGGAGCAAGGGGCTGCATGAGAACCATCTTAGTCCCTTTCGAGAGCCCCAGGAAATGACCTACGGCCCTCTCACTCAGCTCTATCTTAAAAGTGACAGCAGGCCATCGTAGGACACACCTGTAATCCCAGCCCTCAGGAGAACAGCTGTGAGTTCAAGGCCAGCCTGAGCTATATAGCAAGACTCTGTCTCAAAACAAATGAACAAACACCTAAACAGACATTTCCCCAAAGATGACATATAATCAAAAGGTATATTAAAAGATGCTCAAAATTACTATCAGTAATCAAATCCACAGAAAGGTAGTACCTCATCCATATGTGGATGGTTATTATCAAAAAGTGAAAACACTAGTTATTGGAGACCACTATGAAGCAGCTCTGAGCAGGATTTAAATTTTACTCATTGGCTTTCTATGTTTATCTGTGAGTCTGTCCTAGGCCTAGGCTTCTTGCCTGGCAACGGGAGCTGATTCCTAGTAAGTGAGCCTCTATGAATCACTGGTCCTAAAGTTATAACAACTTTTTTCTATACTAAAATGAGTCACTGTTGTCCTCAATCTTGGCCCTAGAAATACAATTAAAGGTCACTTTCAAATGTCAAAGAAATCCCCAGAAGCTCAAATTCAGCCATCGGCCTGGCCTGCTCCCCGAGCTTTCTCCCTGGACACTTTCCCAGCGCCAGCCTCAGCTCTGTCTTGGGCACAGCAAACTTTCCAGAGGGTTTCTCCCCACTGGACTTGCTGTGTGCTCCCCGTGAGAGGACATGTAGGAAATAAAGGAAGATTCCCCACTTTGTTGTGCTATTTGACCTTCTGCTGTGTATACGATGCTTCCTACCTGGGAAACCGGCTGGTACCACGTCAAAGTGACCGTGCTAGATGGGCACAGTAGACCAGCATTGGAAACAAGGCTGTTGAGAGTGGGGTGTGCAGACGGCCATCTCACTTGATGTGCTCTACATGTCTAGGACTATTGGAGACCACTACAAAGTAGCTCTGAGCAGGATTTAAAATGAACTCATTGGCTTTCTATGTTTTTCTGTGAGTCTGGCTTGGCCTAGACCCCTTGCCTGGCGATGGGAGCTGATTCATAGTAAGTGAACCTCTATGAATCACTGGCCCTGGCTGAGGCCTGTAGTGGCCTGTGAGGCCAGAGATACCTCAAAGGGCAAGATAAGGTCACAGCTGCGGACACTCTGGCTCCAACCCCAATTAACTAGGTAGAGACTGCAGCTGCAGAAATTACTCCTACAGTCTCACTTCTCCCATGTCTTCATGATATGACAGTGCTACTGAATTGACTTGATTCATTCCTTGAAGTGACTCCCAAGGTCCTGCTCACTGCCTGCACTTTCCTCAGTTTCTCCGCCCTTTGTCCTTGGTCCTAATATACGTGGACTGATCCAGAGAATCCTTTATCTTTACCCTCGAAGCCTCAAGCTTAATTAAAGGGTTTTGACCCTCCTGGAACCCTAAAAATCATACAATTTGTCTGTTTTTATTTAACCTCCACCATACACTCGTTTGGGAGATTGGGAATCTAGGACAGAACCTGATAACTAGTGTTAGTGAGGTAATGCTTTTACACTGTTGGTGGAAATGTAAAATTGGAAAGCCATTACAGAAAGGCATTTGGAGGTTCCTCGAAAATTAAAAACAGCCAGGCATGGTGGCTCACACCTGTAATCCCAGCACTCAGGAGGCTGAAGAGGGAGGATCGTTACAAGATTCAGACCAGTTTGGTTTACAAAGTGAGTTCAAGGCCAGCCTGAACTGCATAGTGAGACCCCGTCTCAAAAAAGACAAAAAAAAAGAAAATTAAAAACAGAACTGCTTATGGTCCACCCATCTCACTTCTGGGCAAATATTCAGAGGAAATAAAATCAGTACATCAAAGAGTACTTCCTTGTTCACTGCAGTAGTGCTCACAACAGCTAAAATGTGAAATCAACCACAGGGCCCACCAACAGATGAATGGATAAAGAAAATATATATACACATGAGACTATTAGCCCTAAAAAAATCCTGTCATTTGTGGTAACACGGATGAGCCTAGACAACATGACACTGTCAGAAATAAGCCAGACACAGACAGACAAAGACCATGTGATCTTACTTATGTGTGGAGCCCAAAAAGAGAACTCACAGCAACAGAGAGTGATGGTTACCAGGGTGTGGGGTGCTGATAAATGTAAAGGTATTGGTTTGGGGTAGAAACTTGCAGTCACGACAATGTACACTGCAATGCTCTGCAAATGCAAATGGCAACACTTGCAAGTTGCAAAAAGAGCAAATCTGAGCTGTATCCACCTTAAAAAGAATAACCTGAATCCGTAAGTGAAGAGTCAGAAATGATAACTAAGGTTACTCCAACAAAAGTTATAAATATGTAGTTGTTTTCTCTTGTTCTTTTATCTTCTTTAAAAGACAAAGTAATAACTGTATCATTTGATTTGTGTCACTTATAATGGACCGAGTCAGGTAATGCAGTGAAACTGTACTGAAGATTTCTGGATCTCACTGGAATTAAGTCAGTTTAAATCTAAAGCCAGTTCTAGTGAGTTAAGAAGTACATCATAATCTCCAGATTACAACAAAGAGGAGGAGAATGAGGAGAGAATTATAGAAAGTCATTTAAAAAATCAGAATGCAACATTAGAAAAGACTTACTGGATGCAAAATAAAGGAGTAAAAGAGGTTAACAGAACTAAAAACACTTAAGGACATAGAGAAAACAAAAGTAAGACGTAAGTCTAACTATATAAATAATAAAATATGATTGATTAAATAAAAGGCACAAATTGTAAACTACAGATCCAACAATATGGCATCTAAAGGAGAAATACTTTAGATTCAAAGGTGTAAGTCATGCAAACAGCAACTACAAGAAAGCTAAAATTACTAATATTAGACAAAATAGATTTTAAATAAGGTTACTAGAAAAACATACATGCTTTATAACAATAGAAGAATCAATCTGCTAGGAACACATAACTTATCAGCATGGATATACTGAGTCACAGTATCAAATACAGCAAAAACTTTCAAAAAGAAAAAAAAAAAAAGGACAAATAGACCCTTCAAGAGCAACAGTTGAAGTCTTTAAAGCCCAACCAACCAGGCATCTAATAGATTCTGCAAGTCATAACGTGCCTGGAGAATCCTTGACTTCGCCCACATGAAACTTGCTTCTCCTTTATCTCTGTTAACAGGCAACTGCATTAGACCAATTGTTCAAGCCAAAAACTTCAGCTGCTCACTCTCCAGACAATAAATTAATGAACCCAAAACGTGTCTCTTCAAAACAAATCAGCATCCAACTGCTTTTCCCCTTTTACACACTGGCCTAAGCCATCCCTGTCTGTCACTGGATAATGGTTTCTTGTCTTTCTCCGGTCCCTGCACTCTAGCTCCACAAAGCAGCCAAGTGAACCTTCTAATACTAATTCAGTCGTGTTGCTCTCCACACTCAACTTACTCTTTCTAGTAAATTTTGAATGAAATCCAAGCCCGACACGCTCCTTTTCCAGCTTTATTTTTTGTTCCCCTAAGCCACACTGGACTCTGCTATCCTCATCAATTTACTAAACACCATGCACACAAGTCAGAGTCCCAAACTTGCATACAAGAGTGCAAAACAAACGATTTGGATACCTAGTAACAAAAGGATACAATGTAGTTATAAATTTTAGTGAAACTACAACTACGTAAAAAATTGAGACGTTACAATAAAAAGCCGACAATCACAGTCTACATATGGGATTAAGAAAATTCAGTATTTTGCATGATAAAAGGCCAAAAGAAGCTGACATACGAAGCTGAGTTCAGTGAAATGAAGTCTGGCTTTTGCTTTCTTTGGCTGGTTTTCATAAACGCACAAATGCCTCAGGACAAACAAAAACAATAATTCCTTTACGGAATAAAAGGAAGAGATTATGTTTTTTGATTTAAAAAAGTCTAGTATTATTTTCCCCAATTTGCAAGTCTAGGTCTTCTTTAAACACCCCGCCCTGTTTTTTGAGACAGGGTCTCACTTTATAATTCAGGCTGGCCTCAATCAGGGTGTGGTGATACTTGCTTCAGCCTCCCAAGTGCTGGGGTAACACGCGTGTGCCACCACGCTTGGCTAAATCTAGGTTTTAAACTAGATTAAGCTTTTACTATTATGTAAAAATGACACGTACATTTTTGACATCTGGATCCTTACTACCTGGATCAACATAATTTTTCAAACGGTTCTGACATTCGTTACGTCTGTTTGTAGTCTATGATATAAACAGTCTATTTAGAGTTTAATAAGACCGACGCTGATGGTATCGCTTTAAAAGGATCAACTTTAATTTCTTCCCAAGAGAGGAACAAACTTAAAAGGTCTGATTAACTTAAAAGTGTGTCTAGAACCATGCCTAAAAGAAAGCAAAGATGAGGTTTTAAACAATCGAGGCGTTTCAAAACTGTATGCTTGTCCCCAAAACCTTATCTCCGGACCAGTACACTTTTTGTACTGCTTGTTGCGGGCGGAGTGCCGAGAGCCGGGCCCCCGTGGTCTCTGTACTTAAACCCGCCGACCTCGGCCTCACGGATGGTAGCGTCCGCGGGGCTCGGCTGCGGCCTCCACTGCTCCCCGGCCGGGCCTGCAGTTCCAGAAACAGTCTCTCTGAGAGGGCGGCGCTCAGCACCGAGGAGGGCGGGCCCCGGGCGTTGGGTGGGACGGAGACTCCCTGCCTAGCCGGCGGGGCGCGAAGGCAGAACACTAACGACACAGCCACAGCCGCCCCAACTGGGGCTGGGCTTCCGGGCGGGGAATGGCCCGCGCGGTTTTGGGGACGCAGGCGCGCGCGCACGCGCGCCTCAGACTTCCGGGCGTAGCTCCGCCCCAAGACGTCCCTTCCGCGCAGTGCCCAGAGCCGCGCGTCCCTGGGGCAACGTTCCGATACCAAGGTTCCGGAGTTGGGGGAGAGCCACAAAATGAAAGACTGGAGCCCAGGTTCACTCGTAAACGTTTGGTTAATGATTAAACCGGTGAAGTCGGTTTTTTACTTTCTTTTTAACTCCGCCTTCAAGACTACCAAAACTACAACAGCAACAGTTTTGAGTGGTCTCTGAACACTTCCTATTTCATCCAAACTGAAAATACTGCGCAAGTGAATTGGGCGAGGAATTTACGTAAACTTTGGCAGCAGATTTTTTTTTTTTTTTTTTTTGGCGGAGGAGGGAACTCCCGTACTTTGCCCTGAGCTACATCGTAGCCCCCAGTGCTGGGATTACAGGCCTGTACCACTACCATAACTTATTTTTCAAACTTGGTCTTTCCAAGTTTTTTATTTGGCTTCAGTTGCAGTCTGACATCATACCTGAGCAATTTGAATGCGTTTCCCACACACACACTTAATCCTTTCTACAATGTATAATTTCCGCGTGCAACACTACAAAACACTGACCAGAAGTAACTTGGAGATGATTAATATCCCGGTGCAAGATATTAAGAGAAGCCTAGGAGCTCTCCACGAATGAGGCACAGGAATATCAAATTTTCCACAAAATTCTGGCCTCCCTTAGCGAACTAGCTCTCAACAGGAATATCCCCGTCTTTGCAACCCTCCTTGTCAAGCTTCGGGATCTAAATGCTCCGATTCTTTTGTTGTTCTTAAATGTTCAATTCTATTTCAGGTTTTTTCCCGACCGGGTCCCACATGTGTAGTCGAAGCTGGCCTTACGTTTCTCTTGCCTCAGCCTCCTGATTGCTGGGATTATAGGCGTGCCCCACCCCGCCGAGTTTAAAGGCCCAATTCTAAAGGCTCAATTCTAACTTTCACCAGATCTCAAATCACCCGCGACACTCGCTCTACTACCTGAAGGTACTAGTCATCATACCGGAAGTTACGTCACGACGTTCTGGGTTCCGCCCCCGGAAATAAGACTTTACTTCCGGGTTGTTAGCGCGGACTCAGACCACTTTTTCCCTGCGCGCTGTGCACATGCGCGACGGCTCCTTTTCCCTCCTTCCGCCACTTCCACTAGGTTGTACCGTCCAGGGAGCCGCCGGCACCGCTGCCGCGAAGTCGGGAAGTTCAAGATGGCCGCCGCGGAGACCCAGGCGCTGCGGGAACAGCCGGAGTAAGTCGGCTCTGTAGGCGGGCGGGAGTCTGCGGACCCGGCGAGTGGGAGACGGCGGAAACTGCACGGACGGGCGGGAAAGTTCGGGCCTAACGGCGGGACCCAAACTTTGGCTCTCCCCGCGCTGCGTCGTGGGTGGGAGGCGTGAGGAGCGGGCCTCGGAGTCCGCTGTCCCCGGGCCGGGCCTGCGCGCCGCGTTGCCGGGAGGCGCGGGCGCCAGCGGCCTCTACAGGTCCTGTGCGCGGCGGCTGCAGGCGGAGGTCACTGCTTCCTGCTCCTGCGGGAACCCGGCGAGCTGGCGGCGGCGGGGCGGGGACACGAGGGGCGGCAGCGACCGCGGGTGAGCCCAGAGTCCTTTCCTCTGCATACGGTACCCCGGTCGTCCTGTTACTTACGGGAATCAACTTGAGAACCTGAGAGCGCCAGGGTCAGTCTCCGATCGTCCCAGAACCAGTCTGCGGCCAGCCTGCGCCTCACCTCCCAGTCCCACACTTCTCTCCAGCGCCCACCCGGTGTTTCCCCCACTGCCTGTTGGCATCTTTTCCGCCAACCTGCAAACTTGAAGCAAAGTAAGAAAGGCCTTGGTTTTTAGGCCTGAGGTTTTTTTCTGTTGTTTCCTCTTTGAGTTTGTAGCTTTTTTAGAGGACGAATGGAATAAGGATAGAAATTGGTGGCTGCTTCCCAACCTAAACCACTTTTATGTCTGTAATTAAGCAGTATAGGGTTCCATGTGGCCAAGTGAACACACACTGTATAGGCAAAAGCTAACGGCTGCTTAACCAAAGCTATAGTGTGTGTGTGTGTGTGTGTGTGTGTGTGTGTGTGTGTATTTATGCAGGGAAAATTCAAGTAAGAACCTAAAAGTGGATTTTTAAACAGTATTCCTATAGCGAAAAAATGTGGATAGTCTCACGGTATCTTGACAAAGAGATAGGAAAAATCTTTGCTAGCAGACAACCTGACAGTTCATTCCTTTGCATCAATTCTGAACTCTTAGCCAGACAATTATGCCAATATTTTTTATTAAAGAGATTTTGAAAGTTGCAGTATTAATTTCACAATTAGAAGAGAACCCATGGATTCTAAGTTCCATGTGTAGCATAGTTGCAGTATTTATGCATGTAGTACAGATCTGATATACAATTGAATTTTCTGGTAATTTGAGAGTTTCATTCAGTTATTCAATTCATTTGATTTTAGGGACAGTTTAGAGTTCTTTTGAGCAAGAGTGTTTTGGTCATGTTTCATTTACATATCCAAATAATACCGGATTTGATTATAAACACTTATTTGTTTAGGCTCTGCGCTGTGACACTGAAATAGTCTTTCATTTCTCCTTCCTAACCCAGCTAATTTGAAAATAGTTAACAAAGAAAATAACAGTGATATAAAAGCAGATTCTGTGCATGCTGATAGGACACTGATTCATTTTAAGGCTATGGAATTTATTCAGAGGAGAAATATTAGAGGTAATAAGTGTTTTAAAAACTGGTTTTTAAGCTCCCGGAAGACCTTATGGCTTTTCATGTCAGTCTCTTTAAGTAAGCCCTTTTTTTTAAAAACTTACTTGCATTTACTGAAGATTAGGTATTCTTCAAAGAATTGAGCAAATAACAGTTTGTGTAACAGTGCTGTGGAGATAGGTACTGTACTGTCTTGTGTGTTTTACAGATGATGAAACTGGTGGCACAGAGAAACAGTACTTTAACTGAGGTCACCCTAAGTAAAGGACTCATTTAAACTGTGGCAGTCTGGTTCTAAAGCACTCCTCTAGCTATTGTATAGTCTGACCTTAACTATACATTGTAGCTCCTTTTAAATTTGTGTTTAAAGTTTCAAAACTTTTGTACTTACTGCCACTGTTGTAAATATTATGTGGGGGGAGGGGTGGCAGGAATAGAACCTTTCCAAGGCCTTGCACAAACTGTGTCTGATCTGCATCCCAGTCAGGTCAGTTTTTTAATGTGATATTTTTAATTCATTGATTTGTAAGAGGTGAGGCAGAAGGAACGTTGGACTAGTTTGTCTTTGGGACCCATTCTAACTTACGTCTACATTACTTCTGTATTGAAAGCACTGTGATTTGTCAGAGAAATGTGTCATTACGTTCCTTGTAAAGAAGCAGTAGCATTCACTTAGCTCACCATTTAAAAACGTTTTTAAGAATTGTTTATCTTGAAAATTCCCATTCATGCACAAATTCAATGAGTTATGTGTTTCCAAAGCATAAATTGAGAGGCTGGGGATTTAGCTCAGCAGCAGCATAAGCGCCTGCCTTGGAAGCGTGCAGTCCTGAGTTGGATCCCCATACCAAAAAAAAAAAGCATAAGTTGAATGCTTCCCAAACAGTTTATTAACTGTTAGTTAGGAAAAAACATGTGAAAGATAATAAAATAGTTGCAGTGGTTGGTAGTTGGTTATTCTGGTTTTGTTTGTTTTTGAGGTTTTTCCTTAACTGCCTGAAGCCCCAAGACCTGGGTCATTTAAAGGCTAACACTTGAAACAGAACAGTTACTGTGTAGGTTCTCAGTAAATACTTGTTTTGTGATAAACCTGATGTAAATGGGTAGGTATGCACATCCACCTGCCAAGTGATAAATAGTACAATGTGAATATAAAGCGTAAGTTTCTGTATATGGACTTTGTGTGCATCCTGTATCATCAGTGGACACTGGCCCATAAGACCAACAATTCCCAGTTTTTAATGAGCATCTTGTTTCTGAAACTTCAGGGGAAAGTTGTTGATGATGAACCTTGTCTGCCTTTGGGTAGACTCCTGCATAGGTTTCCCGTGTAGAATACAGGCTTTCGCCCCCCAGCAATGGAGGTGGAACCCGGGGCATCTTACCAGGAGTGGTTGACCACTGAGCCTATGCCCTCAGGCCAAGCAATCCAATCTGTCTTCCTCTCTTTGCTCTTTTGGTGCTGGTGCTAGAATCGGACTCTGGCAATGGTAGGCAAGTGCTCTTGCACTGAGCTCAGCCCCCAGACGTTTTTTTCTTCGAGAGTTCTGCAGAGGAGGTTGAAGGTTTGCCATCACACAGCTCCATATGGGCGAACCCTGGGATTGTGGTTGGCATGGAGCGGTCTTGTCAGGAACCTTCTCTTGAGGCTGCAGTGTGAACTCGGATCCCCTGTGAGGATTTTGTGTACTCAGCACAGATGCAGGGCATCCTGATGCAAATCCCAATTCCTTTTTTTTTTTTTTTTTGGTCTTTTTCCTTTTTATCGGTACTGGGGATCGAACTCACGACTGCCTGCTTGCAAGGCATGTGCTTATGCCGCTGAGCTAAATCTCCAGCTCCGCAAATCCCAATTCTGAGAGCACCAGGAGCTAGGTTTTTCTTTACTGTGGCTTTTTAAGCTGTTTAGGAACTGTGAATTGGAACTTCTAAAGCTTTTGTGAACTGTCTACAGAAAGCATTAGAAAAAACAAAGGTTCAAAAAGCAGATTTTTGTTTGATTATTTTTGTTACTGCATGTGATTATACACTATGTGTATGCTGAGGCTCCAAAGATGTAAGTAAGTAAAAAAACATTTGAAGAGCTAAAGGTCTGTAGTAGAAACTGTCAGTGTTGAGTACAGCTTTTCTGTGTTACTCTAGGCACATCATTTCCTTAGCTCAGCAGATACTTACTGAGTACCTGCTGTGAGTTAAACAATCCCATGGGCCCTTGGAAAAGAATATGGAACGAAAGATAAAAACTCTGTTCTCTTAGTGTTTTGCTATAATAGAGACCTCAGGAATTAGATTAGGTTGTAAAGTTAGTTTAGAAAATGAATTAAACACAGAAAGATGTGTGTTGCACTCAAGTGGAGTCAGGAAGACTTGCCGGGGAAAGTGATGTCTGAGCTAGAGCCAAGCGAGATGAAAGGAAGCGCGGTAGCGCAGTGTCTGGGGAACGCAGGAGGAGGAAGCCAAGGACCAGGTGTGGAGCGCTGTGCACGGGGAGCTTGGCCGCTGAGTGTAGGGCCTGGGAGAGGATTTTAGCTGGGGCAGTAATCAGGTTTGCCAAGACAGCGGCCTGGTCTGAATGTTTTAAAAGCAGTCTCTGTCAAGTGGAAGAGCTTTTGGCTGACTTGGGATGCAGGGTCAGCCTTTTCACAGGTGTGATGTGTGTGTGACCTTAGACAGGTCCCTTACACCTCCTCAAGCCTTAGTCTCTCTCCGCAGTGGCGAGACATTTCTGGGGCACTAGGTATGACAGGCATGTGTAGTGTGAATTGTCACCACAAATCTATGATTTATCTATACTGTTGCTTCCCCAGCTTTTACAGCTCAGAGAAACAAAGTCCAGCGGAGTGGCTTGCTTGAGGTTCCTAGAGCTGTCTTGGAGGAGGCAGCGTTTTAAGCCAGGTAGTTTGACTCAAGAGTCGGTGCTTTTTGGCAGCATTCCTTAAGGCCCCGTCCTCAGTAGCTCCCTGTCATCTGCACAGTAGTCTGTGAGGAGATTGGTGACCTAGGATCGATGCCATAACGGTTTGCCTTTGGGGTGTGTAGTTCACGCTAAGCCCTGTCCTAAGCATGTACTGTGTTTACCTGTGCAAACTGCATGGCAGCCTCCCAGGTGGGAACTCTGATCTTCTCCATCTGCTTGTGAGATGACCTGGGGTCCAAGAGCTTACAGTGGCCTAAGCCTCACAACCACAGCTTTTGCCTGGGCAGCTAGGAGACTCTTTAACCACTCAGCTCTCCTTAATTTGGAATTCGCTTGGAGAGAGTGTCAGAGGAGGTTTGACTTCTATCTACCTTAATGACTAGAATTTGAACTTTGAGCCTTAGGTTTTATATACCCAGAAATCATTCATAGTTCTTAAAAAAGTTCTCTGTAGCTTTAATTCACCTAACAGCTCCCTTCCCAGTAAGTCAAGGATCAGAGAAGAAAGGCACATACCCAGTCTTCTGAATTGAAGGCGAGGTGTCTCCAGGAAAGCGATGTGCTTGCTTGTCTAGTCAATAGCAGGAGCAGAGTTGCAGTGTCGATCTTTTGCTTCAATCTGTGTGGTTCTGTTGCCCTCCACAGTACAGCAGGAGGGTCCAGAGAGAAGTAGGTGAGTCCAAACCATGACTGGCACCAGAGGACACAGTTTCCTCTGCTCCTCTCTTCAGTTCTCTGTCCTTTCTCATACTCTGGTGCTAGAAATAGAGATTAACAAAAGTCAGAGTTTTGTGTGTTTGATACCATGTGCTAGCTATGTGTTGTCCACTCCTCCCCTTCCTTTACATCTGTTGTCCTTTAGTAACTTTTCAGACACTTCCATTTGCCCCCCTCACACACACACACACACTCTGTTCACTGAAGACCAAGACCTGGCTAGAGAACCAAACACTACCTCAGCCCCAGCCATGATCCTCGGAAATGGCAGCGCCATTGTAGAGAACCCAGCCAGCAATCAGACCTTGCAGTTCCTAGGCCTCTGCGACCCCTCTGCCCCGCTCACCCCCAGAATCACGTGCTTCGCCTTGCCGTCTCCTGGAATTGGTCCTCTTGGAGTCGCAGTCTCTGTTAGAACAGATTTTTGCACAGGTTTGTTTGGTGCCCTGGCTGTCCTTTGCTGCGTGTAACCCTAAGCTTTGCCACCTGTTTTCTAGCTCGGAAATGCCCCTTTTGTCTTTTCAGAATTCTTTGCTCATTCTTTAGGGCAGTGTTATTCAGCGTATTTTTAATCTGCCTTTTTTCTCAATAAACATCTCTACCCTAGTGTCCCTGCTTAACAGGTAGACTGGGCTTTTTCTTTGATCTACAGAGTACCTTCCCTAACCACACACAATGAGTTGCAGTGACCCTTAAGGGTCTCTATTCTGTCTCCGTCATGCTCTTCTCCAATGTTTTACAGTTGTGTTCTGTGACTTTCTTCTCTGCTGTACTTCATTTCCCTGAGGGAGGTGATACTGGTCATGTACACTGTTTTCCTGCCATTTGGCTTAATACCTACAGTGCTAAGTGATTTTAAAAAATGTCTTCAGAGGTCGATGCATAGGTTCATAGACCTCCCGAGGAACTGCTAGTGTAGGTGGTGTAGTAAACTTACTGAGAGTGTATAGGTATGTTATTTGAAACTGACACAATGATCCATATCTTCCTCCAAAAATGGTATGATGACCAGAGTCCACTTTAAAATTTGGTTGTGATCTTATTTTAGTTGCAGTGTGTTAACTATATTTCATACTTAAAGTATTTTCAGTTTGCAGTGGACTTACTGGAACATAACCCCATCAGAAGTCAAGAAGTATCTGTAATGATATTGAACCTGTATTTAACCTTGGATGATTATACAGTGCTAAATTTAGAGCCATAAACTTTTTAACACAACATAATCCAAAGAATTAAGTGTAGAATCTCTATTAGTATGGTTTTGTTTTTGCATAGTATTATTAGTAGAAAGATATTTTGGAAATTGAGTTTTCCATTTATGAGTCAGAAGGGTGAAATTAGGTGAACAGTTACTGGATTGAACCGTGTGTAATTGCTGGTATTAGACTTGTTGATGTACTGGTATCCTTTCTTATGATTTATCTTAAAGTCTAAATCCTCAGGAGATCTGAACATCCAACATCGTCAGTCTCCACTCCAGTGCTGTCACTTGCTTATGGTGAATATAGCTCAGCATTGGCTCTGCAGACTTTGGAACAGGAGCTGGAGTATTAGGTCAGATATGCTCAGAACAAATGACTTTCTACATTTGTTGTCCAAATGTCAATTTTCTGAATTCAAATGGAAAAGGAGATTAGTCTCCCAATTTATTATCAATATTCTATGAAAAAAATGATTCTTGAATATAGATGAGAAGTGCAGGTTTAAAGAATCAAATTACTGAGTGACTTGTGTAAATCAGTATTAAGATTTTTCTGTGTCTGATTTACAGTCCCTTTTTTGGGTAAGTTTTTAAACCTTACCCCATAGTTTTTCCTCTAATGATTTACAAGTTCAGCGATTAGGAACTAAATTGAAATTATGTTAATTACCCAGTTCGGTTCTTGGCACATATTTTTTTGAAATAAAATACCTGGAGTTGTTCCTAAAAATTTTTTTAGTGACTAGCTTAATGTATTACATAGAAACGTGTTTTGTCATTTCTGCTAATTTTCTTACAACTCAGACTGGATAAATACTCTGATTTTAAAGTGTCTTCTGTACATTTATAGGTTGGAAGATGCTGATAATTCTGAAAAGAGTGTCAATGAAGAAAATGGAGAAGTATCAGAAGACCAATCTCAAAATAAACACAGTCGTCACAAAAAAAAGAAACATAAACACAGAAGTAAACATAAGAAGCATAAACATTCCTCAGAAGAAGACAAGGATAAAAAACATAAGCATAAGCATAAACACAAGAAACATAAAAGAAAGGAAATTATCGATGCTTCAGACAGAGAGGGGATGTCTCCAGCAAAAAGAACTAAACTCGATGATTTAGCTTTGCTGGAAGACTTGGAGAAGCAGAGGGCCTTGATTAAAGCTGAACTTGATAATGAGCTGATGGAAGGGAAGGTCCAGTCTGGGATGGGACTTATTTTACAAGGCTACGAGTCTGGCTCTGAAGAGGAAGGGGAGATTCATGAAAAGGCCAGAAATGGGAATAGGTCAAGTACTAGATCTTCTAGTACAAAGGGCAAACTTGAAGTTGTGGACAATAAAAATAGTACAAAAAAACGAAGTAAAAGCAGATCCAAAGAACGGACTAGACATAGGTCGGATAAAAAGAAAAGTAAGGGAGGTATTGAAATAGTTAAAGAGAAAACAACCAGGAGCAAGTCGAAGGAGAGGAAGAAGTCCAAAAGTCCATCCAAGAGAAGTAAGTCTCAAGACCAAGCAAGAAAATCAAAGTCCCCTGCCCTTAGGAGGCGATCTCAGGAGAAGGTGGGCAAGGCCAGATCGCCTGCTGATGAAAAGGTGAAAAGTGAGGATAAAAGTAAGACAAGAGATAGGAAAAAATCCCCGATTATAAATGAAAGTAGAAGTCGAGATCGAGGTAAGAAGTCCAGATCCCCAGTTGACCTGCGAGGTAAATCCAAAGACAGAAGGTCGCGGTCCAAAGAGAGAAAATCAAAGCGCTCTGACCTCGATAAGGAGAGGAAGCCCATCAAGTCGCCCTCGAAGGACGCTTCCTCTGGGAAAGAGAACAGGTCACCCAGTCGAAGGCCTGGCCGCAGTCCTAAGAGAAGGAGTCTGTCTCCAAAGCAGCGCGATAAGGCCCGGAGAAGTCGCTCTCCACTCTTGAACGACAGAAGATCTAAGCAGAGCAAGTCGCCTTCTCGAACTCTGTCCCCGGGTAGAAGAGCCAGGAGCCGATCTTTGGAAAGAAAGCGCAGGGAGCCAGAGAGGAGGCGACTTTCTTCTCCAAGGTAGCTTGTTCACAAAACGTTGATGCATTTTACCAGTGTACCATATTTTAAAGGGGAAAATAGAACTTGAGAGCGAGCCATTAAAAATGAAGTCATGAGTTTAGTAATTTTAAATATAACCCACTTCATTGGTCATGTAAACATTTATGTTTATGAATGTTTTACAAATACTGAGCTTGACAGCAGAATTAGTTTTCCATTCAAGTTCTTGGGTTAATTTGCTGGATCACGCCTCTAAATCAGGTGATTGAAGGCTTTCACGACAGGCCCACATGTGCTCTGCTGTCCCCCCGAGCGTCTTCTGCCAGCAGTGGTCCCTAAAGAACACGTTAACCGATTACGTCTTCTTGCTGTTAATCTTAACTCATGAGGTGACAAGGGTCACTTTTACTCCTGGCTTTCAAATGATGTAGTCAGAGAAGTTAATGTGATTCAGTTCTATGATCATAGAACTGAGTTTTTCAGGAAGGTGGAAGGAGGGTCATGTAGAGCCAAATCATTGTAAGCCACTTTGGAAATTGATGTGATAATATCTTCTGTATATTGAGTAATTGTGTGATTTGGAATTATTGGCCAAGTATTCCTGATTAAAAGGATGTTGAGCCAGGTATGGTGGCGCACACCTAGAATTCCGGTATTTGGACACCTGAGGCAGGAGGCTCGCACAAATTCCCGAGGCCAGCCTGTGCTACAAAGCCAGTGTAAACTACAGTGAGTCTATCTCAAAAAAAAAAAAGTGTTGGCTCATAAATGTGAATTCCTAGTCACTCACTGTGTAAATTTTTATTGTATAGTTGTAAATAAACTTCGAAGTTTAAATTGTCACATTCTCAGAAACTGCAAGACTGTTTTCAAAGTATTCTAAAGAGACACTTTCCTACTTTTACTCCTCTAAATCACATTGGAATGGAATAGCCCCTCTTGCTTTCACTCTCTGCATTGAAGCAGTTGTGAGTTTAATGATTCTTGATAAAGTGTTTTGTAATTATATTGGTAATCTTGCAGTTTGAAGACAAGGTTCTAAACTTACCCAATACCAGACCTGAGTATTTGAAGCAAAAATGTTTTCTGGTCACAGAAGAGGTATAAGTCATTAAATCTGTGTAACGCAGAAGTAGTTTCTGCGTCTCCATCTTTTCACAGCTGAACTGTAATTATTCCTTTGTTGAAACTGATGAAAATTTAGTCATCCCAGGTTTTCAGTGTTGTATGTAAAGATGTCCCTTGATCACATATGTGGTTTCTCCGTAGAATACATTTGTAGAAACAGACTTGCAAACTGCCCTATGCAGTCACATTTCAGAACTTACAACCAAATTTCCTTCCAGGAAAGATAGACCACCTTGTGTTTCCTCTACTGTGCGGGCTAGTATTTTCACAGAACTCTCACTATACAAGATACCATGTGATACGCTAAATAATGAAAGAAAAACACTTTTAAGTATTTTAGATCACTATTGAGATTAAGCATTTTTATTTTGCTTGCATTTAAGCAATTAATACTTCATTCCTCCCTTGTACACTCTTTATTTTATCCTGTTGACAAGTTTTAACCAGTCTTTGAAAAGAATGTCTGTATAAACAGATTATAGTGTCAGGGATTTAGCTCAGCGGCATAAGTACCTGGCTGGCAAGCCCGAAGTCATGAGTTCGATCCCTGGTACCACCAAAAAAAACATAAATAAATAAATAAATAAGCAAACAAACATATATGTACTACAGATCTGAATCAGAGTGTACCTTGCTTATTTTAGCTGGATCTAAGAAAGATTCTTTTAGGAAATGTACAAGGCAATTCATATTTTTATCAATAGGGAAATTGTAATTTTTACTTTTATTTCAGGCAGAACTATATATCGTTTATTTACTTAGACTTACTACTTACTTACTTAGAACTATTTACTACTATTTATGGTGTTCAGATTGAATAGCTGTATCCAAATCTGAAGCAACATTAAGAAATGTTGAAAGCCTCTTTTAAACAATTAAATCATAGAAAGGCCTGTGCTCGTGGTGATCCAGGCATCACATTAAGAGAGTAAAACTCACTGAAAGCCTCTTGCAAGACTGGAAAAGTTGATTTTGAGTAGGAGGCTGAGCCCCGTTTCCTCAGTTCAGAGGTTAATGATTTTCATGAGATACTGTCACAATTTACATGAAAAGTAAAATTCTTAACTGCAGAAATGTAGCAGAAAGTCTGAGGAAATGAGGTATCACTTGGCCACATGTGCTCCAGTCATTTTTCTGAAACTGGAATAGGTGGCTTTTACTTTTAATAACTCTTCAGACCATGAGGCTGGAGGAAACACTCATCGGTGGCCTAGCATAGCGCAGAATGTCTCTGTGATCATCTGAGTTTAAAATCAGTGCGAAAAGCCTTAGTCAGTGTTTCTGTTGTTGTCAGTGCATCTTTTCTTGGAATTTTCTTTCCATGTAGGACAAAGTGAATGTGCCTGATTTCTCTTACCCTTTGCATTTGGCCTTCTAGAACGCGCCCTCGGGAGGAGCTCCTCAGCAGGCGGGAGAGGTCCAAGGACGCCAGCCCCATCAGCAGGTGGTCCCCGACCAGGAGGAGGAGCCGCTCTCCCATCAGAAGGCGCTCCCGCTCCCCACTCAGGCGCAGCAGGTCTCCCCGGCGAAGGAGCAGGTCTCCCCGGAGAAGGTAGGGACCAGTGTGGAAAGTGTGGGTTCCTTTGGCTTCGCTGGCCTCAAAGTGTTTTTGAGGCTGCTGTTCAGCTGGGACCCTGGTTTCCCCTTGGCATACTGTTCTTCAGCTCAGTCTTTTCAAAGTAGGACTTCCTTTTTATCAGAATTAATACTAAATGACTTTTTTGGCTTACCTGGCAAGATCATAGCGTAGTAAATGTGTGACCCGGTTTCTTCTCATTTTATAATCATAGTAATTTGTAATTGGTTCTTCCTGGAGAATGCGGCATACACCTGTAGTTCTTTTGGTCAGCCCCAAAGGGGACAGCGTCACCCGTGTTTCTGTTCTGCCGCATGTTGGCAGCAGAGGGCACGAGCTTGTACTCTCGAGTGTGCTCATGCAGTGGGGTGAAGGGTGCACCCCGTGTCTCCCTCCTGCCGTCCCTGGGCCGTTCCCTTCCTCCTGTCGTGCTGTGACCCCATTTCTTTGTCCAGTGTTGTTCTTTAGTTATTTACCCCTGTGTTTTGGTAGCTCATCTTCAGCAGCTTCCTCATCACATGGCAGGCAGGTTTTTGGAAACTTACACTTTTTTTTTTTTTTTTTTTTGTCTTTTTCGTTTTTATCGGTACCAGGGATCGAACTCACGACTGCCTGCTTGCAAGGCAGGCGCTTATGCCGCTGAGCTAAATCCCCAGCCCCCAGCTTGAGCTTTTAGATTTTCTTATTCTACTTTCTTACCCTTCTATTGGCTTTTAAAAATTTTTTAAATTGTTTTTGTAGTTCAGCAAATACCCACTTCATTTTGTGAGGGTTTTTGGGTTTTTTTTGTTGTTGGGGTTTTTTTTTTTTTTTTTTTTTTTTTTTTGTTTTTTTTGTTTTTTTTTGTTTTTTTGATACCGGGGATTGTACTGGTGACCTGGCGCCAGCCCTACACTGCTGAGCTGAACCCCGGCCCTTCCTTTCTTTGAAGAGTTGTCCTTGGACCATTGAGTCCTTCACTCTTCGGTGCTGTGATTTCGTGAGCACCGGGAAAGCTAACGAACGGTGCCTCCTTCCCTCTGTCAGTGTGGCGCGCCTCAGCTGGCTGCCCTCATTCAGGGTAGTCAGGAAGGGACTTCGGCAGGCCGGTGACTGCAGGCAGGCCTTTTCTCCTGGGCTGTGTGAGTTCTTCAGAGCACTCTGCTGTGCTGTGGCTTCTGGTGGAGCTCTGTCTGTCTTCACAGTGTAAACTTGTCCTTAGACTTCCTGGTTTCAGTACACTGCCACTCAGTGCTTTGTTTCAGTTTTTTTTTTTTTTTTTTTTGTCTTTTTCATTTTTATCGGTACCAGGGATCGAACTCACGACTGCCTACTTACAAAGCAGGCGCTCATGCCGCTGAGCTAAATCCCCAGCCCCTTTGTTTCAGTTTTTATAGTAACCAGAAGCTTTCAAGAAAGCTGCTTATCCCTGTTGATTTCCTCTTGTGTTGACGCTTGGCTCGGTTGTGAGCTGTTGGCACTCCTCCGTCCGGTTTGCACCTTCTGGAGCCCGGCACTCTGTGAAGAGCGGTTGGCATTTTCCAGTGAGTTGGGGAGGGGATCAGTCTGCATCGGTCTTTCAGTCAGTCATGCCCAGCTCTGACCTCATGCTCCACCCTTTCGGGCAGTGGGCAGTGGGCAGTGGTGGTGACCCACGGTGCATGTGCTGTGGCAGGCTGTTTGTGTCATCGAAGGCTCTGGAAGGTTCGCTGTTACTGCCTTAGGGGCTTCTCTGGTTCCTAGGCCTTCTGGGGCTTCTGGACAGGCACCAGCTTACTGTTTACTGCTCTTGTGTTGGCCCTCAGCTCAGTTGTGAGCTATCACTGCTCCTCCGTCCAGTGTGCATACCTGAAGATGGTGTGTCTGCCATCACACACATTCGTCTCCTCTTTCCCTGCGCATTTCTCATGTCACTACCTTAGTAAGTTTTGGAGAAGTGTGGCAGGACCGGGGCTGGCAGGGCCTTTGATAGAGCCCTGCAGCCATCTCCAGGGGGACCCACATCTTTTCTCAAAGTCACCCTCTCTGTGCTTAAAAGTGGGCGGACACCAAGGGGCATTCATAAAAAATGTCTGAAGGCCACTCATTAGACTTCAGGTTTTCGTCCAATCTGTCTTAACTGTCTTTTTGCTTGGGCTTGCTGACGCACTTTCTTGACACAAAGTAAAACCCACCCTTTATGGTGTGGAGTTTTGAGGTCTGCAGGCGCATGTCCTGTAGTGACCACAGTCAAGGCAGGGCATGTCACTGTGCTCCAGGTGCACAGTTCTCTCTCCCTTCACTCCAGGCCTTGGCAGGCATCCATGTGTCCTGTATCCCTGAGCTTCAATGTACCTTTCATACAAAGCATAACTTTAAAATTCTTACTTCGTATGTTTTTGCAATTCATGATGAATGGGAAAAAAGCTTAGCGTAGTTCGCAGTGTGTGCAGCTTAGAGAGCACACATAGGCAACGCTTGGTGGGCGTGGAATTCACCTGGTGAGTCCAAAAAGAAGCCTGATCAGTGTGCATCAGCTGAGAAGTCTGGACCAAGGGCCTCTGGGTGCGGGAGGACTGGTGCGGGGCATGCACCTCAGGCTCCAGCCGGGTCCTGAAAGAGGAAATGGAAGCAGAGAAGCTGTGTTTGTTTATTCCTGTAGAGCTTACGTTCAAGTCAGTATTCTAAGAAATACTTTGAGACTTTTCCTTTGAAATTGGCAAGAATAGTAGCTATGTTTCAGTCATTTTAGTTAACCTAATTATTCAGTTTTTTGAGACCTACTTAATATATATTAATTTTAAATACTATTTTTTAAAAGCAATTTTGGGTTAAGAGGTCTCCCTCGCGCCCCTGCCATGCCTCACTTTAATTGGCATTCTAAGAAATATGTTTGTCTTTTTGTTGTTGTTCTAACAGAGACAGAGCCCGGAGGAGCAGGTCACGCTTGAGGAGGAGGTCTCGATCGCGGGGCGGCCGTAGACGGAGGAGCAGAAGCAAAGTGAAGGAGGACAAATTCAAAGGCAGTCTTTCAGAAGGGATGAAGGTGGAGCAGGAGTCTTCATCTGATGACAAGTAAGATGAACTTGCCCATATTTCATTTCTCTGGCCTAGGGAAACCGTGATTGACTGGAAATCTTAAAATAATTCCCCCCAGGATGTGATCAGTGAATCTAGTCCTGTAAACCCTGTGGACTCAAGAGTTGCTTGTGTGGTCTTACCAGGCAGGTTTGTGGCAAGTGACAGTAGGTGCTGTATGTAAGGTGCCCTTTTGGCGGGATGCATCTTGTGCTGGGGGTTTTTGGGGAGTCTTTTATTTGTATAGACTGTCACACAGGTTCTTACAGAGTTTTGGTGTTTCAGTTCGTAGCCCATGTTGGGTCTTTACGAGTGAGGCGACCTGATGGCAGGTGTGCCTCCTCTAATGTGAAAATAGAGAAACAGTTCAGCGGTGAACTGTAAAACACCGGAAAAAGTTTTAAGTTGCAAACTTGGTTGTCTAAATGGAATATTACAAAAATAAATAATTGAGGGTGATAGTCATGAACATGGGGATACTTGCCTGCCTGAAGATATTGTGGCAGTGTATTAAACATATTTTTGGTTGTCTTCTAATGACAGCAGGCCACAGATAATTGTTACCTACATTGCAAACACTAGCGCGTTTCTCAACAAGTAAACCTAAATATACATACCAAAAAACCAACAGTGCTGTGCTGAGAAACCCCAGTTAAAGCTTGATGATTAAGGAAGGTGGCTAGAGTGTTCAGTAGAAGTGCTAATCTGGTCAGAGTGCAGTCAGCTCATATTCCTTCTGTTAACAGTCCAGGTATACAAACAGGTTGCACTGACAGAGACCGTAAGACAGGAGCACGGAGGTGATGGGGTATGGAAGGAGGGGGTAGGGACAGTATTTGGGGTTGAGCCACATCCCTCTTCAGATTATGTGCAAATGCTTGCGTGTGCATTGCTAATACTGAAGGAACCAGTAGTTGGCACGAGCTTTCAAAAGTGGCTCAGAGAAAATAACAGCTCACTCGCCTGTCTCAGCCCTAGTACAGGTGAGAAAACTGAAATCTGAGAAATGCAGCAGCATCGCTAAGGGTATACAGAAGCAGGGATGACCTCCCCAAACGTAGACATCTTTATTCTTGCTGACTTTTGTGCCATAAACATCACAGAGAAGGAAAGGAGACAGAACAGTAAGTTACTTACTAGGATTCCAAACAGGCGATTGAGACAGTTTGGAAATAAATAGTACAGCATAAGACTTTTGCTCTATCTTAAACATGACTGATACCTTTCAGCTTTTAATTTTCATCCTGTAAGAGTTAGTTTCAGACTCTAAAGATGTTTGAAATTTTGTGTTAAAGCCTCGAAGATTTTGATGTAGAGGAAGAAGATGAAGAAGCACTAATAGAACAGAGAAGAATACAGAGGCAAGCGATTGTCCAGGTGGGTGGTTTTTGCCAAACATTTTTTATGAATTCTCTTTTAAGTCGTCACCTAAAATGCTTTACTGGTAAGTGATGATAGTGCTAGCTGGTCTTTAGGAAAGGAGCACATATATAGAATTTGTGAAATTCGGTGGTTCTGTTACTTACCAGAACTGAGATGTTGTTACCCTTTGTAAAACTTCAGTAAATCATAAGAGTTTGAAGTTTAACTTAATGAACATGAAAATTCTCACGTGTGTAGAGTTGAAGAATTTCTTAGCAGAAATAGTATGTTTTACTATGTGGAAAAAAGCAAGTACTGCAGTGAAACACTGGAAAAACGATTTCAAAACTGGTCTAGAAGCAGATGATGAAGAGAATGAGCGTGAAGCGCGCTGTACCGGATCTCGAGAGAGTTCTCTCACTTGGGTTTGTTGCCTTGGAAGACCATGGGCGCCTGTTTGGCTGCCCTGAGACAAAACCATACCTGGGCCCTGGGTCCTTTGTGGGCAGCAGTTCTCTGTACGGTGCCTTCTCACAAGGACAGAGGGCTGAATAGAGAAAGAGCGGCAGGGCAGCTCATCGGGTGTCACGTAAAGGAAGGAAGGAACCAGAGTCCCAGGGGAAGCAGGGCCAAATAGAGAGGTGCTGGGAACACTGGAGAAGTTGTTATTAAACTGGAACTCCTGAAAACTTGGTTGAATCTTTTTTTGTTTTTGCCCAGGTCCACAATCCCTTATCTCCAATCCTTGGGGCCAGATGTGCTTCAGAACTCAGAAAGTTTTGAATTTAGAAAGGTAATATGGTGCATCTATGTATCTCACATAGCGCCATCAGTGGGGTCTGAAGCAGACCCCGTAGTCAACACATCATCCACCCCATAATCACATTTCTGTGGTGAGATGAGCAAGTGTCGCCCTGGGGTATAATACAGAAAACAGCATCTCATCTGGGCAGCTCAGGGTTTGTCCCCTAGTCCATGTGCACCAGGTGTGGAAAAAACTTGGTCAGGAATTTCGGATTCAACCAAGGTGTCAGTGCCTCTTTTGTTGTTGATTTACAGTCACAGACTTAACTTTTCAGTGCAGCATCTCTTAGGAAATGCGTGTATTCAGAGAGCGTAAGATGTACGACAATGACCAATTGCATTGTTGTTGCAGAAATACAAGTACCTGGCTGAAGACAGCAACATGTCTGTGCCGTCAGAACCCAGCAGCCCCCAGAGCAGCACTCGAACGCGATCGCCCTCTCCAGAAGACATCCTGGAGCGGGTCGCTGCGGATGTTAAAGAGTACGAGCGAGAAAACGTTGACACATTTGAGGCCTCAGTAAAAGCCAAGCATAATCTCATGACAGTTGAACAAAATAATGGTGCGTGAGGTAGATTTTTGTTCTGGCCACACTTTTCCCTGAGTTTTTAGCTGTGTGACTGTAATGAGAGACCTTGTTTGAGGTGAGAGTTAGGGTACGGAAAAAGGGAAGAGGAGAATCGTTTCTGCTCAATACTGCAGTGATCCTGAGTGTGCGCTCCTGGACGTTCTGCTTGTAAACGTGTTTTACTAGTCACGGACCCTGGGCACCGTGTACTGGGCTCCAGGTTTCCATAGCCTTGCATTCGCGTGCTGGAACATTCTAAGCAGAGCCCAGCCATGATTCCATTCAACCTGTGAATACTTGTTTAATATCACTCATACCTGTTTCCAGTTGGTTGGTTGGTTTAAATCAAAATCTAAGCAAGGTGCATACATTTAGTATGTATGAAGTGTGATTGAAAAGTACAGTGTGATTCAGTAAAAAACACTTCCTACAGGAAGAGACATCACAGTTAGTCCCCTCACTTGGAACACATTGTCACATCAATCCTGCTGTTCTCTCGAAGCCGTGGGAGTTGTGTGGTATTTTCGTGATTTGGGTCGGGGGAGCTGGAAGTTAGCAGGTTGCCTGGTCTGGGGAACTAGGTAGGTGCGCTTGCACCGTACTGTTGTCACCAGCCTGCCTCTCTAGGGGATGGCGCTCTGTGTCAGCATTCACTGGAGTTGTCATCACACCTCCTGAAGACAGCGCCAAGGGCGGCTTCCAGAGCTGCTTCAGAAAGTGGCGGGAACAGCGGGGTAGATGTGTTGCGGGGGGGGGGGTATTTTGAGAGATTAATTGCAATGTTTTTAATTTAAATATCCACTGTATTTTTCATCTGCCACTTTTATATCATTTAAGCCTCTCTTCATCTTTGTATTCTGTTCCTTTTGTGTTTTCTCCTTCTTGCTACTTCCTCTGAGAGTCCTGAGCAGTGTGTCTTAGAACGTTCTCATCCTGGGTTTGGCCCGACTCTCAGATGTGTTCACTGTTGTGCTGTACCTAGTTTTTCTTGGAAACTAGGCATTAGCATTGGAGGCAGCGGAGTTTAGCTTTTGGCAGGGATACTTCCCAAGTGGGGTGGCGCCCTCGGTCGCGTGGTGCGGTGTGTGGTTGTCCTGTTTTTATTGACATGAAGTTAAAATGGACTGCATCTATCCTGTACAGAGTTCTGTTGCTGTTTACCTAATGATTCTAATAGCTCCTAATAATTATCACTGAAGACCATTATTTTATTGGGGAGTCTGTATTTTAAAATAATTTTTTTATTCCAACCATTCTTTAAATCATATTTTTAGTTTTTCTATGAAATCTGCTTCCACCTATTGGTTAGCTGGAATGTAATGTACTTTATATAGGGAAGGCAGAGTAAGCATGTGATTATTTGCCTTCACTGTCCTTTTTTAGAATAAAGTGCAGTTGATGCCCTACCAACCTCCACAGATAACTGATGAGATTCTGACTTTTTGATGGGTTTTTATCATTTAGTACCATTCAGTTTCATCCACTGCTGTTATCTTTGTTTGGAAGCACAAATTATTTTCTCTCCAACCAGGGCGTGAAGGGAGCCCTTTTAAGTAGGTGTGAACCAGCTCCTTTAATATTTAAAAGCACTCTTGCCAGTCCTGCAGGCTCAGTTTCCTTTGCAAGGAGGGTTAGGTAGCAGTTTGTCACAAAGCACTACTCTCTCCCCCGCACACACACATGCACACACACAGGCTGGCTCTGGTATGTACCTCTAATTCCAGTGACTTAAGGAGGCTAAAACAGGAGGGTGCTGAGTTCAGGGTCAGCTGAGCAGCTTAGGAAGGACTGGGGATGAGGGCCAGTGGTAGAGAGCACGCCTGCTTTGAGTGAGACCCTGGGTTCAATCCCTAGTACTGCAGGAGAAAAGCATAGCCCAGTCTACAGATAGTAACTTCTTTAATTTTATATTGTTTCTCTTAGAATTAAAAACTTAGTTCTAGTAACACAATTACTGATGGCTCATTACATTCAAACTGTAACACATATTACAACCGTTAAGTGTGTGAAATGCAACTTGGGATTACGGGACCCCTCTGAGCCCAGGGTACACTTGGGGTGCAGTGTAGAGTCATAATTCTGTTTTAAAACCGCTTGGAATAACTTCATGTGGTTGTGTGGTAGGCTTAGTGTCTTTTTTTTCCATATTGCTTTTGAATGTTAGGAAGTATCCTTTTAAATTATTAAGACATCTTTGTGTACTTTAAATTCTGTCTGCACACACAAAAAAGTATACTATACACACCTGTATAAGTATGATCTTAGTTGCTTCTAAAACATTGCTGCAGTGAATATTTCGATTTTGTTCAGTCATTGGCTGTGTTTGGAATACTAATTGAATAGCCTGGTGTCATTAGTAATGTGTGGCCTCTGTGTTCGGGGTGCTGTTTTTCCCTCAAAGTGAAATCAGTAGAAGAATGAATGATTCTGTACGTTTGCTGTACCTTGTCAGCTGCTTCTCTGTATAATTTTGCTATCCCATAAACAATGTCTTAGTATTTATTTATCCAGAACCTTACTAATAAACTACCATCACAGTTTGAGATGCTTTGCGAGATTTGAATTGAGAAACAGTATGTTACTTTAATTTTAACTTGTATTTCCCGTACTGTAATTGAGATTGGGTATATGTATGTATGCTAAAACCAATTACATGTTTTTTGAGATTTTCACTCAGTTTTCTGTGGGATTACTTAGGCCTTTTAGAGGAATGATGTATTATAAATCACTGTCAATCTTTATCTGTAGTGGGGAACTTAAGGTGCAAATTAAATATTAATATTAAATATTTCTTTAAATATGGAATCATTGTTTAACTGTTAGCTTACTGATTTAAACAGTGGCAGAAGTCGGTTTTAGGTCTTTCTGAAATGCATCTTTTTAGTAAAGTGGTTAGTTTCCTGTATGTTAATACATATAATACAGTGAGTGTAAGTTACTAATTGGAAACTAATGTGCAAGAAGGAAAACATGCTTGAGTTACTATGACTTTCATTTACTTGTGCTTTAATTTGTGTCTGTTTTTCAAATATTAATGCTCATTTCCTTTAAGGTTCATCTCAGAAGAAGCTGTTGGCCCCTGATATGTTTACAGAATCTGATGATATGTTTGCTGCATATTTTGATGTAAGTAACTTTAATTGGTAAAAAGGAAAAAGTGTAATAAATTCATGTAAGTGCAGAAATCAGACTAGAACTCAGGTGATGGAGCAAGCCTTCCTTTATTTGGATGTGAGCATTTGGCTGGTCTGGGTGGGTGGTGTCTGGAAACTACTAGTTTTGGCTTCTTTGCCCTAATCTGAGATTTTGTCAGAAATCTCAGGAACAAGTGGTGCCGAGGGCCTGGGGTAGAGTTGAGCACGAGGCCCTCGGCTGGCCTGTGTCGAGCAGGCCTGGAGTCTGGTCTGCGGTGCCATTTACAAAACCGTGAACCCACCTGTGTGTTGCAGAGCTGCCTTGGAAGGCCCAGCACCAAGTGGCCCCGTGCACGCTGTGCTGTGTGTGTGCTCAGCGCGCCCGTACCCAGGTGTGTGTGAAGATCGGGCAGTGTCTGAAGGCTTTCCAGACCTTCAGAACAGAGGCCACTTCACGTTTCTGTGTTGTAGCTCATTGATTTGGGGCTTGGCGGTATGCACTGAAAAGTTGGAAATGTTACAAAAATATGGACTGAAAATTTTACAGTGCTTTTTGTTGAAAAAGTCTTAAAATACATTCAGAAGTGTGAGGCCATTTTTAACAAATTTTAAAACGCATATATATATATATAATTGGTGCCTTGCTAAGGAACTCCAGGAAATAACTCACCTATTAACTAATCAAGGAATTACTTGTATTATTGGCTAAGAGCAAGTGGAGAAGCCAAACATAACAGGGGTAATAAAGATGGGGTCACATACACAGTGGGAGGGACCTGGAAGACCCTGGCATGTGGCCCCGGTCCTCTGCAGTGTGCTCTGTAGGCCGCAGTGGGAGCCCTGGAAGTAGGTGAGTTAAGGAACGGGTGTTGAAACGGCCGGTGCGCCAGCACCTGTCATCTGCCTAGGTGACATCTGTGTCCCTCAGCCTTCTGTCCGTCGCCACAGTCTTGAGATGAGGAATTGAGCAGGAGCAGCTCTTTTTGGCTCTTGGTCTCAGGTTGCAGGCCACAGTCGGGGGGAATCTTGTTGCCCTGGGCACAGGAAGGCACTGCCTCGTGGCAGAAGCGTGTGGCAGAGCCCGGCTTCCTCCTTTGCCATTAGGAAGGGGCAGAAAAGTAAGGAGGGGCCTACAGTTGCCTCTCAGGAGCACGTTACTGATGAGCAGAGGACTCCAGGCCCCTCGTACACAGTTCCTCTCGCCTTCCAGTAGCGCCACTGTGGAGGCCAGGCTTTGGCACACAGGCCCACGGAGGACGTTGAGTGTCTAGGCGGTAGCAGGGTGGGAGGCTCTTGTGGACATCGTGGACCCCGGGACCTGCAGTGTTTCTACCACGTTCTAGGTGTGGTGTTAGCTTTGCACACGTGCACAGCAAGTGCGGCCGGTGACTGTTGTTATGTCTTGTGCGTGTGTGGCAGGAGCACAGATGCTGTCCATGTGGGCAGGTAGCCCGGGAAACGGTGACACTGACAAGTGAGACGGGCCACTACCTGAGGTTGCTAGTTCAGTGCCAGCCTGGCTGTTTTGTCCCACTCTGTTTCCAGCTAAAGGAAACTAGATCTCGTTTTCATTTATAACACCCTGATCCTAATCGTGAGAGCTTTGAGGACACTGGACATTTCCCAGTGTCCCTGCAGCGTGCAGTGCCATCCCAGCTGCGTCACATTGGCCTGATGAGTAGTGACTCTTTGGCTTGGGGCGCCTTTTTAGTCCTTCACATGCTGCCCCTTCATTTCAGAGTGCTCGTCTTCGGGCCGCTGGCATCGGGAAAGATTTCAAAGAGAACCCCAACCTCAGAGACAACTGGACCGATGCGGAAGGCTACTATCGTAAGTGCGAGTTGGTCCTAAGACTCTGTAAAGGTGACGTTGTGTGGGTCACAGGTACACGGATGGAGGACTTTGAAATGGTGCGTTTCGTGACTGAAGCGCTCCCAGTTCCGTGGCTTACTAGGGTATCTCGCCCCTCCCAGCAGCTGCCTGTTTCCTGTTCTGGTAAGCTGGCTGGGGCGCCACAGCTCCAGGGGAGGGGAAGCCTTAACTACAGCCCAAGGCTGCTCCCAGCCGCTCTCAGCCCTGAGGGGTCCTCCCGAGGGAGCTGATGTTACTCCCTCATCTTCGCGTGAATCCAAACAGATACCAAGTCACGTGGGGGGCCAGAGAGGTGGTGGTGTCCCGCAGAAGGACTGCAGCAGCAAGTGTGTCAGGGAGTCCATTTACTGCCTGCTCGGTGTGAAAGTCATCGGCACTTGCTAGGACAAGCATTGCTTATAATAGCTGGGGCATGGCTGTGCTTCTCCATTCTGGAAAACCAGCGCTCATATTGAAGTGACTGCACTGTTCCTGCTTTCTGATTCTGTGCATCACGATCAGCTCTTCCCTGGTTTTTCTAGGTGTGAATATAGGTGAAGTCTTAGACAAGCGTTACAACGTGTATGGCTACACCGGGCAAGGCGTGTTCAGCAATGTTGTGCGCGCCAGGGATAACGCAAGAGCCAACCAGGAGGTGGCTGTGAAGATCATCAGGAACAACGAGCTCATGTAAGTTCAGAGCCCTCGTGACACAGGTTCCGACCCCTGCAAGTCCTCTTTAAGGTGCAGCACGGCCTGCAAAGAGTGTTGCATCTATAAAATGACAGAAGCAGTTCCTTTTGGCTGGGCTTTTGATTTGCAGGCATGTGGTGACATCAAGTCCTAGAACCGTAGGCCAGCTGTGTTGAATTCATTCGTACCTGGCGCAAGCTAGTAGGAGTTGGATGCTTCCCTTCTGCTGCTGCTTTTATGCTGTCTTTTGCTGAAATGTCTTAATACCAGAAGTGAGAAATGGAAAGTTGGTGAACACATGGTGGACTTCAGAAAACAACTCATTTATTAACTCATCAAGGGAATTATTTGTGTCTGATCTCTTAACTTTTCACTTTAGTGGAATAAATAATTACTGTGCCTGTGTCTTGATACATTGTATATGCCACATACAGAGCTGGTGTTTAAATCAGTTTACTGAACTGGGCGTGGTGGCTCACACCTGTAATCCCAGCACTCCGGAGGCTGAGGCAGGAGGATCATTGCGAGGTCGAGACCAGCCTGGGCTACAAAGTGAGCTCAAGGCCAGCCTGAACTGCATAGTGAGACCTCGTCTCAAAAAAGATGGAAAAAAAAAAGTCAGTTTACTGGCTTTGAAATGCTGGGATGAAGTACTGTAAATTTTTACTTGTTTATATTGCATAGGCTTAGAAAGCTTGAGAAACTTCTATGAGACACTCACTTTACAGTGTAGTTTATTAACAAATTATAACCAGATACTCAGAATAACCAAATGTTAAAACTGACTAAGGCCTATCTGCGACTTCATAATTAAGGGAACTAGGAGACGATTTTACAGTGTGACTCCATTCTTGTTAAAAAGCAGGCTACCGAGACATGTAGAGATAAAGTGGGCAAGATTGGTTTCCCTCAGAGCCACGCTGGTTTGCTGCTCAGTGTTTGTGTATCCGTTGGTTATTTTGGAGATTAATCCTGTGCGTGGATGTACTCAGCTAAGAATAAACCATGCAGATTTATTCTTGTATTTAAAATACATCCTCCAGCCCATCAGCCTGGGTCTAGCAGATGCTGCTCTCTGTAGCGCCGTGTGTGTTTAGTTTAGGCCTGGTTTTCTTTCACTTGCAGGCAAAAGACGGGTTTAAAAGAACTGGAGTTCTTGAAGAAACTTAATGATGCTGATCCCGATGACAAGTTCCACTGTCTGCGACTCTTCCGACATTTTTATCACAAGCAGCACCTCTGTCTCGTGTTTGAGCCTCTCAGGTACGGCGGCAGAGATCTGGGTGGCTGGGTCTCTTCAGGCGGCTCTTGGATTTTGTTTTGTAGCTTAACTTTGGGGCAGGAGTTAGTTTTCTGATAATTTATCAGCAATGAGGAGGGAATTCCTAGAATGTTTTCATTGTAAATTGTATTTTGCACTTGATTTTAATTTATGTGTGAATTTTTTTTCTTTTTGCCTTTTATAAAACTACATTTTGTATTTTAACCCCTGTTTTGCTTTGTTTTCTTTTTGTCTCCTAAAAGTATGAATTTACGAGAGGTATTAAAAAAGTATGGTAAGGATGTAGGTCTGCATATTAAAGCTGTAAGATCTTACAGTCAGCAGCTCTTCCTGGCACTGAAACTCCTTAAAAGATGCAACATCCTGCATGCGGATATCAAGCCAGACAACATCCTGGTAAGTCTGGCAGCTAGACCAGCGTGTGCGCCTGGGTCCTAGAAACCGCTGGGGTTGGTTTGCTTTTGTACGGGGATTGGACTCGGGGCCTTGCGCTCACCGGGCAGCAGGCACATGAGCTGCTGAGCATCCCGGCAGGAGCTGCTGTTTTTAGGGTCTCACTTTTCCTTGAATCAAGGGTAAACTAACTATTAGAGGCTTTCCCATGGATGTGAGGGAATCACTGTTAGGAATTCTCTTTTCCTGAGAAGGAAACCCTCAAACATCAGAGAGCATGGAGCTGTTGCTGGTTAATGAGGTTCCGGAGCTCTCGGCCCGTGGTTTCAGCGGCAGTTGATGAGGAGAGCGCAGTCTCCTCATCATGGAGGCTGAGAAGTTGTGTGGCAGGTGGCCGTGAGGCCAGTGCAGGTGGAGCCAGGCTGGAGCAGGCCGAGCATGCCCGAGGCTTCAGGGCTGAGCCTGGGCACAGGCACAGGAGGAGCACAGTGGCGTGCACAGGTGCGTGATGGCCCTGCTGATCCGAGGCAGACAGCTATCTGGAGAGCGCCCTGCTCAGCTCTAACTTTAAAATGGCTCTGGGGTTTCCTTAGCTGAATCAGCTTCAACTTATAAAAAGCTTTAAGGAATTTTCCAAGCCGGGTGTATAGTGCACATCTGTAAGTCCAACAGTGGTAAGCTGAGGCAGGAGGACCCTGGGTCAGAGCCTAGCCTGGGTGACAGGGACTTGGCAAGACCTCGTCCCAAAGTGAAAAATACAAGGGCCGGGGACTTAACCCACTGTGCAAGTCCTGGGTTTGGGACCTGGCTTTGCCACCAAAATAGAGAGAAAGCTTCTAGCCTTTGTTCTGTCTGTTTGGACTGTAGGGTACCTATTTTCCTAACCCCATCAGAGACTCACCACTGATGTGCGCTAAAGTAACCGGTCTGTGCTAGCTTTTCCCCGCGGCTGCCGATTGGTGTCATAAGCCCAGTCTGCAGCGTGCGCCTCGCTCTGATGGCCCTGGACAGTGCCAGGGCTCTGGGAGGTGCTGTGTCCTCTGGGGTGGGGAACCCTGGGCCAGCTCCGTTCCCAGCTCAGTGTTTGTGTGTGGCTTAGAGGAGGGGCAGGGACTGTGGAGTAAGAGTCCCCTCACTTGTCAGTCCTGACTCGGGGCGAGCAGCGGGCAGGTGCAGCGCCAGCCTTCCTCGGCCAGTGTCACCATGGCCGCTCATGTGGCATTGACCAGGGACCGGGGGCCCCGACTGGTGTGAGCCATGCCGTCATTTGGCGGGACACTCACACCATTTCCCTGACTGGTAGCTCCTTTAGCCCTAAGGGGCTCGGGACATTTGGGACCCTTAACGCCGCTCGTCTAGGAGCCCTGGGCCAGTCTTAGCTGCAGCCCGCGCCATTTCCTCCCGCTCTGTCCTGTCCTCCCGCTTTTTTTTCTATGCCGATGGCTGGTACTTGTGGGCCCTGACTGAAGGCTGGCTCCGGACTGGTGCCTCCTGTCCTTCAGAGGGAGTCCGGCTTCTTCAGTTACCTGAGTGGGTTCTGAGGGATGCTTTGCTTTGTGAATGAGATTTTTCTCCCGCTACCTCACTTTTTAAAATGCCATTCATTCATTAAATGTACATAGTGTTATCTTGTTTCTTCACTAAAAAGTTTTTCCAGTTGTAGTAAAATGTTTGCAAGCTTTTCAAGTTTTATAATTAGGAAACTGAGTTGTAAAAAGGAGAAGGAATTTTAAAATGAGTGATATGTATTCTCAGCATTGGAATTGATATGACTTAAAGCTGATTTCGTTTATTTGTGTTTATTATTCCTGTCATGGGCTAAATTCTCTTTAAAAATGTTTTACAGGTTAATGAATCGAAAACGATTTTAAAGCTCTGTGATTTCGGATCAGCTTCCCACGTTGCAGACAACGACATAACGCCTTACCTTGTCAGTAGATTTTATCGTGCTCCCGAGATCAGTAAGTTGTTCAGTGGCCCTGACCGGGTAGCCTCTCTCACGGGAACACAGATCTGATGGCCACACACTGTCGTGCGTCACTGCAGCAGCCGCAGTAGGCCTTTCCTGCAGCAGGGCCAGGGCACATGGCTCCTCCTGGGAGGAACAGAGGTAGCTGTCACAGGACTCTCGGTCATGCCGAGCAGGAGCAGCCAAATGGTGTATTCAAGGTCTGAGCGTCACGGCTGTGGACTGGGTTAGAGCTTTGCTTTTTCTCTTCCTGTTGCCTTGGTTGAGGTTGATTAGCATCTCCACCAAAGGTGAAATGGGAAGTAGAAAAGAAATGTGTGTCACCCAATTTCCACTCCTCCATTTTTAAAGGTTTTTAAGTCTGTTAAGAATTAGTAGAAGGGCTGGGGATTTAGTTCAGCGGCATAAGCGTCTGCTTTGCAAGCGCACAGTCATGAGTTCAATCCCCAGTGCTAAAAAAAAAAAAAAGAAGAAAGAATTGGTAGCAAAGCCAGGGATTTAGCTCAGTGGCTCAGGCACTTGTCTCATGAGTGTGAGGTTGTGAGTTTGATCCCTGGTGCAAAGGAATAAAAGAATTAGTGGGAAAGAACATGAAACTAATTGCCAAGTGACGAAACTAAAGTTGTAGTCATTCTTACCCTGTGTATTAAAACTTGCATTTGTTTCCAGTTATAGGTAAAAGCTATGACTATGGGATAGATATGTGGTCTGTAGGCTGTACCTTATATGAACTCTATACCGGAAAAATCTTGTTTCCTGGTAAAACCAATAACCACATGTTGAAGCTTGCCATGGATCTCAAAGGAAAGATGCCAAATAAGGTAGGACACAGCACGAATCACTGCTTTCAAGGGCTTGGCTTCTTATAGATCAGTAAATTGCTGGCATTTAACCCTGTAGCCATGAAACAAAGTTAGTAGAGGGGACATAGCTTGTGATGGATGATTCCTCAGCTCCTTCTGTGTTTCTGGTGTTCAGATTAATTCTAATCATACAAGAGCTATCAAAGGAGAAAAAAAGAACTCTCTTTTCAGTGGCAGGCAGAACAGTGTATGGGTGCACACATGTGTTTATAGCCTTGTGGAAACCGCAGATATGTTTGGGAGATGAGAGGACAATCAGAGCAGACCCTGAGTTAAAACAAGGACAGAATTAGGGAGCAGATTGTGAGTAGGAACATTGAGTACTGAGGGCCAGCAGCTGTCGGAGAAAGGAAGGTAGCGGAAAATGCACTTTGTAACAGTCACCCTGGACGCACCAGGGGTGGTGACTAGTTTCTACTTAACATGAAAGAAAACACTTTAGAAATTTATTAAAATATCCAGGGGCCGTATAATAGCCTTAATATGCTAATAGCCTTAGCTTTGTAACGTTTTTAGCTAGACTGAACTCGAGAAAGAGTTACTGGTTTTCTCATAGATCAGAAGCCATCATGGTTTTTAGATACTGTCCAGCTTCTGTCCCATTAGGCTTTTACAGTTATTTCCACAGAGATTAGCTGTGTCAGTACTTTAGTGACGTCTGACTTGTATTATGGTTGTTGGAACATAATTTGTAAAATACTTTTCTAACTGGAAAGGACTGAGCTGTGTAGTATTTTTTCCTAAACACAAGTACCTTTCAAGGGTTTACTTAATCCCCAGTTCTGAATAGTGAAAGCATCACATGGTGTTATAATTGGTTTAGATCACTACCTGGGAAATGTAACTTCTTATTACTAGGCAGTTTTAGATTGAGCATTTCAATTGACTCTTGTGTAGGTATTAACAGATTTCTGAGAGCAAGAAAATCAGGTCAAATAAACTAATAATATATTGTGTGAATTGTTATGCATTAGATTGTTATTAGGCTAGACTTGTTTCGTAACATTCAAAACCCCAGGTTTTTGTTTTGTTTTTCTGTTTTTTTGTGTGTGTGGTTTTTTTTTTTTTTTTCTTTTTTGTAGATGATTCGGAAAGGTGTATTCAAAGATCAGCATTTTGATCAAAATCTCAACTTCATGTACATAGAAGTTGATAAAGTAACAGAGAGGGTAAGTCTACTTCCACATACTATGTTAAATAGTTATTTTGTTGTTAATGAACTGAGTACCAGTTGGTACTCAGAGCTGTGAAGTTTTTTGGTTAATAGAATATATAATTCTGCAGTTCAAAATACATTATGATATGAAAAACTTTTCTTTTGGGGTCAGGGTTGTAGCTCAGTGGTACAATGCCTGCCTGGCAAGCACAAGATTCTGAGTTCGGTTCCCAGCAGCAGAATAAACAGTTTTGTGCTAGATCATCGTCAGGCCCTCGCCCCGCCTTGCCTCCCCGAGCCCCTCCCCGAGCCGTGTTCTTGATCTGGTTCCCCTGCAGCTCCTGTGTTGCCCCCAGAGTGATCGTTCGTCAGCAGATCTTACTGTGCCCTCCTCTTGGCTCCAGGTGCCCTGTTGGCCTTCCTTTGCCCGTTAAACAGCATTTGAGTTCCTCACAGGCATTGGGTTCCCACCTGCCGTGAGCTCAGCTTTCCAAAGCAGTTTCCCTCAGGGCGATGTGATGATTCCCTTGCTTCTGCCCCGCACATCCTGTGTCCCTGGCTCTGTCCAGGTGCTGAGAAGCCCCCGGAGTGTTGGTCTGTTCCTGTGCTCCCCATCAGAATAGGGATAGGGAAGTAGTTGAGGCAGTGGGTGCCCGCCGTTTCCGTGGTGAAGGTGGAGACCATTTCCAAGTCATTGATTGCTTCTTGAAAAATACAGAAGATACAGAGCTGTTAGTGAACAAAGTCTTGGTGTGTTTTAATGTTTGGGATGCACAGAAAAAAATTGTGCTAAGTTACATACATTTAGTAACTTATTTAGAGATACACATTGTAAAAATTATTTTTAGGAGAAAGTTACTGTCATGAGCACCATTAATCCAACTAAGGACCTATTGGCTGACTTGATTGGGTGCCAGCGACTTCCTGAAGACCAGCGTAAAAAAGTACACCAGCTGAAGGACTTGTTGGACCAGATCCTAATGTTGGACCCAGCTAAACGAATTAGCATCAACCAGGCCCTACAGCACGCATTCATCCAGGAAAAAATTTAAGCAAGATGAAGAAACTGCAAGGGTTTGAGTAATTAATACAAAGACTGAAGAAATTTCACAGCAGTTTATTATTAATGTATATAAACTTATAAATATTTCTCCAGCAAATTTGAGGAAGCATGATATATTTGAATTAACACCAAGGGTGATATTTCTTTTAGAAATGTTAGTTAATCTGTTTTGTGTCTTACGTGAAGTTTCACTGTAGAACTGTTTTAGTTGCCGAGACTGCACAGGATTATAGTGCTAATGTATATGGTTGCAGTTCACATAAAGACAACAGCTTCTGTTATACATGAGTAGCAATGCCGGGTGGTTGATTCATTTGTAGCAGACTTGGCTGCATTTGGGCTCCCGATGAAATGGCCAGCATAAATGCTGTTTATATTCACGTTTTCCTAGGTGTGTGTGTGCAGGCCACGGCAGCATGCCCTGGGCGTAGTCAGTGCCGAAGGGGGCTGTTCCTTCTGAGCCTGCCTCAGGATTCTGCTCTTTTAACGCAGGTTGTGTACAGCATTCAGTACACTGAAGGTAAGCCGCCATCAACATCACTGGTGTTGTAAGGTGTGAATTTATTGGAATAATTGACAAATGAGGGATCTTAGCTTTGTGGCAGAATTCCCTGCATGTGTGATAACTGATCTTGTTTTATTTTCTGGCATTGCAACTGTGGCATAGTTATAATTTCTGTTCTGTTCATCACATTTAAAATTTGAAGAGTATGCGCTTGATGGGTAGAGCGCCTTCAGTGTACTGTTTCTTATAACTTTCCTTTTTTAAATCAACTTGCTATAGACTTTATATACATTTTGTTAAATACAGTTCCTAGTGACCTAGAAACAATGCATAGTTTTCATTTACTAATTACAAATGTTGAGGCCTAATTCTGAAAGTCCTCATATTTAAAGGTTAGATAGACAACATAATGAAATTTTTAACTATTTGTATGTCATTTTGAAAGTGTACTGCTTTATGGTAACAATGTTTTTCATTTGTTCATTGTTTTCATTATTTGTGATCATGTTGTCTTTCAATACAGGCATAAACCTTCCACTCTTGAACAAAGCAGCTGCTTTTTAAAAGCGGTAATTGCTTCTTTACCTTTTATTTCTTTTGTAAATGAAGCTTTTCTTTGAGACTGTGACCTTAAAGTGTTGTCTATTGCATAAAACAGTTGACACTCACTTATTGTAAAGTGGAGACTGCTCTGCTGCATGCGAGGCGGCCATGCAGAGCTCTGTGTGTTTTCAGTCTGCATCTCTATAGATAATAAAGTCTTCTGTGAACAAGGCATTCGTAGCCATTTTTAAAAGTTTTGTCTGCAGTCCTGGTAAGTCAGGTAAACCGTAGTTAAAAGAGACCTTTTTTCCCTGGAAAGCTTTTATTGATAGTATTGTTTTAAAGATTTAAGTCTAGCTAGTTGATCATTTTATTAGTAACTAGGGTGCTAATTATTTCATCCAGAAAAGCCCTACAATTATTGTCAGCTTTCAGAGTAGTCAGATTATTCCTTTAGGTCATGGGATATAATTCAGGATTTAACTAATGTTTCTGCTATTTTCTCACTTTTCCTTTTGATGGTGCGGAAAGAGAAAAAGGAAAACGGGGCACAGGCCATTCACCGCCTTCTCCAAGGGGTCTGATTTGCTGAGACACCAGCTTCACCTTCTTAACAAGGTTATTTCTGACAGCATGTGTAGATAAACATTTAGCAACAATTTAAAACAGAATCATGTAAATCAACCTGGTTGTATGACAAGGGAATTCTATTTTTAACATGGTAGAAGACAATGTCCAAAAGCGTACGTAATCTTTTCTGTTTTGGGGTTAATGTTTGTCTCCCTGAGAAACAATCCGATTGAAGGGGCTTAAGTAATATTTTTACATTGTAAATGGGATTTTTTTATTCACCCAGGCACCTAATTACAACAAGCATGCACGTTTTGGTGCATTCAAGAATGGAAAATCAGAATAGCAGCATTCTCCTGGTGGGCTTTGCTCCATTTAAAGACATGGCAGGAACTGCACAGCCAGGAAGGTGATAGATGATCTAAAAAGCCAGCCCGACCCACGCCCCGTGTCTCCATGGTTTAGACCTAAATAAGTCAAGGTGATTGTTCTCATCCGCAGGTGGAGTGATGCCCTGTAAAGCGGGCGTCACGGCTGCAGCGCGCCCACCTTGAGGCTGTGGGTAGGGGCCCCCACCGTGGTTTATTTCCGTGCAATAGTCTCTAGCAGTTACTTTCACTGCAAAACAGTTACATTTTAATGCTTCTGGTGATTTTCTTGGCTTCATTGTAGATAATTGTTTAGTAAGTTAACTTTCCCTAGAAACAGTTCATCATATACCTTCGAGATTATTGCCTGTTCTTTAAAAAACAAAGTTGCTTGTTACTTGTTCTTTGTGTTTTAGGTGCAGCTCAGTGGAAGATGATGACAACCAGAAGACATGAGCTAAGGTTTCTGTCCTATAAAAGATTAAAAAAAACTTTTCCTTTTAGTTTTGTCTTACTTTTTAGTTCCCAGCATTATGATTTGGGTTTCCCTAGTGCTTGGTATTTAGAACGGTAGCGCTGATCATGGTGTCCATCTGTAAGTGCTTGCTTCATCATACTACTCGGCTCTCCTTCCTCTCCCGCTCCTCCGAGATAGCCGTTGGGGGGTGAGGGCCCCGTCAGGGTGGGATCCTAAGGGTCACCGAGGAGCGGCAGGTACCCGAGTCAGCGCCTGCGGTACTCCTGAACTTCCGGCAGATGGCGGAAGACTCAGAATTGGCATTGAAGAGGACTGCTCAGCTGCTTTAATTCCTGTTCTTTGATTATCCTCTAGTAACCTAATTTCAGCAAGTGTTCTGGTCATGGTCTGAACCTAGACAAGATATTCAGAGCTGTTGTTGGTTTTTCTTAGGGAAAATGAGAAAAGTGATACTGTGATTTCCTATGACCAAATTTCGTTTCCTGAATTTGTCTGTTTAAAGAGAACCCTATAAACTCTCGTATATACATATACAGGGTTTTGTCTGAACTTGTAATTCAGCTGAGACAGAAATTTGGAACTTCTAAAGATCTGTTCAATTGAGATCATCCTGCTTAACAAACTTCATGCTTGTCAGAATAACTTAGTTTTCAGATATAGTTATCTGTCTGAGGTTTTGGCTTTCGTATACTTTATGGCAAAAATGCTGTCAAGTGACTCAGACTTCATGGAAGCCTTAGGCAAAATGCTCAAAGGTGTTACTGTTCTTTCTGGAACTGGGGGAGAACGGTAGAGCGCAGACATTTTAGACGCCTTGTGAGTAGGGCTGTTCTCAAAGGCCGTCAGACGGCTGTGAAAGCTTGGGGCGGGCAGCATCTTGTTAGAGTGAGACCCCGTGTTGGCATCCACCCCGGGTTCTTATAGCACCACCCCCCGTCACCCTCCAGTGGCTTCCTCAGTTCACTCTACTTCCCAAACTGTGTATTGTAAAGTTTTCACCTTACCATTGTAATTGCTACTTTTTTCCTAACAAAATAAACATTCAGGACATTCTTACAATACAGAATATGTGCGGTTTTATAGTATGTGGTGGGGGCAGAGAAATTCAATGTCTCAGGTCTAGCGCCTCTGCGCTGTTCACCTGTGTTTTATCATCATCTGTCCATAGAACTCCAGCTGCGTAGTCGGAAGTGAAACCTCAGAAATCCGGGGCAGCTCCAGGGTCGCAGTATCATTTAGGGTAGTAAACAGGTAGAGACAGTCCCTTTACGTGTCAGCAGGGGATGCAGCTGAAGTTAGGTGTAGCTTCCTTCCCTCGGGATCAGACAGCGTCACCGAAGGGTGCTGTCGCTATACCTAGTTCCAGCGTACACCCAGCGTGAGTTTTACCCTATGAAACGTCCTCCTTAGAGAAACGTTTACATCAGGCTCATTGTGTTTTTTACCTATCAGTGATGTACACTAAATGGCTTTAAAGTGTTTTCCGGTTATTTTGAGGACTCACTGTGGCACCCTTAATTTTTCTTCTCCTTCTGTATGTAGGGTAAGGGACTTTCTTCTGAAGAACCTTTCCGTTTAGTGACCAAGATGCAGAAGCTGGTCTCTGGGGATCCGCCATGTGTGTCCTAACTGTTGATGTTCCCACTCTGAATTGTGACGTGCATTTTAGCAGCACACATTGCTGGCTGACTTTCTGGAAACAATAAAGTCCACCTGCTGTTACCACATCGTCCGCTGAGGGTTTTCCTTTGCTTGAGTTAGGCGTCTCGTGTTTTGTTTTTCAGTTATGATCACTGTGTTTCGCGTTGCTTAGCTGCTGCTCAGACAGAGCCAGGCCTGGTGGGTGCTGTGACAGAAGAGTCCTGTCACACCCTCGGAGGCCACGGACATGCCTGTGCACCTCGGGGACAGGGAAGGGTGTGGCCCAGAGCGCCCCCGACACCGCGCTGTCCTCGCAGAAGTCCCCAGAGGGGTGCATCGTGCCCCTCCCCTGGTTTTCCTGGCAGTGAAAACAGTCGGGAGCTGACTCCCTTTTCCTTCAATGTAAATAAGTTATCCAGCACACGACGGGCTGTCTACCTTCAACTCGCCCCTCTGTTTTCTTGGAAGTTTCAGCATTTTCAAAGTGAGTAAGCCTAGGGACAGAGGAGTGTGGCTCTCCGGTGTGTGCCAGACAGGGCTCCAGGGACAGGAAGGGTGTGAAGACTCCCCCCCACACACACACACCCAGCCAGAACTGACCGCCCCTGAGTGCAGTGGGGGCTGGTTTGGGTCAGATGGCAGTGGCTCGAGTGACCCCATAGATGTCCTGCTGTAACTTTCTACTCGGGCTGCTGGGCTGGGAGCCCTGTGGTCACCCTGCCAGGGCCACAAAGGCCTCACTTGTGGTTCAGCTGAGAGAAGGGCTCAGATGTCCTACTGGCAGAGTGCTGGGCTCCTGCATGCCTGGATGACAAAGTTGGGTCACACCCCTCAGTCAGGTGGCACGGTGCGCTCAGAGTCTGAAGAATGGAGAACTAAACATGGGGTTTTCGAGCAGTCCTGATTAAATGTCCTTGAACAGAGTTACTGGGTGTTTTCTGCAGAAATAATGGTAGAAGTTGGCTTCTGGCTTCCATGCCCACAGCCAGCCCCAGTGGCGCTCCCTTCCCCGAGTCACTGTGCAGCTGTTGCCTGTCTGAACCAAGCCTTTCCCTCACGTCCTTGGGGCAAGGAGATGGCCACACGTCCAGGTCCCACACACTCACCGCTTGTCTCATTCTAGGAACCCAGTTACAGCACTGTGGTCTTGTCTTAGAAGTTACCAGTGCCTTTGCCTAATAATTGAAAAGGGCAGTGCTTCTATGTGTTTTACACGGAGCAGTTCGGGACCTAAACGAAGAAGCCTGGTTTGGTTCCCAGTTAAAAACCTTACCTTACAAACATGGAACATTGTTTCCGCCTGTGTCCTGAACCTTCCGCCCGAGGACCTGGCAGGTAAGTTCATAGCTAGAATTTTCCAGAGATGAGGCCCACAGGCTGCCTGCACTTGAGCAGCACCCAAAGCTGTCCTGCAGTACAGGGGTCCAGGAGGTGCCCTGTTGGCAATCACTCTCTGCTGACATTAAACTCAGTCCCAGGGCTACTGTAAGCCTCCGGGGTTGTGCATTTTCCTTTGTATGTTTTGAATGTCTCTGTAGGTCAGACGCTTTTTACCCTCAGTCCCCTAGGCCTTATGCTCATGAGAGATGAAAGAATTCCATCCGCTTCACAAATGAGGGGAACAGTCAATGAGATGATCTGCAGTGTGTGAGCTGGTGAGGAGCCGAGTTCAAATTCAGACCTGCCAGTTGGGGCCAGTCAGTGCTTAACCACTGAGGTAGGAAATCCCAGATGTGGGGGTCCATTTGCTGACCCCTAGCAGGGTAAGATACAAACATATCCCTCAAGACAAAGTCATCATTGTGACCCTGAAGTTGAAATAAAATCCCAAGTATGTAGAAGAGTGGGTACAAAGGGCTGATCAAAAATAAGGTTCAGGCCTTAGACTAGGGAATCATGGGAAGGAGAAGAAAGATGATTGGCAGCAACCAGGAAGTCCAGTTTTGCAGTGTATGGATGTGAAAGAGAGATGAACCACCCTGGGCTGTGGAACACGTTTTCTTACAGGAGACCAGTTCATTTTCTGATGTGCTGAGACAGTTCCAGAGTATTCTTTTGAAAAACTGAGTACACTCCCTGTGACTCTGCTTCTAAGAAAACTAAGCCTTAGCTGGGCGTGGCGACTCACGCCTGTAATCCCAGCACTCGGGGAGGCTGAGGTGGGAGGATGGTTGTGAGTTCAAGACCAGCCTGGACTACAAAATGAGCTCAAAGCCAGCCTGAACTGCATAGCGAGACCCTGTCTAAAAAAGGAAAAAAAGAAAAAAAATTAAGCCTTGCTCTTGCTAAAGGAAAAAGGAAACGAGCTGGGTATCCTTTAATCCACCTCCCCCATCCTGAACTCAGGCTCTCCGCTCCTGCGGGAGGATGGTGCATAAAAACGGCAGCTGTGCGGGACTGGTGGGCCGGGAGAGGCCTTTGGTGCCTTTGGTAATGTCTGAAGTCCTAATCGGACAATGTGAACTCGACAATTATCCACTTAAGCCCACACTACGCCCCAGAGTATCCAAACCTGGGATTTGTGACATCGAGTCTTCACATTTTCCCAAGTGTGAGCCAAGAACCACCTGCATTAAAATGCCTGCTTCCGTACGTGTCTCGCTCCGGCGGCCTGTTTCAGTGAGCCTGGTTGAAGGCAGGACTCTCATGTCCTTGTTTCCCTGACTCTAAAGTGGAATGAAATTTCTCCATCCTGTAGCGCCCCCCAAGACTCCCCACCCCCGCCCCCGCACCCATGAGTTCTCTGGGTTTCAGTTAACCGCGTTGAAGGCAGCAAGGTCCAGCCGTGGGGGAGACCAGCAGCAGGAGACCTCGGCTGCTCCGTGGCTGCGTTCTCAGCAGTGTTTCCCCCCGCATTTCAGAAAGACTAGGTCTGGGTGGAGACAGGCTATTCCATCCCGTTTGGCAGTTGAGCTCAAGTGAGAACTGATACTAATTCCATTATACATAACAAGGGGCCCAAGAAATAAAAGGTTAGGGTTTGAGAGCATCTAGCACCTCTTGTGTGTTCTTTATGGAGACAGCAATTTCTTTACATTTTTAAGGGATAAGAAAATACCCAGAGGTCAGGACGTCAGATGCGTGGAGAGGGAGCATCGTCTGAGGTGAAGAACTCAGGAAATCGCTGACCAAATTTACTCTCTTATATGACTGTGACTGAACACACAAGGCTACAACAGCAATAAGTTATACCATTTATTGACAGTGGGATTATACTGCAAAAAAACGAACAATCTTCTGAACATTTTGGTTTACAAAGTAAAACCTCTCTTCAAAACAAGTGCAAAAGATTGTCAGATGTGTCGGTGTAGAGGCCCTTTGCACAGACACTGCAGCACTGATTTCAAATCAACCAAGCAATTGTGTGATTTCTGTTTTTAATGCCTGTATCTCAGAATGAATGAAGCACATTTTAGCTGGACTCCTTAGAATGGATTTGCTCACCATGGAATGTATGAAAGAGTTATTTTTGGTCAATGAGTGAGCACTTACCCTTACCTATAAAAGGTGACAAATAGTTTAGCTTCTGAATGTAGAACGGTCTCTTCAGTAGTACAGTTCTATGGTGGAGTTTCTTTCTGGTCTTTGGCGTCTTCGGTTCTTCCCTGTGATTTTCAGGAAAAGACAAGGCTACGGAGGAAACTGGTATTGGAGATCTTGGTGGCAGATAGCGTTTTGAGAGCGTTTTAACCGGTGCTTGGCTTGTTTGGGTGGTACTAGACTTGGGTGAGACTTCTTGGCATGGGTTTAAAATGGGACTTTGGGTGTTCTTAGTGTCGTCGTAGGTGGCAGCCGGTGGTTTTGTGGTGGACGGACTTCTCAGAGGCAGTGGTCTGGGGGTCCATTTACCTCTGCTGCCGTCGCTGCAATGCCATCTTGACGTATTTTGTTCAGGCTTGCCAGAAGCAGAACTGGTTTTCGCTTTGTCTCGGTTTTTATCCACACCAGGTACCGGGACACTCGGAGCGTCAGGCGGCTTTGCTGGCCTTGCTTTTGGTGCAGCTTTGGAGGCGGACGGGTGTTCAGAAACTGCTGAACCGCAGGCCAGCAGAGGGAGGCGCGGCCGCTCCTTCTGGATCGTCATGTGCTGTAATCTCTCCAGTTCCAGTAACCGAGTTACCAGGCGCTCCGTAGAGCTGTCCTGAGGGTCCACGGCCGCTTTCCAGTTTTCAAATTTTGAAAAGGCCAATTTGTGCAAGTCCAGAGTGTCGAAGGGAGTGGGAAGAAAGTCGGGGTACAGAAACGCTTCGCTGGGCTCCTCGGTGCAGCATTCCTCAACGCTGTCTATCGTCTCTGGCTTCAAATCCAGGTCCATCTTAGTGTAGCTGAGCAAGGTGTCACTTGCCTTCTCGTTCTCTGATAAATCACTTTCATCTGTTAAATTTTCTTCCACACTGCTGTTCCCATGTCCCTGATTACAAGCTGGAGTGGGCAAAGCTTCTCCGGAGGTGTTCTCGGTAGTGGAACATGAATTCACCTGAAGCTCATTTCGGCCCTTAAAAAAGTCTCCATCAGTGTAGGACCAGGAGAAACTGGGCGTCGGCAGTGAGGTGTGAGAAGCAGCTCGCGCACTGACCCAGGTGCTTGCAGGGTGGCTCAGAGTGCAGGGCTCTGTGGAACTACCGCTCCCGTCAAAGCCGGCTTCCACGGAAGAGTTTTCGAATTCCCTTTAAAAAGTAAGGTAACTGGTAAATGCTTTATTGTAGAATTAAGGTGTGCTTCAAGGATATAAATACATAAACTTTACCAAAATTGGTTAATGTTCAGTTCTCAGTCGTAGATGATAGATGACCAGGATAGATACAGATAGATATGTAGATAGATATAACAAACATGTTAAATTCCAAATATGCTCAGTTATACACAACTATAAAGTCAGATATACCCTAAAATATTAATTGGTCACCCTTTGCACAAATATAACTCACTAGATTATGAGCCAAAAAATAGTCTATTATTGACTCTGAGTCTTTTAACTAACAGCAAGTCTAAAAATAGCTCATTGAAGCCATGACTAGGACAAAAATGGCTACTTTGCCTCTACAGGTACATGAATTTCGGAATATAAAGATGATATAAAGTTGTGCAGCTCAAGCTGAAATAAATGAAATGCTTACTGACCCCAGCATTAAATAAAAGGAAACTTTGAAAGACTTAGGTTACTTAAATTAACCAAGGCTTCTACGTGAACTGCTTCACTTTTTAAAATTATTGTAACAAGGAAAGATAGTAAACAGTGTAACAAACAACCCCAGACACAGTCTCTGGTAATTATCTTAGGAGTAGTATTTGTAGGCATTATATTTAGTACTAAAATCTACACAAATTATACTGAGAAATGCACAAAAAAAAAAAAAAGGCAGGCCATAGATTCTTTCTATGCTTTTTAAAGATAACTAAAAATTGAAAGAGTTGGTTTGTTTAATTGCATGTAGTTTCAATATCTTCTTTGTTTTTTTAGGCTCCCTTATAGTAAAAATAAGGAAGTCTAGCATCTTGAAGCATATTTTCATTTTTATAGAAAGTGATAAATGTGTTCATTTAGCTAAATATTAGGATATTGTCTTGCCTTTGAACAATCACAAGAAAAATCTAAATGTACAATTTTTAAGAGATACAAGCCTGTATCTCTTAAACTCTTTACTATACAAGTAAAAAGCATGAAATCTGGAGGCAGAGGCCCGGGTCCTAACCCCTCTGCCACCACAGACTCAGTGAACTAGAAATGGCCACGCCGACTTGGGTGGTCAGAGAAGGAGAACAAGGTCATCTCTGGGCACTTTGTGAGATGTTCAGTGCTGAGGGCAACTTAGCATTACTTTCTCTCCCTTGTGGTAGTGATTATGTCAGTGCCCCGTGTGTTGAGGAGAACATTTTTAATAAAATATTTCCCTGATACCAAACTTATATGTGTGCACCATGATGAGAGCCAGCCAGTACTGACAGTGAATTCCTGTCACACACAAGACCTGCTGAGCTCTCCCAGGAGCCCCCAGAGATGGGCTCTTGAATTTTGCACCTTTGAAGATAGGGACATTAGTCAGGGATTTAGCTCAGTGGTATAAACACCCGCCTAGCAAGCATGAGGTCATGAGTTTGATTCCTGGTACAAAAAAAAAAGCTAAGGACAGTAAGAGCTGAGGGTGCAAATCCAGTAAGCGGTAGCCAGGACACGAGTGCGGCGGTGGGATCTCGTGGCTGTGACCCCAACCACTGCCTCTTCCTGCTCGTGCCTTTGTCCTGGATTAGAATTCGGCCCCCTTTCTTTGCCCTCTCTCCTTAAACTCTTTGCTCTACCCGAGTTCTTTCTCATAGAAAAGGCTGTCCTGTCGCCATCAGCAACAATCCCCACGTAGTCACGGCTCAGCCAGCTCCCTTCTTGGTTTCCCCTGCGCTGCCGCCTAAGGGCAGCTCTGCTGGGGCCCAGTGAGGTAAAATCCTCGGCAGCAGACAGCTGCCAGCCAGGGAAGCACTCCGCGAGCAGAGAGGAATGGAACGGGATGCCCACCGACTACACTACACTGTAAAACTGACACAAAACAGTGTTCAAGAAAAGGCCTTTTCTGAATACCAGTAACCTGTATTTTTAAACAGTCTGTCTGTTCTAAGGTATAACTGAAATTTAAGAACCAAAAAAATAAGAATCCAACCGCAGCGAAGTTAGAATGAACAGTGCTAACTGTGAGCATGAACCAAGCTATTTTTGCATCCTGGTTCAACACCTCTGTGACTCGGGCAAGCTACTTAACTGTAGACCGTGGGGTCCCCATCTGTACGTCAAGGGTCCTGACAGCGGCACTTACGCTGTAAGACTGGCTAGAGCACTGAACTTGCTCACACATCAAAGCAATTAAAGTAGCTCCTGGCACGTGAAATAGCACTTTCCTCTCACGCAGTGTGGCTGAAAACCAGTGAAATTCAAGGAAATGACTGGGGAACGACACGTTGCCGTTCTTCTCCCTCAGAAATCCTCCTCCTGCACCGCATCTGTCCCTCGTTCTTGCCACTTTGTGCAGCAGCCGACCAGGTCCTCTTGCATGGCATCTTTAGTCGCATGGCTGTGCTCCCTCAGCGTCCTGACCTGATTGTAACATTTACTCTTCGTGGTCGTTTTGACTTTGGGGAAGAGTCAGAAGTCGCAGAGGGCCGGATCCCGTGAATAAGGCGAGCGAGGACCTGGGGCTGTGTGTATGAGGCTGCCTTTCCGTCCGATGGCCTCGGGTAGCAGCGTGCACTGTATTTTTGATCACACCTCGTAAAGACATGAAAGAAGACTTGGAGACTGCTTCAGAAAGTGGCAGGGATGGTGGGAGAGGTGTGTTTGATGCGAGGGGGAAGATTCTGAAGAGGACTGGTAGCAATGTGTCTTATTCTGTAATAATTTTTTCAATTTAAACATTAAAATGTCCTTTCTACAAGAAGGCAGCCCCACCCCTCTAAGCCTTTGCACGAGGCTAGGGCAGCTCTGCGCCTTTACCCATCCGCTGGTGTCTGCGTCTGCAGCTGCTTCGGATTTTAGGCTGAATTTGTATCACTTCACACTATCCCCCCACCGCACTTCTATTTCTTCTGGTTAGTTTTTGGTCCTTGCATTACACGTGATTAATCATGTATACTGAGCTTTATTTCAGTAATCTAAACAATTGCAAAACAAACATCTCACCTGTTCTCCATACCAAGTTCATTGTTAAAAGGGTAACTCCATAGCTGGAATATTCCTTGTTTGCTGCTCTAACAATAGAAAAATCATGGACAATGTTTTAGGAGCTGTGTGAAGTTTTTTTTTTTAACAAAATGATACTTCGAATGTGACGCATAAGATCTCACCTGTGCTCTCCTTAGGGGAAGATCTGACAAACTCAGTTCTAGCATCAGCTGCATGATGGAAATCTCCAAACAGTTCTGCAAAGCAGCAGCAGACACTGAAACAAATCTCTGCCCCTGCTCAGTTCTAAGATACATATAATTCTTGTCTTAACCAAGGAATACATAAAGTCCAGTGTACTCTCTCTTAGACATAGAGGGATAAATTCCTATTGATTTCAGCAGAAATTTCATATTCTATTATTAATACTAACTAAACACTGTTACCAAATGAACCTTAGGTAAGTAGATATAATTCAGATTACCTTTTTGTTTGTTTTTGGTACTGGGGATCGAACTTACAACCCTACACTTGCCACGCAGGTGCTTGTACCACTGAGTTAAATCCCCGGCCCAAGATTGCCTTGGTTGTATAGTTGTGTTTAATATTTTGATCAAAAATGGTCTGCTAAAGCATTAACTTTATACTGCTTGCAAACAGGGTGGTGACCACTGCAGCTGCTTTAAGACTTCCAAAGGGCTGTGGCTACATCCCTTCTGGCAATGATTAGAAAACACTATCTTTACTACAGTGTCAGTTTGCAATTATAGTATTGTTATATGGGAAAGAATAATGTACAAAATAGTAATGACCAATTTGCAGCCTCATAAAGTAGTAACGGCTTTGATTTATTTGATGAACTCTACATAAATACAATTTTAAGTTGGAAAAAAACCACTTAACATGTACATAACTTTCAAACAGTAGGTTTTGTGACTTAGGAAAAACCAAACATCCTTACCTTTTCAATTTTGCCTAAAAGAATATGAATTTAAGAATGATGATTAATAGTCACATAAAGCAGGTATTATTTAAAATAAATCCCCGTAGTGCGAGTCATTGTCCCCGGAGAAGTGGGCACATCCGGGGTTTCTTACCACCGGCTGAACTGTTCCTTCCTCGAGGGAGGTTTTTACTTTCAGGAGTGGACATTTCTGAATCCAAATTCCAGTAAGATAAGCTCTAAAACGATATTGTTTTAGGATATGCTTAGCATAAAAAATAAATTTTTAGAGCTCAAATGCATAATTCTACATGTTCTTTGCGTAAAGTAAGACAAAATACACAGAACCAAATGCCCGGTTGGCCACCTGCAGGGACAGGGTCCACACTCTGGAGAAACACGCAGTTTTCTCCTACCAGACCATCACGGGCTGGTGATGCTTGTTACTCAGCAAATGGGAAAAGGCTCTGGCAGGAACTTATGCTTTCCAAGTCATTTTGTGAAAAGTAATGACATGGTGCGTTTTCAAAACTGATTTTAAAATAGAGCAGAACCACCCATTCAGCGTGAGTGGCACAGGGGGGCAAAAGTTCTCGCGTTTTCTGCATCCGAGGACCGGATCTAAAAGCCTACAAAATCTTTCTGACAACCAAAGAAAACCTCTAATCCTTGCATTGTATTCAGCACCAACCAGCCCCCTAGTCGTGGATTTCAGATGTTGAGAAATACTCAGGAAATAGTCCAAAGGAAGCTCAAAACAAATGGAAAGGGCAAAGTGCTAACAAATGCTGTGTTTGTGTTCATGCGGTGGCTGTGTGTGTGGGAGGGGAGCCCGCGATACTTTATTCTGGAAGAGAGAAACTGATGAGGTGATTGGTTTGTAAGACAGGACATGGTGTTAGGAAAGAGCTCAGTGATTTCCTATCTGGGATGAGGCGGAGCCTTTGCAAATGAATCTGAGTAGGCACAGTGTTGAGTGTAACTGGGCAGCTCCTCCACACTGAGGCAGAACGGGAGAATTAGGCTCCCATGGGGTGAGGCTTTAACTTATTCATGGGAAGGGGCGATATTTGGCTGCTGCTGCTGATCTTTCTCTGGAGGTTTTTGATAAGTCAAATGCATGGTTTCCTGCTCTCTGGGGCCTGATTTCCACAGGAGAGTCACCCAGAGAACCTTTAAAAAGTAGTAGTTGAAGCTGGGGCTCAGAGGTAGAAAGCTTGCTTAGCGTCTGCCAGGCCCTCTGCTCCTGACACTGCAGAAAGAGAAGCAGGAGGACCCGCTGGCTCTCCCTGGCAGGGTGCGGATGGAGCCCAGAGATCTGTGTCTTAGCCTCCGGAGGGACTGTCAGGCCTCTCTCAGTTTTGTAAGCCCAGGTCACTAGCGTCAGAAATGCACTTGTGGGGAAAACACCTTTCTACTAAAACAGGAAAGGATGCGCTGAGCGCTCTCTGCCTAGGTGTCCACCGCTAAGGGCTGGCAGCCGGTGGAGTCAGCTAGTTTGAAGAATCCCCAAGCGCAGGGAATTAGACTTTTCCAACCTCATCTCCCTCTGCAAAATTTTTCACAAAGTACACGCACGGAAATAAAAAGCTGGCATTGCCTGGCTAGCTTGCATCTGTAACAAATCCCAGTAGCGCTTAGCAGTGTTCTGAGTCTCCCATGGAAGCCAGGTGACTCCTTTTATTGAAGGACGTGAGAACTCTGCACCTGCCAGCCCCGATGCGCCAGGGGGACCCCACTGCCGGCGCGGAGCTGCAGGCCGTACCTCCCGGGAGCCGCTGGACACCGACACGCCGAGCACGGGCCCCCACGCCTCGCCGGCTCTTTGCCCCATCACGGGGCAGCTGTTCCTCTGATCGCCCCGAGTCCTGTAAGGGTGGGAGGACAGGCGTGGCGTGAGGAGGGCGGAACACCGTGGGCAGAAGGAGGCCCACGCGGGCTTTTATTTTAGAGGAGTGAGAAGGATGCTCAGGGGGAGCGAGCTCAGAGACCTGGGGCCCTGGGGTTCAGGGTGGGGAGGGGGAGGAAGGGAGAGAAAGGAGGAGGAAGGGAAGGAAGAGGGGGAGAGAGACAGAGAAGAAAAGGCTTGGTGGTGCGCACCTGTAATCCCAGGCTTGGGAGGCTGAGGCAGGAGGATCCTTGCAAGTTCGAGACCAGCCCGGGCTACAAAGTGAGCTCAAGACTGGCCTAAACTGCATAGTGAGGCCCTGTCTCAGAAAGACAAAAGTAATTACTTAAATGAAATAAAGGAAGGGAAAGAAGTAAAATAACAAAAGAAAAAGTAAGAGGAAAGGAAACAGGAAGGAACGGGCTGGGGAGACAGGTCAGCCACACCGCGCCTGCCTGGCAAGTGCAAGGTACTGAGTTCGATTCCTGGTACAAAAAAAAAAAAAAAAAAAGAAGAGGAAGAAGAAGAGAAAAGACCAAGGGGTGACCTAGCAAAGGCCCAGACCAAAACAAACGGGACGGCATAATAGACAGAGATGCCGAAATCGAGGTCAGAGGTGAGAACAGAGACAGCAAATAAGAAAATGACCTCCAGGATGGGAAAAGTAGGACTTATCTGGAATTTACCACTCAGTTTGTTCTGGTACCAGGAATCAAACTCACGACCTTGAGCTTGCCAGGCAGTGCTGTGCCACTGAGCCCATCCAGCCCTACCTGGAACCCATAGAAGGGGCTGTGATGCCTGCTTTTCATGTTAAACCAAAGTCTCCCTTGACGGCACGGTTGGCCTTGTGCGCAAGCCCGTGCCCACTGCCAGACTGGGCAGCTGGAGCCCAGAGTCCCCGCCACCCTTTAAGGTACAAATACTGGAGAACTGTACAGTTTTAAGCCAAGCAATCAGGGGATAAGGTAGAGCTACCTGCAAAGACTCCCAGATTAAAGCCACTGTGGCATCAGGGCATGTGCTAACGGCTGTCTTACTGTCTCCTTGAGGGAAAGCGTGTTCTGAAGAAATTGGGGGCGTAGTTCAGGGAGTGTGTGAGCCAGGACGAGGCTGTCCGCCTGCTCCCCTGAAGAACGGATGTAGGGGGACTGAAAAATGGAAGTGGGAGCCGGGCTGTGGCTCGAGCCTCTAACTCAAATACTCTGGGAGGCTGGGGCAGGAGCATCGCAGTGTCATGACCAGCCTGGGCTGTTTAGTGACTTAGGGAGAATCTGCTGCAACATTTTCCTAAAAACTGTAGGAGAAGGGAGGCTGCTGAGTTGGGGCTCTGCCATGCCACCACCCCTCGTTCAGGTCTCTGTCCTGGAAATAGGCACCCACCTGGAATGACCTGCAGGCAGACCACTGTGAGTCCAAGTAAAGCTGTGTTCAGGGAATCGGGGGCAGGAGTCTGTGGCACGTGGCCCACACCCACCCAGATGGAGGCTGGGCTCCGTGGGCCCTGGCCAGGGCAGCCTATGGTGAGGCTGGCGGTCACCAAGCTGGCCTCTTACCCTGGGCGCCGGCCCATGGGTCTTCCCAGCCCCTGTGCAGCAGCGGGATAGGGGACTGGAGGCAGCTCTGTGGGACCTGTTCATGCTCCCTGTCACCTGGTAACGCTTCCCGGTCACCTGGCAACACCCAAGTCCCTGTGCTCTATCCCAGCCCTGGACTTGGGGCCCTGGAGTTCTAGCAGTAACACACAGCACATTAAATAACAAAATGGGAGAGTTGGCCCCTGCTGGAGCCAGCCCGCCTGGGGTCCTGATCAGATCCATCATAATTAAAAGAACCTGTAAATTGTTGTTTCTGTCTAGCAGGCATTCAGATTGTGAGAGCTCCAGTATTGGGGATCGAACTCACGACTGCCTGCTTGCAAGGCAGGTGCTTATGCCGCTGAGCTAAATCCCCAGCCCCGAGAGCTCAGTTTTGCATCACCAAACGCATCTCCTGCTATAGCTCTATGAAATAAGGGGAGAAGGGTGAAAATACAAGCATTCATCCGCTCTCCTGTGACAAATCGATCCAAAGAAAGAATCTAAATAAAGCCAAGCTAATTATAAATCAGTAAACGACAACTGAATGTTCAGCCTCAGCACCACACACACGCACACGCACACACACACACACACACACACACACATACAACTCCACAAAGCTTTGTCACTTCTTTACAATAAAGGATCAACAGTTGAGAAGCTTTTGTCTCCCTCAGTAGTGAGTCTAGTCTGTTTAACGGGACAAGCACGAGATTCAACCCCGACAGCGAGGGGAAAACCTGATGAGCCTAAATGGCCTTCGGAGAAGGTTCTCAGAAAAAGACGCACGCAGGAAGCCATGTATGGAGATGTCAAGGTTTCTCAGCTCTCTGGTTCCCCCACCCCAACCCACAGGTGCTGGTCGCCTGCCTCCGTTTCCCCCTCCTCTGCAGAGGGCCTTAGAGACGTCTTTGCTGCCCTCTGGACTGTCCCCTAACACCCCGCACGGCTCCTGTCTTTGTCCTCCTCACCAGCTTTTCATTGCTCTCTTTTCCACGTCTCCCCCTGGAGAAGACAGAATTCTAAGGGCAGGGGCTGTGCCCTGTGGCTCCTCAGGTTTTCCCCTCGCTTTCAGTCGAGGCCGAGGCTGAGCCCATGACAGCAACATGCTCGGTAAAGAAGAAGGAATAGAGCCAGGCGTGGGGCTCAGGCTGTGATCCCAGCACCGTGGGAGGCCGAGGCAGGAAGATCCTTGGCCCTTTGAGGCCAGCCTGGGTTACAAAGTGAGCCTACGGCCGACCTGAACTGCATAGGGAGACCCTGTCTCACATACATACGTGCATAAATAAATAAATAAAAATTAATTTTTAATGTTTTGCTCCCGACTATTTTATTTGAAAGGCTACCATTTTTTGCAAGTATAAAGAAAATCTTGCTTGAAATTTGTTTGTTCCCTGAGTAAATGTGATAGTGACGTGTATGTTTGTATTTCCAATAGGAAGTAAGATAAACTCACTTGGGAAGAAATTCTACACCTGCCAGGATTTTTCAGTCACACCTGCCTCCTCCTCCTGCCTGTACTGCAGGACTTGACCCTGGCTTTGCCCTGCTCCCCACGCCCACGCCCGTGCCTGGTTTCCTTAGCTGGCCATTGCAGACTGGGAGTTTCAGCATCAGAAACTTACTTTCTGGGGTCAGGAAGGGTACGGTGGGCGTCCTCTCTCTGGTCCTCAGGAATCCCCTGCCTCATCTGCGGTGACCCGAACACTCTCTTGAGGACGCTTCCCTTGAGGAACCTGGAGAGGATCTTGTCCCCGTGAACGTTGCTGAACACTCTGCCTTCAGGGAGCCAGCAGACCTTGTCGCTTGCACTGTGGCCAAGGGAGCAGGGAAGGCAGGCGGGAGACACAGCAGCCCTCTGTGTGGGCAGAGAAGAGGAGAGAAGAAGGAAGGAAGGAAAAAGGGCGGAGAGGAGGGAGAGAGGGAGGGATGGAGGGAGGGAGGAGGCAGACGGGAGGGAATTTCCATTATCTAGAAGTCAGGAATAAAAGATCAGCCTAACCAGAAACACAACCAGCCTCTGCCCGCTGTGGGCTCCATTTAGTTAATAATGGTCATCGGTTGGAGCAGCACGTAAGAGTCCCTCAGCCACAGGACAGCACCCTGGCTGAGGTGCGTGGGCCGCGACTGTTCTCGGAGGAAAATAATAACACATTGAAAACACGGTGTGGACAAAGGTATATCCTGGCCATGGAAGATAAAACTGGAACTCAGCAGAGGATGAAAAAAGACACAGCGGGGAGCATTTGTTCCATCAGAGACTAAGAACACAGGTGAAGGCCAGGGTGGCTTAAACCAAGACCTCAAGGCTGGGTCCTTGGCAGCCTTGTTCATGACAGTTACATTCCTCTCCAAACAATGCTTTTCTACATGCAGTGATTAGGGGAAAAAATGCTTGGGACTGAGGACTGGAAGAAACTTTACTCATTAAAAAATGAAAACAAAAGCATTTATCCACCTGCTGGTTTGTCTAAAAATAAAGTTTACGGGGGCTGGGGATTTAGCTCAGCGGCATAAGCACCTGCCTTGCAAGCAGGCAGTCGTGAGTTCGATCCCCGGCACCGAAAAAAAGGCAAAAATAAATAAATAAATAAATAAATAAAGTTCATTAAGCCAGGTGTGGTGGTGCATGCCTGTAATTCCAGCACTCGGGAGGCTGAGGCAGGAGGATCACCATGAGTTCCAGGCCATATAGTGAACTCAAGGTCAGCCTGAACTGCACAGAGAGACTATCTCTCAAAAAAACAAAACAAAATCAACAAATAGTAATAAAAAGTGAAAGGATTTTGCCCTAAGTACTGCAGCAGTGGGAGGCTGGGAGGCGGAACCAAGGGGGCTCTATGTTGAGGTCACCTTTCCCGCCCCTAGGCTATTTACCTGTGGCTCGAAATGAATTCCAATGGGCTACCTGTGCATCAGTAATGCCCCTTAGGCACCACTCCAAACCTAAGCTACATGTATGCCCCCCACAACACGCGTTGGGCAGACAGAAAAGCCAGACCTCAGTGGTGGGGGTAGCCTGCTGGACCGGTATTGATAAGACACCATTAATTCTCCAGCTCCGCATTCTTAAAATAAAGACCACTTTTATTTCATATTTCTGTCTTTTTAGCCACGCCAAAAATTCTATCAAAAAGTATGGCTGAGGCTGCCCTTCCAGGGGGAGAACCAGCAGCAGCTCCTGAGATCCGCGCCATGTTGGAACTTAGGACGCTGTGAAACCAAACAACCAGCCTGCCTCCTACTAAGCAATAGTGAACCTACTGATGCACAGCCCACTTCCCCTAACCCCCTTCTCTCCCCACCCCCGCCCATTAGCAAATGGGAACCAGAAATCTGAGCGTCTCCTGGGAGGTTGACTATAGCAAATAAGGGGGACTTCCTTCTACCATCTCTTTGAAGGCAAATATTTTTATTACTGTTTTGCTCTTTTCTGATTAATAGTACTGCTCTATTCAATATTCTGTTTTGATAAGTTCTATAGTGTTCTATATTTCATCTCACTTTGATATACGTGATTGAAAGAACAACTATTATAAAGAAAACAAAATATACTGTAATACCTATTACTGTTATCCCGGTAACCTGCTGTGAAGTTCTGTACCAATTTCACTGTACAATCTTAGTTGGCTTTATTCTGTCTTGTTCTGTTGTATACTTTCAAAATAAAATTTAAAAAAAAAGTATGGCTGAGTAGTATTCCTATATATGGCACATTTTCTTTCTCCATTCCACTACTGAACATTTAGGCTCGTTTCACATGCCGCTTCCTGGTTGTGAATAAACACGGAATGCAGCTATTTCTTCAACATACGGCTTCTGTTCCTCCACAGACCCCTAGCGGTGGAACTGCTGGGCCAACCTTTGCATTTTTAATTTTTTGGTGACCCTCTGTGCCGTTCTCCACTCACATTCCCTCTAGCAACAATGTCTCAGCCCTCTGCAGCCTTGCCGGCATCTGCTATATATATATATATATATATATATATATATATATATATATATAAATTTTGTCTTTTTGCTAATTTAGCAATTGTGATCTGTTTCTGGTTTTGTCCAGCTGACCTTGACCTTGACCTTCAGTTTCCACGTGGAACCTTCAGATAGTTACAAGCAAGCATCGCACGGTGGCTCCTGAGCAATGATCACAAACGTGTAATCAATTCTCATATAAGGCTGGAAACACACGCACACTTTAAGCCATGACTTCCTTCGCATGTGGAATGGCTTATAACTTTGTTCTTTTGGATTCAGGAAAACATTCAAATAATGTACTCAACATTTTTTTTTTTTTGAAGAAAGCAGCCAGGGGATGTCTTTCTCCTGCCCAAATACCCTGCCCTCCAATCCTGTCATTTTCTGTCTCCCCAACACCCATACAGTTACCAGGCTCTCATCACATGCAAACGGGTCTGTGTTCTATAACATTTAAAACATGTTTGTACTCAAGTCTACCATTTTATTTTAAAACACTTTTACCTTTGAGTTGGCAAGTTGAGAGTTAAAAAGTGAGGTTCATATGTCTTACCCTCAACCCTAATGTACCATATGGCATAATCATGATATTTTTAGATCTGTGGCCAAGAGTTCTTAAGCTTGGTCAAAACAAAAAACAAAACAAAACGACATGAAACGGGCCTTCCCTAGCAGCATCTGCCCTGGGCTCCCTGGCCCGCATTTCTCTCACTGCTCCACAGCACGGTTACCCAGCTGTTCCAAAAGACGCCCCTGACTGCCTGGCCAAACAGGCTGAAACGAAGAGGAGCCTGCTGTGTGCCTTTCCCCAAATCAGGGCTTTGGGACCAAGTCGGCCGCTTCAGGTTATTTAGTAGCTCTGTTGCCCTGTGTTCTTTAGTCTAAAATGGAGAATTAATGGTTTCTTATCAATACCGGTCCAGCAGGCTACCGGCAGGAATTTTTGTGCCTTGATTTCACTTTTTCCCCTTAGTGCAGCTCGGAGGCTAAGAAGCTCCTGGAGCTCTTACCTGTGCTAACCCGGACATCCCTCAGCTGGGGACCATGCTTGCTGCCCTTGGTTCTGCTGAGGTTGTGACAGGTGCTCGGTCTCTCGTGGGGTCCCGGAGCCTGTGGAGACTGAATTACGTACACACAGGGTACAAGGGCTCTGCCCAGGGCCAGCTGGGAATAAGGCTGGGTGAGTCCCTGTAGAAAGCTCAGCACTTGTCCAAACCCGTATGGAAAGAGGACTTTCTGGGGGACATCCTTGAAAGACCGGGCAGGAGGTTTTCCCTGGACTGCTTCCCTCGCTGAGGGGTGGAGCAGGGTCTCCCACGGTTCCAGGTCCTACCTGCTCCATTGTGACGCCCAGAACGCGAACAGGCAGGAGGCCGAGAGGGAGATTCCGCCACCCCTTCTAGGAGATGGAGAGGCGCTGGGAGGGACTCCACACTCTGAACCCTCTATTTGTCAGTCTCTGGGCTCCATTATGGGCACCACCAGCAACGAGCCGCCGCTAATGAAATTCATACCCTTTGGGCCGAAAAGAGAGCTGAAAAACTACGCCGATCCTGATGTTCTGCGTCACACCTTTGAGACTCTGGCCAACCTCCACAATCTGCTTCCGAATCGCATGATGGAGATGCTGTATTCCTACAAGAGCGACCAGGACAAAACGAAATGTACGTGAGTAGAGGACACCGTGAGCCCTTTAGCCAGCGCAGCCTGTGTCTTGACACAAAGTGTGTCTTTTGGGGGGAAGACAGGACTGGAGACTGAAGTCAGAGCCTTTGGGGTGAGCTACAGCCCCAGGTGTGGCTCTTGATCAGTTCCAGTTGGGACTGGAACTTACAGTCCTCCTCCTTCAGCCTTGGAGTTTAGGTATGACAGCCAGGTGCCACCTCGGTCCGCTCAAAATGCCCCTCCTGGCAGCCAGGAGTGGGAGCTTCTCCTGCAGGTGTGATCGGGTCTTCAGGCTCCTTTCCCACCTGTGGGCTAGTGGGACCACATTCTCAGGGTGCAGTGTGAGATCTACCCAGGTACTGACTCATTCCAACTCCCTGCTCCTTGTTTTTGGTACCAGGGATCAAACTCACAACCTCACACTTGCCAGGCAGGCGCTTGCACGGCTGAGCTAAACCTCTGGCCTCCTGCTCTTTTTGTTTTGTCTTTTCCAAGCCAAGCTGGGTCACTCTTCCAGCAAAACACACCCATGGAAGGAGACCAGGTGCGAAGAACTACTAAACTTACAAATTGCCTTTCAGTTTGATTGTTCAGTTTAGTGAGAAATTTTTAGGTAGAAGGTCTAATTTTAAACTTTATTCCTTCACTCTACTTCCTATGACCTCTTTCTCCTAGTGCCGTGATGCTGCCACTGCAGGCAGAGGATGTCTATTTCCCCCGACGATATAATAACTTGCCATTTTTTATTATCACTATTTCTGAGATGGAGGTCTTGTTATATAATGCAGGCTGGCCCTAGACTCCTTGGCACAAGTGATCTGTCTGCCTCAACCTTCTGACATGTGCCTCTACACCCAAGCGGTAACCAGCAGGTCTTGAAGTTTACTGAAAATAGTTTGCCATTCTTTTTTTTTTTTTTTAACCGGAAATGGAACTCAGGACCCCGTGCTTGCCAGACAGGCAGTGCGTCTTGGAGTTAACTCCCTGGCCCTTGCCATTCTTACAGCAAAGCCTGCCTCTGGGATTGTTCGTGATGGGGTGGGGAGCACAAGTAGAAGCCACCTTTGCCCGTGAACTTAGAAGACAGAAGAGAAGCTGCTCCAGTGATTAATAAACACAGCCGAACAACGCCAAGAAGTCTACACGGCAGGAAGGAAGCTCACGCTGCCCCTTGTCCCGAGTGTGCAGCGTCTCCTTCCAGAGCTCTTTCCCAAGCATGTGCATCTGCACGGCCGTAAGAGCAGCACAAGCTGGGTGGCTTCAAAGCCAGCTTTGCCATCTCACAGTTGAGGAGGCTTGATGTCTGAATCCCCATGCCACTGCCCTGCTTCTGTGATGCCTCTAGGGGAGAATCTGTCAGCGCTGACTCCTAGTTTTTGTGCTGGCTCCAAGCCCTGGAGCCCCTTGACTTGTAGATGCATCGCTTTCATCCCTGCAGAGAGAAGGAGACAAGAAGAGAGGGCGCCTGCAGAACCCTTCACCGGCAGCCACCAGTGTCCTCCTGCCAGGCCCCTCTTGGGGACACACAGCACCTCCTCTAGTGCCATCTGGGGACCACAGCTTTACAACGGACCTTTGAAGGGTGCTTTTTGGAACCACCCCAGTATGCAAGAAAACCAAAGATAATTCATTTGATGCAAAACAGTTATAGTCAAATGTTACCAAATACCTGAGTCAGATTCATTTAGTCGAATATTAAGTTCAAGTTTGAAACTCTGACCACCAACGCAAGCTGCCCGCCTGGCCTATCCCAGAGTGGGCTCCTGAGCATGTCCTTCACAACCTGATGGCACCACAGCTGGGCTGACCTAACTGCCACTAAGAGTACTCGTGAGGTGACCTAGCTGCCGGGTTTCCTGTCCTGTTCTTGATACACTCAGGGTGGCCTACAGGCTGTACCAATCAGCTTGTTCATCAGATCACACCTGGTCAGGTTGCCACGCTGGGACTCTTTGAGCCAAGTCCCAGCACTTCAGGGTCTCTGCCCATTGCCGTGTTATGGGAGGACCTGTCAGGGTTTGTCCCCGGGAGGCCGCGCCAGTCCCGGTGTAACTCCCTGTGCGTCACCGGCAGCTCTGGCAGGTTCAGCCCCTCTTATAGAAAGTTTAGGACCGCTGATTAGTTTCTCACGTATCCAAGGGGACCGCAGAGCTACGCAAGGCGTGAGCTGTGGTTTGACTCTTGGTTCTTACAGTTACCTCCTGAAGGAGAGAGGGGTTCACCGTCCAGCGGAAGTCAGCCGTAGCACCCAGAGTCCTGCGCAGGCCGGCCAACCGCATGTCCTTTCCTTCCCTCCTTTACACCTCCCACCCTGCCTCCGTCCTCTCCTTATTTCCTTCATTCCTTTTTTTTTTTAACAGCAAAATTGCCAACAAAGGCAGTACCATGTTCAACTGCAGTCTACTGAAAGCTCTTCGCCCTACTACAGATGGGCAGTTTGTTAGACGTCAGCGTGACTCCAGGCATGTGATAGACACGCACTAAGTGGTGAACCTGTCTGAATTAGAGATAACTACAGCATCAGTAAAGCTGGCTTGATACGCATCAAGCAGGGCACTGTGGAATCCCACCTTCCCCAGCAGGAAAACTTAGTCTTTTCCTCCTGCTTGGATTTCGGCATTCTCACTCAGCATCCTCACAAACGGGCTGCCAGCCGCGGTACCCGGATTTCTACGGCTTCTTTCAGCTCCTTGCCTGCCTCTCCCGGCTCTTGGTGTCTGGTGGTCTTCCTGCTTCTTTTGTTGTTGTGTTTTCCTTTTCTTTTCATGAGCACCTGTTTTCAGTGCACGCAGTCACAGTCTTTGTGGGTAATTGGTATTCTTATGGTCACTTCCAAGTCCTCTTCTGCTATGAGAAGTGGTCTCCACGAAGTGGTTTCTCTGTGTGCTAGTCACCAACTTGTCTAAGCCCTGTGGGTCAGATCCCGCTTCCCGCCAAAACACGGGTTACATGAAGTGGGTCTGTGACTTGGACGGGCAGTGAGGGGTCAGCAGCTGGGACCTATTGTGAGCTGTTCCCAACTCTCAATTATTGGAGCTCTCCAAAGTAAGAAGAGAATTGCCATTGGAGCAGTTGAAAACTCGGCCTGCCTATGACAGGTGTGATGGCTGATGATTGTGCCAACTGGATTCAGAGAAGCTCCGCTACACTGGCCCAGCAGGTCCACGCCCACCTGAGGGTGTCTCGTGCCAGGGTGAGGATGGATCTGCTTCTGTTTCCTTGGAGAAGCTGCAGGCTTCAGCTTCGCTGCAGACATCATCTCTTGGCTTCCAGAGTTCCATGGCAGACCCATTGGCCTCCTGATACGGATTCGGATTCGCACGGGACACGGCAGAGAGCCCCAGACCACTGACCGAATCCGTCAGTCTTCAGGTGCAGACACCCCTCTGCACACTCCCCCATCCGACCCTGCGGGGGGCCACTATAAGCCAATCTCGGAATTTCTTGTATCTTTGTATATCTTGTGTCTTATCTGTTTCTCTAGTAAAACACTGACCGATACTACAGATTAAGAAAAACCAACTCTTCCGGGAGAACATGGCGGACAGATAACAGCAACTACCGGAGGCTCTCTGAAAGGCTCGGCTCAGAAATCAGGAATGATGCGGACTAAGGAGACACGAGCCGGTAGAGATATGCTCTGCTGACTCAGGAACGAACTCGGCTGAGAGAAACCAACTTGGAATGCAGTCCTGGCACTAAAATAGGAACAGAAAAGACTCGGTGTGGAGGCTGGACCCCGCGCCATTGGAAACCGCGATTTGGGTTTCCCACCGCTCGGCGGCTGACTGCCTCCACAGCGGCTTGGCAAGGAGAGACGCGCAGAAGCTCTGGGAACGGGAGTCTGTGAACGGACTCGAAAACAGGACGGACAAGGAGGTGTACACTGACTGGTGGCGAGGTGAGTGAGAGAAACTGACACTCTACCACAGTTTGACTCCAGCGGAGGACTTTCTGGGCTCGGGCAGTCCTGTAAGAGCAGGGCGCGGTGGCGACTCCAGCCACACATTCCCCTCTCGGACGGGATTGGTGAAAAGTGCCTGGCCTGCGTGATGCTGTGGGCGGACTTGGTAGGCTGGCCTAACCCAGATCCCAGAGCCTGACGGTGGCCCGGAGGCTGCCTAGTCCGTAACTCCCTGGTGCGCAGTGGTGGGCGGGAACACCTAGCCAGCGCAATTTGATCAGGCTGTGGCTGACAGGCAGGGAAGCTGGGCCTCCTATGTAAGCTTGCATTTTATAAGGAACAGAGAATATGGGGAAGGGAAGCAACAAGAAAGGCTCCTCAGCCCCCAATTCTGAGAAACAGGCAATAGCGGACACCGCACCAATATACATTAAGCGCCATATAGAGAGCCTCATAGACCAATTCAGGAATGAAGTTATCAATGACCTGAAGCTAGAAGTATGCAGAATAGTTAGAGAAATGCTAAGCACCACCCAGGAAAAAACAGATGGTGGAATGGAAGAACAGAAAAAGATGGGAGAATTGTTTGATGGAGAAAACAGAGAAAGCATAGAGTACGTGAAGCAGGTTCAAAGGGACTATCAAGAAATTAAGAAGTCTATCCAAGACTGGCATAACAGCTTGAAAGAAACTAAGGACAGACTATCTGAACTGGAGGGCAGACTTGTAATATGGGAGAATGAAATGAAAAACTTCTTAAAAATAACAAAGAAACAAACAGCAATAATACAGAGACAAGAAGATGATAAGAGGAGCCATAACTTAAGGATTAAGAACATAAAAGAAGAAGTAGGGACACAAACAAGTGAACTACAAAAGCTACTCACAGAAATAATCCAGGAGAATTTTCCTAATTTAGCAAAAGGTAAAGATACTCAGATGTACGAGGCATACAGGACCCCAGCTACCTACAACCCTAACAGAGAAACACCCAGGCATATAATAATTAAAATTCCAGAAATTCAATACAAGAACAGAATATTAAAAGCTGTAAGAGACAAGAAACAGACCACTTACAAGGGAACACCCATCAGAATTACAGCAGATTTCTCTGCACAAACCATCAAATCACGAAGAGCATGGAGGGAAATAATTCAAGCTTTGAAAGATAATAATCTCCAGCCAAGATTGAGATATCCTGCACAACTGTCCCTGGAAATTGATGGAAAAACAAGGTGCTTCCAGGATAAAGAGGAACTGGGGGAATTTGCAACCACCAATTCAACCCTACAGAAAGTATTGCAGGATGTTCTAAAAAAAGAAAAATACAAAGAACCCAGAAATAGTGGTGGGGAGGCCACAATGAATGGAGCAGAGAACAAAATGAAGAAGACAAACTAACAGCTACTGACAGAAAAAGAGCTCAACAGAAATGAGACAGAGAAGATTGGATGATAGGAACAGCTATTTTGGAGAAAATGACATCTTAATAGGTAATACTGATTTAGTATCATCTTGTTTTGAAGTCTCATCTAGCTTTTATTCTTCTGTCTCCAATGGTCTAAACAGGTTGTATCTTATTGGATTTTATTATGTACGATAGTATAAGCAAAAACCTTTTAAAGACAAGGAGATTATACAGAAACCATTGTTTATTTTCTGTTAGTCGATTCTAAATACTCTGTAATGCTGTCATTCTCTTAAATGGTTTTACATTGTTTTGATATACTTAATGCTACTGTATACGAAGTTGTACTCAAGGACTTCAAGGAAAGAGTCAATATGGTAACTACTTTTGGGTCGGAATTATCTGGTGGTGAAACACTATTCTGCTTAAATGGTTATGTTTTGATCTGCGCTGTTTCGCTGTTATGTCCTCTTTTTTCTCAATCTCCACTCCATTATTTACTTTTTTATTTTTATCCATTTAATTAAAGAGAAAATAATAGCAGGATATAATATAGTAACCCACTTTGACTTTCTATTATCTCGATTTGAAGCCCTGTATTACTCTCACCATCTTGTTTTTGACTGAGGTTCCTCTATTCTGTTTTGCTGGATAGTATCAGGTTCGAAAGTTTAGGCATCAGCTGAGAAGAAATGAGATTCATTATAACGCCCATTCTCGTTGACTTTTATCTACTTTTGAAGACCTACAATGTCTCCAATGTTTTGGTTTTGTCGGTTTTGTTCTTTACTGTTTTGTTCAATTGTATTACAACTAATGATATAGGCAATTCTATTAGAGATAGCGGGAGGCATTATGGTAACCATTGTTGATCACCTTGTATTATGTTTTTATATTATCTATTATGTCCACCCTTTTGACTTGACCGATTCTGTTCTGTTATGTCACATTTGGTTTTACTCTCTTCCAAAAAAGCAATAAGAACCGTGGGAGCAATGAAACCCAAAATGTGTAATAGTCATTGTACAAAAGAGAGGAAAAGAAAGTGCTCTAAACTATATAACTGCATGTATATTTAAGTGTATAAGATAGAAAGTGATATCACAGAGTTTTATTGGATAATTGAACAGAACTGTTTGCAGTATCATTGTTGGAATGTCCACTCTACAAGCTTTAATTTTGTGACTTGAACAATTATTTCTAAGATGGCAATATGTAATCCATTAACTAGTGATTTCCTACTGTTCATTTTTTTCTTCTGTAAATCTGTATAACTTGTACCCTTTCATTGTTTTTTTTTTCTTTTCTCCTTAAATAAAAAAAAATAAATAAATAAATAAAAAATTAAAAAAAAAAAAAAGAAAGAAAAACCAACTCATTTTTGGCCAGAAGTCAATTTCGTGCAATCAGAAAGGATTAATAAGTTACATTCCCAGATGCTTCTAGGTAAAGCAAATTTTTATTTTAAGTCAAATCTTTATGGGGTGATCCATCACTCAAGCAAAAACTCACCACTATATGGGAGGCCCAGGACAGGAGGCGGACAACAGTGTCAACATTCACCCCATTTCTTCTGAGAAGCTTTAAAGTACACATCTTTTAAGTATGTGATAAAAGGGAAAATGAGAATTACAACAATAATAATTATTATCAGGCAGTGTCTTACCATTGGCTTGGGAATCCTGCGGTATTTGTAGTATTTCCAGCCTGTTCTGTTGTTTATTTAATATTTTGTTTGGTACCAGGGATCAAACTCACGACTTCACACTTGCCAGGCAGGCACTTATGCTGCTGAGCTAAATCCCCAACCCCATCTGTTGTTTATTTATGGTGCATCTGATAGATGCCTAGCGTCAGGCTCAGATCTAAGCGTTGTTCAGTGGTGTTGGAATCAAGGAACTGCAGATCTGAAAAGGAATGGTAAGACAGCTCCAGCAGTCTGTCTCACAGTGCTGTGAGGCTCTTGCCCTACAGAGATGGCAAGGGACTGACCCGTGCCCATCTTGTCCTCTTACCAGGTGAGGCAGCTGACATGTCCAGCTTGGAAGGGATCTTAGAAAGACACCAGTTCCCACCGGAGATTAACCTGACCCCGAAGCCAAGCAGAAAGCTCTCACAGAAAGGAAAAGCCACGGGCACTGTGAGCGAAGGGTGGAAGAAATGCCCGTCGTGGCAGAGAAGCTCCAAGGAACCGCCCCTGGGCACCGTGGTGGTCAGGTAATCCGCTTTACCTTTAGTTCTGCATGGATGCATTAGGAATCCACAGATGATCAGAAGTTCTCTTTATTGCCTAGCTAAAAAAATGACTGAACGTGGCCTTTGAGATACACAGCGTGAAAAGAAACCCTGCTTTCTCTAAGAGCAGACACCCCCAGTTTTTACAACCCCCTCGCTGCTGGAGATTTTGTTGGGAGCAAAGTCCTGGGGCTGGAGCTGGGTGGTGGATCCCCACAGCCACCGCATTCCTGACCTGTGCTGGAGACCCAGCAGGGCCAGAGAGGGGTCATTGGGGAGGGACCACCCCACATCCCCCTGTGGTTGGGCCTTGTGACTGGTGATTTGGGAAGCACCAGCACCATTACTGGCATAACTGGGGGCTGGAATACCACAGTATGATGTGCAAAACTTGGCTTTAGCCCACAAATTTCCCACATTTTAATTTACACTGCGAGAAAGGGAGAGCCCTTGGAAAGTCTTAACTAGAGGGTGACAGGCTCTCACTCAGATCTTCTCTGGCCTACACAGAAACAAAGTAGAAGCGAAAGACCTTGGGTGGGGGCTAGCAGGACTCAGATTGGGCGGTAAAGCGGAGCCATGGAGTTCGGAGTTGGGAGGATAAGCTTTGTGCCCAGGAGACCCCTTTGATACACTTCCCCAGGGAAGCCGCACAGCCAGTGTCTCTGTTTACAAACTGCTGCTACCTGCATTGCTGTAGAGTGCTTACTTAACAAACGGTATTCAAGTCTGATTACTGCCAAGTTGGCCGGAGAAATGCGGGCTTCCCTGTGAAGACAGAGCCCTCCTTGGGTTGGTAGTGACGGATGCAGGGAGAAAGGTCCTGTGTGCAAATGTGCCTGTACTGGAAGCTTCCCCTGGGTGCCGTCCCACTGAGTGAAATGGGTCTGGTCTACTTCTGGCCAAGTGTTCTCAATGATGTATTTTGCCAGTTCGAGTCACACATTTATAGCCATGGAAGACAAAGCTATGTTGTAAATGCAGGTTATATGTGTGGTTAGAACCACGATATTTTCTGGACAATGGAAAACATTGAATTTCTATACAGAGAGGAGCAAACGTTATTTTAAGTGATGATCCATAGTTACTCCTGTCACGAAAATTTGTGCCCTCCATGGTACATTAAATAATTGGAATTTTTGCCACCATAGAAGATTGGTTCAGGCTATGGTAGCTTCATGTGAAATGATATATCTAGCCTTCCATCCTAACTTTTTTATTTTAGTGTAATACAAGTGTTCATTAAAAAGAAAATGCAAAAAGGACTCCTATGAAAAAATAAAACAAAATTTCATAGCTAGGCTGTGGAAACAGTCAATTTGTTAATCAACAGGTGAACAGATAAAGCAAGTGTGATGTTTATATACAGCGGAATACTAGCCTACCATAATGAAAGAAAAACTGGAATGCAACTTCAGAACATAATGGAGGAAGTCCGATGCATAAGCTTACATACGGGGTTTCTCTTATGCTTTGTAGTTTTCAGTGGAGAAGGCGTGGAAATATTTTATTATATTATTATTAGATATTTTATGTTTTATAGAACAACTATAAATGGAAATTTAAAAATCTCTCTCTCTCTCTCTCTCTCTCTCTCTATATATATATATATATATATATATATATATATATGATGGTTGAACGGAAAATAGGTAGGAGTTAAAATAATTCCCCAAATTAGCTATTCATTGTTTCAAAGATACTTTAATGTATATGCTAATATGTCTCGTTTATACTATTAGTTTGTTAGTTCCCTGAAGGGGGAATTTTGTGCTTTTATCTATCTGTTTATTTCTCCTTCGTAAGAGAGAGATTTTGTCTCTCACGTATGTCCCGAGGAACACTTTAGCTGCTCTCTTAGGGGCATTAACGGTTGTCATCCTTTATTTTGTGCTTGCCAGGCAGGTGCTTGTGTGGCTGAATCATATCCCTGGCCCGAGAGTGTCATCTTAATAACGCGTCTTCTGATTCATAGACAAAGCGGAGCTTCTGCTCCGTAATTTCTCTGCAGCAGTGCATGGTAGTTTTGGGGGAGAAGTCTTAGACATGTTTTATTATGTTTATTATTAGCAAAAGCCACGCGGGGAGCCATCCTCCCCCTACGGCTCCCGTTTCCCTGCATCCACCATCCTGTTGCTCTCCTCCCCTCCCGCAGCAGTTCTGCAAGGCCTCTCTCAGGAGTGTGGGGGGTTGTGCGTCACAGCTCCCTCCGTGCCTTGCCTTAAACAGATGCGGGATGTTTACCGTCCTGGTCTTTTAGATTCCAGGGCAGGGGTGACATCCACGCAGTCTGGGATCGCTGAGGACAGGAGAGATGGTCAGGCCATCACTGTTTTCTGAGCCTTCCTTCCTGCTGGGTGGTTCTCAGCCTCGGCATTTGGTGTATTTTTTAAATCAGATTTCATAAAGGTGTGAGACTGCCAGACTGCTTCAGAGAGCGGCAGAAATGACGGGACAATGTGTCCAAAGTGGGGCTGCGTTCTGAGGGGGATTCATGGCAACGTGTCTTTTACTACGATCAGTTTTTAAAAATTTAGATATTGGCCATACTTTGGAAGCACCTCTTGTGCTTCAAACTTGTTGATTATTACTTTTAGTTTTTAGGGTCCCCCCCCACATTGGCTTGGTTTTTCTTTCTGGCAGGGCTGGGGATCCAACTCAAAGCCTAGTGCCTGAGGGAAGGGTCCTACGGCTGAACCCCGTCCCTGGCCCTATCTTCCTTTTCTTTTACTGTAATAAGAACATTTACTGTGACACTCAGTGACACCTATGGTTTGGATGTAAAGCATCCCGCAGATGTCGCCTGTGCCCAGATGCGGGGGTTTCAGAAGGCGAGAGGCTCACATAGATTAATTCACCATGAGACCATAATGTTATGGCGTCATGGGAGGCGACGGAACTTATGTGATGGGGCCTAAGCAGGTCGTGGGGCCGGACCTTGGGGACACGGTCTTGTCCCTGGCTCCATCCTCTCTGGCTCTTCTCCCACCACCATGAGGGGAGCTGCTCTCCTCCACCCTCCCCTCCAGCCCCGGCCCACTATGGAAGGAAAATTCTAAAACTGAGAGCCAAAAGAGTTGGTTTTTGTTTTGTCTTTTTGAGACAGGGTCCCACTGTGCAGTTCAGGCTGGCTTTGGGCTCATTTTGTAGCCCAGGCTGGTCTTGAACTTGCAATGATCCTACCACCTCAGCTTCCCGAGTGCTGGGATTGTAAGAGTGCACCACTATGTCAGGCCTTGGAAAAGAATTTTTAAAAGTAAAAGAAAGGGCCTGGGCTGTAGCTCAGTGGCACAGCACCTGTTGGGCAAACGCGAGGTCCTGAGTTCAATTCCAGAACCAAAAACACCGCAAAGTTTTTAAACAAAAGAATAAAAAATCAAGATCAAAAGAAAAACTAAAAACTGAAAAAAAAAATCCAAACACACAAGCAAACAAGCTTGTGTGCTGCAGCTGCTGTGCTGTGAGACTGGGGCATCCGCACGGCTGCTGTGGCGGGCTTGGCTCTCGGTGCTGGTCTGGGGCCCACAAACTCTGCTCTGCGTGTGGCTCACTGCAGGCCCCATCCGCTGACCTGTGCATGGGAGGATGTGATGAAGTTTGCCCACCCCTGGGTTCTTCTGCCGGGGTCCTCTTCCCTTCGCTTTGGGGCAAACCCTGCAGCGGTCCCCAAGTTCTCCTTTTGCAGCCTCTGACCTGGTGCCTCAGAGTGACCCCGACTCAGGCGCCACTTTTCGTCCCTCCCCCTGCTGTCCTTTGCCAGGCACCGTTCAAGAGCTTCACCGTCCAGCCTGCGGGACCTGGGGTGGCTCCCAGGTTCCTCCAGGTCCTCAGTCATCCCCAGCAGGGGCTACATGTGTGTTTGAGGGGGGGAGCTCCCCGGTATGCTCCTGCCAGTGGCCTGGGTGCAGTACTGCCAGTGAGGGAGGGAGAGACGGGGACTAATTATCTCTGGGTGGTTCCAGCACCTTCTCTCCCCAGTCCTGCTGCACCCAGAGGCAGCTGGCTGGTGCAGTCCTCCAGCCCTGCCCTAGCAGCACTTAGGTTCAGGCCCCTAATCCTACTGGTTTCCCCATTCCAGAGTTCCTGCTGGGGTCCCCGCACACGGCTCTCCTCTCCAGGGTTCAGTTTCTCTGAAGCCCTGGTTTGCAGACAGTGATCCTCTTCCCAGTCATAAGGTAACGGGGACTTTGAGCCCATCCTAATTGCCAGGCCACTGCAGAAGAGCTGCTCATGCCCTCAGGAGGCCTGGGCCTCTCCCACGATGGCAGGGTCAGTCCCTTGGACCTGGGGTGCCTTGGGTGCCGAGATCCAAGGGTGGTCTGGGTCCCCCATGCAAACCAACCTCAGTGCTCTCCTCTCTGCAGTACGGCTGAGTCCACTTCTCAGGCTCAGCACAGGAACCACATGTGAGGACCTCAGGCCATTTCTTCCTCAGTCACCATGTCCAAGGGGTGGTCAAGGCAAGGATGAATTTAAAAGAACATGGCCCAAGCCTATAATTCCAGCACTTGGGAGGCTGAGACAGGAGCATCATTGCAAGTTCGAGACCAGCCTGGGCTACAAAGTGAGCTCAAGGGCAGCCTGAACTGCATAGCGAGACCCTGTCTCGAAAAAACAAAACAAAACAAAAAACAACAAAAAGAAAGAAAACCATAGGACTCCGTTTTCCATGTGAGTTTCTCTCCTCCGTGAATTCATTTGCAGATGTTTAGCCCTTTTCTAGAGCTACTATAAAATTATTACAGTCTGTTTATTTGATTCCTCCCTGGGGTGGGGGCGAGGGCCTGCCACTTCCTGTTTTGCTAACTGCTGATATGATATCAGTTTTGTTTCCTCTCTCCTCAGTATTTCCTTTTCTTCATGTCCATTTCTGTTGCTCTTCTAGGTTTACTGACCCTTCCACTGTCTAGGCTGCCAGTGAGTTAGAAGTTCCTCCAATGAACTGGTTTTCAGATTTTCCATCCCAAAATGTTTCTCCTTTTGTTTATACCTACCTGCTGAAAAAATTCCTATCTATTTAGTCATTCCAAGTGCGACTTTGCTGATCTGGTGAAATAGTTTCAACACTTGCACTAAAACTGTGTGACAATCCCAGCATCTTGGGTCATCCCAGGATTGATGTGTTATCTCTTTTTGCCTGAGAAATGTCAGATTGTCAAGACTTTCGTAGGTCATGTCACATTATTAGACTGTACCTTGAACACTGTGAATAGTATGTTGTACTGTCAGGTCCTGACCTGATCCCCAATCTTCCAAACGAGTGTACAGCAGATGCTTAAATAAAATGAGACAACTGGTCTGATTTTAAGGCTCTAGTAGGGTCAAAGCCCCTTAGCTGAACTTGAGACTCTCAGGGCTAAGACAAAGGCTTCTCTGGACCGCCCATTTTTATTAGGTCCAAAACAAAGGGCAGGGAAACTGAGGAAAGCATGGGAAATGAGCAGGACCTTGGAAGTCACTTCAAAGACTTCTCCGAGAAGTAAATTATGCCAATTTAGCAGCACCGTCTTATCTCCAGGATGACATTTAAGGTAGAGTGCAATTGCAGGAGTGAGATGCCTGCAGTTACAGTCTCTATTTACTTAATTAGTGTTGGAGCCAAGGTATCTTCAGCTGTGGCCTTCTCTTGCCCTTTGAGGTATCTCTGGCCTCACAGGCCACATAGCCAGGACCAGTGATTCAGAGGCTCACTTACTAGGAATCAGCTCCCCTCGCCAGGCAAGGGGCTGAGGTCTAGCTCAGAGCGCTTCGTAGTGGTCTCCAACATCATATAGAGTCTAGACCATTATGTTACGATCATCTGTAGGATGTTCGAGTTTCTGTATATCCCATTATGACCATCGGTGAATGCTTTTAACAAGTAGCCAGACTGGTGGAATCAACCGAGCTGTGTTTTCTGTGGGTGGGATCAAAATCCTGGATTGATCCTCAAAGTTTTAGCTCTGGCTTGGGTCTGTCCCATTCATGAACCAAAGCTCCAGATGGGTTTATTAGCAGAATTAGAGTGAATTATTTTTTTCTGCTCTGGGATTCTCTCCCAAATCTCACCTTCGAGCTCTGAGATCTCTTCCTGGCCTGAAAGATTTTTGTTTCCTTCCACTTCTATTCAGCTGACTCTGCCGCGGTCACTTCCACAGGGCTCCACCATGGAGCTCGCCAAAGCCAGTCTCATGCTCATTAGGTCGCCTGCCACATGCTCTTGTCATCTGTGCGAACCGTTTGCATGTGGTCACCTCTGTGTAGTTTGGTGTTTTTCTTCACAATCTACTGCTCAGCACCTTCAAGTAGTTCTTCATATTTGGTCCAAGGGTTTGAGTGGTAATGAGTGGGAAGGACAGACAACCAGACAACCAGACAACCTGCTGATATCATGACATTGTGATGCTCTGCCTGAGTTTTAGAAATGGAGTGTTTTTTTTTTTATTTTATTTAAAAGGAAAAAGAGAAAAAACAAAACAAAACAAAGTGGTGTAAGGGTACAAGTAATACAGAACTACCAAAAAAAAAAAAACAGTAAGAAATCACCAGTTAATAGATTACATATTATCATCTTAGAGATAGTTGCTCAAATCACAGTTTCAAAGCATACAAAGTGGACATTCAAACAGTGAGACTGCAAACAGTTGTGTTCAATGATCCAACCAAAAACATTAATATGGTCAGCTATTTAACACCCCTAAACACACTTGCTGTTGTATCCTTTAGAGCACTTTTTTTCCCTCTCTTTTTTACAACAAAATTTACACATTTTGGGTTTTATTACTCCTTAGTTCTTATTACTTTTTTGGGGGGGGAGAGAATAAAGTCAAATATGGCAAAACAAAGCTGTCAGTCAAAACCAAGGATAGACATAGCACATGATGTAAAACAGAGTACAAGGTTATCAACAATGGTTATCAACAATGTCGCTTGTTTCCTTAAAAAGAATTGTCTATCTCATTAGATATTATAAAGTTGAACAAAACAGTAGAGAACAAGACCAATAAAACTTAAGCATTGTAAACATTACAGGACTTCCAAAGAGGACAATAGTCAAACCAGAATGGGCATCTTAGTGAATCTTATTGCCTTCAAAGTAGTTGCCTATACCCTCAAACTTGATACTATCATACAGAATGGAACAGAGTCTAATCAGTCAAAACAAGATAGTGGGAGTATTACAGGACTTCAGAACAAGTTAATAGGAAATCAAAAAAAGTTACTATTATATATCCTGCTAATTTTTTAAATTTTTCCCCTTAATTAAAAAAAACCATAAAAAATAACTAAATAATTTTTTTAATGAATAAGGGAGAGATTGAGATAAAAGAGGACATAACAACATAACAATACAGGTCAAAGCATGACTGTTTCAGCAACCTAGTGCTTCACCACCAAATAATCCGACTTAATAGTAGTTACCATAGTGCCTGTCTTTTTCCTTGAAATATTTGAATAAAACTTCATATACTATAGCTTCAAATAGAAATGGAGTGTTTTTAATGTCTACACAAACTGCACACTGCACACGCCAATGGGGTAACACACGCTGTCTCAGTACATGAGCACATTGTATGACGCACACACCGAGTTAAACAAGGCAATCTCCTCTCCTGGAGGGGTCTCCATGTGTGGGTTTGCTTCAAATTCTCTGTCTTAGAATCCCAATTTGTAAGAGCAACATTATCCACCTCATCTGCCATTTCTGTCATCATTTTTTATGGGATAAAATATAATTATGGGCATTGACACAGTATTAGCAAGCGTTTGATACACATACATGGTTATTTCTATTCATGGATTTCCTACAAGACTCGTATTTTGGGATTAAGATTATTAGAATAAAATAATTAAGAACTAAAATGTGAAGAGTTTGGTGATGAGTTAGTTACCTGGAAGCCCATTCTTGAAGGAAAAATCAGAAAGCAGCAGCATTTTGCCGGGCGTGGGGATACATGCATATAACCAAGCACTCTGGGAGGCTGAGGCAGGAGGATCACAAATTCAAGCCTGGCCTCAGCAACTCAGCAAGAACAAAGTTCAATATAGCCTAAGATTCACTGCTTGCTTTATATGTAAGGGAAGTCAAGGCTCAGAGATCTTACTCATTTGCCCAATGTGGAACAATCAGTAAGTCTAGGTCAGTTCGCCCCCAAGAATCCTCTGAGTTTCTTCTGTGGAAAGGCAGGCTTATGGAGGCCTAGTCAAGGGCCCTGGCGGGGGGCACACTGCAGTGACCCTCAGATGGACAGCATCATTCTTTGCACACCACACACACATGTGCATGCACACCCAGTCTGATTTCACAACCGTGAGAGTGTACCTCCCAGACTCAACAAACACTAGTAAAACTCACTGACCAGGGTTCCAAAACCTGAGTTGAAAGGTTCAGGTCTTAGGGATGAACTTCTATCCCCAAATGCTTTTTTAAAATTGGAGGACAGGGCTGCGGATTTAGCTCAGCGGCACAAGCGCCTGCCTGCAAGCACAAGGGCATTGAGTTCGATCCCCGGTACCAAAAAAAAAGTGTAGCTCAAAATTAAAAAATAAATACAAAGGTGTTTGGGGGTGTAGTTTAATGTGAAGGCCCTCAGTCCAATACCCAGGTCTGTGTGAAAGAAAAATGGAACACTATTTAGACAAGCGAACTATTCCAAACCAGTATCAAAGCCCTTGGGAGTGCACCCCAGATTCTTGTCAAGTGACACTTAGGGGAATTGTCAAAACAGGATGTTATAAGACAGTAAAGGCAGCTTGCATTTGTGCTTCTTAGAAAATTCGACATCACAGAAGAACAAGGGCGCCACACATAACAAATAAGGGGCATCACGTGCCAGTGAAATGATTCCTTTCACATTTTTTATTGAAACTGTGGGTTAAAGAAAAATTAAGATTCTTCTTCGTTCCCTAGAAAAGTGAAGATTCGACTTAGAGAAATTAAGATCCTAAATTGTTCCTTCCGTGTGCTCCTTTGCCAGGTGGCTGAAGAAGATCATGCAGCCCGCCCAGGATCTTGCATCAGTGACACAGCAGCTGGCGATGTTCGGCCCCATCCAGGCGGTCACTGCCTGTGGAAAACAAAGTGCCATCGTGGTGTTCGGGGACGTAAGCTCAGCTTGCAGAGCTGTGAGCGCTTTCCACAACAAGGCCCTCGGCACCGAGCTCCAGTGCTCCTGGCAGCAGCCATTCATGGCAAAGGATGTAAGATTTTCTATCAGATTCTTCTAGAGAAGTTTTCACTCGTTAGGACCATCAGTGTGACAGTGTGTAACGGGTGTCTGAGCCTTCCGAAAAGGCACAGTGAAGTGTGTTCCTTTTGAGAGCAGAATCAGTGGCATTCCCCGCCACTGCGCTGCTCCAGGCTGGCTGTCATGTGCTCACAGCCTGGCTTTTCTGGAGAAGAAATTCAGGACGGCATTGATGCACTCCTCCGACAGCACCCTCTCCTCCAGGATTCTGCACTCCTCAGCGTTGACGGCATGCAGTTTTTCCTTCTCGCTGCTTCTGATCACCTGCTTCGCGATCCTCATCGCCTGGCAGGACAAAACAGCAGGGTCACAAGGGATTCTAGTAGGAGCGGGGTCATTCAGATTCTCTTTCCTTTTGGTCCCGGGAATCGAACTCAGGACCTCACGCTTGCCAGGCAGGTGCTGTGCCCCTGAGCTATAGCCCCGGCCCCGGATTCTCACTTTCCTTTCCCCGATGCTCATGAAACCTGTCTTTACTCAAGGTGCGTGGGATGGAAGGCAGGCCTTCTTAGCCTTTGATCAGTGTATGAGTCGCCTCCCTTGGGATGGGGCGGACCTGTGACCACACACTTCTCAAACACCTCAGACAGAACTGAGGCTTCCGGTTCCAGGATCATATCTGAATACTAAGGAGGTGCATCAGGACAGCCAGTCTCTAATTACCACATACAGAATAGTTCCGAGAGTAAGGCTCTCCTCAAGTACAGTCAGCCCATCTGGCTTCTCACCTGAATTTCAAAACAGAAGTACAGCAAATGCCGCCCATCAGCCCCAAGTTACCCCATACAGAACCACCCCTCCGCCTTTTCACACTAGAAATCAATGTCCACTTGACATTGGTGGTTTATAAAAAGCAGCGTTCCTGATGTCCTTATGGTTATTTCTAATCTCATATTTAGATGTCCTTAAAGGCCACAGGCAATGTCTTGTTTTTTGCTTTTTGTTTTGAGACAGGGTCTCATTATGTAGTGTAGGTTGGTCTTGAACTCACTATGGAGCCCAGCCTGGCCTCGAACTCAGATCGATCCTCCTGCCTCAGCCTCTCAAGTGCTGGGATTAAAGGTGCACACTACCATGCCCAGCTTGTCTTGTTTTTTTTTTATGACTTTCCCCTGAGGCAATGCATTTGCCTGGCAGCAGATCATTTCATGGTTTCCACAAGTAAAAGGTCAGTCCTCTACTCACATTTGGAGGATTCTTGGCGTACGCTTTCAACCTGGCCCAGACTTCTTCCTGGAAAGTGCCATCGGGAAAAACTTCCGTAACAAGGCCTCGAGCACAAGCCTCCCTAGCTGTAATCTTCTTTCCGAAGATAAGCATTTCAACTGCCTGAAAAGAAACGCAGGGTTTAGGCACAAAACAGGGCTTCTGTTAATTTTGGAAATCACTGCTTTCAGGCGCAGAAGGGTCTACTTGTAGTCATTTGAGACTGCTCGTCTGTCTGTCTCTCGCTTCTTTCCTTCCTCCCTCCGTCCTTCCTTCCCTTCTTTTTTTTCTTTTTGGAGGCAGGGTCTCACTGTGTGGTTCAGGATGGCCTTGAGTGCTTATGTATCCCAGGCTGGCCTCGAATTCATGGGGCTCCTCCTGCCTCAGCCTCCCGAGTGCTGAGATTACAGGCATGCACTGCCCCACCTAGCCAGGGGTTACTTGTATTTCATTCTAAAGAGCAGCTAATGAGCTCAACAAAGTTTTCAAACTGTCCTGAGGCCATCACAGGAGAGGGATTTCTAATTCCTCCAGACCGCAGTGCATATGGAAAACCCTTGCACAATAGCTTCCCTTCCTGTCATCTTACAAGGCAGAAGAGACAGACAGGGTTCCATTTCAAAGGGGGATGAGATGGTCATTTTTATTTTTAAGCTTCTAGTAAGTTACCTTGGATGGGCCCATTATCTTCGGGAAAGTGTAAGAGGAACATCCTTCCGGGCTCAGGCCAAGACTACTAAACGGAGTGTGAAACGTCGCCTGTTTGTGGTGGGAAGAAAACAGGATGCCGGTTTTTAATGTGTCATTCACTGGGATGGTGTGGTATTACATGCATACAAAATTCACTCTTTAAAGTGTCTGTTCGCTATTTTGTTTTGGGCTTTTTTGGCAGCAGGAATTGGATTCACGACCTCACACTTCGCTGGTCAGGCGCTTGTGCTGCTGAGCCACATCCCCAGCCCGTCACTGAGTTTTAACAACTTTGGTGACACAGCCGCCACCGGACAGAACATGTCCATGGCCCTCAGGTCCACCTGCAGCCCACAGTCACCCCTGCTTCCTCACACCCCTATGCTATTGGCTTTCTACTTTTGGCCCTGCAGTGTGCCTATTCTGGAATGTTCTACAAATGGAATCCGACGTTCTCTAGCCCTCTGGGTCTAGCTTCCAGCACTTAGCCTAAGACTTCCAAGATTTTTCCCACTCTTTCGAGGTGACAGTTTGCTCCACGTTGCTGCTGCCCAGTACTTCACTGTCCAGGTGGATCATATTTTGTTTAGCCCCTTGCCTGTTAAGCCACTGTGTTATCTCGGTGTTCTATTACGAGGAAGCCCAGTCAAAAAACATTAACGTATATGATTCTGTTCCCACCATGGGCGACTGGCTGGTCCGGAGGGACACAGGCTGTGACGATAGCTAATGAGGTAAGACATAACTTAGTGCCTGCAGTGCTGAGGGTCTCACTGACCTTGCAGGCCTACCGCTGATAGTCTGATCATCTATTCAGAGGCTAACATGCAATGTAGCACCCATGGGGATCTCCTGAAGGTGGTGGCCACTGCTAATTCCCTGTCATCTTGTTTTGCAATCCTGTATCATTCTCATTGTTTGGCTGGGGTTTATTCTGCTTTGTCCTGTTTGATTTTGTTGTATCTAATGGCAGGAGCAGCTATTTCAAAGACAGCAAGATTTATTATGGTAACCATTTGGGGATTTACTAGTTTTGAAGTCCTGTGTTGTGTTGTTTTGTTTTCATTGGTTTCATTCTGTTCTGCTTTGATTTTACTATAACTGAAGGTCTGGGCAGCTATTTTGCAGGCAGCCAGAGCACTATGGTAACCACTGTTGATTTCCTGTTATCTTGTTTGAAAATCCTGTGTCACTTATACTGTCTTGTCTTGATTGGCTTTGTTTTGTTTGGTTTTATTATCTTTAAAATAAAATTTAAAAATACATAATTTCTATTTGTGGATTATATGTCAATGAGGCTAAAAATTAAAATATTTTCTAGATAATTCTATGTGACTCTGGGTGAACCTGGCTTCAGGTTCTTGGGTGCCACCCTAGGAGCAGAACGGCTGGGCTTAGAAGAAGCCGGGTTCCCCAAAGTCGGCCATGCCGGTTGGCATCCCCACCAGTGCTTTTGTATGAGTCCCACCTGCTCCATATCCAGGCTAAGCTTGGTTATTAGAAGGTTCTAAGATTTCACCCTGTTAGGAGGTGTGCAGTGGTTTCTCACTGTGGCCTGTGCGCCTGTTGGTTAACAATGGTGAGCATCACTTTTCCGCTGCATGACCACTTTCTGGGGTGTTAAAAGTGTTCTGTTTTCCAGTTAGACTTCACCTTCTTTATATTTGAGTGCTAAGACATTTTTATATATTCAGGCGATGTGTGCTTTGCCAGATAAGTATGAGGAAAATAATTTTTCTCACCTGTGAATCATCTCTCTTCAGCCCTCCACCCCCATACTGGTGACTGAACCCCGGGTGTCCTAGCACTAAGCCACACCCTAAACTTTTCCACTGTTTGAGCCTGACCTCAAACAATGGTCTTCCTGCCTCAGCCTTCTAAGTGCTGAGAATACAGATGTAATCAGTACCCCTGTTGTGGTTTTGATCTAAGCTGCTCATCGTTTGTTGACTCATGGGCTGATTCATTAATGCATTTACAGGTGCATGTGCTGTTGCGCAGGGAGCTTGGCCTGAAGAGGTGGTCAGGCCACAGTGACCTGGAAAGGTGTCTTCCTGTCCCCAGCTCCTCCCTCTGCCTCTGCTTCCTGGCTGCCACAGGTCTGGTCTGGCAGCTTTCCTCTGCCAAGCTGCTATATTTCTGCCTTGGAGCTGGTAACCATAGACTGACCCCTCTGAAGCTATGAGCTGAAATAAAGCTCCCTGCTTTGTGTTGCAGGTGTCAGGAGAGTGGAACACCAGCACGCCCCAGCTTCTCACACGGCTCTAAACTCTAACACCTGCCTTTCCTGTGGGCTGCTTCCTCTTCTCTATTCCCTGCTGCCACCGCAGGTTGCTAACCTGATGCTCTATCACTGAGTTTTAAAATCTTTTAGGGAGATCAGACTTTGTTCTAGGAGTTGAAAAACTGTTTCCTCAATTTCCTGTCTTGATTTTGCCTTAGAGATGTTCTGACTGGCTGTAGATACTAGAATCAGCTTTGGTAGCGGTTGTTTAGGATACAATAATTTCCCCCTTCAAGGATTACTTTTGTGTTTGTCTTGATGAATCCTTATGAAAGACAATTAATTCATAACCAATAACACATAAAACACTTCAGATTTCATTTAGTATACTCAGACAATGTGTTACAGTTATTCGTTAAAAGAAATGTACACAGCACATAAATAAAAATATAAAATAAGATATTCCCATTTTAACATTGTCTTTTCTTCCCCCTTGAAGAGAACTTGTTTAAGAAAACACACTGAGAAGACACAGCCTAAGAAAAATAACCAGAAAATGAAAAGGGAGCAACCGCAGACCATGAGCAGGTACACAGACAGCTGCGACCAGCAGCACCTCAGGTCTGAGCCTTTAGGAGCTGAGCAGAGGACCAGGGTGCTTAGTGGTTTGGGGAAAAGTTCTTACCCTCTATGCCGCAGTTTTCTCATCTGTAAGATGGGCCCGAGGACACCTATCTCATAGGGCTGTTGGGTGCATTGAGACCATCCGTGTGTGCGCTGTGTGTTAGCAGAGTGCCCAGTATACAGCAAGCATTCGGGTATTAATTTTTGTACCTTGCTCCTTGTAAAAAGTCTCACATAGAAAGGTACCATTTGCTGACAGAGACGCCAGCGGGCATTATTAACCACAGCTCACAACAAAGAATGCACAGAACGCACTAGTGCCTTGGCTATGTGGCTTAAACCCACGATTCCACATGGTACTCACTCATGAAATCAATATGAGAAGCCCTAGGAATCTCTACAGACCCAAACGCTTCTCACAGGTTACAGATTAACAGATTTCACCATTTCCTAAGCCCCGACAACCCCACAACCCAGCGGTGATTATCACATCTGTGGGAGGTTCTAGGGGCAAAGTCTGAATACAAATGTCCTTCACAACTTTGCTCCTGGTGACAAAACTGCAAAGAGCTCTGGGCTCCAGCAGTCGGGGACTGGGGAAGAAAGTTCTGTAAACCGGAGGGATTCGGGATAATGAGGTCTCTAGGTGCTGAAACAAGGAGTGACTTTTAAAAGATAAATTTGTATCTAACATATACGAGGGAAATATAACAAAACAGCTGCGTACTGGGAGGAATGAACACAGTGCCATCTCCTGTGGTTATGATCAGGCTCCTACGTGAACAGCTAAAACCCGCAAATCCCACCAATGGTCACCTCATGCTGCAGTGCAAACTCGATCCTGCAGACTCACAGTCCGCCACTTGTGCCACCTAACCTCTGCCTTTCTGTACCCCGTCCCCTCACCCTGGAGTGACTGTGGGCATGGTGGCTCTGGGGACAGAACCCAAACCTTACCCGCTGCATTGCAGCCTACTGTGGAGTGATTTTTTAAAATTTATTTTTCTTTCATATATTTCAAAATTTTGTTTTTTGCTATGACAAGAACAATACTGTCCTAAGAATAAGATTCAAGGGCCGGGGATTTAGCTCAGCAACATAAGTGCCTGCCTGCCAAGTGCAAGGTCATAAGTTCAATCCCCAGTACCGCAAAAAAAAAAAAAATAAAATTCAAGATAATTCAGTGGTGAACATAAGGCTGACACTGAGCCGTGGACAAGAAACTTCTTACAGCTTCCGTTTTCTTGTCTGTGAAGGAGATAACCCGCAAAGATGCTATCTCCTCTCCCACAAAGGCTGGCAAGTGTCACTCAAGTGTTTTTGGGGAGCCTCAAAACTGAAAACTGGGCAAGTATCCTTGATTAGAATACTCCACGATCGGAGTCAGCATGATGTCCATGGCAGTGCGTGGAAAAACTCCAGTTAACAAACGAAGGGAAACTAAAGTCTGGTCAATGAATTCTTTGAGAAAACTCCAACCGCAGTCCATGCCATGACCACCACGTGTGGTCCATTTCCTCCCACTCTGCCTCCCTGGCCCTTCCAGCCACAGGAACTGACTTACCCTGTCGGACGCGTACACAGCATCGAACAGCCCAAGCAGGGTGACAGTGATGCCCACGGCTGGACCATTCACCACGGCCACCAGAGGCTTCGGGAAGTCTATGAAGGTGTCCACAAACTTCCTACAGAAGACGAGACAGACCCACACGATGTCTCAAAGCTGCGTCCCGCAGCAGAAGGCAGTCAGGGTGAGTCGGAAAAGACAGGCCAGCCAGCAGTCCTCCCCTCCAGCCTCTCCCTGCGTCTCGGCACCCCACATCTGACCAGGACATCCCCCAAATGGCCCCGGGTGGCCAGCCGTGCTGTGAGTCCTACAGGCCAAGCCTGGCTTGCACCTTGTCTTCCAGGCAGTGAGCTCAGGGCTGTCTGCCAGCTGCGGCCATGACAGATACGGCCGGCAGCACATCACACAGCGGGAGGCAGAGGCTTGGTGGGGCCACCAAGATCGTAAGAGCAAATCCTTACTGACATCGTCCTGCATTTATCAAGACTACTTCAAACTCCCCAGGACCACCTTCATTGAGGTCACCCATTTCCCGGAAGAGAATGTGCTCATTTCCTGTCCCAACAGGACAGGAGCCGACCAACACCTCTGGATCCTTCCCCTGGATCTCAAGGAGATGCACAGTGACAGAAGCCAGAGTCGGAAATGAAGACCCCCAACCGGCGAGGTTCAGAGACACAGCTGGTGTTGGTCGTTAGGACCTATATCCAGTCATTTTACTTTCCCTCAGCTAAGCCTCTCTGGGAGGCGTCCGTACGAGCCCACAGGGACCCGAGGTACGTCACTCTTACCTCAGGGGCAAGTTGCCATCTTCAGACAACTTTAAACCACCAGGGTTATCAGTGAAATTGGCCAGATCGTTCCCGCTGCTGTAATATTCCCCGTTTCCTGCCAACGACAAAGTCAAGAGGTCCGCCACTCATGCAGGTCCTCACTCATGCTGTGACCGCGGAGTCCACCCTGCGCTGGGCACTTGGGATACACGGGCAAAGCAACCAGAGCTCTTGCGCTAATTCACAGACCAGTGGGTCAGCTGGACGTTGAGGTCCTGGAACAGCCCTTCTCCCCCTCCTCCAGTTTCTTCCCTTCCTCCTCCTCCTCCTCTTCTTTCCAAGGCCTGGGACATACAAGACAAGCACTCTACCACAGAGCTACATTCCCAGCTCTTTACACTGCTTTCAAAACATCAAGTGTGTGCAGATCACCTAACCATGGCATCAAAACGGAGCACAGGAAGAGAGCACAGGTGACAGGGATCTGACTTAACCCGGGAGCACAGGGACACCTGTACCGAGGCCTGCAGGAGTAGCACCGCGGCCGTCTGGAAAGGAGAGGTGGGACGAATCCCCTAGGATGCGGGAACAGAACGGGCAAAGGTTCTGTGTGGGGGTCCTCAGTGTCCTCAATGGGTGGAAAGAAGAGCCACGGTGGCTGCGGCATAGAAAGCCAGGGGAACCACAACGGTGCAGAATGAGGACGAGCAGGACTGGCCACTGGGGGCCTTCTAGGTCCCCCCAGAAATTCTGTCTGAAGCAGATACTGGGGGTTTCCCTCTGGACGTGGCACTCTGTCCCCTCATATTTTGCATTCATGGATTCAACAAACCAAAAGTATTGGGGAGAAAATTGCACCTGTACTGAAGAGACATTTTCTTTGTCATTATTTCCTAAGCAACACAGAAAACACTGACAGCACAGTATCCACACAAGGACTACGCCATTTTTACACCAGAGACTTGAGCATCGGTGGCTTTTGGTATGTGTGGCGACCTGGAGCAGGTGCCCGGGATACCAGAGGACAGCCGCTCCTACAAACCTTTAACCAGCTTTAATTTAGACATTAGGAAAGAGGGTAATGATAATAATAAAATTTAAAAGTGACAATATTCAAGGACAGAAGTTATTTAGAACTCACGGGTTGTTTATTTCCTGGAATTCTGCGCTTTGCATTTTTAGACCAACGATGACCACATTTAACTGAAAACACAGCCCTGATAAGGGGGACCGGACAGTCGCTTCTGTGCTTCCATCACCACCGAGTAGAACTTCTGCACATTACAGATCGTAACACGAATCAAATCATATGACACGGACCCTCTCGGGTCGGAACTCAGCTGCACTATGCTTTAAAGATTTATCCATGTTCTCATGTGTATCAGTCTCCGGTTCATTTTTATTGCTCAGCAGTGTTCTACGGCATGAACAGCCAACAATTTCTTTATTCGCCCATTTGACTTATCTTCCGCTTTGGCTACTGAGAATCCGGCCACCATGACTGTTTGGTATAAGTCCAGTGTTGGGGAGTTATACGTGGGTTATTATCAAAGAGAGGCTAGTCTATGTTTATTACATTGTTGTACATTTATCAGTTAAAGCATGGCATATTGGAGAAATCTCTAAGATTTTTCACTCAATTCCCAATCTAACACGAGAATCTCCACTATAGGAATTGAAGACATTCAAGAAAAATGTCTCACCTGTAAAAACAGTTATGGTTGAGTCATCCTGGCTTGCAGCATTCATGGCAAGGAGAATATCTTCATACATCTGCATGAAAAGGAAAATGAAGAAACGGACACAAAGTAAGAACCATCACCCGATGGAGTCCTTGTCTCAGTCATTTGTACTTAAATAAGCAAAATATACATCTGAAAGCAATTTTACTCCATCTAAAATTATTCTGTGTATTATGTACCAGGAGCTCTGGAAGGAGCAGAGGGGCAGTAACTGCTTTATTCCATGAGTGAATGGAAAAATGGTCTTCGAACTTGTGGAATCAATAGAGATTACTGTGTTCAAATATGGGGCTGGGATAAAAAGTATGAAGCAGCACAAAAGCATCAGAGCTGCTGCGGTTTCTCGAGCTGGTGGGGTAGGAGGTGAGCCGGGAAAACTTGCCACGAAGCGGTATCTACCTCCGTTCAAGAAAGAGCCAGAGTGCTAGGAAGCCTGAGGAGGGTTAATTAACACTCCAGGCTGGGATTTCCAAAATGCTAGGACGGGATCCAGGGGTAATGACTTCCAACACTCTTGGACACACTGTGATAGCTTTTGATGCATTTAAAACAGGCACAGTTCCCACCTTAAGATGAGATTTCTGGGTAGGAAAGAATGATAGATGTAAACACAAAGAAAATAAAAAAGTATGGATTTTACCTATCTATAAATAAAGACATAATCATTCCCAGTGAGGAATAACTCCATTGTTACTAAAGTAGTAAAGATTCAGCACGGCAAGCTGCCCGGCAAGAGCCAGGATTAGCCACGGACGTGTCAGATTCTTGACCTAGGTTTTCAAATTTATTTGCTACCTGAATCTGAGCAGGTACTTCTCAACCTATTTTATAGTAAACAGGCTTCCTGTAAAAATTAAATCAGCCTCTGTGCAGAAAGCACCATCACTTATTAGGCCCCGTGAGTAGCAGCTACTGTTGACATGGTTATACAGAAATGAATCGGGGCAACAGAAACAGAATCCGGAGAACTGAATGCTCTGTGAACCGGATGGCACTCCTGCACCCTTAGGCAGTGCTACCTTAAGAAGACTTCAGGACTCCGTGCTTTTCTCCTCCACACCAGCTACTGGAAACCCAGCCATCACGGTCACCTCAAACTCGATGTCCAGCTCAGCCTGGGAGCTGAAGCCTGACCCACAATTTCCTTTAAGGGAGAGGGGCCAACATGGTCACCGTGCCACCATTCTAGCTCATGGAGGGGTTCAATGTCATACTGGTGCAGCGGCTCATTCAAAGCCGAGCTGGGTCACATTCTGCTGAAATGAAATCCTTAGCTCCTTTTTCTTTCCAAGAAAGCTGGAGCAGAGCAGAAAAGCCTCACTTGCAAGTCTAATTGGTAGCTTCCATTAACCTGAGAGGACCTTCCTGCATGTTCACTTATTATCAGGGTACACTTCATTCATATTCACTGACTTGTGTTTCCTTTCCAGGAAAGCCCCGGCACCTTGTGGATACACACAACCCGCCTGAAAGTCATGACTTCTGAATAGCGCGTGCCCAATTGTTAGCTCATCTTCACAAACCGAACGGGAGACATCACCAAGGTAGGAGGAAGGTGACTCTACAGCGTTCAGAGTGAAAAAGCAGCACCAGAGCACCTCTCAGGACGACAGGCAGCATTACCTGCAGAGTGATGGCGTTCTTCTTGGCTGGCCGGTTTAGGGTGATGGTCGTGATGCCGTCTCTCGAGGTCATAAGGACGCTTTCGGACTTGGGCGGGTTCCCGATGGCCCCGGAGCTTGAGGATTTAGGTGAAGGACTTAAGCTAGACACTAAATCCACATAGTTCTGCCGGGCAGTTTCCTGAGGAGGGACCAGCAAAGAGCATTAGCCCCTTGCAACGGACCACACGTCCTGAGGAATACACGCGCGAATAAAGGGCAGCTTGCAAAACCAAAGGGCTTGACTCAGTGAAGCCCACTGGGCTCTCAGAGGCTCCGCCCACAGGGCCTGGATGAGACACATGCAGCTCTTTAGAATTCTAGCAAACCCATAACTAAAAGAAAAGCACAGGAGCAAATCATCTGACCTTGGGCAGGCTGCCGAGGGCATTCCACGCATCCCACTTGGCCTTACTGACGAAGTCCAGCACTGGTGGTCTAGGCACATTACAAGGTCCTTCTGTGGCCTGTAGAGAGATGATTAATGGTCCACTGTCCACGCAAACCAGAGCCCGAAGTGTTCAAGATCCATAAAATCCAAAACTTGCATGAAGGTCTTCCTCAAATTCTGTGACAGAGGACACAGAATGATCTGAACTTTTCCCTGGTCCTCTCTCTCTTTCTCTTTTTTTGGTACCAGCAATCGAACTCACGACCTTGTGCTTTACCAGGCAAGCTCTCGTGCCGTTGAGCTATATTCCGGCCCCTCACCCTCTCTTTGATGTTGATGTTGCTGAAAACGCACAGACACAGAAAAAGGCTGGTGCCAGGTGCTCCCAGTTGCTAAAATAAGTTCTCACTGCCTTCATGTGGAAACATAGCAGAGGCAAGGCCTTGGGAAAGCACTTCCTAAAAATCTAAGAGTTCACTAATTCTCTAGCAATGATCACATTTTTCACAATCAAAGTAGTCAAGCAAACAGTTTTCAAAAGGAACTAGATAACAAACCCGTAGAAGCCCACAATAGCAGCACTACTTGGGGGGAATGGTGGTAACTGGAGGGCAGAACTGTAGCCAGAGGCAGGGGGCGGGCTGTTAGATTCCCCCTGGCAAGGGAAAGGGAAGCAAAACTGACATTTTGTTGTTGTTTGACAGCAGGTGGAGTGACTGGTTTGAGTAAAATATCCCACTGAGCTACTTTTCAGGAAACAATTTAAAACTCCATTTAAAAACTCTATATATAGCTGGGTGTGGTGGTGCTCGCCTGTAATCCTAGCACTCTGGAGGCTGAGGCAGAAGAATTGTTGCAAGTTCGAGACCAGCCTGGGCTACAGAGTGAGCCAAAGGCCAGCCTGAACTGCACAGGGAGACCCTGTCTCAAAGAGTCTAATAAATAAACAAATGTATGTCTATATCATGCTTGCTTCAGCTGCACATATACTAAAAATAAAATCAAAAAAGCTACATTTTGCAATACATCGTTAGTTAAGAGAAGCAAAAAGAAGCGGCTTTGAAAACTAAAGGCAGTAAAGGCGATTATGATTTTCTCCAGACAGAGCCACCCTGCAAGAGTGACCCACCAAGCAGTTAGGGGGACAGAGGCCACACACAAGGGTCAGCCCTGGTCTCCTGGCCAGTCTCACTTCTACCAACAACTGCGGGGCGGGGCGGGGCTCCGAGACCATGCCCCAGTGCCAGCACCCACCAGAGCCGACAGGAGGCCCCGACGTGCCTCAGGGTCATGGTTCCTTACAGGAGAGGGACAGCTTCAAATCAGCTGAGAGGAAAATCACACAGGCCGGCTAGGGGAGAAGCCAAGGCGGTGAAGCTTCTGTGGGCCTCCTCTCGGTGAGTCCTGACAAGGTGACTCTCCAGGGACAGGGTGAGGCAGGACACTATGGGCGGAGTCAGGAGCTGATGGACACAGCCCAGCGGCTCTGCTGGTTCCAGGCGGCAGCCTTGCTCTCTGCTAGGGCTCCAGATCTCCCAGGCCCTGAGGCCAGATGGAGCCTTTTTGGGAAAGGTTGCATTCTTTACCACACACACCCAGGAGAAATTAAGTAGATAAGGGCCTCCAGCCAGGCAGACTTGCCGGGGAGTCTTGTCTTCGGCATTACAACTTAAAAGCTCTGTTCTCAATTTTGTTATAACAATTTTCAAGCGTTCATAAGTTTCATCATCATATTATAATGAGTTTTCGACACCTGGTCACTCACACGGTCAGTTACCAAATTCTGCCCAACCTGCTTTTCTTTCCTCTCTCATGAATCCCAGAAGTCACCCTACTGCACTCTGACATACTGAGTATGCAGTTCTTAAACATTCTTAGTATAAATGTCTCAGATTTTATCTTATAGAACCATGACACTATGAACAATAATTCCTAGGTAGTCTTTTTTTTGTGGTCTTTTTCAGACACAGTCTTGCTATGTGGTTCAGGCTAGCCTTGAACTCACTTTGTAGCTCAGGCTGGTCTTGAACTTGCCATGAATTCTCCTGCCTCAGCCTTCCAAATGCTGGGATCACAGGCATGAGCCACCATGCCTGACTTCCTAGGCAGTTTCTAATACTTAGCCCTATTCACACATTGCCAATGGGCTCAGAATACCTTTTCAACTAATTTATTCTAATCAGAAGTCCGGTAGTGTCTAAACACTTGGACGTTACATCTTTTAAATCTTACTGACTTGACAGTAACCCTAAGGGGTTACTATGTGCCTTAACAGTATTCCAGTATTCCAAGGGCGCATAGAAAACAAAAACAAAATACATACATATAGAAATGTATGCAAATATATACAAACTATTAAAGGTGCACTTTAGAGTCAAAGGTGCTCAAAATGTCTCAAAATAACATTGGACACTGATTAGGTAGGACAGTGACCACTGAAGGGGTGCAGGACTACAGTACGGGGCACTAGATCCAGCTCGGCATGGGGGACACGACACCTGCTGGACATGGCTGAGCCTGCAAGCCGCAGCTGACCTCTCCTCCACACTGCAGGTGCTGGGGACTTGGTCTCATGGGTGAGAAAGTGGCCAAATCAGCCCCTGTGACTCACTGAAGGTGCAGTCTGTGTTTTCTTCTAACACCATCACGGGACTCCTTATCAGTGTTTGCTAAAATTCTGATTTTGACCTCTGGACCTCAGGACCACAAATGCCCAGCAGGTCACTAAAACAGGACACAGCTTAAGCTTCACTTCCTAAAACTGACCAACTCTGTCTCAGCTTCGGCCATGATGCCCGGTTAGGGAGAATCTGATAAAAGCTGGCGGGAGAGTGGATTTGCTGTGTATTTACCTGCCCCAGCTCATCTTCAAGGCAGAGGACCCCAAGGCAAGCATAACTAAAGGGGATTGCAGGACTGAGAGGGACATCTGGTCACCAAACTTTACAACACGCACTCCCAGACCCCTCTGCCCTGCAGGACACCTCAGTCTCTAGCAGTTGTCCTGAACCCGTAGTCTCCTGGCTCCCAGGAAAGCACAGAGCCTCATGGGACTGAGACCACTGCCACCTGAGGAGATCATTTCACGGGACAGAACTGCCTCTCAAATCGTAAGAATTCCTCTGTGACCACCCAACATGGGCTAAGATAGAGACAGACTGGGCTCGGCCCAGGTCAGCGAATCCCTAGCGGCCCTGTCCTTTGGGGCCCAGTGTGATCCTCTTCCACCGTGCGCCTGCTGCAGCTGCTGCTGGAGCTGGAGCCCCTTCCTCACCAGGTCTTACCTTTCAGGGAAAGCGTCTGTCTGCAAATTCACACTGTCACTTCAGTTCCCATTATCACCAACTGAGGACCCACCTGAGCCACTGACAGCCCTGGAGCCTTACCTGCTTATACAGAGCGTAGAGTTTTATCTTTGTGTCATTTCCTGGATCTTCCTTCAAGAGTTTCAGTCGATTCACTGCATTTTCAAAATCCTTCTGGCTGGCTCCCATGGCTGTTCTCCTGACCTGCGGGCCGAACCACGCAGAAATCAATGACCTGAAAAAGAATACGAACAGGCAGGCTTCCGTTTGTACAGGCACTGCTAATTCTGCAGCTTTTTTTCCCCTCAATGTGAGGGCTGAAACAAGGGCTTTTAACCAAGCTACTTTCCCAGATTCATTTATTTTTTATTTTGAGACAGAGCCTTTCTCAGTCACTTAAGTTGCCCAGACTGAGCTTGAATTTGTGATCTTCCTCTTTCAGCCTCCCAGAGTACAGTGCTAGGATTACAGGCGTGCGCTACCACACCTGGCTGGCAGCCTGAATTTAGGTGTTTTCTACCCTGACCAAATCGTAACATTTGTCTGTAAATATATCTCCATACTTGTTCCCGCAAGCCATGTGCAAACAGCAGTACAGAGTCCTAGAAAGTCAATATTGTAGCTAACTATAGTAATTTTAAAATAATGGAAAGGTAAGTTAAAATCAAAGGAGACGTACGTAAGCAATTCAAACGAAAAGTAAATGTCTAGAATGTACATTTCCTCTTCCTCTTTTTCTTTTTGAGACAGAGTTTCACTATGCTGGACTTGAACTCACTTTGGAGCCCAGGCTGGCCTCAAATTCAAGCTGATCTTCCTGCCTCAGCTTCCCAAAGGCTGGCATTACAGGCATGCGCCACCATGCCCAGCTGAATGAACATTTTTGTTATGTAATTTTCATCATAAACAGGAAGCAAATAAAGGGCATGCGGACAGAGTGGGATTAAGGCACTATGAGTTTCATGAGTTCCAGCATCCTGAAACAGCCTGGCACTTGGATTTACCCAGTGTAACTACTGTCTTTCCTGCTGGCAAAACACTGGCCTCTTCATACATGGGGAAAGAGTGGGCAGGGATGAAGGCATGAGAAATGCTCACAGGTATGAGGGTAGCGGTCGTGGCCTTCCGTGTGCTCTTCCAAATGTGGAGGACCGACCACACTGAAGGGTGGTGTACGCTCTGAAAACGCCCCTATGCTCACATTGGATGTCAGACCTGACCAGCCAGAGAGGAGCAGGGAAGAAACAGCAGGTGATGTCAGGGATCACCAAGCACACACAGTAAGCAGGGGATGGGGAACTTCAAAGCACAGTGCTGAGGCAGCAAGCAAAACCAAACCAAAGTAAAAACAGGACTTTCACAAGGTGGACCCTACCAGGCAGGGGTGGGTGGTGCACCTGTCTGTGATTCCACCACTAAAGAAGCTGGGCAGGATGACTGCTGTGAGTTCCAGGCTAGCCTGGGCCACATGAGACCTCGTCTCAAAAAAAACCAACCGTCCAACCAACCTATGGCCCTAAATACTAAAGCTAAGGGTATTAACAATCAACTAGGATAATAACACAAAGCCCAAACATAAACACCTCACCTTCCTTGCAGTTACCTAACTTGCCACAGGAAGACAGACTCTTCCTGGACTATTACTAAAATGCAGCTCAGTAAAATCCGTTCATAGCCTCTCTCACGTATTTTTTTAAAAAACAGGAAAACTGCATTTTACCTGAGTTTGGTATGGAGAAAATACCAAGTGCAAAAGAAAATTTAAAACACCCACTCAAGGCCAAAATTTCCACTTTCATAAAATGCACAGCAAACATTTTGAAATGAAATGTGGCTTTGAACAGCAAGCTGCAAAACACGTGACGACTTAAGACCAGTTCAGAGGCCGCCGCAGGCCTCGCGCGGTCCACGCGGGGGATGGGCAACTCCGCAGCCGTGACCGTGCGGTCCCCCGGACCCTCCGCAGAGCCCGCAGCCCCCAAGGCCAGAGCTGGGGTTTCAACGCGCAGCCAGCGGGCCCTCGCGATCCTCGCGCACAGCCGGCCTCACCAAGGGAGCACCCGCCGCTCTGGCACTCGGTAACGCGTTCGCAGCAGACCCGGGGGCGCCCCAACCGGCGGGCTCCGGCACCAGAGCAGGCCCCCGGGGGCAGCGGCGAGTGGCCGGCGACCTCGGCGCCCGGAGCCCACAGCTTGCGGTTTACCTTGAGAACCAACGACTTGCAGAGTCCGCGCGGCACAGGGCACCGCCAGCCCGGTGCCGCCGGAAGAGAACGTGGGCCGGGGGCGGGGCCAGGGTGCTGCCGGGGGCGTGGTCTGGGTGGGCGGGTCCTGAGAGAGCTGCTGGAGTGGCTGGACAGGGGGCGTGGCCGAAGATAGGGGCGGGGCTTAAAGGCTGCGGATATGAGCAGGGGCAGGGGCGTGGCCAGGACTGGGTTTGGGGGCGTGGTCAGGGCGTGGCCTGGTCCGGGAGGCAGCTGCGCGGATATCTGAAGGACGCGAGTCGCGATCACGATCACGGTGGAGGAAGTGTGGTTGAAGAGAACCACGTTATTCAACCCCAAACAGGAGAGCTTTTCAGGCCGGCAGGGAGGACTCCTGAGGGTCGGGCATCGTCTCCGAAATATTTTAATCCATCTTTATGTCGGTGACCATCTGACGGTGTTTTTAGTTTTGCTGAAGACTTTGTAAAATATTTTCTTCACGAAGGCTCTTAAAAAGACAGCGGTCACTGCTGTGCCGTGGAACGCATCTCAAGGTCCAGCGTCCAGGGACACGAGGATCTGAGACTTCCTGAGGTGACTCTCGTGGCGCATTGTGTTTCTCTTAGACAAATCTTTTTTGTCTCTACCCACTGTCACTGACTAAGGCTCTGAGGAAGGGGAGCTGGTATTTCTGGGAGACAGTCGCATTGGATCCACCTTTGATTTACCAAATTATTCCTGAGTCCAGACTATGCCTACACAGCTACTCAGGCTGGGGGCAGAGAGGGGAACAGTTTTCAGGGGCGGGAAACCTTCTTTAGTTGAGTGAGTGATGCTGTTTTTTTTTTTTTTTTTTTTTAATTTAAAAGAGAGAAAAAAGAAAACAAAAGAAAAACAAAAAGCAAAAGAGACTAACAAAAACAACAAACCCAAAACAATAATGATATAGGCTTTCAAAATAAGATGATAGGAATTTAACAGCAGCTGTTATATTGCTTGAAGATCATTATGTCTGTGCAGAGGAGACTTGAGTTTTGCATTCAAAGCAGTGAAAGCCACTAAAGATACCGCTTGGGTCCCGCCTCTCCAGTTCCCAGCGCTGATGCGGGCTTCCAGTACATTCTCCAAGCACAGTGCTTTGGGATAGGGTAAGAGTCACAGGAACACAATCAAGGACTCCTCCAAAGCTCCAGGACCTACTTGGTCACAGGGCCAGGTTCTCTAGGTGCCTTCTAAGGCCTTGGGGGAGGGGACTGTCCAGTTTAACTAGATCCCATCTTAGAGTACTGATTCCCTGTAGATTATCTGACCTGTCCAGGAAGGGAGCTGGTACAGAGAAGCCTGGGCACTCTTTTGGTTCTAGGTGTGTAAGAGTTGTTGTCTCCAGCTAGGATGAATCTTAGGGGCCCCGGTGTCCACTCCACAGTGCTGAGCTCAGTAATGGTTTACATTTCTGTTTTCCAGGTCATAGGGTAGTATCCACCATGGTTCAGCCATGGTGATTATTTTTACTTCTGATCTTAACCCATTAGGTAAATTATTAAGCCATATGAAAACTTTCACAAGCCGTCCTGAGGAATTCTTCTGGCACGTGGTCCAGTTAACAGTGCAACCTTGAGATCCAGAAGAATCTTGACTTCCCCGTCACCTGGACTTCTCATGTCTGTGACTGTGATTCTATATTTTTTTTTACTTTATTTTCCTCCTCTTGTCTTGTTCTATACATTCTTCCATCAGGCCCTGGCTGAGTTTTGCTGCTCAGATTCCTGTAGCACTCAGCAGTTTTTGCCGACTGGTTCCATCTCTGGAACCCGTTCTCTCCCTGTTGCTGGCTTATCTCCGGAAAGTGGAAGCACAGACAGCCGTGCCTTGCATGTGCCCCCAAGGTCCGTGTCTGGGAAACTCAGTCTCACGTGTATAGGCTGATGGCATCAGAGGCAAGGTCTTCGGAGAGGATTACAACTGGAAGTCACTGGAGTGGGGCCCTCATGATGGGGCAGTGCATTCGTAAGCAGAGGTGGGGACAGCTGAGCTACCCTGTCCAGTTGTCCTGCCGTGCAATGCCCTCTTCCACGCTGGGCCGCACTCGAAAGGCCCTGACCCATACAGGCATTTTGTTAGTGGACTTTGAGCTTCCAGAACTGTGAGCTGGCTTCTCCTCTGTGAGTTGGTCTGTGGTATTTTGTTAGAGCAACATAAAATGAACGGAGACCTAGACACTCTTTGGGATTCTTCCTTGATCTTTTCCCATGGCTAAAATCTCACAGTGAATTTCCTTGGCTTCTGAACAAATCTAAACCTCTTATCCTGGCACATAAGACTAGGAAGATTTGGCCTCCACCCTGCTGCCCAATCACTCTCTAAGCCCATGATTCTAGCACTTTCCTTCTCAGATGAATTTGGGATGCTTGACTTCTCAAAATCTCCATGTTCCATGAGGACCCTGAAGTCTGACCCACCCAGTGGGTACATTTTCTCCTCCCGAGATCCTACGCTCTCTCAAGCTGTCTTTCTTCTCTTAACTTCTGTCACTGAGTTCATTTATGATTAACAATTTCTCTCATTACTCACCTTGGGGCACATGTGGAGAGGAGATACCCACCGTATAGGACGCCCCTTCCCATGGCAGATCGCTGGATGCAACACACTCCACAGGGGACTGAGGAGAAGAGCTGTGGAAAGGTTGGGTCTAGCCTGAGTGGGTCCGCCTGTGACAGCTGCCTCTGGGTCAGTTTCTCTCCTCTTATTAAATTGTCGGATGGTGCTAATGGGTGTGTTTTAGTGCTCTGAAGTTAATTTTTAATGGTTGGTGAGTACCTTCAGACAATAGGATTGGACTAGATGAAGCAGAATTAATTATACAGCCTTCCACTAGTCACTAAAGATTATTAGTATATATTATGCATTCTATGTCATAATTGTTTCTTGCTTTAGTTTGATGGCATTACTTGAGAAAGATTAAATCTGTATTGTTACTACACTTTACAAAATTCCCCCTTTTTTTTCCAGCTAGGTTTTCTGTTATCTTTCTGTAAATCACATAGCTTGATATCAGAGATATTAAAAATAAGATTGCTGGAACACTATCTTTTTTAGTGTTCTTTCTTATTCCCAGTTATAACTTAGAGTAGAAAGACATTCCAGAAGCAAACATTTGACTGGTTTTCTCGCTCTGCCTCAGTCCCTAATCCCTGCACGATCTGTTCCTTCGGGGAAGCTCATCTTAGTCACTCTTTCTGTAGGTTGCCTGAGCATTCATCGAACTTATACTTGGTGATTTTCAACTACATTTCTGCAGCAAAAGAATCTCCCTCAGATATCCCTTTTTAGGAAAGATTGGAATCAATATGACTGTGTAAGAAAAAGTTGGCTTTTTTCCAGTCACTTAGTTTTTCTTGTTTACACCAACGATTAACTTACAAGCTGTCCAAATGCATAGAATAGAACAAGGATTTTTGCTACATCGGAGCCAAGGAGAGCACTAAGAGATCATGAAATACATTTATTGAACACAATGTTATAAACTTTGCATTCACTCAAGGGTTGATATGCTAGAGAATGGCATCCATGGTGGGTCAGAGCAGGTGACATCCTTGCTGACAAACAAAGGTAACCTAGTCTTGTCCCAGGCATACTGGAAAGAGGAAAGTTAAAAATTCCACGCACAAATCACCATCTGTAATTATTGCAAAGATAGGACAACTTCTCACTTGTGAATTCTATACTCACAAGTTTTCATGCTCTTTAAATTTATTTGTGATCCCAATGCAGTTCTCACAGGACCTTGACAGCTATTTACAGGCGCACCCAGAGTGGGGAGATCTGATTTACAGGAGCACAGGGTCACAGCCGAGGTCTAGCAGAGGGATGGGCTGTCTTTTTCCCCTGCTGTGCTATAAACAAGTGTCCTTGTGGTTTAATTAGTGCTGTGTTTTTCATATTTTTGTGTCTTTTCCTGGTGATTTTGCTGTTTAAAAAATACCTCAAGCATGACGCTGAGCGCTGCCTTGTGTTCCTAAGCCCAAGAGGACAGCCGAGTGCCTCACAGAGCAAAACTGCTAAATCAAGTCCGTCCAGGCATGAGTCACAGTGTTGCTGGAGAGTGCAGAGTTGACAGTACTCGTCATTTTTCCTTGATCTTTTCCTATGGCTGAAAAATTCAGGGTGAGTCTCCTTCTGAATGAGGACCCCTTGCAGATTCTAGAATCTGAGGATGCTCGAATCCCTTATATAAAATGATGTGGCTTTGCATATAATCTAGGTGTACTCCCATATACTTTAAATCATCTCCAGACTGCCAACAGTACCATAATGTTAAGTGAAATAAATTGAACGCACAAGCTTAAATATCTCGATTTCTCTTATGTGAGAAGCCCAGTATGTAAACAACTTAAAGAATATAATAAAAGACAGATAGTAGGAGACAGGAAATGATCATTTGCAAAAGGAAAAGGGGACCAAGAAATGGAGGGATGGGAGAGGGGAGGCAGAAGAAGATATAGAAAGAATTAGATCGTGTTCTGCATATACATCATCAGCCCCCCCACCATAAATGCAATCACCTGCACTGCAAACAGATACTAACAGGAAATTTAAGATATAGTGACACCTAACAACATGACCATGCTATGTAGTCCTATGTTATAATATTTTATCTGCATTAGTTTTTAATTGTGTGATTATATAATGGGTTGATTGTAGCATATTTTGATCCATGCTGGTTCGGTCTGGGCACAGGTGACCCATGGGTATGAAAGGCTGACTGCACTGACTTACAGTGTTCCCGTGATTGGAGAACATCTAATGACCATGAATAATGCCAGTCAGGTGCACGTGGGCTGTCTTAGCTTGGGCTCCCCCGAGGCAGACCCGGAGACGGGTGTTTATTCAGGAAATGATCCTGGGAAAGAGTTACATGAGAGGTGACAGAATTAGTAAGGGGGGTTCCTCTGTGAGCTGCTGGAGCCCCTTCCTCCTGGGCAGTCACCCTTCCTGAGATGGAGGGGCCTGCATTTCTTTAGCACTTTCTCTTTAGGTGGGTGGATTAGCAGTGGATTCTTTCCGCTTCCCTTTACTTGAGGGTACCCTTTTGTACCTTCATTTTTGAAGAATTTTCTCACAGAATTTAGAGTTGAATTTTTTTTTCCTTCAGTATTTTGAAGATTTTACTCCACTGTCTTTATGGTTTTTCAGGAGGAATCTTTAATATCCTCCAATTCTACAATTATTATTTACCCTACAAAACTGTATCATTTCCTTGTAGCTTCTTTCAAGGTTTTTTCTCTATCTCTGCTTTTTAGCAGTTTGGTTTCAGTATCTGTGAACATGGGTTTTTGAGTTCATTTTGTCTGGGGTTTGCTGAACTTCTTAAATTTGTGAATTGACATCTTGGAGAAGATTTTACTGATTATTTCTTCAAATAGCTCATCTGTCCCAATATCTTTCTTTTAGTCAGTGACTTTAACATTGACATTTCCCCACAGGTCCCTTTGGCTGTTTTTCTGTTTTTTAAATCTTTTCTCTCTCTGTTCATCAGATCGTGAATTTATATTCACGGATTTTCAAGCTCATTGATGACCTCCTTTGTTATTTTCATTCTGCTCTCAAATCTGTGTTTTAAAAAATTCAAAAAGTTTTCTTAGTCCTCAAATTTCTTTTTGGCTTTGAAAAACATTTCTCTGTTCCACTGACCACTTTTGTCTGTGCAACCCAGAAGCACCCCGTGCACCTTACAGAGGTTACAAGGGCAGGCTTTGCTGACTCCTTCAGTTTGGTTCACCCGTCCCTGGGGTCTGGTCTCTTGGACGTGGCCCTTGGATTTGCTCTGTGCCTTACCTGTTAAGTTTCCATCCTGCACCCTTTGGGGCTGTCGGGGGCAGTGCTGCATTAGACAATGTCTCCTCAAGGTCTGCTTGGGGTTGCCAGCTGAGCTGTGTGATCTTTGTTAATTCTCCGCTCTTAACAGTGTCTTTGACTGTCCTGGATACACTGAATTAAATTAAAGTAGTAAATTCATTGATAGAAAATCCATAGGTCCAATGCAGCCAATGTAGTAGTTCCTTTATTACTAGGTAATTTAAATAACTGTCTTAAATAGCTCTTTTCATTCTAAACCTCCGTGGAGTTTCACAGAGCAGCAATTTAGTGCATATTCATACTTCCCAAAATTATAAACACAATTATCATTGCAAGCAGTCCTCATAAATCTAAATTACATGCCTCACAGGGGCTTCATAGGTATCCGGGCCAGTTTAAACTAATTAAGATATTGCTATTGATCACAAGAAGTTAAGACAAATAACCCATTAACAGGACTGATAGGAGACACAGGATCTGTCATTGCTGGGCCTTCACCTCCCTCATTGAGGTGCTGGCAGCATTTCAGCAGTGCTGATAAGCTGACATTCATCCATTTATTCTTCAATCATCTCTTCAGAAAATTTTACTGGTCACCTGCTAAGGTACCCGGCAGCGGCAGAGGAGAGGCACTGTTTCTCATAGAGACCTCAGAGCGATGAGTCCACTGCGGAACGCGGTCTCTGCTCTTTCCTCGGATACAGAGAAGGAACAAAAGGACTCCCACAGAAGAGGTTGCAGGAGACCAAGAAGAGGGCATAGTGGGTCCATATCTTTGCCATAGCAAGAACGACACCAGTTAAGAGGTCAGTAACTCTGAAGTTCAGTAACATAGGCCCAGCAAGCCATCGTCAGTAAGCCACAAGGCTTCATACGAATTATGCAAGATTACCCAGGACATGTAACACTGTTTTTGTGATTTTACAAATCAAGCAATGGAAGCAGAGTCTGAAGAGCTTGCTGGACGTCTCAGTGCCGTGAATGTCTCCCTGTGCTGGAGGCTAGCCTCATCCTCCCGCAGTGTCTGTTCCCCCTGGAAATGAGTCCCTTCCATGGGGGACCAGTCAAGGGTGTGGTCTGCCATGGAAACCTGCAGAAACCCTGGTACGATGTGTGAGAGATACTTCACCACTGCAGACACCTCCTGCGGTTGGTTCTTTTGCTCGGAGACCCACTTGTTGATTGCTTTTAACCGAGGTTTTCTAAATTTCTCTGAGTTCCTTTTTAAGAAGACAAATGAGGTGTTAGTGAAAACGTGTATATTTAAATAAAAAAGTTATTACAGTAAAAGACACATTGCTTTTAATCCCCCTCAAAATATTCCTTTTTGCTTTGAACAAACTTAATCCGATTGTTCTTGCCATTTCCTGAAGAATTTTGGAAGTCCTCTTTCATTTTATTTCATTTATCTTTTTCAAGAAATTTATTGGTGTAGTTTAGATATACAGAATGATCACATTTATCATAGGGAATGCATACTGTACACAGCGTATTTTATTTCTTCTTTTTTCTTTTTCATTCCCCTCCCGTCAGCCCCACTTCCCCTCCTTATTTACAAAGCTGTGTTTCCACTTTATCCTTTTTTTGAGACAGGGTCTCCCTATGAAGCCCAGGCTGGCTTGAACTCATGGTGATACTCCCAGCCTCCCGAGTGCTCAAGTTACAGGAGTATGCCACCACTCCTGGTGTATTTTATCCCTTTTTTTCTTTTCCTTTCCTCCCTCCCCATTTTGTTCCTCTTTCCATTTGACTGATTTCACGACATATGTGCACCCATGTTTATAGCAGGATCATCTGTAGTAGCTACGTCTAAGAAACAACCCAAATGCCCATCAACTGATGAATGGATAAAAAAGATTTTTTAATGCAATTGAGTACTATTCAGCCATAAACAGACATAAAGTTGAGACATTTCTAGCTAAATGGATGGACTTTGAGACCATATTCTTAAGTGAAATAAATCAGACACACATGTGAAAGTCCTCTTTCAAGTGAGTATCTCAGTTGTATTGTTGTGACCACTTTTATGTCCTGAATGGAATCAAAACATTTTCCTTTCCAGTCCTTATGACTTTGGTGAAGAGCTCAGAGATGCTGGTGCCAGATCAGGGGAATAAGTTAGATAAAGACACACTCTGACCTGGGGATTTAGTTCAGTGGCACAAGCGCCTGTCTGGCAAGCTTGAGGTCATGAGTTTGATCCCCGGAAGGATAAGATGCACCCTAATCTCCTTACGAGCCTATCATTCACCGTTTCAACTTGTGAAAGTGGTGAAAGAGGACTTTGAAATACTTTAGAATGTGGCAAATGATGGGGTAAGTGTGTTAGAAGCAAGCCGGGTTACGGGCAGTGTGTCTTTCTGTGTAATGAGTTTTTAAATTTAAACACTCTTCGTAGTTTTGACCTCCCCCTTCATATGTTATTAGTAGGTATCTAAGCAAGTTTTCAGGAATGAAACTCTTGGCTTCCAAATTGTACGAGCTGGCTTTCCATTTTCTAATACAAAAATAAGAAGCGAAAGTAACTGCCCCTCTTATGCTTAAGCAAGGCAACAGGTGTGAGAGCTGTCAACTATGCGGCCACAGCCTCTGTCCCAGGACTCATCCCTGATTTGGGGGACGACTCACCCCGCTGAAGACACTCAGCTGGGCAACAGGTGCTCTAGTCTAACCGGCCTTGAATGCATGAGACGCAACCTCCCAGCACCGGGAAGGCATGCCTCCTTCCCACGGGCAGGAGGCCGTGAGGGCGATACCCCGCTCTGCGCACTTGGCATTTGATTGGGAATGAAGGTTCTCAAAGCTTTGGGCCAGGCTCTGACCGCTGACTGTCTGCAGTTGCCATCTCTGTCCAGGTAGATAAATCAAGTTTGGCCCATGTGAGAGGCCATTTCCTTATTTTGCAAGTGATAAGATAAGCAAAGGTAAGGCATTTTCTCTCCTCTCCTTTCCTCAGAAAGAGGAGAAGGGTCAACACTAATCCGCATGCTGCACGGTTTTATCTATTCATGCAAAAGGGTGACCTTGCTAGATATGCAGCCCCAGGACTGGGGTTTGGCCAGCGCTTGTGCTTCAGATGGGGCTGGCTGTATTTTAGGCCCCCCATGTTTCTCTGCACACTCACGTTAGGCAATGAACAGACTTGCATCACTCTCGGAGGGCTGTGGCATGTCAGGAAACCCAGTAAGTGTTAAGGAGGCAAAGTGTGTGTCAGTGTGCGGATGGAGTTGAAAGACTTGGGTGTGGGCGCTGCTACTGTGGGCTGCAGGGATCGGGGAGACCAAGGAAAGCTGGATACATGGGGGAGGGGGAGGGGCTCTCTTTGGAAGATACTGTGCCTACTCTGCTTTATGAGCTAAAGCGCACACTGGTTCTGGGCTCATCCGTGTGCACCTTTTCAGGTGCACGCTGCGTCATGAGCTGTTGATCTTTATAAAATCCGTGGGATACAGAGGGCTGTAGAATTACCTATGTCTGTAGACAACTCTGCTGTGTCACCCTCCAAGAGGATACAGCTCACAGGGTAGAGGGCAGAGGGCACAGGAGTGCATGTTGATCCCAGAGGGCATGCTCAGCTCAGAGTGTATTTTGCAAGACAGGCAAGAGATAAAGCACTGGGAATGGGGATTTAGCTCAGCGGCATAAGTGCCTGTCTTGTAATTGCACAGTCATGAGTTTGATCCCCAGTACCGATAAAAAAAAAAGAAAGAGAGAGAGAGATAAAGCAGGAGATGATTCCTGGGCTGTTTCACCTTTCCTGGCCCTGGTCCTGTTATAACTTGGGCCCCGGTATAAAATCCAAGGAGGCAAGAGACTGAAAATTTAGGTGGCAAAGGCTTTATTTCCAGGCCTGGCGACCAGTCTCCGGGAGCCAATTTGGAGACTGTGTGCCAGAGACTGAAGGGAGGACTTTAAAAAGAGGCTGGAGGAAAAGTTGGGGGAAAACAAAGAAACCTGCAGAGCCATCAAACTTGTTGACCTGAGTCTGGAAACTGTATTGCTGTCCACTTAGCTCTGACAATCTCGGGAGTTCCTGGTGTTTCTCAAATTACTCCCATCCTACAGACTGATATTATCTCAGAGTGGCACATCTGCAGCAATATTTGGAGAAGAAAGTGGAGAGTTAATTATCCCAGGACAGCTCGTTTTTGCTAGTGGGTGCGAAGGGGTCAAGAGTTACAAGAAGCTGAAACTTAAGTTTTACAAAGATCTGATATCTAACTCATTTGATGCATACAGAACAAAAGGAAAGCACCGATTGGGGTTTGGGCCATAGTATTTCTGGGTAATTTCTTTGAAGCTAAACAGTTCTTAAAATTGGGGTAGGCTCATTTTATGACAGATCATCACCAGGTTGGGAAGAGGTCACCAGAAACCCAAATTCTTTATGGCCTAGATAGATAGGTGAGGGGAGAGGGAGGCAATAAGGTGCCATACAGAACAGAAAATGGCGGTTATGTGTCAAGGTCAGGTAAAGGGTTAAACTCATACGCAAATCTCTCTGCACACAAGCAGGTTACTTTAAACAAGTATAAATTAATGGGCCATTCTAGTTTTCTTTAGCTCTTTAGCGGAGAATAGAGGCACCTAACAGTGATTAACAACCCTTGTTAGCTTGTTTTAGCACAACTTCTGTAGTTTGTAGAGGGCAACAATGGTTAACATATCAATTAGGTGAGATTCTTGCAATTCTTTACAGAGGAGAGTAGTGCTCAACATATCAATTAGGTCACTTAACATATCAGTTAGAGAAAAAGGATAAAAAAAACACATTTAGTAAGCCACTTTACAGGTTTGCTATAATATACATATAACGAAGCTATTTTCTTAGAGTACAACAGTCCTTCTGTTGGAAGACAATAAATTCCTTCTCCGCTCACATCACTGCTGATGCATTGAGGGCCGGACATATTTTAACGTCGTTAGTGATAACTTAAGTGCGAGTTTCTAGGTGTCAGAATTTTCTGGTGCAATAAAGGGGCAGAATATAAGAAAAAGTGAAAGTGGCCTTTATTCAAAGGACTGGAGAGGAGCCCACAACCCACAGCAGTCTGCATATGGGGGTGGTGTATGTGTGACCTTTGACCAGATTTGGAGCTTAGGGCAGGCAATGGTGACCCACAAGGAGCTGATTGGAATTTTCTTCTCACTGAGGAGAGAAAAATGGAAGTTGTAACAGGAAGAAGGAGGAAGTGGCCGTCAGGGTAAACATCCCCAATTTGGGATTTGGCCTTCTACCTCTATAATGTCTTATAATTCATTTTAGGGCAAAATTCTTTCACTAGGTGGTGATTTCTTAAACTCTGTAATCAGCTTTTTTAACATCAAGGAGGCAGGGTCAATTTTTTTTCTTGCTATTATGCATTTTTAACTATATTAAATACTAACTGCTCACCTCAAGCCCATTGAACAGTGTAAGGTTGCATCCTGGATACCTTTATTATTCTTTTTTATTGATTTCATGTGCAACTTTTTGGCTGTTGTGTGCTATAAGCTAACTTTTCCCAATGAAACTTCCCACCAAACAAGTTTACTTTGATAAACTGCAGATGCTCAGAATCAGAGTTTGTTCCTTTGTGTCTCTGAGATGTGTTTAACTGAGCAGTTACCATGTGCCTGAACTAGGACCAGGGAGGTGAGGTGAGCCAGACTCGTAAAGCCTGAGGGAAGCCAAAAAATAACAGCCATGCAAATGAAAATAACATTAGGCATCAAATATTGTGTAGAAAACGGCCAGATCACTTAGGCCCATGTGCATTCAGAGATGAGATTTTTAGGTTATGTTATATTCGGAGTTCAGATTTTAGTTTAAGAATAAAGGAAATTTCCCAGTGTGGTGGTGAATACCTGGAATCCCAGCTCTTGGGAGGCTGAGGCAGGAGGATCACTGCAAATCCGAGGCAAGTCTGGGCTGCAAAGTGAATTCAAGGCCAATCTGATGTGCGTAGTGAGACTCTGTCTCAAAACAACAAAAGGAAAAAAAAAAGGAAATGGGAAGTGGTTGCAGTTCACTGTACGGGGCACTCACTGTCACTTTAGTTCAGTCTGGTGAGATAGAACACACACATGTGCAACAGTGACACAGCGAAGCTTCCTCCCCTACAGACAGGCAGCAGCGGCAAGCGAGCCAGGCCCACTGTGAGGCAGCACCGCAGGCTCAGGAGGCCTCCCCAGGCAGGCGGAGCCGCCTGGCAGGCGAGGACCCTGGAAGCCACCACCCATGGCGGTAGCTGGGCACCTCAGGGTCACAGGGCTCCAGCAGGGCAGGACGGACTGACTCCAGAGGGGAGCTCCGCCAGTCTGGGCTGCCCCCGCCAGGCCCTGCCCATTTGGAGACTTTCAGTCTCTCCTGAGAGTCACTTAAATGAGAAAGGGGGAAGAACTGGGAGGAGGTGAGGCCTCCAAAGGGCCCAGGCCCACCGGGTGGGCCATGTCTCAGGACAAACTGCCTGCAATGCTGAGCAGTGAGCAACAGATGGTGACTCTTTGGCAACGGAAGCTCTGGAGGCTGGGAAGTCAGAGCACGGCGGCAGTGCCTCCTGTGTCACCCCACGGGGAAAGGAAGGCCAGGGGACCACGCGCAGCAGGGAGAAGGGTCAGGCTGCAGGAACAGCTCATGCCTTGAATGACCTGCTCACTTTCCCAAGCCCCAGCTCTTGCCGGGCATGGTAGCGCACACCTGTAATCGCAGTGCTCTTTGGGGGTGAGGCAGGAGGATTCCATATTTGAGCCCATCTGGGCAATTAGTGACTTAGTGAGCTCCTGTCTCAGAATAAAAAATAACAAAGGTGTTGGGGATGCAGCTGAGGACAAATATGACGACAAGCAGAAACACGGAATGACACCCAGGATTAGGAGGCAGCTGTATTACGTCGACAGGCACTGATCAGATCATCCCCAAAATACCAGACCTTGAAGCCTCAGGGAGGAAGGAAGGTTTTTATGGAGTTGAAAGGGAAGGCTCTCTTTGATTGGTCCTTACAATGTGCTGCATAGGGATCAGCTGTTTCGAGGGGACAGAAGCAACCGGAAGTGTAAAATGAAGTATCACCTGGCAGGTAACAAACGGACCGGGGGCACAAAGGCCCAGGGTTCAACCCCCAGTACCCCTCCACACACACACACATGTAGGGAGCCACTGAAGCTGGAGATGGATCACACATGTGAGGCTAAAGCAAGGCCAGCCCTGAGAACACAGAGAGCCCAAAACAATCCACATAAACCAGCTGTTTCATTTCCAAGAAGGCAGGGGGCCCAGGCCAGCCAGGCAAACAAGTTGCTGGGCAGTGGGGTTGAAATTGACATCATCCTTCTGAGTGTAGAAATAACGTGGCTGAGCAGTTCCCTCCCTCCCATCAGGAGCAGGCTGCACCTGACCCCAGCTTTGTCTCTCCTTTATTTTCTCATCCTCTCACTGTCCTTCCCCTGCTCCCAAACATCTAGAGCTGCAGCTGGTCACTAAACACACACACCCTGAACTCTAATGCCGTCACATGGCCAGCTGAATTCCAACATGGGCTCTGGAGGGGCCACTCCAACCCCAGCAGGAGAGGAAGTAACTAGGGAGCCTCCATGTTGGGTAAGAGACGGACTTGAGCCAAGGCGAGGGGAGCGCGGACGGGAAAGAAAGAAGGGCTCCGTGGACAGGGGAACTGGCTTTCGGATCGCTAAGAAAGCAATGCAGCGTCCACACCATGCTATGGATGCGCTTCTCTCTGAGGACAAATATGACGACAAGCAGAAACACGAAATGACACCCAGGATTAGGAGGCAGCTGTGATGTACCTGTACACTCATGTACCTGTAGTTCTGTCATATTTTTGCTTTGATGTAGTTTATGAACTAGTAATGGCCAGAGAAGACAGCCTTTAGGATTTTAAATATGACACTGGGTTTTGGTTTAGGAGAGAGAATTTTTACATCCTAATGCACCAGCATGCTGGTTTTAGTGTTTGAAGATTTCAAAGGGGCCCTGAGTGATTAAATTTACTCAGTGTTTTCTCAGTATTAATGGAAACATCCTACTTTTTACTTATGCTTTGCATAAACTAATTAACATTAAGGGATATTCTCTTTAATCTTTTCTCCGTCTTCCTCCTTTACCTTCCTTGTCTCTTCTCTTCCTCTCTCCTTCCTTCTTTCCTTCCCCCAGTACTGGGGATTGAACCCTGTTCCTTCACTGAGCTATAACCCCAGATCCTAGATCTTTAATTTAAAAAAAATTTTGATTACACATGGGGATTATCTGACAAAGATGTTAAGGTTTTTTTTTTTTTCATTTATGGGAAAAAAGACAGAAAAGAAAAACAAAAACAAAAGACAACAACAAACCCAATACAATAAATGTAAAGGTTTACAAAACAAGATGATAGGAATTTGACAGTGGTTGTAATATTGCATATTGCTATCTTCAAAAGGATTGCTTAGGTTAACAGATTTAGACATGTAAAAAGATTCTTTTTTTTGGCGATTGTTTGAGACAAAGTGTCACCGTGTAGTCCCGGCTGGTCTCAAACTCACAACAGTCCTCCCACCTTGGCCTCCAGAGTCCTGGGGTTACCAGCATGCACCACCACACCTGGCTTTTAAGATTCTTGAATGAGGGATCACAAGTATTTTAGAGACTGAAGTTATAATAGGAGGCCACGTGGAGCTGCTGTAATTCCAGCACCCTCAGAGGCTGAGGCAGGAGGATCGGAAGTTCAAGTGTGAGCAATTTAGCAACTTAGCAAATAAAAAATGATTTTTTAAAAAAATGGGCTGGGGATGTGTAAAGATTCTGGATTCAGTCACCAGTACCACACACACACATGTGCTCACATCTACACACTCGTGTGTACATTATAAAACAGAATAAAATAAAAGTTTTCGAGTTAAAATTTGATATATATAAATTATACAAATGATATAAATTATAAAATCAAATGATTCTGTAGATGGGCTCAGTACCACAAAAGAGACAGAGGGAGGAGTGAACTTGAAAATCAGTATGATACTCTGTGTTCCACCACCAGATCCAAACCGATCACAACACTAATCCTGCCTGAAAACTTCCCCAGTTTAGAAAAGCACAGACCTACTGATTTAAAAAAAGCAAGTGATCCCGGCAGGGTCATTGCAAATAAGTCCATGCCCGATCCATCATAATAAAATTGTGAGAAAATGCAGATTGTGGGGAAAATCTTGCAAGCAGTCATAGCAGAGCAAAGCACAGCCAATAGACCATCTTCGGTTCCCACAACTTCTGGTTTCTGAAGAAAGCGTGGGGACCAGAGGAAAGAGAGCCTGGCTCCAAGAGCTGCTGGAGCTGCACTGTACCTCAGTGCTGGGACATCAAAGCTCTCATAACTGAGGGACTCTAGGAAGTCATGCAGGGGACCTGCGTCAGAGGACAGCCAGCCGGGTCTCCAGGCAGCAGGAAGTGATCCCGGGGAACCTCGGACCTCGGAAACAGAGGAGGAACGGTGGCTGTGGTAAATGCCTGGGCAACAGGACAGGCGCTCCTCTCTTTCTGAGTTCTAGTGGGTGTCGGTAGTTAAATTCTGGGGAGGTAACATCCCCTCATGGAATTTTCAGTATGGAGCTGTAATACAGGAAACCTAGAGGGGGATGGGAATAAAGAGCCCCACAGAATGGCATGCTTTCCATTCTAGGTAAAATGGTAAAATGCTGATTCTCAGTTGCCTTGGAGATGTTTAGCTTGTGCTGTGGGTTGGACTTTGATGCTCTCAAAGGGCCAGGGATGTGTTAAGGACTTGGGTCTTTCAGAAGCAGGGCTTTCCGGGAGGTCTTTAGATCACTGAGGGTGTGGCCTCAAAGGAGACTGGGATCCTCTTCTCCCTTCCTCTCCATGGAACACTGGCAAAGGGTGCCTCCAGCCTGCACTCCCTGTGATGTGCCACCCTTGTGAGGCGTCCAAACGACTGGAGCCACCCAATCTTGGTCTTGAGTCTCCAGTACCATGAAGCAAAATAACTCTCTCGCCCAAGCACCCTGTGTCAAACTTTCCTACAGTTACATGAAGCTAATTTGTTTGTATGTTTTAGTTCCCAGAGCAACCACTAAGAAAGCTATGCACAAAGATATAGCTAAAACAAGAATGAATTAAGATAGAGTGTTTAAAAAAGTTTAAGTATACAAGAGCCTGGGAAGAGAGAGCAGGACCAGCACCAGAGGGGAAGCACACATAAAATGCCAAACACAAAGGCAAATGCTGCCTGACATTTATACTACATAACAGATTATCCAAACACTGCCCTCAGCCTCAGTCTCCTCTTAGGGGAACCCGAAAACTTGAAGATCTTAGAAGGGTTTGGAGGACTTCTGGAGTCACCAGGCCATTTGCTTACAGCCACAGGATTTCCATGCATGGCACAGCATTTGAAAGTGGCTAGCAGTGCTGAATTAGGGAAGCTTTGGAAAAGAGCTGAGAACCAATTTTTTTAAAAAATAAGCACACACTCATAAAATAAGCACAATTTGTCATAATGCAATTACTAAGCTATATTTTCCAACCATAGAGTTTGATCTGTTGCTCTATGCCCTTTCTGCAGTTTTGATGCTTCTTAGCAGGATTATAAAGATACATGATCTATTTCCACAAGAGATAAAAACCATCAGCACTAAAATGACCACTTCATCACATAAAATTACTTTGCCTCCAATGCACCTTGACTGACATCAATATTATTAATATCCAGGCTTCTATTGGACTTCTGGCTTGACATATCTGATTGATCACACACGTTTTATTTCTACTTCCTCAAGAAATCCAATTACAATTGATTAATAATTGCATGGGAACTATAAAAATATTTTTTTTTCTTGAGGAAAAAAAATGCATGTTACTGGGTTGCAAATTTCCATAAATTTCTTTTTACTTTTTGCGAGACAGGGTTTCCCTGTGTAGTTTAGGTTGGCCTGGAACTCAGTATGTAGCTCAAGCTGACCTTAAACTTGCCGCCATCTTTCTGTGTCAGTCTTCTCTTCCTGCATGCTGGGATTGCAGGTGTGCGCCACCGTGCCTGGCTACCCTTTCATTAAAGAAGGAAAGTAAACACGGGAGAGGTGGATGACACGGCAGGGATCAGTGGTCTAAGGGACACACAGGAGAGCCTCCAGGGGACCAGGGCATGGAGGCACAGGACACACAGCAGAGGTAAGTGAGGTGCTGAAAATGACCACTGGCACCCTACCCTGCCCGTGACCCTTTGCACAGAGGCAGCAGGAGTGACTTTCCCACACAGGAGGCATCAAACACATCTGGAGTGTAGCTTTGGAGAACAGCCCACTGTTCTGTAACAGGCAGACCCTGGACATGCTCAAGGGAGCTCAGAACTGAATGCTGACTAACAAGACGACAGAGGTCCACTTGGTGGCTACTGTTCTGGGGAGAAATCCCACGAAGCCTGGCCACGTGTTTCTTCTCAGAGACTCAGCACTGTGAGGGGCAGAGCAGACGCATGGGTAGCAACCTCTTTGATTTTATGTTTGGGTCTGAGCCACATCCACCAAAGCAGGACCTTAGAGTCTTTCCAGAATGGACTTGGTCAGTCACTTTGCCTGGAGTGGGTGGCTGCTTTTGGGACCCTTAGTTCAGGCTCAATCTACATTTTCAGGAGGGGAAGAGGCTGATAATGCTCCTGAGCCAGCCTCTTTCTCCAGGATTGACAATCAAAGCTGAGAAGTGAAATCCACTGAAGGTCACACCCTTACTTGGGTGGCCCTGTGCCCCCACCTAGTCTGCTGCTAAATGCCTCTTGGGACTGCAAGGTCTGTAAGATCTCTTGTGGCAAAAATCACTGATTTCTCAGACACGCATGTGTAAGCGTTGTATTGTCTCAGTAGTGTGAGAAGCTGAAAGAAACAATATATGTATATGTGTATGCATACAGATAAATATAGTTAAGATAGTTATACTACTGATTTCTCTGAGTTCACTGAAGAGAACAGTTTGCACTGGCGCTGTTTGGACAATAGAATGCAGGTGTCTCACCCTCTGGGCGGCTGATTTGGGGAAGGCAATGAGCAATGCATGTACCATTGCTGTCCCCTGAGTGTTGTGTTTTGAAATTTTATTTTTTCTCTTTGAAATAAAATGGATTTGGGGGGAAAAAACCCTGATTCCTGGGGCTTTGGAAGCAGCATGGGAGTGGTGGGGTCCTGAAGCTCTCAGGAAAACAGAGGGAAGCCTGTGTGCTTATCCGAGCCCTGTGCAAGCCGGACAGCCACCTGAAACGCCAGTGTGACAAGAGGCTAGAGCAGGCGGGACAGAGGTCGTTAATGTGGGTCAGAAAGTTACTCTTGCCGGGAAGAACTGTGCTCCAGGGCTGACTGCAGGCTGTGTAGCCTGAGTGTTCTCTCCCTGGAGATAAATGGCAACTTGAGATCATGCTGTAATTAGCACCTTGAGGCCAGGTAGCTCACACAGGTGACCAGAACACCTGCACCCAGGCTCCCCTCCCTTCCTAAGAATCCTTTTGTTCTTTGCCTGTGCCCTGCCTGGGGACTTGCTTTCCTAGTGGGTTGATACCAGCAAAGCAGCTGTCCTTGGGATCCTCCAGGGCGACAGCGGTCAGACTGGCCCTGTCCCCACCTTGTGACCTGACTGCCTGCATTGCCCCTGACACAGGGCCTCGATGGCAGCCTGCTTGCTGAGGATTTATCTCAGTGGCAGAAGGGCCTGCTTTGCAAACGTGAGGTCAATCCCTAGTACAAAAAATAATAATAACACACAAACAATAAAACAAACAACTAAAGGAGAATTGAGAGTATAGTTTTTGGGGCTGGGGAACATAGCTCTGTGGCACAAGCACCAGCCCAGCAAGTGTGAAGTCATGGGTTTGATTCCCGGTACCAAAAACAAAAAACAAAACAAAATAAAAAACCTGGAGATGCTAGGAGAACACACGTTCAGTAACCTACCAGCTGGAAAACCCATTCAGCGCTGTGGGCCAGGAAGGCGCGGAAGCAATTCTCCGCGCTTCTCGCTATCCGCCCCCCCTCCGCCCCCCGCCCCCCGCCCCGAACCCCCATGCAGTTGCTAAAACGTAGTAAAACCCAGTCCACAGGCAGGGGACGGATCTGTTCCCATTAATGCCTTCTACGATGGGTTGGTGTACTGGATCCTAAACCGAAGCTGCTCTGTCACTTACACCAAAATAAAAGAATTTCTCCAGCCTTACAAAGCCCGGGTCAGAGGCCGCGGTAGCCCCCTGCTGCCCCCCAGTGGTGCCGGCCGAGACACCCACCCCTGTGCTGGGGTGAAGTTTTGAACTCTGCTCCAAAATGGGGCCTTCGATTTCTTTCTTACTGCTCTGTTTTGACTAAATAAAGTGTATTTCTAAAATACCCTTTACCAAGGTCACCCCACAGTACAGAGTACAGCCTACTTTGTTCAAGTCTGCTGATCCAAGCAATAATCTCACAAAAAAGCAAGCACACAGAACCATACTATTTCACAATGCAAACAGGGCTTGGCCAAGTATCTGGGTATCGGAGCCCGGCCAGGCTGACATAAGATCAACCACCCCAGACAGGCATGGTGGCACATGTTGTGATCCCAGCACTTAGGAGGCTGAGGCAGGAGGATCACTGTGAATTTGAGACTAGCCTGGGCTATGCTACATAAGCAAATTCAAAGCCAGCCTGAACTGCATAGCGAGACCCTGTCTCAAACAAGCAACCTCCCCCCCCCCACCAAAAAAAAAACTCCACCAAAACATCAACCATCCCAGCCAGGTACTGGGGCTGCATTTAGGAGCCCTGTTTAGGGCTGTCAGTGACCCACGTGCCTGAAGTGATACAGAAACAAGCAAGGACAAGAGCACGTCTGCCTCCTTGTCCTTCTCTGCTCACCTCTGCCTTCTTTCACAGCTGTGGTTTACAGTTTTCACCCACGTTCCCCAGGGAGAAGAGTTTGCTGCTACCCTTTCTTGGCACCTGCCAGCCGGTGACCTGTGTCCATGTGGATGCAGCTTCCAGCTAACACAGAGCTCAGCAAGGCAAGAGATGGGGCCATGCGACTTCCAGATTTCCCCCCTGGGGTGTTGCTGTGCTCTGAGTGTCCCCTCCAAACCCACGTGGAAACGGAGCTGCATTTAAAGGGCTTTGCAAAGGGAATTAGCTCAGGCAGACTCCACCCTCACACTGGAGTAAGGTCCTCATCAAAGAACAGGGCTACTTTTATGGTTTAGGTCCCCCAAACACGTTGCCCCCAAAGGCTCACGTGTGTCAGAGGTGGCGCTTTTGGAAGGCGGCTGGATCATGGTGGCTTACACTCAGAAGTGGATCCATCTACTTGTCAGTGCTCTTAGGAAGCAGAGCCCCCCTGGAAGAGCTGTAACCTGGTGCTGTGCCTGTGGGGGGCGCTTCCCCCTCCCTGGCTCTTGTCTTCTCTCTCTGCTCCCTGGCTACCAAGACGCGAGCAGCTCTCTGCCTCCCAGACCTTTTGTGCCTTGGAACCAGCTGACCATGGACTAAATCCTCCGAAACCATGAGCCTAAACAGCCTCTCCTTTAAACTGCGGGGTCAGGCATTTCATCCAGAACAGGAAGGCTGAGTTGCAGCTAGTGATCAAGGCCGGGACTTTGTTACAAAGCAAGATCTTTCTCTGACATATGGAGTCCAATTCTTTCTCTGTCTCTGCGTCCTCCACTCTCCTCCTTCCCTCTCCCTAGAGCTGCTCTTGAGCCACCAGGTGTGTAGCTTCTTTCATGTCACCACTGTACAGACTTTTTTTTTAAACACTCCTTTGATTTCAAGGACCGTTTACCTAAAGCATACCAGTTAGTGGGCTCTAACCTGGGGCTAGAAATGCAAAGATGCCTGGCTACGGCTGCTTTCCAAAAGATCGTACTGAGGGGTGCAGAGAGAGGACTGACCAAAAAGACAGTAAAGAGGCAGATGCACGTGCTGGTGTCAGGGATGCCAGGCAGGTCACCTAATCCAGACGGGGACTGGAAGGCATTCCGTGGGGGTGTGACCTGAGACAAGATTGGGGAGAGGGGTATTGTAAACCCAAATGTCAAGTTCAGTCATCCAAGTATTGTAATCTTCTTTCTAGTCTTCCTCACAATCCAAAATTTATATTTGTAATCCATTGAGACCTTATTGGAATCCCAGCCAGTCAATTCCAATCTACCACCACCAGTGCAGCCCACAGCGAGAGTAAAGACACTAAGACATATTCCAAGTTAAGGGCGGTCAAGGGGTCCTAGGTCCAATCCCCGTGAGGACATATGGACAAAGGCCCCGTTCCTAGGCCTCTCCCAGCATCTATTTTCTTGTGAAGAAAGGGGGGTGGCTCAGGGATGAGTGACAGTGAGGGTGTCGGGGATTACTGAGTAACTTGAGCTGGCTGGCCAAGTGCAAGAATGGCATCTCTGTAATTTGTAGAGATAAAGATATGCAGAAGTGACCGGCGCAGCTCCAATGAAACAGGACACAGGAGATGCTCTTGTGGACGACAGTTAACTGCTAGTTTATTTAGGCGGGCTCTGGTTTATATATTTGGCCATGACCAATCACAGGCTGCCACGAGGAAGCAGGGCGGGAATGGGATGTAGGCTCCGGCTACTATATCCAGCTGTGGCCAATCAGGAGTTGCCACAGAGTATGGAGTGAGCACGAAGTGCACACGGGTTGGCTAATTTAAAGAGGGACGTAGCGCATTGCGGAAGCTGGCGTGGTCCTTAGTCCCGGGTGGGGTATGGTATGTTGAGCGCCTGCGCCCAACATCTCCCCCTTTCTTTATAACTGACGCAGGGTCTCCAGAGGTCGGTGCCCCTCGTGAGGTGTCACGCTGCAGTCATGACAGTGCCTCACTACTCGTTGGTGCTCTTTTGGAGGGGGCAGGAAATCTGTTTTATGAGCCCAACCCGCGTGCTCGCCAACATGGGGACCGGGGTGTCTCCTGGCCAAGGACGACACCCCCTGCGATGCTTTGCTCCACACCTGCGTCACAGCATGGCGAGCCATGCTGCCGGGCTTTGACCAGATTCCATGATCAGCAATGCTTGTTTGATACTTTGTCCCTATTCCTTTGTCTGCGAATCCGACAGAGCAGAAGTAGACTGCCGAATGCGGCAAGTGTAATTATGGTAGCCAGAGCCCCTGTTCCTGCCCATTCCTTTATGAAAGCCAATTGGAGAGTTGGCCCGAGCTGGATCACAGGAAACTCGTCTGAGTCCGCCATAACTGGAACCGGTACGAACTGGAGTACCTGCATAACAACAGCTGAAAGTGTACTGTTATCCCAACATTATAACATATAACAGGTTGCGGTGGAGCAATTTAGAAAAGTCATTGGCTGCAAGGGCCATACGAGATGCAAGAAGGAAGGGAAAAGGAGGCTACTAACCAGGGGAGTTGGCCAAGGTGCCATGGTTAATGGGAGTTGTGGGTATACTTGCTTGGTCTGGCTTGTGAGGCTCCTGTTGGTTCCCCTGTTCTGTGGTTGACCTTTCCTCTGGGTCAGGGTCTGGTGGTTTGCAGGGACGTATCAGGCGTTCCGGGACCCAGACAGGTTCGCTGCCTTCTTCCTGCGGGAAGACACAGACCGCCCCTCTCGCCCAACTAAGTACTGGGCTGGGGCCTCTCCACACCCCATGCAGGAGGTCTTTCCAGCGTACCCAACCATGTTTGGGTGCGACAGGGTTGGCATGTCGCTGTGCTGGCGTGGATCCTTGTGGGTTGATGTTTACAAAATTGTAAGTGAAGAGGGCAAGATTTAGTCTGGCCCTAGGTGTCATGCCCTGGGCAATACCCTCCTTTTGTTTAAACAGAATAGACTTGAGGGTTGGATATGGCCTAACTTTAATTGCTCTTGAATAAGTTTGGATGTGGCTTTTGTTTTGTCTCGTGGTAGGGCCGTCAACAATGGCAAGCCCCGACTCCTGCCAAGTTAACGAACTACACCTGGTGCTGACCCAGAGCAGCTGTGAGCTGCTTAATGAGCGGCATGGCTGTCTCTGCGTCTCCAAAAACTCTCCCTGCTGCCTCCATCATGCGGGCCACAAAATCTGAAAAAGGCTCGCTCGGGCCCTGCAAAATTTTTGTCAAGTGGCCTGAGACTTTTCCCCTAGCCGAGACCTGTTTCCATGCTTGTATGGCTATTTTATTTATCTGTGCATACACCTCTTGTGGAAATATCAGCTGGTTATTGAGATACTGCCCTTGTCCTAATAACATATCCGCATTTCAGGCGGCCTGATTGTTCTGGGCATTAGCTTGGGCCTGTTTTGTGGCAAGTTCAACATTCCAAGCTTTCCAATCAAGATATTGGCCTGGGCTGAGCACTGCTTTGCACAAACTGGCCCAATCAGCAGGTGTCATGGCATTTCCTGCCATGGCTTCTACTAGGGACAGGGTATACGCCCCATTAACACCGTACATGGTGCTGGCCTCCTTAAGATGCTTTATCGCCTTTATATCTATAGGCAGGTGGGCTCTGTTTCTCTGAGCATCTACAGCAACCGGAAAAGCCTGGAGAAAACGGCCCAGGCCTCCTGGGTCCTCTCTTTTGACTTGATGCCAAAGGTCTTCCTGGAATGTCCCAGGGGACGTCTGGACCCGTTGCGGACAGCTACATAGCTGATGGCAGGGTCTCCGGTGAGCATGATAATCTGGCGGGTCGGGAGGTAGAGCTGTAGGTCTTATACAGGGCGGCCCTGGGATCCCGTACTCACTTTTATTGACCCATTTACTCTGAGAAATCCTGCGTTGCAGCTCATTTATGGCCTCAGAGTAAGGCCCTCTCGACTGCGTGTGTGTGACTTCCCCTCTTTTGGTGGTGTCTGCATCCACCATTTTGTATACTTCTTCCTCCCCCTCATTATCTGACGAGTCTGTGTTGGGTGGGGTCACCTCGCCTGCAGCACTGGACTCACGAGATTGCTCGCGGGAGGATTCTGCCTGATGGTAATCAAGCGCCATGGCGCCAGCCCTTATATGGTCACGACAAAAGGTGTCTGCAAGGCAGCTTCTCACCACTGCCCAAAGGGGTCTGACTCCTGGCTCTAGGAGACCATTTTCTGCTGTAAAGTTAAGATCTCTCCCTAATTTATCCCAGCTGGGGATGGTAATGGACCCCGTGGGACCAAACCAAGGTGCTATCTTATTGACCTGATCGAGGAAGTTTTGAATTTGTTCTTGTTTCATTTGTAATCCCTTTTCTCTCAGTAAGTCACTTAAGGCGACTGACAGTGGCTGAGTAGCCGTGTTACCCATGTTAACCGGAATTTTAAGAGTTTTTTTTAATTTTTATTTTATTTTTTTTTTTTTCTTTTTTTTTTTTTTTTTATACAGGGACAGCTTAGTCCCCGTGCCCCTTTACAGCGCCCCCAAAACCGGCCTCTTTACGGCCCCCGGAACTCTCTTTACGAGTTCCTGACCCTTGCGACGCGTCCGCCCAAGGTTGCCCAATAGCCCCCGCTATCCGGCCCTGCAGCCCCCGCTGCCTGTTGCGTAGCCCCCGCTACCAACGTTGAGCAGTTTAACCTGTCAGCCCCCGCCCGCCGAGTAGCCCCCGCTATCAGCGCTTGACGGTTTTACCTGTTAACGTCTCTGTTCCATCGGAGAGAGGGTCTCAGCTCTCCTCGTACTGTCGGAGAGAGGGTCTCAGTGCTCCGGGCTCCCCGTACGGGCCACCAGTTGACCGGCACAGCTCCAATGAAACAGGACACAGGAGATGCTCTTGTGGACAACAGTTAACTGCTAGTTTATTTAGGCGGGCTCTGGTTTATATATTTGGCCGTGACCAATCACAGGCTGCCACGAAGAAGCAGGGCGGGAATGGGATGTAGGCTCCGGCTACTATATCCAGCTGTGGCCAATCAGGAGTTGCCACAGAGTATGGAGTGAGCACGAAGTGCACACGGGTTGGCTAATTTAAAGAGGGACGTAGCGCATTGCGGAAGCTGGCGTGGTCCTTAGTCCCGGGTGGGGTATGGTATGTTGAGCGCCTGCGCCCAACACAGAAGGATCAAATTACGTAACCTAATTAAGGTAACAGTGGTATTGTTTTGGGGGGCTACCACTTAGGTCTGTGATATGCAAACTCTTGTGCCCTGGGAAGTCACAGCCTCTTATCTTGAGGCTCGAACCCAGTTGACATTCCCGGAGCTATTTGCTCTAACATCTCTCGAGCTCAATCCTGTATTGTAGAGAGCTCCATGCGAGGAAACACCATCGGAGGAAACCATGTCTGATAGCTATATAGACTTTGCATATTAGCACCTTGGCTAGCCTAATTTGCAATGCTCAGAGCCCATTGAAGAGAGAAGAAAATACCCTAGCCAGCCTTTCACATATCAGTATAAGGAAATGAATTTCCAAGTAATTAAAGTCACAGCAATTGTTTTGGATTCAAGGGGAATCACTGGAGTTGCCTCCCACAAGGGGCACTTTCCAGGTGAAGAGAAGGGACTTTCCGAGGTGGCCGGGGCACCTCCGCTGTGGGACGCTGTCCTGCTGTGGCTGCTCCTTTGCTCCGACTCTGAGCCGAGTATCCTGGGAGCCATGGTATCTGTGGGGTGCTCCCTCCCCCTGTTCACTGGTGTCGTGGATGGGCCAAGTGTCCACATGAGGCTTGCTGGGCTCTGAGCATGTAAACTCCGCCCTGGGGGGTCTGAGTTGTCAGTGAACCATAGTTTTTCCGGGGGTTAGAGGAGAAAGATGTGCAACTTGGGAGTTGATCTCCACACCTCTTGTGAGGAAGTGGATCCCAAAGAGAGAGAGAGAGAGACCAGGTTCCCAGGGAGGAACAGAGAGGATGAGAAGTTCTGTGGAATCCATACCCAGGCTCTCATTGTCTTGAGACACAAACACATCCCCTTCTCATCACTTGTGGCTGGCCTGGCCCTCTGTCATGTACTCATTCAATTCCTCTTACTATGACAAAATACCAGAAGCTGGGATGCTTATAAAGAAAAGTAGTTTATGTAGCTTGTAGTTTTGTAGGTTGAAAGTCCAAGCAGCACAGCAGTGGGTCAGGAACGGTCCCTCCTGGTTACGCTGCATAATGGTGGATGCCATTATTTTAGGAGAGTATGAGAGAGAGACAGAGACAAAGAGGGATGGAGGGAGAGAAATGGAGAGACAGAGATAGAAACAGAGAGTGAAAAAAGAGAGGAAGGAGAAAGAAATGGAGAGAGACAGATAGAGACAGGATCAGAGAGAACAGAGACACCGATGAAGAGAGGGAGGGAGAGAGAAACAGAGACAGAGACAGAGAAGTCATGTGTTCCCTGCATGATTTCTGCTTTGGAGCCAACCAACCATGGACTGAACCCTTGGGAACCGTGAGTCAAATGCCTCCTTTCCATGGTGAGTGGCAGGTTTTGGGAGTGCCAAGGATAGGAAAACAACTAAAAGAGTTTTCTAGAAAAACACCTTTAGGAATGTGACAGTTGCTACACTGTGTCAACTTGAAAAGTTTAGAAATTTAACTAAGAGACTCAGCAGGGAGCCAGGGTTCTTACTCTGTAAACATCCTGAACAAGAGGAGGGCAGGGTGATGGTGAGTGCTACACCATTCCTGGAGGGCAGGTGGCCTGCGTGCTGTACAAGGGAGGAAAAGAGGCTTGCTCTTCCCTGTATTGTGTCCCTGCTGTTTTGTTTCTGCTGCCTTGAAGTGTTGCCCCTGTGCCGTGCCACCCTGCTTTGGAGCCAGCTGATTGTGGACTGAGACCTCCACAAACTGTGAGCTAAACAAACCTTTCCTTCCTTCATTTTGGGTGTCGGGTATTTTGTTTCAGCAAGGAAAGAAAAGTAACCAAGCCAAGGGATGGAACGAGGACTAACAGCCTTGCTGGTGCAGCATTTGAAGCCGTGGGTTCTCTCCTCTGACTCCCTGTTCTCCTTTCCCTGCTATAGGAAATTTGGCAGATAGATCAGAGGTAAAACATGGCTGGGGGCAGAACTTGGAAATACAGAGGCCCTTGAGACCAGACAAGCAGGACAGCTGGCCTCCCCTAGGTGAGGGTCTTCAGAAGCACCTTGCTCTGGGTGGCCAGGAGGAAGCAGCTGGGAAGAAAAGGTGGGACCTGCAACAGCTGGGTGATTCCACAGTGAAACAGAGCCCCAAAGGAAGGGAACTTTGGGGCCCGGACAGATGGCAAATGGCCAGGGAGCTGAGCGATGCAGGGTTGGTCAAGAAGGCGCCCCTGCAGAGGCCTCCCAGCTGAGGGTCTGCAGGTGAGTGGAAGGGAGCAGCAGGTGGGGGTCTGCATGCACGGCTGCAGGGAGCAGCCTGTTTATTTTGTTCACTTTCAGATACAAGGCTCTGAGTGGCAGGAGCTCATCAGACCGGCAGAGAAAGGGCCGTGAGCAAGGCTGCCGGATGGCTTTCCAGGACACAGGAGGACATTTTTAAAATTACCATTTAAATGACATAGAGGCTTGGACAGACCTCTTGCAAATGGAAAGGGGCCCAGGAGGCTGCAGGCCAGCGGAGTGAGGAAGAGGAAGGGAAATAACACAGAATAAAGATGTGCCTCGCACAGGACTTCATAACTCCAGTGAATGTCACAGCATGAGATTAGATTAAGAATATCAGGAAGGAGGAAAATGGGGGGACAGAGGAGGAGGGAAGGAGGCGGGAGGGAAGGGGGGGCCCAAAGGAGAGAAACCGTGTTATCTGCATGATCTCGCTCCCCAAGGTGATCATGAATTGCACACCCTGGGTACTCGTAGTAAAATAACACAGGTGACCCGCAGGCTTATCTCCTGTGGAGTGGACACTGGGACAGAGGGGAAGGTGCGGAGCTCAGTCACAGAGAGATGAGACAGCAGGCAGTTCCCCCAGGGCCTCCCTGGGCTGACCCTGCAGGTACTGTAGAGACCTCTGACCCCAGGCACAGGGGCTGCTGCAGTGCACACCCAGCCCCAGGCAGGCCACAGGGCCTGGGCAGCAGCCTGAGAGCCATGGTGGAGCGGGGTCCCACACCCTGGGAGCAGGAGCCTGCTCTCTCCACAGCCTTCCAGGAAGAGTTGTGCAGGCGGGTGCACTGAGGCCCCAGGCCACAAGCACCTCTGCTCCCCGTGCTTCCGCATCCCACCTCAACCCTGTGAGGGGCCCCCCATCTTGGCTTGCTGGACCCTGATCAATAATTCATGAGTCCTAGTCAACCACTCAGCAAATCAGCTTGTGGCAAGGTTAGCCATTTGGTGGGCTGGTTTCTGAGCAACTGCTTTTGGAGAAATGAGCTGGAGTCCCCCAAGGCCTGCGTCAAGCACCCGCAGACAGGGTCTCACTATGTAGTAGTTCAGGCTGGCCTTGAGCTCACTTTGTAGCCCAGGCTAGTTCTGAACTCACAACAGTTGATTGAATTTTCGGCGCGGCTAAAAAGATAAGTATGAAATAAATGTGGCCTTTATTTTAAGAATGTGGGGAGAGACTCCATGACCTCCAGGGTCTGGCTTTCTCTCTGCCCCCACTCGTGGTGTGAGGGCATACATGTAGCTTAGGTTTGGGGTGGAGCTTAAGGGGCATTAGTGATGCACAGGTAGCCCACTGGAATTCACTTCAGGCCACAGGTAAATTGCCTAGGGGTGGGGAAGGTGACCTCAAGATAGACCCCTTGGTTCCGCCTCCCAGCCTCCCACCACTGCAGTGTCCCATTCAGGGCAAAATGCTTTCAACAGTCTTCCTGTCTCACCCTACTGAGTGTGCCAATACGCCCAGCTTCTTTCCTTTTCTTTTTTGAGACAGGGTCTTGTTGTGTAGTTCAGGCTGGCCTTGAGTACATTTTGTAGCACAGACTGGCCTTGAATTTAAAGTGATCCTCCTGCCTCAACCTCTGGAGTGCTGGGATTATGGCACTGCCTGCAGTCACCATACACAGCAACCAAGACTATTCTGTTTTCCCCAGGTTTGGTGCCATCCTGTTCTTTGCAAAGGCACAGGGCTCCTCTTTCTCATTCAGTGAGCTTCAGAGACCTCCTGTTAAAAGGTTCTTCCATTTGTGTCGTTGAGGAGCTGCGGACATGGAGGATGGGGGCAGCCTGCTTGTCTCATCTGCTCCTCCTGGTGGGGAGGGGGAGGCAGGACTTTCTCCTTCCTTTGTCAAACGCAGGGGCTGGGGGTGTAGCTGCACTCACCTAGCATAGGTGAGACCCTGTCCCTCGCAGCCTTCTTTCCGCAAACCTCCTTTACATTTCCTATTTTGCTTGTCTGTTTTTGTATTATGCACAATTGGCTATTTTTAAAAATCTTGCCTGGTGTGTTGGCACACGCCTGTAATCCCAGCACTCAGGAGGCTGAAGCAAGAGGATTGCTACGAGTTTGAGGCCAGCCTGGGCTTCAAAGTGAGCTCAAGGCCAGCCTGAACTGCATAGCAAAATCTTTTCTCAAAAAGACCCCCCACCCCCAGTTCTTTCTCACCCTTATTTTGTTGTGCTGGGGAGAGAAACCAAGCAGAGTACCAGTTAGCTCTGCCCCTGCCCCACAATGAGCTATTTTAACCATGCTACCTCAGACAAGGTGGGTTGGGGCTGGGACATTCAGCCAGCCCCAGGAAACCAGAAGGAATATCAGTTCCCTGGGGAGGGCCTGGCAGGTAATGTACAGGTTGGAAGGGAGTGGGGACCAAGCGCTGTATGCAAGCACCCTCACCACACTTTCCATGATAAGCGACAGGCCAGGCTCTGGGCTGACCAGTCTGATGGTGGCGTAATGACCGTCCCTGGCTGTCTGGTCCCGGCCCTGGGTGACTGGGTCAGAACAGTGGCCCTGAGTGTGGCTCTCAAAACGAAGTGGCTGGCCATGTACTTGCCCAAGCTGCTACCCAGAGCCCCAAACGGCATCAAGAGAGCGCTTTAAAAGCCGACACTACGCGGGCATTCAGCCAAGCACAGACATCCACAGGGGCAGGTCTCGGTCAGCTCTGAGAAGCCGTCCCTCCATGGAGAGAGGGACCTGTCCTCCGGCCCCAAAGGCTTCCTCATGCTGCTTGGCGATCTCGCTTTGCCCCAGCTCCACTGACCTGCCTTCAGGCCCTGCAGGGGGGTCTGCATTTTTTAGTTTTGCATAAGTGGAATAAGACAGCACGAATCCTGTTGCGTTATTTGTCTCCCTCCACACTGAGTTGGAGGTGCCCCCATGTTTTTGCATGGGTCAGTAGCTCCCCGCTTTTTATGGCTGAGTAAAACCCACTGACACCATGCCACTGTTCCTTCATCCTCTCATCTTCTGAAAACAGTATGGCTATTTTCAATTTGAGCTGCTATTATAGGTAAAGCGGCTATAAACATTCGCACACGTCCATGCACTGGTATTTATACACGTATGAAATTGCCTCTGGGTATCAGAGAGTGTCGGTTCTGGGATCCGCCCTACTCCCATGCTCATATATGAAATGGTACATATTTGCACGTAACCTTATGTGTTTATATACCCCACTGTAGATTTCATCATCTCTAGATGACTTACAAGGTCTAATAGCATCTTAACACTGTGCAAGTCACTGTTATACTGTATTGTATCGAGAATGGTGCCAAGAAAATGTCTGTGCGTATTCATTACAGATGCTGTGTGTGCTAGTATTTTCAGTCTACGGATTTGGAGCCCGTACGAGAGAAGGCTGCTGTATGCTGCAGTTCCCAAAACGATACAGCACTAGAACTACTTGCTTACCTGTTAATACGCCCCGCTTCCCACTGTGATCGCACCTTTTCTCATTCTCCTCAACAGCATGGAAGAGCTCCAGTTTCTCCACATCTTTGCCAATAACTGGCCAGGTCTACATTTTTAATTTTGTGCATTCTAGCGGGGCATACTGGTAGCTTACTGCAGTTCTTTTTGGTTTGTTTGTTTTGTTTTGTTTATTGAGAGTGAGTCTCGCTCCTTTGGCCTTGAGCTCACTTTGTAGCCCAGGCCCGGCTCAAACTCGCAGCCACCCTCCTGCCTCAGCTTCCCGAGTGCTGGGCTTACAGGCATGTGCCACCACGCCCGACCCTCCTGCAGTTCCCTGATGCACATGTCTAGTGACTGTGGCTGTTGAACGTCTTGTTATGAGCTTATTTTCCACTAGTATCCACTTTGGGGCAGTGTATTTTTAAATCTTTTGGGTATTTTTTTATTGTTTACTTGAATTCTAATTGTTTATGAGCCAGAATAATGTTTGTTTAAAGTATAAAAATCCTTTGTTGCACATATGTTTTGTAAATTTTTTTAACCATCTCTCCCTTATTTTTTAATTTTCATATCTTTTGAAGGGTAAAACTTCTAACTTAGATAAACTTGAATTTCTCTTTGTATTTTGTGAAAGCTTCTTGCCCGAGAATAAATTACTGTACAATTATGGTGGTGGTCTAACATGGCAGATGGCCAAAGCAGGGACACTCGCCACTTCCTGCTTCTTCTTCAGCCCTAATGGCAACTCCCCTCCTGTTTGCACGCACAGAGAATTCCAGTCGGTGCCTCACACGTCATCAGTACCGCCCATGCCCCACCTCCCATCAGAGGTCATAGAACCCCCTGCCTCTCTGCATCTGGCCGAAGGAGACGGCCCAGCCGCCATGGGTTCTGTGCTCCTGTCCACGTCCTCAGTAAACCTGTTCGTTTTTGTACTTTTTGCTTCTTTCTTGCACCAGAATACTCTAACACTGTACTTCCATTTCCTGTTTAAGAAATTTTTGCCAAAACCAAAGTTAGAAATATTTTCTCTCTTTTTTTTTATGGTACCAAGGATCAAACTCACGACCTCACGCTTGCCAGGTAGGCGCTCCTGCCACTGAGCTAAGTCCCCGGCCCCTTCTCTCTTTTTTTTCTAGCAAATCTGTAGAGTTAGATCTTTAGACCCATTTCCGGTTAATTTTTGTAGGAAGAGTCAGGTAAAGGCAGAGGCTAGCTCTTTTACATGTGAACATATTATTGTTCTAGTACTACTTGTTGAAAAGCTTATTCTTTTTTTTTTTTTTTTTTTTTTTTTTTTGTCTTTTTCCTTTTTATCGGCACTGGGGATCGAACTCACCACCACCTGCTTGCAAGGCAGGTGCTTATGCCGCTGAGCTAAATCCCCAGCCCCGAAAAGCTTATTCTTCCTCCACTGGCAATATAAGTTTTTGTGGTTATAGTATACACAGAGAGCGAGGGAGACAGCAGAGAGACAGGGAGTAGTGGAGACAGAGAAACAGACACCGATCAGTGGATTTTTTCAGGGCATTGCTGGTTACTCCACCACTGAGTTACACCCCGGAGCACCCTACAGGTGCATCTGCTTCTGCATTTTTCCATTCTATTCCCTGGCTGTAGGGTGAGTTGATTCTCTAGCTTTGTTCTTCTTTTCCAAAAGAGTGAGTCCAAAGTTGCCTGGACTGTCCTACATGGCATGGCCACGGTAGGCGCCAAGAGTGCTGTTTGGTCCCTGGTGGTTGGGACCGAGGTGCTCAGGGCAGCACCTCCGCGGTGGTGTCTGAGCCGGTGGAGCTGCCCCGTACATCTCCCCGCTGCTTGGAGCGCGGACCTCCTTATATTTTCCTGTCTGCTCGGCAGGACCTAACGAGGACCTAATGGGAGGAAGAGGGAAGAAGCTACTTTTTATTTTCTGACTGCACTTTTAACCAAAATGTGCCCACCGTTTGGAGGGGAAGTGCCAACATTCAAAGGGCAAAGTTCTTAAGCTGTGCAGATTAAAGACACAAAGACACCTTCATTTCCAGAGTGGTGGTGAACTGCAGGGAGAAAGGTTGGGAGACCTTCCCGGGGCTTCTCTTTGAGATTCGCTCATAGCAGGGTGACAGGTTCATAGAAAGAGTTACTGGCAGATGCTGCAAGGGAGAAGAGGCAGGCGATGTTGCCCACAGTCGTCAGTCTGTCCATCCGTCCGCTGTGAAGTGAGTGCAGGTCAGTGGTGCAGATGAGCGCAAACAGCTTGTCCACCTCCAGCTGAACAGTGAAGACAGCAGAGCTCACTGTCGGGGCTGGTGGGGTGTCGGTGGGGCTCCCAGAACTCCTGCCTAGGACTCCACCATCTGACAGACTTCAGCATCTTTGGGGAAAATATCCTGCATCCTCTGTAAGTAGTTTTGTTCAGATAGAAGTATTCAAATTTCCCCCATAAACCTTTGCTATTTTGTATAAAATATGTAAATTTACACATTTATAAACTGTTCTTTAGGGAGATAAGTAGCTTGATTATTTTTTTAAGAATTTTAAGGCAAGAAAAGAATTTTAAGTCACTTTTTTTGTTTGTTTGTTTTATGAGGGAGGCCATTTAGAAAGACGTCAGAGTAGAGCCAATCCTGAAACCAGCTCTCTGGAATCTCTGTGTAGAGCTCTGCCCACTAGGTGGCATCTGTCCAGCATACATAACCCAACTCCACACTCTCCTGTCCATGGCAGACATCCACAATCAATCCTAGAACCATCTCATTCCACCTCACTCTAGTTTCTACCAGAGAAGCAGGGAGCCTTCTCGATGGAAGTGGGCAAAGCAGAGAGGCTGAAGTGAGCCCAGACATTATCAGACCCTCAGGAGACTTTCAGGTCACACCATTCATCATCAGCTTCCATCACACCTCCTAACCCTTCTGAGCCTCAGTTTCCCCCTTTACTTATCCCATTGGCCCAAGTTGAGGATTAGCTTGTACAGTGGCACTTGTATGTAAGAACACAGCAGCACACGTAAGTGTACATGCGTGACTGGGAATTGGAGAGGGCAATGATGGTGATGTTACTTTTTTGATGAATTAATTCTATTTTTATGTATTAGTTCTACATCTTTTAGTAGTTATATTCATTTATAATGAGCATTTATGCAATCAAGTACTTTTACTTCTTCCCTGCTGATGCTAGGGCTTGAATATATTTTAACTCCACTTATTCCTCGCCCCTTTCTTTATTTTGATTTTAAAATCTAGTTATGATTTATGGACTGAATTATGTACCCTTAAAATTCAGATTAGACTTTCCAATTCCTGGTGTTACTACATTTGGAGATAGGCTATTTTAAAAGGCTACCGAAGTTCCAAGAGCTCTTAAAAGAACCAAATCCCACAGGATGGATGCCCTTTTGAAAAGTCAGGGACAGAGTCAGGACCCATGAGGAGGCAGCCAGAAGGGCCCATCTCCAAACCAGGCAGAAAGACACACCGGACCTGCTGACGACCTTGTCTTGGGTGTACGGCCCCAGGACTGTGAAAACACAAATTCCTGGGTAAGCCAGGCAGTCACTGCTATTACCCTAGCAGGCCAATACCCTGTACGTTAAATTTCAGAAGTTATAATCACTGTTGTTTTCCAGGGTCACTGTTCCTTTGTTCTTTCAAAACACAGCACTCTCCAGGGTGCTACATCCTACCCACACTTACGCATTTCTGTCTAAGAACATTTGAATGAAGAGCTTAGTGTTTTTAGCATGGGCCAGCAGGTGGTGAACTTACCAGTTTGTCTATTTTGCTTTACTTTTAAAGGATTTTTTGGGGGTCAAATTTACAATTGTAACTTGGTCGACACTTCCTTTCAAAATTATTATCAAAAGATAATAATTCAAAAATTTTTCTCCTGCTTGCTGCACTTGTTTGGGAGGGTGTCAACCTCTCCGCGCTGATGTAAAGCTAATGGGCTCTCAGCACGCTTCCCCTCACCCCTGTCCCGGTGCTGTTCAGATTTTTCCCTTTATCTTTGGTTTTTAGCCATTTTATCTTCATGTGTTTATATGCAATTTTTCTTTGATCTCAGCCCACTCAACCTCCCCGATTGTCTCAAATATGAGGTTTGATGTTGTTGTTCAGTTTTGCAAAATTCTCTTCAAATCGTTTTTTCTGTTCATCTGTTCTCTTCAGTAGAGACTCCCTTGCAAGATTCTTAGACTATTTAACTAGGTCTCGGTATCCCTTAGTTTTTCCTGTGCAAATGTTCCTCGACTTATGATTGGGTTACGTCCTGATAAATACATTGTAAGTTAAAAATATCACGTAAAGAAAATGCAGTTTCTCTCCCTGACTTAAAAACAGCCCATTCTAGGCTGAATAAGTTGCTTATACAGCTCGTGATCACATGGCTTCCCAGAGCTGTGCTGGCTGCTGCCTCCCTGGGAGGCACGGGGGTGTCTTGGATTATCATGGGCCCAGGAAAAATGTCAATGCTCAAAATCTGAAGTATGGTTTCTACTGAGCATGTGTTGCTTTTGCAGTATCACAAAGTTGAAAAATCACTACATGAAGCCATCATTACTTGGAGACCAACTATATTTTTTCTCTTTTCTTGCTTCAGTTTTGATAGTTTCGATGAACTCCTTCAGTGGTTTTCTTTCTTTTTAAAACTAGCTGTTGTGGGGCTGGGGATTTAGCTCAGTGGCATAAGCGCCTGCCTTGCAACCAGGCAGTCCTGAGTTTGATCCCCGGTACTAATAAAAAGGAGGTACTGATAAAAAGGAAAAAGACCACACACACACACACACACACACACACACACACACACACACAAAAAAAAAAAACTAGCTGTTTCATTTTAAGTTTTATTTTTCTGTCTAGAATTTGCATTTGTTCTGACTGAAGTTACACTCGCTAATCAAAATGGAAGTTCCCGTTTGCCTTTAGGAGTCTGGATCTGTTTGCTGTCTGCTCTCTGGTATCAGTCCTCTACTTTCACAGGGCAGCTATATAACCAATTGCTCCAAAGTGGCAACGTTTAGAAGTCAATCACTTATTCTTTCAGACATCTGCACTTTGACTTGGGCTTGTTTAGTCCATATTATGGGGCTCAGTGCTGAGCTGCATGTGGGTCCAGAGCTGTCTCTGGTCCTTCCCTTCCACCTGGAGCAGCATCTCTGGGTAATAGCAGTCTGTTTTCCACATTCCTTTTGAGATTTTTAAAAATGATTTCCATTCACTTCTGCTGAAAGGCTCCACCGCAGCGTTACGAGTACTGTTTAAATCTAAATAGCAAATTGATCTGGGCCGACCTGAAGTAGGAGGCAGAACGAGGACAAGTGGACCACAGGTAGCCGTGGCCAAGAATCGGGAAACCGGATGGAGCTGAGAAAACCGTGTGGAAGTACCAGAGAGCCAATAGATTGAGTCCTTCTGCCCCGCAGGACCCCGGGGCATGTGTAAACCCAAAGGCACACAATCCTAGACTTTGTCCCCCTGCTTGCATTGCAGTTTGGAGCTCAGCCTCTAGTGGGCTTTGGATGCCGTGTGACATTTCCTGAAAACTTTGGTGCGGTCAGAAACTCCCTCTTTGGGTGGGTAGATTGATCAGCAGCCACAGACCACGCCTTTCTGTCAATCCCCAACTACACAGCGCCCTCCCCCGCATAACCCTAGGACTTCAGGAGACCCAGCCTGGCTCCTGCTGTCCCTGGGCTCCTCCCGCTGGCCTGCCCCACGCCTTGGAGTAGACCTCTGCTTCTTTGCTCTCCTTTTTAATACATTTTACTCTTGCTACTCTGAGAGTCCTGCTCAATTCTTTTTTCAGGACACCACGAATCTGGAAACAACACTCCCAAGACTCTCCATCTGATAACAGACCCATTAGTCAGATTTCTTTTTTTGTCTTTTTTTTTTTTATCAGTACCAGGGATTGAACTCACGACCACACACATGCAAAGCAGGTGCATATGCGGCTGAGCTAAATCCCCAGCTCTCATTAGTCAGATTTGTCCTGAAGAATTTTTGCTGTGACCAGAAGCAGATCTCTTTGTTGTCAGACAAAGCAGGGAGGACCGAGAGCTGCAGTTCTGGCCCAGATGTGGGGCAGCTTTGGTTCTGCTATTTTTCTTTTTTAATTTTAGCTCTTTCCTGTTCCGGTGCTTTAATGACATTTTATCCTAAGGAAAGGCTCTGGTTCTAACTGCCACAGTATTTTTCAGAAAGCTTTATAGGCTCTAATCAAAGAGCAAGGGATTCATTGTCAGATGACTGCAAGGTAGTGGCAGAGATCACAAAGGTCACACTGTATGCTCATTTCTCTCGGTGTTCATTGCCTGCCAGGACTTTCCTGAATAAGCAAGAACAATTTCTGAACAAGTGTGAATACATTAACTTGCACTCACCTGAAGATTTCTATCTGGCTGTTTATCAATGTTATATCTGACATAAATGCATCCCATGGTGCAATGTAGTTCCTGCCCACCATTGATGCATCCCATGATGCAACAGATCTGTCCCATGGTGCAATACAGTTTCTACCCGCCATTGATACATCTCAGATCCATCCCATGGTGCAATGCCGTTCCTGCTTGCCACTGATCCATTCAGCGGGGCCTTGCAGTGCATTCCTGCCATGGATGTAACTCACTGTACAGGGGTGCGGCATCTACATAGCTTTCTGAACAAGTTTCATCTGCCTCCTGAGTCACCTGTGTGGCCATCAGGATCAGTCACCATTTTGTGCAAAGCTCTTAATTTTTTTTCTTTGAAGATAAGGAAGAAACTACTTGTGCTTCTGTTCCATCCTATTTCTGTCTCTATAGCTAGCACTCATTGTGAAATTACCCAGCTTTCTCCCATATCTCCAGGCCACGAGGGCACACCCAGAGATTATACTAGCACCACTAGGCATCCAGTGGGCCTTAGTTAAACATAACTGGGCAGGTGAAAGAGCTCTGGTATCATCTTCATCTTCATCTTCATTGTTTACAGTGCTGGTATTTAGCCCAGGGCTTCACAGTGAGCAACACCTCCCTGGCCTTTTTCACTTTTTAATTTGGGACAGTCCCTAAATCCTTAAGTTGCCCAGGCTGGGTTTGAATTTGTGACTTTCCTGCCTCAGCCTCCCATAGTGCTGGGATTACAAGTGTGTACCACCACACCCAGAAGGTATCACCTTTATAATTATTTACTTCCTCCAGTTTTCACCAGTGGGATGATGTGTAGGGAACTTCCATTCCAAACTCCTAAGTGCAGTTCTTGTAAGAACCTTAGGTGAGCAGAACCGGTGACAGTGGCCTCCTCTTTTCTTTGTGCAACCTCTCCTGACAGATTCCCACAAACCAACTTTGTTTAAGTGTCGAATTGGAGGACATTGGAGTAACACTACCAAAGGTCATTCCAAGAACTGTTTATGCCAATCCCAAGGTTAAAAACTGGAAGCCACTGTGAATGTTAAACAATCAGGTTCATTATAAAAAAATAGTATCTTTAATATCCCTTACGCCCTGTGTTCCTCTGATCTCGAATCTGCAGATTCAACTTTTTTTCACTCATAAGCTACACAAAGGCTGGGCATGGTATTGTACAGCTGTAATTCCAGCACTCATGCGGCCAAGGCAGGAGGACCTGCCTCAAAAAAGTACATCACTCTTAGTTACCGGGGAAATGACCACTTCACCCACATCCACTAGGATAACTGTAATAATAATAAAGATAATTAATGTTGGTGATGATATGGAAAACTTGAAACTCACACACTGCTGACAGGAATGTAAAATGGTACAGCCAGTTTGGAATCAGTTTGATAGCATCTCAAAAAGTTAAATGCAGAGCCAAGCACGGTGCCACACACCTGTAATTCTGGCACGGAGGCGGAGGATTGCTGGGGTACATAGTGAGTTTAATCAAGGCCAGCCTAACTGTGCAGTGAGAGTCTGTCTCAAAGCAACAACAACAACAACAAAGAAACTACACAAAAGCAGGAGATGAAAAGATGCAAACCACTCTTTACACTGGACTCAGGGATGGAACTGGCCCTGCAGCAGGTGGCATGTGAAGAATGTAAAGGTTTCCTGAAGCCAGATCCCTATGCAGATGAGTCCTAGGTCACCATGGAGACGTCTCAGAGAGAAGCCACGAGGGGGTAATGAAAGAGGCAGCATCATAATAAACTAAAACAATCCTGGTTTCTATCGGACTGGGATTGCCAATGAGGTCTCGGACGGAGGAAGAAACAGATGCTTAAGAAAAGAGGCAGAATCAGTGGTATTAAAATCTAGTGCCCGGATTTGGAATTTGAGTATTAGAGACTTACAGGCAATCCAAGACCTCTTCTTGTTGATTGGGTAGCACAGTGCATAATAAATTGTCTTTTAATTTCTAGCCTTGCAAGGGTGCCCTGGCCTCCAGTGGTTCATGGCACTTGCAGATGAGGCTTAGCAGATTTGTTTACTGTTGATTCTAAGTCCCAGGTTGCTCGAAAGGCCCCTGTAATGAAGCCAGAATAATAACATCCTGGAGGGAGCAGCACAAGTCCTCCCCACAGAGCGGAGCTCTGAATCTCCCCATCAATTAAAGGCAGGGTGCTTTCCTTCTGGGGCTCTGCCCCCAGATTAGAGGCACTGCTTGTGGACCACCTCCCCCCCCCCAAAGTATTAGTGCTTGAAGGCATGGCTTTTTTCCAGGACTCACACAGATACAGACACCCCCACAGCTGAGTGGTCCCAAACCACCACCCCGTGCAGTTATAAAACCATTGTTGCACCTAGATTTCCAGGTCCTGGAGGCAACATCTACAATAGAAATTATCTTGGACTCCTCTGTGTGTTGCACATTGTGTTCACGGTTAGGTGGGGAGCTTGGTACTCCTTAAGTGACTTATCAGAGGGGAAAAGGGTGTCTTTGCGTAACCGCGGTAGTGTTCAGCACATTTTGCCATTAGGGCCAAGAAGCTGGGAAGGCTCAGAGGACATTTCGATTTCAGATCTGGGATGATTTCTGAGAACCCTGAAACACAGTCAGGGATGGCCTGTCCTTTTGCCTCCAGGTCCTCTGACAGTTGATCTCCCTTCAATATTCCCGACTTCCTGGTTGATAAAAATAGTTGGTAAGTTTAAGAATAGTTACAAATATGTGTAGATATTTGAAAGCATAGAGGACACTGTGGGAGCTGAGGCAGGAGGAATGCATGTTCAAGGCCAGCCTTGGATATAGTGAGACCCAGTCTCAAGAAACAAGAACAAAACAAAAGCAAAGCAAACCCACAGCTGAAAACATTAAAACTGGTGACAGCTGTTACAGAAGCGTCACCGACTCCTCTTCCCTACAGGAAACACTTCGTAGTGTTACATCTTAAGCAGCTAACACTTCTTGGGGTCCCCAAGAGTCCCTTTGAATCTGCCCTTGTTGCTAGCTGGAAAGCATCCCTTGCTTTTCTTCTGCGGAACGAGAAGCAGCCTTCCGTTGACGCCCCGTGACCCCTTGTGGCAGGCCTGGGGATGGCACCCCGACCCAGCCCTAAACGACGCCCTGCCGGCGTGGCCCAGGGCCCCCCACCTGTCCACCAGCCTGGCCTCGTCCCCGAAGACGGAGCGGGCCGGACGCGGGGTGCGCTCGGGGAGGGCGCCCGATCCCTGTGCGCAGCCCACTGTAGCGTGCTTGGGCCCCGAGCAGCTGCCGATCCCGGCCCGCGCCGCCGGGTTGCGCCAGCAGAGGCCGCCCGGCTCCCCCGAGCTCCCCGCGCTCCGCCTCCGCCGGGGGCTTCGGTACCCCAGGGGGCGACGGGCCTGGGGGCGCCGCGTCGGCAAACGCGCGTTTCTCCCCGGGAGCCAGGTTTCCATGGAAACCAAGCCACCCTAGAGGGACCCGCAGTGCAGGCAGTTTGGAGAGGGCTGGAGGGAGACGCGGCGGCCGGGGCGCGAACCCGCGTCCGGGAGCAGGGAGCCGGGTCCGCCTGGAGGGGCCCCGGGAAAGCCGCGGGCCCGCAGAGTGCGGGGAGGGGCCGGGCGAGGCGGCCAGACGCGCACGCGGACCCCCGAGCACCCCCGTGCAGAATGAAGGGGGCCGGGCTCCCCGCCCCGCCCCCGCCCCCCCTCACCCCCAGCAGGGAGGAGGACGCCGCCCTCTACCGGGAGGAAATGCAGGAACAGAGTCTGCGTTCCGGAGCCTCAGCCCCAGCCCGGCCCGGGGAGAGCCTGAGGCCTGCTGGGCGGATCCCGGGGAGCCGGTGGCCAGGGGCCGGGGAGGGCGGTGGACGGTCCTGGCCTGGTCCTGGCCTCGGGCGGGAGATCGCTGGGCAGCTTAGATTCTTCTGGGGGCTGCTCCGGCCCGGGTGCTGGTGCACTGCAAATGGGTCCCTGGAGCCTGGACACGGGGTTTTCATGTTGTCACCGAATGACTGCACCGTGGGACCAAATTTTAGGACCAGTAGGAAGACTTCCTTGCACCTTCTCCCCTCCCTTCCCCTCTTCTCCTCCATCCCTTCCTGCTCCCCCTCTCCCTCCCCTTTCCCTTTTCTTTTTTCTCATTTTCCTCTTCCTCTTCTTCCTCTTCCTCCTCCCCTTCCTCCTCCTCCTCCCTCCTCCTCTCTTCTCCTCTTTCTTCCTTTGAGACAAGATCTTGCTATACAGTTTAGGCCACTCTTGAACCCACCCTGTAGCCCAGGCCGGCCTGGAGCTCGGGGCAATCCTCCTGCCTCAGCCTTCTAACTGCGGAGCTCTGAGGTGTGCGCAGCCACACCCAGCTGCTCTGTTTCTAGCACTTTTGACCTCCAGCTTTTGTCACACACGCTCCTTTTTTAAAAACTTCAACATTGTAGAAAATAGACTAAATGTAAAAGTAGTGTGAAGACATTTCAGAATATTCAGATTCGACAGGCCCAACTTGACTATGTCCTGAACATGCTAAGGAGGGGTGAGGCTGCGGGGGATTCAGGCTGCTGCAGCCTACCTCTGACCTCTGACCTCTGACCCCTGACCCGTTTCCTTCAGCCCCTGTGCATGGAGCAGTATGGGGTCCAGGGTCATGAAAATAGGACCTGGCTTTGTGTGTCAGTTACAACACAGCGCGGGTCCTCTGCTCCACTCTGTCCTTGGTAGATAAAGTGTTCTGTTTTCTGACAATGATCAACTAGTACCGGTAAAGGCGTAATGTGTGTGTGTTCTCTGGTGGGAGGAACAGGAAATGCGTGGCCAATAAGGTGGCCAGGACACACACACTGACCTTCCGTGGTGAGGGTGGAGGCCGGCGAGGAATCACTTACTAGTTGTGACTTCTTGAGGGGTGCCCAAAGGGAGGGCGAACCCAAAGAAGGCCTCTGTCTTCATTGCTTCTGCTTACTCACTTCCCTCACGCACACTGTAAAGTCACTTACACAACAGAGCGAGGACCACTCCTAGCTTTGGTGGCAGTAACACTGTGGACGCGCGTCCCTGATGGTGAGGACAGTTTAAAGCGATTCCCAGGAGTTAACCTGGCGGAGCTCAAACCAGTGGATGCCACTGACCTCTTGGCTTGGGCTGTGCAGGGTCCCAGGACGGAACACATTTGACAGCGGTGTTGCCGTGGACGCTGGGCTCAGGACGAGTTTCTAGGTTCCTGTGCTGCACGAGCACAGCTGGCCGTGGCAGGCGGAGGTCAGGAAAAGCTACAGTGTTTACTGAGGCAGTGAACACGCAGAGTGCCCGGGCTCAGGCTGAAGCAAGAAAGCTGGCGAGTTAGGTGCAGGGTCCATACGGCAGGCCACCTCCGGGGGCTTCCAGAGCGTGAGGGACACGGGGCTGAGTCACGTCAGGGCGGCAGTGCCACTGTCTTTCCTCACCCTGTCAACGCTGGGTGTGTGGCACGCAGTGTCCTGGCCCAGGAAGGTCACGGCAGGTCACAGCAGGCCCCTGCAGCAGGTCTGCTGGGCACGCGGCCAGCCGGACTGGGACTTCTCCAGGCAGGCTTGGGAGTCTGCTTTTCTTATCTCTGCTTCCCTGCAGCAGCCCTCAGGACAAGGACTGCGGGGAGGGCGGCTCTGGGCACTGCCAGGGATTGGAGGGAGAGAGGGCAGAGGCCCAGAGGTGAGCGGAGGGCAGTGGCCCCGTGACCCCAGTTGTGCTGTCTGTACCAAGAGGGCCACAGCTCCATGCATGGAACGGGTCACACGGCCCCTTCCTGAGCATGGCCTCACGGAGAGCCACGCAGTGAGATTAGACCACCGCTGACCTCAGGCCTTCTGACCCATTTCCTATTTTTACGTATCTTTCCCTTTTATACATTTTCTTATTTCCATTTGCTTATTTTGACATAGATCCCCTTGCTTCTTTATCCATAAACACCCTAAGCCTACTCCCAGGGGGACATAATTAGTATCTGGTGAACGAGCTCCTTTTAGTTTTTTGAAAATTTGTCTTTTAGTCACTGGCAAAAAGGACCGGTTGGTAACAGCATTAAGAGTCCTGCCTTCCCCTTACAGTAAGAATTAGTGCTCAGGACGGTCAGCCTGGGAGGCATCGGGGAGAGACCGAGGAACTGGGTGCTGGGGAGGGCACGCAGTCGGGCTGGGGAAAGACACAGTTATTCTCCCAGACGTGGGAGGTACCCGGTATACAGGTGGCATCGAATTTTCTCTTACTGAAAGAAATTCTCCTGAGTTACGGTTTTTAGCATTTGCTCTTTTTGTGTGTTCTTTTCATCTGTAGAGCCCTTATTACTTAACTCTGTATTTTAAAGACCCATCTTATGTATTTGTCATTTTCTAAGTTTAACTTTCCCTTCTTTTTTAATTTTAATATTCTGTTTTTCTTAGGGAGTTATCTATGTTCATTAATGTGTTCCTTACATCTTAAATTATATTTCTGAGACGACTCTACATTTCTAATCCTCTTACTGAGCTTTGTTACTATCTTTCTGAGGTTTTCTATTTTTGATGTATATTTTCCTTTTATACATCTTAGTTCTATTTGCTTATTTTGAGCCAGCAGGCTGTGTTTCTCTTCTGTTTTTTGGGATTCTGGAATTCTCTGAGAGCTGTTATTCTGCTTCTCAATCTCTTTGATCTCGATCATTTTTGTTGGGTCGCTTTTACACGAAATTAGCTTTCCTGAGATTTTTTCAGATGAAATTGGGTCCACTGAACTCCTTTGCTGTCAAGGAGTCCAGTCCTCTCCCAGCGTCACCTGCTGTCTCCTCCACCACTCAAGGGGGCCACTCAGGCTACACTGGAGTTCTGGGTCCCTGGGGTCTCCCTCGAGCCCCGTGTACACACAGATCTTGTATCTGCCGGAGCTTCGCCCACGCACTGCTTGGGTTTCTGAATCTGTGGGACATCCTGTCAACCTATTTGTACTGCAGGGTCTCACTCTGAGGTTCACACCGGCCTTGAGCTCACTGTGTAGCCCAGGCTGGCCTCGAACTCAGTGCTGGGTTGCAGGAGTGCGTCACCACGCTGGCTGCTGTTTACACTCAGGTGTTGCCCATGGGGCTTTTGTTTTGCTGTCCTTCTTTATTACTCTTGCAGGGGATGCCAAGGGATGAACAAGCAGGCTGCCACCACTCTTAGTAATTCCCATTTCTTGACTCTGGCTCACTCCATATTTCAGGCGTTGGCCTCTACTCTTTATATAGAGAGTGAACGGATCACACCCTTGGCTTTTGCCCTCGTGGCTCCTAGCCGCGACCTTCGGCCTGAGCTCTGAGCCTCTTTGCTGCAGCTGCTGAGGGTCCTTCCTAGCATGCCCACAGGGGCAGCGCCTTCCGCTGCACCTCCCAGCCCCTCCTGCTTCCCTTTCCTCGGGGAAAATCTATAAAGAGACCACTTGGGTTTCCTAGTTATCCGTGCTGTTGGGAAGACTTTCTCTCATTGTCCCGAAATATCTGAAGTAGAAGCTGCTCAAGACATTTGCCTAAAGACATAAAAAACCTTTACTAAAACAGGATCCTTTTCACAGAATTACTTACTTTTTTCTCCTGTCTCTTGACACTATAATGTCTAAGAAGTTTATGACATCTATTTCTTATTACAAATCAACACAGACAATTGTAGGAAATTGGAAAAAAATGTAGAATTTTTTCCAATAGTATCACACAGGGATAATCATTCTTATTTTGGATTTTTCCCTTAATAGTTTTTTTTGTCTTTAGATGTTAATTTCTTACAGTTTAGTTTTTTAGCATTTTTTTCTATGCCATTAAGCAGTTTTCGTGAGCATAATTTTTTAATGGCTGTACAGAAGTCTATTACGTGGATGTCTTGTAAATCACGTCTATTGTAATTGATTGCTTAAATTATTTCTCAGTCTGCTTACTACTATAAAGATAAGTTCTTATAAATGCAAAGGAGATGATTCCATACACAACTTCATGTACTGTAGCATGGACTTGTCCCTTCAGCGTTAACTTTCACAAGTAGCGTTGTTTGAGTCTTAAGAACCTACATGACAGAATTTTAAGCTTTTGTCAGGCCTAGAAGCAGATGTCAGAGTAGCAGACTGAATGATACAAATTTGTGACACTAATCTGTGCAGGCATCTGCAAGCCACAATGCTCACAAGGCTGCTTGGCTGGTAATGTCTGTGTCATCAGCAAAGCGAGTGCTGAAGACTCGCTTTTGCCAAGTTAATTTGGTTTTTTTTTTGTCTTTTTTTTATCGGTACCTGGGATGGAACTCACGACCACACACTTGCAAGGCAGGCGCTTGTGCCGCTGAGCTAAATCCCCAGCCGCCAAGTTAATATATAAATATGTAAGTGCATGTAATTTATTATTTACACATAAACGTGTTTATGTATAAATAACATAGCAGAATTTTAAAATAAATGCTCAAAGTATTGCTTTTAAATGCCAAGATTATTTAAAGTCTTATGATATACTAGCTGGCACTGAAGTCTCCCTCACACCTTGCTCGTCTGTATTTGCCTTACAAACAGCTTCGTTCAGCTGTCACACAGCCTCGTGGCGCAGTCTCCCCTGTGTGTGTTAGGGCTGAGGGCGCCTCAGAGCCATGAAGGCACAGCTGGAGCCCCGCTGACTCGCTGGGCTGTGCTGTTGCCGTTGTTCTGTTTTGTTGAGCAGGGTCTTGCCGTATTGCCCAGGCTGGCCTTGAACCCACCTGTCATGGTTTATGTCTGTGTCCCCCAGGCCTCAGGAGTTTGCATTGTGCATTTGTGATTGCTTCATTGTCTAGTGCTTGGATTGATGATGTCAGTGCTCCACCCACAAAGGGGTGGAGCCAGGACGTGATGTAATGGCAGGAAGAAGGTGTGTCTTGCTCTTTGCTGGTTCTGGCTTGCCATGAATGGTGGCCCAGCCATGCCCGCCTGCCTGGGAGCCAACTGAGTGTGGACTGAAACCTCTAAAAACTGTAAGAAATAAACCTTTCCTTTCCCAACTTGGGGCTTCAGGTATTTTGTCTCAGCGACGAGTAAAAAGTAACTAAGACCCCACCGTCCTGGTTCCTCGGCTTCCCAAGCACTGGGCTCATAGGTGTGAACCCCCGTCCTGGGGAACCCCTGTGCTCTCGCTGTGTTCACCTCACTCAATGGGTTGTGGCCCTGTGGCATGGTAAGATCACTGAGAACTTTACACGCATTTCTGGGCTACAAAGTCTTCCTCAGTAATTAGAATGTGCAGCCACAGCTGAGAGCCACTGCTGGTGACTGTTACACAGTGTGACTAAGAATGCATGTTACTTATTAGATTCTCATCTTCTCTCTCTGAGGAAGAGAGAGACGGGAGAAAGAGAGAGAGACAGAGAGAGAGCTCTAGAGAATCTGAATGTATGAATATATATGGACAAATGCCTTTCAGTTCAATTTAGCACTGTTACTACTGATTGTATATTTGTGTGCACACACACATGCACGCACACACACATGCACGCACACACACATGCACGCACACACAGCCTAGACTTTCTTCATACAAGCAGTAGAAGGCATGTGAGGTCCCAACTAGAGAGCATTCTGAGAATACCAAGATCACACACAGGCAGACCGTCCATCACTTATCCAAAGACTGCGGTGGACCAAGCCAAAAAGGCCAATTTGAAAAGCTAATCTAAGAAAGACTAAATGGAGCATTTCTCAGAGAGTCTTCTATACAGAAAAACAGAACTAGTCCGGGAACGAAGCACCGATCTGGGTGTGGAAGCCAGATGGACTGGAAGAGGTGATTTTATTTTGAAGAGGGAATTTTTTTAATAGAGCAACGGAAATACTGGATATGGTCAAAAGGCAGCTACACCTGGGGGTACAGCTCAGCAGGCACAGCGCCTGCCTGGCAAGAGCAAGGTCGTGAGTTTGATCCCTAGTGCCTAAATAAATACACAGAGAAAGAGAAAAAACTGTAAATGGCTCATTGCTTTTGTCTTGCACCAGGATTTTTAAAACGTCTGAAACCTAGAACAATTGTACATGAATCCAGTTTAAAACCTAAATCTGCGGATTTGGCGATGTCGGCCCTCCAGGACCCGGTTCCCGGGATACTAACAGCCGCTAAGCTGCCAGGAGGCGGCGCTAGAAGAGGCTCCCCGGGGGCGTGGCCGGGAGGGGCGGCGCTGCCTGCCTCTGTGCTGCTTTCTGGCTGCCGTGGCGCCAGCAGTCTGTTCTCTCTCCTTTCTCTGCTGCAGAAGGCATGGGCCGTAACCTGAGCCATGAAAACCCCTCTTCCTTTAAGTTGGTGCTTATTATTTCCTGTGCCACTGGAGTCTGAAGAAGGCTCTACCTGGGCTTACAACCTCAAGCATTTCCCCATGGTGTCTTCCAGCGGCTTCAGAGTTCCGGTGCTAAACCTGAGCCTCGGATATATTTTGATTTGATTTTTGTGCAGGCTGAAAGATAGGGATATACTTTCAGTGTTTTGTCCAGTTTTTCTTTCTCTCTCACACCTTCCCTTCCTTTTCTTTTCTTTTTCTTTGTATGCGTGATACTGGGGATTGATTTCAGGGCCTTTGCACTGAGCAATGTCCCCGGCTCTTTTTAATTTTAAAAAAGCTTGACATAAAAATCTTGCTCAATCCCTAAATTGCCTAGGCGGGTCTCAGTCTTGTGATCAGGCATCAGACTCAAGAATCACCTAAAGTGATTTTTTCCCTTTGTTTCAGATTCTGAGAAATTAGATGTTAACTTCTTGCTAGAAATGATGGTTCAAGTTTAAATTCATGTTATCTTTGTATTGACCAGGCCTTGAGCCCGGGGCCTTCACACTGAGCTACATCTCAGCTCTTTTTTTGCATTTTTTGAGCGAGGGTCTCATTAAGTTGCTAAATTGCTCAGGCTGGGTTTGAATTTAGGATCATTCAGCTCGGCCTCCCTGGCATGCCACAGAAACATTAAAAGCTGTACATATTTGTAGAGTACTGCATGATGTTTTGATACATGTATATAAGTGGGAATATGTTTGTCCACTAGGGCTGCAGTGTCATTTCTCATTAGGAGGATAACCAAAAAAAATTAAGTTATTTTATTGCGTGCTGGCTGCCGTGCGACTGTAGTCAGCTTTATACCTGAACAATCATAATCTAGCATATTGCCCTTTCTGCCCCGTTCCCTTTGAGCCCACTTTCCAATTCTGTTAGCTCTTTTATTAATGAACAAATGGAAGTTTGAAGCACATTTATTCTCTATTTGTGTGACATTCGTGCCTTTAACTTTCCAGCATTTTATTTTGACACCAAAGTCATTCCAGCAGGGATTTCAGGAGTCGCTGCTCCCGTCCATGTGCAGAGGGGTTTTCCTCGGTTGCTGTGGGAGACTCGGGCAAAACCCAGACAGAAGTTTTTGTAGTTAATGTGTGTGATTAACTGATTGCTGAAGGAGAGGGAACTGGTCAGTGAGCTCCAGTTTAGGGGAAGAAAAGCCAGATAAAATTATTCATCGATAGAGCGAAAACCAGATAAAATTACTCATTGATGAAGCAACAGCCACTTGTGATGTCTCTAATCCATCATAGACATAACTTTTTTTTGTACCGGGGATTGAACTCACAGCCTCATGATTGTCAGGCAGATATAACCTCTGTTGGTGCTGTGGTGACTGCAGGTTCATGTTTGCTGAGGGAAGCAGAATACTTGCTGAATTTCTCTTTTGATGTTTAGTCTTTCCAAGGTTTCTCTAAGTACCTTGTTCCTTTTCCACGTGTTGTAGCGTGTGAGGGGAGGAGGAAGCTCATAAGGCCACCTGGATATGGCCTGCAGAGTATCAGCAACCTGGCTAGTAAAGAAGTCCCTGAAGGAGCTAGAAGTTACATTATAAAAACTAATTTTAGATGAGCTCAACATTTGCTGGATTGCCAAGAGGAATGGCTACTTAGTAGTTGTGGAGAAGTTATTGTGTAACTCTAAAATAATATGGTTTTGTTTCTGTTTAACTATCCTTAAATGTGGTCCCTAAGGAAAAATACATTGTTTCTTACAAATACTGGAATAGGTTTGGAGACTAAAATAGTAGTGAATTATCTGTAAAACAGATAATAAAAAGGAAAGAGCTTTGCACACCATGTGGTGTTAAAGTTTTAAAGAAATGTTATGTGTCAGTACAGTAATCCCTCCTCCCTTTCTTGTAGTTTAGGGAAGCCAATACAGTAATTATAAGATAATCTGATTGTCTCCAACTCCACAGATGACTGAGGTATAACTATTCCTTTTATATGTAAGTAAAATGGCTTGCACATTTCACATTTGATTTAGGAAACTCAATGCATTTACAAATATTTCTGAGAATTTCCAGAAATATTTTGTCAAGTACAAACTCCAATAATTCGATCATTGTGGATCACTTTTGGCTATTGGGTGCTTTTTGGTCCTGTCATTAGACTTTATTTTTTTATGTTTTTCTGTGATACATTCATCCTCCAAATTGATCACGGTCTTTCCTTTATCACCCAGAAACATGCTCAAATAAAACTGACATCACATTAGCAGTTCATCATATTTTATGGAAGTCACAGGTGGACAAAGGGGAGAATTTAAGAAAGAAAACTGGAAACAACTCAAAACACTTTCTCTTCAGAGCCTAGCCTTTTGTGTTACTTTGAAGAACTTTTGATTCTCTTTTACTTGTCCTCCCTAACTATCTAAAAATTTGACTCCTAAACAAAAGACCTCATCTTGGAAGCAACCTTCACTCTCCACAGTGTGAAGGAAGTACTTTAGCAGACTCCCCCTCCAATCTAGACTATATGAAGGGGCCAGATAAATGGCCAAGAGCAGGGAAGACCAAGAGGCTCACTTTTGGAATATGTGATGCCACTTAAGCTGACTTGGGTTTTGCGTATTAGTCATGTATGTAGCAACCTATAAAGTTTAGTCATTACACCCAGTGGTTTGCAGGTTATTTAGAAAAATTTATATATATAATGCAAATAACAACAATGGTTTATCAGCTACACGAGCCTTTTATTTCAACTTTTATCTATCATTTTTATTTCTTGGTCTTATTACAGTGACTGAGACAACCCACTTGAAGTTCACAGAAGGGACAGTAGGGGGCATCCTTTTCTGTTCTGACAGTCAGAGGCAAGTGCTCAGTAGTTCAGCTTTAACTATCTTGTTAGCTGCAGCTACAGTTCTTGGGACTACCCTTTACTGAATTAAGATTTTCTCTTAGTTTTAGTTTGCTGAGGGTATTTTAAAATAAATAGATACAGAACCTTATCAATGAATATCCCGATAGATTTTTACTCTATCGAGATGATTTTATGTCCTTGGTTTGCCATCCTTTTTCTAGCTTGTTATGGATACTGGGATAAATGAATTCTCAATCTTTCTTTTCCTTCTTCTAACTGTACAGCAAACGTGGAGATGCTGGCCAGTGGCTCTGAATATGGTCATCTGACAGCTTCCAGCTGCTGGTTCCCTCAGGGTCCATGTTAATTTTCAAGTCAAGGTTTTGCTTTTCCTGGAGAAAACTCCTGGCCACTGGCTGACCAAAGCAGTGGTCATGCGCTTTCTCAGGGCAGCTCCCTGTCTGAACGAGGCTCTGGGGAGTGGTTGGCTATTGGTGTACAGCACCTGATTCTGTAAAGGGTTGTCTTAACTTTCCTTGTTGCTGAGATGAAACATCCCACGCCCAAAGTTAAAAGGGGAAAGGTTTACTTAGCTCACAATTTTTAGAGGTTTCAGTCCATAATCAGCTGCCTCCTAGTCAGAGTGGCTTGGCAGAGGGGAACTGCAGAGGAGAAACAGTTCATGGCAGGCAGCAGGCAGCAAAAATAAGCAAACGAGATGAGCAAACCTCTTGCTATGCTTTCCGTCTTAGCCAGGTTACTCAGGGCAGGCAGCACTCACACCCTTTCTCCTAGTGGCCTTGAGCCTGGATTGCACAGTGAATCAATCCCAGTGTCACACACTCGAGATTGAGCCACCTCTGAAAAATCCCCACCTAGGATCACATGAGGCTTTGGGGGACAACCAGACACAGCAGTAACAGTGATCCATGCTTCACAGCTGGTTTGGGGGATGCAAAGACATGGAGCTGAATCTGCATCATGGTCAGATGGTACCCTTGTCCCACTCTGCTGATTATCACAGATGGTTATTGTTAAGTGGCACCCTTGCCCTGGAAAAGTCAAGTAGCAATGAAAGCAATTTTTGAAACCTGAGAGCAATTAACAAATCACTGAAAAGATAAAGCATGAGGGTTTGCTAAGAAGACCACATGCTCTGCCTTAGGCTGACAGAAAAGGCTGAGTACAAAGCCCTGCATCCTGGGTGATTCTTCCCTTTCTGTTACAGGCTAGTACTCTGAAGAACAGAAGGGCAAGAGGCAAGAGTTGCCCATATCAGGAGGCGTTTTCCCTGTCCTGGTGCTGCCATGCTTAGAAGCAGGGTTAAGCTGTAATAAAAGCCACTCAGGACATGTTGGGTTAGTTAAGGAGGAAGGTGCCCAGTGGACTGGCAGCATGGAAGGAGATTCCAGGGGTTTTCACTCAAAGGAGTGGAACAGGACACTGGATGGTAGAGTGTCTCTTAGCTTGGATAAACTCTTGAGTGACAGTATTTAACACCTTGGGAATGATACAGACTCGCGGATAGGGTGGTTCCTAACTAAGGAAAATCAGTGTCCAGAGTGAAAAGGTTGAAATACCTCAATTTCTCTGCTAGATGATAAAGTATGAGATTTAACATTTTAAGGAAGTGGGCATGCAAAATGGGTACATTCTGAGTGAGTATACACAGTCCACTAGAGGCTTGTATCTCACTGGAAGGACTGGGGGACACCTAAAAGGTCCAGGCCACCCTGAATGAGTGAGAGGGGTTCAGTGTCGAGTGCCCTCTGTGGGTGTGGCCTGATGGCAGAGAGACCACAGAACTGGGCTCACTGATAGCAACTGGGATGATGCTGCACACACCAGCTGAAGCCACATGGTAGGGTTTAGCCTCCAGAAGCCATGGGGTTGTTACTATGACTACAAACCATTCCAGAGCAGCAGCATGGATCCTGACCCACAGGAAGTGATGGAGGATAGAACACAGCTTTCCTTGGGCACACAATAGGGGAGTTGTGCCAGTTAATCAGAATTGTCAACTTGACTGTGTTAAGAGACTTCTGGGAAGCTGGGTGTGGTGGTACATGCCTGTAATCCCAGAATTTGTGAGACTGAGGCAGGAGGATTACCAGGAGTTCAAGGCCAGCCTGGGCTACATATGGAGATCAAGGCCACCTTGAACTATGTGTCAAAACCCTGTCTCAAAAAATGACCAAAGAAAAAACAAACAGCAAAAAAAGAGACCTTTGGGAGGTGATTGGATCTTGGGGGTACCATGCTCACCGTGGATTCATTCACTGATGGTCATGGTGGATCTCTCTCTCTGGTACTCCTTTCCTGGTTCTGCTCTTTGGCTGCCATGAAAGGAGAGCTTTGCTCCACCGTGCTCTTCTGCTATGATGTTTGTAAATTAGAGTCGGCCGATCATGGACCAAAACCTCCGAGACCATATGAGGCAGTAAACATCTCCTACTTTAGGCTGTGAGTAGCTGTGGTTTAAATTGGGACTCTTTCTTAAAGCCTCACACTCTCAGAAAAAGGGGCTCTGGAGGGTGACATGTTTATGGTAATGCTACAGCTGCCTTGCGGTGGAGGTGGGCTTTGGTCAGAAGATGTGGCTTGCTGGGGATGTGGCCTGCGAGGGCTTCATCTCCCTCCCTGTCTCCTCCCTTCTCTCTGCTTCCTGGCCACCATGACGTCAGCAGCTTTTCTTTGCCAGACCCTCCTTACCCATGCCATTGCTGACTTGGAACCAGCACAGCGTGGTGGCTCCAAGACCTCTAAAAACTGGGAACCCTGATCAGCCTCTCCTCCTTTAAGGTGCAGGTGTTAGGTATTTTGTTCAGGAATGGAAAAGTAACTAAGAAAATGGGTATTGATCCCTTGCCCCAGAAATAGCAAACTTGACCAATACAGAAGCCAACAAAGACGAGGGTGTGTGTGTGTTCATATGAGAGCAAAAAGGAAGAATAGCAGACTGAGTGTAGTTACTTTGAAAATAATTATTGTCCAGTTTCTAGGGATTTTCTAACAACCTCTAGAAAAATCTTTTTCATTTAATTATCTCCTTTATTGTGTTAGTCTGGTTGTTGGTACTCTCAGAAAATATCCAGGAAAGCTAGCTTATAAAGTAAAGAAGATTGTTTAGCTCATATTCTGAAGGCTAAAAGTCCAAAATACAGCAGTCCTATGAGTTCGGCCTCTGGTGAGTGCTGAGTGGTAGATGGCATCACGATGGCAGGAGCACATCCTACTGGAAGGGGGCGCGTCACCAGGCAGAAGCCAGAGAGGCACTCAGGGCTGGACTCATTCTTTAGACTTCCGCTCCTAAGAGAAAAAAAATCCCTTGAGAACTCCCTTAACCCCCTTTGAGGGTGCCTGTGTAATACCTAAGGACATTAGTTAGTTAGCTTTCTGAACCTGTGACACAATATCCAACCCACAAGTTAAAGGAGGAGAGGTTGAATTTGCCCCTGGCCTCTGTCCATGATTGGCTGGCTCCACGGTGGCAGCCTCCTGGCAGCTGGGCAGCAGAGTGGCAGAAGAGCACCAGAGAGGAAGCAGAGTGGGCTTCCTCAGGGCCACGCCTCCACGCTCACCCAGGAGTTGTTTTAGTAATCTGTGAGGTGTTTCTGAATCCAATAAAGTGATACATTAGGTTTAACGGTCACACACTGTCTTCCAAACATCTTGGCACCTCTTGCATTGTCATATTGAGACCAAGCTTCCTACCCACGAACCTTTCAGGGACAAGTCATGTCCGAGCCATAGCACGGGGCTGCAATCTCTGAAAGCTATTGAGAGTTGCTGTGCTCAATTTCGGCAGCACATGTGCTAAATATTGGAGAGTGGCTTTATGGCCTGGCACAGGATCATCTCCATCAATGGTTCTTGTGCCGTGTGTGTATGTGTGTGTGTGTGTGTGTGTGTGTGTGTGTGTGTGTGTGTGTGTGAGTCAACTTTCTTTTTCTATAACAAGAGATGATCAACTTATACATGCAAAACTTATGTTTGGGCTGAGAGCTTTTGAGGCTGTAGTTTGTGACCAGGTGGACACACTGCTTTTAGTCTCTGTTGGAAGCAGCACAAAGGCGCTGTGTGGTGGAGTCCAGCTGCTCACACAAGGGTCACAGTGTCCTTGCAGGGCATGGCTCAGGGGCCTGAATACCTCCTGATAACCCCATCCCCCATGGCTCCACACTTCTCCAGAGAGCCAAGCTGGGGCTGAATTATCACCCTTATAACTTCACTCCTCCTAACCTCACACTTATTTTTCAGAATTCTACCTCACTGTGGCAATGATTATACCTCAACATAGTCCTGATAAAATGACATATCTAAATCAAAGGCACCTTTCCTTCTACCTCACCTGGATCCTTAAATATGGTAGCGGCCCACCTCCTCATGACACCTTGTTTTTTTGTTTTTCCAGACTAACGTGCAGGCATTCATCAATGATAAAGTTGTCCTGGTTAAAACACCTGGCACCAGCTTCTACATGGGCATCAACCGTCATCCCACTGACCCTCCTAAACTCCAGTACAGCACCCCCTTTCAGCAGGAAGTAGTAAAAGAAAGAAAAACTTCACCCTTTTTCCTAATAATAAAAAGATGGGAATGAAAGGATTTTGTCCTGGATGGGAAGCTGCAGTGGTGGGAGGCTGGGAGGCAGAACCAAGGGGCTCTATCTTGAGGTCACCTTTCCTGCCCCTAAGTAATTTACCTGTGGTGTGAAATGAATTCCAATGGGCTACCTGTGCATCACAATGCCCCTTAGGCACCACGTCAAACCTAAGCTATATGTATGCCCCCATACCACGTGTCTGATAGAGAGAAAGCCAGACCTCAGTGGTGGTGGTGGTAAGTTCTCTCTCTGTGTTCTCGGAATAAAAGCCACTTTTATTACATATTTCTTATCCTTTTAGCCACACCAAAAATTCTATCAGTAATCCCATTTGTTTTCTTTTTGCTTTTGTTGCTTGGGCAGTAATGGTTTTATTTTATTGTCTTAGTTTAAATGTTGTATATATTTAAAGTGCATGGCATGATGTGTTGTACACATAAACACAATGAGGCAATTACTATAGTCAGCCAAATTAATGTATCTCCTCGTGGTTACATTTAGGTATTTATTTATTTTGTGGTAAAAGCACCTAAAATCTATTGTCTCAGCCAATTTTCACAGTACAATACAATACAATTAAATATAATCTGTACATTGTACTGTAGATCTACAGAGTTATTTGTCTGCTATAACTACAAGTTTCTATTATTTGACCTGTATTCCCTCACTTTCCCCACTTCTCTATCCCTGGTAACTACTGCTCTGCTCTTTGTTTATGTATTTTATCTTTTCTGTCTCTTTTTTTTTTTTCCAAGATTTCAAATATAAGAGAGATCACGCAGTCTGTGTCTTCTGAGTGGGAGTCTGGCTTATTCACCTGGGGTAACGTCCTCCAGATTCATCTGTACTGTGGCGAATGGCAGGATTCCCTCTTTATCTATCAATCATCATCTATCTCTAATATATCATCTATTTATCATTTATCATCTGTCGTCTATCATCTACCTATTTATCATCTCTCATACATTCTGTCATCTATCTGTCATATCTATCTATTCAACTTCTTTATCCATTCACTTGCCAAGAGATATTGGTTTTCATTTCTTGGCTATTGATGATAGGAGTAAATGTATTCACCAGGAGTAGATTCCTCTGAGTATAAACCCGGAAGAGGAAGTGCTGGAACCTTTGGAGTTCTATTTCTAACACTCGCTGCTCCGATCTGTGTTCCCACCAGAAGTGTAAAGAGCTTTCTTCTCTATTCTCTTACCATTGCATCATTTCATCTTTTCCATTTGCATATTCTAATGAGTGGTGGTAACATCTCATTGGAGGTTTAGTTTGTGTTTTCTTGGTGATTCGGGATATTAAGTCTTTTCACCTACTTGTTGGCCATTGCTGTCTTCTTGGAAAGTGGTTTCCTTTTTGCCCGTTTTTAAACCAGTCTTTTTACTTTTTCACTGATGAACTGTGGGGAAGAGATCCTTACATATTTCAGATATTAATTCCTCCTCAGAAACACAGCTTGCAAATATCTTCTTCAGTCAATAGGCTGTCTTCATTGGTTGATTGTTTTCTTTAGTATACAGAAGGCTTTGTATTAAATGTAGTCCCACTTGTTTTATTTTTGCTGTTGTTGCTTGTGCTTTTGGTGTCTTGGCTCCTAAAAATCATTACCAAGACCAGTGTCACAGAACTCTCGTCCCATTTTTTTTTCCTAGCAGTTTTATGGTTTTGAATTTCAAGTATGGGTTTTCCTAAAATTTGATAGGGGTCCTGTTTCATGTGACTATCCAATTTTCTAACACAAGTTATTGAAGAGAATGTCCTGTCCCAGTGTGTCCTGGCGGGCTTGTTGAAGAGTAGTTGATGGTATACAAGTAGGTTTAATTGTGGACTCCTTATTCTGTTCCATTGGCCCATGTGTCTGTTTTCATGTGAGTACCCATTATTTTGATTATTACTGCTTTGTAATGTAATCTGAAATTGGGCGATTAGATGGCTGTTGCTTTGTTTTTCCTCTGAAAGTTGTTTTGGTTACTCAGGGTCTCTTCTTTATGCTTTTTGAAAATTTAAGAATTGATTGTTCTATTCCTGCACAAAATGACATTGGAATTTTGATAATTATTATATTAGCTCTGTATATCATTTTGGATACTATGGGCATTTTAACAATTATTAATGCTTCTAATTCATGAATGTGAGATAGCGTTATATCTACTTGCCGTTCTTTTCTGTCCAATAGGCTTTGCTGTGATAAGTTTTTGGAGTCCTAGTTTCTATGAAAACCCCTCTTCTATCCTTCATGTTGGGTGTGCTCCAGGCTTTACCTTCTACTCTAGTATCTGGCAAAGACATTAAAATAGAACCTCAAGGATTTCAAGTATTACTTCATGTCTCCCTTCCCCTGAGAAATTGGCATACATCTTTTGACACAGCTTCATTTATAAAAAATAATGCGAAATACTTTTTACCCAATGATTTCAGTTATTTCACTGGAGGGAGGCATTAGTCAGTGTACCCTGTCTGCCACCCCGCAAGAAAAAGAATATTCCACAACATGATTTTCTTTTATAAACTCTTGTCATCTTGGGATATATTTCTGAGCTGAATATGATGTAGTTTTAAAACATTTAATGATTAAAGCAATTTCTTGTGATTTTTTTTCTGAATAGCTTAACTTTTCTATTTTCAATTCACTGTCAGCTTTCTTTCTCCCTCTTGACCCTGTGACATCAAGCAGGGCATTGACAAACGAGCCTTCAGAAGGCTATGCTGTCAGCCCGGTATGATTAGATGTCATGGAAGTGATATGGCTGGGGTTTTGGCTACATAATCACCTCAGGGTCCTTGCCTCCAGGTTGAGATTTAGGAGTGAGAACTTGGAGCTCAGAGGTAATTTATTGTCTTATTTACACAGAAAGCGAAGAGGGAAAATCACCGCACTCTTACCTGGAAATGTCCGTGAGTGATTTTGCCTCACAAAAAGTAATTGGGGATGCAGGGATTAGAAATGAGACCCAAATGGCTACAGAAAGGTTATCCCAGCCGAATTAACACAATTCAAGGAACTAATTTTGTAAGGGTAGAAGAAGATTGCTTTTCACTAGTTCTGTGGAGCATTAGTCCAGGACTGGGCTCAGGTGACAGCTCGGGGAGATGCATAATCCCCATAAACACACATGTGCATACACATTTGTATGCTTACACACGCACACTCCCAGCACACAAGTGTAATCACGTGGTTCTACAACTAGGGGAATTACGGTAAGTGAGTCATTGGATTTTCTTATTTATCTTCCTAGTCCTCAGAGTAATACGTACTCATTGGAAAAACACTGGAAAGTCCAGAAAAATCAAAGCTAATGTTATTTCCTGGTTAAAAACAAGGTGGCAATATGCCAGCATAATTCTTTTCTTCCTTTGGAACTATTTACTCCATATCAGCTTGTTTGAATGATTTCACCCAATCCTGCTTTTCTCCTCCACATATAAATGTATATTAAGTCTGTCCCCGTGTTCATAAACAGCATTTTAATCACGGCAAACTCTCTTAAGAGTGGTTCACAATTTCCCAAATGTCCTTTTTTCCAATCCTGAAGTTATAACAACTTTTTTCTATACTAAAATGAGTCACTGTTGTCCTCAGTCTTGGCCCTAGAAATGTAATTAAAGGTCACTTTCAAATGTCAAAGAAATCTCTAGAAGCTCAAATTCAGCCATCGGCCTGCTCCCCGAGCTTTCTCCCTGGACACTTTCCCAGTGCCAGCCTCAGCTCTGTCTTGGGCACAGCAAACTTTCCAGAGGGTTTCTCCCCACTGGACTTGCTGTGTGCTCCCCGAGAGGACATGTAGGAAGTAAAGGAAGATTCCCCACTTTGTTGTGCTTTTTGACCTTCTGCTGTGTATACGATGCTTCCTACCTGGGAAACCGGCTGGTACCACGTCAAAGTGACCGTGCTAGATGGGCACAGTAGACCAGCATTGGAAACAAGGCTGTTGAGAGTGGGGTGTGCAGACGGCCATCTCACTTGATGTGCTCTACATGTCTAGGACTATTGGAGACCACTACAAAGTAGCTCTGAGCAGGATTTAAAATGAACTCATTGGCTTTCTATGTTTATCTGTGAGTCTGTCCTAGGCCTTGGCCCCTTGCCTGGTGACAGGAGCTGATTCCTAGTAAGTGAGCCTCTATGAATCACTGGTCCTGGCTGAGGCCTGTAGTGGCCTGTGAGGCCAGAGATAACTCAAAGGGCAAGATAAGGCCACAGCTGCGGACACCTTGGCTCCAACACTAATCAAGTAGATAGAGGCTGCAGCTTTAGGACTTACTGTCACAGTGTCACTCCTACCATGTCATCACGGAGATAAGACATTTCTCTTAAATTGATGTGATTTATTTTGTGGAGATGTCCTTGAAGTGACTCCCAAGGTCCTGCTTGTTGCCTGTGCTTTCCTCAGTTTCCCTGCTCTTTGTTTTGGCCCTAATAAATATGGGTGGTCCAGAGAAGTCTCTGTCTTAGCCCTCAGAGTCTCAAATTCAGCTAAAGGGTTTTAACCTCCTGGAGCACTAAAATCAGACCACTTGTCTCACTCATTTAAACCTTCACTGTACACCCATTTGGAAGATTGGGGATCCAGGCCAGGACCTGATATAGAACATTTTCTGGAATATAGTAAGTGATAATCAATTTCTATCTTATTAATGAAGGAAAGAAAAAAACACCTCAGCCAAAGGGAGCAGGTTCCAGGTTTCTGGCGTTCCTTTTTTATATAGGTTGTTCTGCTCACAGCTTGGTCTCCCTTACTCTGCCTCCATGGAGGTTATAGCCGCATCTTTGAATGTGACTAGTACCACAAATAAGCAGTAAATAAACAAACGCTAAGCCAGACCAGTTCCACAGTGAGAGCAGCATAGACTGCCATTACTGGAGTCTGGTCATGGAGGCTTTTACATGGAGAAGCTGATCTAATCCATTTCAGAGTAAATGGTTCTCCATATAAGTTTTTCCTGGATACTGCTGCCTGTGTGGCTCTTGTTAAAATGTGGGAGGACCTAAGTGACACACAAAACCAATGCCAGCCATCAAAACATTATGATTTCATTGCAGGGACGATGTGTGCAAGAATTTGAAAACCTCAAGCAGGATTCAGGGCAGTGATGCCTGAAGATCTGTAATGGAGGACTCCAAGGCAGAAGAGTAGATGATGGGCTGGAGAAGAATAACAACTGTGTGGGGCTTGGGCTGGGTACCAGAGGGAAGGGAAAATTTAGAGGCAAAAATAGAAGAAAATCTTGATTATAGAGGAAAATGATTTGGTTTAGAATGAGCATTATTGCAGAGTTCAGGTTACTAAGTGGGATCTTTAAAATCTTTGGACTTCTAGTAAGATGGTGGAGTGGTGAGCCGCAGAGAAAGACCTCTCTAAGATTTGGTGTCCAGACTCTGGAATACAGGGACATGAGGAAGAGAAGAAGGAGAGATTTGGGACCCCCAGAGCTTAGGAAGGATAAGAAGCAAGAATGCAAGCCCTTGGGGGAGAATGAAGAGAAAGACTTCAGTGAAGAAGAAAGGGTGGCAGGTGGTGCTTTCTCCCTGACCGCTGACTTGCTGTGTGAGAGGGGCAGCTTGAACCTACAGACACGGTGACTCCTGGTGACCCCAGAGGCCCCCAGAGAAGCACACCAGTGGAACACAATAGTGGACACAGGGGATTTCAGTGAATGGTGAGTTATTTGGGTTCAGACATCCCCCAGGAGAGAGTGTCTGACCAGTATCCATCTTGGAGAGGGACCAACTGAACTCAGAACTCAGAGCAGCTGTGGGCTCTATCTAGTGGCTCCCAGTGAGAGGTCAGGGAGCTGAGTTCAACCAGCATAAGGCACACAGACTGCTTTAGGCTGAAAAAATCAGATTCCAGCCTCACAGCCAGAAGCCAGCCTGGACTTCAGTGAAACTAAAGATGCAGAATCGCTAAGATTATTCACTACCCTGCAGGAAATCTATAGCTGGCTTGCTGAGATCAGTCAACTCAGATCTGGACTCTGTCTGCTCACATTGTCTACCAGTGACAGTACAGGCATGCCTTGAAGTGGACATTTTTTTCTTATTTTTTCTCATTTTTGTTATATTTTTCTTGATTGTTCTTGTTTTTATATGTGTATGAATATGGTTTCTACTTTTTTATTGTTGTTCTGTTCTGTTCTTGTATTTATTTCTTACTTTTCTCATTACCCTTGTCTTCTTCACCAGTTTTCCCAAAATTTGTGTGACCCTCCTTTGTCTTCTAGGCTTGCTTATAATTCTTCTTCTTCTTCTTTTCCTCCTTCTCCTCCTCCTCCTTCCATTTCTCTATTTTCCCCCTAACTTCTTTTAAATTTTCTCCCCTGAGTGCAAAATTGAGGGCTTATTTCTATACTTAATTACTGGTTTGATTTAGATTTTATTATATAACCACAAATCTACTTCATATAGTTAAAGCAAATTAACAGATACCTCAGTTTGTCATTTTCTGGGCTGTGTTTGGTGATATTGTTATTGCTGATTGTCGATATTGGTCAGCATGATGTAATTGTTTTAACCAGTTGTTCTTCCTAGTATACAAGACTGAGATTGCCCTCAGGTCACAAAAAATGATATAGACCAGTGCCAAAGAACCAGGGACTGGGCCAAGTAGGCAGTAACTTCTCATCTCCAGGAAATTGAAGAGGTATGATCTTGCAGCAGACTCAAAATCAGCTACACCTGGAAGATATTGCTGAGAAATAGTCATCTCCTCAGGGTTTTAAATATTAACAATAAATCTGTTCACCATATGTGATTTACAAGCATCAACCCAGGAGTTAAAACACACAAAAAAAAAAAGAGAAAGAAAGAAAGAAAGAAAGTAAGAAAAAAAGAGAAAAAGAAAATGAGAAGACACTTAAGATGCAAGCCCAGACTTCCAGCTCATCAAAGGTAAACCCAGGGGATAATAAGGTAGAACAATTTCAAAGCTACCCACCTGAACTCTCCAAAATGCTAACAATGGAAGTAACAAGGCAGATGAATGATGTTCTAGAAAAAATCAAGTCAGAAATAATTTCTTGGATAACTACAGAGATGACGACCAAAATGAAAAACATGGTTAGTGACTCCAAAGTGGATATAGATTAAAAAAATAGAGGAGCTTAGGAAAATGATAGAATCCATGAGCTCTCATAATAGGAAAGAAATAGAATCCAAGAAACAGATTCAATCCCATATCCAGGAGTTTAAAAATTCCATTGAAGTCTATGCAGCAGAATGAGCCCTTATGCAGGCAGAATGTCAGCTGTAGAAACAGGATTATGGTTAGCAATCATGAAAAGAAAGATTTCTTTAAAATAGCAAGGGACTGTGAGAAATCAGTCCAGCAGCTGCTAGATTATGCAAAAAAGAATGACGTAAGATTGATCAGAAACAATGAAAAACACAAGAGATAGTTCAAGTAACATAAAAAAAAGCCTGTTTGCAGAAATCATGGCAGAAATCTTCCCAAGCAAGAAAAAAAGGAATCTGACATACAGATAAATGAGGCATTTGGAAGTCCAATTCACCATGAGAAGAAAAAACACTTACACTAAGGCATAATGTATAATAAATTCAAGACAAGAACAGAATACTAAAATATGTTCCAAAAAAATCAGCTATAAAGGAAAGCCCATCTGAATCACAGCAGATTTCTCAACACAAACCCCCAAGTGAAGCTGTGAATGAAAACAACCTCCAGCTCAGACTGATGTGCCACACAAAACTATCTGTCAAAGTTAATGCAGAGGCCACGTGTGGTGGCTCACACTTGTAATTCAAGTGCTTGAGAGGCTAAGGCAGGAAAACCACTCTGAGTTTGAGGCCAGCCTGGGCTAGGAAGTGAGTTCATGGCCAGTCTGAGCTGCAAAATAAGACCCTGTCCAAAAAGGACAAAAAAATTGATAGAGAAATAAAATATTTCTATGACAAAGAACCCCAGAGGAAATTCATGAACACCAAAATGTCCTGAAGCCTATTCTAAAATGAGATAACAAGGATTACAAATCCATGAACTCAAACAGAATGAATCCACCAGCCATGACAAGCAATTAAACAGAAGGGGGAAAACAGAGCCAACCACAGGAAAATAACATGACAAAGACAAGTTAATATATATCACCATCAATGTTAATGGTCCCAATTCACCAATCAAAAGAAATAGACTGATAGAATGGGTCAAGAAGCAAGATCTAACAATATGCTGATATAAGAAGCACATTTAACACTTGGCATGGTGGCATACTCCTATAGTCACAGCACTTGGGAAGCTAAGACAGGAGAATTGCTACAAGTGTAAGGCCAGCTGGGGCTACATAGTGAATTTAAGGCCAACCTGAACTACAAAACAGGACACTGTCTAAAAAAGAGAACAAAACAACAAACCCCCACATTTAAATACAAAGAAATTCAGAGACTAAAATTCAAAGGATGCAAAACAATAGTCCATGCAACAGGAACCCAGAAAAAAAGGAGGGATAACTATTTTATTTGTAGATAAAATGGATTTTAAGCCAAGACTGATTAAGAGAGACAAAGGATATCACTGCATCTTTGTAAGTAGAACAATCCAAGAGGAATATATAAAAATAATAAATATATATGCACCAAATACCAGTATACTTAACTATACAAGACAAATATTAATGGATAAAAATATCATATAAACACTAATACAGAATCTCAGTACCTCTCAAATAGACAGATCAACTAGACAGAAACTCACCAATGAAATATTACTGAACCAATGGACTTTTAAACCAATGGACTTAGTAAATGTCCACAGAGTGTTCCATCCCTCAACATCAGAATACACAGTATTCTCAGCTGCACATGGGACATTTTTCAAAAAATATCACATACTAGCTCATAGAACATGCTCAAGTAAATGCAAAATAACTGAAATTATCCCATGCATATTATCAGGCCACAGTGCAATGAAACTGGAAATCAAGGGCAAAAGGAACTACAAGAACTTCATAAACACATGGAAATTAAGTAACACCCCCCTGAACAACCAATGGGTAACAGGTGAAGCTAAGCAATAAATTAGACATTATCTATAATTAAACAATAATGCCAATACAACATACTGGAACTTATGGGATACAGTGAAAGCAATCCTACAAGGGAAATTTATAGTGGTGAACACCCATATCAGGAAAACAGAGTGAGCTCAAATAAACAACCTAATGTTGAACCTCAAGCTTCTAGAAGAAGTAGAGAAAGTGAAGCCCAAAGCTCATTTGAGGGGTGAAATGGTAAAGATCACGGCAGAAATTAATGCAATGGAGAAATGGATCAAAGAGTTGGTTTTTGAAAGATTAAATAAAATTGACAAACCCTTAGCCAACCTTATCAAAAAACAGAAAGACTCAAATCTGTGCAATTAGGAGCAAAAAGGATGAAATCACAACAGATCCTGTAGAAACCCAGAAGATCAACAGTATCAACTTTAAGAACCTGTATTCTAATAAGATGAAAAACGCAGAAGAAATTGACAGATTCCTAGGCACGTATGAATTACCAAAGCTGAATCAAGAATATATAAAAATTCTAGGTAGAATATATAAAAATTCTAGGTAAATCAGTATCAGTCAATGAAATTGAAGATGTAATTAAAAATCTACCAAAAAAGAAAAGCCCAAATGCTGACAGATTCACAGCTAAATTCCCCATCTTTGGATGAAATTTACAACAAGTTCTATTAACATGTCTTAGTTACTATTCTCACTGATGAAGCAAAATATCTAGCACTCACAAGTTGAAGAAGGGAAGGTTTATTTTGGCTCACAGTTTGTAGAGGTTTCAGTCCATAGTTAGATTGCTCCAGGGCAGGGTGGTACGGCAGAGGGGCCCCATAGAGGAGAAACAGTCATGGCAGGGCAGGCAGGAGAGAGTACGCCTGAGTGTCCTCTCTCACTTTATACTCCGTCCAGGGTATGGACCTATTGACTGGGGCTACCCACCCCCCAGGTGGGGCTTCCTCTTCTGTGTACCCATTCAACCACACCCAGAACTGTGCTGATTTAACTAGGGTGCTAATCCAAATATCCTTTTTTATTTAAGAGAAAAAAAAGACACAGGAAAAAAAAATAAAAAGCAAAAGAGACAATCAACAACAAGCCCAAAATACTAACAATAAAGCTTTCAAAGCAAGATGATAGAAGTTTAATAGTGGTTGTTATATTGCACATTGTTATCTTCAAAAGGGCTGCTTAGATTGCCAGATATAGACATGCAAAACTGATCTGATCATATGAGTATTAACTATTCTTTTCTAAGAACTAATAAAATTAGTAATATAGTCATCTTAGCTATCATATATATATATATATATATATATATATATATGTATAAATTTATGTCTTTTTCCTATTCCTGTCCTTCTCTCCCCCCACTATTCTGGTTACTTTTCCCCTTTGAGCAGTTTTTTACCCTTATACAATATTTATTCAGATTTTGGATCCTACTTGCTGTTTCAGTCTCTTAAATTAGGGAGACAATATAGTACTTACACAGGTGAGTCTGATTTATTTCACTTATGAGTATGGTCTCAAGTCATACCCATTTACCTATAAAAGCCTCAATGTAGTCTTTTTTTTATAGCTGAGTAGTACTCCTTTGTATAAAAATACCACATCTTTTTTATCCATTCCTCAGTTGATGGACACTTGGGTTGTTTCCAAGATCTGGCGATTACAAATTGTGCTGCTATAAACATGGGTGCACATATATCACTATAGTATGATGCTTTCAGTTCTTCTGGGAATATGCCTAGAAGTGGAATAGCTGGGTCAAATGGGGCTTCCAGTCCCAGCTTTTTGAGAAATCTCCGGACTGACCTCCACAATGGTTGTATTAGTCTACACTCCCACCAACAGTGCAGGAGAGTTCCTTTTTCCCCACAGCCTCTCCAGCATTTGTTGTTGGTGGTTTTCTTGATCTTGGCCATTCTTTCAGGAGTGAGATGAAATTTCAGTGTGGTTTTAATTTGCATTTCTCTAATGACCAGTGATGGTGAACATTTATTTGCCGTTTGAATTTCTTCATCTGAAAATTGTTTATTCATCTCAGATGCCCATTTTTGGATGGGGTCTTTGAATTTTGGGTGTCCAATTTTTTTTAATTCTTTATATGTTTTAGACAGAAGTCCTCTGTCTGAGGGGCAGTTCACTAAGATTTTTTTCCCAGTTTGTGGGTTTTCTTTTCACTATGCTGGAGATTTCTCAGTGTGATTTTAATTTGCATTTCTCTAATGACCAATGATGATGAACATTTTTTTCACGTATTTATTTGCCATTTGTATTTCTTCATCTGAGAACTGTGTATTCACTTCAGATGCCCATTTTTGGATTGGATCTTTGAATTTGGGGACCTGACTTTTAAAAATTCCATATATGTTCCAGATAGAAGCTCTTTGTTTGAGAGACAGTTGTCTAAGATATTTTCCCAATTCATGGATTATCTTTTCATTCTGTTGGAGATTTCTTTTGGCATGCAAAAAAATTTTAATAAGACAAGATCTTCAGTTGTTGATTCTGGGAAGTATTTCCTGTGCAGTTTGATTTTTGCTCATGAACTCTCTGACTACCCCTATGTCGTCAAGATTTCTACCTACTTTATCTTCCAGTAGATTCAGTGTTTCTGTTTTAATATTTAGATCTTTGATCCATTTTGACTTTAGTTTACTGCATGGTGATAGACAAGGGTCTAGTTTTAGTTTCTGCACATGGAAAGCCAGCTTGTCTAGCACCACTTATTTAGAGTCTATCTTTCTTCCAGTGAACATATTTGGCCCCTTTGTTGAAAATAAGGTGGCTGAGTGTGTTTGTAGTTGTGTGTGTTTGTAGCTGTATCTTCTAATCTATTCCATTGATCTTCAGGTCTGTTTTTATTCCAGTACCAGGTTAATTTTATCGTAATAGCTTTGTAATATAATTTCAAGTCAGGGATTGTGATGCCTCCTGCCTTGCCTTTGTTGCCCAGAATTGCCTTTAGGTCTCTTCTGGTTCCAGATGAATTTTAAGAGTGATTCTCTAATCTGTGTGGTATGCTAGAGGTCCAAATACCACATATCCTTCATTCATATTCACACCCTAGATCCAGCCACCTCCCAAAAGCCCCACCTATAACTGCAAAAGACTTTGTAGGGACATCTGGATACAAGCCATAGCATATGTCACATCTCCTTTTTGAGTTGAGTACAAATATAAACCTGGCCAAATTTTTAAAATTACAATTATTGTCACTTGAAATGTAACTATTTCAAATCGATATTTTCTGTATTCAAAAATACATAAAGTCTTAGTATGACAAAACTATGTAAATTATCACATTGTTATCATTGTATATTAATTACATGTCAAAGTGATGATATTTTGGATGTATTGGCTCAAATGATGTATTTTATTAAAATTAGTGGTGTTTATGTCTTTTCACTTTTTTGGTGTGGCTACTAGAAAATTTAAAATTATAGGTGCAGCTTGTGTTTGTGGCTGGTGTTGTGTCTGTGCTGGACAGGCTGATTTTGAGCTTCAGCTGGACTGCTGGACCATGGCCAGTCCTTAAAGAATTACCAACGTCACGTGGTTTAGGGCCCCACACTGCCACTCCTCCTCTGGAAAACACAACCTTGCTCCACTTCCTGCTCAAATCTCCAGAATGCTGCATAAACAGAAAAACACAATTTGGCAAGAATGGATCTGTATGTGGGGCACGCAGGTACCGAGAATTAGGTAGTGGTTAAGAGAACTAACTTGGGCAGCCAGTTTTGCTGTTTTATTAATTATAAGATCTGTTTTGAATTCAACTGGATGAGTGACAGACACTCCCAGGTGTTTGCCCAAAGCTCTGTGCCTCTGTTCAGTTTTCAGCCTTTTTTTTTTCTTCTACCCAATCACTCCTTTTGCAAAATCCCCAAAACTCCCTCATGCCTTCTTGTGGGGATGCAGAGCTGGGACTCCAAGGACCTTGTAGCCATTTCCGCTGCCAGGCAGATAAAAAATTGTGCACAGCAGAGCTCCTTGCTCGGAGCGGCTCTGGAAGAGAAGCTGAAGTTGGCACATTTGGATGCAGCAGGGACCTGAGATAACTGAGCTGGTTTCTTTCGATTCAGCAGTTTCCCAGCACTGAGAGGACGCTTCAGCCCCGCGGACAGCTCAAGGACAGGGACAGGCCAAGCGGAGCCCATGAGTGACGCTGGGTGCACGACCTTCCAGCCCACAGCGGCCCTGTGTCCACATGTCAGCCTTCATCCAGGGGTGGCCCAGGGGCAGCACAGAGCCAGCCCCTAGGTACAGTTAAGTGTGCCTTCTGGTCTCCGAAGGCAGCTGAGGTTCCCGGTGCCCTAACTCACTTGCAAAACTGGTCAAGCTCTCCTCCAAGCAGGGACTCTTCCTGCCAGTATTATTTCTGTAGGGAACCTCTATGGCGCACAGTTGTGCTCCCCGCTGTGTTTGTTTGGTCTCTTTCTCCACTGCCCCTCCCCCACCCCAGGCTGGTAAAAGCACGGCCTTTCTTGAAACTGGATGCCAATTGGGTCTCTTCCAGCTGTGACCAGAAGGGGCCTGGCAGTGCCTCCACTGAAGCAAGATCTATCAGGCTGCCGGATGCCAGGGGCTGCAGCCTGGGAAAAGAGACAGACACTTGGGTGTTTCCCACTCACACATTTAACAAATAAATATTTAAATGCAGTTATGCTGTGAGCTCAGCTCTCTGCGAGCCTTGGAGAGCTCAGATAAATCAGGCACAAATCCAGCCATGTGGACTTTTACAGCCTGGGGAATGTGATGATTGTCACCAGCGAGGCACATACATGGGAGAAGGAGCCCAGCAGAATAGGGAGGCTCGAGCAAACAAGAATGGGAAAGGAAATGGACATTTCATGAAAGTGCAGCTCAGCTGGCACTGAAACATAGGTATGGCTTGGCTCTAATGCACTAATCTCAGCACTATTGACATTTGGGACAATACTAATTATTATGGGGACTGGACTGTCCTGTACATTCTAAGATGTTTGGCAGCATCCCTGGCTTCTACCCACGACATGCAAATGAAACCCTGTCTTAGTCCATTTTCTGTTGCTCTAAAAATGCCTGAAGCAGATGCTTTATATAGCTGGCGGCATACAGATCTGAGCTTACAGCTCTGGGGATTCAAGAGAATGGTTCAGTGCCTGGCGAGGGCCTCCTTGCCACATCACAGCACGATGAAGAAAGAAATGGAACTGGCCGCATGCAGAAGGGGCCAGTGTGTGGAGTGGGCTTGCTTTCCTACTCCCACTTCTGTGGGCACTGACTCCCTCTGTAAGATCAGCATCCGTCCCTCTTAGTGCAGGTCATGATGACCTGGTCACCTTCCACTTGTCCCTTCTGCAGGTTCCACCACCCCTCAACATCACCACGCTGAGAACCGAGCTTCTAGGACGTGGATTTGGGGGTCACTTTCAAACCAAGCAAACCACATCCAGTTGTGACAACCCAAAATGTCCTCAGACACTGCTGGACATCCCCCACTCAGCAAAATCAATGCCTGAAAACCATTGCTAGAAAGGAGACTATTCTAAAATAAGAAACAAGTGAGGGATGGGAGACGGCTGGTGACCCAGTTTGCCTAGAATGTGGGGTGTGTGCAGAGCACATGCTCAGGTGAAACCATGGAAAGTTACAACAGGAGGTCCACACCATGGGGTGACGTGTCATGACTACATCTGTTTCCTTCCACCATGTGTTCCAAGCACCTGGAACAGAATCTGATGCTTAGCAGGAGTTCCACAAGGCCTCAGATGCTCTCTGTTTCATTCATTGCTATGTCCTCAAGCCATAGCCCTCTACCTGGCAAGAAACAGGAGCTCAATTTATTATATGAATGAGATTTCTTCTTGCAGGACTGCCATAAAAATTCTTATATATTGGTTCTTTTGTTGTTGTTGCTGAGATAAAATACCTGATACCCAAAGGTAAAGGAGGAAAGGTTTATTTAGCTTACAGTTTGTGGAGGTTTCACTTCATAGTTGGCTGGCTCCAAGGCAGGGTGTCATGGTAGATGGGCATCACAGAGGAAAAATAGTCCATGGCAAAAGCAAGCAAGTGACTAACACTCTTTTTGTCCCTAAGTCTTACCAAGGCTGCCTGCTCTTAGGGTGGGTAGCACTCACATCCTTAATCCCAGCATCGCACTGTGAGTTGATCCCAGCAGTGTGTCTGTGGTCCCAGCAGCAGAAACCCTAGATTTAGCTGTCTCCAAAAAGCCCCACCTAGGGAGAGAAGGAGCAAAGATGGTGATAGATAACAGCAGACTACAGAGGCTCCCTGAGATAGTCAACTTAGAATTCAACATAATACAGCATGGGGAGTCCTGAACAGATGGAGATAAATTCTCTCATCCCAAGAAAAAACTAAGGTGAGAAGAACCAATCAAACATATAGTCCCAGTGCTACTACTGGAATAGCTAAAGTTTCAGTGCTCCCGCTGCAGTGCCTGAATCCAAGTGGCAGCGACTTACTGAGCTGGCTGAAATCCCGCTGCTTTGACTCACTGAAAACACAGTCACACTGAGGTTGAGGGTTGGCGATCCAGAGAGCTGAGCTGGCAGGGAACCTGCAACAACCTGTGGTGAGTGATGGGAATAAAACCATTCCACACAAAAGGGGGCTCCAACAGGTGACATTCTGGGACCAGGCAGACTAGCAGGAACAAGGGGCAGCAGTGACTTCAGTCAGCCATTCTCTTCCCGAACGGGACTGGTGGAGCCACATGACCTGGCTGAGACTCAATAGGTTATCCAAAATCAATTCCCTAAGTTGGCGGCGCACACTAACGCAGTGAAAGCCTCAGCAGGTTGACTGACCTGGAGGGGAGGGGCCGGCATATGCTGCCCCTGTTTGCAACTCACTAGCACACTGCAATGGGAAGGGTCACCTGGCCAGTGTGTTTCAGAATTGTAACCAACAAAGAAAGAAACTGGGGCCTCCTGGAAGAAACCAAAAAGATGGGAAGAGGAAGCAACAACACAAAGTCCCCAGGTTCCAACCTGAGAACACTGACCCAAATACAAAGGAGAATGAGGACAGCAAACATGCAATATCAGATACTGCACCAGTGGACTTAAAGATATATATATTTGGGAACTCATAGACTAGTTCAAAAGTGAAATATTTAGCCAAGTAAAGCAAGATATAAGAATATTAATAAAAGAGATACTAAGCACCCCTCAAGCAGACACAGATGGAAGAATGGAGGAACTCAAACAAAGGAGAGAGTCATTTTATGAAGAATATAAAGAAAATATAGAATACATGAAGCAGATTCAAAGAGATTACCAGGAAATTAAAAACTCTATAGAAGGCTGGCAAATCTGCTTGAAAGAAACTAAGGATAGATTATCCAAACTGGAGGACAGCTTTGCCATGTGGGATTATGAAAGGAAAAACTTTTTAAAAATAACAGGGAAACAAGAAGTAACAATAAAAGGCTAGAAGACAACACGATCTATAACTTGAGAATAAAGAATGTGAATGAAGAAGCAGGGAACAAACAAAGGAACTACAAAGGTTGTTCACAGAAATAATTAAGGAAAACTTCCCAAACACAGGAAAAGGGAATGATACTCATATATATGAGGCATACAGAACTCTAGCCACCTACAACCAAAACAGAGCTACACCCAGGCATACACTAATCAAGATCCCAGAAATTCAATATAAGAAAAGAATATTAAAAGTTGTTAGAGACAAGAAACAGATCACCTATAAAGGAAGGCCCATCAGAATCACAGCAGACTTCTCAACACAAACCATCAAGTCAAGAAGAGCGTGGGGTGAAATATTCTAGGACTTGAAAGAAAATAACCTCCAGCCCAGATTGATATACCCTGCTAAACTGTCTCTAGAAATTAATGGAAAAACAAGCTGCTTCCAAGACAAAGAGGAACTTGGGAAATTCATGTGACCACCAATCCAACTCTACAGAGAATACTGTAGTGCATTCTAGAGAGAGAGAAAAGTACTAGGATTCCAGGAACAGTGGCAGAGAGGCCTCAATGAATGGAGCAGAAAACAGAATGAAGAAGATAAACAGACAACTGATGGCAAAAAAAAAGAGCATAACAGAAATGAGGCAGAGAAGGTTGGTTATAATCTCTAATATAGACGGCCTTGATACATTAAATTAAAAAAAAGAACCACACGTAGAGTAGATCAGGAGGTAGGGTCCACCGAGATGCTATTTTTAGGAAATATAATTAACATGAAAAAGAGTACACGGACTGAAAATCAAAAATGAGGAAACAATGCTCTATGTGACAGAGAATCAGAGAGCAATAGGGGCAACTAGGCCAGTATTTGTGGATAAGTTGGAAAGACAGGCTTTAGTAGGTAAAGGAATACAACTAGAGATCAAGTCCAGGAGAGAGAAGGTTTGGAAACACTTAGGTAAATAGCAGATTGCCCCCCCCACAATTTAAAACCAAGGGTCTTAGTGAGACCCAAAAATGCACAATGTACCCTGAGGAAGTGAAAGGGGAGGGAGAGTCTTAAAAAAGATGTCAGAAGATATTGTTAATAGTGTATCAGGATTTAAAATCCACATTACTTGCACCACTCTGCTCAGATAGATTTTATTCTGTCCCAGTTTGTCTACTTGCATTAGATTTGAGGGCACAGACAGTTATCCCAAAAATATCAGGATACAGCACAGTAATCATCTTTAATTTCCTATTAACTTAATCTGGAGCCTTGTATGACTTATACTGTTTTATCATGACTGATCTTAGTTAAATCTGGTTTGTTTGATTGCTGTTTGGTATCGACAGATTTTATGCAAACCTGATATGATTGATAGTATCAAGTCTGAGAGTACAGACAACTATACTGAAGATGACAAGACTCACTACGATACACATTCTGGTTTGATTATTGCCTGTTTTTGAGGTTTTATACTATATACAAAGTTGTGTTTTTATTAATACTGTTATGTACTGATATATTCAATTGTACTATGTCTGATGATATAGCCAATTCTTTTGAAGATAATAAGAGACAACACAGGAACTATGGTAGAACTCCTTGTACAATGGTCTTATATGTCTTTTTCGTTTTATATGTTTATAGGAATATGTTTTGTCTTGCTTTGTTTTGTTTCTCTGTCTAATATAGAAAGGATAGAAATACATGTTAAGACTCAAGCATGTATAGAACCTATGAACAGTTTATGAGAACTGATCTTATGACACATGATGAAATGAACAGATATTTTGAAGAAAAAGAGACACTAACATACCCAGTGCTGATCCTGGCGTGTCATAATGTGAAACCCAGCATAGTATTATTCTTTATTCAGAGTGATATTAGCCTACTTGGGTTTGTTCAATTTCAACATAATTGAAGATATGGATAACTGCATGTTTAAATGTATAGGATTGATAACTATATTTCTAAGTTTTTGTTGGATAGTTGAACAGAACTGGTTGCAGTTACACTGTTTGAACCCCCACTTTATATGCTCCACTTTAGTATCCTGAATAACTATTTTTAAGAGGACAACCTGTAATCATTAACTAGTGATTTCTTACTGCTCATTTTTTTCTTTGAAAGTATGTATTATTTCTATCCATTTTCTGTTTTGTTTAGTCTTTCTTTAAATAAAGTTTTAAAAAAAGACACTACAGTACCCAGTGCTGATCCTGGAGTGTCATGATGAGAAATTCAGCAATACTATATTATTCTTTGTTCAGAATGATTTTAGCCTGCTTTAGTTTGTTTAATCTCAACACAAATGAAGATGTGGATAACTGCATGTATGTTTAAGTGTATAGGATTGACAACCATGTTACTAAGTTTTTGCTGGATAGTTGAACAGAACTGTTTGGAGTCTTGCTGTTTGAATTCCCACTTTATATGTTCCACTTTTGTATCTTGAACAACTATTTGTAAGAGGACAGTATGTAAACATCAACTAGTGATTTCTTACTGTTTATTTTTTCTTTGGACATATATACATTATTTCTATCCATTTTCTGTTTTGTTTAGTCTTTTTTAAAATAAAATTTAAAAAAGAAAAGAAAAACCCCACCTATAACCACATGGGGACATCTAGATACAGCCATAACATTTTGTTTCGTTTACTTTGTTCTTTTAATATGGTGAGAAACTTCTCTGATGTTGCTTCTCTTTTTGGCTTCTCAGAGTTTTCATCTTTAAAATAGTAATAAAGAGCCCAGTGTGGTGGCTCACGTCTATAAATCCCAGCACTCGGGAGGCTGAGGTGGGAGGATTGTTGGGAGTTGGAGACCAGCCCGGGCTACAAAGTGAGCTCAAGACCAGCCTGAACTGCATAGCGAGACCCCCATTTCAAAAAAGACAAAAAAAAAAGTAATAAACACGAGAGGGGAGGGGTTAGAGATAGAGATAAAGGTAAAGGTTGAGGCAGAGCTAGAGATACAGATATAGATACAGATACAGACACAGATATAAATGTTAGAGACGCAGGGAATTCAAGTGTCCCCCTGTGGCCTGACCTCTCCATCCCTGAGACCAGTCTTCTGCCCCAGGGGTGACCACCACTGTTCTGCCACACATGTTGGGCACTCCCGTCGCTGTCTCTTGGCTCAGGTGGTTCCCTCTTGTCCTAGTTACTTGTCTGATTGTTGCTGAGACAAAATACTTGACACCCAAAATTAAAAGGGGTAAAGTTTATTTAATGTAATTTATTATTTTTTGAGACAGGGTCTCATTATGCAGTTTGAGTTGGACTTGGGCTCACTTTGTAGCCCAGTCTGGGCTTGAACTCGCAGTGATCCTCCTGCCTCAGCCTCCTAAGTGTTAGAATTACAGGTGTGTGCCACCACACCCAGTGAAAAATTTATGCAGCTCACAGTTTGTAGAGGTTTCAGTCCATAACCAGCTGGCTCCAAGGCAGGGTGGAGTGGCCGAGGGGCAGCTGTTCATGCACCAAAGGGCAGCAAAAGCAAAAGGGATTTAACAGCGTCTTCCTGTCCCTTTTAACTTATCCAGACTGTTGGGATTAGGGTGATGCCAAATGAATCGGTGGGCTGATTTAGGAATCATACACTCGTAAGCCCAGCATCACACACTATAGATTCAGCTACCTCTGAAAAGCCCTATGACTGCATGAGGCTTTGGGGGACATCTAGAGACAAACGATGACACCTCTCTTGCCTGCCTTCCAAATGCCACTCATCCTTAAGACTCATGTACATCTCCTTCTCTGGGGAGCCACTCTCCGGTCACCCTGGGAGTCTTTTTATTTGTCTCCTCTGAATTCCAACACCTATTGTCCAATCTTCTTTTGAATATCAGCAATTCTGGCTTATGGTATTATTGCAATTTTTAGATGAATATTCAGTTCCCTGAAGGGTGCTGCTTGGGCCTCCACGTAACCTTTGGCTATCTAGCAGTCAGCCTTGCACAAAGATACCAGTGAATAGCTGTTACTTGATTGTAGCGTTATGCTCCTTGGCTATGTTCTTTTTGCTGAAGTGGAGAACACACACACACACACACACACACACACACACACACACACACATACCAGCAATCCATGCAGCTCCTATTACAACACCTTTATGCCTTAGACACACTACACTATACGCAGAATGTAATTTATTTCCTGTGTCCTCAAAAAAAATGATCTGCTGTAAACTGTAGTAGATGATAATAAATGAGATGCATGTAATTTTTTTTGCAGTAAGCTTTTAATAAACACATAAATTTCAGCATCTGTTCTTATTGAATTTCCTGACATATTGGAATTGATCTGAGGTCTCATTGCAGTGGGAAGCATGAACCAGCTTCTTCCCAGGCTCTTAAACCCAGCCAGGAGGGACTAATAACGTGGTTTTCCCCTTTGAGGAGCCCAGCTCTTTGGCAAAAGTCAAAGTGCCACCCTACAGCCTCAACATCCCACCCCTCCGATCTCTTTTCCATGGTCCAGGCTTTGATGGGAGCAGGGACAGTGGTCACTGCCGGAACAGTAACCTCCCCTTGTGACATGATTTTGATTCTTATTATCCAATTCTTTAATTTTCTCATCCTCTTGTGGTCCTTCACCCCAGGAACCTCAAAAGCCTAACCAGTTGTGATGTCCTTTGGGAACCATTCTTCATGGCAATATCCTAACCCCTGTTCCAGTTGCACCATGGTTCAGTTTAAACAACTTGGCCTGGCAGAAAATGATCCCCTAGATATATGTCAGCCTTCTTCAGAGGCTGAAGCAGATGCCCATTAAGTGCCATGGGGCAGTACGTGCAAAGGTGGCTCAGAGCCCTCCCAGAAGCTTCACCCAAGTGTCTCCAGGACATGGAGTTTCATTAGCATGCTGGCCGTGATTTCTCATTGTCATAGAAAGCAGCTTCTTTGTCCAGTATTTGAGCTCCTATCTGGGCTGGGCTGGGCTTCTTCCTTTCTTTCCATGGTTTAAACTGCTTTATTAGTGTTAAGTGTGTTATAAAAAGTTATGAACTGATAAGCCTAGGTTGTTACCGACAGCTCAAAGGGACAAATATCAGTGACAGTGTCACAAGGCAAACTGCCCAGGTTACTAGAAAAGGAACTTGATTCCTTCTCTTAGGAAGAATAATCCTAACATGGAAATCACTGGATTTCCCAGAAGCACGCATCTAAGAGGAAGGCAGAATGGCTATATCCCCAGCCACTCTGTGCGTGCCTGTGCGTGCGTGCGTGCGTGCGTGTGTGTGTGTGTGTGTGTGTGTGTGATTTTGAGACAGGGTCTTGCTGCTCAGGCTGGGCTCAAACTTTCAACTGTCCTTTTTCAACCTTCCAGGATGCTGATGGCAGATGTGCACCACCGCACCAAGGTGGCCTTTTCTTTTTTATATGCATGCAAAATAATTTCAATGATCCCTGGTTGTCAAAGAGATGCTTGGCAATTCTAAGAAGGCCATATCATGTCCATTATTTGGAAGAAGTTGAGAGAACTTGGCTGGGAAAAAATTGTCCCAAGAGTGGAAGACAGCTGTTTGCAAGGTTTTAAAATTTCCCCCGTAGAAAGGTTTGGAGACGTCCAGGATGTGGAAAGACGCAGTGTGCCTTACACAGTTGCATCTGCCCGAAATCAGCACCAGATGAACTGAGTTATGATTGGTAATGCTGTGAGGTTTCCGTGTTTTCCTATGATTTCTGAATATCCCAAAACTGGACTGTGGTTCTAAGAGGTGGATACTGGTGCCTAGAAAACTGGCTATGACATTTACACCCTTAAGTTTTCTGTGCCTCCGTTTCTTCATCTCACAAATGAGTGTACTCCTGCCTCCTGAAGGCTTTAGGAGGGTCAGAAAGGCCTTAGGAGCAGACCTGGTTCAGGCCAAGTACCACGTGAGTGTCTACTGCTGCAGCTGCGGGCACGACTTCCGTTACTGAGGGAGGGGAGCGGAGTCCAACTTTAAGGATTATGACTCAGATCTGTTGGGAAAACCAACTTAGTGAGCAGGGTCCTGGGATTTAGGCCCCTGGGCCTAAAGCTCTCGTCCTGTCATTAACTGTGTGATCTTGAGCAAGAAATATACACAGTGGGTCTTTCTATACCAGGATCTGCATCCACGGATTCAATGAGCCATGGATCAAAAATATGGTGAAGCCTATGGTGCATCTGTACTGAGCACACCCTGACTCTGCTTGTCCAAGGCCCCAGACAATGCAGGGTGATAGCTATTCATGAGCATTCGTGTTGTAAAGGCTTGGAGTGTGACAAACCACCTCGAGATGGTTTGAAGCACGTGCGAGGGTACACACAGATTGTATGCAACTATGGCTCCATCTTGCACAAGACACTTGAATGTCACAAACTTCAAACCCTGGAAATAATTCTCCGTAGATAATAAAGGATCACTTTATCTTTTAGAGCTATTTTCTTTGTTCGTGAGATGGGGAGATATTAGTACACACTCTGTAGAACTTTAAGGATTGAAAAAGGAAATGTTAAAAAATACTCGGCATAGTCCTGACACATAATGAATGCTCAAGCTTATTAATATGATCCTTGAGTTACCACCTTAATGCTTTATCTTCTTTAAAAGATAATTTCAGTGCTATGTTATTAGTTTAGATTTATTGATTTTAGTTCTTTTGTTTTAACAAAGTGCTGTTTTACAACATAAAACGGATTGTGTGTGAGTGAGAAGGTGCAGCACTCCCCTTTCCTCACCTAAGCATATTTGGAGAAAATCTATGATTCAGAGCGTTGGTATCACCAAGGCCCAGATTTAACTAGTTGTCAACAGTCCTGTTACAAGCTGAGTAACACACATGTCTAAAGAGCCAGCTTCACAGACCTAACCGGCAAAATGGTAGCAAATATTACATGCAATGAGGTGAAACAGTGGATTTATGGCAAATAGATATGAGAGAGAGACAGACACAGAGACAGAGAGCAGACAGAGAGAGAGAGAGAGAGAGAGAGACAGAGAGACAGAGAGGTTTCTTTCAAAAACATAGGAAATAATCTTCTTCCAAAATACATTTAAGAAAAACACAAAAGATATGTAATATCAAAGGACACACTTGAATTTTATTTCACAAAGCGACCTGCATAAGTGAAGAGCTAGAACCATGGTACGTTTAGTTTCCTAAACAAGGAAGTGTCAATTGAGTGGCATGGAGACAGTGAGCCAGAAAGAAAGACAACCAAGTGGTGCAGGCCGTGTGTCATAATCTTTGTGGACTTGCTCGGTATAGATTGGGATGAGCTGTAGCTAACATTAGAAGAGCTAGACACCAGAATCTAAGGTACAAAAATGAACAGATTACCTAAAACCAGGAGTTGGCAAACCCTTTGGCCCATGGGTGAAATCTGGCCCACCCCTTGGTTTTGTAAATAAAGTTTTATTGGAACACAACTGTGTCCATTCATATGTATTTTCCCCATGATTTCTTGCATACTATAACAGCAGAGTTAAAGCTGTAACAGAGACTACATGGAATGCAAAATTTACAGTATTTATTAAAGTATTCTAAGTCTAGATAAAAGTTAACTAATTCTGTTCAACTAAGGAACCATAAACAATGCTAAAAGCAAATGACAAAATGGGGAAACTATTTGCCACACAGGTAATAAATAATGGTTAGCAGCTTTAAAATAGCCATAAAATATAATAGCTATGAGACACAAAATTCAAGAACCTATCGATTTCTAAATCAATAAGGAAAACATGAATGGCGGCAGGAGAAGGATGAGCGGAGGCTGCAGTCACTGATCACTAATGAAGAGCAATGGCTGACCCGTGAGCTTATTAAAATAGCGCCTCCCGTCAGCCAGGAAACACAAGCGGGGCCAATGAAGCCATTTTGGCAGTAAAATGACAAAGCTTATTCTCTGTTCTCCTCTTTTCCTCTTCTTGTTCCTCCTCCACTAAAAGTGAAGTCAGGGGCTAGTTGGAGAAGGCACAAGAAGAATACAAAGGTGTTTAGAGGGAAACATTTGTCAACAGCCTGTGAATCAAACGGTACTGATTAAATAAAGTATGGTACCTCCGGGGTATTACGAGCCACGCTTTAAAATTATAAATGAGTGCTGTGTTTAACCCTCATGCATCAGAGCCAGCTGGAAGCCCAAGAGCACCTGCCCGAGTCTTATGGGCAGAGCAATATGCTGTTCAGTAATAAAACCCCTGTCATTGACCCCTGGCTGTGGTTTCTTCCATAGCTCTTGCAATGCCATCAAATTCTGATCTCATTATTCAAAGCTTTGAAAGAGTCATGGAGAGGCTCTTCTCCCCTGTAGCTCTGTTCTGGAGCGGAGCTTAGAGGCAATTGGCTCATGAAGGCTCTAACTTTATCAATGAATAATCCATTGATGAGATCAGAATTTGATGGCATTGCAGGAGCTATGGAAACAGCAGGTGGGGCCTCGTTGGAGGGAGTGGGTCATGGGGGTGAGCTTGGAAGCCCTACCCAGCCTCCAGCCCTTTCCTCCAGCTCTTCCCGTCCCTGCTTCCTGGCCACCCTCAGGAGAGAGAGCCACTTTCCTCCACCCCACCCTTCTGCGGCTGTGAGTTCTGCCTCACCGAGGGCCCAAAGCAATGGAGCTGGCCGTGAAATGGGACCTCCACAGCAAGAGCCCAACCTTCTTGCTTTCATTTTTTGCAGGTATTAACAGTGTTAAAGCGAACGCATCCACCGTAAGACTGGAAGGAACCTGGCTGAGTTTAGGTTCCTAACTGTGCGAATGCAGAAATTCAAGTTAGAGAGAGGAAACGATTTGAGCAAAGTCAGAACCAGTTAGGCCGAGGTGAAAGTTTGAGTTTACTGTGAAAAAGCGTTGATCATGGTTCCCATCACAGGGCGGGCCCCTAACGGCTTCTGGAAGCTTCCCGGGAAATCCCACTGTGCTCACACACCCTCCCCCTGCTAGGTGTACAGCTTTTCCTGCTCTCTTTGCCCCACCTCATTCTGCTTTACATTAGGTAAGGTATTTGATCCTGTTCTCTCTGCTCTGACGAGAGCTCTCTCAGAACAGAGACCGCGCATGATTATTCCTGTATTTCTTGGCAGCTTGGTGCTTTGTGGCGGGTATTAAGTTTTTCAAGAATATTTGTTTCTCTGCTTTTGTTTGGTTGCGTTAGTTTTCCTGTTTCGCGTGGGTGCATTGCCCGAGTGTCTGAGTTTCAATTCTGCCCATTATTGCTTGTGCTACCTGTATTCCTCACTTCCACTATCTGCACAAAGAAGATAAAGATGACGCCTATCTCACGAGTTGTTTTGAAAACTGAGTTTATATTTAAAGCCCTTCCAACAGTGCTTTGGCACATGGAAAGTTACCATAAAAGTGTTTGTTTTAAAAAATCAGTTAAGCATAGAAACCCTCTGATGTGTGTGTGTACATGAAAGGGTTTATATTTAGGGAAAAACCCACCCAAATAAACATGCATGGACTTTAAATGCTGGTTTCCAAATGTATCAGAGAAGTCATGGAAAAATAAAACAAACCAGATATTTTTGTGGTAATTCAAAACCAACACAAGAAAACCTAGTGGCCTCAGTGTAGGATGATAAAAAGGAGAACATGTGCCTTTAGAAACTCACGTGCCTCTGGGTGTTGTTGCTGTGAGGAACTGATCCGGATGGAAACAGAGCTGCCCTCCCCAGGGTCAGCTCCGCGGCAGCAGGCTTGTCTTGCTCTCCGTCTCCGGGTGTGTCCGGGAAAACCGCAGTTAGCTTCGGGAACAGAAACCAAACTATGGTTGGCATAAACTAAGGGGCTGATTTTTTCAAAGCAGCAAGGAGTCCAGAGACAGGCAGTGCAAGGCTCTGATGGCCACTGCCTGATCCCAGCAGGTCCCAACCCTTCTGCTCCCCTCTCCTGTCTTTGTGACTTCTGTTCTGCTCCTGAGATTGGCGTGGAGCTCCAGGCACCAGGTGTACCTGGTGGCCAAGAAGAAAGAAGATGGAGTGGCCAAAGCCAGTGTGTCACACCCGCTGTGTCTTCCCCTCTTAAAAGCTTCCCACTTCTAGGGAGAACCCACCTAGGAACTTCTGAGTGCATCTTATTGGTCAGGCTGGGTCACATGACCACTCTTCCCTGTACGGAAATTTATGATAGGAAATAGTTTGCGCTCCCCTGAGCTCAAGTTCTAATGGTAAAGAAGAACAAGAGGATGGATGCTGGGTATGACCTAGCAGTGGGGACTTATTAGAAGACTCAGAACAATTGAATTAGCAGCTTACTGGAAAGTAGAACCATTTTCAGACTGGGAAAATGGGTTGGAGAGACAGCATCTTACAGAGAAATTAGGAGTGCGATGTGGATGGTCTGGGTTTGCGGTGTTACCTGACTTCCCAGTGGAGTTGTCAAACCTGCAGAAGGATATGCAAGTTTGGAGCTCAGAAGAGCAGTGAAGGCTGAGAATTAAAATGTGGAGTCATCAACATATAGATTGCTTCTATTCCCCTGCCCCCATGAAGATGAGGTAAGCCCCTCAGTTGAGAGTGAGAGAGAAAAAGAGATTTGAGGAGAGCATGAAAGCAGACTTACTGGTAGGAGGACTGCAGGGGAGTGTAGGTGCTTTTAATATTCACGGCCATGAACTCGTCCAGCCAGTCAACCCGATTATGTGATTTTTCGTGAATAGTGTTTGGCCACTTGGAAGGAGTCACACAAAAGAGGATTCAGCCAGGTTTGAATCTGTCCTGGTGGGTCTACAAGAGGACAAAAGTGATTGCAAGTTATGCTTTTATTTATGTAACGGATGTTGGAAAAATTGCAATTCAAGGGCCAGCAGTCTCAATGACGTAAAAATTACATTGTGGGCTCCTTAGAATTAATGTACTTGAAAGGTGAGAGGTGACAGTTGGATTATGAGATAAGAGTTGTCCCTCAGGATCCAAAGGACATTGGTTACAGGACCCTCGTGCATACCAAACTCCATGGGTGCTCATGTATTTTATGCGGTGTTTGTGTGTAACAGACACATACCCTTCTAGATTATTAACAATGATCAATACAATGTAAATACTATTTAAATGGCTGCTATATCATGCTAGTTAGGAAATAATGACACAGAAAAAAGTCTATGTGTGTACTACGGACACAACCACCACCGACCTAAGTCCACCTTATACACCAGCAGTAGCATAACATTTCCCCGACTACTTTCCGTCTGTGTTTGGCTCAATCTGTAACTGAGGAACTGGAAGATATGGAGAACTGACTGTTTGGAAAAGGGGTTTCAGGTATGGCATGATTATTAGTGGAAACGAGATTGGGGGTGAGATCTTCAGGGATAAGAAAGGAAAGATCATGACAGAGATGTGAATCACTGGTGGCTGCGATGCAGGTGTTACCCAAGTGAGGACAGGACAGGGCAGGACAGGAGAGGCAAGGGCCCAGTGGGCTCGGAGCTGATGCTGTGAAATGCTGGCAGTCAGAAGGGAAACAGGAGAAAGGACAAAGCAGGTGGCCTATTCCAGTGGGGAAGGCATCTAAAGCAACGCAGGTCCCCAGGATCTGCAGTCAGTGCTCAATACTACGTGGTTCATCCAGGGTCAAGAGAAGATGCATGGGATGGGGCAGAGGTGGAAGGTGTGGTCTCAGGAAGGGGAGGCACAGCTCTGAAGAGGGTGTGGGATACTGGGCTTTTTGGTCCTTGATCCTCACGTAAGGGCAAATTTGTCTCCTAAGGAGAAAGGTGCAGATGGCCGACCAATAAGACCTTGCAACGTGGGGTGAATGAGGGTGAGAATGAGGGAAGGCTTCCTCCTCCACGACAAGGAGAAGGATTGTGGAACTCTTCTGAGGCCGACCATGATGAGTTCTTTGTAGCACCTGCAAGATGCCGTGATCTCAAACAGTATTCTGGGCGTGTCTAGGAGGACGTTTCCAGAAAAGACCAGCGTTTGAATCGTGGACTGAGTTAAGCAGCTGGCCCTCCCCAGCATGGGGACACTGTTGAGGGTCTGAGTAGCATGGAAAGGCAGGGGAAAGTTGAATTTGCTCTGTCTCGCTGCTTGAACTAACATGGATGTCCTTCTGCCATCAGTCCTGGTGCTCAGGCCTGAGGCGCAGCCTGAAGTCTACACCACCAACCACCAACGCCGCTGGCTCTCCTGGGTCTCCAGCTCACGGAGGGGGATGCTGGGGCTCCTCAGCCTCCACACCCACAGGGTATTGTCTCCTCTTGGTTCTCTGTCTCTGGACTACTTTAGATGCCACAGTCAGTCATAGAACTCTTCAGGGCCAGGTCTCTGCTGTCTGGGATGGGAGCAAACGAACTGCACCAATTCAGGTTAACTTCTTATCGAGCAGATGCAACACAGGAACTTAGTGAGACCTTGTCTTAGAAATAAAAAAGGACTGTGGATGAGCAGAGTGCAAAGGCCTTGAGTTCAAGCCCCAGTACCACTGCCACCAACACCATAAAAAAAAATCAGGCGAGATCGTGGAGTAGTCTAAGTGTTTGTTTGAAGGACTCAGTGTAAGTTCTTCAGACACTCAGAGTTTGAGTGGAAGTTCCCAGAGGCAGGGAGGAAATTCCCCTGTCCTGGAGGAGAGCGCTTTGAACCTCCAAGAAAAGTTCTGAGAGTGAGGAACCTACTCTAACATTTCTGAGTTCACTTCTAGAACTGTTCTCAAATTGGGTACAGTAAAGTATGTAGTCTCCAATATGCAGTAAATATGACTACACTCATGCTGCTAAACAAAGGACCAACATGTACAAGATCATGTTGCCTGACGGCTCCATTGCCTTCTGAGTTTCTGTAAATGTACTCTGTGAGGTTCCCACGGTGAGAAATCACCTAATGACACATTTCTCAGAAAGTGCTGTTAAGCAACACATGAGGGTACTTTAAAATAAAACAGCTCCATTATGATTTAAATGTCCAACTAGCACAGCTGTTCTTTCACAAATGAAACTTCCAACATCCCTTTCAAGCCTCTTCATGTCTTTACTGTTCCTGTTAGGTTGCGTTGGTCCTGATTCTCTGCTTCTTCCTAATAGGATTATGCGTGGCCCCTTGTCCTGGCCTCGGAGTGGTGGAATGCGTTTCTTATTCCTGGACTGGGGCTTAGTGTATTGACCCAGCTTTCCCACCATAGCATAGATACTACAGCTGGGGGTAGGGGGCTCCCCTTCACTCACTTGAACCAGGGTCAACCTCCCTGACTTTTGTCCCAAAGTCCACGACCCAGAGGCCTTTAAAGATAAGAACAACAAAGACCCCTGCAGATCCTGAAATCCCAAACCAGGAGGGATACAGGCCCAACAGGTCTGACATGATCTACAGTGGCCTTGTTTCCCTTGGTGCTTGTTTAAAGGCTCCTGCATATGGACAGCATCTCATACATCCAAATGTAACAGGGAATTATGGGAAAGGACTTGCGCTGTGGACACGGCTGGCAGGACTCAGCAGCCTGTCAATCATCCGTCAATAATGCCTTGAAAGACCCAATGGGAGGCCTGTAGGCCTGGCACAATGTTTCAAATTCTTTTATTTTTTTTTAAAGTTATACAGTATTAAGGTAAAAATTGGTACTTTAGAAGATATCATTAGAATTTTCTATAAATTTAGCCAAGCACCTATACAATTGTATTTAAATGAGTCTGTTTGTTTCATACAAAGAACTATCCAAACACAGGAATCTCCTACTACTTTGGCAAGCACCAGTGTGATGTTTCCGGATTTTTGTTTTTTGGTACCAGCAATTGAATTCACGAAGTTGGGCTTGTCATGCAGGCAGCGTGCCACTGAGTGTCCTTGGCCAGATGTTTTAAGATTTTAATGCATTGTTAACAAATTTTTCAACTCAGGCAAGTTTAGAAATGTCTTCATACTGCATTCCTTCAACTCTGCGTCCTTTGAAAGGGCCAGGTTCAAGGAGTATAGTAGTTGAAAAAGTTTTTTCATTGATGATTCCAGGGTGCCTGAATTTCCTCCGTAACCTCCACTGAAAACCAGGATTCTTTTTCCCGGTGCTGCAGTGACTGTCTCTAAAGGAGTCTGGTCAGGTTTCAGCTGGTCTCCAGAGCTGATCTTTACGCGGCTGTGTAATTGTCGACGACCCCCTTAGCCACACCCTTTCCTGATGGTGTTTCTCTCCAAGATTTTTGGTTTTGATTTTCACAATGATTTCAGGCTGCAGCCAATAGTCTGTTCGCCAAGTTCTTTTCTTCTCTTCTTCGATCGCCACGAGTTCCTCAAGCGCAGGCCTCCTTTTCCTTTCCTTAGCCTGAGCCGAGCTCTGGGAAGGTTCTTTTCCTTTCACTGAGGCCATTCTCCCCAGCATCGTCAGTGCGCTGGACCCCAAACAATTGGATCGGGACGCCGTTGCTCCTGCTGAAATACCTGCTCCTCAATTCACATGAAGTGTAACTTTCTCTTCATCGCTTTCTCTGCTTAATTCTGTACACACAGGGGCCTCCTGCTCCTTCCTTTGCAGACCCCTTGGCACCTGTTCTGCAATCAATGTGGCAGTCTTTTCTTCATCCTCGAGGTCCTGCTTCTTCTTGCCCAGCTCCCGATGCCGGCGAACGGTTTCCGGGTCCCTGTCGATGTACTGAACACACCAGCCTTTGGGGTCTCATTCGCCTGATAGGCCTTGTCTGCCCAGCCACACTGTCTCTTCCCCTCATATCAGGACACACGGCTGGGGCTTCGAGCTCACCCACACAATCCACGCTGCTCTCCCCATCCCAGCATCTTAATTTAATATTTGCGAGAACCCTTTTCCCATAAAGTCCTGTGCATAGGCTCCAGGGATTAGGAGGTAGATGTCACTTTTTGGAGGCCATCATTCGGCCCATCATGGTCCCCAGGGCTCCAGTGAGTGTCTCAGAAGCAATGGCGGGCAAGAAAAGGCAGAGAGTATGGCAGGGTAGACAACAGTGACTGATGACTGACCCTGGGAAATGTGACTCTACTTCCTTCCTAGCTTTGCTGGGTGCTAATAGCAACCCTTCCAGGCAGAGTTTATTATGGGAAAGCCGAGCATCAGCCCAGGCAGAGGGAGAGGCAATAAAATAAAGCACTGAAACCACAGCGCATTCCCGATGGGAAGCAGTGCACGGCAAGCTTATAAGATGGATTAACACGGATGCAGCCAGAAGCAGAAGCTTCAGGCAAACAGGAGGAGGAGAGTTCAGAGCACGAGTTGAGGTTGGAAGGCTAAACTGGTGAATCCACAGCCAGAATCCTCACCACGCTCTGCCAGGGGCCGCCCAACTTCCATTCACCTCGCTGCTCTTGACTAACCTCCCCATACTTGGCAGAGCCAGTCGGTTCTCACAAGTCTCCACGGCCTGCGCCCTGGAGCTGTGGGGTTGATCGTCCTGGTGTTGGGGAACCTTTCCTTTCCTCCCACCTGGAACACCGTTACACAGTTTTACAGAGCACAGTGTGGTTTGCTTTGTACAGTTGATACCTGTCTCTATCAATGTGAGGTTTAATACATTTGCTCCACTCTTCATGGACTTCATTGTTCATGACATTGTGCAAATGAGAGGATGTAAATCAGCCCTGGAGGGGGTGAGTGAGGTTTGCAGATAATGGCGCTATCAAGTGAAATACGTCGTCACATGCTCTTTGCATATGTAAAGGCCACTCCGAGAATTCTCTGGCTTCTCATTTTTTTGCATTAATATTTGGAAAGAAAAGAACAATTAAGCTATTCTGTGGAGGGAAATTTAGACAAACCTGATGTCAATAGTTGGCTTTGTTCTAAGTTTGGGGCAGAAATTGAGAAGCATAGCATTAGATAGGTCAAGAGGCGTGGGAAGGACATTTGAGTCAAGGAAAAGAGTGTAGAGAGTGATTTCTAACCTTTCATTTGTGAGGGCAGACAGTCACAGACCCCACTGAGGGTCTGACGAACACTGGATTCTCTGCATACATATGTATGTATGCATATGTATAAATGCATACACATAAAACCCCATGCACATCCCTGAGGGGATGCAGCCTCCCCATTAGATAGGTCAAGAGGCGTGGGAAGGACATTTGAGTCAAGGAAAAGAGTGTAGAGAGTGATTTCTAACCTTTCATTTGTGAGGGCAGACAGTCACAGACCCCACTGAGGGTCTGACGAACACTGGATTCTCTGCATACATATGTATGTATGCATATGTATAAATGCATACACATAAAACCCCATGCCCTAACCCTAACCCACGAGCTCCTAAAGACATTCAAGGAGGCCAGCTAGAGCCCTCGGTGCACACTCAGTATGCCAGGATCGCCAGCACCACTGAACAGGTGGCTAACACAGAAGAGAAGAGGAGGCAGGGAGCACGGGAAAACCTGAACGAGCACTCAAGTTTCTCTTGCTTTTAGTTTCTTGCTTTTGTCTCCCGTTTAAGGAGAACACACAACACATCCCCACTGGCTTTGCCACTGAAAACACCTCTGAGGCGTGTGTCACAACGGTAACTGTTGTCTGCGTTGTTTTTCAGGCAATTGGAGATAGTTTGAAGCAGTTGAAACCACTGACCCTTCGCTTGGTCCTATGCACATGTCCAGTGGGGAACTTTGACATCAGAGGGTCAAAACTTCACCCTTTAGGTACACTAACACTGCCCTGTTCTGAGCATGGGTCCAGAAAGAGCCATGAAGTTTGATGATGCTTGTGTGGACCACTGGTCACTTCATCCGTCCTTATCACCTTTCCAATCCCTTCCCTAGCATTCAGATCATCCTGTTTCTTTATCATAATTACCCCAAGGGACATAAATTTTACACTGGTTCTCCCCCCTCAGCACAGCTAGCTGCTGGTAAACAAGCTGTTTTTCTTTTGCAAAGCTTCATTTCAATGATCAACATGTTGCATAGCTGCAGAATGAGCTGGAAAACTACATAAAAAAGCTTGAATGCCGAGATGAAGGGGACATCACTGTATTCTGTGGTGGGAGAGGGGAGTTGAATATTTGGGGGAGGATACACGCTGATGACCAAAGAAGGGGACCCAGACCTTGACCAAGCCACCTTTGTAAGCTTCAGTTATAAAATGGGGACAATGCACAGTGTTCTTATTTCATAGGGCTGTATCAGGTCAGGGGGACAGCAAACAGGCAGCACATAAGCAGGTGTGATAAACCTTCCAGGTTACCAAAGGATAAAATGCTCTTTTTAAGATTAATTCAATTGTAACTTGGTGGGTACCTTCACTCAGAGCCTTCCACCATGAAGCAGGGAACATCTAATGTGGTTTGCAATGGTTACTTTGGGCAATAGAATGAGAACATGTATAATATATTAGAAAATAATCTAGATGGAATGAATGTATCATGTAAAAATAAATGTTGTACTCCAGGCAGATGATTACCTCTCAACGTGAGAGGTAAGGTCCTGAGTGGGATCAGGAAGAAGATGGGAAATATTGATCCCATAAGTCCCTGAAGTTTTCCAAAGATCTTTCTTCCAAAACCAGATGGGAAGTGAATTAGACTTCCTGTGAATTATGGAATATTAAATTTTATAACCAAACCGAATTGATGTCTTATGCCTGGAACGATTGAATCTATTGGGAGCAGCTTAGATTATCTTTACTATTGATTCATGAAAAAGGTTTTGGCAAATGGTCTCCAGCAAAGAATTCAGCCAGGAACAGCATTTGTCATCCCAGATGTCCACCTTTTGGGCAGAAAAATTCACCTGTCTTTTTCTAAAAACTTCCTAGTGGTCTGCCGAAAGAACCAGCGACATCGTTATATCATGTGTAAATGGAAAAGCTTCGTAAATGGGCTTTTGTGGAGACACTCTGGTTTGGTGCTAATAAACTCTAAACTTACCTGAAAATGTAGTCGTTCAGGGTCACTTAATAAAACCCATCTGGGCACCCAAAGATCAGTTAGCTACTGGAGAGAAGAGATAGGAACCTGGCCCATCACTGCACCGGGAGGAAGCAGACAGTGTCAGAGGTGAGTGTCTACTAGACACAAGAGATAAGTGAGTTCAAATAGATTTTTCTTTATTTGGGAGCCCCAGAAAGAGCCTAGTGTTTTAAAACCTGTACGTTCACTCCCTAAAAAGTTAGTTGAATTCAAAATTTTGAAGGTTGCGCTTCCTCCCATTTACCCAGCTTTCTATGCTCTTAATTTAAAGCTTATCTACAATGCCACCTCCTCTGAGAAGCCCTGGCGAGCTGGGTAACCCGCTCTGGTCATGCTGTCCCAAGGCCCTGTTGCACACTCATTGATTCTTGCATGCAGCTATTTGCTCAGGGTCTGCTTCTGACCCAAGCAGGAGGTGCGTGGGCCCTGTCATTTGTGCTTGCTGCCCCTGGCACGTGAATGAATGACCCACATTTGTGCAGTGGTGAACCCGAGGAGCTTTTGAAATATTGAAGCAAACTGACTCACACGGGTCTCACAGTCCCAGACATATTCCGCTTTCACCTCCGCAGAATCTTCAGATTTCCTTCTTGTAATGACCCTCCACAGCGGCTCTGCACTGTCCCGACTCAGAATTTCCTTACATTTTGGCCCCTGCCATGGTCTCTGGAGCGTTCTGCCTGCTTTGGGTCGCCGTCCTCCCCACGGCCTCCCATCTTCTCCCGCCAGGTTCCTGTTCAATTTGTGTCCAGGAAGCAGAGCCATTATTCTGAGTCTCAGTTTCCCTCTGCCGCGTCTCTGTCCCCCCCCCCATGATCTCTTAGATTCGGGGTGTCAGGAGCTCCTCCCTTTTTCATAAAGAGCTTGCATTTTCTTGCCCTCGAAAGCACTTCTCACTGTTTGCTCAGGTAGAAGACAACTTCTAACACCAAACTCAAATATTATCTCCTTCAAGGAGCTTCCTCTGATTTTGCTAAACCAAAAGTGACCTCATCTGATTACGTTCTGTCCCTTTCTTATTTTATGAAATACTTCATATAAATATCTGACCTCTCTCACTAAGTCGTGTAACCCTAAGGGTGGGGAGAAAATCTTAGGCATCTTTGCCTCCTACAGAGGGCACTTAGCCCTACTTAGCCTTGTAACGGGAGTGTATTAACGAGCTTCCTGTCACTAGGACAAAACACCTGAGGCAATAAATTTAAAAGAGAAAAAGTTGGCTCACGGTTCCAGAGGTTGCAGCCAGTGGACACTGAGCTGTACTGTTTTGGGTCTGTGGCTACATAATACATTATAGCAGAGGAGGCTGTTCAGCTTCAGGCAAAGAGTAACACAGTTATTGGGGTCCCAACATCTCCTTTGGGGCCAAGCCCCCTGACTGGAAGTCCTCACACTAGGATTTATTTTTAGATTTTCCACCATTTCCCAATAGTATTGCAGACCGGGAACCAAACCAAACACATGGACGGGCCCTCGCAAGGGGATACTTGATATAAATCATGGAAAGAAGGGCCATTTTTGAGTTCTTATTTTATTTTAAGGCCAGGAAAGTGCAAAACACCCTGCAATGCATTAGTCATGATTATTGCCAAGGAAAGAAATCTGCCTCCTATTTGAAGAACTGGCCGGCCATGGATTGTGGTTTGGATGGTACAAACCATCAGATGAGACTTTGCGATTTACAGCAGCTTTTCACTGGCTTGTCTTCCTCGGGTCTCCCAACCTGGGGAGGTGTGGTGCCTCCATTTCACAGCTGAGAAAACTGAGACCCAGAAAGGAGAAATGACCTGAAATTCAACAGCCTGGTAGATGAGAGGACGGGTGCTCCGGTCTCACGACTGCAAGCCACTTGCTCTCTCCTCTCCTATGCCCTGGTCACAGGCTGGGGGGCTCAGAAGGGTGAAGGCTGATAAACTTGAGATGGGCCTGGAAACTACCGTTTTTACATGAGCTTTCCACCTTGGTGAGAAAGATTGAAAATAAACGGGTTAATCCTTCAGATTAGGAAATTGGAGTAAAGAAAATATCAGAAAGTAGCACTTTAATCAGGCAGTGATTTTGACATTTGACAAAGGAAGTGAAAAGGGCCCTTTTCCATGCCATGGGCAGGTCACGCTCAGGAGTCTGTGTGTCTGATCCTCATCTCCCAGAATACAAAAGAAATGTGCTGTGATGGGGATGCGGTGCGTGTAGGAAGCTCGTGTGTTAGGAGCTCGGGTGGTGAGACCGTAAGAGGTGAGGTCTGATGGAAGGTGGCCGGGCCACAGGGGCACCACAGTGAGTGCAGGTATTGCAGGACTAGATTAGTCCCTTAGATAATGGGTTACTGTAGGTGAGATTGGTCCGCTTGCTTCTTCTGAGCGTGGACCTCTCTGTCTTCCATGTACCGTCTGGCCATGCAATCCACCTTGAGGCCTTCACTAGGAGCCAAGCGTGGCACCAAGCTCGTGGGTCTCCTGAGCTGAAGTAAGTCTCTTTCCTGTGTAAAGGAAGCAGTCTTCGGTGTTTTGTTATAGCAACTGAAAATGGACTCAGACCATACGATCCTAGGAGCAGGAGAGAAAAAGAGTTCAGACATTAGACCTGGATTCACGTTTCAGCCTTGCCCCTTGCGGGCTGTCTGGCTTTGAGAAAATGTTGGAGCCTACATCCTCTTTACTGTAAGAGAAATATCACCGCAATCCTGGGTCAGATGCTCTAAATCAATGATTTCATTCAGTTCTCTCCCAGCTCCTCAGAAACAGGTTTTATTATACACTTTTGAAACTAAGATTGATTCCTTCCTCGTTCTGCAGACAAGAAATGGGTGCAGGAAGGTGAAAAGCCAATAGCAAGATTAATCCAACCCACTCACTCACTATCAAGCAGTCCATCTTCCATCATGTAACCAGGTCGGGAAGCCCACCCCAGCCTGGTTCACGCAGCGGTTGATGGGGAATTGTGTGTCTGAAGTGTCAGGATGATAGTAATTAAACGCCTGCTCGTTTATTTTCATACTTTATATCCAGGAACCTGTACTTCTTTAAACTGTGTTGAATGAGAAACCCTTTGTTTAATGATGGTGATATATCAAGTTTGGGCTTAAACTTAGGGTGTTTGTTTTTTTAAAGAGAGGATATTTTTTACGGTTCTGAAAATGCAATAGAACCAGGCAGCACCTTCCACCCGGTGGCAGCAGATCCCACTAGCTGGGAGAGTCCGTAGGAAGCATAGAAAGAGCTTTTGACGTCTTGCTTTTCACAAAAACAAACCCATAAATGAGGACGCCTATCATGAGCACAGCAATGAGCTTCTTGACAACGGATGTCAATACATAATAGAGAGTTATAGGAGTTAATCAAGGAAAACAGATCCGGGAAGAAAACAGTGCACGCGAATTATGGATGGTGCGAAGACTCAGCCCTGCATTTTCAATGATTATTTTCATCACGTTATCTTAGCCCTTTTAATGATCACTCTGGCATCAATGCCCTTGGATGACGCTCGTGGCAGAGGGCCAGGGAGCATTACAGAGGAGGGCTCTGAGAACCGTGAAGAGGGCGGAGCCACCAGAGGCTGAGGCCCAAGACTCAGAGCTGATCCTGCTTCTTCTCAGCTGTGTGACCTTCAGCCAATGCCTAATCTCCTGGGACTCCTGTCAGGGACGCACACTTCTTCCCCAAATCACTTCCTGCTCCCCTAACCGCACGGCAGAAGGCAGGAGCAGCCTCGGGACTGACTAGCTGATGTGATGTCCACAGGAGGGGCATCTGCCCTAGCCGGGCCTGGCCCATGGACACCTCCATCTGCTCCTGCCTCTCTTTCCCCCTGCCTGTTTGAAGAAGAGGCTCTGAGGTCCTCTGGGAGGACAACGCCACAGAGGGAAGGGGCCTGGGCCCTGCAATGCGACAGGAAAGGCTGCCACACCAAAAGTGGTCCGTGCACAGAACCGTCACGTGAGCAGGAAATGCATTTTATCATGCTAAGCCTGTGGTAATCTGTGGCTTACCTATTACTGAAAGTAGCCATAAGTTTTACAAACTCAGATTCATTTTGTCCACACCATGAGGAACAATTACAACCCTTATATCAGGGGTCTTAAAGATCTGAAAGGAATGTATAAGAAATCAGTTTATAAATTTTACAAGTCCCTTTCGTTGATCTGTGCAGTCAGGCTGATTGCAAACTCACAGGTACTCTACTGGCTCCATCATGGAAAAGACTCCTACCCTAGCTGTGACCACCCTTCCTATTTGGAGTTCTCCTACTGAAAGCTACAGAGCAGACTGCAAGACCAAGAATAGCATCAGAAAAGGGACTATCCTCTCATCTGGGGGTTTCTTGCATTTTTTTCCACTTTGCCACCTGGAATTTTCTCTCCTACTAATTCTTCTTTTCGGGTAACAGAAAAGATAGCCTCCCACTAATTCTAGAATATGTGTTGTCTCCTTGAAAAATTATGTTGGCATTTGGTTTCCGATGCAGCAGTGCTGGAAAGTGGTCAGGCCAACCATTGTGAGTCAATCAAATAACAGATAAGTGGGTTATTGTGGAAGTCATTTTATTATAACAACAAGCTCTCTCTACCATACCTGCTCTGACTCACCAAGCGAAGGCCTCTGCCTTGTATGGTGGAGCAGGGAGGCCTCAGCAGAATCTGCCACCATGCCCTTGAGGTTCCCAGCCTCCACACCATGAGCTAAAGAAATCTCGTTATGGTTGAGATCCAAATTTGTCCACCAAAAGAAGTCTCATGTGTTCAGAGATGAAGCTTTTGAAAGGTAATTAAATCACTGTGCTATGTACACCACTGGATTAATCCACTTACGGGTTCGTAGTTGAGTGCGCGGTGAGGAAGTGGGTCTGACTGGAAGAGCTGGGTCACTGGGAGGATAACTAGGAAGGGTGTGTTTTTGTTTCTCATTTATCTCTTCTTCCTCCCTCCTTCCCTCCCTCCCCCTGTTCCTTTGTGGCTGGGTTGAGCAGCTTTCCTCTACCAGGCCATTTCTGCCTCGGGAACAGCTGATCATGGGCTGAACCCTCTGAAGCTGTGAATTTCTTCTGTGAGCAGTGTCAAGTATTTTATCACAGCAATGAAAAGTGAATAACATAAACCTCTATTGTTTATAAGTTTCCTAGTTGCATCCATTTTGCTTTAGCAACAGAAAATAGACAAAGATGCCTGTCTATTAGGGAAAGTCAGAATACTATTTTTTTTTAGAATGAAAGTATTTACCCATTGAAGATTATCATTACTAATATCTTGGTATGTTTCTCCTTGTATTTCCTAAAGTATATATACTGTTTAAAAATTTGCCATAGTGGAGAAACAAATACATTTTGGTATCTTGTATCAATTTTGCATTTTGCTTGCTTTTATCATAAGCTTATTACTCTTTTTGACGGCGGGTACCGGGAATTGAACTCAGGATCTCATGCTTACCAGGCAGGCACTGTGCCACTGAGCTAAATCCCCTAAGTATTCCACTGATTAGTCATTCCGTAATTTTCCTTAGGCTGTTTCTAGGTTTTCATTGTTGTAAGAAGTACTGCAATGGACATATCTGTGTACTTTGGATTATGTATTTTGTGGTCTAAATTGTTTAAGGCCATTTAGGTTTGAGGGCTGGGGAATATGTACAAATCTATTCTATTTCATAGTCACAGTTTGGCTTCTGGACTGTAACACAATCACAGGCTTCAGAGGGCCCTGTAGATGGTGCCTGAAACTCTTGCTGACTGAACAGAAATTCTTCTTTGCATCAGTTTTGGGTACAGAAGCAACAGCTGTCTGAACATGACGGATGAGACGGTTAATTTTTAGGTGCTAACTCGCCTAGGTAAGTGATACCCAGATAACTGGTGAAACATTATTTCTGGGTGCACCCATGAAGGCGGTTTCCTAAGAGACGGGCACTTGAATTGGTGGACTGAGTAGAGAAGGTCCACTCTCCCGCAGTGTGGTTGGCCCCATGCGATCAGGGGAGGACCTGCACAGAAGACAGAGGAAAGAAGGAGAATGCTCCCGCTTCTCCCTGTCACTCTGCATGTGTGTGCGCCTGCCTGTCTTCCTCAACTGTTATAACCATTTTCTTTTGCCCTTAGACTTCAGAACACTAGGTTCTCTGGCCTTTGCACCAGTAGCTCCTCAGGTTTGGGGTCTCTGAACATGGACTGAGCCAAGCTACTGACTTCTGCGGTTCTCCGGCTCGCAGGCAGCTGTCCTGAGATTCCTCAGCCTCTGTACGTGTTACGTTTATACCTAGATGTCCCTCCAAAGCCTCACGTGGTCGTAGGTGGGGCTTTCAGAGGTGGATGGATCTAGGGTGTGCGATACTTGGATTCAGTGTGTGGTGCTAGGATGAGTGTGTGATGACTAAACTAGTCCTCTGATTGGTTTGGAATAGTTCTGGGTGTGGGTAATGGGAAGGCCCACCGTGGGCATGGATGGCACCACCCAAAGGGTGGGGAGCCCGGACGGGGTAAATGGGAGAGTCAGGCTGCTGCTGCCCTCCTTGCTGCCGCCTGCCTTGCTGCCGCCTGCCTGCCATGGACCATTTCTCCTCTGTGAAGCCCTCTGCTGCACTTCCCTGCCTTAGGGCCAGACACCCATGAACTGCGAACTACAAGAAACCTCTCCCCCTTTAACTTTGGGTGGCAGGTATTTTGTCTCAGCAACAACAACAAAATAACCAAGACAATAATCATATGAACAAATTCCCCTAATAATTCTCTTCTCTGTAGGTCTCTGTACACCTCCTACTTTACTGATTCTGTCCCTCCGATGAACTCCAGTCAGCACAAGGACAATGGAGGAAACCCCCTCTCCTCCAGTTCTCGGCTTCACTCACACATCCCCCTTTTCTTAGGAGAGTCTTGGGGTCCTGTCTCATGAGCTGACAGCTATGATTAAACTAACATACTTCTTGAAATTTTATTATTTTTTCTTTCTTTATATCTCAGCATTTTTTTTATTAAAACAGTGAACATAAACACAAAGTTCAGTATTTAAAATTGTACAGGTCAGTGAATTTTAGTGTAATTACAGTGGTCCAACTATTGCCACTAATTCCACAACATTTTTATCCCCCAAAGAAACCCTGTACCCACTAGCAATCACTCCCTGAACCCTAAATCTTCACTGCTCAGCCCCTGGCCACCACTGGTCTACTTTCTGCCTCGTGGATTGCCTATTTAGGACTTCATAAAAATGGACTCTGGAGTTTGTGGCCGTTTTTTTGTCTGACTTCATTTAGCATTACATTGTCAAAGCTTATTCATGTTATCATGTGTGTAGTACATGTCCTTTTTATGACTAATATTTCACTGTATGGATCTATTACATTTCATTCGTCTCTTTATGACTATTTGAGCTGCTTCTGTGTTTCAACTATTGTGAGTAACCCTTAGCTGGACATTTGTGCACAAGCTATTATATAAATATAGATTTCCTGTTTTCCTAGGTGTGTCTCTAGGAGTATAATTTCTGTTTAACTCCAAGTTTAATTCATTGGATAATAGACAAACACTTTCCCATAGGAAAATGCCATGATATATTTCCACCAGCACTGCACGAGGGTTCTAAGCTCTCCAAATCCTCTCTAACTTTTATTTGTCCATCTTTTTATTATATCCATCCCAGAAGATGTGAAATAACATCCTACTGTGTTTTGATTTGCATTTTCCTAGTGACAGATGACATAGAATGTCTTTTCTGTTGCATATTGGCCATGTATATATATTCTTTGATACACATTCAAATTCTCTTTTTCTTGTTTCATTTGACTAGGTTTTCTTTTTGAAGACAGGGTCTTACTATGCAATCCAGGCTGGCCTTGAACTCAAACTTGTGGTTATCCTCCTGCCTCAGCCTCCCAAGTGCTGGGAAGAGTTCTTTGGCCACTAGCTCCTTTTTTGAAAATATTTTCTCACTTTATGGGTTTGTTTTCACTATCTTGATATTTCCTTTTGCAACATAAAAATTTAAATTTTGATGAAGCCTGCTTTACTTGTTCTTTCTTTCATTGCTAATGCTTTTGGTCTCATGTCTAGGAAACCATCGCCAATACAGACACAAGAGTTTATTTCTGTTTTCTTCTAGGAATATCAGTCTTACACTTACCCTTAAATCTCTGACTCATTTCAGATTAAATTTGTACGTGATGTGAGAATAGATCATTGTTTTACACATGATTACCTAGTTATTTTGGGGGAGCCATTCTTTCTCCACTAAACTGGCTTGAACCTTTGTAAAAAACCAATCAATTACCAATACATATCTTTGTTTCTGTATCCCCAATATATGTTTTTCCTTACACCAGTTCCCCATCGTCTTAACTAATGCAAATGTGTCATACTTTGAAACTGGGAGCCTCTGTCTTCTAACTTCATTCTTCAAGATTGTGCTGACTATTCTTGGTTCCTTGGTGTTCTAAATGAATTTAAAAGTCAGTGTACACAAGAAAGAAAAATGCGGGTGGGATCTACAGATTGCACCGGCTCTGTAGATCAAGTCATGGTCTTAGTTACTTTTTTCACTGCTGAGACAAAATACCCAGCACCCAAAGTCAAAGGAGGAAAGTTTATTTGCTAACGGTTTGTAGAGGTTTCAGTCCGCAGTCAGCTGGCTCAGGCAGGGTGGTGTGCAGAGGGCACAGCACAGGAGAAACAGTCCATGGCAGGCGGGAGCAGAGGCGGCAAGCCAGCAGCAAGCTCTCAACTCACACGAGCAACAGCTGCTGGATTTCTCTGTAGGACAAGACACTTCTCTCTCCTCCAACCACTTCTTAAATAGAAAGCTTTGCCTTCTAAAAGGGGAGGTGAGTTGGTGCCAAAAATACATATTCAGGGTCATCAGATGACTGCACTCCTGGAGCACCCAACGATCTCCCTCTTGGCAAAGCTCTGGCTGAGCTACTCTGGGAACCAAGCTTCCAGCACATGAACCAGTGGGGAGCACAGCCCATCCAGACCACAGCAGTGTGCAGTGCTTAAGAGCTACTTAATTCCTCCGCATCTTTGTCCTGCCCTTACAGGTGCACAATCCAGGTGTTGGGTGACCGCATGGGTTTTGAGTTTATAGTAGAAATTAACTTATTTAATTTTTTACAAATATAGTTATTTAATTATTTGAGACAAGGTCTTGCTATGTAGTTCAAACTGGCCTTGAACTCACTATGTATGTGGCCCAGGTTGGCCTTGAACTTGTCGCGATCCTCCCACCTCAGCCTTCTAAGTGATGGGATTACAAGTGTGCACCACCACGCCTGGCCTGAAATCAACTCATTTTTAGTGACAGATTTCCCAGAGTCAGTCTGCAAGCTGCAGTCATCTACACCAACACAGCTTCCTGCTCCTGCAGCACCCCTTCCCCCCGCTGTCCCCTCCCCCACCTCCTCTTAGCCTTGCTTTGCCAGGTCAAGGCAAGGGTGCCATTTCCAGATTCATTCAAAGCTGCCACCCGTCCTCTGGGCACCGGAGCAGCTCCGTTTCCGTGCAGCCCAGGACAATGGTCTTCAAGACTCTCAACACAGCAAGCAGCTCCGCCCGGACCTGGAATCCCCGAGCCATCTTCCAAAACCCTAGAGCTGCAGGCTCTTGAGCTCCTAACCAGACTGCGGCCGGACTGCAGCACTAGAGGTGGAAAAGGCATCGCCTGCCTTCTATCCTTGCTTCCGGCTCATTGCACGGCTCGCCCTCCCTCCTGAGTTGCCACACGGAAGCCTGGAGAAACTCAAGGTCGCCCCACCCACAGCGGGCACCTGCTCCGGGTGAAATGTGAGTTCTGATGGCTGAAGAGTAACAGTCTCAGCAAGCAGTGTGAAATAAAATGACGCAGATAAGACACACACACACACACACACACACACACACACACACACACACACACACCCTGCATTTCCTCCAGGGCTCCATAAAATCCATTTCAGGTAAAATATACTTTTGTTCCCCAGCCCTGCTCCCCCGTGCCATGAATGTTTGCTCAGAGGCAGCTCCTGTGGTTCCGGAAGAAGCCAGGTAGCCACTTGCTGGGGATTCTGGCAGGGCTCCGAGGCAGCAGGTGGGTGGTTCGCACAGCCTCCCAGGCTCAGGAGGAGTCAGAAGCTGCAGCCTGGGTTACGCCGGAGGGTGAGGCAGGAGGCCTGGAGGAAGCCAGGTAGGAGCCTGGCGCCTCCAACTCGCGGTTCTCCTTGTGGTTTCCCGTCAACCCGCAGTTAGACGTGTGGTGAGCTCACCGAAGGGTGGCAGATGGTTCCAGGTGTCCAAATACAGAAGTCAAGGACTCTAGGAGCCAGGCCCGGAGGACACAAACACCCAAGACACATCCTCAAACTTGGAGAGCTCACAGCTCATTAGCAACGACAGACACACACATAGTGACACACAGAGAAGAGAAAACTCGTCTTCCACCCTCTTCCCCTCCCTGTCTTCCCTCTCTTGATCCCCTTTGAAGAAGATCTGCCCACTTCCCACTGTCTTTTATTTTGTTCATTATTTACACACCCCCATGTAAGATGACCTGGCTCCACACAAGGAACATCAGCCTCACGTGAGGCAAACATGTACCAAAAAGAAGGGAGGAAGGAGAAAGGGCTCAGAGGCGACGAAGGCTGGAGGGCAGGGAAGGAAAGGTGTTCTGTCCAGGCACCAACCCCGCAGATGGCGTGCAGGCATTAGGTATGCAAAACGGACAGGGAAAATGAAGAAAAAAAGAAGGGAAAAGACACATACACAAGGTAGATAACTGCACTACTGATCTCCGTTAGTTCATCAAAAAGAACTGTTTGTGCTGTCGTTGTCTGACTGAGCATCGTGTTTCATGCCTGGATTTTGTAACCTGAGCAACTACTTCTAAGATAACAATATGCAATATATTGACTAGTGTCCATCTCCTATGATATTGTTTTGAAATTCTGCCTTTTTGTTTTTAAATTAAAGTTTTAACAAATTAGCTGATGCACACACACACACACACACACACACACAATAAAAAGAAAAGAGAAAATGCAGGCAAGTTTTGGGTGTGGAGTGGGGCAGAGCGGCTCATTCTGGAGGACGAGGAAGACCCCAGGCGATCGATGTCCAGGCATTTGGGGGAAAGGCACAGTTCCACCCAGGAGCACGCATGTGGAAGAGTGTTCTTGCTGGTGGAAACCCAGGGTGAAGGGTGACATCGGGCGAGGTTGTACTGTAGTCCTGCTAGGGCTTGATGTAAGGTCCAGGGGTGGACCGCGAGCTGCTGCCCTGCTGGACCACGCAGGTCCCGGTGATCCTAAACCCAGTGTTGGTGAAAGAACTAAATAAGCAGTTTAAAAGAAGACAGTTTACCTGAAGGTGGGGAACGGAGGGGAGAACAGAGGTGGCAGGAGACGGGGTGCATTGCAAAGGGTTCTCCCCTGATCCTTTCATTGAGACCTTTGTGCCAGGAAGGCTCTTGGAATCTGATTGTCTTTCATCCTACCCTTGGACTCCTTCCGGTCCTGTAACCTTTCCCTGCCCTTTGGTGGGGGTAAGGTGGTGGCTGAGGCTTCTGGACCTTGGGCTGCAGGACAGAATGAAGATGAAGCTTGGAGTTTTAGGGTAAGCGCACCACCAGCAACTTCCCTGTCCGCAGTTCTTGGTCTTTGTCTCCCTTTGCTTGAGTTTGGCTGCACGTGTCTAATTTCTCAGAATCGAGCTGCCTTTGCTCTAATTACTCGAGCCTGGCTGCAGAGGTCAGAGCTGTCCATTAATTTTTAGTAAAGCTCACTGAAGCCTTCACCTCTTTCTCTTTCCTACAGTGCCCCTGTCCCTAGGAAGGGCTTTGTCTCCCCACCCCCAATCTCCAGCACCCTCCAAAGCCACCCCAAATCAGCGAGCTAAGTAAAACCACACAGGGGCTGTGGGTTTGAAGCTTTAAGCCAGGTCTGCCACCTTCTTTGTTAATTTGCACGGCAGCCCCTCAGGATGTGGATTGAGATCGGGGACAAAGGATGATTGGGACAGAAACAGGAGCAGGAAGACCATGAAGGGCTTTGGACGCCACACTAGGGCTACGACTTTATCCTATAGGCCAGAGCTTGCAAACTGGTGACCAAGATTTGTTTTTGTTTTTGTTTGGTTTGGTTTGGTTTGCTTTTTTAATCCTAGGGTTTTGGGTTGCTTGTGTTTGTAAGTCTTAAAAGCCAATGCCTTCTAGCATCTGGTGCAAAAGTCAGAAGATGTGACATCACTGGGTTCCGGCTCCTGCCTGAGCTGGCCGGGTTACAGCTGGCCCCTGGACACCAGGCCCAAGCCTTGGCCTGGGTCCCGCCCTCGCCTTCCGGGAGCCTGCGGCGGCAGCACGCCCCCTGGAGGCCACCGGAGCAACTGCCTTTCAGTAGCAGGTTCCACGGGTGACCTTGGGAGAGAAAGGACAGAGAAACAAAGTCCAAAATGCACCCCTGCTGGGGCAGGTGCACTCTGTAAGTGCCGCGAAGCTGCTCAGGGCTTTAGTTTTCTTAAAAGATTTCTTTCCCCCTTCTAGGATTATGCATGTCCCGTTTGCAGAGTGGGGGGGGGGTCCCTCTGGTGTTTTTTCTTTTCCCTCTGCTCTTGGAGATGGGGCTGGGTGGGGCCCAGGAGAACCTCAGCTGGGGACACTGATGCTCTGAGCTTGGAGGGCCGCTGGCCACATCGCTCTGCACATTTCCCCTGCCTTTGTGCTGTTCCTCCCCTGGAGGGACCCCTGCAATATTCTCCCCAAGCTCCGCAAATGTGTTTTAATGAACTGTAATGGAAGGGACAGGAGATTCATAGGGAGGAAGCGAGGCGGGAACATAATGAAAAAGAGTCCCTCGCTGACCCCAGGGTCCTGTGTAATCAACTGCAGTCCCCTCCAGATCATAAAGACAGTTTGTAGAGGAGAGATGGAGTTTCATGGCTACCTCCGCTGCTCGTATCCTGTCCCCTTGGGTGACCACCTGGGCCACCCCTGATCTCCACGACCGTCAGACGTCCGGTATGAGTTTGTGTTCTCTAAAATCAAAGAATGAATTTTAGGAACCACGGAAGTTAAGAGCAGAATATATTTATTGAGAGAAAGAAAGCTTCTGTCTGAGAGAGACCGAAGGGGTCCCCAGTGGCTGGCTGAGGTCCCTGCCTTTTCCGGGGATTTTTCATAGAGCAAAACCATGATGTGAGGCAGGTCCATGGTGGGGGAAATGGGGAACTCACAAGGCAGGTGGGCACGAGGTGGGACAGAGCTGTGGTCAACCAAGAAGATTAATTTTCAGGTAAAACTAATTAAATCAGGAAGATAGGGGCTTGTGAGTCACGGGGCAAGTGGACATGCTTAAAGGGCAGTGATCTTCCTGTAAGGGTTGGGATGGTGACTCCTGGCTTCCTTGAGGTGATCCGCACCTAGCACCATATCAACCCCTGATGTTTTATCCTTAGGTGTGGTTGTATGAGTTTCGTCTTCTGTCTTGAGGTCTGGCCTGAAGCAGAGGTGTGGGTCTCCTCCAAGGTTGCAAGGTACCTGGTCTTCTGCACTGACTCCTTCCAGAGCCCAGCCCTGACTCCTAGAATACTTCTTCTAGCTCAGCTGCCTGTGACAGTATCACCCGGCTGGCAATGCATCTGGCCACTCTTTGTCTATTGCTGGAGCTAATTCGTCCACAGGTGCCCTGTTATTTACTGATTCAGGCCTCTCATTCCGTGCCACTTTGCAACCGTGCACCTTTAAGTAAAATAACAAATGCCCTTTGCATGTCTCTCAATTACAAGTGTCAAGAGAGGGCAAAAGGAAGGCTCTCGATCCCCGGCTGTGTGCTCGCGCTCCCTGGCTCCCAGCGTGTCTGGCTGCTGGCAATCCCTCTTCGGCACCAGCTGCGGTGGCAGAAGTGGGCGGCAGGGAGCAGGACAGAGGGGCACTGGTTCAGAAGCAGGCGTCGGCCCTGGTGCTGGCGCTCGGGAAGCAGGGCCCGATGAGCCAGGGATTCCAGAGCAGGGAGTGCACCAACTTCTGGGAATGAAGAGGTAAAGCAGGGAAGGAGCCAGCAGTGAGGGGCGTGCTGCTGAGTCAGCTCCCCGCGGGTGCTGAGTCACACGATGGTGCTCAGCACTGTGCACAAGCCTGACTCAGCCCACTGAAGGGGTGGGGGAATCGGGTATCTGTACCCTGGGTCCCACCAGTCCCTGGTTGCAGGCCACTTCTAAGAATGTAAATTTCCTGGAAATTTTGTCCTGCTTGCAGAGTAGGGAAAATAGGCCTCGGTGGCCCTGGAAAGTTCTCGGGCAGATGCTGTCAGTGGGAAGCATTACCAGGCTGTACCAAAGTGACAAGGACATGGTCAGTGTGTGGCACAGAGCTAGAATCTGATGCACATTCTTTGAGGACTTCCTGTGTGCTGTGCAGTGCCATGCAGCCTTTGTAGAGATGGAGTTTTATCTCTGTCTTTGCAGACCTGATTGTTGAGTGGAAGAAGCAAGCAAGTAATCAAACAGAGCCCCCTAAAATGGCATCTTTTGTGATGGCAAGAAAGAGAGTTATGTCAAGGAAAGCCTCCCAAGAAGGTGCCATCTAAGCTAGAGCTGAATTAATACTGTCTTTGTAGGTGGGGCAGCAGTATGTGCAAAGGTCCTGAGGAGAGTATGTTTGCAGCAAGTTTGAGAAGCTACACAGAAGCAGATGTACCTGGATAAGAGAGTGCAAAAAAAAAAAAAAAAAAAAAAACAAGAGATAAAGGGGCTGTGGATGAGGACAAGGGTGACTGAAGATCTGGAGGGGAGCCAGAGAGTGGAGATACCGAAGAGCTGCTTGCAGTGCTCCTGGTGGCCAGTGCTCCCCTAGACAAAACATTTCCAGCTATGATTTATGGTGCTTAAGCGTTCATCTGCTTACTATTCTCACCTTGTGCACAAACTTCTCTCATGCAAATTCACAGAGAACTTCTGAAACATTTTAAGTAGACAACCTAACAAAATCGTACTTGGTTTTGCTGCAGACTAATATACAATGCACAGATTATTATTGTTCTAGAATGCAGTGCTTGCTTGATTTAGGTAGTGCTAGCAAGGAAACCGCTGTCCTTCAGATTCCAGAAATAAGCCAGAACGATGGCAAATGTCTGTATCCCAGCACTTGGGATGCCGAGGCAGGAGGACCACAGGTTCCCACCTGGCCTGGGCAACGCAGCAACTTTAATGACTGTTATGGATTAGGAACTGGTGGTCAACTTAACCCCAGCTGGATAACATCAGCATGGCACTGAGCGTAGATGCCCCACCTGAAGAAAGTTGCCAGCATAAATACAGACTGGAGAAGAAGCTATGCATTGTGGGTTCTCCTATGAGTGGCTGTTTGAGCCGTTGGTTCTCCTGGAGAAACTCTGGTCCTCACATCGAGCATTGCTTCCTGGCTCTGGAGGGAAGACATGTGACACTTGGTCTCCAGGATGAACTCGTCACACTGGTTTCCTGGCATGTACTCAACTGTGCTTGTTGTCAGAGGAGCTTAGGGCCTCCGAGTGGCTGAGAATGGCTGTGGTGCCTTTAAGGACAGCCCTGGTCTTTGTTGTGGTCTTGGCTTCAGCATAGAATCCTCATCCCACCAGCACAGCTCCTTTACCCCGCTGGCATGGACTTCCTGGCTTCTACCACTGACCCTTGGGTCTTCCCGGCATGGATCCATAACAGACACTGGCGTGAGTCCTTTTTGTGGGCTTTGGACCTCCAGTTGGACTTGTGGGAGGCATTGTCATGAGCTCTGGGTTTTTATCTGGACTCATGCAGGACATTGTTGTGGGATCCAGGCCCTTGGCTAAGTATTCTATGTCTCTGGTGTTGTGGATAGATTTCCTGCAGTTTCTTGTGTTAACTCTGGGTGACCATCATAAAGAATATTATAAACTCCATGTCCTGATTCTAATTGTTCTCTGCACAACCCCTGACTATAACCATGACTTCAGCCCTATGTCAGAAAACCGGGTGGGCTGGAAATGTGGCTCAGTACAAAGACCCCGGTTTCACTACTGCAAAACAACACAACAAAAACCAAACAATAAAGGGAAAAATGCAGAAACCAAACACCACATCTCTGGCCCACAGCACACTGTGTACGTTCTACTGTGCGGAGGTGGTCGCAGTAATGCCTCCTGGCCTACACTTTACAGCGGGACTCCCACACTCCCTCCAGATACAAAGACAGGCCGGCCTTCTGCCTCTTCCTCATGGAAGCGGATGGGCTGAGGCACTACGGTAATGACACCATGTGACACTGGAGGGCAGATCACAAAGGTGCTGTGGTTTGGACATAGTTCAGTGCTTCCCCAAGTGCTCGTGTGCTGGAAGCTTGGTCCCCAATGCAGTGGTGCTGGGAGTTGGTGGAACCCTTAACCTCGAAGGGGCAGTTGTGGGAGGCGGCTGGGTCTTCAGGAGTGCTGTCCCCAAAGGGACTAATGCTGGTCTTGTGGAGTGAGTTAGCCACAAGAGCAGGTGGTTGGTTATACGAAAGGTCACTCTACCTCTTTGTTTCTCATGCAAGCTGTGATGCAACCAAGGAGACATTGCCAGAGTCTAAAGAGATGAAGCCCCTTGTTCTGGAACTTTCAGTCTCCAAAGCTGTGAGTTAAAGAAACCTTTTAAAATTATAGGTGGCCAGATTCAGTATCTTGCTGTGCAAGTACTCGGTGGACCAATAGGCAGGGCGGGACTTCCTTGATGTTCCCGGGATGCTGGTGCTTGAGCCCCAGGGCATCGGAGGCAGCCATGCTCTGGGAAAGGACACGCCCAGGAAGGAGCCACGGTCAACAGTTTTGGTCAACAGCAGCTGAGGTTCTACCTGACCCGAGTACCAGCTGCCAGCTACCCGTTCCTCCTCTGGCTGCTGAGTCACCCGCTCCTGAGTTCTTGAATCGCCAAATCCATGAGCATAGTAAGTTTTGTTTTAAACCACTAAGTTCTAGGGTAATTTATCGTGTGGAAATAGGTAATTCTTAGAGGGAGGGAACAGGCTTTCAGAGCAGAGTCACTGAAAATGCAATTGAGCACTGCACATGAAAAGATGGAGATCATGAGGGTCACGTACAAGGAAGGTCTCGGACCTCACACGTTCTGGAATTTTCAGCGAGGCTGCTTTGAGAAGTCTGGGCATGAGTCTCCCTTCAAGGACTGCTGGCCACAACTGCGTTCACTTCCTCTTACAAACTGAACCCTACTTTTCCTCGGAACAAGCAAGCCCCTGCCTGGTCTCAGCCATTCAGCCTCCTTGGGGTGGACCCCAGCCTCGGGTGGGCCAGGACTGGGCCATGCCAGATGACTGGCTCCCAGCCAAGTAAGGATTTCACCAGTCAGCGGGGAGCATGGAGAGGTCTGGGCTCCTATGGAGGGAACAGAACCCATTTGACCACGGGATTTCTAGGGGCCTTTACAGCATAAATGTGCATTGTGAAAGCCAGAGGGGCTGGGCATGATATGAAGCGTGGGTTGATTTAAGGAACACTTTGCAAAAAGTAGAAAACAACAGACATGACTTTAAGAATGAACAGAAAGGATCCAGGGGCAGAGGGAACGTGGTCCCAACGCAAGTAGAGTGTATGGGAGATAGAGTCATGACAGATAGATGTGAGAGATACAACAATGGATTTGTCTAAATATGTACGATATTATAGACACATGTGATTGAGAGACATGAGAGGGTCAGACAGATACACAGGTAGATACGGACAGGCTGACAGGTGAGTGGGGAGAGAGGGTGTGTGTGGGACAGTTAAGCTGGACTGTCAACCTGATTGGCTTGGGAGCTGCCTAACTGTTTAGGGAAGCAGACTTCTGGATGTTTCTGTGTGAGGCACGACTCTGGGTACTGTATCTGTCCCCGGCCCCTTTCTCTCTACGCTCATTTCAAGCCCCCCCACCCCTTCTTGGCTGCCATGGAGTGAGAACTTTGCTCCACCACTCCCTTTTGCCATGATATTCCTGCCTTAGAGCCAGCTACCATGGACCGTGTCCTCTGGAAACACGAGCCAAATGAAGCCTCTCTTCCTTTAAATAATGGCTGTAAGTATTGTGTCCCAGTGTGGCGGGTTAACTAATGGTCACCTGGGAACACCCATCAGAACTGAATCAGCGTGGTGCTGGGTGTGGAGGGCCCACCTGAGGAGGTTGCCAGCAGCATGAAAGGTGAACTGGAGGGGAAGGTGGGGTGCTGTTGATTCTCCTGGAGAAGCTTGTCATGCTGGTTTTCTTTATATGAGCTCGGCCTCTCTCATGACTGGGGGAGTTTGGGTCCTTGCTGTTGCTGAGAATGGCTGTGTTTTTTGGGGGGGGAAGCTCTGGTCTTTACTGTTAGTGTCACTTCTGGCTCCGGTGCAGATCCCTCAGCCTGCTGGCACAGACCCTTCATCCCGCTGGTGCAGACTTTCTAGCTTCCACAGCTGACCTCTGGGCCTTCCCAGTGCAGATCCTTGGTACAGACTTGCAGGAGACATTGTCATGGGCTCTGGCCCTCCAGCTGGACTCGTGGAGGACATTGCCATGTGCTCTAGGTCTTCCGATGGATTCACGCCAGACATTACCATGGATCAGGCCCTCAGTTTGATTCTTTGGTCTCTACTGTGTGGATGAGTCTCCCATACGCTTTTGTATTTGACTCTTTGGGTGAATATTATAAAATAATTCGACAAATTATGCGTCTAGCATTAAATCTTTCCACTTGTAAACCCTCATCACAGCACCCAGCAGTGCAGAACTGACCAGTACAGTGTGCCAATCCATTTTCTGTTGTTATAAGTATTGCCCATAGTCTGGGTAATTTTAAAAGAATAGAGGTCTATTTCATTCATGGTCCCAGAGGCTGGGAAGACTAAGAATGTGGCCCCAGAATCTGGTGAGATCTTTTTCCATCACCACACCATCACTGGCAGAGTACCGAACTCCCTTGAAAACTCATTAATCCATGCATGAAGACGGGGCCCTCATGACACATCCCAAAGGTCCCTTCTCCGTCTACCGTTACCACTAGATGAGAAGGTTAAATTTCCGATGCATGGTATTTAGGGCCATGTTCACACCACAGCAGAGCCACACTGAACAAGGCCCGCGGGGCTCCGGATCCTGACAGCTTTGAGCACAAGGATAAATAGTTTGCTGGTGCCTGCAGCAGATCAGCGGCTGAGGAAAAGGTCTGAGAACGGTGTGGGGTAGGAAGGAAGTGGCAGTGATCTGGGCAGTGAGGAGACTGTCTGCTGAAGTGGAGCCCACACAGAGAAGGAAATGAACTTCGGAGACGCGCAGAGCAGGAGCCGAGAATTAGCAATAGATGGATAACCTAGAGCGAGGGTTAGGAAAGGCGGGGAGAAGGATGCTTAGAAATTTGGTTTTGAGGGGAAGAGCTCCTCCAGAAAGGAAGGAGCGGCGCCTTTCTCTCCGCTGATTACTGGTTTATTGCAGAGCGCCAGAACAATTCCAGTCGCCTGATGAAGAATCAGCAGCAGCCCCGGTGATCCTTGGGAAGCCGAGGGAACACTCCAAATCGATAGTAAACAGGAGAAGAGGTTTTTATCATCCCCTATCATCCCCGGTGCGCGTGACCTCAGCCCCCGAGAGCTGCCTCTGTTTGTGTTCCCCGCTGTCCTGGGGGCTGATGTCATTTACCTGCAACCCGTGCGGCCCCATTTCATTAAGAGCAGAGAGAGACAGAAATGTGCTATCAGGGCAGGGTGTTATAAAGGATGAAGAGAAAGATATTTAAGAGAAAAGTAACTCAGCAGTGCCCCATTAGTCGAGTTCCCTTTCTCTTTCTCACTGTCTCCCTCTGTCACCTTGCCTGACCCAATACCCGGAGTCCCCTGGAGCAGAGGCGGAGGCACAGAAAGGGTTCCGTGAAATGGCCCCGGTGTCGGGAGCAGCCGTGGTGAACACAGCCTCTGCACGCGGCTGGCTCTCTGTTCCCTAACTACCTCTCGGTGCTTTGGGGAATTAAGGGGCCGTGTCTTACCGTATCCAGAGTCGGGATCTGCTGCGTGGTTCCCCAGGGATGCCCACTGTAGCTGTCACAGAAATCTGTTTCAGGATCCCTGACCAGCATCCCTGTGCCATTCCCCAGTAATTTACAGGTTGAGTTCCACCTCCCACATGGACACTTGGCCTGTTCATCCTTTGTCCTCCTAATAAAACCTCCTAATAAAAGGCGATGTGGATCAAACAGTTACTCAAAATCCTGACTCAAAGCCAGCCGAGAAGTCCAGCAGAGCATTCGAAGCTAATGCAGCCTAGCCAACACTTCTGAGCTCCTGTTCTGTGCCACAGTGGTCAGTCCTGGGCTTTAGGTCCTCCAGGCTGATGGACAGAGATCATCCAGCATGACAACTAATTAGATAAGGAGAGGGCTCAGCTCAGGGGCTGCACACATGGGGAAGGAGCCTCATTTGAAGGACGTGACCTGGAGGCCACAGTGCTCCTCGGTGAATGTGGTTGTAATCATGGAGTGATTTATGAAAGTGATCGCTGTCAGCTCTTTGTGGAGGACAATTTAACAGCTGACCACTCCTGAGTGTTTATATGTGCCAAGCACTGTGCGATGTGGTGCCTGTGAATCTTCTCCGTACTTTAATGAGGCAGAGGATGGTGTTTCCTCCTTTACCGACAAGGAGGCCGAAGTTTGGTGAATTTAAAGACACTCTGTCCTTGGGATCCAAAGGTTCCACATCCATGTATTCATCCAACCACAGATGGGGAAAATGTATCTATTCTGGACATGTACAGTCTGTGTTTTTGTCTGTATCCCCTAAATAATCCAGTATAACAGCTATTTGTATCAGATCTGTGGATGACTTAAAGTAAGTGGGAAGATGCCCGTAGGTTCTATGCAAATATGATGCCATCTTATGAAAGGGACCTGAGCATCTGCAAATTTCTGTAGCCCCTGGGCACCCGGAATCCACTCCACTGGTACTGAGGGGCCAGGTCCTGTGCCGGAGCCACATGGCTGCCAAGTCTCTCATAGGTCTGTTGTCTGCGCCAGGGCTCAAACACATCCCCCAGCCCAGGCTACAGGGCTGGGAAAAAGTGTCCAAGCCAGCTGTCCTACGAAAACATGCAGATTCTCAGACCCGCTTGCAGAGATGTGACTCAGCGGGCTGGGGAGAGGCCAAGCCTGTACTTTGAAAGGCTTTCCGGGGGCTGACGTGCGGTGATGATGTATGAGGTGGTTATGAACCTCTCGAGGCAGCTTCTCCCACACCTGCCCTCAGAGCTCGGCTGACCTCATGTTCTGGTCACAGCAGAAGGGGTCCTAGGAGGAGCCCAGAGGCAGGTGGGGCTCTAGGGCTGGCGCTGCTGCTGACCAGCTGTCGTGATGTCGTGGGAGTCTGAGTCACGTAGCCTTTGGGATTTTAAATCTCGGTGTGTCAGCGCTGGGGGTGGACCAGATGACTGCAGAGCTTGTCTCTCCCCTGGCTTCATTATCCAACAATGCTGCGACAGTGCCTGGATCTCTGCAATCAGTGATTAAGCATTAGAAATGTGTGTTAGCTTCTTTATAGGACAGACTGAGTGGATCAAATAACAGAAATCTGTGCCTCACCAGTCTGCAGGCTGGAGGACAAAGCCAAGGAGGTGGCAGGCCCTCGAGGGAGAAGGAGCCCCGTGTGTCCCCTGCAGCCTCTGCTGTTTGGCTGGAGCCTCCTTGGCCTCACCTCAACTTCTGCTGCGGCTCCACACAGCATGCTCGCATGTGCACGGCAGGGTCCAAACTCCCCCTTATGTTAAGGACATCACAGCTATGGGCCCGGTGTCCACTGTAGTCCAGTATGATTTCACCTCAATTAAATACATGTGCAGTGACCCCCTCCAAACAAGGTCACATTCTATGTATGACGAAGCCTTAGTCTATTTTGTTTTTCTGTAAGTAAATACCAGAGGTTGGCTAATGTATAGAGAACAGAGATTTATTCAGCTCACAGTTCTGGAAAGTGGGAGGTACGGTGTCCGGTGCTGTCAGCCGGCGAGGGCCCTAGTGCTGCATGGCTATGTGGCAGAGCGCGCTGCCTGGTGAGACAGAGAAGGCTGTCAGCCTGGGTCTCTCCTCCTCTTCTCATAAAGCCACTGACACCACCACGGGTCCCATCTTTATGACCGCATTTAACCCCAGTTACCTCGGAGAGACCCTGCCCACCAATACTTTGAGGACTAAGTGTGCAGCCATGAACTTTGGGGAACAGAGGCAATCGTAGCACAGAGGTGAAGGCTTCAGTATTCACACTCTGGGGGACTCACTTCCACACGAGAAGGCCTGAGGGAAAGCTGTGGCTAACAGGAGCTAAAGTTCCCCCAAATCGAGCTCAGTACCAACAGTGAATTTATATTGGAAAGGAACTTGGGAAAGGATGTTGGCCACCCGCACAGTGACCACGAAGGACACGCAGTCCACAGGGGCACGGCGTCGGGCTGGGCAGGACAGTCCACGCACAGGGCAGTGCTCTCTGGCCGGTGCACCAGGCCGGTCGGCTCTGCAGCCTGGGCACCTCCGCTGCCCGAGAGCTGGCACCAGGGATGCTGCAGCCTGGCCGCGCGCCCTTAGCGGGGAAACTGCTCTGAAACAGGGAATGCGCGCAGCCTTTGATCAGCACCAGGAAACAGTTCTGCGAGCGTGTGGAGACTATTCCACATGCGTTTGTCCACCGAGTCACTGCTCTAGACGGAAGCCCGCGGAGACCGTGTGTGCAGAGATGTCAGGCCAGCCAGGCGCCAGCGAGCAGCAGTGGGGCCGCGTGAGGTGTCCCGATGGGGCCTAGGGTGTCTCAGCTCCGTCAGACCCAGCCACCTGCTCGTCTCCTTTTTTTCATAAATGCTTCCACTTCTGTCCTCAAATAAAATTCATAGATAAGAAAATCTGCGCATAATTTCCTTTCTGGAATTTTTTTATGGGCGTGGTTTTTGACACACAGCAATTGCATTCATCTTGAAATGGTTCCAAGGCAAATGGATTCTGAATCATTTCTTCCTCTCTTCTCTATCCCTTCCCCCTTCTGCTCCCCCCAGATGCCCTTCCTGTCTCCAAGAAATCTACCTCCCTGTCTTCTATCACTTCTCTTTTATTTTGCTCTGTAAATTGCTTATACTTTTTGTTTTTCTACAGGAGAAACCATGCAATATTTTCTCTCTGTGTCTGATTTATTTTACTTAGTATTATGCTCTCAAGATCCATTAATTTCCCTACAAATGACTCAACTGTACCCTTATTCATGGCTGAGTAGTACTCCATTGTGTATGTACAGCATTTTTATCTTCTGACAGGCATATAGACCACTTCTATAATTTAGCTATTGTGAATTGTGCAGTTATACATTTCAGTATGCATATATCAACATAATATGATGTCTTGAATTCTTTCATGAAGATAATTCAGAAGAGGTATTTCTGGGCCAAATATTTTTAGTATTTTGAGGAGTTTACATACTGGTTATTTATTTCCATAGTGGTTATTCTGATGGTGTGGAAGGGTTGCTTCCTCTCACCCCTCCAATCTTCCCAGCAATTTTTTCCAGAGCTCTTGATAACAGCAGCCCTTCTTCCCGGGGTAAGATGGCTCTCAGCGTTATTTTGACTTGCATTTTTCTGATGGCCAAATATGCTGAATGTGTTTTCATGTGCTGATTGGCCATTTGTACTTTTTCTTTTGAGAAGTGTCTAATCATCTCAATTCCCCATGCTTTGACAGGGTCTTTTTAAAAATCCATTTTATTTAAAAGAGAAAAAAACCCCAAAATTTCAAAACACATAACAATGGTATATATACTGTGCATTGTCATCCCCAAATCATACATCCAGAGCACAAGACATCAGCATTCAATTGTCTGAGCAATACCATACAAATCTTTCTCTTCAATGACCTTAAAGAAATCAGTAGTACAATTATACTGGCTTTTTAATATACCTATATATGCACATATACATATGTTGTTTCTTTGAGCTTCTCATACTGGTGAAACAATACAGTGTTTACACATGTGTGCATTATTTACTTCACTTATGAGTATGGTCTTAAATTGCATCCATTTACCTATTAAATGTCCAATTTATCTTTCTTTATGGCTGAGCAGTGTTCCGTTGTATAAAAGTACTATAGCTTTTTTATCCTTTCCTCAGTCAGTGGGCAGTTAGGTTGCTTCCAAGATCTATTACAAATTGTGCTGCTATGAACATGGGTGCCATATATCACTGTGGTATGATGCTTTTAATCCTTCTGGGATGATACCCAGAAGGGAATAGCTGGGTCAAATGGGACCTCCAATCCTAGTTTTTTGAGTAAGCTCCATGCTGATTTCCACAGTGGTTGCACCAGTCTACACTCTCACACAATGCCTCTTGCATTTGTTATTGCCTGATTTCTTGATAGGAGCCATTTTATCTGGGATGAGGTGGAATGTCAGTGTTGTTTTAATTTGCATTTCTCTAATGACCAATGATGTTGAACATTTTTCACATATTTATTTGCTGTTTGTTTTTCTTCATCTGAAAAGTATATATTCATCTCAGATGCCCATTTTTGGATTGGGTCTTTAAATCTGGGAGGACTGATTTTTTTTTTAGTTTTTTATATGTTCTTGATAGTAACCCTTTGTCTGAGTAACATCTGGTAAACATTTTCTTCCACATTGTGGGTTGTCTCTTCACTCTGTTGGTGGTTGGTTTCTCTTGCTGTGTAAAAGCTTTTCAATAGAATGAGATCCCAGTTGTTGATTCTTAGTGATTGTTCCTGTACAATCTGGATTTTGTTCATAAAGTCTTTACCTACATCAGCGTCTTCAAGAGTTTTATCTACTCTATCTTCCAGCAGATTTAACATTTTTGTTTTAATATTAAGATCTTAAATTCTGATTTTAGCTCGGTACATGGTGAAAGATATAAGTCCAGTTTTAATCTTTGGCATGTGTAGAGCCAGTTCTTCCAACACCATTTATTAAAGAAGCCATCTTTCTTTCAGTGAATGTATTTGGCACCTTTGTCAAAGATAAGGTGGCTTAGTGTGTCTGGAGTTGTTTGTGCATCTTCTAATCTGTTCCATTGACCTTTGGGTCTGTTTTTTTTTTTCTTTCATTGCCAGAACCATGCTGTTTTCATCACAGTAGCTTTATAGTGTAATTCCAAGACAGGGATTGTGATGTCCTCTATCTTGTCTGTGTTGTATGGTGCCTTTTTTGGATAGGTGGACTGAATTTTCTGAGATCTTTACACAATCCTTATCTAGTTCTCTATCCAAGGCGTACCCAGTAAAAATTTCCCCATTCTGTCAGTTGTTTCTTCACTCTGTTGCTTGTTTCTTTTGCTGTGCAGAAGCTTTTAAATTTGATATAATCCCATTTGTTGATTCTTGACATTATTCAGATGCAGTTGGGGTTCTGTTCACAAACACTTGGCTTGGCCAGGGATTTAGCTCAGCACCTTAAGCACCTACCTTGCCAGTGTGAGGTCAAGAGTTCAACCCCCGTCACAAAACAAAAAGCAAGCAAACAAACAAAAAACTAAACCCTTGGTTATGCTTATGTCTTCAAGAATTTTACTTATTTTTTCTTCCAGAAAATTTTCCATTTGTACACTGTCTTGATTACTTTTCTCTCATTGCTGAGACAAAATACCTGACACCCACAATGAAAGAAAGAAAGAATTATTTAGCTTATAGTTCTCAGTGATTTCAGTCCGTACTCAGCTGGCACCCAGGCAGAGTGGTGTGGCTGAGTGGCAGCCATTCATGGCAGCTGCAAGCTACAAGAGCAAAAGGGCAAAAAAGGGGAAAGCACGCCTCCTTCTCTCCCTCACATCGTACGCAGGCACTCACACCACCAGCTCTAGTGCTGGACAATGAACCAATCACAGACGCTAGCCTCAGCTCCTCCATGACTGCATGAGGCTGGCGGGGGGCATCCAGACACAAGCCGTAACACACAGCTGGTCTTTGATCTGTTTTGATTTTAGTACAGGGCGAGAGATACAGATCTAGATTTATTCTTCTGCACATGGATAGTCAGCCTTCCCACCCCCTTGTCAAGGAGGCTGTCTTTTCTGCAGCTTACATTTTTAGCCCTTTTGTAAAAAAGCAGATGGCTGAAGGCTTAGGGCTCCACATCCTCAATTCTATGGCACTGATCACCGTGCCTATTTTTGTGCCAGTACCAGGGTGTTTTACTGAAGCTTTGTGGTATACCTTGAACTCTGGGACTGTGATGCCTCCTGCTTTGCTCTTGTTGCCCAGGATTGCTTTTGCTATTCTGGATCTCTTCAGGTTCCATGACTTTTAGGAATGGTTTTTCTAGTTCTGCGAAGAATGCTGGTGGTATTTTGACAGGAATTGTATTAAATCTATGTATTTTTAACTAATATGATCATTTTGATGATATTGTTTCTGCCTATCCAGGAACAGGGAAAGTCTTTCACTTTTCTAATGTTCTCTTCAAACTCTTTTATCACTGTATTACAGTTTTCATATAGAAGCCTTTCACTTCCTTGATTATGTTAACGCCTAAGTACAGTATTTAATTGTTTAAAGCCACTGTAAATGGGACAGTTTTCCTGATTTCATCCTGGGTGGGTTCATCGTAGGTACACAGGAATGCTATTGATTTTTGTGTAGTGATTTTGTATCTGTCGCTTTGCTAAATTAATTAATTCTAAGAGACTCTGGCAGAGTTTTTTGGTCTTGTATGGAAAGGTTCATGCCATCTGTGAAAAGGGTGGTTTGACTTCCTCCCTATTGATATTTATTGTTTTATTTTCTCGGTCCTGATTGCTCTGCCTAGGGTTTCAAGTGCATGGTGACCAGGAGTGGTGAGAGTGATGCAGAGCTTGATGCTCCTGAGGGATCTACCCCACCACCCACCTGAGGCTGCTGAGCTTGGTGCCCCTGTGAGCCCCCTTCCAGGACTCCCAGACCCTGCTGTATTTCCAGCAGGAGGCCCTCCTCCACCGAGTGCTGGCTGCCACTGATGCCATGAGCTGGATAAGAGGCACTTTGAGAAGTGTGGACAGAGTTTGTTGCAGATGGAAACCCCAAGAAGAGCACCAGGGCTTACAGGTGCTCACCTGGACCAGCAAAGAAAGAGCAGATACAGCAGCTGCAGGGATTATTGTGGAGGGAAGGGACGGAGACCAAGGAAGCCACCCCACCCAGAGATGAACAGAAAACTGGGAGCCGAGCGAGCCCCACTGTATGCTCCCACCCCCATAAAACTGAAGGTGTGGGATCCTTAGACAGAAACAAGAACGCCTGGCTAGGCACACCCCCAGGTCCCCAGCTGAGATCAGATAGAGCTCCGCCTGTGCAGGAAATGAGAAGCAGGTTGGGCAGAGCCCAGTGGCTTGTCACTTAGTGTAAATCACTGGAGGGGAACCTTCAGGCCACTCCCTGTCACAGCCACAGAGGCCGGGACTCAGCCACCACAGCTGCTATCACACTGCGCCTCACTGTTTGTGAGCTCAGGGGAAAACACGCTGGTTGAATTCAGACTAAGTCCTAGTAGGACGAAGAGAACCCCGTGTGTGAATTTATGCTTCTTTCTCTTTGTAATTTTCATTTTCTCCTCTTGTCTCTCTCACACATAAACGCAGCATTTGTATTTATAGGTACAAAATACAGTGTATTTACAAACACTGTGCAGTGTTTCTATTTGTGAAAGAGAGAATCAGGATTAATTAGTGCTTTCGTGCGGATAGCATCCTTCATGGTCATGCGAGGTTAACTCTCACCAAATATCGAGTACACAGCATTCACACACAGGCTGTCTGGCAGCGCATTAATTGGTTCTGGCTTCCTGCAGCTTCCCCACCGTCCGATTTTACTTCCCTCCTTTCCTTCCTTTCCAGCCCTGCAAGTAGCCTCTCAAATTTCCGTTCCTCCTTCTCCCTCCAGATGTAACAATAACATCACAAAGTTCCTTCTTCATTTGCTGTTTTCTCCTTCCCTTCTTTCTGAACTATTTTCTTCCTTTATCCTTTCCAGTGCTGTTTCATTGTTTTCTGGGGTTATTAAAAAATGCAGAATTGTTAAAACAAATTTTACATTATATGGCTGATATAGAGTCAGTTTTCAAGATGCCGATATAACTGGTAGTGGTTCTCTGGTTGCAGCACAGTGATTGGCACTGATTGTAATATTCTGAATAGGTTGACTAGGTGCATGATTTCCAAAACATAGCTAAACCCAGCTCACATCTCAGGACTGTGTAAAGAAATCTCCACTGTAGTGACAGATTTTTCTACCCTAATTAATCTTCAACCCTGAGCACAAAAACAATGTGATCGTAAGAAAATAAGGTAGCAAGATGCCTCCAAAAGTTCTAGACTTTCCAAATGCTGACCTCATGGGCACTGAGGTGGAGGAAGCAGTACAAGAACAGAAAACCCAAAGGTTACTGAGGGGAAGAGCTCATTGCAGAGGCAGGTAAGCAAATCTATAAGATGTCTAGTGATCCTACAGAGGGTGGAAAGAAACAAAGAAAGAATCTAATTAATAAGATATCTAACAAGCTTAAACAAGACATAAACAAAAAGATAGCAATGACCATTTGGCTGAGAATTAGAGACTACGGAAAGGAACCAAACAGAAATCTGGATATGAAAATTCATTTGAAAGCGTGGGAAGCAAGGATGAGGAACCCGAGAGGAGGCTGTCAGAACCAGAAGACCAAGCTGCTGTAGTATATCACCTAGTCAGTGACATCCTAAACACAGGACGCAAGCCGGATCCAGCCACTGTTAGCTGACGCAAGAGAGAAAACTTAAGCCAAGGATTATAGGAGTTAGGGAAAGTTTAGAAGGCAACACTAAAGATATAAAACATTGATTCACCAAAATTAGCAGAAAAATTTCCCTATCTAGGGAAAGAATTCAATATTCAAGTAAGTGAGGTATAAAGAACCCTAAATTAGCTGTGACCAGAAAAGAACCTCTCTATGACACATTATGGTCATAATGTCATGTTTACTGCTGGGAAATATGCTAAAAGCTCTTAGAGGAAAACATCAAGGAGGCTATAAAGCCCATCAGAATAACAACAGATTTCTCATCACAGACCTTAAAGGTCAGGGAGCTTGGTGTAAAGTTTTTCAAGCATTAAAAGAAAATATTTTCCCACCAAGTTTACTACATCCTGAAAATGTGTCCTTCAAAATTGATGGAAAAATGAAGAGATATTGAGGAAAAATTACATCTTTATTCCATGTCAAAGAGAACCAAGCCAGCCCTGCAGAAAGTACGGATGGGAATCCTAGACAGAGAAGATCCCAAAGGAAAAAAATACATCTTACCGGGAGAATAAACAAAGGAAAAAAAAAAAAAAAAAAGCAATCTGCACTAAAAAAATAATTCTATAATATAATTTAGCAAAGGCCTTTTAATAATAATTCTCAATATGGATGGTTTAATTCCACAAATGACAAGAGATAAAAGATATAGATTAGCAGGTTCCATCAAAACACACAACATGTTCTGTGTTACGCCTGTAAGAGGCACACCTGCCCCCAAGGGAACACACAGACCTCAAGTGAAAGGGAGGGAAGAATCCCCAATACAACTGGAGCCCCAAAGCCAGGAGGAGTGGCTGCCGCGTCTTCAGATAAAGAAAACTTCAAGCAAAAGCTGATCAGACGAGATAAAGAGCGTTACTGCATACTGCTCATCATCCCTGGACCCTCACTGCTACGTGCTGGGGTCACCCTATCTTAGTCACTTTCTTGCTGCTGGGACATAATACCCATTACCCACCAATTAAGGAAAAAGAGGCTCAGGTTTCAGACGTTTCAGTGCACGGTTGGCAGATTTAAACACAGAAACAACATGGTGGAAGGGGCGGGGGAAAGATGCTCTCACATTATAGTGGCCAGGAAGCAGAGAGAAAACAGAGAAGCCCCGAAGAAGGGGACACATCCTTCTGGGGTCTGCCCCTGTGGCCCACCTCTAACCAGGACCCATTTCCTATAGCAAGTCAGCAATACTGCAGTTATGATTCAGTCACCTCCCAAAATTCCTGCCTGTCACACCCAAGGCCTTCAGGACACATGCTGACCTAACAGTAACATGCCTCAAGCAAAAAGAGGCCCTCCAGCATGTCCAACCCTCTCAGTAGAGGGCAGCGTGAACTCTCTGTACCGGTTACTGTGGATCTGTGTTTCCTGATTCCATTATTTTCTCAGATCTGTTTTATTCAAGGATAAAGAGAAAGAAAAACAAAAAACAACAACAACAACAAAAAAAAAAGAAGAAGGAAAAAAATTACAACAAAATTTCAAAATATGTCAATCAGGAGGCAACAATGGTACAAACACTGTGCACTGTCCTCCCCAAATCACTGACCCAGAGCACAAGAAATCTGCGTTCAACTGTCTGAATGATACCAGCACAAATCTTTCTCTTCAGTGACTCGGAGAAATCAGTAGTATAACTACCTTAACTATTTTTTATATACATATACATACACGTTTTTCTTTCAGCTTGTTACACTAATGAAACAATATGCTGTTTACACGTGTGTCATTTACTTCACTAATGAGTGTGTTCTCAAGTTGCATCCATTTACCTATGAAAGTGTCCAGTTTATTCTTTTTTATGGCTGAGTAGCACTCAATTGTATAAAAGTACCACACCTTTTTTATCCTTCCCTCAGTCAATTTTCAAGATCTGACTATTGTACACTGTGCTGCTATAAGTTGGAGCACATATATCACTGTGGTATGATGTTTTTAATTCTTTTAGGAAGACACCCAGAAGGGGAATAGCTGGATGGAATGGAACCTCCAAATCTAGTTTTTTGAGGCTGATTCCATTTTTGAAAAAAGGAAATCATTTTTTTAAAAGCCTGATGAATAAAAAATTGGTATATTATGCATGTGTAAATCCACAGAGGAAAACTCTGGGGATATGTTAAGAAATATGTTAACTACAGTTGGTCCCTGGTATGTGAGGCCATTCCCAGTCACTAATGCCTATTTTTCTTTCTTTTTTTATTTTCTTTTTTTGGTGTCAGGGATCCAACTCACGACCTAGAGCTTGCCAAGCAGGTGCTTAGGCCACTGAGCTAAATCCCCAGAACCAACTAGTGGCTATTTTTCTGTTCTGACTGATTTAAAAAAAGAATCCTTTTACAATTAGATTAATGCCTTTACGATTAGAAAAATTAAAGTATTTCCATTGGAAAATAAAAGCGAAAGTTAACAGAGTGAGGGCTCTCAAGTCTGGCAGCGCAATGGACCGTCCGCATCCATGGGTCCCGTGCCCTTGGATTCAGCCAACTGCAGGTCACAGCTGTTCCTCGGGTTTAGATCAGAGGTGGTCTTGGCAGGCCTCATGCATGCATAGGCAGAGTTTTTTTGGGTAGAGAATTGGTCCACGAGGGTGTTATTGGGGAGCTGCTGTCAGGAAGGTGGGGCCCAGGTAGAGGCGGGATGCTGGAGATGTGGCCTGGAAGGGCTCCTGGCTCCCCTCTTCTCTCGTGGCTTCCTGGCTGCCGTGACGTGAGCAGCCTCCTCCACCCAGGCCCTTTCACCATGCTGAACACAGACTGAAACTTCTGGAACTGTGAGCCAAGATAAGCCTCTCCTCCTTTACGTGGCTGGAATCGGCTACTTTGCTCAGGTGTGAGGCAAGTGACAAATGTGGAGTGAAAAGATTGCATCTCTACTGAACAGTTCAGGTGTTTTTCTGGCATTATTTCCTAAACGATACAGCGAGACAACTTCTTATACAGCGTTTACATCGTATTAGGTAATATAAACTTTCCAGAGATGGTGTAAAGCCATGGTCCCCAGGCTTTTTGGTTCCAGGGATCAACTTCACGGAAGAGGTTTTTTTCCAGACTGGGGAGAGGTGGGTGGCGAGGGAGGAGGGTGGAGATGGATAGTTTGAGGATGACTCAGTGAGGCCTGAAACTTGGCTCCCTCCATGCATGGTGCACAGTGGGATTCATGTTCCTATGAGAATCCAGGGCCACCACACCTCTGCCAGGAGACTGAGGTCAGGCGGTGAGGAGCACTTGCAAGTCCAGAAAAGGCTTTGCCCCCTCACCCTGCTGTGGGGCCCCTCCTAAAGACCCCTCATTTAAAGTGTGTGGGGTATGCACATAAATATTGCAAATACTACACCATTTACAGGACAGACGTGTGCATCTGTAGATGTAGGCGTCCACAGGGGTCCTGGAACCAGTCCCCTGCAGGTACAGGAGATGATGGGCAGGATAACTTCATCTTCCAGGAGGCTGTCCTGTGCTTTGTAGGGTATGTAGCAGCATCCCTGGTCTTTGCCCACTAAAGTGCAGGAACAACCTCCTGCAAGTCTCCAGGTATCCCCAAGGAATGCTTGAGACTATCAGCCCTTCTTAGCCCCAAGAGATCACTGCATCACACAGTGAGTGCATTCCCCAGTGGGTGGGGGCCCATTCCAACACCGCCACTGGGCCCCTGGAATTGAGATGATGCCCCATCCAGGCACACCGTGCTCAGCAGCATTGCCACGGAGTCCCAGAGTGGCCTCTTCCATATTTTATGCCCTGGTCCCTTCTTTGCCTCACATCTCTTGCTCTTTGGGAATATCATGATGTTAACTGAGAATTCCTTGAGCACAAGCAATGTGTCGTCAAGACCATTGCTGATAGGATCACACTTAGTCTGATTCCTGAGATGGTCAGGGTGTGGCTAACAGCCAGGGAGTGTTTACAGTGCAGGACAAGGATGGTCACATCCTAGGCGGGAGACTTTGTGGTACGGCTCAGACTGGCGTGGGATTTAAAGTTCAGGAATTGTTGATGGCTGGAATTTTCCATTTCCAGTTTACAGACCAAGGCTGACCCTGAACAACAAACCACAGAAAGTGAAACCACCATCAAGGGAAGACTACTGTATCTATGTAAGACTCCTGAGTCATCAACAAAAGTTAAATTTTATCTGTGCTACTGCATTAATGAGACGGGGAAAATGATAAGAAACTTGCAGAAATTCCTATTTAAAGCAGGGAATTTGGGACATTCGCCCCTCCCGTCTCCATTCCGTGCCTATAATACATTCCTAGTGATTAGTTTTTGACCTTGCCCGTGGGATGCTGGAACTAAACAAACAACTGAATGTTTGGACTCAAGTGTCACTCTCTCGACTGTCGCCTCTGTTTCCTGCTCTGTGGGGGAATAGAATTAATTCCCTTTCAATGACTTTATTTAGGCTCAGATTATTACAACCCTCAAACAAGTGAGCATCTCCATGTGTTTCATCTTATTTTTCTCTGCATTGTCATTTCTAAGTGACCTCAAATCTCCACTTGACCATCACCACTCTTAATTAAATAATTACCAGGAGTTTCATAGGGGCTTCAAAATCCATTTAGTTTACATAATGCCTTATGGAAGGGCCGTCCGCAATCTTGAGAGCCAGTGACAAGAGACAATTTCATGGAGTGGCTGCAGGGTGAATGGGCTTCCTTTAAGCAGCATCTTGCTTGCCACAGGATTACCATAAATAGGTGGGGGAGTTCCTGAAATAAAGCTTATTCAGAACACAGCCAACCTGCTTTCAATTTCTGCATGAAAATAAGGATGTCGGTCAGATAAACCTCTGGGGGATGGTTTCCTTGTTTGGCAGTTGTTGGTGAGGTCTTGAATGTTTTCCAGACTCGGGTCCTTGATGAAGAAGCCAGTCCTTCCTGATGTTTGAAGTGATATTGTTGTAGAAATCCCCAGATCCTTGGGCCTAGAGAACAATAGAAATCCCCTGTGCTGAAAGCCTTTATCAGCTCCACTGTGCTGCCAGGTCAGGAATGCCTGCTGGGGCTCCACACAAATGCTCCCCTCATCTCCTGGTGTGGAGTTTGGCCACCATATCAGGTCCATCTTGCCTTTCTCTAGGCAATGATCTTAGAAGGAACAGACCCAGATTTAACTAAGCCCTGTATTCTGCCCTTGCTCTGTAATGATAGTATAGACCGTTTCATGATGCTATCTTAGTACATTTTTTTACTGGTCTAAAAAATATTTGAGCGTGGGTCATTCATAAAGCAAAGAGATTTATTTTGGTCTGGAAACTAGAAGTCTTAAGATCTGGTAAGCGCCAGTGGTGAAGGTAGAAAGCCTTCTAGAGAGCGCAGGAGAGGAGGAGGCAGCGTGCACAGCCCGACCTCAGCATAGCTGACGTAGTCCTTTCATGAGAAAGGACACCTAGAGACACACAGTCCACTCTTAGAGGCAGCACAGACACAGTGACTCACATTTCACCCTGAGTTTCAGAGGACACAAACCACATCCCACCACCGCAGGTACCATACTTAACTTAAAATCACGAACACATGTGTGTATTATATCAAGTACTAGGGAGAACCAGAATGTTCCTTTTCATTGCATTTGAGGCTCCCATTCAAGGCCATGCAGATACAGATTAAGGAACCCGTGCTTTTCTTTTCTTTATGGATGCAGAACTTCATCTTAATTTGATCTCTTGGAGATGAAAACACTGGGATGGGGAGAGAGAGTTGGGTCCTTGGTTCAATTGCAGTGGGCTTTGCACCCCACTAAGTGAATCTTACCCTCTCTGTGACTTAATGGTCTTTTGAACACTATAGGGTCCAGATAAGCCATGGTGAGAAGGAGCTGCAAAAATAGGTCCTCCGAGTTTCTCTGTGACAGTGGCAACATTCTGCTGGAGTGTGCCCCTGTTTAGTTGGATTTGGTCCTGGGATGGTGGAATTTGTTTTTTCTTGCCCTGGGACCATCCGTTGACAGATTGAAACCAAATTATGTTGCATATAGTGGAGAAAAGTTGACCCAAGGAGGGAATGAATTGCAAAAAACTTGTGGGTACAGGACCTCAAACACAGTCATTGAATTAGGCAGTGAGACTGCAGGGGGAGAGCCCCATCTGAGTCCAGCTGGTCCCCCATACCACGGATCTATGGGAGCCAAGCCCAGCCCAGCCCAAGCTGTCATCACCAACGCCCTGGTAGGGTGTCTGCAGGCTTGAGCAGATGCACCCAACTCTGCCTGTCCATCGTAGCATTCTGAAGTTTTGGAGCATTGAAAGCCCACTTTGGGAACAAGCTACCAGGAAGAAGCAATCAACCATCTCTTAGCAGAAGTGAGGGGTTTTCTGGGCTCTGTGCTTCAGTGGTGGTGAGGTTGTGTTATTTCTTGTGCATTGCGTTTTCAGATCCCTGCCTTTCTTTATATAGTGCCACACATACTGCTGTTTGTCTTAGGACATTTGGCCTTCATTGCATTGCATCATTATCTTTTGGTCTTTTCACTTTTGGTATGATTTTAGGGGGTTGTGTGATACCAGGGTCTGTTAAGGCTCAGAGTCTGCCAGGCTTGCAGCTGCGAGCTGCCTATGGTGAGGGCATCTGTGGCAAGGAAAAGGTAGGAGAGGAGCCTGGAGCTAACCTCCCCCCGGGAAGGTAGCAGAGGCTGAAAGACACCTTCTGCTTCTTCTCATGGTAACAGCATGCTGACCTCATTACAGTGCTGGGAAACCGGAAAGCGTATGAGGCAGGGGAGATTTATTCTGTCGTCTGCAAACCCTGTTCAGAGTGTGCATTTTGAACCAAGCTGGAAGACACACTTGTCCAAATAAGTGTCATAGCATGAGTGGAACCCACCAAGCTGCTGTCAACCTTTGTCTTCTTTGCAGTTGCTCTAAAATCGAGGTCCTGGAACAGGAAACATGGGCTCAGGGACACAGTGTGGGTGGCTGGAGACTTTTGCTTGGGAGTGAAGTGGAGAGATGGTCCTGGGAAGCACAGCGCGTGAACGAGGTGAGACATCAGCCCCGTGACTCTGTACCCCTGGTTATTGCAACAGAAATAAATCAGCCCCCAGCCAGGGACTGGCTTATTGTACCCACACTGCTGGCAGCGAGAGGCCTGAGGGGGAGCAGCAGTGACCTTTGCAGGGTGCGCACTGTACTTTCTAAAGTTATGAATAGCTCGGCTCCCAGAGGGGCAGCTTCTCAAGTTCATCCTTACAGTTAAACTCTTGGTTAAGACGGGAAAGTTATTCTGAGTAATAACTATTTCCTTCCCCTCGAGCCCCTACAATGAAAAAGTGATACTTCCTACTTAGTGCTTCATGTTCAGTAAACACAGCTCTCAGTTCTGGAAAGAAAAATAAATCGCTTTCTAAAGGGCAGTGGGATTTTTGCTGCCTGCATCGATCACACGGCCTTTCACTCCAGAGTGGTTTATCTGGACCTTTGTGAGAACTGCGCACCCCAAAGACATGCCAGGACCTGAACTTTAAAAACCCCAGCAACACCCCAGGCAAGCTGTGAAAGTTTGCACTAAACCTGAAAAAACATTCAGGCTCAAAGGATGAGGTCGATGTTGCTTTGACCGCACAGGGAAGTCACTACCCCAGGGCTGGCCTTGCAGTGCTGCTCGAGCTTCCAGCACCACTGAAGCCATCTGTGCTCTGCTACTCAGGCCTCCCTACACTTGTGAAGGGCTGAGCAGGTGCCCTGGGGTGCACATGTTTAAAACCCCCACACACCTCTGGCTGGAGACCTGCTCCCTCCCAGCCTTTGGCGTGGCAGCCAGCTCCCATGGCCAAGGCGTGGAGCCCCACATTTGCAGAATGGTGCACACAGGAAGCAGCTTCACCGCGGGTCTACAGGAAGTAGACTATATTTAGCACCAGCAAGCTCTGCTCAGAGCTGTGGGTGTGCTGGTGGTCACAGAGAAAGCCACCCTCCGCCCCCATGCATTTGAGCCTCAGTCTCCTCACGGGAAGGGAAACCTCACCAGCTGGGTAACTCTAGTCTGGATCTCATCTCCCTCAGCTATAAAGTCAGGGGACTAGACTGGATGAGTGCTTCTCAAACTGGAGAGTTCTTAAGGTCATCTAGGCAACAGTAAAAATGAGGGCGCCCCCCAGAAATCAAGATTTTTAAAAGGCGTACATACTGATGGCTGTGACCCACTGGCTCTGGGAAAAACCTGGACCAGACACAAGCCCTCTGACCCAAGATGCTCTCAAGGACCCTCACTGCGATGATAAATTTGAGATTTTCTTCTTGGCCTCTGTGTTCCACTTATCAGCATATCTATGAAGCCTTTTAAAATTATAGGCTAACTTACAGTCTATCACAATTATATTTAAAAAAATTTTTTTTTGGAATCAGGAATCGAACTCAGGGCCTTGCGCTTGCAAAGGGATGGCACCATACCGCGGAGCAATATCCCCGGCTCCTACAATTATATTTCAACACAGTAAAGAGAGTAATACTTTTACAGCAAGTTCTCTGGGCAGGGGATGGGCCTGCAGAAGGAATCGGGGAGCAACTGGCGGTACTGCGGGTGTTCTATTGAGGCTGCTCCGGGAAGAGCTACACACCTCCCCTTCCTCCTCTCCTGCCTCCCTCCTCTCCCTGCTCTATTTTGAGAGTCCCTAGATTAGATATGGGGACACCAGGAAGGACAACTACCACCAGCTGCAAGAGCAGATGGGAGCTGCAGGCTCAGGGGCCCCCGTGTGACCTCAGAGTGCACGTGATGGGTGTGCAAGCCCCTGTTCTTAGGAAGGCCCCCTCTTTGGCTTTTGGGGATTTTTGCTCATCGTCAGTTTTTGCCTTTATTGGCAGCATTGAAATGTAGATTAAAAGTCAAGGAAAATCAAGCGCTCCTGCCATCAGGAACAAGGTGCAGATCCCAGATTTAACGGCAACACCGCCAGCGTTCGGAGATCAGGCACTATTGGGACCCTCAGGTCCGATCATTCAAGCCCTCCCAGCAGGAGCTGCCCTCCTGATGATATCACAGCTCCTGCCTGTCATTTCTTCATTCATTCATTCAGCAATTATTGATTGAGACAGTCATCAGGGAAGGAGTGTGGACAGATGTCACAGACTGTGCCCTGCACAGGACACTGGGGATCAGGGGATGCAGGTGCTGTGATCCCAGCGCTCAAGAGGAGGCTTCCTGAGGGGTGAGGATGAGCTGAGGTCTGAATACACAGGTGAGAACTGGAGGAAGAGAGGGTGGAAGGGGGTTCTAAGGAGAGAGAAGTGCGTGTGCACAGCTACACAGCGAGGAGAAGTGGGTGGGGACGGCTGTGGAGAAGCAGCTTCCACTGGGGAAACAGAAAACCGTGCTCCCTCTCTGGCAAAGGAAGAGACCAAAGCCACGGCATGTGGGTGTCCCGTGGAGCCTGGGGATGTTCTTAGAAGCGTCTCCTGGACATGAAGCCTGATATGCGGTTAGGGCGCTACTGGTTACTGAATTTTGCAATAGGAAACTTAAAGCACGTGCTGTTTTATTAAGAAATTTCCATTAAAGTTTCCTTTGACTTGCGCTTCCAAATAATAAACCAAATTCTGCCTGGTTTAATTGTCAAGTTGATGAAGCTTCCTTTCCTGTTGCTAATTCAAAGTGAATTTTGATTACTCTGGGATAGGAAGTTTTGTGCTTCTTAATTGAAAACATTTTTGAACCAATGGAACACTGCACTAAATTATTCAGGAAATAGCGAGGCCAGCACTAAGGAAATCTTTCTTTTCTTAAAATTCCAGCTTTCAAAGGATTAATTTATCCAAACTCAGAACAATCATCCTGAAAAGAGTTATTGAACTCTCAGTTGGTTACAAATGACTTATCTCTGTTAATTAAAAATCTTTCTGGCTTCTTGGTACAGCATGCACCTTCCCGATAAGGACTGTGCTCTGGACTTACAGAGGGGCTTGTGTGTCGCTTCTACCAGTGTCATCTGATTTAAGCTTTCCAGCGTCCTAGGGTGGTCTCTGGGCAAAGGATTGCTTTGTGTTTTAAACCGCAAAGTGGGTACACAGTGAATCCCAGCTGGATTGGACAGTCACGCAAAAGAAAAGGAAAACTCAAGGGACAATATCTGTGTCAATTAGAAGAAGGAAATCAAGAGTCCTTACAAGGGCCAATGAGCTCAGGCCTGAAGGATGTGGCATCTGCCTCGTTCTCCAGGCCGATTTCCTGTTTCCCTTTCTCTCATATACTCAATCTCTGCTCAGGAGACACACAAAGCTGACCCCTGCCCCAGAGCCTTTGCACCTGCTGCATTGTCTGCCTGGAATGCTGACTTCCTGCTGGTACTCTCATGGCTCTTGCCCTGGCTTCTTTAGGTGTCACTCAAATGTTCTTTGTCTGGTAAGATGTCGCTTACTTGTTAAAAGCATCCCATCACTGTTCCTCTCCTTCCGTGCTTCGTTTTTTCCAATAACACTTATTGCCAGCTGATGAATTATAGATGTGAATTATAATACAGAGATTAAATCACACTTTGCAAGGGTTACACAGCATCTTTATCATCTTGGGCTGCCATAATCATAAGGATAGCTTGGAAAAGACATATTAATGGAATACTGTCTTGTAATTATTTTTTGAAAGTGAAAACATATACCTGTACTTTAATCTATTACAGTAATAAAAATAACATTCTAGTTTCTGGGATTTTTAAATTTTGAAAATAGTAAAATACAACAGAACAAGACAGAATAAAACTGAGACCGTGTAGTGAAATTGGTACAGAACTTCACATCAGGTTACCAGGATAACAGTAATAAGTATCACAGTATATTTCATTATTTTTACAATAGTTGTTCTTACAATCATGTATATCAAAATAAAATGAAATACAGAACATTATAGAACTTATCAAAACAGAATATTGAATAGAGCAGTACCATTAGTCAGAATAAAGCAAAACAGTAATAAAAATATTTGCCTTCAAAGAGATGGTAGAAGGAAGTCCCCCTTACTTGCTATGGTCAATTTCCCAGGAGACGCTCAGATTTCTGGTTCCCATTTGCTAACGGGGGGGACAGGAGAAGCGGGGTAGGGGAAGTGGGATGTTTGACTCTAGGCTGTACACCAGTAGGTTCACTATTGCTTAGCAGGGAGGCAGGCTGGTTGCTTGGTTTCCCAGCATCCTAAGTTCCAACATGGCGCAGAGCTCAGGAGACACTGGTGGTTCTCCCCATGGAAGGGCCGCAGTCTGCCACACCACAGCTGCTTACCAGGGAGGGGAGGTGCTTGCTTGGTTTCCCAGTGTCTTAAGTTCCAACATGGCCTAGTTTCTGGTTTTGAGCCTTAACTTCTACAACTTTGGGAATGGCTTTATCAAAATAGCACTATTAGCAAGACCTGTGAGTCTGTCTTCATCATAGAAGAATACTTTTTATTAATTCTGTTTATGAACAGTTTTCTTCCTCAAGAAACAAAAGATGTATAGAGAGCTGAGTCCTTATACTGGACAATAAATTTGGTGATTAATCACAAACATTCCATATCAGAATACATTCTGAAATTTCAAAGGCAAACACAAACTCCAAGTGATCATATAGAATGTCATAATAGACGTAATTCAATTTGCTTCTTCATTTTTATAATCCCTGTGCTATTTTTCTTTAATTCAAATCTCGTGTCCAAGTCTTTATGAATTTACTTTCAAAAGGAATATGTGTGATAAATTGGTGCACCCTGGGCCTACTTACAAGCAGTGAGCTCTCCAAATTAACTTCTGTGTGGAATACATTGTGTATTCAAGAGTAAGCAACAGAAATGTGCTCATTTCAAAGCTCACATAGATGTTATTCAACTCAACAGTCACTTCAGCAAGTGATTGGAACTTAGACCACAAAAGCAGAAAAGGTTTCATTCAGGGAAAAGCATATCAGGCTGCCCCATGAGGAGAATGATGAAAAGCAAATCCCCTCTCCGCATCACTGTCATTTAAAATGTCTCTGCAGAGGAGGCACAGACTCTCACAGAGCCTGCATCTGAGGCGAGCTGCTGTCTTTGCTCTTCCCTAGGTAATTACTGTTTACAGAAAATAATGATAGAAGCTGGGTGGGGTGGTTAGTGGTGAGAAATAAAGGTAGAGCGGGCAGGGGCCAGCGGCAGCAGGTTGGTGCAGGTTTATTCACCTCGACCATCTGTGCTTCGCTCCTGCCCTGGAATCGCCCACATTGTCACAAGCTGCAGCCGTGGGGCTGCTGGCCCAGGGCTTTGAAGTCAACACATAAAGAGAACAACTGCGGTGCAAAACAGTGGGTAAACGTTATCATGCAAAACGCTGAAAAGAAATCTCAAAAGACCAGCACATCCGGGATATATTTAAGGTCACTGGTAATCAGAAATGCCAAACAAATGTACAACAGGCTGTCATCCGTGAGATTAGATTTGAAACAACTAAAAGGTGGCCTGATGCCCTTGGATGGCTGAGTGAGTGGACAACACTTGAAGACTTTAAGTGCTGTGTCCTACCCTTTGTGTTATGGTTTGCACTGAAATTGTCCCCCGATTGTCTTGTGTATTGGGAAGGTGACTGGATCAGGAGGTGCCACAGCTCACTCGCTGTTAGGTGCAGGGCTTGACTGCAGGTGTGTCACTGGGGCTGTAACCTGGAAAATACATCCTTGTCCTTGACGCCTCCCTTCTTTCTCTGTTTCCGGTTTCCACGGGTCGAGTACTGTTTTCTCTGCCGTGACTTCCCACTAAGCCATTTCTTCCATGGAGCTGGCCAATCAGTGACTGACACTGTAAGGAGACACAAACATTTCTTGCTTTAAGTTTTGGGTGTTAAATATTTTGCCTTAGTATTGAGAAGGTGGCCGATATAACACTTTGTAAGAGCGTGGGGTTGGTGCTGAGATAGTGCCTGACCACGTGGTTAGAAGCCTTTGCAGCTGAGTTGCAGGAGGCCTTTTGAAAGGATTAAAGATGCCAGCTAGAGAAGCTGTATATTGCTAGAGATCAAGTCTGAGGGAAAATTCTGGTTGGAGCTCAGAAGACCAGAATGCGGGCAGAAATGCAGAAAATAAAGGGCAGACTCAAAAGGCTTCTGCTGGCTACAAGGACTCCACTGGCAGTTGAACTAGAGGCCGTGCATGTTTTATCCCAGCAGAAAATTTGTCTTCCTTTTGCTCATGTTCAGAGACTTTGTGTTTAAAGACAGAGGACCAATTAACCTGATGGAGGAAATTTCAAAGCACCATAGTGTTCAGGCTGTGGCCTGGGTACTATTGACTACTTTTAGCGAGATCTACAATAAAAACCAAGAGCAAAACGCAGATATAAAAAGTCTGAAGTTTTGGGGCTGGGGATTTAGCTCAGCGGCACAAGCGCCTGCCTTGCAAGTACACATGAGTCAAATGAACATGAGTTCAATTCCCGGTACCGATAAAAAGAAGTCTGAAATTTCACTAAAAGGAAGTAAGGGCAAAGGAGAGTACAGTCACTGCAAAAGTTGGCATTAAAAATTAGCCAAGATGTTTGCATCAGGACAATAGAAAGGTGGTTTTAAGGCACCTTAGAAAAACCCTATCATTTCCAGCCTCAAAGATACAAAGCTATAAAGCTTTCATTTAAGAGGGCTCCCTGGGCTCTTGCTTGACAAGGACTGCCTAGGGAATTGCTTCCCTAAACTAGAGCTCAGCAATCCAGGGATTCCGAGGTCACTGTAGCCATGGTTTAAGGGGGTGAGGCTCCTGCTAAAGCTAGCAGCAGACCACGGCCCCAGCCACAGGTGATAATTTTACAGAATGCCAGGGGCTTCAACCCAGATTTCCCAGCATTGAGAAAGCAGCACATACACACTTTGATAGGCTTAAAGTTCTTTTCTTTCCATTCAACCTGGTCATACTCACATAAGCATACTATGTGTAAAATTTAATCCATTTAATATCGGGTGGTAAGGTAAGAAGGCAGAGCCTATGAAAAGAATTTAAAGCAGCTCCAAAACAATCTGAATACAGGAAACTAGATTTGTAAAATTTAAGATTTTTCTCTAATCTTTTATACTTGTCCTATCCTTATGTACACAGCTTTGAACATTTTATTTTCAAATTTTCACACAGTGAAGTTGACCTTTTTTTCAGTTTTAATACCTGCACAGGTTGACATAATTACTCCCAAAATCAGGGTGCAGGATAGTTCACCCCCCAAAATTCCCACATCGGATTCCTTTACACTCAGTGTTTCTCCCCTACACATAACTCCTGGCAACCCCTGATGAGATGTGGATCACAGTACGTCTGTCTTTTCAAGATTGCTGCACAATGAAATCATGGAGCCCATGACTCTTAAAGCTTGTCTTCTTTCACTTAGCATAACGTCTCTGAGACTCATCCAAGACATTGCACGGATCAGTAACTCTTCTTTTTTATTGCTGGGCAACATCTCATTGTGTGACTATATCACAATTTGTGTAGCTTTTCACCTGTTGAAGGATGTTTGAGTTCTTTTCAGTTTTGGTTAATAGGAGTAGAGATGTTATAAATATTTGTGTTTAGGTTTTCTGTGAATGTAGATTTTCATTTCTCTAGGGTAGATATCTAGAAGTGGGATTGTTTGGTAATATATTAAGTATATGCTCAACATTATAGAAGATTCCCAAACCAATTTCCTGAGCGCAATCCCATCACTAATACATTGAAGTTCCTCTTTGCACATATTGCACCGACACTTGGTATTATCAGGATTTCGTATTTTTCTATCCTAATAGGTGTACAGTGAACTTCTTCATGGTTTCAGTTTGTGTTTCCCTATTTGTTAATGAAATTGCACATATTTTTATGTGCTTGTTGGTCAACCTTACAGTTTCTTTGATGAAGTTTGTCTTTTATCTATGCATTAATTGGATTGCTGTTTTCTTTTTGTACAGTTGGGAGGTTGTTTATATATTCTGAATTAGGTCTTTTGTCGATATATGGTTTGAAAGCATTTCCTCCCACACCATAGTTTATCTCTTCATCCTTTTAACAATGTTCATTTGCAAAGTGAATGTTTTCAATGTCTCACAATTTATCTATCTATGTTTTATGATTTATCTATATTTCTTTCATGAGTGTACTTTTGGTGTCATGTCTGTGAATTCTTTTCCTCCCAGCTCACAAAGATTTTCTATGTTTTCTCCTAAAAGCTTTTTAGTTTTACATTTTATATTTAGACCTCTGAGCCATTCTGAACTTTTTTTGTATGCCGTCATTGGTTTAAGTTCATGGTTTTGCATATGAATGTCCGATTGTTGTAACACTGTTCTTCCTTCATCGAATTCTCTTTATAAGTTTGCCAAAAATCTTTTGGCCATATTTGGGTGGGCTGATTTCCAGACTATTCTGCTCTACGGATCTATCCCTTTGTCAATGTCATATGGTCTTGGTTATCGTAAGAGTGTGACTAATGCAACTTTTCTTCCCTTTTGAAATTGTTTCAGCTATTCTAATTACTTTGCCTTTCCACCTGGAATTTAGAAGCACTTATCTGTGCAGTATACAGTTTAAAGTTTGGTGGGAACTGCACTATATCGATAGAGCTACAGCAGAAAATCAATACTTTTACTATGTTGTGTCCTCCAATCAATGAATATGGTGCCTGTCTCCTTTTACTTAGATCTTGATTTCTTTTTATCTGTGTTTTGTAGTTTTCAGTGTACAGATCCTGTACATGTTTTGTTAGATTTATACTTGAACATTTCATATTTTGTGAGTACTGTCAGTGCTGTTATAAAAAACTGATCTCAAATTATAGGCTGCTGGTGTGTAGAAATGATGGAATTTTGCCCACAATTATTTTTAAATGAAAATATTTTGAGTGACTGGCTTTTATACAATATTTTCAAAACATTTTACTTCATATTCAGGAGTATAAAAACTTTTAACAGAGATATTATTTGCTTGTGTAGTATATAATTAAATAGTGTAATCACTATAGTATGAAAAAGTGGGATAAACAAGTGTGGGAACAAACTAATTGTGGTTATTAACCAGCAATGGTAGTACTATGGCATTGTCCAAGGTGTGTCAGAAAATTACAGTGAATGTTTACATTTTAAGAAATGTATTACAGTGAAGACGCAGGGCCAAGGCTCAGCAGCATAAGCACCCGCCTGGCAAGTGTGAGGGCGAGAGTTTGATATACCGGTAACAAGAAAGAAAGAAAGAAAAAAAAAGTGTATTTATTGTGAACAGCTATTTTGAAGAAAACAAGACATTATGGCAGCCAGTGCTGATTCGCTATCATCTTGTTCCGAAGTCTACCGTGCTTTTGTTCTTCTGTTTTGATTGGTTCTGTCCTGTTGTGTTTTATTTGATTTTATTATGTGTGATGGTATAAACAAATTCTTTGAGGAAAAGGAGATATTATAGTAACCATTGTTCATTTCCTATTATCTGGTTATACTTTCATTCTTTTAAATGGTTTTATACTATTTTGTTATGTTTGATGTTATTGTGTGTGACGGTAGGCTCAACTATTTCAAAGACAAGAGACATTACGGTAGCTACTTTTGATGTCCGGTTGTCTTGCTGTGAAGTGCTGTGTTACTTGTATTATTCTGTTCTGATTTTCATTGTTTGTTCCTCTTTTGTTTTATTACCTTTAAAAAAAGGACACAGGGCCCGTAATCACTGTCCAAATACTTCCCCCCACACTGAGCACAAGTGCTTCCAGGTTCCTGTCATTTTTTGAAGTAGATCTGGACGCCCCCTTTCGTGAGTGTCACTGGTTGTGCTATTGGGGCTGCCTCAGTGTCTTGAACCCATGCAAAGCACTTGTCTTTCATGGTGATTTTGACTTGGAGAAAGAGATCTGGCACTAAGCTCAGTAAGGACGCATCACAGGTTTTTCTGAGCCTCACTTTACTTTGGATGGCGCTCAGCAGCAGCGTCCACCATATTTTTTTAAATACACATAAAAAAGGACTTCTGCACAGCAAAAAAACCCCTCAAAAAACAAACAAACAAACAACCACCAACAGAATAATGAAACAGCCTAAAGGAAAGAATAACTGCCAGTATATCCTCAGACAAAGGATTAAAATGTACAATATATAAAGAACTAAAAAAAATGTAGATTCCTCAAATTAAAAGATCCGATCAAAAATGGGTGTCTGAAATGCATGGACACATCTCAGAAGAAGTACAGATGGCGATATATGCATGAAATATTTTGACCACCTCTGACCATTAGAGAAATGCAAATTAATGCAACACTGAGGTTCCATCTTACTCCACAAAGAATAGCTGTCATCAAGAAATTGAAAGATAATAAATCCTCGTGCAGGTGAAAAAAGAACCCACTACATTTTTAGTGAAAATGCAAACTAGTATAACCACTATGGAAATCAGCATGGGGGGTCCTCAAAAAACTAAAAATAGAAATTTCATTGGGCCCAGCTATTTCTCTTCTAGATATTTTTCTCAAAAGAATTAAAGACATTATAATATAATGATATATGCAAAGCCCTGTTTATAGCAGCATAATTTATAATAGCTAAATCTTGGAAGTGGTCTATATATCCATCAACAGATGAATGAATAAAGAAAATATGGTATTTACACATAGTGGAGTACTACTGCCATAAAGAGGAATAAACATGAATCATTCACAGGGAAATGGATGCACTTTGAGACCATAAAGTTAAACAAATTAAATCAGGCACAAAAAATTTAAATATCATATCGTATCTCTTCTGTGAGAAACCCAAAATATGCATAAAGGGCCAAATAAAAGATAGACAATAGGAAATAGGGAGCTAGATCTCTAGCAAATGGGAGGGGACTAAGAGAAGTTAGGAGTGGGTAGGAGAGAAGAGGGGATAAAAAAGAATTAATGCATGTTTGCACATCTACTGACTGCCACAGTGAAAGTAGTTATTATGCATCACAAACGTACTAATGATAAAGGGAGAAATGTGTAAGAAAGATAAAGTCAGTGTGTTTGAAGCAAGAAGGTATGTTTTGAGAGAGAATAGTGGCAATGTGCCTTTTATAGAACATGTTTTTTAAAATTTAAGCATTCACTGTACATTTGTTTGTGCCTTGTGTTACTGTCCTCTGCTGCAGTACTTGCCAGGTTTCAGCAAGCCCAGTAGATAGAATAAAGGGAGAGTTAGGTAATCTGGAGTTAGGTGGTCACTTGAAAGATCATCTTCTGAAAGAGGTACCATCTCGGTTACTTTTCTCTCACTGCTGAGACAAAATACTAGACCTTCAAAGTTAGAGAAGAAAAGTTTATTTAGCTTATAATTTTTGGAGGTTTTTGTCCATACTTAGCTGGCTCCAAAGTGTGGGAGGGGGGCATGATGAAGAGGCAAGTGTTCTTGGCAGGTACAAGTAACAAGAGCTAACGTGCAAAAGAGAGGAAAGCATGCCTCCTTCTCTCCCTTATATGATATGCCGGCTCCTCCCCTGGGCGGGTGCAGCATTCCACCGCCAATTCCATCACTAGACGAGCCTATCACAAATGCTAGACTCAGCTGCCTCCATGACTGCATGAGACTTGGAGGGTCATCCAAACACAAACCATAACAGCTACTTAAAAGATACAAGCATGACAAAGGAAGGCTCTCTTTCTGCAACTGTGTTTAAACATAAAATATTGATACGTCTTCAAGAATATAAAAATACATATTTTGCCACAATTTGCTGAAGGAATGTTTATAAAAGAAGAAGGAAAAAGAGCTATTATGATCATTTTTTGAAGAATATTTAATAACAGGGGGAGATGTCTTAATTATAATTGTAAGTGAAAAACATAGAACATAAAATGCTACATTTATAGTGTAATGCCAGATACGTGAAAAAAGCATATTTATTTACACAGAAATGTTAAAAATACACCAAAATGTTTGTAATAATTATCTAGATCTACTGGGATTGTGGCTGGCTTTTATTTGCTTCTTTTTACTTCTTGTATAATTGTTAAAACCGTCATGTACAGTGAGAAGAACGGTTACAATCAGAGTTAACGGTTCTTTTTAAAAGAGGAAATTTTCTCACGTTTATTTGCTTCATTCAAATGTCGGGCAATACCCTCAGTGTTCTTTTGGATTGTGGTAGAAAACTATCACCAGGCTTTGGCATTTCCTCTTTATGTCCTATGCCTTTTAAGGAAAGAAGCAAGCGCTAGGTAGTTCCCACCACATGTTAAGTTGCACTCATGACTGTGACAGCTGTAATTACACAGCCTTTGCAGAGCTATTTACCTAACAGAATCATTACTATAGAGATTTTAAAGTAAAGGCCAAGGCCAACTTCATGTTTGTGCCCTGCACAGCCAACCAACTCTTCGTTATAGCAGAGGACATGAGCCCCGAATGGTGCATCAGGTCGGAAACCACGACATGCAGCAATTTAACTCTTCTTCCTCGTTTCCCTGCATGGCTAGCCTTAGAGTTTGCTTGCAGATGTCACAGTTTATGTAAAATTCCAGGCCCATAGAAAGAGCATTTGAAAAGGAGCTGCATAGCATCACCGTTTCTAAGGCAACCGTCTCTCACAACGAGTAGCTCTTTTCCTTGTTAGTTTTCTCGGACAAGTGGATTGTGCCCTTCCGTGGCTCATAGCACTTTTGTTTAGCAGCTGTATACATTAAAATTTCCCTAAACTGCCCCATCACTAAATTTGCCCCTCCCCCAACCCTTCACCTGGTGCGCTGATGGAGTCTCAGGAAGTCCTTTGTGTTGGTCTCGGCTGGTGATCCTCGTTCACACCCCCTTCTTTTTCATCATCACTACTCTGGTGGCCTCCAAACTCCTCTCCTGACTCCATCACCCATGCCAACACACTGAGGTCTTTCCCTAAAGACGGACCTAACCGTGGAGTTTATTCTTGAAGACGTCCCTCCCTTTGCTCTCTGTGGCTGGGGAGAATCAGTTTACCTGTCACACCCTGGCAGGAAATGTCAAAGGACAAGAGGACGGTTCACCCACCAGGAGCTATTTATTCTTTGTTCCAGAGTTATGACTCCGTGGCAGTTTTTTATGTTTCAAATGGAAGGGAAAAGTTATAAAAAAAAGTGAGAAAAGAAAGAAAAAATGGAAAAAAGCTTTTGTAAATGGGGAGGTGAGGGAGGGATGAAAGAGAGTAGGGAAATGGGAAAAACAGAATCAAGTTATACCATGTACAGTACAGGTACAAATTCTCTACAGTGAATGTGATCATATGTAGGACTGAAATGTACCATAAAATCTGAAGAAAATGAAAGCTTTGTGTAAGTGTTGAAGGGAAAGGTTGGGAATGGGAAGAAAAGGAACCAAGATATATCATGCACAGGTACAAATTCCCTATGATGAATGCCATTGTTATGTATCTAAATTGTACCAATAAACTTCATAATAAAGAGGAAGAGAGAGAAGTGCTGATTTCAGGGAGTCTCTGTGTACTGTCTCTCCAAAGACCACTTTCCTTGGGACAGACCCAGCCAGCCAGTGAAGTGCAGTGATGTCAGCCACATTTGTGGATGCACCACGGGGCTCAGGGCCTGCGCTGGCAGGTACAACCAGAGAAGGAGAGTGTATGCGGGAAGCGTGGCAGGAGAGGAGAGGAGGCTGAAGGGAAGCTCGTGGTTTCACAGCAGCTCCAGACCTTCCTGAGTGTCAGGAGCACTTGGAGAGCTTTGAGAAATTCCCAGGTCCAGGCCCACGCAACCCTATTAAGTCAAAATCTGTGAGCCAGGACCAGGGATTTACATTCTTCTTCACCCCAAGGTAAAGGCAATGTGCAGCGGATTTCAGAGCTGACGTCTCAGAAGATTTAGGTTTTCTAGGAGTTCCCACATGGAAACTGGGGGGTACTGACTGATCCCTTCACTTTCTTATCTAAAAATTGCAGGTGTTCACTGTTTGAGCTAAGCTTGTGCAGAGGGTCCCCAACTGAGCAGGTGCATTAGTCAGCATTTTATTAGTATAACAAAATACTAGAGACAGTCAGTTTATAAACAGAAAATGTATACTTTTGTTCTACTTCACCATCAGATAGTTCCATTGCTTTGGGCTTACGGTAAGGTAGCCTGGACAGGAGACAAAATTGTTCATCGCATCAGGAACCACAGAGAAAAGAAGGGGCCAGGACTCCACAGCTCCCCCTGAGGCCATGTCCCTCGTGACCTGGAGGCCTTGCCTCGGGCTCATCCTGGAAATCAATTTTCACACACAGGTCTTTGGGGAAGAATCAGCACTCAAACTCTAGTAAGATGCTAAAAGTGAAATCAGGATTCCTCTTCCTACAGTTCCAAGTTACCGAGCAGAAACTAAGCTGGTCACCTGACTTCCAGGAAATCATGATTCGAGAGACAACAGCCCAAGTTTTCAGACAGGTCCGTTGCAATTAGGTTATAATGAAGTTCCTTTTGCTTTAGTCCTTTCAAAAAATAAATAAACACGAAGGTAACCTGAAATGATCTAAATCATCAGTCATTTCTCTCTCCCTGTCTCCATCTTCCAGGAAAGTTAGCTTAGCAGAGCCCAGCCTACTTTTACAATTGTTGTTCAGTTTTTCCTGTCTATAGCACCAAACTTCTTTACGTGCCTTGCCGGAACGTTTATTCTCTTTTACATAATGAAGTGTTGAGTTAGAATCAAAATTAAAGCCAGTGAAGGTTTTAAAAACTGAACTATTGTGATTTTCATCCTTTGATCATCCTAGTGATGGGACACACACTTATCCTAGGCCTTTTGGTGATTTTTCAGTAAAATCTCTTAGCAGACTTCTTTTTTACGTCCATCTTTTTGACACCAATTACCTTTTTAAAAAATCTGCTGCTAAAGAGGATGCTGCAAAGCAAGGCCAGCTTGCCCAGTCACCATGTTACCAGGTGAGCAGGGACAATCCAAGGCAGGCTGTGTGGGGGTCCTTGCTTCCTTAGGTCCCTTCCCCCATTCCCTGAGGCTCCCCTCCACCCTCTCTCATCACTTCTGCTGGCTGCTGCCCGGGCAAGGCTTCCTGCCTCAGTACCCCTATTTCCTACTAGAGGCCTGCTGGGGTGCTGTGGTGGGGCAGGGAGGGAGAGCAAGAATGAAAAAAGCAGAACTTCCAGGAACTCCAAATCCTTTTCTAAGAACTGGCCTCCTGTCTACACAGCGGCTGAGGTGCAGTGGTGAGGGCCTGGGCGGTGGGACGGGCTTCCTTCCTGGTTCAGTACCTCCGGCCCTGCTGGTGGCTGTAAAGCAGAACTAGAGAACAGGGCCAGCGGGAAGCGCTGCCTACCAGGAGTGCATTAATCACATTAGTGTGGAAAGCCATCATCCTGGATTCAAAGTCATATCTGTGAATGCACCCCGTCCAGTCAATGCATTCAGACAGCACTGCTGCCTGCAAAGCCCAGGATTTGATGCTAGAAGACCAATTTCTGCAGCTCACTGTCCCTGCGGGAACACTCACATCAACCCAGGCACAGTAGACATGCACACACACGGGCACACATGCACACGGAGGCCTGGTGTAATCAGGCAAGTTTAATTCATTTTGGCTAGATTAAAATTGAGTTTCTGAATACACAAAATGTTAGATTTCTGGGCCAACATTGACACGGGTGGTAGTATCTGGGAAGAGGGCAGGCGTTTGGTCCTATAATCATCATATTTTCTGGTGAGAAAATAATTTTCTTGTTCTTTATTTTCCTTCAGTTCTTGAGCGAGAGCTCCTAAGGGTGCTGGAAACATCTTTTGTTCTAATACTGTGGTCTCTGACCTAATTCCTGGCACAGAGCACCTAAATCCCTTGGAATTTTCTGGGTGATAGGAGCGTCTTTTGTCCTAATGATAGTTCTGGGTGAGGTTCCAGACTGAGTGGGTCAGCAGAAGGATTGAGCTGTGATTAGAAACTTGGAACTTTGGCCACCCCACCCCCACCACCCTTCATCCTTTGGGGTTGTTAGAAGGCTGAGGAGATTGAGTTAAAAATCCACCATGCCTGTGTGGTGAACTTTCCTTTAAAATCCCTATAGCACAGGGTTTGAGCAACCTCTGAGCTGCTGAACATCCATGTTCCCAGAGGAGGTGTCCCCCACCCCATGGGGTCAGTAGCTCCTGAGTGTAGATCCTTCCACACTCCACTGCACAGGTCTTCATCTGGTTGCTCTGTGTCCTTTGCCATATCCTCTATTAGTATAATAAAGCAGTGACAATTAGTGTTTGCCTGACTTCCGAGAGCTCTTCTAACAAGGGGTCCTGAGGAAGGGACCATGGGAACCTGGGATTCATCACCAAGTCAGAAGAGTGGGGTATCCTAGGGACGGGTGTCCTCAGGGACTGAGCCCTTAAGCTGTGTGTGTGTGTGTACTAACCCCAGGCAGATAGTACCAGAGTTCACGTGGGTTGTGAATAATTAGTGTCTGCAGAGCATTGGAGAAGTGGCTGTTATAGGAAGCCCACACATTTGATCAAAGAAGTATTCTGCCTTGAATATTATAGTAAGGAAGGAAACAGCAGTTTTGCTTCCAGGCTGACAACTGATGAATTATCTTTCTTAAAAAGAACAAAATTATATTGAAGTCAGCACTCCACGGGAAAGTCAATTTTTGAGCCAAGGTTTTTGGCGTTGTTGAAGTGGTATGATCTGCAGGTAGCGGGCAGCAGGGTGGGTGTCCTTGAGGCAATTTTAGATGATGGCATCAAGGAATTCTTAGTCTTACAGCCGTTGTGGGCAGGGGACATTGACTTCCTGCAGACAGCAGGAGCAGCTCCTCCACAAGAAGCAGGCACTGAGTGGACCTTGAGAAAAGTGGTGTTGAAAGCTTCTAGACCGCATCAAAGCAGAGACAGCACAGATCCACCTGGAAAGGCCCTTCCAGCTTCTGTGTTTTAATGCTGTGTCACAGTTTCATGAAGATGAGAGGGCTTTTTGTCTATAGGAGATGATAAAAATGTACTGGGGGAAGAAAAGAGAAAGGGAGAAAAGAAAGAAGCGATGAAAAGGAGGAGACAAAAGGGTAATTCAAAGCTCTTGGAGTAAAACAAGATATTGTTCAGCTCAACATTCAGCAAAGGGATGAAGCAGAGTATCTATGAGGTGGGCCAACCACGCCAGAGCGATGCCAAACACTCCTGCCTCTTCATCTCGAATGGTGTCACCCCGAGTGAGCAATGTAACACTGCTAAGTGTCGGGGTCCTCGTCTACAAACTTAGACTTTATTCATAGGAATGAGGAAGAATAAAACAGCTCGCGTCAGTTTGCAGCGGGGCTGGCAGCCAACACTGAGTCATGCCACAGGCCACCCCTTTTTCCAAGCCCTTCCTGGAGATGATCTCCCTCGGGTTTCCCATTAATCCCACGAAGCAAGCTCACTGCCACTGGAGCAGGAGACAGGGGCACAGACACTCAGCTAAGCCCAGAGAGGGCAGAGTTTGCCTTGAACCCAGGCTGGCCGGGGCTTGTGTTGGGTCCTTCCCTTCTTTACGATCATATTGTGCAATGGCCTCTCTTTTCTTTTCTCTTTCTTTCTTTCATTTTTCTTTTTTTTTTTGGTCTTTTTTGAGACAGGGTTTCACTGTGCAGTTCAGGCTGGCCTTGAACTCACTTTGTAGCCCAGGCTGGTCTTGAACTTGCAATGATCCTCCTGCCTCAGCCTCCCAGGTGAGTGCAATCCTTCTGCCTCAGCCTCCCAAATTCTGGAATTATAGGTGTGCACCACTATACCCAGCATAATGGCCCCTCTCTTGACAGACAAGATGCTAATTCTGACCATGTTTAACATTTCAGGTTACACCTAAAGGAAGTTTGGCTGTCTAATTTGGGCTCTGGCAATTTGGGAATTATCAGGGGATCTGATGTATCCTGGCCTCAGCTCATTACTAGCTGATATAATTGACTAACTCAAAAAAATATAACCATCAAATTCATGCGTATATTTCAAAGTCCAACTTTGCATTAGTAAAGCAAGTGTAACAGTACAATGGCAACTTTCCAAGAACAAATAAAATCATTAATGGGGAAAATTTCTCTTCTGCGTCACTTCATTGAAGTCCTAAGGAATAAGAGCCCCAAAGACGTGGCTTCCGTGGTGGTATTGAACAGCTGGGCTCAGGCACATTTTAAACCAATGTTTAAGAACAACCCTGCAGAGTGGAACTGACGCAGTCCTAAGTGGGAGAACCCCGAGGGACTGCCTGTTTCCGTGGGCTTGGACCAGCAGCAGCAGATCCTGTCTGCCCTCGTTGGCTCCAGGAGTTTAATACGTGTTAACTTTCAGGATGACAAAAGGACTGGAAATATATGCATGGAACGCACTCCATTCCTGGTGGCTGGTAATTCTGTTCGCACAGATTCTGATGAGAATAATTAACAGTGAATAGCTCATCCATTCCCAGCGGAGTATCTGTTTATCAGATGTGTCACCAAAGACAGCCAGTCCCGCAGGGATTTGTGGCTTTTCTATTCCTCTTTCTCACACCCATATCCACTTACAAATTCAGATTATCACGGGGTTTTGGTTGCCATTTCCTTGCTGTTCCCTTCAACCTTCATAAAACAGTTTATTAGGTGAAATTTCTCTGGAATCAGTGTTGAGCTGAGAATTGACTTGAGCATGAATCACCGTAATGTGCCTCAGTGTTTACGTAGCGATGGGGATTATCAAGATGAATGGAGAGGAGCCAGCTCCCCTCTTTACTCACCCCGGAGTCGTTCAGCTTGTTATAGCTCACACTGGGAGATTTATGGCTAATCATTCGGTGGATATGTTGTCTCGAAGGGAGCAAAAACTTGCAGGAACTGAAGTGCTTTTGACCCAGAGGGAAGTAAGATACCCATGATCCTGAATTTACAGAAGAAATGTAAGAGATCGATAAGTATTTAAAAACCAGTATCAGCACGTGTGGGTTCCCTAACCGCAGAGCACGCTTTCTTTCCCTGCGGGTGTCCAGGGAGCTCTGCACTAATTATGTTTTATTTCACATGGGGGAAATGCGTGTTGTGGGAGCTAGGGTCACGGATGTGTGTATTTTTAGAAAATGGGCCGGGCTTTCTTTTTTTATTTTCCCAGCTTAATAAACCCAGTGTATGTACACACACATGACACATCCTTACTACTTTCAAAGCAAATTTTATTTTCATTTCTGCAGTGAATCCAAAGATCTGTAAAAAAAAAAAATCAACACGAAGACTCTTGAGTTTCAGGAAAAGTTACTGAGTTTCAGGGAAGGTTATTGCTGTTTGAACGCTGATGTCAGAGCACTGAGTGAGGAGCTGAGAAGCACTCGCTAATGAAGGTGAGGAGCCGACAGATGCCTGGCTTTGTATCCAGTCACGGCCGTTCCATCTGCAGACCGGTTCTTACAGCAGACCTGTGGAGACGCGGACGTATTCTTGGCCTACACTCTGTAGACGTGCAATTAATAAAAGTCTATTAGTGGTCCATTACGTGACACTAATGGACAAGCTGGGAATTTGCTGTGTAATTTCTGCGGGATGCAGTGAATGATTTGTGACAAGAAGCTGTTGCATTGAAAGAGAAAGTACAAAAAGAAAAAATCCCCAAGCAATTTACTGGGATAAAAGTACTCTGGTTTCCAGTTTGAAATTTGAAAGCCACTTCTTGAGCTCTTTCTCTGTCTCCCTTTCTGTAATCTCACAAATGAACAAACAAAAACAGGCAGAAACCCCGTGGTCGGGAGTCGAGGCACAGAGCAGGACTCCAGCAGACTGGCCAGGGGCAGAAAGTGTGCGCTTTGCACTGTCCACCAAAGCGTCCACTGAGCGACGGCCCAGTGGCTGAGCCAGTGCTTGCTCATTTCAGAGTTCGAGCACTCTGCTGGCTTTGTGCTCCTCTGCAGAGCGTCCTGTGGAGGAAAGTGACTTCATCCAGTGCTCAATCTTGAAGCCCATTTACCAAATTGTTGGCAAGGCGATGGGCAAATCCACTTTGTCTGAAAAGTTCTCCTACCCGCAGGTTGCAAAGACCCCACCAGGAGGTATTTCCCATGATCTGAAGATTATTTAGCACTCGATTCTCAGTGACTAAACATTGTCAGTGAGATTTGCTACTTCCAAATGCACCATCATGGAAAGAGCGCACTGCAAGCACCCGGCACAGATGTGAGTGTGGCAAGGACAGAGCTCTGACTCATTGACACCGATTCACACTGCCCTTCCCAGCTGTAAGAGGAGAAGCCTAGGCAGGAAGAGCTGGAAGCTCTGCTCTTGCTCTGAGCTTCCAGCAGTCCCCACCTTCTGATTACTCTTGACATTCTTGACAAAATGCTCTTGAGAAATCCCAGCACTCGGCACCCCGGCTCTGGCAGCTTTTCTGCCTTTCCATTGGGAAGCTTTGGCCTTTAAGCCTGAGCAAGAGTGCTAGGTCTTCAGAACTCGTCTATGCCTCTGAGAACAAACCTCCTCCATCCATGGTCTCTGAAAGCACCATGAACTGACCCATGGGCTTTCGGGGCCTATTAGTTACCCCCTTTTTCTACCAAGCTGATCTGTCCAAGTTGTGCCAGCTACATTCCTCACATCTGTGTGTTCCCCAGTTTCATTCACTACCCTCCAAGCTGGATTCATCCTTCCTGTCTCTTTTCTTCTCTTCTTCTTAGCTTTTCCCCTTCACTTCTCTTCATTTTTAAAGGACCCAGCTTCTCTGTGGCTTCCAATAAATCTCTGGACAAAATTACGAATTTCATTCATTCATTCATGATTCAGGTTTTATTCAAACACAAAGATTCAAGACAAAAATTCATTTGACATTCTTCAAGTAACAATCATGGAGGTCTCAGGCGATGGGCTCTTGTCCTGGAATTCCACCCAAGAAGCCAGAAGATAGTTGATGGTTTCCAAAATCTATTGCAAGAATTATGAGAAGCCCTTGGGAAGACAGGCAGGGAGGGCTTTCACACACGGTGGGAACAGTGAGAGAGAGCTTGGTCTTGAGGATACCTTAGGGAAAGCTTTCTACTTGTATCATGGTGTCTCTTTCTACCCCACCCCACATCCCTATCCTGTTCCCAGACTTCTGCCTGCTTATCTCCTGCATCACCCACAGTTTTATGTGGGAATGGAAGGTTAGGAAATCAGCATCAAAAGCATAGGCAGGAGGATAAACGCGGGAAGAGTCAGATGCTGGCTGGGGGCAGTGGAAGAGTCCAGCAGTGGGAGGGTGGGCGGTCCTCAGCTCCTCTCTTCCTCCCTGTTGGCGGTCACCCTGGGGCTGGCAGCTGCATTTCATGGGGCAGTGCCATGAAACAGAAGCACTTGGTGACCGGTAGCCTGTGGCAAATAACGGCAGAGAGCTGTTGAACCTGGAGTGTAATGCCGGAAAACCCTTCCAAGCCCATCCTTTTCACTCACTCCTAATTTGAGGAAGAGACGCAGTATCTAATGACCTGGCTTTAAAAAAATTTTGCTTGATTTAGCTACAAATTACTGAAAATAAAATTTATTTAAAATTTCAGTTTGGTGAGTCTTTACAAATGGATGCATTTGTGTAACTACTAACCCAATCAAGGCAAAACAACTGGTTTCAACTAAAATATTTATGAGTGACCCATTACACAGCCCCCCTCCCATCCCGTATCCCCAGCAAGGTAGATGTGCTTTGATCGCTCCCCTTCTGCCTTTTGTGTAATTTCGTATAAATATAATCATGTGCTACGCAGTCTTTGGGGTCTGACTTCTTTTACTGCTGAGTGCGTTTGAGATTTGCACAGAGCAGTGAGTACGGCAGTAGGTTGTTCCTGTTCATTGCGAGGGGTGTGACATTGCGTGGCTGTCCCTAAATTCTTACCACGTGATGGACGGTGGAGTTGTTTAGTTTTTGATTGTGGTGAATAAGGTTCCTGTAAGCACTCATCTGTGATGTTTTCTTTTTCTTGAGTAAATGCCAGGGAGTACTTAGACATATGGAAAATATAGATTTAATTGTATAAGAAACTGCCAAACTGTTTTCTAAAGTAACCTTATCATTTTGCTATCCTGACCACAACATTGCGAGGTGAGCTAGTTGCTGCACATCCAAATCAACACCTGGTGAGCTTAGCTTATTTTTTAATTTTAACTATTCTAATAATGCGTGCTATGTAACTCTTCATGGTTTTAATTTGCATTTCTCTAGTGACTAATGAAGTCGTGGTTTTTTTTTGCCATTGTGTGTTTCATTTGGTAATTCTCTTCAAATAATTTTTCCATTTTTAACCTGGATTTTCTGTCTTCTTAAGATGTAACAATTCCTTATTAATTCTGAACACAATTATTGCACTCTGTGTATGTTATTCAGATATTTTCTCCCAGTTTCTTATACAATTCAACCTACTTTTCTCAAATGTCTAAGCACTTCTACTCTTTGGTATTTACTCGAGTAAAATAAAGTTATACATGAATAACACCTTTATTTGTAATAGCCTGTGACATGTCATTTTATTTCCTTATTTATTTGTATCAGTGTCTTTCAGACGCTTGAAGATTTTTTATCTTGATGAAATATAATTTGTCAGTTTTTCTTTTATATTTGTATATGTTAAAAATCTTATCTGAGAAGGACCTTCCTAATTCAAGGCTGCAAGATTTCTCTCTGTGTTTTCTTCCAAATATTTTGGAGTTTTAGATTTTATGTTTAGGTATGTGACCTTTTTTTTAGTTGGTTTTAAAAAATATGGTGTGAGATCCATGTTGGAGTTCCTTCTTCTCTATATGGAGATCACTTATCACCATTTGATGGAAAAATCTCCTCTCTCCATGTTAAAATACCTTGGCAGCTGTGCCAAAGGAGTTGACCATATGTGTGTAGTGTATTTCTGGGCTCTTTATTCTGTTCTACTAATCCATATGTCCATCCTTACCAATCAGATACTATCTTGATTGTTATAACTTTGTAGTAAGTCTTAAGATTAAGCAGTGTAAGACCTCAGATTTGTTCTATTCTAAAATTTTTGCCTTTTTTAAATTTTAAAATTGCCATAAAAATTTTAGAATTTTATAAAAAATTAATATATGAAAGCTGGCTGGAATCCTGATTGGTATATTGAATCTATGGATCAGTTTAGGGGAGAAATTATATCAAAATGACCCTGAAGTCAGTCAGTGGATGAGTAAGACGTATCTCTCAGTTTAAATAATTTGATCGTTAGTATCTCTATCAAATGAGTTACAGTTATCAGTGTGCAGATTTTAACATTTTTCTCCAATTGATCTCTAAATAGTTAATGTGTTCAATGCAACTGGAAATTTTTTTTTAAATTTTTCATTTTGTGTGTTGCACATTGTACAGAGCAGGCTGGTCTGGAGCTTCCTATGTAGCCCAAGATGGCTCACACCGTTCGTTCCTCAGTGCTTGGGTTACAGGTGTGTGCTCACCATGCCTAGAGTAAAATTTTCATTTCTGTGTTTTGTTACTAGCAGACAGAATGCAGGCAAATAGCCACAAAGGCCCTACTTACGATGTTTGAAGGGACTGAAGTAATAAGCTCTATAAGCTCTGATCATAGCTTCTTTCTCAGTACCCATATTATTGCCCCCAGAGAGGTATAAAAATATTACTCTTTATGTCAAAAGCATAGATGTGCATTTAAACAAGCCAGCGCATGGGAAGGTACACCATATATCTGTATTGAAAAATTTCATGGGAGGTGTGATTAAGAAAAATGGCTTCAAAACCTTCTCAGGTAACACATTATGAAAAAAGATTAAGAAATGCTGGTTTAGAATGTATTTCATAGCCCCTGGAATGTATGAAGTTAAAATTATACCAATATTTTGTTACTTAATCCCCCCAAATTTCTTACATGTTGATCATATTCTGGAGTAAAAAATATATTTAAGTAAGACTTAAGATTACATGATTCCAATTTCAAATATTGTATGGGAAGAATTTTAGGTGCATGAATGCTGGATTTTGTTGTATTCCTTTTAACAGTATTGGTCTCTGTTTGTCACCCAGTTCACTGAAGATCAGATGGATCCTTCCAAGACTTGTTTTTCAGGTTTACAGGGGTCCATGCTAATGGCCTGACTTAACTCTGGTCCTTCTAAGGACTCCATTCTATGCCCTTCGAAGCATGAAGCCACTCACAGGTGGTGGGGTTGTAAACTTGCCAGCTCTGTAAGAATGCGTGGAGTCCATGCTGTGCTTTAGAGGTTCTTTCCCTGGTGCTGGGAGTTGCCTGTCATTCACGCTCAGCTGTCTACTCAGGGAGAGTCTCGGAGGCTCCTCAGACCTTTGGAGCACTTTTCCTACAATCGTGTTCTCAGTCAATTGTAGCTGCTTCTGCTTCCCCCAACTCTGACCTCTACGCGATCCCCCAGTGAGCTTCTAGATGCGTCTTCTTTTTGCCCTGAATCCCGGAAGCTGCCTCTAGGCAGCCAGCTGGCACGAGCCGAAAGCTCATCACATTTGCTTTTGTTTTCTCAGGGAATCACAGTCTTGTACTGCTCACGGTCCAGTGTCTCAAAACACTAGTTTAATAGATTTTGTTGTCTGTTTTTCTAATTACTTATGGCAAGAGAACAATTACTAGCTTTGATAAAATCAAGGAAATACGAGCTGAGAGGAAAAACTAATGACACATTTAGAGAATGCAAATATCATAAAGTAACATAATAAACAAGAATAAATTACATTTCAGAAATCAGAATTAACTGACCAAACAGAACAAAAAAATCTGTGTCTACATATTTTCAAGTAGCTAAGAAGTGATATTGAGGATATAAAGCTAGAATAATGACTTTAGAAGAACCAAATGAACTTGCTTGGTTTGAAAAATAAAATATTTGTGCCCAGAAGTATCGCGGATGAGATGTTTTGAAAAACTCTCCAGGAAAAAGATCTAAATGCCAGATCAGCTTTGAAATGGCTCTACCCACGTGCAAGTGTCACCCTCCTCCTCTTCAGCAAACAGAGGGCTGAAATGAACGAGGTCAGTGTGAAAATGAAGGTCGTGCTCCTTAGGATGTCGTCTCTATGAGATACCAGTTTCTGATCGAATTCGTAATGAAGTCTGGTCCCAGGAATAAAGCTGGAAACAGAGTAAGTGTTTTATTAGATAGATAAATATTAATAGATATAGAGATAGATAGATAGATAGATAGATAGATAGATAGAGGTATACAGTGAATGAATGAATGAAAGAATGATCTCGCAGCAAAGGGCCATCTCAAGAACTGAGAAGCTGCAGTGTTACTAGCTTGTGAAGCGGTCAGTGAAGAGCAGGTTTCGGTGCCCTGGAAGGGTTGTAGGAGCGCCTCTAACCCTCTTCCTATAACGCTAATGCCCAAAGGCCCATGTTCTTAACTGAATAATTGGCTTTTAAAAACCCATGTGCCCAAAACAAAGGAGTCACTTAAGAAATACATTTTTCTCCAGCATGATACCAGGGAGAAATAAAATCCAGCAATAATTTCCTGAGAATTTTCAACTACTGGCCTTTTTTCGCTTGAGTCTGATGTTGCATTTGAACTTATGGGATGATCATAGAATCATTAATCTATGGTTAAAATAAAATGGTTCCAGAATGTAACAACCTTGAGATTCAAACAGCATCAAACATAGATTCTCTCTGGTGAAAACCATCGTAGACTTAAGCTCCTTAGATCTCTCATGGGTTAAATTCAGCCAAATAGGAGTTCACAATTTTCAAGATGTAGATATATCAAAATCACGAGTAAACAAGCTTTTCTGAATGTCAATCAGCAAAAACAGCCCCAAGACACTTAGAAGCCAAAGTACTTGGATGCTAGGATTATTTTATGGAATACATACATCATAAGAATAATCTATTTAAAAATAAAAGACTAGGTAAAAAATGAGCAAGACAAACCTGATTGTTATGTATAATCAGACAGACTTGAAGAAGAAGCAATTAGAAATTCTAAATATTGGCCAGGGATTTAGCTCAGTGGCATAAGTGCATGCCTAGCAAGCATGAGGTCATGAGTTTGATCCCTGGTACAAAAAAAAAAAAAAAAAAAAAAAAAAAAGAACGAAATTCTAAATGTGAAGGCAAAGAATTTCAAATAGTATGTTGTATGCAACTAAGTAAATTTTTAAAAATCTTTTTGGGACAGAATCTCACTATGCAGTTCAGGCTGGCCTTGAGCTTACTTTGTGACCTAGGCTGGTCTCAAACTCTTCTGCTCCAGTATCTGGAGTTCTAGGATTACAGGCTTGTGCTACCATGCCTAGCTAAATAATGTTTAAAATATAAAGATAAAATATTTTCAATCATATGTTTATAATTTTTACCATTCAGTGAAAGTAATTTGCAAAGAAACATCCTGATAAAGAAAATAAATAAATCCATGAGGAAGCTCTTGGAAGAAAAGATAAATAAATACTCAGAAAAATCTCATTTCTTTAAATATATTGTATTAACTAAAATTTATTATTAGACTTCATTTCACCTGGGATTTTGTTTTATTTTTTAAATGGCTACTAAAAACACAGTAAGGTAAAACCAAAAAGAAATGTAAGGATTAAAAAGGAAGAGACAAAGCTATATATATTTCCAGATGAGCTTTATAGAAAATCTACCAGATCTATTCAATAAACCTTTCACATATTTAGGAAGTTCAATAGGTGAGTTGAACAGGAAGTCAAGATACACATACCCTTAGATCAGATATAGCTAATCATCTGAAAAATTTTTACTAGTAAACAAGATGCATTTTACAATTACACCAAAAGTAAGAAAACATGTGGGAGATTTAAGGCGCAGTGGAATATGTCAGTGTGGGGTACAGGAAATAGCTACAGGCTGGAGACACATTCCAGGAACTCATCAGTGGGTAGTGGCATTAGAGCCATTGGACTGGCTGAGCTCCCAGACGGTGGATATACACGGAGAAGCAGTGCAAACCTTCAGCCTTGCCGCGCTCTCTGCCTTAGTCACTTTCCCATCACCGAGGCACAGTCCTTTGACAACCACAACTTAAAGAGGAGAGGATGGTTTTGACTCACGGTTCTGGAGTTTTAGTCCAACATTTGCAGGCTCAGATGCAGAAGTGTCAAGATGAAAGGCCCTGGAGGAACGTGTCTCCAGTCATGGTGACAGGGAAGCAGAGAGAGAAGGGAGGAGCAAGGGAGGAACACAAACCCTTCTCCATCACAGGCTCACCCACTTCCCCTGTGCACCAGACATGCATCCTACTAGCACGTTTGGCTATGGATTCATGAGTGGAGCAACCCACTGATGCTTACAGTGTCCCCACAGGTTAGTCACCTTCCAACCCTAGCCTCTGAGTTCATGAGGTCATTCTTGACCTAAATCACAATACCTTCCACTGTGGCCAGAGAGAGGGAGGGCAGGGAACCAACAGTGCAGAACATCTAAGTGTAAATGTTTTGTGAAAAAAACAATTTGTCTCAAATGATCGGTTAAGTACAATAAGAACTAAAAATTGTCTATTGGATACAAGAGCATGAAGGTCATCGACAATCTGAAAAGGAACAGTCTACAATAGCTAATTCTCTTAGATTTACTTTCAAAGTGGAGGAGGGGTGAAACCATGGTTTGTTTTGGTAGGTCCAAGGGAGAAGGAAAGGGGAGAAGCTGGACACAGGGAGTTCAGACCATGCTTTGTGGGGGGGCTTTCCTGCAAAAAGAAGAAGTGAAGTGAGGTGTCAGGAGGCAGGTGGGGGTCAAGGCAAGTGTGGTGGTTCCAAGGCGTGTAGAGGACAGCGAGCAACAGACTTGTGGTGAGATGAGTGACATCCAGCAAAGAGGGAGGAGCTGGTGGGGGACCACAGAGGAAGCACTGTGGAGACGAGCAAAGTGGGATGGAAGCCGCCAGTGGAGGAGCGGTCCTCCATGGTACCGTAGGTAAGTCGGGTGCACAGGAGACGATTAGAGGACACAGCCAAAGGAAGGCAGGTGCCTAAATTCCGAGGTGGCAGCTTGTGAATATTTTCAATCTATTATTCCTTTTCCTGAGTGACACAGCACATATAGCACGGGAAGGTGGGGGGTAGGTATAAAAGTCACAAGTGGGAGATGTCTTCCCACAGAGCATAAACACAAATCAACAAGATCAAAGATCAGCGCATGAATGCCAACCCCGCAGAAAATGAAAGAAAACACACACAAAAAATTTCTGTCACTGTGGAGCAAGTATGGGTTTCCTTAATAAGATTATCTACAGCTTTGATAAGGTTTGTCCCTCCCGAAGTGCATGTTGAGGCTTGGGCCTCAAGGTCGTGGGAGCCTTCAAAAGACTGCACTCTGGAGAGACAGAGAGAGAGAGAGAGAGAGAGAGAGAGAGAGAGAGAGAGAGTGAGTTATCGAGCCAGTGAGTCATTTACACCTCCCCCAGCTTCTCCCAAGGCTGGCTTTCCCTTCTGCTTCCTTCCCTGTCCTGATCCATCTCGGAGCTTTTCCAAGATAGCAAGCAGATGCTAGCACCATGCTCTCGAGCTCTCCTGTCTCCATAACCATGACGCACAATAATGTCTTTTCTTTATAAATCATGCCCCGTCCGGTATTTTAGTATAGCAACACAAAATGACCAAAAGGCCTCAAAAAATCCCAGCCTCAAGAGAAACTGGATCGACCTGCTCTCAAAGGCCCTTCAAGGTTGCACATTTACTGTTGCTCTTCTCTCACCCCTCGCTTTATTTCCAGGGGGGTCTTTGTCCCCACTGCAGCCCTAGAGCTGACATCTTTAAGGCCAACAACACCTGGAAGAGGACAAAGCCAATGGGAAGTTCTCAGCCTAATTACCACCACCTGGCCACTGCTTTGGACACTCGGGCCATCCTTCTGTTCCTTCCTCTGGCTGGCGGGATTCTGGATTTTTCCTCTTACTTTCTCTTTTTAGATCTCAAACTATTGAAGGCTCCTCAGTGATGAGTCCTCAGGCTTTTTCTGCACCAGCGGGCATTTCTGGAGTGATCTTGTGCTATTCTATGTATTCTAAATGCCGTTTGTACACTAATGAATCCCAAATGTCTGACTCTGGCCAAAGCCTCTCCTGGTGAATCCAGATTTATCTATACAGTGGCCCCTGGCACATCCACTTCTACTTGTAATAGGCCTCTCAAACTCACACTGTTCCAAGGAAAAATTCTGATTCCCCCTCAAAACCGCCCTCACTAAGTGATTCCGTTATTCAGGAAATTTCAGTGGGACTTTGGCTCTCATTTCCCCTATCACTTTATATTTAACCCAGAAGCAAATGGCGTCAGCCCTACTGTCAGAGTGCATCAGGACAGGGTGACTTTTTAATATGTCATGGCTAGTGGCCTGGGCCTGAGCGCGGTCGGCTCACCTGCCATGGATCGCTAATTCCCTGCTTGAGAAGCTCCAGCCTCCTCATCCCACAAGATTCTCTCAGTATCCAAATAGTTTAAAGATATAAACAAACCAAACTTCACCCTCCTGCTTCAAAACCCTCCAGTGAATTTCTAGCATGCTTAAAATGAATGCCGGGCCCTCACTTTGGACTTTAGTCTCACATGGCAGGGTGCTGGACCTAACTGCTCACCCTTCATCCCACATTCCCTGTCATTGAGGCTCTGGGGCCTGTAGCCTTTCCAGAAACACGCGCTCCTCTCAGGATAGACAAGCCACAGCCCATCACTAGGGATAGATAAACCTGGTCTACCACTCGGGGATGGTCTGTCACCTCCTTATCTTTCTGCTCAAATGCCGTGTTTTTCCAGGAGAGAGGTGTCTTCATCCCTTGCCCTATTTAACTCATATTTTTCATTAAATTTCTGTTTATATCATGATATTTTTCCTTGTTCTTATTACTGCCTGTGTGTGTGCATGTACAACTGTTTTTCTCAATGTCTCTCACTAGGTTATAATTTTCCTAAGTGGAGAGTCATCTTGCTTTCTCTTCTCCTGTGTCTCGATTCTTCAGTTATTATACATATAAAGAATAAGTGGATGGATAGGTAAATAAATGACTGAATAATCAATATGGATAGGTCAGTGATGACAAACCTGGGACATGAGTGCCACAGTGGGCTGCTGGATATCATTCAAAGCTCTAAGAGGTTTCCTGTCACTGGGACAGATTTTACAAACATCGTGCTAAGTGAAAAAACAAACAATGGAAGTTGTATCACAAACCTCTTTATGCAAATTATAAAGCTTCCAAGACATTAATTAGAAAAAGGAAAATCCCTTTGACAAATAGGGCTGGGATAACTGGATAAATATATGGAAAAAATGAACCTCAACCTTTACTGTATACTATATAAAAACTAATGCTATTGATGAGTTCTGGGTTTAAACATAAAAGTATAAGCTGTAAATGTTGTAGAAGAAAATACAACAAAATATCTTCATGAACTTAGGAGAACTCAGCCAAAGGTTTGTTGGTGCAAAAACACAACAAAACAAAATACCTACAACAAAACCAACCAATAAGCAACAACAACAACAAAACGCTCTCATATAATAATAGATTTTATTAAGACTGAAAATGTCTGGCTTGGAGCTGGGGCTGTGTATCTCAGTCATAACAGAGCACCCAGGAGGCCCTGGATTCAGTCATCAGCAAAGCAAAATAGAGGAGAGAAAGAACGAAAAAAGTCTGACATATTAAAAGACACCATTAAGAAAACAAAAGGCAAGCTGTGGTCGAAGAGAAAATACTTCTAGTATATGAATCTAAAATATGTAAAGAATTTCTAAAAATTAATAAAATGTAAACAAGATGATTTTTAAATGGAAAAGAGACTTACATTTTCTTTAAGAAAAGACACGGATATCCAATAAACACATGAAAACAGTATGTCATCAGGGAAGTTCCACACAAAAGTAAGATGGACATCCTTAGACTGGACTGTTCAGTTCTCTGACAGCACTGGACCTTGGGACAAATACTTTAGTTTTCTAGCTTCCTATAATACATACTTTCTACAAAATACATACTTCCCTGGTGAACCCACTGTGTTACCCCTGCGTGTTAATCCACACGAAGTGAAAACCTGCATGTCTACACAGCAGCATTACTCCTAACAGTCAAAAGTGCTCCCAACTCAGCAGCTCATCAGTGGGTAACTGGGTAGAGCTGGAATACAGCTCAGCAACAGTGAACGAAAGAAACTATGTAGGCGATTCTTTTTTTTTTTTTTAATTTTATTTAAAAGGAAAAAGAGAAAAAACAAAACAAAACAAAACAGTGTAAGGGTACAAGTAATACAGAACTACAAAAAAAAAAAAAAAAAAACAGTAAGAAATCACCAGTTAATAGATTACATATTATCATCTTAGATAGTTACTCAAGTCACAGGATCAAAGCATACAAAGTGGACATTCAAACAGAGAGACTGCAAACAGTTGTGTTCAATGCTCCAACCAAAAACATTAATATGGTCATCTATTTAACACCCCTAAACACACTTGCAGTTGTGTCCTTTAGAGCACTTTTTTTCCCCTCTCTTTTTTACAACAAAATTTACACATTTTGGGTTTTATTACCCCATAGTTCTTATTACTTTTTTTTTTGCAAGACAATAAAGTCAAATATGGCAAAACAAAACTGTCAGTCAAAACCAAGGAGAGACATAGCACATGATGTAAAAACAGAGTACAAGGTTATCAATAATGGTTATCATAATGCCTCTTGCTTCCTCGATTCTTAAAAGCCGATTGACTGAAACAAGCCAGGCACAAAGGACTTCATAGTTCCAGTTTAAACACAAGGAACCTCAGGTGACAGAAATCGGAACAGTAGTTCCTCTGGAGGGTGGAGATTGAATCAAAAGGAGTACAGGGAGCTTTGTGGGGAGATGCAAATGCCCTGCACCTTGGACTGGGCAGTAACTATGCTGGTGGATACATCAAAACACATCAAAGGGACAGCTAAGATTTGTGTTTTTAACGAAAAAACCCCTATCGCTACAAAGAGACCTATTTATAGAACAATCTCATATATTTGCTGAGTATTATTACTTATGTAAGGATACATAGTAAACACTTTATAACTGCACCGTACTTGGGGGGAAGGGAAGATGAAGATGGCACATAAAACAAATTACAAAATAATGAAATAAGAGCTTGGCACTGCAGTTCAGGGGTAGAGTGCTTGCCTGGCAGGTGGGAATCCCCGGAGACCATCTCCAGTACTGCAAATCCTAATGACAATAATTAAAATCAAAGCAAAACTCCTCAACGGGTAAAGGGGGGGGAGGAAAGCGACAATAAAATTTGCACTTGAGCTGAGAAAGGAAAGCAGATAGACAGGAAGGAAGATGGGGAAGGAAAGAGTGGGGTGGGGAGGAGAGGGAAGGGGAGAAGAAGGTGCATACCGAGGAACAGGACGAGGAGGAGGAGTAACTGCACCATCGCTGTTTGGCCTGCTCTGTCCGCTCCTCCGCAGGGGACCGTGAGCTGCTGGGAGGCGGACACTTCGTACTCAGTCTTTATATCTGCCTGCGGGCTGCCTAGTGATCCTCAGGCCTTGAGCCACTGTGTATCAAACGCCAGGTGTGCGTTCTGAAGCACAGACAGCCCTTTCACAGGGACTCTAGGGAGGAAAAGGCTGTTAGCATTTTACTGGAAACACTTTAGAGGCAGGGGCTCTGTGAGATCAGCCAGCAGGTGCCCAAGGGTCTCAGTGGCCTCTTACTTATTAGGACCGCCGCACTACAGGTGCACGGTGTGCTGACTTTTAAACACACTCGCTGTGCACACTTCTTCCGCAGGGTTTGTCACGTGGAGCTACCACCTGGCACTGCCTTTCTGTGCTGTTTCTCAGGTCTGCTTGCTGCCCTGCGCTGTGGTGGTCACGGATGTCCCTTGAGTCTGGCAGCTCTGTGCTCCCATTCTGGACCTGTGAATTAGTTCTCCTCACCTGCTGCTGCAGTCCAGGTCGGCCAGTCTCTTCCTGATGCAGCCTGGTGTGAGGGGCTGGGCTACAGGACAGTTGAGTCCAGCCCTGCCTTTAAGGAGCCCGGGTTCAGAGTGGAGTCAGAAACGGAATTTTGAAATGAAGTAGCAAATGCTGAGTGCCAGGTCACCCCCCATCCTCTGAAGCGTCTGAGTCCAGGAAAGGCTTCCCACAAATGGTTTCCCTGCTGCATCTCAGGGCACACAGATTTTTCTCACTCCACGAAGCTGCTCTAAACTGGATCTTTCACACCCTAGACGTCCCAGGACCCGCTGTGGGAGACCCAGTGGAGACCAGTGTGCTCCAGGAAGTCCCTGCTCCTGGGTCCAGCCCAGTGACCACAGCAAATGTCATAGACGGGAAAAACTTTGTCTCAAGATACCCCAGCCCTCATATCCAGCATGGCATAGTGACATGAGCCCCAGGACCCAAAGATCCAGGGTCAGTTCCACCCTTCCAGGCCAGTGACTTGTGACAAGTTACTTAAAAGTCACAACCTGAATTTCCTTGTCTCACAAAGGAGGTGGGTGTTGCCCTCCTACGAGGTGGTCATGAGAATTCAGATCACGGGTGACAGCTCAGAGTCTCAAGGCTCCGCATGGGGTATAAACATCCCACGGTCCTCGGTCCTCTTCCTCTGCGGGGGAAGCAGGGACTTCCAGACTACTTCACAGAGGCCCAAGTGCAGCTGGCTTCCTGGGGAGTGTGGCTTCCACACCTCCACGAGAGTAGTATTTTCATCTTTTAAGCATCCATGAAGACATTATTCATGAATCCAATTTCTCTTTTTATTCTATCTGCAAATTACATTTTTATCGTCATTCTGGAAGGGTAAATTTATTAGGGAGCAGAGTCACAGATTATTAGAATCAACAAGTTGAAGTATCATCAACTGTGGTAGAGAATTTATTGCATTTGTTTTACAATGACTCAGATAAATATAATGAGAGGCGAGACAGAGAGAGATACGGAGAGAGACAGAGATGGAGATGGAGAGAGAGAAACACAGGGAGACAGAGACCGAAAGAAACATAATGTCGGGGGCTGGAGGTTTAGCTCAGCGGCATAAGCACCTGCCTTCTTGCAGTTAGGCAGTCGTGAGTTCAATCCCCGGTACCGATAAAAAGGAAAAAGACAAAAAAAAAAAAAACAAAACAAAACAAAAAAAAAAAAACATAATGTCTTCTCTCAGACTTCTGCATAAGCTATCTCTTATCTGTTACCCACTCACAACCCACCTTAACCTATGCCAACCGAGCTCAACTGGAATCCTTTCTCAAGCCATGGTTCTAAGACCCCAAAATATAAAAATGCTGTACCTAGATATTTGTAGAAAAATCAGTGCATTGAAAATCAACTCACCTGCTGACCAACAGAACAGAATAGAGAGTGCAGAAAAAGCCCAAGCATCTTTAGCCAGCTGATCTCTGACAAAGGGGCCAATCACATTTACTGGAGATAAGACATTCTCCAACAAACCGTGCTGGAAAAACTAATTACTGCATGCAGAAGAGTGAATCTGTGCCCATATATCTCACCCTGTACTAAAATCATATCAAAATGGGTCAAAGACCTAGACATGAAAACAAAAACCTGAATCTGCTAGAAGAAAAATTGGATAAACTCCTGAAGACACAGGCATAGGCAAGGACTTTTTAAACAGAACGGTGGCTGTGCAAGAAATAACATCAAAAGTCAACAAATGGGATCATAACAAATTAAAAAGCTTCTGCACACCAAAGGAAGCAACCAACAGAGTGGAGAGACAACCTACAGAATGGGAACAATTTTTTGTCTGTTACTCCTCAGACAGAGGGGCTAACACATGGATTATACAAAAACTCAACGAGTAGACTGCTCAAAATAAAAGACCCAATCAAAACAATAGGGAATTGCAGTGAATAAACACTTCTCAGAAGTACAAATGGCCCATAAATACATGAAAAAAAATGTCTAGCCTCTGCTGATTTGATAAATACGAATGAAAACAACACTGAGATTCCACTTTAGTAAGAATGGCTGTTATCAAAGGACTTAGAAAACAGCAAACACTAGTGAGACTATGATGGGAAGAAATGGAACCCTTGCACACTTGCTGGGAAAGTAAACCAGTATAGACACTATGGGAATCAGTATAGGAATTTCTCAAAAACTGAAAATAGAAATTCCATTTCACCCACCATACTTCTGCTGGATCTCTCCCCAAAAGAGTTAAATCATTATATTATAGGGGTGCATGAAAATCCATGTTTATAGCAGCAAAATTTATAAATTTATAATAGCTAAATCTTGAAAGAGACCTATATGCCCATCCACAAATCAATGGGTAAGTAAAATGTGACACGTATGTCGCATATGTGATATATGATGAGTGTAATTACTGTATATCACAAATACATAGTAATAAAATAGAAGCCAGTTCACCTAAGGATCTGTTGTTGTCATGACTGATTCACACAGTTTTGCAGCTGGGAAAGCATGTGTTCCTTTCCACTGCACCTGGCATTTGTAGCACTTCTTACAGATGTGCCAGGGGCAGGACCCTGCAGAGCCACCTCGAGCCACAACCTCAGGGATGTGTTGCTCTGCAGTCTCCTCCCCCGCCTACATGGCAAATATTCCTAACGTCAGGGCTTAAAACAACATGGAATAGGTATTACCTTCCAGAGCTTCTGTGGGTCAGCTGCGAAGCAGGGGGCTGGGGGGTGTCTGGCTCGGGGTGGCTGTCACAGTCTGGTTAGGATACTTGTCGTGTGAGACAGGAGCTAGACCATCTGCCTCCCAGGAGATGCTCCCTGGCTGTGGCAGGAGCCAGGGCCGCCCACCATGTGTGCCTCCTCGAGGGCTGCTTGTGTCCTCACACATGGCGTCCCCTCTCCTAGAACCAGAGGTCCATGAGGGGCACAGGGGAACCATGGTGTCATTGCTGCACCCCTCCTGGGTCCCACGGACCATGCCTGATCATTGTAGGAGAGGACTGTACAGGGATGGGGCCCCCAAGTTGGGGCTCCCTGGAGGCCTCCTTTAGCTCTCAGAGCCTTCCTCTGTGCTGCTCCCTCTGCAGCTCCGGGTGCCCTCTGCAGCTTTCCGGTGCACAGCCTGCCGCTGTCCTGGGCTCCCTCTCCTGAGCCCCTCTCCAGCACCTCAGGGCCTCCTCCTGTCCCTTCGCCTTACAGCTAAACAGCAGGGCACGGACCCAGAAGCCGACATGCTTTGCAGTCCAAACCAGTCAATGCAAACCCGCGGGAATGGCCTAAACTGCGGACTCTTCCAAATCTGTGACCAGAAAATTTTCAAAAAGCTAAAGCAAACTTTGTTTTGGTAAATCAGTGATCCAATGAAACTGTGGAAAAGGTTCTTAGAAGGCTGCAGTAGTGACAAGACTGAAGATATCTTTACCAAGGACTAGAAAGAAATTAGTGAAAATTGAAACCTTCCCAATGCAAAGCACTGAAATATTGATCGTATGCATAAAAGAAATATATTCAGATTTTCCAGATGAGGTCAGGACAGCTGTTCCTTAGGGTGTAAATGGGAAAATTGATGCTATAGAGGACTAGTCACTCCGAGAATTTGTCCTTTTGCAAGCTGGCGTTCAGGGTACTGACCGGAAGTGGAAAGGCGTCCCGTTAAGGCCCCGGAATGTGCTAAGCAGTGCCTTGCTCGGCTTCCTTTGGGGGAGTCCGGGCTGGCTGCGGAGGGCATGTTGAGGCCTCTCAGCCGGGGTTTCATTCCTGACCTCCCCAGCACCCCGATATTTACAACCTTCAGCTCAAGCCTTCACTTCCTGAAGTCAGCTGTAGCCTCCAGATAAACCGATGTTGCAGGCGTGGATTGCACTAATCAAGCCAAAGCGGCGTTGATTGTCACAGCAGGCCTATTGAAGTGGCATCGCCCTTCTTCCCCATGTGTCAGGTCTCGCTGCGAGGCATGTCACAGAGCCACCCAGGAAGGGTCCACCCAGGTCTGGCCGAGTGCGCATCGATCGGTGTCCTCCTCTTTGTCCTCCTCCTCCACCCTCAATTCCATCGTCCCCCAGGTCACAGTTCAGTGGCGAATTCTGCATCCCTGGTCCCAGGAGGGGCCCCTGTGCGGGCTCTGGGTCAGGGGCAGGCCTGCCTTCCTCTCATCTGCTGAGCACCACGGCACCCAGTTTTGCAACTGCTCAGGACACCCCTTCTTCTCAGGGGCCCAGACAGAGCCAAATCCCTGGGGTCAGAGCTGTTGCTCAAGCTCGCAAACGCGCAGGCGCAGACCGATTCCTTGCGTCAGCTGGTCTCCGGAAAGGAACAAGAATGAAGCATCCCATGGAAACCTTCAACACCAGAGAGAAGAAGCGGTATCCTTTCCAGTCTGCTCTTCCCCACTCGTCCTCTACTTCTCTCGTCCTCTCTTGTCTTGCCATCCCCTTCTCCCTCTCGCCGCCTGTGCGTCCCTGTAGGACCCTCTCTGTTCCTCTTTCTGCACTTTCCTTTGAGTTTGGGGACCCTTCGGACTTTCTCGTTGGGTCCCTGAGGCATTGCCTAGTACCATACGTGACAGTCGTGTAGTAGCTGAGAAAAAACTGAACTCAGCATTGTAGAAAACTGCAGTGTAAAACATGTGTTCCCGTGTGTGTTTTGCAGCACTGGGAGCCGAACCCGGGGGCTTTTTGTTTATTTGTTTGTTTGCTGTTTCCCACTGAGCTGTGTCTTCACCCTTTGAATGCTTTTATTTTTCTCTTATTTTGAGTCAGGAGCTCACTAATGTCTCAGAATGGCCCTGACTGATCTCAGATTTGCAGTCCTCCTACCTTGGACCCAACTCAGTTATCTGAAATTGGGTGATGTCTTTGAATTCATGTGTCATTGCTCTTCTGCTCCTTAGTGCATTTTAGAGCAGAGAAGAGACTGGGACTGGATGTGGATGTGGGACTGAATGGCTGAAGGAACCCACCCTCAGCTTCCCTGCTTCGCAGAACCCCCTCAGCCCTGGCCTTGGCTCTCCTGGCTGCCTGATGGTTCCCTGAGGCCCCTGCAGGGAGACATGGAGTGCCACGGTTGTCGGAAGGTGGCAGTCCAGGGGCTGCCCTATGTCTGTTGTGTTGAGAAGGGGTCAGAGGAAACTGGGATACTCCGCGGGCAGGGCATCTCAGGCAGCTCTGGCCACTGGCTATACCTGCAGGGCACTGGAGGCCGTGTGCTCTGTGTTCGTTCCATGTGGTGGCTCTGGAGAGGTGCCATGGGGTCAGAGGGTCACCCCAGCAAGCATTCTTTCAAAGCCCAAGCGTATTCTAGGTACAGACAGAGGCAGCTACACCAAGCCAATCCCGTACCTCTACGACAAATTATGAGAGCTCAATTTTTATTCAAGACACCCCACCGAAAATATATTCCTCTTAATGAAGCTTTATTTTTCCCTAAAACTGCAACTGCCTTTTCTATAATACCCTGGGAGAAAGTTGCAGTAAATATTTAGAATACAGCAGTCATCACATTCTGGAGGTCATTTCCAGAATCTGTCCTCTGCTTCTATACAGAGAGCTTATTTCTCCCTGACCTGCCCCTGGCTCTTTTTCATTTCTCTTTGTTTTACATATTGTGTGTTTATTTTAAGGAAGCAAAACTAGCTAGCTCACTCTCCTCATTTCTGTGCAATGAAAGAGGGTCTATGGCACATCAATTTTAGAATGATAGATTTTCTGGCAAAGACTAGGACTGGGGTCCAGAGGAGAGCAGGAGGTGGCAGCGTGCTGGAGGGGATCTCAGCGGAAGAGGAAGTGATCTGTAGAAGACAGAGCGGGATTAGCAGAACATTACTTTCAAACTCAGTGGCCTGGGAGCCATTGTGGGGCCAGAGTAGCCCAGGGCAAAACTGTGAAGCAGCACATTTTATTCTGAGTCTGGCCTCTCCTCTCTCTGCACAGTCTCTGATTTGGGCATTCTTTGCTTGCTTTGTGCCTAAAGAGACATTGAATATCTGAGGTTTATAGGTTGTTGGGGATTTTTAAGGAGTGTGTTTTAAAAGCTAAGGCCACAGTCTTCCCGCTGTGAAGAGCTGTGAAGTGCCCCTGTTGAGCTCTGTTCTCACAGTGCCACAGGGGTCTTGACTGCAGATCTCTGGCTGAACTGATTACAGCTCAACACATGCGGAACGACAGGGGCGCACGGCCCTTGGGGCGTGTGGCAGCACAAATGCCTGATGGAGGAGGCCTGTGCATCCAGCCGGGCTTTGGCTTTAAGTACCATGTTCCCATGGGATGAGTCCATTGGGAGAAGAAAGTTAATTTAATTTGACTAAACTATACATCAGTGCCATCGACGTGGTGACAGATATGCCATTCCAAGCGCTGCTCTGGAGGGAGGAGGGAGGTGGCCTGCCAACCCTTAGGAGTTGTCTGAGGAGGAGATGAAGCTTGCGTGTATGGAAGAACAAGGCAGAAAGTGGTGAGTGCCATCCAAGAGGCCCAGAGGTCTAGGGGACTCAGCGGAAAGACAGATGACAAAAGAAAGGTTTTAAGGAGGGGGTGGCTTTGCCTTGAGGAATACTCAGCATCCATAGGGCAGAGGATCACATGATGGATGACCTTGCATGGCACATGGTGGAATTTGGCTCTACCCTGAGATAGGGGAAGAGATACCAAATACAATGCCCACATGTCACAACTACCCATGTCCTCTACTGGCCACCTACACAAAGCCAAGGATATTCCAGTGACTGACTGTGGCATTTTTTCCTGGCCAGAAGCTGTTCTCAGAATCCAGATGCTTCTTGATATAAGAACCATGAAGACCAAGTCTGTTGTGGCAGCCATGGAGGTGCCCTTCGGATCTCCCTGCAAGAGAACCCCTGTGGCCTTCTCCGGCATTGTTCCGGGGGTCCATCATGGCACCCACACCTGGGCACACTTCTGCCACCCGTTCCTAGCTAAGGACTGACCACAATAGCAGTGCTAGAACAAGAGCACTCTTGCTCTCCGGAAGACTCCTCTTACGGGCAGCGTTGGTCCCACGCCTCCCGCTCCTTAGTGGCTGGGACTTGCTCAGGATTTCTGTGAGCCGGGGGGCCCCCTTTTCTTCCTGCCATTTTCCCTCCCACCCTCTTACCCTTTGCAGCTACCTTCCCACCCACATCTCTTGCTCCTTGAATTACCAATTGGTTAACTGCATTGAAGCAGAACCTTTCTTTGTCACCCTGGTCTTGAAAAGGAGAAACCACGTCGTGCTTGGCACTGCCCAGCAGCAGCGTGCAGAACACACTCCCCCGGAGACAAAGCAGGGACCAAGGAGCTAGCCAGTGAGGTGGCAAAGGCTTGGACTAGGGCAGCGGTAGCGAGATGGACGTGGATGTGGGTACAGCTGGCATTGTGACATTCACTTCATCTTTCACCTTGGGAAATAGTGTCCATCCTTCCTATCACCATGGAAAACAATGGCAGATGGCAGGACTTTGCGGAAGGCGCACTGATGTGGAAGTCAGCACGTCTGGGCTCGGCTCCAGCACCGACTCGCTGTACACCCCAGGAAACGACTCAGCTCTCTGACCCGGTTTCCATCACCTGGAAGTGGACAGGGTGGATGGGGTGAGCTGCTCCTGAAAGCTACCCCGTCATAGCGTGCGCCTCCTTTTAACATGCTGTATCATGTGCACGCGCGCGCGCACACACACACACACACACACAACCTAAAATTTACCGTCTTAACCTTTGGTTTAATTGCACATTTCTGAGTTGCTGGGCAAACTGTCACCACCATCCATCCCCAGGCCTTGTTTACGTCACCTCGAACAGAAATTCCTTACCCAGGAAAAACTATGTCGCCATATTCTCCTCCCCTCACCCCCGGAAAGCCCCATTCTCCTTTTTGTTTCTATGAACTTGAACTCTAAGAACTTCAAGTGAGTGAACCCACACAGTATCTGCCCTCTACTGTCCAGTCTATTTCCCTCGACACAGCGTCCAAAAAGCTCATCCTCACATCCACGTTGCAGCATGTGTCCAAAAGGCTTCTTTTTATGGTTAAGTAATATTCTGTTGCATGTATAGAGCGTGTTTTGTTTACCCCCTCATCTGCTGGTGGCGTCTGGCTGCTTCTACTTTTTATCTATGGCAAAATGATGCTGTTATGATCATGAGTGTGCAAATATCTCTTCAAGACCCTGCCTTTAATGCTTTTGCTTCTTCCCCAGAAATGGAATTGTTTGGTTATGTGGCAGCTTGCCCTGTTTTGTTTTAAAGCAGTATCTTTCTAAATTTTTCAGCAGAATACTCACTATTGTGAGTTAATTCAGGAAAACAATTGGATAGAATTGGCACTTACCACAATGATTCACAATCTGCTCCATATTGTACCCTTATTTCTTTTAATATAAAGATAGTGTTTTCAGCTATGTTCCAATTTAGGATAAGTTTTACTCTGCAGGGTCCAGTGACAGCCCTGCCCCCAAGGCCAGCCCTGTGGCCTTCCCAGGCTCCTCTGTGAAACCAGTTAGCTTCAAGATCATTGTGGCTCTAATCTTCTCTGGCTTAAAACAAGGCCTCTCAGGGGACTCCTCCTTGCAACAAAGATGCAGGGAGAGCAGGACTGCCACTCCCCAGCCTGGAGAAAAGAGTCAACAGCAGTGTGTGCATCGGATGGTGGACGGCTGGACAAGGGAACACAGCTAGATCTGATATGCTGCAGAGGTGTGGCCCCCACTGAGTCTGACACAGCAGTGTTGTATTCAGGGAGGCGGAGCCCTCCCTGGGTGTGTCTCCCTGCTTCTGCAGGACTGGGAGTTCTAGAAGATTGTCCAGATGGTGAGTTGTCCGTGTATCACTGCCCAGAGCTAACACACTGTAAGTAGTCAGCACTGTGACAAGGTTTCCATGGAGGTCCGAGAGAGCTCACAGCATCTGCTCAAGGGGACCTCATGTCACCTGCATACGTGGCACAGGTCTCATCTTGGGCCCCCCCACCCTGGAAGAAATCCTGAGAAGATACTGTGACTATCCAAGTGGGCAACGCTCGGTTTCAGCCAAGGAAACAGGAGCAAAGGCTGCTGGGAATCCAGTTAGCCAACACTGCAGCTGCTGCTTCCCATCCGGCTGAGCCTTTGGTCACAGCCAGCTGTGGGCTGGTGTGCAGGTCCCTGCTCCCCGCCTCCCCTGGCCATCCAAAGTGGAAGTGTCCACAGATAGGGGAAGCGGAGAGAGTGAAGGCAGACAGGAAAGGCCTGGAAATTCCTCTCTGCAAAGTAAACAGACTTCGGATGAATGAATGAACAGTCCCCTTTCACAGGAGCCTACTCCCTGGAGGGGGAGGAACTGAACCAAAAGTTGAAATGCATGTTAATATTAACTCCATATCCCAGGATTTCACATCCCGTAGGATGTGAGGAGGGTCACAGCTGTCAGCACTCACACAAGTACACTGGTGCTAGGTACAAGAACATCGGGTCCCTGTTCAGAAAGAAGGATTAACTCCCCCAGCTGCTGCACGCACTGCCAGCAGACAGCGCTGGCTGCCAGCTCCCTTCGGGAAGCACACCAGCCGAGGAGAGCGCTTGGCCCCAGGTTACAGCCCCTCCACGAGGTGGGCTACACACCCTCTTGGGGCAGAAGATGCCCTGCCCATGCAGAGGGAGCCAGGACTGAGCAGAGACACTGTGGGTGTGTGTCTGGACAGTGACTGAATGGTATGAGCCTAAGTTCTGGAAAAGCCACGGCCCGCAGCAGACAAAGTGGGGGCCCCTGGTCTGAGAATACTTCCACGGGGAAACCAGGGCAGGCATAGGCCAAGAATCCCATCTGAGTTATCCAAAGTTCTCCTGAGAGACATCACTAATGGTATACGCATAAGACAGGAGAGCGGAGGGATTTATTCTGGGAGCTCAGTCGTGCAGGCAGGGAAGGGTGGTATTTCCTGGGTGGGGGGGAGGGGCTGGGGTAGATTTTTTATTTCAGTGATAAAACATCACTGTTTTACTAAGTAGAAAAGATCGGTGGTTGTGCTTTTGCGTACCCCACCTGTCCTCACTCAAAGACATTAAGTGGATGATGAGCCTGTCTCCCCCTTCAACTCCAAGATGAGATCACCAGTTTGATCTCCTCAACAAAACTTATTACACCGAATATTGGAATTGTTCTTCCCAAAATGAAGCAGATCATTTTTCCTTTTGCAAATGTGTAAACAGCCTCTTATTTAAACTGTGCATGTGTTTTTGAGTTTGTCAAGCCTCACCTCTAGGAAATAAGTATGATTTGCCAAGAATAGACACAAAAGGGCCCTTCTCTCGGGTTGCTTTTACCTTCATAGGAGGAATTTGGGACCCTCGGATTCCCCCCACACAGCATGTGAGTTTTCAGGGGTCCCTGTACGCTTCCAGCCCCAGCTTCACCTTGGTCACCCGTGGTTCCTGCCTGGAATCACTGTAAAGCCTGAGCACTGCTGATGCCAGAGTCTGAAGCTGTGCTAGAGACGTACCTGCAGCCCCCAACCGCACAGTGCTCCCTCCTCTGGAGCACAGATTTGCTGTGAGCGTTAGGCGTTTGGCCACCCCAGAACAAAGGATTGCCTGCAGAGAGGGCAGATTGGACCAGAAGAGATAAATCTCTGAGGCCAGCAATCAGTGCGTGGTTTCCTTCCACACCACTTGCTGCGGGTGAACCGAAGCAGAGAGAAGAGGATTGATCCAGGCTGGGAGGTCAGCAGGATGGACACAGCTGGAGCAGGAGGGAGGGCAGAGCAGCTTCTGTTCAAAGGTTCAGAGGAGCCAGGTGCAGAAGGAAGGGTTGTGCCGGGATGAAAGTTTCCAAAGGGTACGAGCCTGGAGGGGAAGAGCCGGCCTAGTGAGGAGGGCATGGGAGGGTGGAGAAGCACTGGGGGTCACGGATGTCATTTGCCATGGTTTAGATGTCCCCATTGGAGAGGTGAATTGCACAGATGAAGCAAAGAGGTTCTGAGATGAAAAGGCAGCATGTCCACAGATGCCTTTTATCCTCTTAGCAGTATTTTCTTTTTGAGATGTGCTCCAAAATCTGCCAGGCCTCTTCAGGCTTTGGCTGGCGCTGCTCAGATGAGACCATCTCTGAGTCTGTTTGGAAGCCACACGGCCAAGCCAAGAGCTTGCCTGCAATGATGTTGCTGGAAAGCAAATCCTTTCGCTGATGTCCAAACAAGGTTTCATGTGGATGCGGTCCCAGCTCTGATAAAGGCCAACGGCAGGACAGTTTGAGGACTGGGCAGCCTTTCTGGACAGGAGGAGGACAGCTTGTGGCCCTGCGGCCACCTCTGCTTCTTCCTATGCCATCAGCAGGGCCCAGGGAGACCCCCCCTCTTAGGACCTGCCTGTGATCCTGAGGGAGAGCTCAGAGCCCAAGGCAGCTCCGTGAGAGGGCCAAGCCTGGTCACCTTGCTTTGCATTCCATGTGACTCTGCAAATTGAGTCACCCTGGATGTGAGGGAAGAGCAGGGACTGCACAGAGCAAGCCGTCGCTGCCAGGAGGAAAGGCTGACCCGGGAAGCCCTTTCTGCTGTCAGGAATGAGCGGGAGAGGGATGTTTCCGCTGCAAACCCTGGGCCTTTGTCACCAGACTCCGGCAAGGTGTGATGCGCTCAGACCAGCAGGCTGTGTAAAGGGCCAGAGAGGCGGCAGCTGGGCTGGAGGAGGGCAGCGGGAAGGCTGCTTGTGCTTGGTTTCCTCCGCAGCCAGGAGCGTCAGCTGGCCTGTGCCCTCTCTTCCTGAATAGTCTGGTCTCCCCGTAAGAGGCTTTTATAGCTAACCAGCTTGAACGTTCTGGGCTCTTCTCATCACAAGGCGAAACATCAGCCTCTAGCCTGACATTTAAGAACCTCCCACGTGCTCAGCCAGCCCCGTGAGGCTCCGGTCTTGCTGTTTCTTCCCCAGCACCATCCGCTGGCTGCCTGGGCCACTCCTCTCCACTTCCTGAGTCTCGGCCTTAACATGAAGCTCAAATCCTGTCTGTGTCTGTGTCTGTGTCTGTGTCTGTGTCTGTGTCTGTGTCTGTGTCTGTGTCTCTTTCCCTCTCTCTCTCTCTCCATATACATTTGTTTGATCAGATTTTTTTCTGAGACAAGATCTCGCTATGTTGCCTGGGTTGGCTTCAGCATCCTGGATTCAAGCAATCCTCCTGCTTCACCCTTGCAAGAAGCTGAAACTGTGGTTATGCGCCATCTCATCGTATATATGTACTGTAAAGTCGTGCCTTGGTATCCTCAGGGTCTGATTGCTGGATTCAACCACTGGTAGCTTAAAAATATTTCCACCTGCCCCCCTCTTAGGGCAGAAGGTTCACAGGAGGCAGTGGCAGCTGGAGTGGCGCTGAGGGTGGTGCATACACCAGCACCATCTGGGGGCTGGTTAGAGACCCGCGTCCTCCAGCCGCACCTGACTCAGAAACTCAGGGCAGGAAGCCCAGCAGCTGGTGTTCTCAACAAACTTACTGCTCTTTCTTTTTTCCCGACTCCCCTCCCCTCTCTTAACCCCTCTTCCCCTCCTTATTTACAAAAGCTTTGTTTCTGTTTTGCCTGTTTTTTCATTTTTCTTGTCCCTTGCTTCCTTTCTCCATTCCCTCTCCCTTGTTCCCATTTTCATCTATTATATGTTTTACACTTTCAGTTTCTCACACCACAAAATCAACGTGGTGTTGAAACATGTGTGTCTGATTTATTTCACATAAGAGTAGGGTCTCGAGTTGCATCCGTTTAGCTAAAAATGCCTCAAGCTTAACCTTCTCTATGGCAGAGTAGTACTCGGTTGCATCAAAAAGTCTCACCTTCTTTACCCATTCCTCAGTTCATATGTGCTTGGGCTGTTTCCAAGATTTAGCCACTGCAAACTGTGCCGCGGTCAACATGGGTATACATATATTACTGTGCTACGATGCTTTTAATCTTTTCGGGAAGATACTAAGAAGGAGGAAAGCTGGGCTGATAGAATTTCTAGTTTTCATTTTTGAGGAATCTCCACACTGATTTCCACAGTGGTTACACCAGCCTGCCTTCCCACCCCTGGTGAAGGATACTTTTTCCTCACATTCCCATCAGCATTTGCCATTGGTTGACTTCTTGAAAACAGCCACTCTTTCTGGAGTGAGTGTTGTTTTAATTTGTATCTGTCAAGTGACAAACGAAGCTGAACATTTTTTCTTACGTATTTATTCGGCATTCCTACTTCTTCTGAAAAGTGTCTTTTCACTTTAGATGCCCATTTTTGGACGGGGTCTTTAAATTTGGGGGGGTCTAAATATTCTGGATAGTAGCCCTTTGTCTGAGGAACAGCTGGTAAAAAATTTTTCCCCACTCTGGGTTGTCTCTTCACTCTGTTGGTGGTTTCTTTTGCTGTGGAAACCTTTTTAATAAGATGAGATCCCAGTTATTGATTCTTTGTGATAGTTTTGTTCATAAAATCTTTGCCTAGTGTCTTCAAGAGTTCTACTTTCCAGCAAATTTAGTGTTTCTGTTTTATTACTAAGATCTTTAATCTATTTCAATTTTAGTTTAGTGTATGGTGAAAGATAAGGGTCTAGTTTTAAACTTTGGCATGTGGAAAGCCAGTTTTTCTAGCATCATTCATTCAAGAATCTACCTTGAAGGTGTTTGGCATTTTTGTTAAAGACAAGGTGGCTGAGTATGTCTGGAGTTGTTTCTGCATCTTCTAATCTGTTATACTGATCCTCGAGTGTTTTTCCCAGTACTGTGTGGCTGTCATCATAGCAGCTTCATAGTATGATTTCAAGTCAGGGACTGTGGTTTCCCATGCCTTGCCTTTGTTGCTCGCGGCTGTCTCTGTTTTAGGTCTCTTCTACTTCCAAATGAATTTCAGGATTGTTTTCTGTAATTCTGTGAGATATGCTATTGGTGTTTTGATCATGATTGCTTTAAATCAGTACAACAATTTTGGGAGTATGACCCTTTTCACCGTATTGGTTCTTTCTACCCAAGAACAAAGCGTATCTTTCCATTTTATGATATCTTCTTTTTAAAAAGCACAGTAGTTTTCAATGTAAAAGTCTTTTACTTCCTTTGTTAGATTCATTCCTAGGTATTTTCTTTCTTTCTTTCTATCTTTCTTTTTTGGATGTTATTGTGAAAAGTGTTTTTTTCAATTTTTCTTTCAGTGAATTTGTTATTTACATCCAGGAACACTATCGATTTTGAATGTTGACTTCATATCTCACCAACAGAAGGAAGTTGTTAAGATGCTGAGGCATCAATGCATTGTTGCATTGGGGCATTGTGGGTTCTCCCATGAATTGCTGTTTGAGCTGTTGGTTCTCCTGGAGACGCTCTGGTCCTCACATCGAGCATTGCTTCCTGGCTCCAGAGGGGAAGACATGTGCTGCTGGGTCTCCAGGATGAACTTGTCATGCTGCTTCCTGGCAAGTACCCGACTGTGTTTGTTGTCGGAGGAGCTCGGGGCCTCCATGTCGCCGAGGATGGCTGTGGTGCCTTTCAGGACAGCCCTGGTCTTTGTTGTGAAATGTGACTTCTCTGCTCCAGCATAGAACCCTCATCCCACCAGCACAGCTCCTTCACCCTGCTGGCATGGACTTTCTGGCTTCCACTGCTGACCTTTGGGCCTTCTCAGCATGCATCCATAAAAGAGACTGGCGTGAGTCCTTCTTGTGGGCTCTGGACCTCCAGTTGGACTCGTGGGAGGCATTGTCATGTGCTCTGGGTTTTTATCTGGATTCCTGTGGGACATTGCTGTGGGATTTAGGCCCTTGACTAAATATTCTATGTCTTTGGTGTTGCGGATAGATTTCCTGCATTTTCCTGTGTTAACTCCCAGTGACCATTATAAAAATAATATTATAAATTCCATGTTCTGATTCTAATTGTTCTCAGCACAACACTAACTATAACAGACATTCATGTTTTCCACAATTTTCTTAAGCTCCTCTACTTTTTTTCTATATCTGCTGTAGAGTCATTACCCATATCTTTCATTATGGTCACCATTTCTGTAGTTACTTGAGAAATTATTTGTGATTTGGTTTTTTCTAGAGTCTCATTCTTCTGCTTTGTTATTTCCGTTGTTTCCACTTGAGAGAACCCAGGTGTGTGGCTTTCCAACTGTTCTACCTCATTGCCTCCTGGCTTTTTTATTTTTGTTTTTGTTTGTTAGCTGGAAGCTGAGTTTGGATCTTGTTTAAGTGTCTTCTCATTTTGTATTTTTTCTTTTGTAATTTAATTCCTGGGTTGATTCTTGGAAATTGCTTATGGTGATTAGATTTGTTGCTGATATTTAGAACCCTTGGCAAGTGACTGCTTCTCAGAGGTGTCTTCCAGCTGTAGATGTCTGTTGGGTTCTGAGTCTACTGCAAGATCCTACCTCTTCAATTTATGGAAAATGAGAAGTTACTGCCTAATTGGCCCATTCTTAGTTCTTTGGTGCTTGCTGATAGCATTTTTAATGAACTAAGGTCAACCTCAGTTGTGGTACACCAGAAAGAACAGTTGATGAGCACAATTATGTCACCTTGCTAAAGTGGTACACTCAGCAAACAAAATAGCATCAAACACAGCCCAGAAAATGACTAACTGATAAATACTAATTTGATACCTTTAAGCATGTGAACTAGATTTCTGATTATACACTAAAATTTAGAACAAATAGAAAATTGTGTACAGTGAATACATGCTCATTATGCCAATACCTTCATGGTAGAAAATTTAAAAGGTGTTAGGAGTACAAATAGGTTTTTTTTTTTTTTTTGTACCAGGGATCGAACTCACAATCTCACGCTTGCCAGGCAGGCACTTATGCCGCTGAGCTGGAACTTGGCTTGAAGTTACAGTACAACTCAGTGTTTTTCCATTAAATAAACATCTGAACACCAACTTAACTACCACGTGAGGTCAAGTGCCTGGAAAGTGCTAATAAACATTTTCTTTAATAAACATCTTCTAATAAACATTTTCTTTATGTGAAAAAACACATCTTTTAGCAATGCATACCAAGCTTTTGTCCACTAGAAACATCCTTGTTGCCAAACTTTGGCATTTGTTCAGCACTATTCTCCTCTTCTTATAACAGATAGAAACCTATTTTACAATAAAAAGATTTATATATGAAGTCCTTAAAACCATTTCTTGGTATTGGTAGAATTAGGTTTGTCTCAGTTCAAGATTGCACTTTTAAAAAACTCTGGACACTATATTCAGCAGTGATTGAACAAATAAGTTATAGTTGTGATCTTTCTTGAGAGAAATTTTTGATTACGGTTAGATCTACTATAAATAAGCATTCTTGCTTATTACAACGTGTGCTGCAAATTAGTTCTTTACTGATATGATAAAAATGACTAGTTCTATACTGCTATGTGCTTTTATCCCCTCCCCCAAAAGGTAGGTGAAACAGGGTTGTCTAATCCATTGGCACTTTATTAGTAGTATATATTATTTATCTTAGATGTAGGAGAACTTTTACTTGTAGAGATTCAGATGTTTTAGTTAAAACTTTAAAATTGTAAGATATATGGATATAAGTGTGCATTTTACATTTCAAAAATGGGTGAAAATACAAATGTTAAATCTTTGACTCCACTAAAATATTCTTTAAAATGTAGATGATAAACTTGTCATTGATAACATTTTGTTACATTAAAATATACTACTTGTCTGTTAATGTCATCAGTTACATTAAATAAAAATAAAAATTCAACAGCTAAAAAAAAGGAGTACAAATAGAGAAATGGAGGAGGAAGAGATTGGAAGCAAGCCTGGGGGACAGAGGGGATCATGCAAACCTTGGGAAACTGGTGAAGACACAGTGAAAGATAGAAGAAAGAAATAAAACCAAGAACAGAACAACAACAACAAAAACCTAGAAACAGAGTTCACGTGCATTTAAGAACAAGAACGATAAAGAAAAATAAAACAGAAAAAAAAGAAGAAAAGAAAAAAGTGTTCATGTCTCTGTTGTCCTTGGTAGACGAAGAGTCCAGATCCATGTTGATTAATCCCAGCATACCCGCACATTTAATTCTGCTGACCTTCAGGCTGGTTTCTGACTGAGAGGCTGGAGCCAGATTTGTTCAGTCTGTAGCACTGTGTCACTTCTGCCTGCTTGAGCTGAGCTCTCTACTGGCTTGAACTTGGCTCCTTGATCTCTTGCCAACTTGAACTTGTCTCCACCGCACCCTGACCCTGGGACCCACTAGATGGAGCCCACGGCTGCTCTTAGTTCTGAGCTCAGCTGCTCCCTCTCCAAGATGGCTTCTGAGCCATCACCCTCTCCTAGGGGACACCCGGACCTGAATAACTATCCAGACCTTGCAGTTCGCTCTGTCCACTGCTCCTTTTCACTGGTGTGTTTCCCTGTGGAGGTCTTTTTGTCACCAGCAGTGACCATGCATCTGCAGGTTTGAGCCACCACTCCTATGCAGTGAGTCAGGGCTCAGGGAGAAAGAGCTGCTTGCTACCTCCTTCTTCTTTGTTGAAGTCTCTCTCTTCACTCTCCCCATGAGCTCCAGTTCTCACTTCCGATCCACCTTGGGTTCCAGGGATCCACTTCCCTCCTCTTTCTTACATGGCTATATTCTAACATCTGGACACAGAATTTCAGAGAGGTTCTTTCTCTGCTATTCACCACCCTACCATCTTCCCAGATGTCCTCTTCTTAGCAAATCTTGCTGATGATTCTGTTGCCTGTTTCATCTAAGACAACCTGGTCTAGATGGCCAATTTCTGCAGTTCCTCCTTTGGCCTGGCTGGGTGCTTTTGGCTGACTGTATGCTCTCACTCCATGGGAACCCAGGTCTTCCATTCCTGCTGTCCAGCTCAAGACCACTCCTGCTCTCAGCTCTTACATCAGCTCTACAAGCATGAGCAGAGGTTCATTGTTCCGGCAAAACCAAAAATGGGGTCTCCTCTTCCAATGGATTAAGGGCCATGGTGTTGGGAAGAAACTGCTTTCTTGTTTTGCTTTTTAATTACAACATTATTTTTATGAATTATGGCTGTTGATTCCCTTTCATCATCACATATCTGGGATAATGATACCTGCTGTGGAAGCGAAAGACACGTAAAGCATTTTTCCTTCTTTAAGGTGCATAGGTCTGTGGTACGTGTGGCTGTCTGGGTGCATGTTAGTGAGTTTCAGGCTGGAGAGGCTGCATGGCAGGATTTGACAGGGTAAAAGGGCAAGACTATGTATTTACAATAAGTACCTCCTCCCCCTCATGGTTCTGCTAAAAAGTCTGATGTGGAAGTTTTGGACAAAGAGAAGTTGGAGCAGGAATGTGTTGCTATGGAGATTTCTCGGCCTAAAATGCTGGAGTCCATCCATGTGCTCATTTTTCAAGCATCAGAGGAAAGGACTTCCTGCTGGTATTACCCAGAATCCCTGAAGAAAATTCTGGTCTAAGGGAGGCAATCTTTCCTTTGGTGGCTTCAAGACAGGGTATGCTTTTGAGCTTTTGTGAACCCAACAGGAGAATTAACCTTCGGTCTGGTTAGGTGTGGACACTGAGCAAATGTGAATGCTGGCTTCATAAAGAAACTGATTGGAGTCTTGACAGGAATCCAGCCTCTTTGGCTGGCAAGCACTTAGCACCATTAAATGCTTCTTGCTTTCCCCTAAACTCTGTTCATCGTCTCTCTCTCCTTATTGATAATCTCACAAGTGCATGGTGGACTAATTTGTCCAGTGGGTGCAGATGAGCTCAGATTTTCAATTCCTGGACAAAGAATTAGCCATTTGGTCTCTCATTACTTCCTGGCCTATCCCATAGGTTACACAAAGTGAGTGCTCCACAAAATGAGTGGGTGGGAGAGCAGAAGTTTCTCTCTACTGGGCAGCCTGGTTGATCTCAGTGATTGCCCACAGCATAGTCATAGAGCTGCCTCTGACAGGTACGTAGGCTTGAGGTTACAGTGTGATCGATGGTGGTGTGTCCAAGTGGGGTTTGCAGGTAGCCCCACAGCAGAAGGATGGATGATAGAGATTCATTACCTGACAAAAGTGCTCTGTCTTTTCAGGGGTAGATACAAAATATGACCTCAGCACTTTCATATTCTAGATGCACCACACAGAAGCACAAATGGGAAGCAGACAAGCCCGTTACTAAATTATCCTTCAAGTCCTAGCATACCAATTCACCCTTTGGATCTTTACCCGTGAAGATTCTCCACAGGATATCATTTTCTTTAAATATTTTTACACCTTAAATACGTCTTCACACAGACCGACCTGTGTCATTCATATCGTTAAGGAGACGATGATGATTGTGGGGTGAATTAAGGACCATAATCATAAACCGAGTCTAGACATTTATGAATCACTGTGGTGAAACTACTTTATCGCTCTGTATGAAATTCTTCTCAAGCTCTGTTTGAAGGCCTTTTAAGAGGTAATGTTCTAGTTCAAACAAAGCTTTTGGGAACAGTACTTAACTGAAAGCACTTAGTGTCAGCAAAGAGACTGCCAGGGTGCTCGTTGCTATGGGGACCGTGAAAGGCAAATTTTGTTTCCTTCCCAGGCCTCACTATAGTCATGCATCACTTAGGAAGCGACACACTCTGAGAAGCGTATGGTTGGGAAATTTTGTCGCCGTGTGAACATCACAGAGGCACTTACCCAAGCCCAGGTGCTCAGCTCAGTCACTTGAAGCAGCCTTCAAATACAATGAACGCAGTAAATACAAGGTGCACCAGTCTTGCAGGGCTTCACAGGACAGACTGTTCTGATATCACTTCTTTTTTTATATAAGTAGAGGAGCACACTCCAAGATAATGATAAAAGGTACAGTATAGCAAATACACAAACCAGTGACACAGTGCTTTATGATCCTACTTGTGCCAAGCCTTTATACAGTGTGGTACATCCACTCTCACCAGGACTGCCATAAACATGAGCAATGCCTTGAGCTGTGTCTTCACTGGGTGGCAGGAAGTTGTCAGTGCCACCATAACCATAAGATATCACTGTCTGCCATGGTTTATGTCGGTGGCCCCCAGGCCTCATGCATTTGCACTGTGCATTTGGGATTGGTTCATTGTCTAGAGCTTGGATTGATGGTGTCTGTGCTACACTCACCTAAGGGCAGAGCCAGCATACCATGTAGTGGCAGGAAGAAGGTGTGTCTCTCTCTCTTGCTAGTTCCTGCTTTGCTGTTTGCAGCCACAATGAACTGCAGCCCCGCCATGCCACCCTGCCTTGGAGCCAACTGAGTACGGACTGTAACCTCCCAAAACTGTAAGAAATAGACCTTTCCTTTCCCAACTTTGGGCATAAGGTGTTTTGTCTCAGTGACGAGTAAAAAGTAACTAAGAGACTGTCATTTATGGCCCCAGCATTGACTGAAACATCAGTCCGTGGTCCATGAATGTGACCCATCACAAGCAACAAGTAAAGGGGGTGTCTCTTCACAAAGACGAAACAGAAAAGGTGCAGATGATGTCTCGTCACTTTCTTGTTGCTGACACCAACAGTGTAAAGAAGGAGTTCATTTTGGCTTACTCCTCAGTTCATGCTTGGCTGTCTCCAAGCAGAAACGGCATGGCGGAATGCACTGAGCAGACGAGAGCTGCTCAAGACATGGAGGCCAAGAGGCGGAGAGTGAAAGGAGGAGCCAGGGAGGGAGAAACACCCTTCCAGGTCACACCCCTGCTGACCTGGCCTCTTCCTACCAGACCCCCAACCCTAACAACACATTCAACTCCAAAGTCTTCAGTGGGCAATCCACAGATGGGCATATGCCCCAACCGCCTCACAGACGCTCCACCTCTGGACACACAAGCCTTTTGTGGACCTCCTAGTCTAAAGCTTAACAGATGAGGAGATGGCGGTGTATGGAGGAAATCTCCTCTGCTGGATTAGGTTGACCAGAAGGAATCCCTGCTGGGTAGAGGAGGCGTGAGATTAAGCACTTTGTTTAGTTCCCTTGAAGGAGGAACTGAAGCGGGCACTAAGCTTTTAGCTGTGCCCCACTCTGGAGGTTTCTCTGTGCTGAGAAAATGAGAACCTGGGTTGAGTCATAAGAGTCCCAAAGATCATTGGTGGAAGAGACCAGACCAGGCCAGTCCGGGTCCTTGAAGGAAGTTCAAACAGACAGTTATCAAAATGGTGGTGGGGCCACCAGTTACTTGCCTGGGAACTTGGATTCTGTAAGGAAATAAGCTACAAGATTATGTTATCATGATGATACATGAATAGAAAGAAGATAAAAACTGTAATAGTGAAAGCTGAGTTGGAAAGTTATCTGTGGTGGTTTAACTGATGGTCAACTTGTCAGCGTGGTGCTGGGTGTGGAAGGCCCACCTGAGAATTGTTGCCAACAGCAGAAAAGGAGAGCTGGAGGGGAAGATGCTGATTCTTCTGGAGAAGCTTGCTGTACTATCTTGCTGACATGAGCTCAGCTGTTCTCATCATCAGACGAGCTCGGGTCCTCACTGGCACTGAGCATGACTGTGGTTCTCTTCAGTGGAGCTCTGGTCCTTACCCTGAGCGTCACTTCCTGGCTCCAGCGCAGATCCCTCAGCCTGCTGGCACAGATCCTCCATCCCACTGGTGCAGACTTTCTAACTTCCACCACTGATGTTTGGGCCTTCCCAGTGCAGATCCTTGATGCAGACTTGCCTGAGACATTGTCGTGGGCGGTAGTAATCCAGTTGGACTCACAGAGGACATTGTTGTAGGCTTGAAGTCTTCAACTGGACTTGTGCAGTCATTGCCAGGGGCTTCAGTTCCTCATCTGAATTCTTCGGGTCTCTACTGGGTACACAGATCTTCTGCACTATTTTGCATTTGATTCTTTGAGATAATATTATAAAATAATCCTATAAATTATGTGTCCTGTATTAAATCTTTTCTCTTGGAAACTGACCACGGCAGTATCTAATCGTTGGTTGCCTGTGTACCTCATCAAAGTCTTGCTGTATGCATGAATTTTTTATAATGTAATATTTGTTTAAATAAAACCATCTTACACAGAGAGAACAGAACTGTAGTAGATGCTGTTGATGTCCCAGCTGTTCCCCTTCACTGCGTCAATGGGCTGCCCGCCCTCCGCTTGCCTCCCTCCCCCATCCTTCTCTTGGGTGCTGTGCATTTGGCCACCACTTGCTCTTGGCGCTTAGGCAGCCCTTCATTGGGAGGCGATACCCTCAGTGGCAGGGCATGGTCCGTGCACTCCTGTGACCACTTAGCTGACCGGGGAGGGCACTAAGGACAGCACCTTTGCTTCCGTGGGAGACAAGGCAGGGATGAGATTTGTGCTGCAGAGCTTCCACCATGGAGAAGAGCAGCCCTTCTCAGCTCCTGCTCCCTCTTATCCTGGAGCCCCCTCTCCTCCTAGCTCCTCCTGAGGTGCATACTCATGATGAATATGTGCACCAAATCCCTGCCTCAGGCTCTGCTTCCAGGGACACTGACCTGAGACAGTGACCACAGAGCACATGATGTGTCTGTGAGCTCTCTGGGCTCCCAGAAAAGTACGCTGCCTGTCATACAGCCTGTCATGGGAAACACATGACCTTTGAGCCCTGGCTTTGCAATTGCATCCCATAAAACAGTAACGCTCTCATGTACATTTTAAAAACCTGAAATACTAAGTCCTCAAAGAAAAAGAAGAAAACGGAGAATTTGTTACATGAAATCACTTTTACGTGGCCTGGCAGTGGTGTTTGAAAGATGTGTAGAGAAGACTACAAATCTGGGATAGTTTGGGGCAGGGGGTCATGCTAAGCTACTTTTGTTGTGTATTTACTCAAAAACACTGTTCAGAGTTGTTTTGACTTTATGAAGTGACAGAGACCTAATGCATGTCAGAATACCATTCTTGTCCAAATACTGAATTTATCCTGTGAAAATTGAAACCTAAGGGGTCATGACCACACAAGAAGCAGTGATAAGACCAACTATTTACACAGCCACCAGATTTCACAACAGGAAATGTGATGGTTAATCTTAGGTGATAACCTGAGTGGGTTAAAGGGCACAGCAAGAGCAGGTATTAGAACGTTATTTGTGAGTGTAGCTGTGAGGACATTTCTGGAAGAGATTAGCATTCAAATCAATAAGGTCACCACAAGAAATTCACATTTACCAAGGGACTGGACATAATTCAATTCACCAAAGCCCCAGATTAAGCCAAGAGATAGAGGAAGGGCATATTTAGCCCATCTCTGCCAAACAGCGTTCCATTCCTGCCCTACCGTGTCTGTTCTCCTAGATCTCAGGCCTTTGGGCTCACAATGGAATTGCATCCTGGCCTCCCCAATTTCTGAAACTAAAGTACCCAGAGGCTTTCCAGGCCCCCAGCTTGAAGATAGCAGATAATGGGACCTGGCCTGCTTAGTCACGTGATCTAATTGCCACAGTGCATCTCAGGCAGATACTACATATACAAAGCTGTGCTCTGAGGAGCCCAGAAATCCAGGGAGTTAGTTATAGGCGCATCCGATTGGGAACTCCTTATAATTTGGCCATGGTATTTGATCACCAAATCCTGCTGGCCGCTGAGACCCTGGCACAAATGCAGAACATTTGGTAGACACCCAGCCTCACAATTTCATGGCTCTGTGACTTTGGTCAAGTACTTAATCACTAAGCTTAGTGTTCCTCACTTGCAGAACAGGCACGATGGTGCCCACCACATCGAGTTATTTAGGACCTTAATACACTGACTCCAAAAAAGCACTCAATGATCTGCTTGGCTGAGCATAATCTCAAAAAATGGTGGTAATCTGAAAAGAGGGTTATACTCTAGATTTAGGAAGCTCCAAAGTGGATAATTATAGAAGTCACTTTCTTTCTTTCTTTCTTTCTTTCTTTCTTTCTTTCTTTCTTTCTTTTTTTCTTTCTTTCTTTTCTTCCTTTCTTTCTTTCTTTCTTTCTTCCTTCCTTTCTTTCTTTCTTTCTTTCTTCCTTCCTTTCTTTCTTTCTTTCTTTCTTTCTTTCTTTCTTTCTTTCTTTCTTTCCTTCCTTCCTTCCTTCCTTCCTTCCTTCCTTCCTTCCTTCCTTTCTTTTCTTCTTTCTGCAGTGCTTGGGATTAAACCCAGTACCTTCGTGCTAAACTACATCCCCTGTCCCCGTCACTTTTTTTTTTTTCTCATTTTGAGGCAGAGTCTTGCTATGCAGTTCACACTGGCTTTGGGCTCACTTTATACCCCAGGTTAGTCACCAACTTGCAACGATCTGCCTACCTCGGCCTTCCAAGTGCTGGGCTTACAGGTGTGCACCACCATGCCTGGTCTCACAATTCTCTTTTGAAAAACTTTTATTTTGAGACAGGGCCTTGCTGAGTCACCCAGGCTGGGCTCAAACATGCAATACTCCTGCCTCAGCCTCCCAATAGTGCTGGGGTTACAGGTGTGTCCCACTATATCTTACAGTATGCAAACATTTGGAAAGTGGACATTTGACAGACACAAACCACAACTGAATATATTTTCTGTTCTGCATACATCAACGTATGTTGGAGCACTGATGCTCTAGTATACAGATAGCAGTTCCCATTCTCTTTTTGCATCTTTATTGTCTTGTGTACATATTATTTTCTGTGTGCATGTTCTGTGTGGTTTACAAGCCTTATTTTCCTACTTTACTCCTGAATGTTTTACCTGCAGCATGGCACAAGAAGTTACATGAGGACCTCACCCACTCTGTTTAATGTTTGCCTCCACAGAGTACCAGGGCTCCAGGACCCACCATACGATTGGACCAGATTTTTTGTAAGTTATTCAGAGCCTGATGTGAGCCTTTTAAAGATGTCAGTCAGCTTGGTATCTTGGAAATGTTCTCTTGTGATCCTCTAGGGACTCCATGTTCCCTTCCTCCTTGCCAAAACCACCCAGCTCTTCATCCTCCCTTTAGGGAAAGGGTTTCCATCTTCTGCAGCACTAACGTTTGGGCAGGGTAATTCTCTGCTTCGAGTCCTGTCCTGTGTGTGTGGGAAGGTCAGCCGCATCCCCGATCTCTACCTGCTGGGTACCAGAGGCACCTACCTTCCGGTCTTGACAGGCAAGTTTCTCCACTGGGAGCTGAGTCATCCTCTGTTGAGAAATGCTGTGACAGGACCTTGCATCACTCTGGACCATGGGCTTTGTTTTCATGTCATCCTAAGACCATCTCTTCCCTTGGGAATTTAATCACCATCATTGAAATGTGACGATATGATCAAAACCTAAAATAAGGCATGACATCTGGGGTCAGACAGAGCAAAACTGTCAGGATAATTGCAAATAAGATAGGAAAGGCAACAAAATACAGTGAAAAATCACTCCCCCTTTCCAAGTCTGAGCTCTTGAACCTAAACACGGATGCAGTAATACAGCCATCTCCTTAACTCTGAAGGTTACAGGGACGATCAGTCCCTTAGCTAGTTGACTCATTCATTCATTCAACATTTATCGAGAGTACAATACGTGAGGCATGCAGCGTGTCCAGCGTCAGGGGAGAGGTACAGATGCTTACTAAATGCAGTGGATTCATGGGGGCTGTCGTTGAGGGGCGAACACTTGCCTAGCATGCTCGAGGCCCTGGGATCAGTCTCCAGCAAGGAAAACATAGGAAATGTGTTCCATCCATACAGTGGAATAGTATTCAGCCTCCAATAACATGGACAAACTTTAATGAATGAAATAAGTCAGTTACAAAGGGCAAATTCCATACGATTCTGCTGTGATAATCAGAATCGGAGGTAGAAAGCGGAATGGTGATGGTTAGGGATGGGGCAGTGGTAGGACTGGAGAGTTGGTCTTTATCAGCATTGTGGAATGAATCCTGTCTCACCACCCTTCAACGTTGTAGCCTACAATGTGACCGCATTTGAAGACTGGCTGTTTAGGGAGGTTTAAATTTACATGAGACCATAAATGTGGGACCCTAAAGCATATGAGTGAGGTCCTTAGAAACAGAAGAGACACTGCAGGGTTCTCCTGGTTTCTCTCCCTCCCTGTCCTCTTTGCATGCACAGAACGAGGGCCATGTTTGGACACAGTGAGAAGGTGATTGGGTACAAGACAAGAAAAAAGCCCTCCTCAGACACCCACCTGGACACCACCTTGATCCTTAACTTCAACTTCTAGGAAGGTGAGGAAATACGTCTCTGACGCATGAGCTGCTCAGCCTGTGGAACTGTGCTGGGTCTACCTGTAATGGTTTAGAAGTCTCTCCAGCGCCTCCCACGCTACATGGAGCTTTTCAGAGGTGAATGGTTCATGGGGGATTAGTCCAGTGATGAGTTTACAGCTAACTGTGATTTGGGAGGTGGAGCCTGGTGGGAGAAGCTGGGTCACTGGAGTGTGGTCTGGGAAGGTGTTTCTGTCTCCTTTTCTCTTCCCCTGACCCCTCTCTGTGCCTTCTGCCACCAGGAACTGTGTCCCTCTGCTGTGCCCCTCTGCCACACAGCCCCAAGGGCTGTCTTGGGACCAGTCGACTATGGAAACTGAGCCAAAATAACCCTTTCTCCTTTAAGTTATGGGTGTCAGGAATTGTGTCTCAGTGACAAGACAGTGACTGAGACGCCACCCTTGCAGACTAATGTAAATGGGTGCAGAGTGTCAGATGGTGTTAACGAGAAGTTCAGGTGACAAATGGAGGGGATGGTGGCACACAACGTGAATGTCTTCAACACCACTGACCTGCCCACTTAAAAATGGTCGAATGGCCAGATGGATGTCTTGTATATATTACAATAAAACCCACCACTGTGGTGGTCCTTGTCATCAGAGGGTTATGCACAAGACATTATGAGCTCCAAGACGGGGCCTCCCAAGGCTAGGGAGGAGCATGGTAGTGGCTGGTGGGGAGGGAAGACATGCAGGGAAGCCCTTGGAGGCCAAAAGGCAAGCAAAAGCCAGCATCTGAAGGATGAGAGAAGCTGCTGTGTGTGCGGAGACTGTGAGCAGTCTCAGGGGAGACAGGACAGGAGTTATCGAGCTGGCTGGCAGTCCGGCTGAAAACCTTGCATGCCATGGGAAGCAGCCTGGACTTCATCAGTGGGCTGTGGAACCACTGACAGATGATCAACAGGAAAATCCCATGGGCAGAGGCGAAGCTTGGACAGACGATGTACGTGAGGCCCTTTGTAGGCTGCAAACTCCTGCAGAAAAGGTTTCACTGCATTGTTACCATAAACAATGACAGCTACAGATGATGCAGGATATCTGAGGAAGCCAACGAATGTAAGCCTGTCTTGGGTTGCCTGGGCTGCTGGGGACCCTAGAAACAAGTGTAGTGACCCTACCTGGATCATGACAGACAGCTCGGCCTACAGGTAGAGGTAAGGAATTCAGGACCTGATGCGGCCCAGAGGATGTAGGGGTGAGCGGCTACCAGGATACACCTGGCCAACACTGGGAATCCAGGCCCACTGATTTGCCAGGTCCTCGGCCAGCCCAGCTGACAGTGCAGCAAGGAGTCCTGATGAATGGGGTTGGGCGACTGTGGTGAGCCTGTAAGAGTCAGCCAGAAAAGACAGCAGAGCACAGACTCCACGAGGGACAGGAAACAAGGGTGGGGCCTGAAGACCCAGGGAAGAAGCCCATTGTTTAGGACGTTTTTTGCACAAAGCAGTCAGACATTTTAAGGAGTAGGAAACATGCAGTAGCTATCATTAAACTATAATCACTAAGCAATAGTGGGCTGAATAGTCCCTGTACTCATCAGGTGAACCTGGCTTTCCATGAGGATTGGTGGACTAATTTTTTTCCACATTAATTCCAGTTTTTGTAAATTGGATCTCATCTCCCCATTGATGCACTTAAGAATCCCATACTATTATAATTGACGTCTGATCAATTATTTTCCTTTTGAAGGGATCATTAGAGCATTCTGAACACCCCACAAGACAGGCACATCTCTCTGAGGTGGATGAGTACTAAAGGAAGCTCCCTGATGTTGCAGATGTTTTGCAAAGAGGAAAGTGATCTAGAGATGGAAAGAGGGGGAAAAGGAGCTAAAAAGAGTTAAGACATAGACAGGCTCCAGCTCCCCGGGGTGTAATTATCATGTACTACAAACACAAACTAATAAAACAATTAAACACAAACAAAGAAAGCTCATGGCCATGATATTTGGTGATAAGCCATCTCTTCCTGTTTTGAAGGTCCAAACTTTTCTGTTTGGTCACACTTGGAATTTATCACACTCCAGTAAGAGAGTATCAGGAAGGGATTTCACACCCTTAACCCAAACCTCCAAAGCTAACCTCAGCTCTTATGTTCACCATAATGTGGACAGCTACTGTGATTATTTTTATGCTACCTGCCTACAGAAAAATGTTTACGTTAACTTTTGTGGTTTTTTTTTTTTTTTTTTTTTTTTTTTTTTTTTTTTTTTTTGGTCTTTTTCCTTTTTATCAGTACCGGGGATTGAACTCACGACTGCTTGCTTGCAAGGCAGGCGCTTATGCCGCTGAGCTAAATCTGCAGCCCCTATGTTAACTTTTAAAAGACATGTAAGACACAGTTTCCTCTTAGGAACAGTCTCTTCTTTTTTTTCCTCAGTGTATAGCACAAGAAGTGAAATAAAACAGACCTTTTATAAAAATTATTTTTTAAAAATGAAAAATATACAATCAAATTAACTATAGACTAAGAAAATATGTATCATAAAATAATATAAATATAGACAGTTGTCTTTTAGTATCCGCAGAGAATGGTTCCAGGATCCCCCAAGGATACCAAAATTCACGTGCTCGAGCCCCTTATATAGCATGGGTGGGATTTGCACTGAACCTACACACACCTCCCATGTACTTTAAATCATCTCTAGTTTTCTTTCAATACCTTGCAGGATGCAAATGCTGTGTTCTGTGACCTGCTGTGTGCGTTCTGTCCAAGGACAGAGCAGGGTATGTTGAAGGGAAAATGCTCAGTCAGTGTGCTCATGCATGTATCGGTCCCCCTTTATCCAAGGTTGCACTTTCCAAAGTTTCAGCCCTCTGCAATCAGCTACCCTCTGAAAATTTTAAATGGAAGATGCCTCAAATAAACAACTCCTAAGTTTTATGTGGTACATTGTTTGAGTGGCATGAAACCCTATGTCACCCAGCTCTGTCCTGCTTGGGGCGTGACTCAAGCCATGGGACTACAGGGCTTGTGTGCAAGAACTCTTATTTGACATAATAAGGGCCCCAAAGTGCAGGCACAGTGACAGTGGAGTTCAGATATGCCAAAGAGAGGCCACAAGTGTTCCTTTAGGTGAAAAGGTGAAAGTTTGTTCTGAGTGTGTGTGGTTAGAGAAACAGGGTCATACAGGGTTTGGTACTTTCTGTCCTACCAGTATCCTGCTGGTAGAAGGGGACACTTTATCACTCCTGTCATCCTTCCAGCAGTCCTATAACGTAGAGATAGTTTTCCCATCATCCTGATGAGCAAAATGGCTCAGAAAGTTAATGTCTAGCAGAATGCTATTTAATTGACGTGGGGAGAACCATATTTTCTGTAGCTTCCAGGTAATTATATTATGCAGTGAAGATTGGAAACTGCTAGTTTAGGAATTTTGCCCTCCGAAATAGCTTTCCAAACAAGAGACTGCAGATCTCACGCCATGAGGACTTTACCGCAGGACCTAGAGAGGAATGTGAGGGTTTCCACAATCATCTTTCTGAAAAAAAAAAAAAAAAAGTCATATTCTAGGATACATTTGTCAATGTTCACTAGAGAAACGGATTTAACATCAGGAATGTAAGTATATATCGATTTGCAAGGTACATTGCAGAGTCGGGGGAGGCAGAGTGCAGAGGGCTGGTGGTGTTCTGGAGACCTGAAGGATCCTGTCAAAGGTTGAAGGCCTGGAGCTCACCGCAGAGTCCTGTGCAAGTTTGTATCAGGAGGCCACAGTATCGGCTATGAAAGGCTAACAGGTCTTTCTGGAAGCCTGGAGATGGATGCCCAAGGTGAAGGTCAAGATTAGAGCTCCTCCAAAGAAACAGAAGCGAGACTTCCTTCTTTCCCTTTTTATTCCATTCAGGCTCCACGTCTATTGGTTGGTGTCATTCACACCCAGGATGCATCTTTCTTCTTCTGTAAATCTCTTTAGCGACACCCAGAACTACACTAATCTAACTGATTGGGCATTTTTACTCTAGTTGGCTATCATGTAGGATTAGAGGAGTTGTGGAGCGGGGTGCTCGTAGGAAAAAATCTTGAGATGAAGTGGTGTTAAAATGGGGAATTCGTGTCCTCTTCAGGTGACTGATTCCTGCTGGTTCTCTTGAAGCAGTAGCCCAGTTTCTGGAACTATCACACATGGAGACCCGAGGAGGCATCAGACCTTGAACCCAGATATGAACGGGCCACTGATGACCAGTCATCCATGTCCCCACTGTGTCATCCATGGTCTCCAGAGGGTACAAATTGTCCACTCAAAGCAAGACAAGCTTCAGATGGCTGCATGAAGTGGCTACTTACAAACCTGGGGGCAAGCTGAGAAAGCACAAGAAATAGTGAAGACTCCAGAAGTGGAAAAGTGGGCAGAGATGGCAAGTTCGAGAAAAACAGCAACCTCTGTGTGAAGTCTCTCTGAAGCTGCTCAGCAAGGAGGACCCAAGAGAGCAGATTTCCATCATGGAGGTAAACTGGTCAGTGACCAGCAACTTACTTTCTGGAAAAGAAAGACTTGTGACTTTCCTTGGTGTAAATACTCTGCTTATGGTGTATTTCAGGATGAGGTTGCTCAATGCTAACTGACAACAGATGTGCATAATCGGCTCTCAGGAGATCCTTGAGTCTCCAGCTCACTGTTACCCCACCTCACTCACCCACTGCAACTTTATCTTATCTCCCCCTGGCCAGACCCAGCTGGGAAAGGGAACCCCTTGCGGTGATCCATGCAGGCAGTGTCTTGGCTTCCAGGAGAGGAGTGCACTGGCAAGAGAAAGGGAGAAGACCTCTCCAAAGGTATCCCAGGGCAACTTTTCCTACATGGTCCTTAGGTTTTGGTAACCCTCTACCTACGTGGTCCAGCTTTTCCCTGGCTGCACCCTGGACTGCCTGTGTGCTGTAGGTATGACCCAAGTCGTACCAAAGGCAAGGTTTGGCATGGCATACAGTTTGGAAAACAATAGGACATGTCACATGAAGACTCAAATCTCCTGTTTTTCCTTTGTTACATCATGCAGAGGAGACACTAAGCAATGATAGTCTGGTTGCAGAGAGCCCAGGGGCTGGGTGCCCACAGTAATCACACCTCACACGAGTTAGAATCCTTAACGTAGGTCACTTACTTCCAGTGTACTGGAGAAATATTTACAGGCCTCTTACTATGCACAGAACACTGTGCAAGAGCTGAGACAGGTTGTTCCCTCTAGCTCACGGGACTCCTCAGCCAGTTTATACCCTTCCAGTTGATTTTGGCAGGAAACAGGGAATGCTCTAGGTCTTTCAAACTGAGGGGAATGAATTTAGGAAATTGCTCATACAGGGATGGAAGAGCTGGGAAGAAACAGTGGACAGAGTAGGAACACAAAAATCTGTTGCCACTCCTACAGGTGAGGGAGAAGGAGAAGCAGGGGAAGCTTCCAGAACCTAAAACTCCAGTGAAGGTTTCAACACACAGAAGAGCTATACCTAATGCCAGAAATGCCACAGGAAGCAGAGAGGGAAAGAATACTCTGGGTCTCCCTCCACCCCTCTATAATATCATGTTCCTTGTTCTCATTGGTTAAAGCCTACCCAGATGCTAGCAAATACAGTTCTGTCTATACAGAGCAAGGGAAGGAGGGATGATGTGAGCATGGAAAGGTCCCTGACCAGCACAATCATTCTGGTGCATGTGTGCATTTGTTTCCTGAAACAAACAGGTCAGGTCAAGGAGTTCAAGAAAATACATTAGTCATAACGGGACTAGACAAAGTTAGCTACTTCAGTGCAAATTCTAGAAACTGGTGCTGTCAGTCTCCTATAGCTGCCATATCAGCCAAGGTCCTCCAGATGAAACACAACCAACTGGAGATTCAGAGAGACAGATGATAGGTCCACAGTACTGACACTGAGAGCAATACAGGCATGTACGGGGGGATTTATTACAGGAAGTGGCTCACATCATTACGGGGGCCCAGAAGTCTCACAATGTACATGTGCAAGCCAGAGAGCCATAAATACTGGTAGCATACTTTAGTCCAAGTCCCAAGGCCTAAGAACCAGGGAGCTGGGAATGTAACTCCCAGTCCAAGGCAAAGTCCTGAGAATCAGGAACACCAGTGTCCAACAGCAGAACACTGATGTTTCAGACCAAGCAGAGAGGGTGAAATCATTTTCTGCCTTTCTTTTAGTTCTAACTGGACTCTCAACAGATTGAGTGAAGCCCGCCCACACTTGAAGGGTAATCCACCTCACTCAGCCCACTGATTCAAATGTCCATGTCTTCCAGAACCACCCACATACATGTTCCAGAAGTAATACCTTACCAGCTATGTGCGCATCCTTTGGCCCTGCCAAGTTGATACGTTAAATGAACCATCTGTGATTGGTTAACTTTCTTAATTATAAGTCTCTTTTCATCCTCTTCCCTTCCTGCATGCTCCATCTCTCTCCTCTTCTCATGCAGGACATAGACTCCTAAACAACCTCCATATCGTTAGCTGGTAGCCCTCCTCGCTGGACTCTGGTAGGTGACTCTTTGGCCAGCAGTCTGTTGGTGCAGTGTGTCCCATTCTCTACACTAGCTTCTCTATTGAGGATCGATGTCTCTTCTGGGGTGAAATGACCCAGAGTGGATTGCTGATCGCCTCAGCCCATTATCAAGAGTTCTAGAACTGGAACCCAAAACTGCAGACTCACTGCCCAGGGACCAGACCGATTGCACCATGCGGTCTTTTGTGGTTATAAAAAGATTCGTCTCTGGAGAGAGCCTCCTGCAAAGTTTGCTGAAATGAGCTGGGCAACAGCACTGTGCCTTAACTGGGCAGCGCGCTACCCGTCACAAGATAGGCGAGCAAGTCTCCAGGGAGCAGGAAGGGAGAGGATACTTCAAGGAGGAGCTGGAGGAGGCAGCTTTTTACTGTGGACGCCCCGGGTTCAGATGAAGACATGACACAGTCATGGTGTCTGTATTTTAGCTTAATCTCCCACAAGTCGACAAAAATTTTTTTCAGTTGCATAACTATTTGTAGCATCTGTCAATTTTCTTTGTACAAATACTTTCTCCAATATCTACTTTCAGCTACTAACAAGAGGTCGCTGGATATAAAATTGAAAAGTGTACAAGTGCCCCAGTGAACTGGTTAGAGCAGGTTCCAGCCGGCTGCTGCCCCACCTCCCTCCTCCTCCACAATAACTTCATCACCAGGTAAGGACTGTCCACTCACACTCAGTGTGAATTTTCCATTCAGCTTGTCACATGTGATTCCCCACCTCAGTGGATTAAATTCTGAGGCCTTGATGAGCAAAGTGGGCTTAGCTATCTTCTTCTTCTTCAAGTTATGCCTGGCAATCGACAGGTCATCCTCACAGGCACCAGGAACACCACTACAACACCTGCTTTAGTTCAGGGGTGGACAGCGTGGTCATCCCTGGATTTAAATTCCTGGCCTAACTAATCTGCAAACATAGAAATGATCTATTCTCTCTGCACCTTGGTTTCCTCCTCTAACCAAAGACAGTACTGATAATGTAGTCCTCACAGGTGATGTGCTCGTCAGCCTTCTGCTACTGTGACAAACACCTGAGATAATCAGTTTGAAACAGGAACAGATTATTTGGGGTTACAGTTTCTGAGGTTTCATTTCGTGGTTGGTTGGCTGAGACTGTTGACTGCCATAGGACAACTTAACTAAGAACTCCCTAGTGGATTAGTAAGTTTTAGGTGTCTCTGAGGATAAGTAACATGGAGGTTACAGGAAAGACTTGCCCCAGCTACACATGGCACCAACCAGTTGGCCACAGCACAGACAAAAGGAAAGGGAAAGAAAAAAGTGTTCCCCTCTTTCGGAGGAGCTCCACTCTTGGTGATTGACTTTGGGGTTGGTCTCCGATTGCTTCAGTCTTCCAGAACAGACTTCCCAGCTCCCCAGTGTAGACGCCTCAGCCTCCCAATGCAGATCTTCAGTGGCTCCCCAATGGGCTTCTAGGCCTTCGTAGGATCCTCTGACTCTCAGGGCACAGAGGGCCATTTTGGATTCTTTTACCTCTGATTCTGCAGATGGCCATTTTTGACCCTTCCTCCAACTTCTGATGCTGTATGCTTACCTCACAAACCCCTTGTATAAGTAAACCTGTGTTTATATTGATTTTGTTACCCGAGAGAACCATTGACTAACACAATGGTTCATTGGCTTTGGGCCTGTCATGAGGCCTGCTATGGTGAGACTGTAGTGGAGGGAAGCTTCATCTCACAGCACCAAAAAAATAAAGGGAGAGAAAAAAGGGCAGGCTGAAGAAAAGGCCTCTTCAAGATCATGCTCTCAATGACCTATATGGTTTGCATTAGGACCCACTTTTTTTTTTTTTTTTTTTTGATATAGGATCTTGTTATGCAGTTCAGGCTGGCCTTGAACTCACTTTGTATCCCAGGCTGATCTCGAACTCACAACAATCCTCCTGCGTGCTGGGATTATAGGCGTGACCAACCATGCTCATCTAGGACCCACTTCTTAAATGTCCTGCCACCTCTCATTAGCACCGTGGGATGTGGGCCAAGCTTTCGTGACAGAGGCCTCTGGGGGACACTTCAGGCCCAAGCCCTCGCAGGTGGTCAGAAGGACTAAATTAACAGATATAAAGCCTTTGAAACAGTGCCTCAAGGAAGTAGCCCTTGGTAAGTGTTAAACAGCACCATCACTATATGTTGCTAGGTCCGCAGTGCACCCGTTAACAGACAGGGAACCTACAGCAGGGGTCATCTCTCCCTTGGCACAATCTCAGACTTAGGGATCGCCCACAAAGCCCTTCTAGAATGATCAGCTCATTTCAGGGAAAGGATGTACAGGGCATTTGACTGAAGCCAACACCCAGTGAATGAATGTTTTCTATTGCATCCTGCTTAAACACCTCCAGGAGGAGAAGCCGTTGTTCCCAAAGCTGCTCATTCCTTGTTCAGCCCTTTATTTATTGATAGGCTGGTCTCTTCCAATGCTGAACTGCAATCAGCCTCCTAGCAATGTGTGACTCCTCGATCCAGCATGGTTCCCCTGGAATCCTATGGAAAAGCTGGATCACACTTTTGCCTGAAGAGAAACCCAATGTGCACTCTGAGCTTCACAGCAGTGGCCATCCGCTGTGCGGGCCAGCTCCTGGTACAGCCCATGCTAGCTGACTGGACCCAGTGACTGAGAGCCAAGCATTTAAAGAAGCCTAATAACTGAACATCTCAGCCCCCCAGAACCACTATATGCTCTGGTCCAATCACATTCCAGCTTGGTGTTGCTCAGTATGGTCACCACTGGGAGTTGCACAGAGAGGCCTCCATAGGTGCCCAGCTTGGCTGTCACTGTTATTCTGATTGGCAGAGACATATGCAGTCTTACTAGCTGACCCATGAGGAGTGCATACTGTAAGGATGAAGTGAATCTCCAAACAATAAAAAGTGAAAAAGCCAACCCTGACCTAAACATAAGAGAGCAGGAGGGTGGTACTTCATGTGACAACTCCAAATATTTGAAGATACTACTCTGATACGTGGAAGGTATTTCTTCCAAATGAATTCTACAGGAAATAAGACAGTATTCATGATGAGTTTGGACAAGCATCAAACAGAGTTCAAATCCTTGAATCCTCTACTTGCAGTCAGTGTGGCAGGGGGCGAGTCCCCTCTCACTTTTAAAGGTCATTTTTTAAAAGTGTAAGTCTGGAATAATAATAGTTTTATACTGCATAAAGTTGTTGGGAAAATGAAACATATGTGTCAAAACAGACGTTCGTGCCCAGTAACTAATAATCAAAACATCCTGTCCTCATGCTTACGTTCTATCTACAGATACTGTGACCTGTTAGATTTTCTAAAGCAAAATCTTCCCTCTGTTCAGACCATCCAGCGTCTGCGTTGGAATCTTGAGGAATCCGCTCTCAATCGTGTTTCCTTCTGCAAGCATGTGGAGGGACACGGGGTGCTGGGACAAGAGGCATGGGTGGACAGGAAGCCGCAGGCAGTTTTTCTGAAAAGCCTGAGAAGCAGCAGCCCGTGCACTCTCCTGATGGAAACATGAATGATGGGTACGGGAGTGCCTAGCGCTTGTCTCCAGGAACCCGGGAGATGCAGCCAGCAGCTGCTCTCCAAACACTCTAGCTTGAGGGAAGCAAAACTCATTCACCAGGTGCTCCTTCCTCACCCTGCACACCATCAACCAGAGAAGCAGGCCTTGCCAGGACTTGAACATACTCTACCATCGCATGTGCAGAGGTTTGCATGCAGTGGACTCTTCTTTAGGACTAAAGGCAAGACCACAGTGTAGCACTGAGTGGAGAAAGAGTTCAGGGAATTAAGGCAATGCTCACTCAAAGGTCTCAGACCAAAGCCCAAAAAATAGAAAATAAAAGTACCTTCCAGATGGCAGGCGTTGGGAACTGAAACAAGAAAAGCTTTGTTTCTGCTCCGAGTCGAATGCCACAAGTACTGACCACACACCCACCAAGTCCCCAGTGCCAGATGTGGGGCCTGGGCTGACAGAAGCAGAACACAGGTCTCCCTCAGGCAGCGAGGAGACCAAGGGGTTGACTTGGGTACGCACCTCTGTGCCTGCCCCTCCGAGGTAGAAAACCCAGCCTCTTGGCCTGAATTCTCCCCTGGCCACCTGCTCATCCCTCCTGGGCTGGATGCTGAGCTGTCACTTAGGTGGCATGTTGCCAAATAGTGTCTGCCATCCATTTAATTTCCATCCCCCTAACTTCCCTGCAGATCTCACTTCGGCCGTGTCCAGGGACTGAGCTGCAGATGGCTCGCCGCGAGTGACTTTGCTTCACACCAGCTGTTGGGCTCCAGGAGGCCGAATTGAGGCCTGCTGTGCGAGTTCTGACCCAGCTCCTGCGTGCACTTTATTCCCCCAGGTGCTGTCCTGGCAGGAGCCAGCCTCAGTCATCTGTGCTTCTGTCCTCAGGCTGCCTGGTGGCTGTGAAACGAGGACCAGCACATGACCAGCAGCCTCGGGCTCCTGCTTGCCTGGCAGAGTGGAAAGTGTATTGAATATGACCTAAAGGCCAACAGAGCAGAGTAGATGTCCAGTTCCCTGAAGACTGTGTCAGGCTTTAGGGAAAGTTCTGGGTTTGGAGTTCACTGGTCTCAGGGTATGCAACTCGCTCATGTTCTCTGAGCCTCGGTTTTCTCCTTCCTGTGATGGTGCCACAGTTAGGATCATGTCTTAGTTACTTTTTACTCATTGCTGGGACAAAATACCTGAAGCCCAAGTTGGGAAAGGAAAAATTTATTTCTTACAATTTTTGGAGGTTTCAGTCCACACTCAGTTGGCTCCAAGGCAGGCAGGCATGGCTGGACCGCCATTCATGGCAGCTGCAAACAGCAAGCAGGAACCAGCAAAGAGCAAGACACACCTTCTTCCTGCCATTACATCACATCCTGGCTCCACCCCTCGGTGGGTGGAGCACTAACACCATCAATCCAAGCACTAGACAATGCAAATGCACAAATGCACAATGCAAACTCAGGAGGCCTGGGGGCCACAGGCATAAACCATGACAGATCAAATGGGACAATGCATACATAAAGAAGATGCAGCTCAGAGTGTGAGAGGCCAGCTGCGCTTGGCCCTCAGCTGGCTGATCCGGAGTCAGAGGCCATTCTTATGTGGATCTGAGCACCAGCAATAAGGGCCAGGTGGCAAAGACTCGCTCACTGAATGGTTCAAGCAAAGAAATGCCAGGAAAAGCATGTGCAGTTGACAGCTGGGTTCTGAGACCACCTGGGCCAGTGGTGACTGGCTGGGCATTTCTAGAATTCCTGGTTGTGGGGCAGGCTGAGAAATGGAGATGGAATGTGAACAGGCTGAGGAGATGTATTTCTCCCATCTCTCCCGCCTGGGTGTTTCCAGTGTGTGCCATGGAGAGCCCCTTGAGAGGTCCCTGCAAAAGTACTAACATATGCAACCAGGCACAGTGGTGCAAGCCTGTGATTCTAGGATTCTGGGAGACCAAGACACGAGGATGGCAAGTTCAAGCCCAGCCCGAGCAACTTAGTAAGTCTGTGCCTCAAAAAACGAAAAGAGGCATGGGAATATATTTCAGTGCAAAGGCCCTGGGTTCAGTGCTTAGTACACACACACACACACACACACACACACACACACACACACGGTAATTCATCACAGCTGAGAGCAAACTGCAGCCGGCCCCTTGCATTCTGAGCTGTATCCTCTGTTCTCTGAAGTGTTCACATGTGTTGTCCCATTTGAGTCTAACTGTAGCACCATCATATAAAAGAGGAAACTGAGGCTCAGAGAGCACGGGCGAGTTGCGTACCCTGAGACCAGCAAACCCCAAACCCAGAACCTTTCACCAAAGCCGGACACAATTTTCAGAGAATCAGACACCACCCTGCAGCTGCTGGCCCTTTGTTCCTGTTCAGTCCTCTTCCCACCCTGCCCGGCAAGCAGGAGCCGTCCGCTCTGAAAGGAAGCACGCTCAGCAGGAAGCACTTTGGCCCACATGAGACAGGGACCACGCGGTTCCGCGAGCCTCCCACGCAGCTTCCCCCGCGGACCTGGTGCCAAGAGAAAACAAAGATGCCAGAGTCAAGCGCCTTTCAGGAACCCACAGCAGCCCAACAAAGAGCCGAGCCCAGAGCTGATGGCTTCGGCTCGAGATCCGGGGCTGGGTTAAGGTTTAATCGTTGCAGCTTTGACATCAAACGAGACTATAATGAAGCCTGGTGGGCGATTTAGAACAGCTGTAATATTTAATAGAACAATGCGTTGAAAGAGGAGGCCTGGGACCTGCAAGTGCCCCAACGAGTGGCATCAAAGCCTGCAGGCGGGGTAGATCCAGGTCGACCCTATATATAGACGCAGGTACATAGGTGCAGGCTCCGCTGCTCACCTCTCTGCGCCTGCCTTCTCCACGGGCACCGTGGACCACGTCCTGACTGGCTGTGCATGCGGGACCGTGCTGTCTTTTCAGTGTCTCACCCTCTGCAGGTGGCTCCTCTGTGGCTGACCCAGGACAGCAGCCACCTTAATCACAGGTCTGCGGCCCAAGTGGTAATCAGAGAGGCGGGACACAAAGCCTGCAGATTCCCTCAGGGAGCTCTGCGAGCAGAGACAAAGGACCCACAGATGGAGGAGAGTCTCAGCAGAAGGGCCTCCGAGGAGGAGCAGGAGAGTGACCCTCGGATACCCCTTCACTTGCGGGGCTCCTGTGGGAGTTGGATCACAGGGAGCCCTCCTCATCTCCACCCTTCCTGCTCCTGAGCATGGAAGAGACCAGAGTGTCCTACAATCAGAACAGGACCTTCCTCCCAGCCACTGACCGGGGCTCCGTGACTGCTGTCCACGTTGCTCTGCTAACATCTCTCTGTCCTTACCAATTTTCTTTTAATCAAGGCTAATTAGTATCCCGATGAGAGGAAAAGAAAGTGGAGCTCTGAGCCTCTTGCATGGCAAGGACTGGAAGACAGTTAGAATGCTGCAGGTTATACTGCAGTGCGGGCAGCAGAACCCGAGAAAGGGCATTAGCAGGAGAGAACTCGGGATCACTGCAGGCAGCTGTGAAAGTTGTGCACTGACAACACTGGGAGCGTCATTTGCTTGTGAATCTCTGTTTAGATCTGTGCCAATGGCACATGACGGCCCTGGGAACCTAGGCTGGTGAGCTGTTTGTAGCTCCACTCATAAAGGTGCAAGAAGCTGCCTTATTCTAGGTGCGGTGTACCCTGGCCTGGCCGCTCTGGTGCCCTGTGTCTCGAGAGGAATAGGTCTTCGTGTTGGTTTGAATTCACAGAGCCATGGCGCCACCCATTCTTAGAATCAGGATGCAGGTAGGTTTTGTATGGAAACCAGCATTCTCACCCTGGGTTCTGGGGAATTGGACCCAGGAAAGGTTTCCTGGGAGCCAGCAGGGGCAGATAGCGGCTGCTGCCGCCACTCAGGGACAGTGAGAGGTCTTCTGGGAGGCCCTGGTGCAGCCAGAGCAGCCGGGCATGGTTCACAGGGCTCGCTGGGGCAGGGGCAGCAGTCATGGGGCCCCGGCTCGGCCAGCTCTGTGCGGTGTGGCAGGTGGCAGTGCCAGGTGCTGGTTCTGGCAGCAGCACCCTGTAGGTATGAGGGCATCTCAAGGATAGTCAAGCAGCCACCAGCTAGAGGACCTGACAGAGTGCCCTGGGCTGTCCATGTGGGTGGCATGGAAGCCCTGGGGACCCCCAACAGTGGGAAGGAGAAGATCCTTGAAAGGTGATAGGGCCCTGTGGAGCAGAGTTGTAAGAGCTGTGCAACATGAGTGCCTGAGTCCCATGGGGCTGCCAACTTGGGCCTGCTGGTGGCACATGTGTCCCCATGCATGCGGGGACAGGGAGGAGCTACTGGGAAAGGCTCTGTCTTGGTGCCGGACCCAGACACACTGGGGTAAAAACAACATGTTCACTGCTCCACAGAGTCACAGGAGGCCGGCAGGACTGAAGCAGCTGGGCGTCAGCTACAGATGGGGCCAGAGGTTCAGAGCACAGGCCAGGGTGCAGGGCACTGGGTCTCCATCGGCCACAGCATTTTCGCTGGGGTTGGGTCTGTTCCTGGCTGGGAAGGAACTGTAGGTCCCTCTCAGAACCCCTGGCTCAGCTGACGGACAGGGTGTGTATGCGCTAAGCAATGACATTTTCGTGGGTTCTCAAGAAGGCCCAAGTGGAGGGATCTAAATTTATCCAAAGGACCGGCAGCTGCCTGCGAGAGGAGCTACCAAACAAAAACATGACCTGTTCTTTCCCGAATAATGCAGAGGAAAGAGAACCACACAGTCTGTGAGATTCACCTGCAGGAAAAGAGAGCAGTGGATTTTTTTGGTACAGCAAGAATAAACATACAGCAATGCGGCGGCGGGGTGCTCAGAAGATCAGCAACTGCCGGACTCCAGAAGAAGCAGGAACATGCGTTCTCAGAAAGCTCCAGAGGCCGCCACTGTGCACCAGATGACCTTCCAGGGGCCACTGAGAGCGATGTGCTTATATCAGTGTGGTCTCATAGGGCCCTGAGTGAGCTCTCCTAGAGCACTGTCATAAAAGAGCAAAACAACCCCAGCCCTCAGTCTGACTTCCTGTTTGGTGAGGTGATAGCTCCCTTTGCAAAGTGTCCCCAACCTTGAAATGTCATCCATCATGGTGTCCTCACCAGAGCTGAGTGACACCGCACCAGGCCCTTGGACTGCAGAACTGTGAGCTCACGAAACCCACGTTCTGTGCAAAGTTACCCAGCCTCAGGGATTCCATTGTAGCACTACAAGATGGATTGACAGGGCGTCTAACCCGCTGTGTGTGGTGCTTTCCACATGAATCCAACTCTGAAAGTCACAGGTGAGACTTAAAAATAATGATAGTAGCCGAGACCCAGATAGCACTGACCCTTGCAGGGATGTGCTTCCAGAAGCCCCTTAGGCACTGTATCTGAACCAAAGAAGGAAAATAAGAAGGTGCGAACTCTGGTTGGCCATATTCAGGGGATCGTAAAAATTATGGTGCTATTTGTAATCAAGGCGTCCTTAATGTGCTTTAGGAAATGTGCGACTAGCAGCGTTGTCCACTGGTGACCGGGAACTGACAATGGACCACATTTTGCTACATCTTTTCTTTTGCCGTGTCACATGATTGTTTCTTACCCTGTGAGACAAGACTGCTGTCAGGGGTTCAAATCCCTGCGCCCAGCTCCACCGTCCGTGACTTTACTAGACCCTTCTCACGTATTACAGGTCTGCTATTTTTATGTTGTTATGTGTTGCCATAAATACAAATCTGGCAGAATGCATTGTAGAAAGTTATTAACCATTTTTATCATGTATGTCCTCAACCAACAGAGGCTAAATAAATCCAATTCTTGTTATAAATTTGTAACTTTGCAAATACAGAGATAAAGAGGCTTAACCCCTGTGCTAGCACTCATCCCCCACCAGAGAGGCACTGATCCACTCGCCAGCTCCCCCGCCCCCACTACAACACAGGGAGTTAAGGTCCCAGCCCCGGACCTTAGGACCAGAACTCTCCGGAGCTCCGCCCTTGCCATTGCTGGGCTAGCCTGCTAGCCGAAGGCAGCTGTGACTCAGTGTTCCCTGTCACTCCTGCCAACGGAGTGCCACCTGCCACACCTGCAAGGAGCTTGTCCTGGGTCTTCCCGCTGGCAGCCATTCCAGCCCTGTCCCAGACCTGTGGCTGAGCCCAGCCGGCAGTGGTCAAGCTGGCTCAGGTGAGAAGGGCCATCCAGGTGGCCTGCAGAACCACAGCAAATGGATTGGTGGGGAAATCTCGGAGTCTGAGTTGGCTGTGGCATCCTGACTTGGGTTGGGTTTGCCGTGGCTGGTAGGAAGGCAGCTTAGGTTCTGGAGACTCTTCTCGGAGGTTACATCCTCAGCATGGCCATGGCAGTAATCAGGAGAATAACCCTACCTGTTAGACGGGTCATGCTCAGGACCCCCGGCTCAGCTGATGGGATGTTTATTTATTATGCCAAGCATGTTGACATTTTGCAGGATTTTGTAGGAGACCCAATAGAGGGATCTAAAGTCACTCAAATGATGCCCTGGATTCTGTACAGAGAGAGACTGGACCAAAGCACACAACAGAGACGCCTCTTCTGTCCAGAATAATGCAGGCTGTGAGGGAAAGCCGTGCAGTTGGCGAGATTCATCTGAAGGAAAGGGGAGAGGTAAAAAGCACAAGAAGAAGAAAACGTGCAGAATCACTGTGACACGTGGCACCCCGACAGCCAGGATTCGCAGGACTTCTGTCACTCAGGACAGTTTTGCTTCACCATGAAACCGCACAGTACCACTGCTGTCGTGAGATTGTCCTCAGATGGGTCTGAGGGAAGGGATCAAAGCTCAGCAGAGAAGCCGCAGATGTGCTGAGCGTTGAGCGCTGACCCAGGAGGCCCTAGGGTCAGTGGGCCTTGATGTGCGTTTACCGGTAATTCTCAGCTTCTGACATTTGGGCGTCTAACCCAGCATGCGCCCGCCGCCACATCTCATTCTCTCTCCTCTTTGTCAAGTCCCCATTTAGCCCTGGGAGCTGAATTGGTCTTCAGGTGGGTAAGGCCTGCTGTTCTCCTTCTCCTGTCTGAGTCCTTGGCCCGTTTTGGACGCTCCTGCCACCCGTCTTGATCTTAAGGCTAAGAAATTTTGTTTTTGGTCACAGATGTTGTCATTATTTTCCTGGTTCAGACTTTGCCCTTTAAAAAAGATTGTGGGGACTTTTAAAAATTCAACTTCCATGTAATAAAATGCAGCCATTCAAACTACAAAGTTTGATAAGCTCTGTAAAATATGCGCACCTGTGTTAGCACTGGCGCAACCAAACTTCAGAACATTTTTGATGCCCTAGAAAATTCCTTTGCTCCCCCTTGTAGTTTATTTCACCCTGCTCCTGAGCCCAGACAATACTTATACTGTTTCTATCATTATAGAGTAAAGTAGTCTAGACTTTTGATACACACCTATTTTCAGCTTTTTATTAGTCAATCTAAATGTTTTTCCTTTCACTGTGTTTACTTAAAAGGAACGGTTTCTTTAGATGCGGGAAAGCCCACATCAAAGAACACATAAGCATACCCTTATATTTTCTTCTACTAAGTTTTACACTGAACTTTCAGTTTCTGGGATTCATTTTACCGCATATTATAAAGTATCGATCACTGTTTCCAAAGAGCTCATCGATGATCTAATATCATCTCACTGATTCATGCATACACATGTACATGCACACACACCTGGGCCTGTTTCTGTTACGTCTTTTGACCTGAAATTGTCTCTGACTTTTCTCATTGCAATGGTTTTATAGCACTTCTGAGTAACACACAACACACACACCTCCTCCAGACAGCAAACACTTACCTTCTTTTCCGTATTTGCTCTGCAGTTTTTGCTCGTGTATTCTTCCCAATGAATTTTAGAATCACTTTATCAGGTTCTATAAAAAAGTTTCTGGGAAAAGAAAATTCACTGCTTTTAATTACCATTTATACTTTTATTTCCTTAAATCTTATTTACTCAGGTAAGCAATGTACTTCCTAAAGATTACAATGTACTTCCTAAAGAAAATGGTCATTGCTTCTATAATATGTGTTGTCACCTCCATGATACCTGCCGTAGGGAAGATGCCTAATAAGTGTGTGTTGACATAGCAACCCCCGCGGTAATCTGTGTTACCAGAGACTTTAAGAAATAAATATTTCAAGCTGTCTCTCAAAAGGAGGAGGTGCAAGTGTATACTACACATCAGATTTCAACAGGTGTTTTCAACAAAGAGTATGAACTGTTTTTAAAAAAATTGAAATGTCCATCAACAGTTAAGTGTTCCTACACAAAAATCAAGTAGCAAATCCAATTTAAGTTCAACACCCAAAACGCCACACAAGGTCTTTTTCTGTACATGGCTTTTACTATTATGTTGCATATTATTAAGGCGAGATAAGATATAACTCAGACTTCGCATTATTCTGCACTGTGTGCTGTGCTTGAGAGAAGCTTGGTAAGATGGATTTGTTATGAGAACGCCCCCTCACTCCAGTCTTTAGCAGTGAAATCTGAAGAAGAGTGAACCAAGTCTGCTATCATGTGATGAGCAGCAAGGAATCCCTAGCTGTCCTGACGGCGTGCGGTAAGCAGCTACATTTACTGACAATCACAGGAAGCTGTGCTCAGCCCAAGTTCGTGCTGACAGAAGATACGACACAGACAGAAAAGTATTGCTGGGGTGACAGGAAAGCAAAGCTCTGCACACAGAAGCAGCCTCAGCCCCTGACAAATCAGGGTTCTGGAGTTTAAAGAACCTGCACCTGTGCCCAGGTCGCCCCGAATCTCTAGGTGGACCTGGCAGGTATGGTTGGCAGGGTGCTGTGTCACCTTAGGGGATCTCAGCACGCACGCTTGTCTCAGCATTCCCTCTGATCTTAATGACATGCGTGGCATGGAGGACAGATTTATGAATCCTTAACAAGGTGGGAGAGGGCGAGGTGACTGAAGGTCAGGCTGGCAGAGCCCAGAGATCGCCGGGGTTTCTGTTTTATTTTCCTCTTCTCTTAGGACAGTGGAAGAGGAGGGGCTGTAAAGTGCTGTTTAAAACCCAGTGGGTGAAGGGGGTGAGTGAGACCCGGAGCCTCCAGCTTTCTGACTGTGCCGCGGAGTCCCAGGCCTGACGTTTTCACTCTTAAGGGGTCCAACTCTCAGAGGAACAATGCGTGGAACCGGAAGCACCCTTGGAGTACCAGCTCCTTCCTTTGACTGAAAAGGAAACTGAGACACAGGAAAGCAAGACAAGGCCACGTGGTTTGCTGATGGCAGAACTGGGCCCAGAATCCACTGGGCTCCTTCTCATCCGTGGTATTTCCACTGCATTCGGCTGTGAGATTGCAAATCTCTTCGCCTTTTCAAGACCCAGTTAACTTGAGGTTACTTTTCAGATGCAGGCCTTGTACACTGTTGGCCCTTGATTTCAGAAGTCAGGTGATGTGCCATCAAACAAACTAACAATGGTGAGATTTTTCTTTTTCTTAAAGGTAACATAGGTGTGTGTGTGTGTGTGTGTGTGTATTTTTTTTAAAGGAGCCAGATCACTTTCAAATCAAAATAGCAATCCAGTGAAACTACTGAGGTTCCATATAATGCCTATAAAAATGAAGAGAGGCAGGAAGAGGGAAAATGTGGCACCAGGCTTCAAGGGAGAAGTGACTTTTTTTCTCCCCACTGGTACCAGAGATCGAATTTATGACCACGCGCTTGCAAGGCAGGCGCTTATGCCACTGAGCTAAATCCCCAGCCCCGGAATGAGTGACTTTCAGTGGACATGATGATGTCCTGAGCCATCAGGCCAGCATAGAGCATAAAGGGGGTGAGGGGCTGCTGGAGGGGAGGAGAGAATGACAGATGAGGACCTTCTCCACTTCTCAGAGTCACACAAGCCGCTGCAACAGTATCTTCTGGGCTCCACCGCACATCTAGGCAGTCCCTATATTACGCAGGTGACAGCTTTATGGCCTAGAGAACAATAGCCTCAACCTGCAATGTCTCCAGTCCAAGGCAGCGGAGCCCACGGCTGCCTGACCTGAGACCATCCATTGCCTTCAGCCAGGGAAAGTGAGTTACAAAAGACGAATGGTGGGAAGGCGACCCATTGCTGCTGGCGTTTAGTAGAGCAAGACAGGAGTTCATAGATCCAGGCATCACTCCTCAAGTAGACGGGAAATACTTCTGTCAGTCTCGCTTTCAGAAAAATAAATAGGAAAAACTCAAGATAGAGAGGGGCATCCAAGCCATGAGGATAAAACGGAGAATCTCTGAAATGTTGGGCACACTCAGCATCCTAACCCTTGAATACTTGTCATTTGGATGAGGCTCATTTTGCCTGCTTTAATTTTTCACAAATTGGCATTAAGAGTATTTCCTTGCAGCAACAAAACTAACGAATACATGTAAAGGTTATCCCCTTGAACACACCCTCTTGGTCATGTCTAAATTATTTAGCTAGAAACATTGCAATGAATTGTTTTTGTTAAGACAAGGTAAAAACAATTTCAGATGGATTGTAAAACAATAAAGTTTCTGGAAAATAACGTGGGAAAATATCCTTATAGCTCTCAAGGTAGACAAGTATTTCTCAAACAGGATGCATGAAATCACTAACTGCAAGGAAAGCCATAATTTGAATGCAGTAGAATGAAGAACTTTTGATGAATAAAAGGCATTATTAGGAGAGATTTGAAAAAGCACAAGCTGAGGATCAAGACACAGTGGCAATGGCCACTTAGCCCAGCTACTTGGAAGGCTAGGACTCGGTGCCCAACCTGGGAAACTTAGTGAACCCCTCATCTCAAAACAAAAATAAAATAAAATAAAAAACAAATTTAAAAGCTGGGATTTAGCTCAATACTAAGGCCCTGGGTTCAATTCCAGTGTGTAGTATGGGGTGTGTGTGGCAGAGGAATATATAGAATGGGAGAAAATAATTGATCTTGTTAGGGCTTCCCCCTCTGCCTGTGGTAAAGGGAAGGCCCAGTCCGAACTTGAGCCTCCATGCACAGAGCAGATTCTGAAAGACCTAAGCCAACTATGCCTTTCTTCTGTTTTCCTGCTCCAATGGCCAGTTCAGATACAAATGCTTTGAGAGCTGCGAAAAAATTCACTGCTGTTGCTTGTTTGTGGCTGAGCAACAGCAGGGTTGGTGGAGTCGCCATCTTGCTGCCATCTTGGAAATGAAGCCAACACTGGGTGGGAATGGTTGAGCAGAAAGAACCTGATCCATTCTGCTGTTAGAGAGCCAGCAGTTGGGTCAATCAGCTACAAACCCAACCCAGCCTTTTTTGATGAGAGAATCTATTCTTTTCATGATATAAGCCTAGCTGACATAGGGTTTTCCCAGTATAGGCTCCAGCATCCAGAATGATAACAGAAGTTTGGCGAGCCAGCTGAGAGATCATCCTGTAACTACTTAGTGAATTCAGGCCAGGACAGAAGCAAGACTGAACTTCCACAAAATCTGCTCTGGGCCCTGGTCCACTCAACTTTCTTATGTGTACTAAGCATAAACAGGGGAATGGCAGGAGACTGCACTATCACACATCTGCCCTGGGTGGGGTGAGTGTCCAGTTTTCATGTGTTAGAAACTTAATCCCTAAATTTGTATGTTGATAGTATCTGGGGCCAGGACCTTCAGGAGATGATTGTGTCATAAGAGCAGAATTAATACTAAATGTGGATTAACCCATTCATGGGCTAACGAGTTAGTAGGTCATGCAAGGGTGGTTTTGTTACAAAACCAAGCTCTCTCTGGCATGCTCACTCTTTCTGTCCACATGATGCCCTCTGCCTTATGGTTCAGCAAAAAGGCCCTCAGCTGACTCCAGCATGGTGTTCTTAGACTTCTCAGCCTCCAGAACCATGAAGTAGATTTCTCTTTTGTTATTAAGTTACCCAGTCTCAACTATTCAGTGATGACAACAGAACATAAACTAAGTCAGTATCTGTTTTAAAGGGGTCTGCAGAACACACCTATGGAATTGGATTAATTGGCTTCTCATTGCTCAGATCACCTACTGTTTATGAATCTTTTTCTGCTCAACAAGCAAATTTTTCAACTTGCTAGCTCTCATTTAAAACTCATTTGGGGGAAAAAAGAAAGGATTCTCAACAGCTGTTGGAGGTAGAACATGAGCCACAGTGCATCCTGAGAAGCACCAAGATACTCATATCCCAACTTCAGCCAGAAAAATGGCCACTAGGGATTCTTCCCCTGGTCTGTCTTCCAGATTTCTGATTCAGTGAGACCCTCTGGGGTCCTGGAATCCATATTTTTGGCAGTTTCCCCCAAGGTGATCTTTGCATAGGTAATTCAGGGACCTTGTTTTGGGGAACCTCGGTCTAATGCTGCGTCAGAACTGATGCTGGCCATTTTTCCAGCCCAAGGCAAAGAAAAGTCATTACTACTGAGTTCAAGATTCTGTGGCTTCTCAACACAGTTAGCATTCATAGGATTAGATCAACATCATAGGACTCTATCTGGTAATTCAACTAAGACTTTCGAAGCTAACTGCAAAACAACAAAGTTATTATCTTCCTACCACCTTGTTTTGAAAGCCTACATTGTTATTTTTTGGGTTCTTTGTTATAGTTATTTATTTGATTCTTGCATCTTATTTTTCTTATACTTTGTTGTGCTTTGTTTTTCCCTCTAATACAGAAAGGATAGATGTCCATGTATATATATGCCTAGAACTTCACCTAAAGAGTTTATAAGAACTTATGTTAGTATATGTGATGGTATGAACAGCTACACTGAAGAAACGAGGCATCATGGTAGCCATTGCTGGTTTCCTATCATTTTGTTCTGAGGTCTAATAACGCTTTTATTCTTGGTTTTGACTGTAGTCAAAGTAGTTGATTTCAATCTGTGTGAAGGTATGGACAGCTATTTTGAAGAAAACAAGAGACATTATAGTAGCCATTACTGATTTCCTATTGTCTAGTTTTGAAGTCCCATAAGGCTCTCATTCTTTTGTTTTGATTGCTTTTATACTATTTGGTTTTGTATTAACTTATTGTGTGTGAAGGTATGGGCAACTATTTCAAAGAAAACAAGAGACATAGGCAGCCACTGCTGATTTCCTGTTGTCTTGGAGTCCTGTGTTTTTTGTGTTGTTTTATTCTGATCTGTTTTGTTCTGATTTGTTTTTTGATTTGCTTTGTTTAGCTGTCTGACCTTGACTCACTGGCTCTTAGGTTCCCCACGTGTAACACAGTACAAATACTACTTGGCTCCTCCAACTGTGTGAGGATGAAGAATCCCATAGGAACCTGATGGTGTGCCTCAGTCTTACCAATTTGGTTATTGATTCTGTAGATCCTCCTCCCGCAATTCACAGCTGCATATGAACTTTCACAGTGAGTCTACCTTAATACAAAGAAAGAGGCACTTGCCAGCCACTGCCTGTGAGTTGGCACCATGGTGTGGGCTGCAGGGAGGAGAACAAGCCAGCCACTTCCAGGTCATGGGCTGTGAGACAAGAAAAGCCAAGGTTCTCCACCCTGACCCCCTTCCCCCCCCACCACTGATTCGGAGAAACACAGGCTGTGATGATAGCTAATGAGACAAAATACAACTTAATGCTTGTAGTGTTTAGTGTTTTGCTGACTTTGCAGGTCTAAAGCTGGTACTCTGATCATCTATTTAGGGGATAATAATACACAATATAGAATCTATGGGGATCTCCTTCTGAAGGTAGTAGCCACTGTTAATTCCCTATTATCTTATTTTAAAGTCCTATATCATTTTCATTGGGTTTTTTAGTTTGGTTTTATTCTGTTTTGTCTTGTTTGGTTTTATTATATCTGATGGTATGGGCAGCTATGTCAAAGATAACAAAATATATTATGGTAGCCATTTTGGATTTGCTATTATCTTGTTTTGAAGTCTTGTATAGTGTACATTGTTTTGTTTTTATTGGTTCTATTCTGTTCTGCTTTGTTTGATTTTCATATGTCGGGCAGCTATTTTGAAGACAGCAAGAGACATTGTAGTATCCCTTGTTCATTTGAAGCGCTGTATCACTTTCATTGTTTTGTTTCAGTTGGCTTTGTTCTGGGTTTTTTGTTTGTTTGCTTGCTTGGTTTTATTCTCTTTAAATAAAAACATTATTTAAAAATAAAGAGACACCTCTGTTTCATGCCCACCCGCCCATCCTTGGGGCCAGCCTCTTAAGCTTCTATAGCTGTCAGTTTCTGAGCTTTGCTCTTAAGAAGCCAGAGATTCACAATAATTAAAGAAAATAGATTCTCCTGCGTAGGGAAAGGAGAGGAGGGGAGCTGACAAAAACCAACCTCTAGCCAACTCTCAGGCAAGCCATTCATTCATCACACGTTTACTGAACACTTACCAGGCATGGAATTCTAGGCAGTGGCTCTCAGTTGGCCCCTGGCCCCTCACACCCTCTTTCCACACTTTAGCTCACAGGAACCCACTGGAGATCTTGAGTCTGGAGGAAAATGAGGTGACAGCTGGAGGCTTTTCTTTAGCCTAAAGTTCTCCTCTCACTTCCCTTTCTGCAGTGCTTTCCTGGTCAGCAGCCACCAGGGAAAGGCCCTTGTGTCTCTGGTTATGCAAAAGTCTGCTTGTGGCCTAGAGTTTCCATGCTGTTCCCGGAGGGACCTGTGCCACGTGGGCACACTCAGGGTTGATGTCCTGTATGTACAGTCACTTCCCAGTCTCAGCACGCCATGCTCTGCAGTCCAAGCTGAGATGCCCAAGGGATGAGAGTTTAAGACTCACAGAAGACAACTCGTCTGAACCTTAGAAACACTGAAGCCTTCAGAGCGTGCACTGGAGCAACGCGGATTGTGCTATCAATCTTGGTGGCTCTCTGGCCTCCTCAGGGGACTCTGAAACGGCTCCTGAAGCTTTGCACAGAGTCTTCTACTCATCCCGTCTGTCCTGATGCTCAAGGCAGATGGGGAGGGAGGCACCGCTCTGTGCGTTCTCCAAATCTGCTGCTGGGCCTCCAGTTTTCTCTGGTCTTCAGGGGAAGGAGGGAAATCTGTTTCTTTCTGGTGAAAATTCTCTAGGCAGAAAGAATTTCACCGTTGCTCTCTGCCTCTTCCTCGGGCTCCTGCATTCTGGGCCTTTGGGAGCAGGGCGACCGCCCACATCTTCCACTCTTTCCAGCCTGTCTGTCCTTCTTCGATGCCCGCACACTCCTTCACTGTGTTCACAATTGGGCATCCTGCAACAGCAGGGGTCTATCTAACACCCAAGGAGCGGGATTACTTCCAACTGGTGGCTTCGTACAATGTACTTCTTTTAGAATTTCTTGGGACACCGCTGGCCTGTGGAGAGAGCCCGATTACAACTCCTGGAGCTGCAGCGAACACCCAGGAAAGGGCCTGGGCCCAGGCCTTGCCTCTCAGCAGGATTTCACAGGGTGCTGAGCCTTACTGGGTGGGCACAAGGAAGATGCTGCACCCACACACAGCCTGTGCCCCAGAAGGCCCCGAGGACCCGGGATGTGCTGCAGAGGGACACGCTCACGCAGCGCTGTGCCTCGGCCCCTTCCCCAACCCTCTGTGGCTTCCTTGGAGCTCACCGTGTCCCATCACACTGGCGAGGTGGCATCTTCAGGGCGGGCTGCCCGCCGTGCTCTGTGTCTGTGCCTCAGCTGCCTGGGTGTCACTGCCTCCGCTTCCCGGCTCCTTCGAGGCAGTGTCCGAACACGAAGCCGGGTCCTCCAGGTGTGCAGCAGTTTACTTGCATTTTGCTCAACAAATTTTCAGTTGTGGTTGGTGATTCAGGAGCAGATTCCTTGACCCGCAAGAGGAGCAGGGCGGGGCAGGGGGGGATCACCCGTCAGCAGCCAGGCAGCCTGCCAGATGCCATGCCCAAGGATTCCATTCAGTCCTCACTGTTCTCTTCATCAGGCAGCCACTGGCATGCCCATTTTACAGATGAGACTCTCAAGGCAAAGGCAGAGAGGTAGGATTCGAATTTGCACTCAAGGGTGACTGCGAGGCCTGGGATCTTGCAGTGACTGAATTGTGAATCTTTGATGCCTCTCTGTTTGGCAGATCACCCGGCACAGTGCTGTGGACATACACGATTCTCAAGAGATGTGTGCTAAGTGGAATGCCTGCCCTCTAAGTGTGAAGGGAAAGCAAACTGGACAGGCCACGTGACGGAGCCTAAGCATGGCTTTCTGAAGGCAGGCCTTGGCACCTTAGAGGGGAAGGACTAAAAGAAATAATAACCGAGTTTCTCCTTGGTTGGAGGAGAGATGTTCCCGGAGGCCCCTCCCACCCTTTTTTCTGTCACTGTTAGTCAACACCCAGAGGCAGCTGGGCAGCAGAGGCAGCGTGAATAGTCTTCCCGGGCCCTGCTGGTGCCAAGCTTTTCGACTTACTGGGGTGATGCCTGACACCTCACTTCTGCAGTGCTCTCAGTCTGTGCGCGCTCTCATTCTGCAGAACTCACTCCCAGCGTGATGTGTGTTGCTCCTCTCTGCCGTCCGAGAACCCTGGAGCCCGGCTCCTTGCAGCGGGAAGAGTGCGCCTCCTTCCCAGCCCTGGCGCCAGCCTAGGTCCAGCTGCCTCTTCCCGCAGCGTGCCTCCTTCTGCAGAGCAGGCTGGTGACAGAAGGTCACCGGCTGGCTTTAGCTGCTCTGGCTTCAGCAAGGGACACCTGCCAACTCCACACACTGTCCTGGAGTCTCTTTCTGTAAGTCATGGATGGCTGGGAGCCAAGGACCCTCTCCAAGCCACTCTGCTTAGGATTCCTCCTGGCCCAAGGCACAGGCTTTGTGGGGGACAAAGGATGTCATCTAAGGGAGAAAATGCCACCCCACCGGGTTTCCCTGAGGACTCAGCAGCTCCCGGAGCCTGACCTCCTGTGTCGGCCAGTTGACCTTGACCTGATTGACTGAGAAGCTAGTTGGAGTCAGGCGTTGGGGGAAGGTGGGGCTTCGGAAGGTTTGGGTGTCTGTCCTGTCCTGGCCGTGGCCCAGCAAGCCGAATCCGTGCCTGACCCCGTGGCCCCACGGAAGCAGACAGTGCGACAGCTTGCTGTGACTTCTCTTGAAGCAGGAGTCATGGGCATGTGGCCCTCACACTTGGCTCCCGTCTCTGCCACTCACTGGCCTGGAATTCTCTTTTGAGTTTGGAAATTTGTAAACAAAACGAGAAAGTTCCCACTTCCAGTCTTGCTCCTGGGTCCTTTACTGGGACCAGAACACATTTAAAAAGCAATCATACTCCAGAGCAGCACACTCAAGGTTCCCGGGCAGACAAAAATAAACACATTTGGATATCAGTGGTGCCATCTCTGCAGTGACTGTGCGACTTTGGGCCAGTGGTTGAATGTCTCTGGTCCTTTCCTGTGCGTAAAACCCAACAGCACCTTTGTGAGGGGTTACTGCCTGCCTGTGTGCCCCTGATTGTCTGTTTTTTTTTCTATGTCTGCTCACACCATCAATATAGAGAATCCGGAAAGTTCACAGTGATGCTGTGATGGTGTTGTGGGATTGCTGTAAGGAGCCCAGGTTCTGCTATCTCCAGCACCCCAGAAAGCTAACAGGAAACAAGAGTTCTATTGTTAGGTAAACTGTCCCTGCGTGAGCGGGCAGGCTCCCTGGGCACACACCCCTTGAAGTCCCTGGTCCTGCTGCTGGATACGCAGCCACCTCTGGAAAAGGCACCCAGGAGTGTTGTTTTCTCTGCACCATCGCAAAAGGAGAGAGGAACTAGCTGGGGTTTGTTGCTTAGCCATCAACAAAAATGAGGCAAACGGGAGGATGTTCCCTGCACAGGAAGGCGTCCAGCTTCCCGGGGAGAAACATTATTGCAGACACATGGCACCCTGCTTGTCATTTAGCTGTGCTTCCTTTCCATCTTGATTGACACCCCTCAGCCCTGACAGAGCTGGGGAAGCGGTGAGCCTCATAAACAGAGATGGGGAGGTGGAAAGGTTAGAACAAGCAGCTCGCATGTCCTCCTACACTGGTGGAGTGTGGCTCTCCGCCGAATCCAGCCACAGAACAACGGCACGGTACATGTGCCTTTTGCCAAGAATCACGCTGCAGCCTACAGATATACTGGTGTGTTCTCGCTTCAGGTAGGGCTGAGGAGGGTGACGCATGACAGTTCCGAGGAGATTTCTAAGCCTTACACGCCCTGCTCCTCTCCCCCACTCTGAAGTTCCATGGAGAGTCCGGGTGCTCCCTCCCATTTGAGAACCACTAAGCTTTTCAGGTCTCTCTCCAAGATGGCCCATAGTGCTTTCATAGGATCCACGGAACACAGCTTAGGAGGGTGGAACTCTGCCAGTCCCGCCAATCACACTCTTCCCAGCTCACGTAATGGAGCCTTGGCACTAACTCTCAAGGCTTCCATCTCTAGGAATTTGAGCTTTCCCATTTGGTTAAAAGAAGCTACTTAAGTTTCTAGGAAATGGTGTTTTGGTAGACACGGAAGACCAGCAGGTCATGGATAATTGATATTCGCTAATAATTCCAAAGCCTCAATTGGGTTGGTAATTTCAACTCCGCACTGCCCCAAAGGCAGCTCTCTTTGGGGTGCTAATCATGCAGCTAGCTTGAAGAGCGTTGTGTGCCCTCTCTCCAGCTTGTGTGACCTCCTCCCAGGAGGAGGATTATATACTGAAGAGGCCTATGGGCAGCCAGTCACCTAAGGAAGAGGCACAATGCGCCACGGCAAGGATATGCAGGAGGTCGCCCCACTGCAAGGGATGAAACAGAAAGCTCCAGACCCTTAAACCTACAAAATGCGCACACAAGTACCACCAATCACATGGTGTGACCAGCAGATTTTTCTCTCATAAACACATTCACGGTGAGATTCTTCAGGCCAATGCTTCTTAATTTCTATGAGTTCTTAAACTTCTTGGAGAAATTAAAGAAAGTGATGGTCCCTTTCCCCAGAAACTTAGATTCTTACATATATGCTTAGAATTTTATTTTGAGAGTTGTGCAGAACTGCCAAGCTGCTCATAGGTACAAAGCAATATGCTGGGCCTAATGCAAGCAATAAATAGACATAATCCTGGTCTTCTATTAGCTTACAGCTTTTAAGGAAAAAAACCAGTATAATGTAAGCCTATGTTAAGGGTTATAATGAAAGACACACAGCAAACCAGTACATGTCTGGATAAATGCTACAAATATTTTATCAGGGAGAGTAGATGGGAATTATCTAAACCTGTTTGAGTGACCTTAAAAAGACTATACACTTCTGAACTGATAAAACATTACTTCAGAATATTCACGGTACTCATATCTTGAGTCCATTAGGAGTCTAGCTATGTTCATATTCAGAAAGCAGAGTAAGAATCAATTATTTCTGACAAGAAGGAGTTTGTCAGGAATGACATCACAGAGAAGGTGACATTTAAAGGAAGCCCTTTGAAAAGAAATTCAATAGGGGGAAAGAATACCAATGTGTAGGAATCCTAAGCAATCTAAATCCAATAAATACTGCTGCTCGGGGGTATCAAGAGCCTATGGCATTTATAAAAATTTAGGAGCACATTAAATATATAGGGTAGGGGTTTAGTTGAAAGTCATTTTTTCTTGCCTTTCTTCATCTCATCATAATTTTATTGAAAAAAAATGTGTTCCTTCCACAAAAGAGGTCTTGCAGGCATCTGAGGCGATTTGTTCGCGCTCAGATCCTGGGCGCTGATCGCCTCTCTCAATATAGAAATGAAACATCGGACAGACACAGATACACAGGTGCAGACTGCCCACCCCTGTCTCTGCCTGGGGAGAAGACTCCAGGCTGTACCAGAAGCAGCTGCAGCACGAGAAAGCTGCTTCCCAGGCCAGGAGAACCAAAGACAAGAGTTTGAGTTTTCATTTTGTGAAAGTTGCTACCAGACAAAACCAGCCTCAGCAGTTCTCTGCTCAGAGAAGCCTTGTAAAATTTTTTTTATTTTAAAGAGTTTAACACAAAAGAGAACAGAACAAAGCAGATCAGAACAGAACAGAACAATATAAGCAACACAGTACTTCACCACAAGACAACCCGATATTAACAGTAGCTACCATAATGTCTCTTTTTTGAAATAGTTGAGCATACCTTCACATACAGTAGTATCAAACATAACAAAATAGTATAAAACCATTCAAGAGAATGAAAGTATTACAGGGCATTAGGAACCAAATAACAGAATATGAACAATGGCTACTATATTATCTCTTTTTCCATAAAAAATTTGTTTATACTATCACACATATTAAAATCCAATAAGATACAACATGATAGACCCAATGGAAACAGAAGAACAAAAGCGTGGTGGGACTTCAAAGCAAGATGATATTAAATCAGCAGTGGCTGTCATAATGTCTTATTTTCTTCAAAATAGCTGTTCATACCATCACACATAATAAAATCAAACAAAACAGAATAAAATCATCCCAACTAGTGAATGAAAACATCATAAGGCTTCAAAGCAATGTAATGCGGAATCATGATTCCCATAAAATCTTATGTACTCTTAACCATTTCTTACATTAGGGAGAGACTATACAGTATTTACACATGTGGATTTGATTTATTTTGCTATGAGTATGGTCTCAAGTTGTGTCCATTTATTTATAAATATCCCAATGTGATCATTCTTTATAGCTGAATAGGACTCCATTGTATAAAAATATCACAACTTTTGTGTCTATTCCTCAGTTGATGGACACTGAGGTTTGTTTCCAAGATCTGGCTATTACAAATTGTGCTTCTGTAAACACGGGTGCACATATATCACTGTGGTATGATGTTTTCAGTTCTTCTGGGAATATGCCTAGAAGCAGAATAGCTGGATCAAATGGGACTTCCAATCCTAGTCTTTTGAGGAATCTCAAGACTGACTTCCACAGTGGCTGTACCAGTCTACACTCCTACCAACAGTGCACGGCCTCTTCCCCACAGCCTCTCCAGCATTTGTTGTTGGTAGTTTTCTTGATCCTGGCCATTCTTTCTGGAGTGAGATGGAATCTCTGTGTGGTTTTAATCTGCATTTCTCTAATGATAATGAACATTTTTCATGTATTTATTTGCCATGTATATTTCTTTGTCTGAGAAGTGTGTATTCATCTCGGATGCCCATTTTTGGATTGGGTCTTTGAATTTCAGGGGTCTGATTTTTAAAAATTCTTTGTATGTTCTAGACAGAAGACCTTTGTCTGAGGGAAAGTTCACTAAGTTTTTTCCCAGTTTGTGGGTTTTCTTTTCACTATGCTGGAGATTTCTTTTGACATGCAGAAACTTTTTAATAAGATGTGATACCAGCTATTGATTCTGGGAAGTATTTCCTGTGCGGTTTGAGTCCTGTTCATGAATTCTGTACCTACTCCTATGTCTTCAAGATTTTTACCTAATTTGTCTTCCAACAGATTTATTGTTTCTGTTTTAATATCCAGATCTTTGATTCATTTAGATTTTAGTTTAGTACATGTTGATAGGCATGGGTCTAGTTTTAGTTTTCAGCAAATGGAGAGCCAGTTTTCCCAACACCATTTATTGAAGAGACTGCTGTGCTTCCAGTGAACATATTTGGTCCCTTTATCAAAGATAAGGTGGTTGAGAGTGTTTGTAGTTGTGGCTGTATCTTCTAATCTATTCCACTGATCTTCAGATTTTTTTATTCTAGTACCATGTTAATTTTATTACAGTAGCTTTGTTGTATAACTTCAAGTCAGGAATTGTGATGCCTTCTGCTTTGTTGCTTAGAATTGCCTTTGCTATTCTAGGTCTCTTCTGGTTCTAGATGAATTTTAGGAGTGATTCCTCTAGATCTATGAGGTATGTTGATGATGTTTTCATTGAGATTGCATTGAATCTGTATAACAGCTTTGGGAGAATGGCCATTTCCTTAATATTTGTTTTTCCTATCCATGAACAAAGGATGTCTTTCCATTTTCTGAGATCCTCTTTGATTTCTTTTTTCAGGGTATTATAATTTTCCCTGTTTAGATCTTTTACTTCTTTTGTGAGGTTAATTCCTAAGTATTTCATTTTTTTGGATGCTAGTGTGAAGGATGTGGCTTCTCTTATTTCTCTCTCAGTGATTTAGTACAGTCTTGAGCAATCAGTGGGTCACAGAGGAAATTAAAGAAGAAATTAAACAATACAAGCAAACGAAAACACAAATACAACTTACTGGAATCTATGGGATGCAATGAAAGCAGTCCTCAGGGGAAAATTTACTGCACTGAGTTCCCACATCAGGAAAACAGAACAAAAACAAACAATGTGATACTACACCTCAAACATGTAGAAAAAGAAGAGCAAGTCAAGCCCAAAGCCAAAAGAAGAGAGGAAACTGTAGAAGTCAGAGCAGAAATTAATGCAATAGAGACTAAGAAAACAATCCAAAGAATCAATGAATCAAAGATTGGTTCTTTGAAAGAATAAGTAAAATTGATAAGCCCCTGTCCAACCTAATTTTAAAAAGGGAAGAAAAAGCTCAAATTCATGCAATAAGGAATGAAAAAGGTGAAATCACCACAGAGTCTATAGAAATACAGAAGATCATCAACACCTATTTTGAAAACCTCTACTCTCATAGGTTTGATAACACAAAAGAAATGGACAGATTCCTAGAAACATGAAATACCAAAGCTAGGTCAAGAAGATGTAAAACTGCTGAATAACCCATTCTCTATTAATGAAATTGAAAATGTAATTAAGTCCTTACCTACAAAGAGCCCAGGCCCAGATGGATTCACTGCAGAATTCTACAAGAAATACAAAGAAGACTTAATGCCGACACTCCTCAAATTCTTCAGTGAAATTGAAAGGGAAGCAATCCTTCCTGGAAGCAAATATTACTCTAGTACCAAAACCTGAGAAAGATACAACTAAAAAAGAGAACTATAGAACGATCTCCCTAATGAACATAGATGCAAAAATCCTCAATAAAATATTGGCAGACAAGATGCAGCAAATCATCAAGATTATACACCATGACCAAGTGGGATTCATCCCAGGCATGCAGGGATGATTCATCATAGGTAAATCAAGAAATGTAATCCACCATATCAATAGAGCCAAAAGTAAGAATCACATGATCATTTCTATAGATGCAGAAAAAGCTTTTGATAAGGTCCAACACTCATTCATGATAAGAACCTTACTGAAAATTGGAATAGATGGTCTTTACCTCAATATGATAAAGGCCATCTATGACAAACTAACAGGAAGCATTACATTAAATGGCCAAAAACTGAAGGCCTTTAGCTTAAAATCAGGCACAAGACAGGATATCCATTATCACCCCCCCTATTCAATATAGTGCTGGAAATACTAGCCAGAGCAATTAGACAAGAAAGAGAAATAAAAGGAGCAAAGATAGAAAAAGAGGAACTTAAGTTATCATTATTTGCAGATGACATGATACTCTACAGAGAAGACCCCCCAAAACTCCATTGAAAGACTCCTAGATATAATAAATAAATTCAGCAATGTTGCTGGATACAACATTAATACTCAAAAATTTTTTGAATGAATGAAAAATAGACCCATAAAGAATTGCAGAACGTAAACCCCTTACTCTGCGCCTTACAGCACGGAGCAGAACAGGTTGGCCATGTGTCTCTCTTTTTATTTTATTATGAGTATTTTCATGAGATGTTCTTTCACTATTGGACTAAGTTAGGGCTATTTTTCCTCCAATGTCTATGTGCTGGGGATCAAACCCAGGGCTTCATGTAGTTTGGGCAAATGCTTTACCACTGAGCTATCGCCCAGCCCTCAAAATCTTAAGTAAGGCTCCCTTCTAAAAGGGAGCTGCTCTGGTTAAAGCACAGTAGCAGAGCTGGAGTGCGGATGAGCAGGGCTCCTCCCTTCGCTCCCATCCTACATCCAGTTTTACTTAAATCCCTGCCACTGAAGTGCGGTCCTCGGACCAGAGACAGAAGCATCCCCAGGGAGCAATGGGACCTGGAGCCTCTCAGACCTCACCTTGGACCTCCCGAGTCACAGTCCGGGTTCTGACAAAATCCCAGGTAACTCAGACATGCGAGTGGAAACAGCTTTGGTCTCAGGGATTTGCTGTGTTGGCGATGTTCAGTATTTATAAATGGAAATCGTGAACTCAAGCCTGGGGTTATTTTTTTTTTTAATGAAGATGGAAATAAATTACAAGCAAAACTATTTCCTCAGAACATCTATGAACCCATAGTCAACCAACTTCCACCAAGCATGTAGGCAGCTCCAGTTCATCTGAAAGCCCCGCAGGCCCTGGTGACCTTCCCAGCAGCCACCTTCCTCTGGCAGGTGGGTGCTCCTGCTGGGCCCCTGCCTTGGGCCATCTGCTCCCCACTGAAATCACAGGGCCCATTTCAGGCCCACAGTGAACAGATACTACAGGACCGACACAGGATGTGATGTGCCGTCCCCAACATATTTCCCAGTAACTCTGTGCCATCTTGGGACATAGGAGCTGCACCAGCAAGTCATGCACACCACATCCACATCCCAAGGGTGCACCTGTTTCTATTAAATTTTGTAAAAGGCCGTTTTGAACTAATCTACACAGGGTTCGACAGGCCAAACCAATAGAAGGGGCTAATCAGAGCATCTAAGCTTTGATTTGTTGGTTCATTCATTAACCAATTAGCTAAGCTGCAACCACGTGCTGGTGGCTTGACTGTGGTGTCCCAATTCAGCTCCACGCCTTGCCTCAGTTTCCCTGGAAACACTGTCTGATCACAGCGATGCCCAGGTTCTCAGAACCTGCTCTGGGTCTGGTCACTGCCCGCTTCTCAGATTGTTTTTGTTTTGTTTTGTTTGTTCAGATCAATTCCACTAAACTTAATTTGTCTGTGGAATTTTGCTTTCAGCACGTGTTTTATAGCACATCTACCAACAGCTGGCGGTTTGGGAACTGCTGGGTTTTGTTGGCTACCTAGATTCAGCTACCTAAATGAGCAAAGAATCACTCCCAGCTATTCAAAACTATAAATTCACAAATTTGTGCACTGTTTTGATACATTTGACTGCCAAAGTAATCACCGAAATGTGAGCCTGAGGTCCGTGAAACTAATAATTCTGGACAACCCTTATAGTCCTCTTTAATCTGTGTACCTGTAAACCAAAGCAAACAGACAAAATAAGCAAACCACCAGAGCCCATCTGCCTGATGAGGGGAAGGGTGCAGGCTGGTACTTAGCGCCTACTCCCTGCTGCAGACCCATGGCCCCTCACCCACTCCCACAGTCAGCCCAAAGACACAGGTGAGGAGAAGGCGGGACCTTTAAAGGAAGATGCTGTACCAGCACCATGACATGAAACTTTCCCTCGGTCTTCTCAGAAGGACTTTATGTAATTATGGAGTTAACTATCCCATTGTTAGATCCTGGTTCTATGCTAGTATGAATGTCTGGGGCCTGCAAGGCTGCTGTCATTTTCCAGAGTGAGACTTTGCTAAAGTCACAGGGTAAATAAATTTGGATCAGTTGCATGCCACTATGGACTCAATGTATCTTAAAGTCATCTGAGGTTTTTGTCCCAACTGAATGTCCAGGGCAGCCATATGAGGGGGCTCCTACATTGCCTCCCTGACCAATGGGCTGATGCCTATTACAGCACAAAGACGTAACTGGAAGCCTATGGAGCTACCCAGTCCCTACTAAAATATTAACCAAAGACAATACACCATGCAAGAGGCATTTCAAAGATGAAGGCTGTTGGGGCTGGGGATTTAGCTCAGCAGCATAAGCACCTGCCTTGCAAGCAGGAGGTTGTGAGTTCAATCTCCGGTACTAATAAAAAAAAAGAAAGAAAGAAAGAAAAAGACAAAAAAAAAAAAAAAGATGAAGGCTGTCACTCAAGGTCTGAAAGACGCAGGAGTGAGGATTCTTATCGTAACCATCTCTGACTCCTTCTTGATCTGTGCAAAAGACAGAGAAAGACAGTGGACCCTTGGGTATGTAACCAGATAGTGACTTTAATTACAGGAGCTCCAGACATGAACATTCACTAAGGTAAATCACTATAGGCAGCCTCTGCTGTAGAAAACATCTTTCCCTCTCTTAGACTAATCCAAGAACACCAGAAATGTCTTTACTTTACCTGGCAGTGACAGCAGTAGACTTTCACTGTGTTTCCCAAAATCGCGTCAGTTCTATGCCTCTGTCCTGTCCGTTCTACTAAACATTTCCCTGCTGATCTGCTACAGGGCTTTGTACTGATGGAACTGGCAAACAGGAAAGAGCAAGGATCTAGATACCTCCATGTGATGTATATGCATCAGAGAGTGGGAGATTATCTCCATTAAAAAGCTGGAGCAAGATGGTTTATTTAAGTTTCTGGAGTATGGTACAGCACTCTGGAGTATGGCATAACATTCCTTTTGAAAGTAGACACAGTCTGTACCTCTCATTTCCGTCATTTATAAAGAAGGTGAATATCTGGATGAATATCTTTCTAGAGATAACTTTCCAAACTTGTTTGCATTGATTCAAGTCATGTATTGAGCTGGCTGCAGTGCAAACCAGTGCAAGGAGCTTTGTCACTTCAGCCTTGTGACTCAGTGCTTCAAAATGGTGGCACAGCTTTCAGGATGGAAGCAAGATCTACAGCAAGACCTGGCAGAGGGAAGTGGCACACATCCCAGAGGGCCGGCATAAGCCCATGTCTGTCTCTTTGAGGAAAAGCTTTCAGCTTCGCTGGTACCTTTTAGAGGCTGAATGTGTCTGAAACTTGAGCCGCATGCTGTGACCAACCAATCCATCAGTCAGGCATGCCCCAAAAAACTCCATCATCAGGAGCAATAAAGTATACAAACTGGGTCCAAAAAATCCTAAAAGTATAATTAATTTGTATGTGTAGGTGGCTTCTGCTCCCAAGACATCTGTTCTTGTTATATCACTACCTTTCTTTCAACCTATATTTACATCCTCTTCTGAGAATTTCTAGAATCAGATGACTGAAGGGAAAACGTAATTTAACACCAGTCTGAAGACCGGACTGCTCTGCATGACATGTGAATTCTAACTGGAGGGGGACTACAATAGGTAACACCCTCAACTGCAGGTGAGGAAACAACAGGGAAGAGAAATTGTCTCAAGGGCTGAATTTTGAGTGGTCCATGTGATTGTCCACTTTTTCTGGAAGGAAAAATGGCTGGATGAATTGACTTGCACTGATTTGTAACAGTAGTTGAATGTCTAATCAAACAGCGAAGTCAAATATTTAGCTCAAAGCAAGAGAATTACTGACAAGAAAGTTTGAGAGAGAGATTTGTAGACAGATCTCTCAGGAGGGGCCCAGCGCATGATGAATTACTGTCTCATGTGACACTCAACCAGGAGGTTCCCAGCGGAGGTAGGTAGGGTGGCCCAGTCAGCGAATACCATTTGGCTCTGACCCCAGTCACCCACACCAGGGAGGGACGGTGAGTCAGCAACCTGGCAGCAGGTTGATACACTGGACCTGCCCCATCATGAAGAGGCAGGGTTAACCTCACCACTGGAGATACTTTGAAGATACGAGAATGCTTCCCTGTCTTCTTCTACTTCCTTCAAAGACAACATTCACCTTTAAATCCTATTTCATCTTCTGTTATTCAACTCAACACTGAATCTGACCAAGGCATTTCACCACCCGCTCATGGTATCCATTGGTCTTAGCCTGTTTCCCACCACCCAGAAGCATCTGGCCTCAGTCAGGGACATAATGGCCTGTGGGAGACTCAGCACCGAGTGGCAGACAGCACTCTGTGATATCCCAAGGGGCAAAGTACTTGCTTTGAAGCAGCAACCAACACAGCCAGAATACAGGAGGTAGGATAGTGCCTTTCATTATTATTCTTAAAGATCTCTGCAACCCAGGATGTATGGACCTCATTAGGGCTAAAAGTCTTCATGCGTAGAGGTTTCCATTACATGCGTAGGGGAAGAGTGAACAAACTGAGCTTGTGATTGAAAGCAAAAAACCAAAACCAAAAACAGCAACAACAAAAAGCATAGAATAGAAGAAATAGATATGCATTAATGCATGCTGACCAAGTCTCCTTATTAGTCTTTCCTTTGTTATCTTACACAGAGATATTGTTGATAGCTAACTATATACTTTAATATTTAAGATTCAGGAAATGAATAAGGGACGGGAGTGGACTGAGGAAAACGCTCCCACCAGTTGCTGAAGGTAGTCAGGAGGGAGACGGGGTCTCCCCGTTAGAGGAGAGGATGACTGTACATGACGCGTGCATTCTGCTGGGGGGCTGTGCTACTGCTGTTGGTGAGAGGTGCAAACGGGTGAATGGTGCACGGAGATGCTGAGTACATCAAGCACTCGTGAGCAGTAAGCACGGTGGACCAGCTCTCCTGGTGTCCACCCCAGCTCCCAGCCAGAAAGGTAGAAGTTGCATCTCTCGGATTTCATTGCCACTAGGACCTGCCAATCAGATGCACACAGGCTTTATTTCAAAACTGGATGAAGCTGAGAACTAGGCAACTGTGAAACAGCCGCTTGGGGTATGGATCATGGCGGAGTCCATTTGCACTGGGCAGCTCCATTAAGTGCTCCAGCAGCCTTCTCAGTTGTGGCAGGGCCAGCATTCTTGTCCCTTGCTTTCTTTAGTCCCAGGAGCAAAGCTCCCACTCCCAGGAGAACCAGTAAATACGAGGTGTGGGGTTGAGAGATGTTGAGACTTCCACAAAGAACCTTTGGATGAACTCCTAAGACCTCCCTCAAAGCCCCCTCTTCTAGGCCAGTTAGAGATCCCAGCTCTCCGCCAATGCTCTCTCGGGGTCAGCGTTGAAACTAGAACCCCAAGATGCAGAACATTGCTTTCCCTCTGTTTAGATGCTGTGGAATATTTGTATTCAGGCACCATGGCTGATGGACACAGCAATAAGACTAAATAATAGAACAGTTGTACTAATTTACTATGTAAAAGGGCCTTTTGAACAGCTATATTGGTCTGATGAGTCCCTGTGACCCTTAGCCTCTAAAAACAATTGCACTTTAGGGTTTAAAATAGAAACCACACGCCTCCTTCTGACGCTGTGGCAATGACAGAGATGATGAGAAAACCATGCCATGTGGGTGGTGGGTGCCAGGCGAGGCTGTGCACGCAGGAAACTATCTCGGGGCAGGAAGTTACCTCACAGCAAGTGGCACTTTTTGTTGCCTTTGATCCTGTTTCTTATTTTTTTAATTACTTTGCTACCTTTTTCTTTCTTTGTACCTTGCCGATATTTTATATAAAAAAGCAAAGCAAAGCAAAAAAGAGAAACAAATAGATACCATATTTGTATTCCACAAGATCAAATGACTGCAAACGTAAGTGTGCCCCCCAGGCCCGAGGGCGGTACACCTTAGCCTTGGCACTCTGGAGTCAGCAGGGCTGAGATTCCAGCAGCGGGGCTGACCTTGCCAGCTGCATGACCGGTGGCCATGCCCAAGTCACTCACCCTTCCTGGGTCTTATTGTTATCTTCTAAGTAGGGGATAATTACAGAACCTGTCTCAGAGGTGGGAAAGCAAACTAAACTTACCTGTGTCAGATGCTCTGACGGCTATGTGGGGCCTAGGAAGGGTCTCCTGCCAGGGTGCTATCACTGTTCAGCTCGAGATGTCACAGAATACTTTTATTTGGGCACCGAGGACTGTCTAGTTAAACTTGGAAACACTTTTGGGGAACCAAAGTGACGTAGACCTGTCCCTGGATGAACCAAACATCAGGACACAGCATGAGGATTTGGGGAGATGTTTTCATGAACTCCAGGTGACCTGGTGGCTTGCCAGTTTTCAGGGGAGAACATTATCCTGGACAGGTGGGATTAGAACCCCAGTCTCCGTACCCATTGACAGACACACAGTCTTTGATTCCTCTGGGTACAATCCTGAAGGCCCCACCCTTTGGTTTAGATAAGAAAGAGACTTCAGTTAGTTCACACTATTGGTAAATGGTTAGTTTTCTTTCTAGGTGCATTTTCCTGAGGGTACACCCTGGTCACTCTGTTAGTCAGGACTCTGTAGAGAAACAGGACCAAAAGTTTGAAGGTATAAATAGGGTAGAAAGAAAGAGACAGAAAGAGAGAGATAGAGAATTTTATGGGATTGGCTTACTTAATTACAGGGGCCAGAAGTGTGAAAATCTGCAGGGCAGGGATGCAGGCTGCAGGCTCAGATCCGAGAAGAGCTGCTGTTGCATCTGGGGGTGGGGGTTGAGACCAGAGGCTATCTGGAGGTAGAGCGCCTTCCTTCTTGGGACACGCCAGTCTTTTTCTCCTAAGGCCTTCAACTGGTTGGGTGAGGCTCACTCACATTACAGAATAATGTGCTTTACTCAAAGTCTCCTGATTTAACTGTCAATCAGACCTAAAACACCCTTCCAGCCCCATCTAGACTGGAATTTGATTTTTTAAAAAAATCTATATACCATGACCTGACCGAGATGCACATAAAAAATTAATAACCACAGTCACTTTTATTGAACTGCTTTTTATACTTTTAAAGCTAAGGCACATTTTGTCCTCTGTGTTACTCAGGTTTCCGTCACTGTGATGAAATACCTAAGGAAATTGGTTTGGGGAGGAGAGGTGTATGTGGCTCATGGTTCCAGACGTGTCAGTCCATGGTCACTTGGCCCTGCTATTTGGAGACTTGTGTTGAAGCAGAGCATCATGGTGGAGAGCAGAAGGGACACTAAGGCTGTTCTCATGGTGGCTGAAAAGCAGAAAGATAGACAGCAAGGGACTAGGGTCCTCCTGTTCTCTCCAAGGGACACCCCCAATGACCTAATTCCTCTCACTAGGCCCCACCCTCACAAGTGTTCACCATCTCCCAGTGGCACCATCAGCTGAGGGTCAAGACTTGGACACATGGGCATTTGGAAAACATTAAGATCCAAACTACAACATCCTCCCTCGTGGAAACTTGAAAGACTTGCTGATGTCCCCAGCAATAAGTCCTGGTGGTTGATCACATTTATTTTTTATCAGTTCCTATTGACTTATGCCTCCTGCCCTGACTCCCATATTCTCCTGGCTGGACCTTCTTTGGAGTATGTACTTGCCTTGCTGACTACACTAAATAGGAAACAGATGAGCATAGAAGCTAGGAACTCAGACTCCAGAGTCAGACCTAGATTTACATCCCCATTCATTTGACTCCTCTGAGTTTATTTCTAAGCAGTAAAATAGAGAAAGCATAGCATCTCAAGAACTTGTCCGAGGTCAATGCAAGCATTCATGCTACTAGTGTTTATTGAACAGCTCCTCTGAGCCAGGCACTGTGGGGAGCCCCTGGCGCAGTGATGGAAAAAAATAAATGAAAGAATGAAAGAACAGACAGCTGTGTCCAGGAGCCTCCGGTCCAGAGCAGAGCTTGTATGTAAAATGCTTGGCATGGTCCCCATGTCACCACTCATCATGGCCATTTCTATTCACTGCCAAGAGTCACTGACCGCTGACAAAGTCCTTCTTTGAAACTTAGGTGCATTTCCTGAAGAGAGCAAAGAGGGATGTCGGAGGCACGGTCCACGTTCTTGCAACATGACTGTAGTCTCTTAGGACTTACAACACAACAGTGACGTCTTCTTCAGTGGGGAAACTTTGGTTCAAGGAAAGGGGAACCCAGTCAGGAACTCAGGGAGGAGTCATCTACAGTGAGCTTTGGTGGCGTCCCTGCTCTCACCTAAGTGGGCTTTGCAGCATCAAAACCAGGACACATAAGCTAAACTGAATGGCAAAGGGACATGTGAAACATTGATTGTCCCCAGTCAATCCATCATTTTTGGACACCAGAAAAATAGGCTGTGCTTCAAGCTTATCGTGAGGATACTGATCTACCAAAGCACTGTGGCTTTACTCCACCAATACAAGTTTCTACTTTTTTTGTCTCACCTGTGTTAGGCACCCTCCTCTAGCACCTTAACAATGCCGAGGGCCTGATCTCCAGCACCTGTGACTAGGCCGTGTCACTGGGCAAAGAAGAACTAAGGGTACAGATGGAATTTATGTTGCTAATCATCTAATAAGGAGTCTTCCTGCATTGTTCTGGGTTGGCCCAGTGTAATCACAAGGGTCCAAGGAGAAAGGACGTTAGAATCACTGCGAAGCAGAAGGTACTGAAGGCGTCCACGTGCCAAGGAATGGGAGGCCTACGATGCTGGAAAAGAGCGGGAGGAGTCTTCTCAGAAGCTCTTGTGTACCCAAGCTTACTAAAGTGTTGGCACGGTAACATACATAGAACATCACACTCAAGCATCACATTTTACTACTTCTAAGAGCACTTTGAATATTTTCTAAAAAATCAACGTGAGTCATAACATGAGTCTGTGAAAATTTCAGGGAAGTGAAGCTATGCCTGGGTTTTCTAACCAGCACAGAACCAAGAAAGAAAAAACAGGGATGATCAGCAGTAATATATTTAATACAGTAATCAGTAATACTTAATGTAGAGTAAGCAGTATACTTCTAAATGGTCCACGAAGAAATAAAGAAATAAAAACATAGTTCAAAAAACATTTTTAACTAACTGTAAGAGTAGAAGATATCAAATGTGTGGAATATGGGTAAACCCAGAAGAGGGACATTTAAAGTTTCAAAGGCCTATGTTAGACAAGAAAAAGTGCCAAAAGCAAGATTTTGATTATTTATTTAGAAAATAGAAAATCAAGCCAACGTAAAGTAAATTGAGGAATTAATAAAGGACAAATAATCATGGCATAGAAAAGCAAACATACTGCAAAGAAACAAAACAAAATCTGGGAAAAACTACTAAAATGGTAGTTTTTGTACCAAATTATTGGTAAATCAGGAACCAGGAAAGAAAGAATGCAGAAGTTACTATGAAGAAAGTGGGCATTATGAAAAATGTTATCCAAATAAATTTCAAAGAATAAATAAAATCAGAAAACTAGAAAGCATAATTTACCAAAACTAACACAAGATGCAATAGGTAATATGGTCTGTGAGATTTGCATGCATTAAAGTAATTGAAAGTGAAACTTCTTTCCCAAAATAGAACTTCACATTCAAAACCTTCGATGATGAAAGTCTTTAAAATGTTTGAAAAAAAAAAAAGACACTAATCCTGTACAAAGTCACCCAGAGACAACACAAGAGCAAACACTTCCAGACCCATCTTATGAGAACAGCTAACCTCATGAAAGAGAAGAAAACCTCCAGGTCAATCTCTCTAACTACATAGTGCAAAAACACTAAATAAAGCATTAACAAATCAAATACCAGGAACCAGTGAGGAGTATAACCACACAGATACAATCTAGACTAATTCTAGCAATGCGAGTTTGATTTAGTGCCCAAAAACTTCAGTGTAACCCAGCACACTGAGAAACTCATACCATCATTAAAATAGATGCATAAAATGTTATCTGATCAAATTCAACACTCATTAAGCACAAGGAAAAAAATCTTCGGGTAGAATTGGGAGGAAATTTTAAATGCTGAAGTAGCTTAGTAAAAATAAAAACACCAGAGCAAGCATTGGCTCTAGCTGTGAAATACTGAAAACTTTTTCCTGAAACCACGAACCAAACAAAGACAATGACTCACTCACTACTATGCAGCGCTGTCTCAGAGCTGGTTGAGAATACAATAAGACAAGGAAAATGAACAAAAGCTGTCATAATTACAAATAGTGAGAAGTAAAATTGTCATCACTTACAAATGAAGTGATGGTAGACACAGAAAGTCCAGAAAAATCTATTGGCATTAGCAAATGGGTTCAGCAAGGTGATTGGTACAAATGAAATACAAAAAGCTTAATTGCATGCTGTTATTTCAGCAACAAATAAAGTAAAAGTAAAATTTAATAATACAATTAAGATGAAGTATACTTAGGAATAAGTCAAAGCTATCCAAGCCAGTATACAGGAAAGTACAAATGTGTTTGAGAAATTAAACCCTTGAATAAATGGAGGGTATGTCTGCGAATTGAAATACAATACCATAAGGATGCCCACTGCTTCAAGATACTTTGTGGAGCCAGTGTATATTCTTTTTTTACATTTTATTTAAGGGGAAAAGGAAAAAAAAACAGAAAAAGGGTACAAGTTATACAGAATTAAAAAAAAATAAACAGTAGAAAATCACTAGTTAATAGATTACATTATTGTCACCTTAGAAATAGTTGTTCAAGTAACAAAATTAAAGCATATAAAGTGGACATTCAGAAAGTGAGACTGCAAACAGTTCTGTTCAATGATCCAATAAAAACTCAGTAATATAGTTATCTATCTTATATGCTTAAATATACATGCAGTTATATCCTTTAGAGCACTTTCTCTCTTTTTTACAGTGACAATTACACATTTTGGGGTTTATTACTCCCACAGTTCTTATTACTTTTTTTTTAAGAGAATAAAACCAAATGTGACATAACAAAACAGTCAGTCAAATCAAAAAGATGGACATAGTGCATAATGTAAAAACAGAATACAAGGTGATCAACAATGGTTACCATAATGCCTCTTGCTACCTTAAGAAGAATTGCCTATATCATCAGGTATAATAAAATTGAACAAAATCAATAAAACCAAAACATTGGAGACATTACAGGACTTCAAAAGAAGCTAATAGTCAAACCAGAATGGGCATCATAGTGAATCTTATTGTCTTCAGAGTTGTTGCCTATACTCTCAAACTTGATACTATCAAGCAAAACAGAATAGAGTAAAATCAGTCAAAACAAGATGGTGAGAGAAATACAGGGTTTCAAATCAGTTAATAGGAAATCAAAGTGGATTATTATAATATATCCTGCTATTTTTAATTTATTTTTTCCCTTAATTAAAAAGATAAAAATAAAAAATAAATAATAAAAAAGAGACTGAGATAAAAGAGGACATAACAACAAAACAGCACAAGTCAGAACATAACCATTTAAGCAAAATAGTGTTTCACCACAAGATATCTTGACATAAAAGTAGTTAACATAGTGTCTCTTTCCTTGAAATCTTTGAGTATAGCTTCATGTGCTGTAGCATCAAACATATCAAGACAATGTAAAACCATTCAAGAGAATGACAGTATTACAGGGTATTTAGAACCAACTAACAGAAAACGAACAATGGTTTCTGTATTATCTCCTTGTCTATAAAAGTTTTTGTTTATATTATCACAAATAATAAAATCCAATATGATACAACATGTTGAGACTGATAGAGACAGAAGAACAAAAGCTTGATGGGACTTCAAAACAAGATGATACTGAATCAGCACTAGCTATTATGATGTCTTGTTTTCTCCAAAATAGCTGTTCATAGCATCCAACCTTCTTTGCCTCATTTCTGTTGAGCTCTTTTTCTGTCATTAGTTGTCAGTTTGTCCTCTTCATTTTACTTTCTGCTCCATTCATTGTGGCCTCTCTGCCACTGTTTCTGGAATCTTGGTATTTTTCTCTTAGAATGTCCTGCAGTATTCTCTGTAGAGTTGAATTGGTGGTTACAAATTCCCCTAGTTCCTCTTTATCCGGGAAGCACTTTGTTTTTCCATTAATTTCTAGGGACAGTTGTGCAGGATATATCAATCTTGGATGGAGGTTATTGTCTTTCAAAGCTTGAATTATTTCCCCCCATGTTCTTCATGATTTGATGGTTTGTGCCAAGAAGTCTGCTGTAATTCTGATGGGTATTCCCTTGTAAGTGATCTGTTTCTTGTCTCGGACAGCTTTTAATATTCTGTTCTTATATTGGGTTTCTGGAATTTTGATAATTATATGCCTGGGTGTAGTTCTGTTTGGGTTGTAGGTGGCTGGGGTCCTGTATGCCTCATACATCTGAGTATCTTTATCTTTTTCCATAGATAGGGAAGTCTCTTTCCATAATAGGGAAGTTCTCCTTGATTATTTCTGTCAATAGCCTTTGCAATTCATTTGTTTGTGTCCCTGCTTCTTCCTTTACATTCTTAACTCTTAAGTTACAGATCCTCTTATCATTTCTAGCCTTTGCATTGTTACTGCTTGTTTCCTTGTTATCTTTAAGAAGTTTTTCCTTTCATGCTCCCACATTACAAATCTGTCCTCCAGTTCGATAATTTATCCTTAGTTTCTTTCAAGCTGTTATGCTAGCTTTCAGTAGAGTTTTTAGTTTCCTGGTAATCTCTTTGAACCTGCTTCATGTATTCTATGCTTTCTCTATTTTCTCCATCAAACAATTCTCCCTTTTTTTCTGTTCTTCCATTCCACCATCTGTTTTTTCTTGGGAGATGCTTAGCATTTCTTTAACTATTCTACTTATATCTTGCTTTACTTGGTTAAATACTTCACTTTTGAACTCATCTATGAGGTCCTGGAGATATCGCTTTATGTCTATTGGTGCTGTGTCTGATATTGCATGTTTCTCAGGATTGGGGGCTGAGGACCTTTTCTTGTTGCTCCCTCTTCCTATATTTTTTGTTCCTTTTATACAAGCGTATATAGGAGGCCCAATTTCTTTCTTTGTCAGTTACAGCTTGTTTGAATTGCGCTGGCTGGGTGTTCCCGCCCACTGCAGTGTACCAGGGAGACAGAGAACTGGGCCCACCCCTCCAGGTCAGTCAACCTGCTGAAGGCTTCACTACATTAGGATGCACTGCCAGGTGCAGGGACCTGTTTGGGCTAGCCTACTGGGTCTTAGTCTGCAGCATCACCCAGGTCAAGTGCTCCCCACCAATCCCGCTTGAGAGGGGAATATGTGACTGAAGTCACTGTAGCATCCTGTTCTGGCTAGTCTGCCTGGTCCCAGAATATCCTCTGTTGGAGTCTCCTAGTCTATGGAAGGGTCCCTGTTCCTCTCACTCACCACAGATTGATGCAGGGCTCCCTGCCAGCTCTGCTCTCAATTTGGTTTGCCAACTCCTGCTCTCAGAGCTTTTGTGTCTCTATCCCTGCTGTGCCAATTCAGATGCAGTGGCGGCGGCAGGAAATTCAAGCCGTCTTTTCCAGAGGCGTGGGTTCCAGCTTCTGCACTGAGATGTTACCTGTTCCAGTCATAGCACCAGGACTGTATTTACAGTTGGTTTCTCTCAGCTTAGTTTGTTCGTGGGTCAGCAGAGTATATCTCCCCCTGCTTAGGACTCCCCACACCACACCATTCCTGGAATCTAAGCTGGCTATCTTAGAGAGACTCTGTAGCTGCTGTTATCTAACCACCATGTTCTCCTGGAAGTCTGCCAGTGTATATTCAATATGAATTTCAACAAGTACCTTTTGTGGAAATTGCCAAGTTAGGTTGAAACTTTATTTGCAAATCCAAAGAACCAACAATAACTAACAATCTTACAAAGAAGCAGTGCTGCAGAAAGCAATTAATGTCCATAATTGGAAAAATATTGTGATACTGCAGGTGTAAAAATAGACAAACCAATGGGACATAAGAGACTCCAAATCAATGCTACCAGATACTTGACCATATGACATACCTGACATGTGACAAGGTTGCATGTATGACTTTGTAGATGATGTGCTTTTAAATATTACCAAGTCAATCATGTTGAAACTTAGGACACTGGGAAGCCAAGCAAGCACTTCCCCTCCCCGGTAAGTGGCTGTAGTTTTAGTGTGGCCAGCTGCAGCCCTTCCAGGGGGAGAACCACCAGTGTCTCCTGAGATCTGTGCCATGTTGGAACTTAGGAACCTGGGAAACCAAGCGGGAAGCTCACCTCCCTGGTAAGTGGCTGCAGTGAGGCAGACTGTGGCTCTTCCAGGGAGAGAACCACCAGCAGCTCCTGAGATCCACGCCATGTTGGAACTTAGGACTCTGGGAAGCCAAGCAAGCAGCTCCCCTCCCTGGTCAGTGGCTGCAGTGTGGCAGACTATGGCCTCTCCAGGGGGAGAACCACCAGTGTCTTCTGAGATCCACACCATGTTGGAACTTGCGAATTTGGGAAACCAAGCAACCAGCCTGCTTCCCTGCTAAGCAATGGTGAACTACTGGTGCACAGCCTAGAGTCAAACATCCCCCTTCCCCCGTCCCCCTGTTAGCAAATGGGAACCAGAAACCTGAGCATCTCCTGGGAGGTTGACCATAGCCAATAAGGGGGATTTCCTTCTACTATCTCTTTGAAGGCAAATATTTTTATTACTGTTTTGCTTTATTCTGATTAATGCTCTATTCAATATTCTATTTAGATAAGTTCTATAATGTTCTGTGTTTCGTTTTATTTTGATATACGTGATTGAAAGAACAACTATTGTAAAGATAACAAAATATACTGTGATACCTATTACTGTTATCCCAGTAACCTGTTGTGAAGTTCTGTACCAGTTTCACTGTATAATCTTAATTGGCTTTATTCTGTTGTATTTTACTACTTTCAAAATAAAATTAAAAAAATAAAAGTAAAAAACTAAATATTACCAAGTCAATTGAGCATCCATATGGAAAACATAAATTTTGATTCCTACTTTGTACCATACACAAAATCAACTCCAAGAGAATTTATATTAAATGTGAAAATTAAAACACTAAAGTTTCTGTTGCACACTATATAAAAAAATCTTTTCATGATTTTAGGCAAAGATTCCTTACTGGAATAAAAGCACTAACTTTAAAAGAAAAAAATAGGATCATGCAAAAATTAAGAACTTGTCTCTTTCAAAAGAGGTAAGCCACTTAGTGATTACCACTAAAGTAATCACTAAGGTAAGCCACGGATTGGATAGATGGATAGACAGATTAACAACCTACCTAACTAAACAAAGTCTAGTGTATAAAATGAATAAGAAGTGTTGGAGAAGGAAAAATTAAGATAAATTCAGACTTTTACTTATTTTATTCCTAATAACCATTTGTTCAAAATAATCAGAACAACAACGGTCTAGATGATGGTGGCAGCAGTGCTCTAAGGGATCAGAGGAAGGGTCTGGGGTCACTCTGCACCTGCACTATTCGGGAAGTGATGTGATATTTGAAAATGGGCTTCAATTAGTTACAGATGTGTAGTGCAAATCACTAAATGGCGAAGAATCATAAGAGAGGACAGATAAAGGTGTCATATAAAGTGGATACTTGAAACTAGAGAAAGCATGAAAAGAATAAAACAGAAAGAAATCAAGCTCAATGAATAGAAATGTAACAAATATGGTAGATATTAATTCAACTATTTAGTTATATTAAATATAAATGATTAAAATATACTAATTAAAAAGTAGAGACTGTCATAGTAAATTGAAAATAAAACCTAACCATATATTGTCTATAAGAATCCTACTTTAAATACAAACACACTAATAGATTATAAATAAAGGGATGGAAAACAATGCACATGATAACCTTCATCAGATAGATGTCAGATAGATGAATGATTGATAGATAATCATAAGAGTTGCTATATAAATTTCAAACACCATAAGCTACAAATTATGGAAGATTATCAGGGATAAAAGACAGCATCACATAGTAATAAAGGGGTCACCTTCCAAAAACACATAGAAATGAAAAATAGCGTATCAAATGTGAGGCAAAATTGATAAAACTACAAAGAGAAATAGACAGCTATCTATCAAGTCCACTATGATAGCTGGAAACGTAAACCTCTCTCTATCAGTAATTAACAGGTATGGCAGGTAGAAATTTGGTAAGAATACAATTAACTGATTATCACCACCAAGCAACTAGATCTCAGTGACATTTACAGAATGCTTCAGAATGCACATTCTTTTCAATTTCACATGGAGCATTTACCAAGGTAGGCTATATTCTGGGCCATGCATTCCATTTTAATAAATTTAAAAGAGCATAAGTCATACAAAGTATTCTTTTCAACCACAGTGGAATTAAAATAGAAATAAATACCAGAAAGGAAGCTAGACTGTTATTTGGATATTATACCCCACATTCATAAACACACATGGGTTAAAGAAGATCCATAAATTTCTAGAGGAATTTTAAAAATTTTTGAATTAAAAATACAACTCAACCTTTGTGAGATGCCATGAGTTAAATTAGCACTTAGAAGGAAATTTGTAGCATTGAATGAATATATTATAAAAGAAAAAAAGACCTAAAATCAATTATGTAAGCTTTCACCCCAAGAAACTAGAAGAAAAAACAATGTAAGCTCCAAACAAATAGAAGAAGTAATCAAATACAGAGCAGAAACTGAAAGTAGAAAATCCTACAGAAGCTAGCTAAACCGAAACCTGATACTTTGAAAGGATCAGTACACTTTGGCCAGACTAATCAAGGAAAAAAAAGAAAGAAGACAAATCGTTCATATCACACGACAGAGGGGTCATCACCATTATTCCAAGAGCATGAAAAGGTTAATGAAGGAGAACTGCACAGCTCTCTGCCAGCAAATTTAATGACTTAGCTGAAATGGACAATTTTTTATTTTAAAAACAAAACAACAGCAAACAACAAAATAATAAAAATGATACAGAATTTCAAACAAATTAATAGGAAATTAACACTAGTTAATAGATGCATATAGTTATCTTCAAAACATTTGTTCAGATTATAAGATTTAGGCATGAAAAAAATGATCAAACAATGAAAGCACAAATTGTTCTTTTTGATCAACTAACCGAGATTAATAGTTATCTATCTAGTGTGTATATGTGTGTACACACATATATAATAGATAGTCTTTTCCTTTCTTTCTTTCTTCCTCTCCCCTATCTCAGTTGTTCTTTCCTTTCAAACACTTTCTTTCCCTTTCATTTTCACAATATCTATTGTACATTTGAACCTTATTTACTCTTACAGTTCTTTTATAACAGGAAGACAATATAATATTTATACATGTGAGTCTGATTTATTTCACTTATGAGTGTGGTCTCAAGTTTCATCTATTTACCTATAAAAGCCTCAAGTTTATCCTTTTTATGACTGAGTAATACTGTATTGTGTACAAGTACAACATCTTTTTTTAAATCTATTCTGCAGTTGATGGGCATTTGGGTTGTTGCCAAGATTAGCTACTACAAATTGTGCTGCTATAAACATGGGTGCACATATATCGCTCTGGCGTGATGTTTTCAATTATTCTGAGAAAATATCCAAAAGGGGAATAGTTGAATTGAATGGAACTTCCAACCCTAGTTTTTTGAGGAATCTTTGCACTGATTTCCACAGTGGCTGCACCAGTCTACACTCACACCAGCAGTGGAGAAGCGCTCCTTTTCCCCTACAGCCCCACCAGCATTTGTTATTGGTTGGTTTCTTGATGACAGCCATTCTTTCTGGAGTGAGATGTTGTCACTGTTGTTTTAATTTGCAATGAAATGGACAATTTTCGTGAAAGACACAATCTAACAAACTCACACATAGAGAAATATTTCATCACAATAGGCCCATATTTATTAAATACATCAAATGAACAAACATTAATAACTTTTGAAAGCAGAGAGAGAGAAAACTGGAGAGTCCACAGAATTTCAATGGGGAATTCTACAAACATGAAAGGAAGATCTATAACCTATTTCAGAAAATAGAAGCAAAGCACATATTGTCTGATACTATGACGTCAGTGTTAAAGGCAAAACCATTAGTTAAGAACATTACAAGAAAGGAAAACCAGCAGCTCTCATGAACACAGATGCAAAAATCTTTGACAGTATACAAATAAATTCCATCCAACAATATATATAAAAAGATTATATACCATAACCGAATAGGATTTATTCCAGGCCTACAAGACTGGTTCAACATTTGAAAGTCAAATTATGCAATTCGTCCTATTGGCAGGCTAAGGAAAAAGCATATTATCACATCAGTAGAGGCAGAAAATGCATTGGACAAAACCCAAAAATCCATTCGTGTTAAAAATTCTTAAGAATCTAGGAATACTGAAGTTGTTCTCAACTTCATAAAGACCATCTACAAAATATTTATAGCTGATTCCATATTTATCAGTTAGAAATGGGTATTTTCTCCCTAAAATCAGAAATCAGGGAAGAGTGTCCCCCACTGCTCCTATCCAACTTTGTACGGCTGATGCGATGAGGGGAAAAAAGGGGAAATGAAGGATAAAAGACTCAGAAGAATGAAACAAAGCTGTCTTTGCTCATATTCAGCATGAATGTTAATACAGAAAATTCCAAAGAATTGATAAAAATTATGAAGCCAATATATGATTCTAACAAGGTGGCAGGATACAAAGTTAATATACAAAACTCAGTTTTCTTTATACATACTAGCAATGAGCAACTGGCTGCTGGCATTTAAAACAATACCATTTACTTTACAAAAAGAAGGATTTAGGCATAAGTCTAATAAAATATTTATAAGCCCTGTATGAGGAAAACTATAAATCTCTGGCAAAAGTAATTAAAGGAGATCTAAATAAATGGAGAAATGTTCTACGCTCCTGGATAGGGAGGCTCATTGTTATTAAGATGTTCTGTTGTCCACTTGATCTATAAAACCAAACCAACCCCAATCAGAATCTCAGAGGTTATTGTGTGGATATTGAAACGTATGACCCTAAAGTTCACATCGGAAGGTGAAACACCCAAAGTAACCAATGCAATTTTGAAGAAAGTCAGAAAACTAATGCTACTCCCCTGTAAATTTAATATGAAGCCACTGCAATCAAGAGAGCAGATGTAAAGAGTAGACAAATGGATCCAAGAAGCAGAACTGAGAGCCCAGAAATAAGACGCTCACAAATGCAGTCACCTGGCCTTCGACAGGGGAGCCACAACGGTCTTCTCAGTGATAATGGTGAGATAATCAGACGCCTGCATGTTTAAAGAATGCTGTTAGACACTGTCCTGAGAGCAGTTTTAGAAGTGGGGAGGAAGCGCTGGACACCAAAAAATTGTTCTGCTGAGCAGACGGGGTTGAAGGAGGCATCTGGGGTGCTGTGCAACTGGAAAAGGGAAGAAACATAGGAATGGGATTCTGGGGTCCCTGAAGAAAAGTTCTGCTAGCTCCCTATCAAATGATCCTCTCATCAGATGTCTTCTGATGGCATCTCTCATGACTTCCTTAATTCTACAAAGCACTTCCCCCAGAGCTCCTCTTGGTAACCTGAGTGGAGTACTTGGGTGAACAGAGAGGGGACAGTCCAGCACGCCTGGCATCCCCAACCTCAATCTGGCTCTGGCTGGCTGTGAGGGACTGGCACTCCCGGGCCTGTTGCTAGGTAGAACACAACCCAAGAGCACCCAGATCATGCTATGAGCTTCCTGGCTGCCCCCAGAACTTCACCTGCTACTCTTTGCCTAGCTCCGCCCACTGCTGTCAAGTCGTGGAAACGGCGTGGTTTCGTGGTATTGGGTTAATCTCACACATGTGCCCTTTTCTTCCGAGAAATATTTCCCACACTCGGCTTTAACAGAGCATAAAGTCCAGGCAAAAAAGGCAACACGAATGACGTCTATTTATCCACCCACCAGCCTGCCTCTCCCTCCAGAAACAGCAGGCTGACAGAGATATCGCCTGCTGTCATCCTGATTCCTTTAGTCCCAGGGTCATGAATAGTAAAATATGCAAATTGGCCACTCTCTTCCTGTCATTGGTCAATAATCTATTACCAAATAAAATCTTACCTGGAGCCTTCCTATCAACCTCTGGTGAACAAAGAGGATCTCTAAACCTTAATTAAACAGACATTGTTCTGGGTGGTATCTCTCCAGGCAAGCCTGCCCTTTGAAATTGAGATCCCTTGCATGAACTCCCTTCTGGCAGGACACTCCTCACTGTGCCTTTGCTAGCCCAGCTATCTGAGAATAAATTACTTGTTTGTCAAGGCTACAGAAAGCCAGTAGAAAGTCCATTTTCCATTTAACTCTGGTATCACGCAGACTCTTCCTGTACCAGAAATTGACTCCAATCCATTATTTGCATTTACAGATCATAGGACCAACACAGAGTTGTTAGTTTTTCCTCTTCTAAAAAAATAAAATCCCTGGAACCCTTTCGCTGATGTGTCAAGTGAGAAAAGGCTGGCAGTGTGGGGAAGTTGAAAGTTGATGCTTGCTTTCATCACTGCCTGAGTTTTTCCCAGCAGCTTTTGAAGCACCATGGGCTAAGTTTTCTTGAAAGGGTAAATGTTTCTCAGAGCGGTTGCCTTTATATCTTACCGGCTGAGACTTTGTATCCCGGAAGCAATGCGCATTTCCACAGCTCTGGGTCTTAGTGCAGAAGGTGAGCTTAGGAAATTCTACCATCAGGAGGACTCAAAACCTGGCCACATCATTAACATCCATTTGCAATCTCCAAATGAGGTCAAACTATCTTGGTAAGTTTTGTGCTTCCAACATATGGTAACCGCCCCCTCCCGCCAAATATCAGAATCAAATGATGTTTCATTATGTCAGACTCTTCAGACTCAGGTGACTGGGGCCCAGGACTAAGCCCAGCCATGGGAGACAGGCAGTCTGGCCTCCAGCTGTTGTCCATCCTGTGTGCCTGAACTCCTGTGAGTTGAAGAGCAACTTCCATCTGAAGGTTCTGTTTTTAGGTGAGGACCTCATGAGGCCAAGGAGAGGCTGTGGGTGCAGAGAGGGGGCTGGGCAATCTTCACATTTCCTAATGGGACTGCAGGGCTCTCAGGTGCAGACAGGAGCAGGGGTGAGAGGGTAAAGCAGGCGGCTGCACCTGGCATGCTATGCCCATTTGTGAAAGAGTTCGGTTTCTCAAATCATACCTGCCATGAGCTGTCTGTCTTGTAAACAATAAGATCTCATGAAATAAGAACTATGTTAGAGAATTCAGGGCACAGCTGAACAGCCTGAGGCATTTGTATCAGCGATGCTTCCAACATGGACCTGGAGGCACCCAGGTCCAGGCCAGCCCAGCACCCACCTGAGAAGAGGCCACGTCCGACATGGCTATTTGCCAGCCTCCTCTTTTGCTCTCTTTCCTCTCTTAGAGCACTTTGGCTTTCTTTAAGACCTTCTTGTCCAGTTTTTCTCCCCTCTGTAGCTGTCAGTGGCTTCGCTAAGATGTTTGATGATCCTCGGGGTGTTAATAGAACAGTGTCCCAGGGTGCCATGTCCTTGACGCCCTCCTGACCCCTCACAGTTAGCCAGTTCATAGAAAGAGTAAAGTCATTCACAAGCATGTTTTCCACTTGCAAATCAACCAACCCAGCTTATCCTATGCATACAGTATAAGGTGAGTTCTACCACTGAGCCATATCCCAGCCTCAGCCTGCTTTGTGTGGCTCTCACATTTCAGAGCACTAACCATCTCCCTGGTCCTCCCAAGACCAAGCATCAGGCAACTAGTGACAGGCCGACATCTGCTCAGCCTGCTTCACCTCTTCCCACAGAAACCAAAACAGAGGCTCTTGTCACAATTCTTCCTGATGTCCCTGATGTTTCTCTGCTTGGTGTGACATGCCTTCCCCCACCTGCCACCCATACTTCTGAGTCATAATCTATCTTTTCAACACCTATAGTCCTTCGATCTCTTAACCTTACTCTACCCGATCAATAATAAAACATACATTTTCACCCCTCTCTATCTCCCACCAGGCAGAAAGTGGGTATTCCTGGAGACACTAAGCTTTAGGCTGGTTCTCAAGGCATCTGGCTGGAGATGTGGGGAGGGTGGCAGCCCCACCACACTGCCAGCAGAGTAGAGCTGCATCTGCTGTCACAGGCAGGAACACCAAAACCACACCCGGATTTGGAGGCAGATATTTTTTACGTCGACAGGCACTGAATGGGATCATTCCCAAAGTATTAGGCCCTGATCTCTGGTGTTCTAGAGCTTATACAGGATAAGCAAGCAGGAAGCACAGAAGCAGAATGGCTTGTCAATTGGGGATTGGTTTATACAATGTGCATCATAGTGACGGCTATGCATCACAGTGACCAGCTGTTTCTAAGAGACAGGAGCAACTTGAACTAGAACCGGAACTCTAACCTGGGCAACTAAGAAACTGAAGTACACTGGCTGGAGAGAGGGAGGTCATTTGCACATCGACTGCCCAGATCAGAAGCACAATTTCCTCTCTCTCAGTAATCTCCCTGGTGGATTCTTCTCTCTGTCACCAAAGGGCAGCAACTGAAAGAACATGGGCGGGAATGCAGTATTTAGGAAAGCCTGAACCAGGTCAGTCTGCCCAGGGTCGGGCACACTGACCTGTCCCTAACTGGCTAAGAAGACAATGTGCTTAAATCTGCCTATGTCATTGTTCTCTGTAAAGTTATAGCCCCATTCCTTTCATGGAAGAGATAAATAATACATGAATGAAATGTGATTCACAACTATAATGAATGTGCAAATTTTTTTAAAAATCACAGTAAAAGACACATTGCTATTAATCTCCCTCCAAATCCTCCCCCTTGATTCAAACATACTTATCCTATCACTCTTGCCACTTTTTGAAGCTATTCTCGAAGTCCTTTTCCATGAGCGTCTTTAGTTTGTACCATGGTGGCTGCCTGAAGACCTGAATCCACTCAAAACGTTTATCGTTCATGGTTATTTTAACTTTGGGGAAGAGCCTGAAGTCACTTGGTACCAGATCCTGAAGAAGGTGGCTGAGGACAAAGAATAATGCTTCTATTTGACAGAAATCACCATCCCAGAACTTATGTGTAACAGAGCACTGTTACAAGAAAGGATGAAACTGTTTGCCCATTTCTCAAGCCATTGTCTACACCTATGACCTCCTAAATGCTCTAATAAGCCCTTGTAATACTGAGAGATCACTGTAATCTTCCTTGGTTCAAGCAAGTTTGCACCATTTCATCAAGGTCAAAACCACCACCAGCATCCCCTTGACACTGGATCTTGATTGATGCACTTTTCTTTGCATCAGGGGAACTGGGTGCTTTCCACCAAGAACTCTGAACCTTAGACTCCAGATCATGACCGTAGATCTGGGCTTCATCTTCCATGATATTTCTTAAAAAGCTGGACTCTGAAGCTGCATGATCATGCAAATACGTTGCTGAGCTGAGGGTCCATAGTTTATGGCATCTGTTAAAACAGGCCTTCTTTCAACCATACTGCACAACTGGCTGCCTGAGGCACAGTAACTGAGACTTGTCGCATACTATTCCTAAGCTTCTGTGCATGCCACTTCTTTTTGGACCACACTGGGCAGCAGGAGTCATGGTATTTTTTGAGCATGCTACGCATGGCTGTCAGAACTAGGTGCAGCCCACAGGAGCACTTGATGAAAACAGGGCACACTCACCACAAATCTTCTTGCCCTGCTCTGAGGCTTCCCACAACTGGGAAGCCCTTTGACTTTACAGACAGAGGAAAAAGAAGCTCTCAGATCACATTTGGACCAGTGTATTAAAGTACACTGGACCATGGGATGATATAGAGCTCACCTGGCACAGTCCTTCAAACCAAAGATAATCTGCTCTCCATTTGCTCATCCCCTGATGGCCTTGTCCTTGGCAGCAGAATTTTCAAGGCACAGCACTGGGGCCAGCCAGCTCAGTACCACCTTAGACCTGGCTAGAAATATGAATTATTGGGCCCCACCAACAAATCAGGGGCTATGTGTTTGCAGTCCACTAACCCATGTTCTAACAAACCCCAAAGATGAGTCAGATGCATACTTCTGTGGGCTGAATGTTTGTATCATCTCAGAATTCACATTTGAATTCTAGCCATCAAGGTGATAGCTTTAGTTAACGGGACTTTGTGAGGGGGGCTCTGTCTTCATCAGTGGGATTAGCACCTTTACAAAATGAGGTTCCACAGACGACCTCTGCCTCTTTCACTGCACAAAGACCCAGCAAGAAGACAGTTTTTACAAGCCATGGATAAGACCCTCATCAGACACCAAACCTTGGACATGCTAGCCTCTGTAACTGGGGGAAGCAAATTTCTGTGTGGGCCACCCAGTCTGTGTGTTTTTGTTCAGCAGCCAGAACACACTAAGCAAGTGTCCAGTACTGAGAACTACGGCTATATCAGATTGGAACCCTCTTGACCTGATAGATCAGAAGCTAGTTAGGGACTAGGGCAGTGGTGGCAAACCTAAGGCCCATGTGGCCATAGAGCTGTTTATATCACTGAAAGCTTAAAGGGTTCATGTTATGGTTTATGTTCAGATGCCTCCCCCCAAGCTTCTTGCAATCATGGATGCAGCCAGATCTAGCGTTTGTGATTGGTTTACTGTCTAGCACTTGGATTGGTGGTATGAGTCCACCAGGGGTGGAGCCAACATACAGTGTAAAGGTGGGAAGGAGGCAAGTCTTCCTCTCTGTTTTGCTGTTTGAGCTTGCTGTTTGCATCTGCCCATGAACCGCTGTCCGTCAGCTATGTCATTTTGCTTTGGAGCCAAATGAATATGGACTGAAACCTCCAACCTGTAAGAAATAAACCATCTCTTCCCTGACTTTGGGTGTCAGGTATTTTGTCTCAACAGTGAGACAGAAAAGTAAGTAAGACAGTCCAACATCACTGGTTTAGAGCAACTTTTCCCAAGGAAGTTGGAATCAGATTTCTAATAAATGAGCTTGGGGAAAAAAATAAACCCACTGCGCGTAGGTGCATACAATTAACAGCCACTCCATGGATGATGCAAAATGTTAGACCCAATTCTTCCTTAGTTTGTCTCCTGGCAACTTCTCTGTCTACTGGTGCCTGACCAGCCCCTTCCCTTTCACTGCATAAAAATTGGGGGACAGAGTGTGAGTGAGATGGGGCATTCCAAGCATTCCATTTCAAGGCTGTTTCAAAGGATAAGGCTTACAATAATGCATCTTCCCAAGGCCAGCAGGAAGCTCAGTCCATCTTAGAGCTGCTGACAGAACAACCAGACTGGGCGACTGCTGACCAGCAGACATCTGTTTCTTACATCCCCGGAGGCTGGCACCTGAAGATGAGGGTGCCAGCAGGTCAGCATCTGGGCACACAGCTGACACCTCACTGGATCTTCATGCAGTGGAAAGAGGGTGAAAGCACTCTTTTATAAGGGCACCAGTCCCTTTGAAGATGGTTGTGCCCTCACAACCTCCTTCACTTCCTGAATCTTTCATACATAAACACATTGCAGATCAGAATTCAACATACGAATTCAGGAAGGATGCAGATATGACATCCAAAATGGTTTCCATCCCTCAAAAAACGTGGAAAGGGATATTTTGTAATTAAAATTTAAGCTTCTCTTCAGTGTATTATCATCTAAGGTAAAGCACACAAAACACAAATTGTAGGAAAGAGCAGTTCCGCACGCACATGGAGTGTCCTCAGGTCTACACAGGTAAGCCATGAGCCATGGAAGATACCTGGGAGAACTTAGCCCTGGGAGTTGAGGAAAACCATATTTACGTTTCTGAAACATTTCAGAAAAAACAAAACCACAGTTTTAACCTCTTTGGGGCGTCTGCCTTTGAGCCTCTGCTTTCTTTCTCCTGAATCCTCACTCCCTTTCAGCCCTAACCCAGGCCTGGCCCATTCATTTCAGCCATTTCTGCCTGTATCCTCTCCCCCAGCTCACCTCAGACTTGAACTGTAGGCCAGTAGGCCAGAGTATCTGTGTTGGAAACAAAGCCTCGGGATATTTTTACGGCTCCCCGATATTTCCAATATGTTGTCAAGTTCAAAGACCGGACCCTCTTCTGTCCTTCACTTCTGGCAAAAATACCCACTGCACTGCTTCTGCTGTCTGCATCCTCCTCTTCACCTGTCCCTAGCCCAGTGGGGACCAAGTACACTGTCACGTGTCTCACATTTGCCTTCTCCAGCTTCCCTGGGCTGGTGACTGCCGTGTGCAGGTGACCGGCAGCTCATTCCTTGTAGCTTTGCCCAAACTCCTCTCTTCAGTGAAGCCTACGTGTTCTGCTTTTTACTTAGGAATTTCCCCAACGCCAGCCACCAAACGTGTGGGTTTACTGCTTTGCTCTTTCTGTCTCCTTTACAATGAGGAACACATTCCTAGGCCTGCCCAAGACCAGTCCGCTTCCTAAATTCTGCATTCTCCTCCCATCCTACCGCATCTGCTTCAATTACTCTCAAACTCCTTGACGTTCAGGTCTTCCTCTGGGTGGACTTTCTCAGCAATTGGAACAGGCTCCATTTTCTATCACCCAGACTAATTCTAACTGTCCATCACGCCTTCCCCATCAAACTCTTAGTGGTACCTCATCGCACTTAAAATAGAATTTCTGTCTGTGGAAAACAGGCATTTTGACTTTGGGTGCAAAAGTTAATTTTATGTGTCAGTTTAACTAGGCTACAGAGTGCATAGATATCCGGTCAAACACTTTCCAGATGTGCCTGTGAGGAAACTTCCCAAGAAGGTTAGCATTTGAATCAGTGCACTGAATAAAGCCCACGACCCTCCCCAGTGTGGGGGAGCCTCATCCAAGCCACGGAGGACCTGCGTGGAGCAAAGAACAGAGGAAAGAGAATCTCAGTCTCTTTCCTGCTCCACCTGGTTTCTTGAACTAGGATGTTTTACATCTCCTGCCCCTGGCTTGGAATGCATGTGATTGATTCCTCTGCTTCTCAGGTCTCGGAAAACAAACCAGAATTTATATCACTTATCTTCTGCATCTCCAGCTTGCCAAGGACAGAATGGGACCTCTCAGCATCAAGAGCCAAGCAAACGAATGCTCAGAATAAGCCAAGAACATATTTCTTCATCCCAGACACCTTACATGGCAGGCTCTTTCCTTAGGTGCAGGCACGCTGGAGACCCCTCTTATCTCGGAAGTTCTATGCCTATGCCCAGATCAGCAGCCCCTTAGCCACTCTTCCCCCCTTCTCAGGGACTCACAGCCGAATCCACCTGTCCTTGCTCCCTCTGACTCTACTCTCCACCCAGCCAGGGAAGATGTAGCTGGCCGTGGGAGGAATCATTCTGGGCAAGGCCAACTTGCTTGGGGATGGAGTCTTCCAAATGCATTATGAGCCTTAATGTTTTGAAACTCAACAGGAGAAAATTTTTCTCTTGGTTTTTGCATTGTACTGTGGTGTTCCTTCTCCAAAGTAAATTACAAAAATGGGTAGCTTGCTGATGGAGTGGGGGAAGTCCAAGGAAGAAAAGAAACATTTGCTAGTGCAGTGATAGTTTGGTTCATAAGTGCCAATTTGGTTCATGAACAGAAGCATTTGGCAAAGTTCTGCTTCCATTTGCGAACTCCACACTGGGTGACAAACATGAATGAAGGGGGCTATCTTTCTCAGGACTGTGGCATGAGTTAGGTTTGTGAACAAGTTACCACTGCGTTTCAAAATGCTTTCTTCGCCTTACTGGTGATCATGTAGCCAAAAGTCGTGCTATATTTTAGTCAAAGCTAACCAATGGAAACTCTGGTCAAAGGCAGAGTGTGGTGACATTTTGGGGAACGACAGTGACCTCTGGGCCAACATACGTGTGTCCTATAGCCTTCCTAGTGAAGCTGAGACAGCAGACACAGACGAACCCTTCATGGTTTGATTCTGCCGGCTGACCCAGCATCTGACCTCCCTTTCTTCTATAATCACAGCATGTTTAGCTGAGCACATGTCTGCTCAGAGCAAACACCACAATTTCCATCCTCCTTTGCAGCTGTGTGGGTTCTACAAATACAGAGTCTTTCAAAAAATGTGTACACAACCCAGGAAAAGAAAAATTGTATGATTTTTTTTTCAACAGATGGTGTTATCCTTGTATGAAGTACCCAAGAGGATATCGTGTATTGCAGAAAATCCACCATGCTGGCAGCCCTTAGAGAAGAAATTGAAAATGCATATGCAGCAATCTCAATGATCAAGGTTACTTAAGCAACAGTTTGCCACTCTAATAAATATCTGGAAGCTCTTGGCCACCACTTGGAGCCCCTCTTGTACTTGCAAAGGCCAAAGAAACTTGCTTTATTGTTTCATAATGTCCCAATGAATTCAGTATTAAAATATTCACACAAGGTCTTCCTTTTCCAAAGTATGTATACAATTTATGACAGACTCTGCAGCATGTAAGCCTGTGTCCTGGGGCAGTTTGTAGAACCCTTTCTGTATCTCTTTTCCAATTTCTACTTCTTATTGGCTGAAACACGTATGATCTGCACTGGGAAGGCCCTAGGGCCATGCTGGAAGCCGAAGTGACTGTGCCAGAAGCCTGAAGGACAATCCAGAAGGCTGAGCGTTCTGCACTGGGAGCCAGGAGATGACGTCCAAGATGAAGATGAGGACCGAAGTTCCCCGGAATAGAGTAAGCAGCCAAAGCTCCTTCAGAGAAAAAACCACCGAAACTCTTCCAAAGAAAAGCAGCTGCAATAAACCTCTTCCAAGTAAGATCAGCTGAAACCCTTCCCGCCCTTTCTCCTGCTGTACTGTCCGGACAGCACAGCTTCTTAAGTGGGGCTTCCGCACCCAGAACCATGCCAGCTCCATTCAGCTGGGCTTTCCCCACTCAAACTGGCCCTTAGTCAGGTAAGTACCCCTTGGTGGAAGCCACATATTGATGATAATTAAAAGTTAGAAGGGAAGAAAGTTGTTTCCATGGTAATCTCAGAACTGCCATACCAACCTTGGCCTGCCTACATCTACCTGAAAGAGGAAATAAATGTAACTTTTATGTGGTTCTGCTAATTTGCATTTTCTGTCCTTTATACCAGCTACCAGGTGTGGGATTCTAGAAGTGACTTCAGAGCTATGCAGCAGAAGGCAATCAAAACTCAGTATTGCAGGCTGCAAAGCTGATGATTCTTCTTATTTCAATGGCAAAACAGTTAAAACACTGATTGTGAGAAATGACATTTAAGTCACACTGGAGTCAGAGACAAAAGAAAATAAACCACAAATCAACTAATAACTTCATCTAAAATTTGGACGCAGTGGTACCTTGTTTCATGTATTTAGTTCTCTCCATGACTCTGGTCACAAACCAATCAAGACAAGAACCGAATCAAATTTCCTCACATTTTCATACTTTGTGGGTGGGAATCAAATCAACGGTGATCCTAACCATTAAATTTAGTTCAGTTCTCATTCAGTTCTGGTTTGCAACCAGAATCACTGAAGAATCGAGTTTGTGAACCAAAGCAGCACTGTATCTTGTTCACCATAACTTGTGTATGCAGATTTATTTTTTAAAATAATATGTTAAAGCTGGGCATGGTGGCACACACCTGTAATCCCAGCACCACGAGGCTGAGGCAGGAGAATCACCATGAACTCAAGACTAGCCTGAGGTACATAGACAGACCTTGCCTAAAAATAAGTCAATAAATAAAAATATTACAGTATTATTTATCTTGATACCTGGGCTGTGTGTGTGTCCCCTTAAGTTTTGCGCTGAAAAGTGTTTCACTTACAGTTTCAGACCCGCATGAGGTTACACACACACCAGTCATGAACACAAACAAAGGTGGGACTCAGAATACTTGTGTGTGCTGGCAATTCCTGAAAATCTTACAAGAGAGAACTTGATTCCAACTCTAACTAGCTTATCTATCAGCAGAGATGAACAGGGCACCTTTGCAGTATAATTCACACTCCCGAATCTAAATCCACCATGAGTGGATCATTTAGGTTTTCTGAGATGAAAATCATCAGCTGCTTCTGTAGCCCAAAGTGATGGTATTAAAGGCAGTAACCTCAAAGTGACAGACTTTGGCCCTGAGTGTTTTCAATGCAGTCTCCTTTAGGTTGTCTCTGCTGGACTTCAGGGAACTCCCCAGCAGCAAAGTCACACTGAGGCCTTTGTATTTCTATGTAAGCCTACAGTGACCTCAGAGGAGCCACCTCTGAGCAGAAAGAGGGTAGTGCAGAAGCAGTTAATTCAGCCTTGAGGTTAGAGCTTTCTTTAAACAGATACGCAATTTGATGATTTCCTCAAGAGACTGACTGAAACCAGCTAGACACAAATCTGAAACTCTTGAAGAAATCAAGTCACTAGATTCCAAACCAGGCCAGAATACCAGGTCTTTCAGTTCTTAGTCTGGTCCTGCTGGAGGTATATGCAATACACCAAAAAGAACGCATCCTCCAGAGCCCCCCACAGTATAACAGAATATATATATATATATATATATATATATATATATATATATATATATATATTCAGTCTTTACAGGACTTCCTGGATTATAGGACTGTGGTTTGTTCTAATGGGGTGACTTTTGGTTGGCCCTAGAAAGGAGGCTGGTCGTTAAAGAGGCCAAGCCATGATTAAAGCTTGATTTCAGCCTCGCTTTCATCTTCCAAGAAAAGGAGAGGAGCTGGTGATCGAGGAGGTAATCAATCATGCCTGTGTGCTGGAACCTCCATAAAAACCCCTGAGTTACGGGGCTTGGAAAGCATCTTGCTTCTTGAATGCATGAAGCTTCTTGGGCGGTGGTCGCACCTGGAGAGGGGATGGAAATATCATGTCCTTTCTTATATGTCTTGCCCTACATATTTCTCCTGTTGTCTTTACCAGCCATATGCTTTATTAAATGGTAAGAGATAAGCATATCTAACCTGTGCTCTGGGAGTTCTTGGGCTGTCCTAGTAAATTATCCAGGTGGACAAATATGGTGGGACCCTGATTTATAGCCACTCAAAAGTAAGAGTGACAAACTAAAGGCTCATAATTGTCATCTAAAAGGTGGGGGGGGGGCAGCCTTCTGGGACTTACCCCGTAATCTGTGGGGCATTCCAGTTCATGTCAGAATTAAACTGAATTGTAGGACAGCTAATCAGTGTTCACACAGAACTGGAGAATCACTTGGTGTGCAAAACTAGTGTAATTTATTTCTCAGACTTTGAAAGTCCTTTACTATTTTCAAGAGTTAGAGAAACTTCTTCCAGAACTGTTGGATATCAGTTGATTTTCCTCTAACAATAATCATGCAGTATTAATTGTTAAATCAAATGAGAAAATGTGAATGGAAAGGTTTAGGAAATTTCAAAACTCGGTACAAATATTCAGATTCTATGAAACATGGATTCACAAGTAAAAAAATAAATGAAACTCAGCTCTTATAAGATGAATTTAGATATAGCTACAAAAAATCACACTAACAATTTTTGGCCAATAAACAAGCTATTTTGCTTTTTGATGAACTGAGTATAACTTTGGGGTTTATTGATATTGGTTCTTTGCTAAACAGAAACAGTTTGGGAACAGATGCAGAGAAGATAAATATGTGGTCTGGTAGACAAGATGAAACAAATGTGAAATTAAAGGACATCTAAACAAAGCCAATAATCATCTCTGGGACCATGATGACTCCACATGTGCCAATTAACTGTCCCAAGACACATCAGATCCATTAACTATGGTGGGTCAATTCAGGTGGCACCAATTCTGGATCCCTGCCAACCTAATCAGATATTTTTGTTTCTTTGAGAGATAATTACCATGTGTTATATACACATAGAGACTGAGTTCATCTGAAAATATAGTAATAAGTATCCTGGGACTCCTTGAGCTCAGAGAACATTTTCCTCTATAAATACAAGGCACGTCCAGGTACAGAAATGGCATCCTTGTATATTACAAGAAAAAAACCCCACAAAAACAAAAAACACAAAGACATGTAGAGATGGAGCCAAATGTTTCAGTAGCAAAGTTGATTACTTCTGGACACAGTTTTGTCCTGTACTTTGGAATACTGTGGACAATAGTTTTACTCTTTTTTCTTTTTTTGTCTACACAGGGTGGCATGAGCTGATCTCCTAGGCAACAAAGTCTCCATACACTGGTAGTGCCTGTGGGAATGGCAGGTGAGTGTGGGAGAAAAATAAAATGGGAGGCTGCAGAAATCCCATGGCAGAGCCATCTACCCTGATGCATTTCCTTGAAAGCCATCCATCCATCTGGTTATTAAGGATATATCCTGTGTGCCTGTAACTGCATACCTAGGGCAGGAGGAACTGGAGACTTTAACTAGCTATGATTTGAAGGTGCTCCCTAAAAATTCATGTGTTGCAAGCTGAATCCACACATTCATGTGTTAATGGGACAGTTGTCCATTAGTGCCTATGGGTGATTGGTCCCAGGACTTCCCGTGTGACGTTGAAGTCCATGAAATCCAAGTCCTTTATTATGAGATGGCACAATATTTGCAGGTAATCTATGCACATCATCTTTTAGAATTTAAATCATTTTAGATTGCTTATAATATTTCATGTAATATAAATGCTCTGTAAATAATTTTTCTACAGTATTGTATAGGGAATAGTGAGAAGAAAAAAAGATCTGTAGATGTTCACTCCCGACGCACTGCTTTTAATCCACTGTTGGCTGAACCCTTGGCTATGAAAAGCTGATTGTATTTGGAGATGGAACCTTCACATTGTAATTAGTTAGATGAGATCATGAAGGCGGGATTCACTCTGCTAGAAAAGGAAGAAAGATCTGAAGTTACACATTTTCACTCTGGCCATGAGATGTCTTCTGCCATTAGGGACACAGCAAGAAGACTCTCATCAGAAGCCAACGCTGGGCTCTTCCACACACCCAGTACTGTGAGAAACAAGTGTCTTCTTTTCACAAATTACCCAGTCTCAGGTATTCTACATTTTGCAATGATGAAGTCTGAGACCTCCAGCTTTATACTTCTTTTTCAAGACTGTCTTGGTTATTTGAGATTACATGTGTATTTTAGGGTGGATGTTTCTATTTCTGCCAAAAAGAAAAGGGTTGTTGGGATTTTAATATGGATGGCATTAATCTCTAGATCATTTTGGGTAGTGTTGATATCTAATAACACTAGGTATCCTAACTCATAAATACAAGATAGTTTCCTATGCATTTATGCCTTGTTTAATTTATCTCATTAACATTTTATAGGTTTCCACATATGGTTTTTGCCTCTTTGGTTACATTTATTCTCAGTTATTCTATTCTTTTGAAAGTACTAATAATTAAGTTGTCTCTTTTCTTTTCATGTTGTTTACAGTTAGTGTGTAGAAGCACAGCTGAATTTTGCATATTAATTTTGTATCCTGAAACTTTGCCAAATTCTTTTATTTGATCAACAGTTTTTTGTGACTGTGAGATCTTTAGGTTTTCCACATGTAAGATAATATTAACTGCAAACAGATGATTACTTGTTCTTTTCCAACTTGTCTACCTTTATTTTTACTGCCTGATTGTTATAGCTAAGACTTTTAGTACTATGTTAAATACAAGTGGTAAAAGCAGGTAACCCTTTTCTGTGTCCTAATTTCCCAAAGAGTCTTATTGGTAGTCGCTTGTTCGAGGTTAAGATATTCTATTTATATTCTTCTCATAATCTCTTCCCCAGGAATCTTCAAGTTTGTATATCACAGAATGTGTTATTATTTGTATCTGGATGTCCCACCCAACCCTACCCAAACCCTCAGGGATACAGACTTTCAGAGTTTGTGATTACTTCATTGTCCAATGTTGGGATTATGGGTGTGAGTGCTACACCCAAGTGGGTGTGGCCTACATACAATATAAGGGGCTGAAAGAATCTTCCCTCCATGCTCCTCTCCTTTCGCTTTTGTTGATTTTGCTGTCTTCTGCCAACATGAACCATTGCTCCTCTGCCATGCCACCCTGCCTTGCAGCCAGGTGATTATGGACTAAAATTTCCACAAACTGTGAGCTAAATAAACCTTTCCTTCCTTAACTTTAGGTGTTGGGTATTTTGTCTCAGCAACAAGAGAAATGTAGCCAAGACAGGGTTTCTCATGCTGTGTCACCCATTCCTGTCTTTCATGGGCTATTTTAACTAGAGATCTGTGTTATGTTCCGATTTCTGCATTTATCTGTGAAGGCAAAACCAAGGACCTTATTTGGAAGAGGAGAGAATGGGTGTAAAATACTTGGTACTGGCAATCTGGGGCACTGGGCCTGCCCAAGGTGAGTTCCAGCACACCAGCCAGGGGAGAGTTTAAGATCGTGGCTCCCAGGAGTTAAGGACTCGCCCAGCTTCCAGCCACACTAGACTGGGCTTTGCAGGTTTTGCAACCTGGATGGGCCACACCCAGAAGCCTCCTTTCAATTGGGGAACTGGAGTTGCCCAAGGTGAGTTCCAGCACATCAGTGTGGGCCAGGGAGAGTTTAAGATCATTGTTCCTAGCGGTTAACTGCCCGCCCAGCTCCCTGGAACACTGGATGTGGGCACAGGAGGTCCTGTGGGCCTGACTGGACTATGCTCAGCAACCTCCATTCAGTCCCAGGAGCTGAAGGCATAGGAGGAGATTTTTAACACGCCCAGGTGAAGCCTTGGAACAACACTGGAAACACGGAAATATAGGAAAATGACAAAATGAAAAACCAAAATGCAATCTCAAACCTTCAGCCCATCCCAAGAAAGCCTAGGAGCCATGTACATAGAAGAAAATGTATGCCATACACGTGAAATACCTAAAATAATAGCAACTAAAATAAAGAAACAAAGCCAGGAAGCTTTAAAGGAATTCAAATTAGAAATAATCTCCCAGGTAAAAGAAAAAAATGATAAAAGTAATGAAAGAGATGCTGAACACATCTAAAGAAGACACAGTTAAAAAACTTGAGGAACAAAGCAAAAAGATAGAATCCCTGGATGAACAATATAAGAAACAAACAGAATACATGAAGCAAATTCAAAGAGATATACAGGAAATCAAAAATTCCATTGAAAATTGTCAAAACTGCCTCAATGAAAGTGAAGATAGAATTTCAGACCTCAAAGACAAGATTGCAGCTAGTGAACAGGAAAGGCAAGATCTTTTGAAAATAATACGGAATCAGGAAATAACAACTCAACAGCTGCAAGATGATGCAAAGAAAAACAACATAACATTGCTAAGGATAAATGGAAAAGAAGGAAACAACACAAATGATATCAAGAGGCTATTTACAGAAGTAATAGCTGAAAATTTCCCAAAAGTGAGAATGGAAACTGACATTAGGATTAGTGAAGCATATAGAACTCCAAATAGCCATAACCAAAATAAAACTACATCCAGACATATAATAATCACCACCCCAGAAATCCAACATAAGAGTAGAATATTAAAAGCTGTTAAAGAGAAAAGACAGATCACCTCTAAAGGAAAACCTATCAGAATCACAGCAGATTTCTCAACACAAACAGTGAAGTCAAGAAGAGCATGGAGTAAAGTACTTCAGATCCTAAAGGAAAATGATTTCCAGCCAAGACTGATGTACCCTGAAAAACTGTCCTTCAAAATGGATGGAGAAATAAGATACTTCCATGGCAAAGAATAGCTGAAGAGCTTCATGATCACCAAACCAACCCTGCAAAGAACACTGAAAGGCATTCTAGATACACATAGGCAAAAACAACTAAGCAAGGCAGACAAACAGAATGGAAAGGTAAAGATGCAACATCAGAAAGATAAAATGTCAACAATAAACCAGTATATGTTATTAATATAAATGTAATCATTAATATAAATGGCCTCAATTCACCAATTAAAAGCAACATACTGGCAGAATGTATCAAGAAACAACATCCAGCCATATGCTATCTACAAGAAACCCATCTAACCCAAAAGGAAACTCATAGACTGAAAGTCAAAGAATGGAAAACATACTTCACACAACAGGAACCCCCTACCAAAAAAAAGCTGGGTAGCTATTCTGTTTGCAGACACTGTGAACTTCAAACCAAGAATGATCCAAAAAGATAAAGAAAGTCACTACATACTAGTTAGGGGAAAATTTCAAGAGGAAGAGATAACAATCCTAAATATATATGCACCAAATTCCAGAGCACCCAGCTATACAAAACAAGTATTAATAGAAATGAAAAATGAAATTAGCAATAATACAATTATAACAGGAGACCTTAACATACTATTGATACCGAGGGACAGATCAATCAGACAGAAAATCAGCAAAGAAATAACAGAACTGAATCACACCTGTGAACAAATGGAATTGATAGACATATACAGAATGTTCCATCCAACAATATCAAGATACACATTCTTCTCAGCAGGACATGGGACATTATCTAAAATAGATCATATAAGTAAATGCAAAAGAATTGAAATTATCCCATGTATGTTATCAGATCATAAAGCCATGAAACTAGAAATTAATGATAAAAGAAACTGCAAAAACCCCACAAACACAAGGAAATTGAATAATACACTCTTGAGCAATCAGTGGGTCACAGGGGAAATTAAAGAAGAAATTAAACAATACCTACAAGCAAATGCAAATACAAATACAACTTATTGGATTCTGTGGAATCCAATGAAAGCGGTCCTCAGAGGAAAATTTATTGCACTGAGCTTCCACATCAGGAAACAGAATGAAAACAAATAAACAACCTCATGCTACACCTCAAACATCTTGAAAAAGAAGAGCAAGTCAAGCCCAAAGCCAAAAGAAAGGAGGAAATTATAAAATTCAGAGCAGAAATTAATGCAATAGAGACTAAGGAAACAATCCAAAGAATCAATGAATCAAAGAGTTGGTTCTTTGAAAGAATAAATAAAATTGATAAGCCCTTAGCCAACCTTATTTTAAAAAGGAACAAAACAGCTCAAATTCATGCAATAAGGGATGATAAAGAGGAAATCACTACAGACCCAATAGAAATACAGAAGATCATCAACACCTTTTTCAAAATCCTCTACTCTCTTTTTTTTTTTCATTTTTCCTCTTTTTTTATTTATTTTTTTTTAAATTTTATTTAAGGAGAAAAGAAAAAAAAGCAGGGAAAGGGTACAAGTTATACAGATTTACAGAAAAAAAATGAACAGTAGGAAATCACTAGTTAATGGATTACATATTGTCATCTTAGAAATAATTGTTCAAGTCACAAAATTAAAGCTTGTAAAGTGGACATTCCATCAATGATACTGCAAACAGTTCTGTTCATTGATCCAATAAAACTCTGTGATATCATTTTCTATCTTATACACTTAAATATACATGCAGTTATATAGTTTGGAGCACTTTCTTTTCCTCTCTTAAAAACCTCTACTCTCATAGGTTCCATACCACAGAAGAAATGAACAGATTCCTAGAAACATATGAAGTACCAAAGATGGGATAAGAAGATGTAAAACTGTTCAATAACCCAATTACTATCAAAGAAATTGAAAATGTAATTAATTCCTTACCTACAAAGAAGGGTCTAGGCCCAGATGGATTCACTGCAGAATTCTACAAGAAATACAAAGACTTAAGGCCAACACTCCTCACACTCTTCGATGAATTTGAAAAGGAAACAATTCTTCCTAAGTCATTCCTGGAAGCAAATGTTACTCTAGTACCAAAACCTGAGAAAGATACAACTAAAAAAGAGAACTACAGGCCACCCTCCCTAATGATCATAGATGCAAAAATCCTCAATAAAATAGTGACAAACAGGAGGCAACAAATCATCAAGACGATTATAGACCTCGACCAATTGGAATTCATCCCAGGCATACAGGGATAGTTCAACATACATAAATCAATAAATGTAATCCACCATATCAATAGAATCAAAAGTAAGAATTACATGATCATTTCTATAGATGCAGAAAAATCTTTTGTTAAGGTCCAACATTCATTCATGATAAGAACCTTACAGAAAATTGGAATAGATGGACTTTATCTCAATATAATAAAGGCCATCTAGGACAAACCAACAGCCAGCATCATATTAAATGGCCAAAAACTGAAGGCCTTTACCTTAAAATCAGGCACAAGACAATGATGTCCCTTATTACTGCTCCTATTCAATATAGTACTGGAAACACTATCCAGAGCAATTAGACAAGAGAGAGAAATAAAAGGAATAAAGATAGGAAAAGAGGAGGTTAAATTATCATTATTTGCAGATGACATGATACTCTACATAGAAGATGCCCAAAGCTCCATTGAAAGATTCCTAGATATAATAAATAAATTCAGCAATGTAGCTGAATACAAAGTCAATATTCAGAAATCAATAGCTTTCCTACACACTAGCAACAAAATCACTGAGAGAGAAATAAGAGAAGCCACATCCTTTTACACTAGCATCCCAAAAAATGCAATACTTAGGAATTAATCTCATGAAAGAAGTAAAAGATCTATACAGGGAAAATTATAATACCCTGAAAAAAGAAATCAAAGCGAATCTCAGAAAATGGAAAGACATCCCTTATTCATGTATAGGAAAAATAAATATTACAAAAATGGCCATTCTCCCAAAACTGTTATACAGATTCAATGCAATCCCAATGAAAATACCATCAACATACCTCATAGAGCTAGAGAAATCACTTCTAAAATTCATCAGGAACCAGAAGAGACCTAGAATAGCAAAGACAATTCTAAGCCGTAAAGGCAAGGCAGGAGGCATCACAATCCCTGACTTAAAGTTATACTACAAAGCTACTGTAGTAAAATCAACATGGTACTGGAACAAAAACAGATCTGAAGATCAATGGAATAGATTAGAATATACAACCACAACTACAAACACACTCAACCACTTTATCTTTGATAAAGGGGCCAAATATGTTCACTGGAAGAATGACAGTCTCTTCAATAAATGGTGCTGGAAAAACTGGCTCTCCATATGCCAAAAACTAAAGCTAAACCCATGCCTATCACCATGTACTAAACTGAAATCTAAATGGATCAAAGATCTGAATATTAAAACAGAAACACTAAATCTGTTGGAAGAAAAATTAGGTAAAAATCTTGAAGACGTAGGAGTAGGTAGAGAATTCATGAACAGAAATCAAACCACACAGGAAATACTTCCCAGAATCAATAACTGGGATAACATCTTATTTAAAAGTTTCTGCATGTCAAAAGAAATCTCCAGCAACTCAGAAAAAACCTTAGTGAACTGTCCCTCAGACAAAGGACTTCTATCTAAAACATACAAAGAATTAAAAAAAATCAGATCCCTGAAATTCAAAGACCCAATCCAAAAATGGGCATTTGAGATAAATACACAGTTTTTAGATGAAAAAATACAAATGGCAAATAAATACACGAAAAAATGTTCATCATCATTAGTCATTAGAGAAATGCAAATTAAAATCACACTGAGATTTCATCTTATGCCAGAAAGGATGGCCAGGATCAAGAAAACCACCAACAACAAATGCTGGAGAAGCTGTGGGGAAAAGGAACTCTCCTGTACTGTTGGAGTGAGTGTAGACTGGTGCAGCCACTGTGGAGGTCAGTCTGGAGATTCATCAGAAAGCTGGGATTGGAAGTCCTATTTGACCCAACTATTCCACTTCTAGACATATTCCCAGAAGAACTGATAACAGCATACCACTGTGATGTATATATGTACCCATGTTTATAGCAGCACAATTTGTAATAGCCAGATCTTAGAAACAACCTAAGTGTCCATCAACTGAGGAATGGATAAAAAAGTTGTGGTATTTTTATACAATGGAGCCCTCCTCAGCTATAAAGAATGATCACACTGAGATATTTATAAATAAATGGGTGCAGCTTGAGACCATTCTCCTAAGTGAAATAAATCAAACTCACATGCATAAATACCATATAGTCTTCCTAGTGTATGAAATGGTAAAAGTACACAAGATTTTATGGTAATCATGATTCCCCATTACATTGCTTTGAAGCCTTATAATGTCTTCATTCATTAGTTGGAATGGTTTTATTCTTTTTTGTTTGATTTTATTATGTGTGATGGTATGAACAGCTATTCTGAAGAAAACAAGACATTATGACAGCCACTGATGATTTAATATCATCTAGCTTTGAGTCCTACCATGCTTTTGTTCTTCCGTTTCCATTGGTTCTATCGTGTTATATCTTATTGGATTTTAATATGAGTGATAGTGTAAACAAATTTTCTATGGAAAAGGAGAAAATGTAGTAGCCATTGTTCTTTCTCTGTTATTTGATTCTGAAAGCCAGCCCTGTAATGCTTTCATTCTCTTGAATGGTTTTATACTGTTTTGCTATGTTTGATAATATATTTCATAGTTATGCTCACCTGTTTCAAAGAGACATTAATGGTAGCTGCTGTTAATATCGGGTTGTCTTGTGGTGAAGTACTATGTTCCTTACATTGTTCTGTTTTGATCTGCTTTGTTCTGTCCTCTTTTGTCTTAATCTCTTTAAAATTAAAAAAAAATTAAAAATACTTGGTACTGAGTCTTGCCATCCATGAACTCTGTATAGCTTCCCTCCTACGTCACCTTTTCTCATCTGCATTGATATTTTTAAAGTTTCCTCTACAAAACATTTATAGATCTTTTATTAGAAAATTTCCTAGATAATTTGCCCTCTTTTATTATTATAAGCATACCCCTTTAAACTATACTTTTTGGTTATTAATGATTTATACGTGCATCTGATTTTTGTGTATTGCCCTAAATGTTAGCTACCTTATTAACTGCTTGTTAATTCTAATAATTTTTCTGTAAGTACTTTTGTGTTTTCTATGTATGCAATCATCTCACCTATAAGTAATACTTTTGCTCCTTATTTCCAACTCTTGTATCTTCTATTTCTTTTTACTTAATGTTGCAGTTTGGCTGCTGTACAATATAGAATAGAGAAAATGATCCACCAAGGTCTTAATTTGATAGTTACAGTGTTCACTTTTATAAATTCTATCTATTTCATATTATAGTCTGTATGGTAATTTTGTCATATTTTCTCTGCTGATTACTTTCTTCTTTTTTGGGGTTTAATTACTTCTTACATAGTCATTTTACACTCTGTACCAGAATATAAAAAATCTGGAGTTTATCATACTCAGGCTCTTCTTTGTGGTCATTTCCTTCCTTGTATGTCAGTATTTTTAATTATTATTATGATGATGATGATCTCTTACTATGTTGAACTTATCTAGGGAATCTGGACAGCTCAAATCAAGAAAACTAACCTTGCTCCAAACCTCCCATTTTACTTAATACTTCCTGTGTTGGTCATGGCTCCTGGTATTCATTTGCCAGGCAACTCCAACTTTCAGTTTTTGCATATCACTCATTTTCTGGTCTTAAAGCATTGTTTTATTTGCTTATTTACTTTTAAAAAGCTATACATTCATATGGTGTTGTAAGAAATAACAGAGACATCCCACATGCTATTTACTCAATTTCTCCTAACAACAGCATTTCATGAAACTGAAGTACAATATCATAACTAGTATATTGACATTAATATGATCAGATACAGAACTTTTCAGCACCACAAAGATCCCTCATGTTGCCCTTTTATAACCACAGTGTCTTAGCTACTTTTACTCATTGCTGAGACAAAATACTTGATAACCAATGTCAGGGAAGGAAAGGTTTATTTCTTACAGTTTCTGGAGATTTCAGTCCATACCCAGTTGGCGGGGCCACAGTTCATGGTGGCTGCAAACAGCAAAGCAGATACGGCAAGAGAGAGACACACACACCTTCTTTCCACCATTACATCACTTCTAGCTCCCCCCATAGGCGGGTGTAGCACTCTCACCACCAATCTGAGCACTAGAAAATGAACCAATCACAAATGCATAATTGCATAAGACCCTGACATAACCATGACACACACCCATTTTTCTTTCTATCCACCTTTAATCTTCACTAACCTGTTCTCCATTCCTATAATTTTGTCATATCAACAATTTTACATAAATGGGATAATATTGCAGATAAAATTTGGAGGTTGATTTCTGCACTAAACATAGTTATCTAGAGATCTATCTAAGTTGTTCTGTATATCAATAATCCAATCACTTTTAGTATTTCATGATATAGAGGTACCACAGTTTAACTCTTCACCCATTAAAAGACATCTGGATGACTTCTAGTTTCAATTATAACAAATAAAGTTTCTATAAACATTTATGTACAGACTTTTATATGAATATATTTTTTTTTCTCTGAGATAAAAGGTTATGAATGTGATTTTTGGGTCACATAATTATTACACGATTAGCTTTAGAACTTTTTAAAAAAGCTATTGAAATATTTTCTCTAGAGTGTCTATATTATTTTCATTCCCAATAGCAATATGTGAATGATGTAATTCCTGCTATTATCACCAGTATTTCAAGTTGTCATTACTGTATTTTTAAATTTTAGCCCTCTGAGAGGTATGTATTTATATCTTTTTTTTTTTATCAGTACCGGGGATCAAACTCACGACCGCCTGCTTGCAAGGCAGGTGCTTATGCCGCTGAGCTAAATCCCCAGCCCCAGAGGTATGTATTTATATCTCATAGTGGTTTACTTTGCATCTTTCTAATAACTGATGATGTTAAATGCCTTTTGTGTGCATTTTTGCCATCCTTGCATCCTCTTCAGTGAGATATCTCTTTGTGTCTTTTGAGCATCTTTTACTTGCATTGTGTGGGTTTTGACAGTTAAAACTTTATAGTTCTTTTTTTTATTTAAAGAGAAAAACAAAACTAAACAAAGCAAAACAGTAAAAGGCTAGAAGTAATACTAGAAGTAATACAGAATTTCAAGAGGAAAAAATATACAGTAAGAATTCACCAGTTTACAGATTATACATTGTCATCTCAGAAACAGTTGTCCAGGTTACAAAATTAAAGCATACAAAGTGGACATTAATACAGTGAGATTGCAGACAGTTCTGTTCAATGATCCAACAAAAACTCAGCAATATGGTTCTCTATCCTACACTTTTAAATATACTTGCAGTTATATCCTTTAGATCACTATCCTTCCTCTATATTTTACGCTAACAATTACACATTTTGGTTTCCATTATTCCCACAGTTCTTATAACTTTTTCTTTGAAGGGGAAAAGAAAAAAGATTTTAAAAAACCAAAAAACAAAAAACAAAACAAGACAGACCAAAGAAAAACCCAATGTGACAAAGCAAAACAGAGTCAGTTAGAACAGGAGGATGGACATACTATATAATGCAAAAGAAAAAGATTACTAGGTGATCAACAATGGTTACCATTATGCCTCTTGTTATCTTTTTTTTCAGTTGTTTTTATTTAAGGAGAAAAGAAAAGAAAAAAAACAGTGAAGGGGTACAAGTTATACAGATTTACAGAAGAAAAAAATGCGCAGTAGGAAATCACTAGTTAATGGATTACATATTGCCATCTTAGAAATAATTGTTCAAGTCACAAAATTAAAGCTTGTAGAGTGGACATTCCAACAATGATACTGCAAACAGTTCAGTTCAATGATCCAATAAAACTCTGTGATATCATTTTCTATCTTATACACTTAAATATACATGCAGTTATATAGTTTAGAGCACTTTCTTTTCCTCTCTTTTGTACAATGACTATTACACATTTTGGGTTTCATTGCTCCCACGGTTCTTATTGCTTTTTTGGAAGAGAGTAAAACCAAACGTGACATAACAGAACAGAATCGGTCAAGTCAAAAGGGTGGACATAATAGATAATATAAAAACATAATACAAGGTGATCAACAATGGTTACCATAATGCCTCCTGCTATCTCTAATAGAAATGCCTATATCATTAGTTGTAATACAATTGAACAAAACAGTAAAGAACAAAACCGACAAAACCAAAACATTGGAGACATTGTAGGTCTTCAAAAATAGATAAAAGTCAACGAGAATGGGCGTTATAATGAATCTCATTATCTTCTCAGCTGATGCCTAAACTTTCGAACCTGATACTATCCAGCAAAACAGAATAGAGGAACCTCAGTCAAAAACAAGATGGTGAGAGTAATACAGGGCTTCAAATCGAAATAATAGAAAGTCAAAGTGGGTTACTATATTATATCCTGCTATTTTTTCCCTTTAATTAAACGGATAAAAATAAAAAAGTAAATAATGGAGTGGAGATTGAGAAAAAAGAGGGCATAACAGCAAAATAGCGCAGATCAAAACATAACCATTTAAGCAGAATAGTGTTTCACCACCAGATAATTCCGACCCAAAAGTAGTTACCATATTGACTCTTTCCTTGAAGTCCTTGAGTACAACTTCATATACTGTAGCATTAAGTATATCAAAACAATGTAAAACCATTTAAGAGAATGACAGCATTATAGAGTATTTAGAATCGACTAACAGAAAATGAACAATGGTTTCTGTATAATCTCCTTGTCTTTAAAAGGTTTTTGCTTATACTATCATACATAATAAAATCCAATAAGATACAACCTGTTTAGACCATTGGAGACAGAAGAACAAAAGCTAGATGAGACTTCAAAACAAGATGATACTAAATCAGTATTACCTATTAAGATGTCATTTTCTCCAAAATAGCTGTTCCTATCATCCAATCTTCTCTGTCTCATTTCTGTTGAGCTCTTTTTCTGTCAGTAGCTGTCAGTTTGTCTTCTTCATTTTGTTCTCTGCTCCATTCGTTGTGGCCTCCCCACCACTATTTCTGGGTTCTTTGTATTTTTCTTTTTTCAGAATATCCTGCATTACTTTCTGTAGGGTTGAATTGGTGGTTGCAAATTCCCCCAGTTCCTCTTTATCCTGGAAGCACCTCGTTTTTCCATCAATTTCCAGGGACAGTTGCGCAGGATATCTCAATCTTGGCTGTAGATTATTATCTTTCAAAGCTTGAATTATTTCCCCCCATGCTCTTTGTGATTTGATGGTTTGTGCAGAGAAATCTGCTGTAATTCTGATGGGTGTTCCCTTGTAAGTGGTCTGTTTCTTGTCTCTGACAGCTTTTAATATTCTGTTCTTGTATTGAATTTCTGGAATTTTTATTATTATATGCCTGGGTGTTTCTCTGTTAGGGTTGTAGGTAGCTGGGGTCCTGTATGCCTCATACATCTGAGTATCTTTACCTTTTGCTAAATTAGGAAAATTCTCCTGGATTATTTCTGTGAGTAGCTTTTGTAGTTCACTTGTTTGTGTCCCTACTTCTTCTTTTATGTTCTTAATCCTTAAGTTATGGCTCCTCTTATCATCTTCTTGTCTTTGTATTATTGCTGTTTGTTTCTTTGTTATTTTTAAGAAGTTTTTCATTTCATTCTCCCATATTACAAGTCTGCCCTCCAGTTCAGATAGTCTGTCCTTAGTTTCTTTCAAGCTGTTATGCCAGTCTTGGATAGACTTCTTAATTTCTTGATAGTCCCTTTGAACCTGCTTCACATACTCAATGCTTTCTCTGTTTTCTCCATTAAGCAATTCTCCCCTCTTTTTCTGTTCTTCCATTCCACCATCTGTTTTTTCCTGGGTGGTGCTTAGCATTTCTCTAACTATTCTGCATACTTCTAGCTTCAGGTCATTGATAACTTCATTCCTGAGTTGGTCTATGAGGCTCTCTATATGGCGTTTAATGTATATTGGTGCGGTGTCCACTATTGCCTGTTTCTCAGAATTGGGGGCCAAGGAGCCTTTCTTGTTGCTTCCCTTCCCCATATTTTCTGTTCCTTATAAAATGCAAGCTTACATAGGAGGCCCGGCTTCCCTGCCTGTCAGCCACAGCCTGATCAAATTGCGCTGGCTAGTTGTTCCCGCCCACCGCTGCGCACCAGGGAGTTGCGGAGGAGGCAGCCTACGTGGGAGTCAGTCGCTCCTCAGGGCCACCGTCAGGCTCTGGGATCTGGGTTAGGCCAGCCTGCCGAGTCTGCCCGCAGCGTCACGCAGGCCAGGCACTTTTCACCAATCCCATCCAAGAGGGGAATGTGTGGCTGGAGTCGCCACCGCGCCCTGCTCTTACAGGACTGCCCGAGCCCAGAAAGTCCTCCGCTGGAGTCAAACAGTGGTAGAGTGTCAGTTTCTCTCACTCACCTCGCCACAAGTCAGTGTACGCCTCCTTGTCTGTCCTGTTTTCGACTCCGTTCGCAGACTCCCATTCACAGAGCTTCTGCGCGTCTCTCCTTGCCGAGCCACTGTGGAGGCAGCCAGCCGCCGAGCGGCGGGAAACCCAAATCGCGGTTTCCAATGGCGCAGGGTCCAGCCTCCACACCGAGTCTTTTCTGTTCCTATTTTAGCGCCAGCACTGCATTCCAAGTTGGTTTCTCTCAGCCCAGTTCATTCCTGAGTCAGCAGAGCATATCTCTACCGGCTCATGTCTCCTTAGTCCGCATCATTCCTGACTTCTGAGCCGAGCCTTTCAGAGAGCCTCCAGTAGTTGCTGTTATCTGTCCGCCATGTTCTCCCGGAAGTCCGCCTCTTGTTATCTTAAAAAGCGTTGCCTATATCAGTTGGTATAAAAGAATTGAACAAAACAGTACAGAAGACCAGTAAAACCACATTGGAGCGCTTACGGGACTTCCAAAGAAGATAATAGTTAAATGATAATGGGCATCGTAGAATATCTGGTTGCCTTTCAAATGGTTGCCTATACCCTCAAACTTGATACTATTAAGCAAAACAAAATATAACAAAATCAGTCAAAACAGGATGTGGAGAACAATACAATCAAATCAGGTTAATAGGGAAACAAAAAAGTTACTATAATATATCGCACTATTTTTAATTTAGTTTTCCCTTAGTTAAAAGATACTAAGAAATAAATTAATTTAAAAAAAGGGGGGGGGATTGAGATAAAAAAAAAAGAACATATCAATAGAACAACACCGGTCAGAACCAAAAAATTTAAGCATCATTGTGTTTCACCACCAGATAGCCTGACATTAATAGTAGTTACCATAGTGACTCTTTCCTTGAAATATTTGAGTCTAACTTCGTATACTATAGCATCAAACTTATCAAGACAGTGTGAAACCGTTCAAGAGAATGAAATTATTGCAGGGTATTTAGAACCAGATAACAGGAACCAAACACGAGTTTCTATTTTCTCTCTCTGCCTATAAAAAATTTGCTTATGCTATTGCATACATTAAAATATAATAAGATACAACACGTTAGAACCAATAGAAACAGATGAACAACAACTTGATGGGGCTTCAAAACAGGATGATATTAAATCAGCACTAGCTATTACGCTGTCTTATTTTCTTCAAAATAGTTATTTGTAGTATCACAGACAATAAAATAAAACAACCCAGATTGAAACCATTCCAATTAATGAGTGAAAACATATGGCTTCAAACCAGTGTGACAGGGAATCATGATTAACACGTACTTTTCTGTATTCTTATCATTTCTTACACTAGGGAAACTATTTGGTATTTATACATGTGAGTTTGATTTATTTCATTTATGAGTATGGTCCTCAAGCTGCGTCCATTTACTTATAAATGTCTCAATGTGATCATTCTTTATAGCTGAGTAGTACTCCATTGTATAAAAATACCACAACTTTTTTATCCAATCCTCAGTTGATGGACACTTAGGTTGTTTCCAAGATCTGGCTATTACAAATTGTGCTGCTATAAACATAGGTGCACATATATCACTGTGGTATGATGCTTTCAGTTCTTCTGGGAATATGCCTAGAAGTGGAATAGCTGGGTCAAATGGGGCTTCCAGTCCCAGCTTTCTGAGAAATCTCCAGATTGACCTCCACAATGGTTGCACCAGTCGTCTACACTCCCATCAACAGTGCAGGAGAGTTCCTTTTTCCCCACAGCCTCTCCAGCATTTATTGTTGATGGTTTTCTTGATTTTGGCCATTCTTTCAGGAGTGAGATGAAATCTCAGTGTGGTTTTAATTTGCATTTCTCTAATGACTAATAATGATGAACATTTTTTCATATATTTATTTGCCATTTGTATTTCTTCACCTGAAAATTGTTTATTCATCTCAGACGCCCATTTTTGGATGGGGTCTTTGAATTTTGGGGATCTGATTTTTTTTAATTCCTTATATGTTTTAGACAGAAGTCCTTTGTCTGAGGGGCAGTTCACTAGGATTTTTTCCCAGTTTGTGGGGTTTATTTTCACTATGTTAGAGATTTCTTTCGATGTGCAGAAACTTTTTAATAAGATGTGATCCCAGTTATAATACTCTGGAAAGTATTTCCCGTGCGGTTTGAGTCTTGTTCATGAATTCTCTACCTACCCCTAAGTCTTCAAGATTTTTACCCAATTTGTCTTCCAATAGATTTAGTGTTTCTGTTTTAATATTTAGATCTTTGATTCATTTAGATTTTATTTTAGTACATGGTGATAGGCATGGATCTAGTTTTAGTTTTCGGCATATGGAGAGCCAATTTTTCCAACACTATTTATTAAAGAGACCATTGTTCTTCCAGTGAACATGTTTGGCCCCTTTATCAAAGATAAGGTGGTTGTGTGTGTTTGTAGTTGTGGTTGTATCTTCTAATCTATTCCACTGATCTTCAGCTCTGTTTTGATTCCAGTACCATGTTGATTTAACTACAGTTGCTTTGTAGTATAACTTCAAGTCAGGGATTGTGATGCCCCCTGCCTTGCCTTTGCTGCTTAGAACTGTCTTTGCTATCCTGGGTCTCTTCTCACTCCAGATGAATTTTAGGAGTGATTTCTCAAGATCTATGAGGTATGTTGATGGTATTTTTACCGTGATTGCATTGAATCTGTATAAGAGTTTTGGGAGAATGGCCATTTTCACAATATTTATTCTTCCTATCCATGAGCAAGGGATGTTTTTCCATTTTCTGAGATCATCTTCAATTTCATTTTTCAGTGAATTATAATTTTCCCTGTACAGGTCTTTCACTTCTTTCGTGAGAAGAATTCTTAGATATTTCATTTTTTGGAGACTTCCAGGTGCAGTGAAGGGGAGAGGTGGGTTTGAGGCTTCCAGATCAGCCTCCCCATTCCGGCTTCACTTGGAGACCTGCTGAGCTCCCGATAGGTGGGCTGGCCCACACTACCAGCCTAGCCCAGCCTGTTTAGCTGCCGCGCCTGGCCATAGGTCTGCAGAGGAGGAGCTGGGCAGATCTGGGGTGCCCTCACCGGCCTCTCTGCGTGTCTGGAGGACTCTGGATATCTCCGCCCAGACTGCTGGAGTTCCCCCAGGCTTCCAGGTGCAGTGAAGGAGAGAGGTGGGTTTGAGGCTTCCACATCAGCCTCCCCATTCCGGCTTCACTTGGAGACCTGCTGAGCTGCGGACGGATGGGCGGGCCCACACTATCAGCCTAGCCCAGCCTGTTTAGCTGCCGCGCCTGGCCATAGGTCTGCAGAGGAGGAGCTGGGCAGATCTGGGGTGCCCTCACCGGCCTCTCTGCGTGTCTGGAGGACTCTGGATATCTCTGCAACCAGGGAGGGTCCACAGGTTCCTGAACCACTGCAGCCTGTGGTGAGTACCCTAACCCGGCTGTGATTGAAGAACTGTGGAGCTTCCAAGGGGCAAGTGGGCGCACAGTGTCCCTGAGGCCCAGCTTGTCTGGAACTGCGGAGTTCTGAGCAGGCAGAGGAGGGCCACTGGTTCTGTAGGCCCAATGGCTTGGGGTAGCGCGGTGCCAGAGTCTCAGTAGCTCCAAACATAGAAGGGGATTTTCAACAGATCCTGAGGAAGCTTTCAAATAACACTTGAAACACAGAAATATAGGAAAATGACAAAACGAAAGACCAAATTACAACCTCAAACCTCCAGCCCATCTCAAGAAACCCTAGGAGCGATGTATATAGAAGAAAATATATCCCATCCACCTCATATATCGGACACAATAGCCACTGAAATTGACAAGCAACTCCAGGAAGCTTTAAAGAAATTCAAACTCGAAATAATCTCCCAGATAAAAGAAGAAATGATAAAAGAAATGAAAGAGATTCTAAATATATCTAAAGAAAACACAGATAAAAAATTGGAGGAACTAAACAAAAAGATAGAATCCCTAGACGAGCAATATAAGAAACAAACAGAATACATAATGCAGATGCACAGAGATATACAGGAAATAAAAAACTCCACTGAAAGTTGTAAAAACCGCCTCAATGAAAGTGAAGATAGAATTTCAGACCTTGAAGACAGGATTGCAGCTAGTGAACAGGAAAGGAAAGATCTTTTGAAAATAACAAGGAATCAGGAAACAACAATTCAACAACTGCAAGACGATGCAAAGAAGAATAACATAAGAAAGATAGGGATTAAAGAAAGAGAGGGAGACAACATAAAGGATGTCAGGAGGATATTTAGAGAAGTAATAGCTGAAAATTTCCCAAGCATGAGATCAGAAACTGACATCAGGATCAGTGAATCATATAGAACTCCAAACAGTCATAACCAAAATAAAACTACACCCAGACATATAATAATCACATCCCAGAAATCCAACACAAGAATAGATTATTAAAAGCTGTCAGAGAGAAAAGACAGATCACTTATAAAGGAAAACCTATCAGAATCACAGCAGACTTCTCAGCACAAACGATAAAGTCAAGAAGAGCATGGAGTGAAGTATTCCAGATCCTAAAGCAAAATGATTTCCAACCGAGACTGATATATCCTGCAAAACTATCATTCAAAATAGATGGTGCAATACGATACTTCCATGACAAAGAACAGCTGAAGAACTTCATGAACACCAAACCAACCCTGCAAAAAATATTGAAAGACAGTTTAGATACACAAAGGAAAAAACCACTAAGCAAAGCAAATAATTAAACAGAACAGAAAGATAAAGATGCAACAGCAGAGAGATAACATTCCTACAATTAACCAGCATTTAACAGTAATAACCATTAATGTAAATGGTCTCAATGCACCAATCAAAAGAAACAGACTAGCAGAATGGATCAAGAAACAAAATCCAACCATATGCTGTTTACAGGAAACCCATCTAACCCAGAAGGATACTCACAGACTGAAAGTCAAAGGATGGAAAACAATTCTCTATGCAGCAGAAATCCAAAAAAAGGCAGGAGTAGCCATTCTGTTTGCAGACAACGTGAACTTTAAACCAACAATGACCATAAAGGACAAAGAAGGTCACTACATACTCGTAAGGGGAAAACTCCAAGAGGAAGAGATAACTATCTTAAATATATACGCACCAAACTCCAGAGCACCCAGTTATATAAAACAATTATTAACAGAAATGAAAACTCAAATTATCAGTAACACAATTGTAACAGGAGACCTTAATACACCACTGACACCAAGGGACAGATCAACCAGACAGAAAATGAGCAAAGAAATAACAGAACTGAATCACACCTGTGAACAAATGGGTTTGATAGACATATACAGAATGTTCCACCCAACAACATCAGAATACACATTCTTCTCAGCAATACATGGATAATTTTCTAAAATAGACCATATATTAGCTCACAGAACATATTTAAGCAAATGCAAAAAAGTTGAAATCATCCCTTGCATATTATCGGATCATAGCGCTCTGAAATTAGAAATTAATGACAAAAGATACTGCAAAAATTCCACAAACACATGGAAACTAAATAACACACTCTTGAGTAATCAGTGGGTCACAGAAGAAATTAAAGAAGAAATTAAACAATACCTAAAAGAAAATGAAAATGCAGATACAACTTACCGGAATCTGTGGGATGCAATGAAAGCCGTTCTGAGAGGAAAATTTATTGCACTGAGTTCCCACATCAGGAAAACAGAACGAATACAAATAAATAACTTGATGCTACACCTCAAACAGCTAGAAAAAGAAGAGCAAGTCAAGCCCAAAGCCAAAAGAAGAGAGGAAATTATAAAAATCAGAGCAGAAATCAATGCAATAGAGACTAAGAAAACAATCCAAAGAATCAACGAATCAAAGAGTTGGTTCTTTGAAAGAATAAATAAAATCGATAAGCCCCTAGCCAACCTTATTTTAAAAAAGGGAAGAAAAAGCTCAAGTTCATGCAATAAGAAATGAAAAAGAGAAATCACTACAGACCCAATAGAAATACAGAGGATCATCAACACCTATTTCGAAAACCTCTACTCTCAAAAGTTTGATAACACAGAAGAAATAGACAGATTCTTAGAAGCATATGAAGTACCAAAGCTAGATCAAGAGGATATAAAACTGTTGAATAACCCAATCTCTGCTAATGAACTTGAAAATGTAATTAAGGCCTTACCCACCAAGAAGAGCCCAGGCCCAGATGGATTCACTGCAGAATTCTACAAGAAATATAAAGAAGACCTAATGCCGACACTCCTCAAACTATTCAATGAAATTGAAAGGGAAGCAATCCTTCCTAAGTCATTCCTGGAAGCAAATATTACTCTAGTACCAAAACCTGAGAAAGACCCAACTATAAAAGAGAACTATAGACCGATCTCCCTAATGAACACAGATGCAAAATTCCTCAATAAAATATTGGCAAATAGGATCCAGCAAATCATCAAGAAGATTATACACCATGACCAAGTGGGATTCATCCCAGGAATGCAAGGATGGTTCAACATACACAAATCAATAAATGTAATCCACCATATCAATAAAGCCAAAAATAAGAATCACATGATCATCTCTATAGATGTAGAAAAAGCCTTTGATAAGGTCCAACACTTATTCATGATAAGAACTTTACAGAAAATTGGAATAAATGGTCTTTACCTCAATATAATAAAGGCCATTTATGACAAACCAACAGCCAGCATCATACTAAATGGCCAAAAATTGAAAGCCTTTACTTTAAAATCGGGCACAAGACAAGGATGTCCTTTATCACCACTCCTATTTAATATAGTACTGGAAGTACTAGCCAGAGCAATTAGGCAAGAAAGAGAAATAAAAGGGGTAAAGATAGGAAAAGAAGTTAAATTATCATTGTTTGCAGATGACATGATACTCTACATAGAAGACCCCCTAAACTCCATTGAAATACTCTTAGATACAATAAATAAATTCAGTAATGTAATACTGGATACAAAATCAATACTCAGAAATCAATAGCATTCCTATACACGAACAACAAAATTACAGAGAGGGAAATAAGAGAAACTGGACTATTCACATTAGCAAGCAAAAAAATGAAATATTTAGGAATTACTCTTACGAAAGAAGTGAAAGACTTATACAGTGAAAATTATAATACACTGAAAAAGGAAATTGAAGATGATCTCAGAAAATGGAAAGACATCCCTTGCTCATGGATAGGAAGAACAAACATTGTGAAAATGGCCATTCTCCCAAAACTGTTACACAGATTCAATGCAATCCCAATAGAAATTCCATCAACATACCTTATAGATCTAGAGAAATCACTCCTAAATTTCATCTGGAACCAGAAGAGACCTAGAATCGCAAAGGCAATTCTAAGCAGCAAAGACAAAGCAGGAGGCATCACAATCCCTGACTTGAAGTTATACTACAAAGCAACAGTAGTAAAATCAACATGGTATTGGAATCAAAACAGAGCCGAAGATCAGTGGAATAGATTAGAAGATACAACCACAACTACGAACACACTCAACCACCTTATCTTTGATAAAGGAGCCAAGCAGGTTCACTGGAAGAACGACAGTCTCTTTAATAAATGGTGCTGGAAAAAATGGCTCTCCATTTGCCGAAAACTAAAGCTAGACCCATGTCTATCACCATGTACTAAATTAAAATCTAAATGGGTCAAAGATCTGAATATTAAAACAGAAACACTAAATCTATTGGAAGACAAATTAGGTAGAAACCTTGGAGACATAGGAGTAGGTAAAGAATTCATGAACAGGACTCAAACCGCACGGGAAATACTTCCCAGAATCAATAACTGGGACCACTTCTTATTAAAAAGTTTCTGCATGTCAAAAGAAATCTCCAGCATAGTGAAAAGAAAACCCACAAACTGGGAAAAGATTTTAGTGAACTCTCTCTCAGACAAGGGCCTCTTGTCTAAAACATATAAAGAATTAAAGAAACTCAGACCTCCAAAATTCAAAGATCCAATCCAAAAATGGGCATCTGAGATGAATACGCAATTCTCAGATGAAGAAATGCAAATGGCAAATAAATACATGAAAAAATGCTCATCATCATTGGTCATTAGAGAAATGCAAATTAAAACCACACTGAGATACCATCTCACTCCTGAAAGAATGGCCAGGATCAAGAAAACCGACAACAAATGCTGGAGAGGCTGTGGGGAAAAAGGAACTCTCCTGCACTGCTGGTGGGAGTGTAGACTGGTACAGCCTTTGTGGAGATCTGTCTGGAGATTTCTCAAAAAGTTGGGACTGGAAATCCCATTTATTCCAGCTATTCCACTTCTAGGCATATTCCCAGAAGAACTGAAAGCATCATACCACAGGGATATATGTGCACCTATGTTTATAGCAGCACAATTTGTAATCGCCAGATCTTGGAAACAACCCAAGTGTCCATCAACTGAGGAATGGATAAAAAAGTTGTGGTATTTCTATACAATGGAGTATTATTCAGCTATAAAGAAGGATTACATTGAGATATTTATCAATAAATGGGCGCAGCTTGAGACCATACTCATAAGTGAAATAAATCAATCTCGCATGTGTGAATACCGAATAGTTTCCCTAATGTAAGTAATGATTCAAATATATAAAAATATGTGGTAATCATGATTCCCCATTAGGTGGCCTTGGAGCCTTATAAAGTTTTCACTCATTAATTAGAAAGGCTTTATTCTGGGCTTCTTGATTTGAAAATATTTGAAGCTAGAGTACATGAAGTTTTATCCAAATATTTCAAGGAAAAAGACACTATGGTAACTACTATTAAGTCAGGTTATATGGTGGTGAAGTACTAGGTTGTTGAAACAGTCATGCTGTGACCTCTATTGTTATATTGTTATGTCCTGTTTTATCTCAATCTCCCCCTTATTGTTTTTAAAAAAATTATTTAGTCATTTCTTATGTTTGTCTTAATTAAAGAAAAAATTCAAAAAATTAGGATATATAAATAGTAACTCTTTTTGATTTCCTATTAACTTGTTTTGAAGTCCTGTAGTACTCCCACGATCTTGTTTTGACTGATTAGACTCTGTTCCATTCTATATGATAGTATCAAGTTTGAAGACATAGGCAACTACTTTGAAGACAATAAGATTCACTAAGATACCCATTCTGGTTTGACTATTGTCTTCTTTGGAAGTCCTGTAATGTTTACAATGCCTAAGTTTTATTGGTCTTGTTCTCTACTGTTTTGTCCAACTTTATAATATCTAATGAGATAGACAATTCTTTTTAAGGAAACAAGGGACAACGTTGATAACCATTGTTGATAAACTTGTACTCTGTTCTACATCATGTGCTATGTCTATCCTTGGTATTGACTGACAGCTTTGTTTTGCCATATTTGACTGTATTCTTCCCCCCCCCAAAAGTAATAAGCACTAAGGAGTAATGAAATCCAAAGTGTGTGAATTTTGTTGTGAAAAAGAGAGGAAAAAAAAAAAAAAGAAAAAGAGCTCTAACGGATATAACAGCAAGTGTGTTTAGGGGTGTTAAATAGCTGACTGTATCAATGTTTTTGGATCATTGAACACAGCTGTTTGCAGTCTACCTGTTTGAATGTCCACCTTGTATTCTTTGATACTGTGATTTGAGGAACTATTTTCAAGATGATAATATGTAATATACTAACAGGTGATTTCTTACTGTTATGTTTTTTTTTTTGTTGGTTTGTTTTGGGTTTTTTTTGTTTTGTTTTGTTTTGTTTTTGTAGTTCTGTATTACGTGTACCCTTACACCGCTTTGGTTTGTTTTGTGTTTTTCTCTTTTTCCTCTTAAATAAAAAAAAAAAGATATTTCATTTTTTGGTTGCTAGTGTATAAAGGGTGTAGCTTCTCTTATTTCTTTCTCTGTGATTTTGTTGTTAGTGTATAAGAATGCTATTGATTTTTGAGTATTGATTTTGTATCCATCCACATTGCTGAATTTATTTACTATATCTAGGAGTCTTTCAATGGAGTTTTGGGGGTCTTCTATGTAGAGTATCGTATCATCTGCAAATAGTGATAATTTAACTTTTTCTTTTCCTATCTTTATGCCTTTTATTTCTCTTTCTTGTCTAATTGCTCTGGCTAGTATTTCCAGTACTATATTAAATAGGGGCGGTGACAGGGGACATCCTTGTCTTGTTCCTGATTTTAAAGTAAAGGCCTTCAATTTTTGGCCATTTAGTATGATACTGGCTGTTGGTTTGTCATAGATGGCCTTTATTATGTTGAGGTAAAAACTGTCTATTCCAATTTTCTGCAAGGTTCTTATTATAAATGAATGTTGTACCTTATCAAAAGCTTTTTCTGCATCTATAGAAATGATCATGTGATTCTTACTTTTGACTCTATTGATATGGTGGATTACATTTATTGATTTGTGTATGTTGAACCATCCCTGCATACCTGGGATGAATCCCACTTGGTCATGGTGTATAATCTTCTTGATGATTTGCTGCATCCTATTTGCAATATTTTATTGAGGATTTTTGCATCTATGTTCATTAGGGAGATCGGTCTGTAGTTCTCTTTTTCAGTTGGGTCTTTCTTAGGTTTTGGTACTACAGTAATATTTACTTCCAGGAATTACTTACAGGAATATTTACCTCCAAAATTTACTTGGGAAGGATTGCTTCCCTTTCAATTTCATTGAAGAGTTTGAGGAGTGTTGGCATTAGGTCCTCTTTGTATTTCTTGTAGAATTCTGCAGTGAACCGTCTGGGCCTGGGCTCTTCTTTGTAGATAAGGACTTAATTACATTTTCGATTTCATTAATAGAAATTGGGTTATTCAGCAGTTTTACAACTTCTTGACCTAGCTTTGGTACTTCATATGTTTCTAGAAATCTGTCTATTTCTTCTGTGTTATCAAACCTTTGAGAGTAGAGGTTTTTGATATAGGTGTTGATGATCTTTTGTATTTGTATTGGGTCTGCAGTGATTTCACCTTTTTCATTCCTTATTGCATGAATTTGAGCTTTTTCTTCCCTTTTTTTTGATAAGGTTGGCTAAGAGCTTATCGATTTTATTTATTCTTTCTAAGAACCAACTCTTTGATTCATTGATTTTTTTTGGATTGTTTTCTTAGTCTCTATTGCATTGATTTCTGCTCTGATTTTTATTATTTCCTCTCTTCTTTAGGCTTTGGGCTTGACTTGTTCTTCTTTTTCTCGCTGTTTGAGGTGTACCATCAAGTTATTTATTTGTATTTGTTCTGTTTTCCTGATGTGGGAGATCCATGCAATAAATTTCCCTCTGAGGACAGCTCTCATTGCATCCCACAGATTCCGGTAAATTGTATTTGTGTTTTCATTTGTTTGTAGATATTGTTTAATTTCTTCTCTAATTTCCTCTGTGACCCACTGATTACTCAAGAGTGTGTTATTCACAGCATTGAGACCATTTACATTAATGGTTATAACTGTTATATATTGGTTTATTGAAGACATGTTATATTTCTGCTGTTGCATCTTTATCTTTCTGTTCTATTTAATTGTCTGCTTTGTTAAGTGGTTTTTCCTAAGTGTATCAAAACTGTCTTTCGTATTCTTCGCAGGATTGGCTTGGTTATCATGAATTTCTTCAGCTGTTCTTTGTCGTGGAAGTATCTTATTTCTCCATCAATTTTGAAGGACAGTTTTTGCAGGGTACATCAGTTGAGGTTGGAAACCATTTTCCTTTAGGATCTGAAATACTTCACTCCATGCTCTTCTTGCCTTTATTGTTTATGTTGAGAAGTCTGCTGTGATTCTGAAAGGTTTTCCTTTATAAGTGATCTGTCTTTTCTCTCTGACAGCTTTTAATATTCTATTCTTTTGTTCGATTTCTGGAATGGTGATTATTATACATCTGGTGTAGTTTTATTTTGGCTATGGCTATTTGGAGTTCTATATGCTTCATTGATCCTGATACCAGTTTCCAATTTCATATTTGGGAAGTTTTTATCAATTACTTCTCTAAATATCCTCTTGACATCCTTTATTTTGTCTCCTTTTTCATTTATCTCTATCAACTTTATTTTGTTTTTCTTTGTGTCATCTTGCAGGTGTTGAATTATTATTTCTTGATTTCTGCTGGGCCCTCACCTTCTGGCCAGTGGCAGTGGCATGCTCCCCAGGCAGGAGAGGCAGCAAGTGGGGCTGGACCAGAGTCCAAAACTTTATAGTTCTTTACATCCCAGATTCTAATCCTTTTCAAAATCTTGTTTGCAATTATTCTTTTCTGATATGTAGCATGCCTTTTCATCCTCATAATAGGATAATTTTCAGAATAAGTTTTCAGTTTGGTTCACAAGCGTGAATCAGTTTCATTATCTATTTGATAATTTTTTTGTTATTTATTTGTCTCTGTGTCAGTAGGGTGTTAAGGTACCCCTTTAAAATTGTATTATTGCTTATTTAAGTTTTCCTGTCTTGTAATATGTGTCTTACACTATATGCTCCCATATTTAGTGCATATATATTTATGATCATTAGGTCTTCCACTTGAAGTTTTCCCCAATAAATATGCAGTGACTGTCTTTATCTCTTTTGATCATTCTTGGTCTGAAGTTCACATTATCTACAAATAGGATAGCTGCCCCTGCTTTTCTCTGGGTTCCTGTCGAATGGAGTATTGTTTTTTATTCTGTGACTTTTAGTCTATGAATTTCCTTTTGAATTAAATGTGTTTCTTGTATACAACATATTGTCGGATTTTGTTTCTTGATGCATTTTCCAAGTCTGTCTCTTTTGATTAATGAATTGAGGCCATTTATGTTAATGGCTATAACTGCTAACTATTGGCTTATCTTTGTGATGTTATCTTTATGCTGTTGGTTTCCTACTTTCCCCCTCTGTTTAATTGTTTGCACGAGGTGGTTTCTTTCTGTTGTACTTGGAATTGAGGTAATTTTTATCTCTTCCTAGAATGTATTTTTGAACTCTTTATAAGTTTGGTTTGGTGATAATGAATTTCTTCAGTTGTTATTTGTTGTGGATGTATTTTATTTTTCAATTAATTTTGAAAGAGAGTTTTTCAGGGTACATCAGTCTGGGTTGGAAGTTGTTTTCTTTCAGTATTTGAAATACTTTGCTCCAAGCTCTTCTCATCTTGAGGGTTTGTGTTGAGAAGTTTGCCATGGTTCTGATGGGCTTTCCTTTGTAGATGATCTATTTCTTTTCTCTAACAGCTTTTGATATTTTGTTCTTGTGCTGAATTTCTGGGATCTTGATTATTGTATGTCTGGGTGTACATTTATTTTGGTTATGTACATTTATTTTTGGTTTCTATTTGCCTTACTTATCTGCATGTCAGGTTCTTTTCCCATGTTTGGGAAATTTTCTGCTATAACTTCTGTAAATAGTCCTTTTATGTCATTTGTTCTTCTGCATGGACACCTATCAGCCTTGTATTGTTTCTCTTTGCATTGTCTTGCAGCTGTTGAATTGCTATTTCCTGATTCTTTGTTATTTTTAAGAGATATCTCCTTTCATGATAATTCACCACAATCCTGTCTTCAAGGTCTGAGAATCTATCTTCAATCTCATTTATGCAGTTTTTACAGCTTTCAATGGAATTTTTTACTTCCTAGATATTTCCTTGAATCTGTTTCATGTATTCTAATTATTTCCTGTATTATGCATTCATGGTTTCCACCATTTTCTCTATGCTCTTTTTTTTTTTAACCTATGCTTTCTTTGGATATACTCACCAATTTTTCACTATGTTTATCATTTCTGTCTTTACCAGAGAGATTATTTCTGATTTGATTTCCTTCACAGCTTCCTGGAGTTGTTTCTTTACTTCCATTGCTTTCATTTCGAAAATTTCAGATGTATAATTTCTAATTGCATCCATATCTATGTCTCCTGTACTAGATCTGGATAGGCTGGAAGATTGCATTTTGTTCTCTCTTTCTGGCATTTTTCTGTGTCCCTCCAATTCAGTTGGATGTCAAGTCCTAGTTATTTCCTGCACTGGCAGGCCATCTGACAGTGGGCCTCACTGAAGTTTGCCAATGGCTGTGGGTTTCTGGGTGTGGACTCTTGGTCCCTATAGGCTTTAGAGATAATTCCTGCATATGGGAGTATCACTGAAGTGGACTCCCTAAGTGTCCACTGGGCCTCACTAAGTGTTCCCAGATGACTGCAGGGTAACTGGGCACAGATTCCTGTTCCTTAGAGGTCTCAGAGATGGTTCTTGCAAGTGAGCAAGTTGCTAGACACAGACTCCCAAACTCTATGGGACTCAGTGAGGGTTCCCAGATGACTGAGGGTGACTGAGTGCAGCTTCCCAGTCCCCAGGAGCTTCACCAATGGTTCCTGGGTGTATGTGGTTCATTATTTGTAGCTTCCCAATCTCTCCAGCCCTCACTGTGGGCTCTCAGATGATTGCTGGTCTCTGGGCACAGACTCTCAGTCCCTATGGGCCTCAGAGATGGTTCCTATATGTGGGTGGATCACTGGCTGTAGCTTTCCAGTTCCCAGGAGCTCGTCTACAGTTCTTGGCTGTGTGAGGGTCACTGGATGCAGCTGTCCAACCCCTGTGGATCTTTTTGTGGGCTTCTGGATGACCATGGTCATTGGACACTAACTCCAAGTCCAATGGGTCTCAGAGGTGGTTCCTAGATGTCAAGTTTTCAGTTTTTAGAAGCCCAGCTTTATCATTTTTGCTTTGTGAAGCATGCTTTTGGTGTCAAGTCTCAGAATTTATTTCCTAGCTCTGTGCAGAAGCTTTTCCTCTATAATTTTTATAAAATTTTGCGTTTTACATATATCTTATGTTCTACATTTAGGCTTTTGATTCATATTGAGTCAATTTTTTCATAACACATGAAACTTAGTTACTTTGGTTCCTTGAAAGCTTCTGACTTTCTTGCAAGTCTACCCATGAATCAAAAAGCTTTAGAAAAGGGGAACTTATCCAAAATATAACTACAGTATAATAGAAAATTCAGAGTATCCCTTTAAGGCCTGGGAAACTTAGCTCAACTGGTAGAGCACTTTCCCAGGTTACGTGAGACCCTGGTTTCAATCACCACCCAGAACCACAAACAAAACAAAAGGCAAGGTATGTGGGACCCAGGAAGAGAGAAGTCAGATAGCACCTCCTTTAAGCCCACCAATACATGGGCTGAGAATCAAGGACCATTAGCACCACCTTAAGCAACCAGCTGGTTCAGAGGACAGGCTGAGTTGGTAGCAACTGAGGTACAAAAAGCACTGAATGCTTGTGTTGTTTGATTGACTTTGCAGGGCTGGAGCCGATGGTCTTCTTTTGAGAGCTTCTTTTGAGAGGATGACAGTATGCAGTGTGGCAAATATGGGGATTTCCTTCTGTCTTGTTTTTGAAATCTATTATTGTTCTGACTGTTTTGTTTTGTTCTAATTGTTTTGCTTTATTCAATGTTATGTTTTGTTTGGTTTGATTTTGCTGTGTCTGATGGAATGGACAACTATTGTGAAGATAATAAGATATACTACAGTAGCCATTGTTGTTTTCCTAGTATCCTGCTTTGAAGTTCTGTACCAGTTTCGCTGTTCTGTTTTGATTGGCTTTATTCTGTTTTGTTTTGTTGGGTTTTATTATCTTTAAAATTAAAAAGTTTTTTAAAAGGAAAGGATGAAATAAAGCAGAATATATCTTTAGAATATCTAATTCACCAGGCAGTCTGTGTTAATCTTAATTCCTAAAATAGGCACATTAAGTTTTACTACTGTGTAGAATCCAGATGAATGGTGTTGCTCCTGTTCAGTTTGTACAGCATCTGTAGCCTGCCGGGTCCTCAGTTACCAGAAACAGAAAATCCAACAGTTACTTAAGAAATAGAAAATCATTGTTACTTAAGACAAAGGATTTTCTCCTTCTAACAAGAAGTCTGGAGAAGGGAAGTCTTGGGAAATTGTCAACCGGCTAAGGGATGCATCAGAAACTCCGACCCCTTCTAGCTCTCCATCTCTGCCAGGTAGCTCTTGTCTCCCAGATTTCAGGAGTGCTGTTCTTGTACCTCAGATCTGTGTCTCTATTAATAGACATCTCAGCTGTACTGCAGACAGAAAGAAGGGCAGAGGGGAGGAACATGATGATGCATCAGATGCAATTACATGCTTCAACCAGCTTTCTTTTTCAGAGAATATCCTCAATTATTTGGTACATTTTTATCTTCCTTCTCACTGGAATTAAGAGCCCATCTATTTGAGGGTGTATGCTGCAGGCTACACACAAGGAAGTCTAGTTTGCCCCCCTTTTAAGAGTCATTTAAAATATCCCAGCCATGCCCTGCTGTGAAAATCACTGGCCACTGCCATCATCACGTCAATTTGTCATTGTTAGTCAGATAACATTAGTTTTACAATTCTTACTGTACCAAAGAAGCTGCACATCAATGTTCTTTCCTACAAAAACATATCAGCAATAGGAGAACATAAGCATTAGTATAGTGGCATTATTTGGTATGGTTGACATAGAGTATGTTTTAGTTTCTTTGTGAAACTTATGTATGCTGTCTTCACTACAAGGCTGTCACCTCTCTGAGATCTCTGGAGATGGCATTTTCCTTATCTTGGTGACACCACAAAGATGCTAATGCACCTTCCAAAGAGTTTGGCTATAATCATGAATTCCAAGATGGTCGTAGGACATTTCTATTTCTAGAGAAGGCAGAAAACTACCAATGTATTTTCTGTCAGAACATCCTGAATTGTGTTGTGTATATATGTGTGTAAATATAATGTAAAATATAAATAGCTGCACACACAGATTCATAAATGTGATGAGTGTAAACCATAGCCCACATTGCCAAAAATACAAAAAATCGTTTTATTTAATTTATCAGTTCAAATTCCTTTGGCTACTAACCAAAATAAAGTTTAATTTATCAAACAGTTTAACTTCCATTTGTCAACCTCAGTCTCTGTGAGCATCTGCCTTCACCAAATGACCAGGGTTGCAAATGGTTTCAGAATCTTATAGAGTGGCAAGGTGTGAGGAGTTATAAGAAACTCCTCTCCCTGACCACTCACCACACAAGTTGCCATGGAGAATGGCCCCATCCCAGCATCGCTCCTTCCAGTCCAGATGCTGCCCACCATTCCTGAAGCTGCTTGGGAGCTGCAGCCTCATCAAAGTTGCCCGTCAGCCTAGCTGCTCCTCAGAACCTCCTTCTTTGGAGTCTTGTCACCTGCCAGCACCATCTTTCATCTCTGCCTTTTTCTCTTTTCCTGTCTGGATAAAACCTTCTTTTGACTAGAAATGGGAAAATTTTGTGGTTACCTTGGTTTCTGAAAAGGTTTTTTTTCTTTTTTTTTGGTCTATGCCCTGTATCTTCCCAACTGCGTTGGTGTTAGACTTTTAGAAATCAAAATAAAAAAGGATTGAGTGATATTAAGAAAACAGGTGACTGGAAGCTCCTAGCATGCCTGCCTGGACCACAACAAAAAACCAAAGCATGGAGAAAACAATACCAATTCCGATGGAGTGTTTGCAGCAGAGTGTTAGAGCACAGTGCGTGGAGATATACAACAGCCTTGCAAAGAAGAGAATTCATCACACAGCATCTGCATGCTGTCCCATAGAGTCAGCCCTGAACAAAAAGGGCTCCACTAAGGGAGGAACAGTAAGCAGCAGACACTCAGAAGTTGCCCTCCTAACACGGTCAACTGAGATATTTGCTACTGGAGAACCCTGAGGCCTTCATAGGCCTTGATACCAGTTTGGGGAGGCGCCAGGTTACCACACTGCCCTATTGCCACAGAGAAAGAATCCAGACCATTCTGTACCTCCCCCACCCTGGCTCTTGCTGCAATAAAGCCATTTGATAACCTTCCCACTCAGTGCCCTGTGAGCAACTGGGCAGCTTCTCTCAGCAGCTTGCTGAGAACTCAGCCTGCTGATCCAGAACTGTGAGTCATGCAGGAAGCTGCACTCGACTTCCCCCAGCACTGGGAAGCACCTAGGAGGCCCACCCGAACTGCCTTGGCCTATGAAGACCCCCAGGAGACCACTGGTTGAACTCATTTACCCTCCTGCTGCCCCAGAAACACCAAGCCAGCCCTGCTTATTCACACATGCCCTCAGAACATAGCCAGACAGCCTGTGCTTGGCAGCTTTTTCCACAGGGAGCGGATAACCAGCTCCATGTCTCCTCCAATGGCCCCACATCATCTGTGGAGAACTCAGCCACTGCCAGGCACCCTCTGTCAGCCCTCTGTTGTGGCCTACCCCTTGCGCAGGTCTCACTTGGATGGTCCCATCTTCACACAACCCACAGAAAATAGTGGTTGTTCTATATCTGCAAATAGGTATATCACACCCAGAGCTTACAACAAATTCATACCATTTGAAGAAGCTGCACCCTAGCTGGTCATGGAAACCCACAAGCCTTGAAGTCTAGGGCTCTGGGACACGACACTTGTAGATACTGCTCACATGGATCACAGTCGAAGAAGTTACACGAACAGTACAGCAAAACACCCAGCTGGAAATAACACCAATGTATCATGCATGATTAACACTATAAGATGAATCAGAATGTCATTTACTACAAAAGCTACCTCAAAAAGTTACAAGGGGCAATTGACTCACCAGATATACAAATACCAGTGCAGGCACAAAAATCATGAAAAATGAAGTAACATGACTGAGGAATATAATGACCATCTTACAAGAGACCTGAAAGTAAGGGAAGCCAGAGAATTGTCTGACAATTCTGAAGAATGCTTTTAAGAAAACCTCACAAGCAACAAGAAAATAGAGATAGATGATTCAATGAAATTAGAAAGATAAGAAATTCAACAATTAAAAAATCATTTTAAAAATCAATAAATTAAATTTAAAATATAGTTGAAATCCTCAACAGCAGGATTGATTGGGCATAAGAAAGATTTTCTGAACTTAAAGATAGATTTTTTTTTAAACAACCCAGTCAGATAACAAGAAAAAATTTTTAAAGAATGAAGAAAGCTTTTGAGATCCATGAGACATTATTAAATGAGAAAATGTGTGCATTGTATTTCAGAAAAAGAAGATCACACACACAGAAAAAGATATGGAAGGACGGGGATATAGCTCAATGGCATCGCACCTGCCTAGCTAGCATGAGGTTGTAAGTTTAATCCCTCGTATGAAAAAACAAAAGTTATGGAAAATCTATTCAACACAGACTTCTATGCAGAAACATTACAGGGCAGAAAGAAACACTAAAGAGAAAAAAAAATAATGTAAACTACAGATCCGGTACTCAGCAAAGATGTTCTTCAAAAATAAATATGAGATAAAGACTTTCCAAAACAAGCAAAGACAAGAACCCTACAAAACAGCCCTTCAAGAAAAGTTTAAAGGACACCTATACTAAAAGCAAACTGATAAATACTATCAAACAAACATGCAAAATTCAACACTAAATCAATTACACAAAAGAGTAAGAGAAGAGAATCAAATTCTCTCAATATAAAACCCCCAAAAGATATACAAAACAATCCCTAAAAATTCAGAAGAAACAGAAGCTTTACTGTAAGTGATTTATATCCACCCAATTAAAACAGATAGATTGTCCAAATGAATTTTTAAAAGACTAAAGTCAGCAATATTCTGCCTCTAAGAAAGTCACCCCATCAATAAAGCCATACAAACAAGAGCAAAGAAATGGAAAAAAGATAAAACAGGTAGGCAAAAACAAAGGTTGAACAGCAGTAGCTATGCTTTTTTTTTTCAGATAAAATAGACGTTGAATTTTAAAAAACTATTTTAAAAGGGTCAAAATATGCCTATAGAATGATAAAATATTCAACACAATTTTAACATTGTATTAACATACATTGGCATAACAATTGTTAATATTGTATATACATAACACTGAAGTACTTAGTTTATGAAGGAAACATTTTCAAATCTAAAAAGAGAGAGAGAAAGAGATAAGCTTAAATACAGTAACATCTAAGGACATCAATATGCCACTTTCATTCATGGAGAGATTGTCCAGACCAAAATCAATAAAGAAAGATGAGAGTGAAATTCAACTCCAGGCAAAAGGAGCCTAATTTATAGAATATTCCATCTAACAACTGCAGAACATATATTTTTCTTATCACCACACAAAACATTACCCTGAAGAGACCATACATTAGACCACAACATATTAAAAAATTATCAACAAATTAAAAAAGTGAAATCATACCATGTATCTTCTCTAACAGCAATAGAATAAAACTATAAAAAAGAATTCAACAATAAGAGAACTTTAGAAATTATATCAATACATGCACATTGTAAAGCATTCTCTGAAACAACTAGTGTATAAATGGAGAAAGAAATAGGAAAATTTAAAAATTTCTTGAAAAAAAGAAAATGAAAAGATAACATATCAGAGATAGTCAACTTAGAATTCAACATAATACAGTGTGGGGAGCCCCGAACAGAGGGAGATGAATTCTCTCATCCCAAGAAGAAACTAAGGTGAGAAGAACCAATCAAACATACAGTCCCGGTGCTATTATTGGAACAGCTAAAGGTTCAGTGCTCCCACCGCAGAGGGCGACTTGCTGACCATCCGAGGTCCCACAGCTTCGACTCACTGGAGGTGCAGTCACACTGAGGTCAGGGGTCGGCGAGCCAAATGGAAATCTGAGCTGGTGCAGAGCCTGCATCAACCTGTGGTGAGTGACGGGAGTGGTGCCATTCCACAGAAAGGGGGGCTTTGGAGGACGACATCCTGGGACCAGGCAGGACTGGCAAGTACAAGGGGCAGCAGTGACTTCAGTCAGTTGTTCCCTTCCTGAACAGGTGGAGTGAGCTAGGCCTGGGTCACACAACCTTGCTGAGACACATTAGGTTATCCAAAATCAAGGCCCTACATTGGTGGCACACACTAACCACACTATCCTAGTGAAGTCTCAGAAGTTTGACTGGCTGGAGGGGAGGCAGCGCAAAGTAATATTGTGCAGGCCACAGTAGCTTGGCTAACCTTGAGGGGAGGGACCAGCATGCCCCTGTTTGTGACTCATTAGCACACTGCAGTTGAAAGGGTCATCTAACCAGTGTGCTTCAGAAGAATTGTAACCAACAAAGAAAGAAACTGGGGCCTCCTGGAAGATGCAAATAAGATGGGAAGAGGAAGCAACAACAAAAAGTCCCCAGGTCCCAACCCTGAGAACATTGACCCAGAACAAGTAAATATAAAGGAAAATGAGAACAGCAAACATGCAATATCAGACATGGCACCAGTGGACATAAAGAGATATCTTCAGGAACTCATAGACTAGTTCAAAAGTGAAATATTTAGCCAAGTAAAGCAAGATATAAAAGATTAATAAACGAGATGGTAAGCACCCCTCAAGAGACATAGACAGAAGAAGGGAGGAACTCAAACAAAGGAGAGAACCATTTGATGAAGAATATAAAGAAAATATAGAATACATGAAGTAGATTCAAAGAAATTACCAGGAAATTAAAAACTCTATGGAAAGATGGCAAACCAGCTTGACAGAAACTAAGGATAGATTATCCAAACTGGAGGACAGTTTTGCAATGTGGGATTATGAAAGGAAAAACTTTTTAAAAATAACAAGGAAATAAGCAGTAACAATACAAAGGCTAGAAGATGACAAGAGGATATACAACTTGAGAATAAAGAATGTGAATGAAGAAGCAGGGGTACAAACAAAGGAACTACAAAGGCTATTCACAGAAATAATTAAGGAAAACTTACCAAACATAGGAAAAGGAAATGATATTCTTATGTATGAGGCATACAGAACTCCAGCCACCTAAAACCAAAACAGAGCCACACCCAGACATATAATAATCAAGATCCCAGAAATTCAATATAAGAACAGAATGTTAAAAGCTGTTAGAGACAAGAAACAGATCACCTATAAAAGAAGGCCCATCAACAACATGGCGGATAGACAGCAGCAGCTACAGAGGCTCTCTGAGACACCCCGCTTAAAATCCAGGAAGGGTGTGGTACGAGGAGTCCTAAGCAAGGGGAGATACACCCTGCTGACCCAGGAATGAACTAAGCTAAGAGAAACCAACTGGAAATCCAATCCTGGTACTATAACAGGAACAGATAAAATCTCAGCGCGGAAGCTAGAACCCACGCCACTGAAAGCCATGATTTGAATTTCTTGCTGCCACTGCTGCGTCCAAATCTGCAGGGCAGGGAGAGAGACGCGCGAAAGCTCTGAGAGCAGGAATCTGCGAACAGAGTTGAGAGCGGGACTAGCAGGGAGCCCTACATCAACTTGTGGTGAGTGAGCGGAATTGGGGACCCTTTCATAGAATAGGAGGCTCCAGCAAAGGACATACTGGGACCAGGCAGACTTGCCAGAACAGGGCGCTGCAGTGACATTAGTAGCATATTCCCCTCTCAAGCGGGATTGGTGGGGAGTGCCTGGCCTGCGTGACGCCGCTGACTAAGACCCAGTAGGCTAGCCCAAACCAGGTCCCAGCACCTGGAGGTGAACCCTAGCAGTGAGGTCTTTGGTAGGTTGACCTGGAGGGGCCAGCCCAGCAGAGTCTGCCCAGGTCTGTGTCTCCCTAGTACACTGTAGTTGACAGGAACACCTAGCCAGTGCAATTCAAACAAACTATAATGGAAAAAGAGAAAAAAATTGGGCCCCCTACATTCACTTGTATTGAAGGAACAAAAAATATGGGAAGAGGAAGCAACAAGAAAGGGTTCTCAGTGCCAAATCCTGAGAACACTGATCCAGGAAAGAGAAATGCAAAGGAAGACAGAAAACATGCAGTATCAGACACAGCACCAATAGACATGAAGCGATATCTCCAGAGCCTCATAGACGAGTTTAAAAATGAAGTATTTAATTGAAATTAAGCAAGGTATAAGTAGAATAGTTAGAGAAATGCTAAGCACCACCCAAGAAAAAACAGATGGTGGAATGGAAAAACAGAAAAAAAGGGGAGAATTGTTTGATAGAGAAAACATAGAATACGTGAAGCAGGTTCAAAGAGACTACCAGGAAACTAAAAACTCTATTGAAAGCTGGCATAGCAGCTTGAAAGAAACTAAGGATAGATTATCTGAATTGGAGGGCAGATTTGTAATAAGGGAACATGAAATGAAAAACTTCTTTAAAATAACAGAAAAACAAACAGCAATAATACAAAGGCTAGAAGATGATAAGAGGATCTATAACTTAAGAATTAAGAACATAAAAGAAGAAGTAGGGACACAAACAAATGGACTACAAAAGCTATTCACAGAAATAATCCAAGAGAATTTCCCTAATTTAGAAAAAGGTAAAGATACTCAGATGTATGAGGGATACAGGACCCCAGCCACCTACAACCCAAACAGAGCTACATCCAGGCATATGATAATGCAAAATTCCAGAAATCCAATATAAGAACAGAATACTAAAAGCCATCAGAGACAAGAAACAGATTACTTACAAGGGAACACCCATCAGAATTACAGCAGACTTCTCGGCACAAACCATCAAATCACGAAGAGCATGGGGGGAAATAATTCAAGCTTTGAAAGATAACAACCTCCAGCCAAGATTGATATATTCTGCACAACTGTCCCTAGAAATTGATGGAAAAACAAAGTGCTTCCAGGATAAAGAGGAACTAGGGGAATTCGTAACCACCAATTCAACTCTACAGAGAATACTGCAGGATATTCTAAAAAAGGAAAATACCAAGACTTCAGAAACAGTGGCAGAGAGGCCACAATGAATGGAGCAGAAAGCGAAATGAAGAAGACAAACTGACAACAAACAACAGAAAAAGAGCTCAACAAAAATGAGGCAGAGAAGATTGGATGGTATGAACAGCTATTTTGGAGAAAACAAGACATCATAATAGCTAGTGCTGATTCAGTATCATCTTGCTTTGAAGTCCCATCAAGCTTTTATTCTTCTGTCTCCATCGGTCTTAACAGTTTCTATCTTCTTAGATTTTATTATGTGATAATATAAGCAAAAACTTTTATAGACGAGATTATACAGAAACCATTGTTCTTTTTCTGATAGGTGGTTCTAAATACCCTGTAATACTGACATTCTCTTGAATGGTTTTACATTGTCTTGATATGTTTAGTGCTTCAGTATACGAAGTTATATGCAAAGATTTCAAGGAAAGAGACACTATGGTAACTACTTTTATGTCAGGATATCTTGTGGTGAAACACTATTTTGCTTAAATGGTTATGCTTTGACCTGTGCTGTTTTGTTGTTATGCCCTCTTTTATCTCAGTCTCCTTTTTTTAATTATTTACTTTTTATTTTTATCTTTTTAATTAAGGGAAAAATAAAAAATAGCAGGATACATTATAGTAACCCACTTTGATTTCCTATTAACTTGATTTGAAACCCTGTATAGCCCTCACCATCTTGCTTTGACTGATTTTCCTCTATTCTGCTTTGCTTGATAGTACCAAGTTCGAAAGTATAGGCAAAACTGTAAAGACAATAAGATTCATTATGACACCCATTTTGGTTGACTATTATCTTCTTTTAAAGTCCTGTAATGTCTCCAGTGTTTTGGTTTTATTCTTTGTTGTTTTGTTCAATTTTATAATAACTGATGATATAGGCAATTCTTTTTAAGATAGCAAGAAGCCGTATGGTAACCACTGTTGATCACCTTGTATTTTGTTTTTACATTATGTATTAAGTCCATCCTTTTGATTTGACTGACTCTGTTCTGTTATGTCACATTTGGTTTTAGTCTCTTCAAAAAAAGTAATAAGAACTGTGGGAGTAAAAAAAAAACCCAAAATGTGTAATTGTCATTGTACAAAAGAAAGGAAAAGAAAGTATTCTAAAGAATATAACTACATGTATATTTAAGTGTATAAGATAGATAACCATATTACTGAGTTTTGTTGGATCATTGAACAAAACTGTTTCCAGTCTCACTATTTGAAAGTCTACTTTATATGCTTTAATTTTGTAGCTTGAACAACTATTTCTAAGATAACAATGTATAATCTATTAACTAGTGATCTCCTACTGTTTATTTTTTCTGAAATTTTGTATAACTTGTACCTTTTTGGGTTTTTTTTTTCTTTTTCTCCTTAAATAAAAAAAAAAAAAAAGGAAGCCCCATCAGAATAACGGCAGACTTCTCGACACAAACCATCAAGTTAAGAAGACCCTGGAATGAAATATTCCAAGCCCTAAAAGAAAATAACCTCCAACCCAGATTGATATACCCCGATACACTGTCTCTAGAATTAATGGAGAAACAACACGCTTCCAAGACTAAGAGGAACTTGGGAAATTCGCAACCACCAATCCAACTCTACAGAAAATACTGTAGCACATTCGAGAGAGAGAGAAAAGTACTAGGATTCCAGGAACAGTGGCAGAGAGGCCTCAATGAATGAAGCAGAAAACAGAATGAAGAAGACAAGCAGACAACTGATGGCAAAAAAAGAGCATAACTGAAATGAGGCAGAGAAGGTTGGTTATAATCTCTAATACAGATGGCCTTGATACACTAAATTAAATTAAAAAAGAAGGACACATGGAGTAGATCAGGAGGCAGGGTCCACAAAGATTCTATTTATAGAAAATGTAATTAACATGAAAAAGAGTACATGGACTGAAAATCAAATATGAGAAAACAATGCTCTATGTGACAGAGAAACAGAGAGCAATAGGGGCAACTAGGCCAGTATTTGTGGATAGGTTGGAAAGACAGGCTTTAGTAGGTAAAGGAATGTAACTAGAGATCAAGTCCAGGAGAGAGAAGGTTTGGAAACACTTAGGTAAATAGCAGGTTGCCCCCCACCCCAGTTTAAAACCAAGGGTCTTGCTGAGACCCAAAAATGCACAGTGTACCCTGGGGAAGTGAAAGGGGAGGGAGAGTCTTAAAAAAGGTGGCAGAAGATATTGTTAATAGTGTGTCCGGATTTAAAACTCACACTACTCGCACAACTCTGCTTAGATAGATTTTATTCTTTTTTTGATAGATTTTATTCTGTCCCAATTGTCTACTTGCATTAGATTTGAGGGCACAGATAGCTATCCCCAAAACATCAGGATATAGCACAGCACAGTAATCATCTTTAATTTCCTGTTATCTTACTCTAGAGCCCTGTATGACTTATACTGTTTTATCATGACTGATCTTACTTAAATCTGGTTTTTTGATTGCTGTTTGGTATTGACAGATTTTATTCAAAACTGATATGATTGTTAGTATCAAGTCTGAGAGTATAGGCAACTACACCGAACATGACAAGACTCTACAATACACATTCTGATTTGATAACTGCCTGCTTTTGAAGTTTTATACTATATAAAAAGTTGTGTTTTTATTAATACTGTTATGTTCTGATATATTCAATTATACTATGTCTGATGATATAGCATATTCTATTAAAGATAACAAGAGACAACAGAGAAACTATGGTAGAACTCCTTGTAACAATGGTCTTCTATGTCTTTTTCATTTCATGTGTTTATAGAAATATGTTTTGTTTGGTCTTGTTTTGTTTTTCCATCTAAGATAGAAAGGATAGAAATGTATGTTAATAGTCATGCATGTAAAGAATCTATAAACAGTTTATGAGAACTGATCTTATGACACATGATGAAATGAACAGATACTTTGAAGAAAAAGTACCCAGTGCTGATCCTGGAGTGTCATAATGTGAAACCCAGAAATAGTACTATTCTTTGTTCAGAGTGATATTAGCCTGCTTGGGTTTGCTCATTCTCAACATAATTGATGATATGGATAACTGTATGCATGTTTAAGTGTGTAGGACTGATAACCATATTTCTAAGTTTTTGTTGGATAGTTGAAAAGAACTGGTTGCAATCTCATTGTTTGAATCCCCACTTTATAAGCTCCACTTTAGTATCTTGAATAACTATTTGTAAGAGGACAATCTGTAATGATCAACTAGTCATTTCTTACTATTTATTTTTTTCTTTGAAAGTATGTATTATTTCTACCATTTTTTCTGTTTTGTTTAGTCTTTCTTTAAATAATTTTTTTTAAAAAAAGACACTACACTATCCAGTGCTGATCCCAGAGTGTCGTGATGTGAAATCCAGCAATATTATTATTCTTTGTTCAGAATGACTTTAGACTGCTTTAGTTTGTTTAATCCCAACATAAATGAAGATATGGATAACTGCATGTATGTTTAAGTGCATAGGATTGACAACCATATTACTAAGTTTTTGCTGGATAGTTGAACAGACTGTTTGCAGTCTTGCTTTTTGAATTCCCACTTTATATGTTCCACTTTGTATCTTGAACAACTATTTGTAAAAGGACAGTATGTAAATATTAACTAATGATTTCTTACTGTTTACTTTTTCTCTGAATGTATGTATTATTTCTACCCATTTTCTGTTTTGTTTAGTCTTTCTTTAAATAAAATTTTTAAAAGATAACATCAAAAACTATGACGCAGCAAAAGCAGTAGTAATATAGGAGTTTATATAACGTTACCTGCATTGAAAAAAATAGATTTGGAACAAACAATCTACCAGTGCAACACAAAGTATTAAAAAAGCAAGAACAGAGTAAATTCAAAATTAGTGGAAAGTAAGAAATAATAAAAATTAGAGCAGAAGTAAATGAAATAAAGACTACAAAAATACAAAAGGTCAATTTTGTATTAAGGGTTGGTTTTCTTATTTATTTATGTATGTATTTATTTATTTATTTTTGTATCGGGGATCAAACTTATGACCTATGCTTGCTAGAAGTGTTAGTTTTCTGAAAAAGTAAAACTGACAAATGTTTAACCAAACTGACCAAGAAGATCTAAATTTTAAAAATTAGCAATTGCTAATGATAATACAGAAATAACAAAGAATCATTAAAGACTGTTGTGAATAACTACATACCAACAAATTAGAAAATCTAAATGAAATGGATAAGTTTATTGGCCGCATATAACACCAAAATTGAACTGTAAGGAGGGGAAGAGAGTTGAAGAGAAGAAAGGGGAATAGGAAAAAAGAGGAGCTAAGATATAACACATACAGGTGCAAATTACTTATGATGAATATGATCATTATACATATCTACATTGTACCAATAAACTTAATTATATAAAAATTGAACTGTCAGGGCAAAGCAAAGATATTGAATCAGTAACTAAAAGCCTAACAAAGGAAAGTCTGGTGCCAGAAGACTTCACTATTGAATTTTACCAAGCCTCTAAGGAAGAACTAATGCCAACTCTTCTAAAATTATTTCAGTGTATAGGAAGGCAAGCAGCTCTTTCAAAATCATTCTAGAAGGACAGCATCCCTTGATACTAAAATCAGACAAGGACACAATAGAACTGAAGATCCCATATCCTTGATGAGCATAGATGCTGAAATTTTCAATAAAATGTTAAGAAATCAATGTCAACCACACATAAAAAATATTGTGCAACATGATCCAGTGGTATTTATCCCAAGGATTTAAAGATTGTTCAACATACACAAATAGGTAAATATAGGCCACTGCATCAGCAGAATGAAGGATAAAAGCTGTAAGATCATCTCAGTGGATGCATAAAAATAATTCAGTAGGATTTCACATCACTTCAAGTCAAAAGAAAAAAAAACTTTAAAAATTAGGCATGGTACCTCAGCAATGTAACTGATATGTATGATGTACAGCCTATGTTATAGGGAATAAAGAAAAGCTGAAATCATTTACTCTAAAATCAAGAACAAGACAAATATGTCTAGTTTCACCACTCTGACTAAATATTGTACTGGGAATCTTAGAAGAGTATGATGTGATAAATGAAGAATGTCAAATTAGTAAAAGAAGAAATCAAATTATCTGTTTGCATGTGGCATGATTTTCTGTATAGAAAAGCCTGAAGACTCCACCAAAAACTGTTAGAAGTGACCAATGAAGTTAGTAATTCAATAATGCAGGATACAGCATCAACATACAAAACATCAATACCTTTTTATTCACTAATAACAAAACTACTGAGAAAAAAACCAGGAAAGCAATCCCATTAATAAATAAATATAAAAACTACTAGTAATGTATTTAATTAAGAAAATGAATGATCTCTGTAATGAAAACTACAAAACACTAATAAAAGAAATTGAAGGGAGCCCCAAAACATTAACAGATGTCACATGTTTATGAGTTGGAAGGATTAATATTATCAAAATGTGCATACTTCTCAAAGTAATCTACAGATTCATTGCAATTCTTAAGAAAATATCAATGACGTTCTTCAAAGTATCAGAAAAGCACTCCAGTACATTGTAAATAACCACAAAATACTCTGAGTCTCTGAAATAATCCTTGGCAAAAAGAACAAAGCTGGAATTATTTAAATACCTGACTTCAAAACATACTACAAAGTGGTAGTAATCAAAGCAGCATGCTACTGGCATAAAAACAAACACACACACCAATGAACAGAAAGACAGACCCAGAAAAAAAATCTATATATTTACAGATTCTCAACAAAGGCAGAATGAATATACACTGTAGAAAGGAAATTCTCTTTGATAAATGGTGCTGGAAGACTTAAACATTCTAGTTACAGATGTCTTACCATAGACAAAAAGAGTCAACTCAAACTGTATCAAAGGGCTGTAGGTGTGAGGTCATGAGTTCAATCTCTGATTTAAAAAAAAAAACAGGATCAAAATCTTACTACTAGAATAAAATGTAGAGGAATTTCATATTTCTGGCTATCTGGGCAAGGATTTTACATATTTGACCCAAAAAGCACAGGCAATAAAAGCAAATACTGGCAAATAGGATTTCATCAAATAGAAAAGCTTCTATATAGCTGTAGAAATAAAAGAGTGAAGAGACACCAATAGAATGAGACAAAGTATTTGCAAAGTGTTCATCTGACCAGGGACTCAATAAAGAGGAAAGCTGACAGTGTCATTGTTGTCATCCTGGACAATGCCATTCAGGTGACAGCAGGTGAATGACGGAACAGACATTTCTCAAAAGAAATATACAAATGACCCAAAATGCTAAAATCAGTGCTGTGTGGCTAATCATCAGAAAAAAAGCAAATCAAAGCTATGATGAGAGATTGTCTCACCCCAGTAGAATGGCTACTAGCAAAAAAATTTTTAAAAGAAACAAATGCTGGCTACAGGGAAAGAGCAGCGGTCCTGTGTAGCTGGTGGGAATGTGAATTAGAAGAGCCGCCATGAGAAACAACGTGGAATTTCCTCAGAAAACGAGAACTGGAGCTACCAGATGACCCAGCAATCACACTGCAGAGCTTATAGCCAAAGAAATTGAATTTAGCGCATCAAAGAGGCGTCTGCAGCCCCGGGCTCACTGCTGGGTAATTCACAACAGAAAGCTACGAAATCAACTTAGGTGTCCATCAATGAGTGAGTGTATAAAGAAAAATTGGGTATTTATACACAACAGGATGCTATCCAGTCATAAAAGGAATTATAGCCTACCCTTTGCAGCAAAAAGGGTGAAACTAGCTGACACGTGAGGGGAGACAACCCAGTACAGAGAGACAAATAGCACGTTCTTACTCAGTGTAGAAGCTAAAACCTTGATCTCAAAGAAATAGAGAACAGAGTGGCAGTTACCAGAGCAGAGAAAGATGTGGGGGCGGGAGGGGGGAAAGGGAAGGTCAGTAGGAACAGATGGGAGAAGGAGTGACTTCTGATAATCTACAGCAAAGTAGTGTTAACTGTAGATGATGACAATTTATTATCTCAAAACAGCTGTACAGAAGATTTGGAATATCAAAACAGAAAGAAATTATATATGTCTAAGGTGATAAATATGCCAGTCATCTTAATCTGATCATTATACATTGCATGTGTGTGTTAGAGTATAACACTTTATCTCATAAACATATTCAATTTACTGTGCATCAATTAAAATAGAAATATAAAAGATCTAAGATAAAAACTCACGGGTTATTTCTGTTTTATATTTTTACATACTTATCCTCTCGGGCAACAATCCAATGTCAATGCACCGAGTTATTACAAGTGATAGAGAGAAAAGATCAAAGGTTATTATGTCAAAAATACCCACCTGACATAGGCCCTGTGTAAGGAGAGAGACAGAGAGAGAGAGACAGGGAGAGAGAGAGAGAGAAAGAGACAGAGATAAATAGAGAGAGACAGACGGAGACAGACAGAGACAGAGACAGAGACAGAGAAAGAAAGACAGACAGAAAGAAAAGAAAAAATTATGAATCATCTTAGCCAAAGTTAGCATTCGTTGTATCAGAAGAAAGTTTTATAAACTATAGGCTTTGTTTCTGTGAATATCTTTGACATCTACTTTATCTTCATAAATAGAAAAAAAATAAAATACTAAAGAAATATAAATTTTGATTCTTGTCCCCAAATCGTCTTAATTGAACAGAGATTTAGGGCTTATAAAGTACACAAAAAAGAAACAAACAGGAAATTACAGCAGGGTAACCTATAAAGGAGAGTTGTGGGTGTGATTCCAACAGCCCATGGTGATGGTGAGCAGGGAGGCTCATGATAATTAACGCTGGTAAATTGCTTCCCATTTTACTTGCATGTATAATTTAATTTGATACAATAACTTTTCAAAGTGTGGTGTGATTATTATCTGCATTTTACAGATGAGAAAAAGTATAATGCTGGAATTAAGTAATTTCTCTAAATTTACACAATTGGTCACTGGGAATTACAGTGGAAGTGGTTCCTGTGAAGAATCTGCCCAAATTATAGGGTCCAAAATGAAAATGAAAGAGAGGGTACACAAGCGTACTACACAGAGATGTACTTTACATTATTGAATTTTTGTGAAAAGCTCAAGATCGGTAATTATATTCCATAATATAGGGACCCTAGGTCCAACTTAATCAGCATCTCTGAGGGGAGTTGCAGGGCCGGTGTATTTGAAAGCTCTTGGGTGATTCCAAATTGGCAGCCAGGTTTGGGAAGCACTGGTTTTTGTTGCTGCAGCTGTAGCTTCATAAGCAAAGGAAAAAAGGAGAACATAAAATGTGACAGAGGGAGAGAAAAGAAAACCAGAGGAGCCAAGGGGAGATGCGGGTTGAAGAGGGTAGGTATTCAGAGCTAAGGGAAAATTTACCTCCGTAAAACATGTTCTGTTCAGCATTTTGTCTTAAAATCTTTCAAGAAGGTACAGAGGGATTTATCCCTCGCATGTCAACAGTGAGACACTCTGCTTAATTTTCAAATGCTTTTTATAAAGAGTTTTATTCTAGGAAATACAATGTAATGTTTTTGCATATGTAAAAATAGTAATTATATTTAATTCATAACTATATCGGTATCACAAGAATAATTTGATCTTACCCAGAGCTCTTTTCATTTCTGACGCATTAAAAATAGCTTATCTTAAAAACAAAGAAAAAATAACTTTGAAAAGTCATACAGCATCTTAGCATAGGACACAGTGAGGGATCAATGTTATTATCTTTTTGTTAACATTTCCAGAAGTAACCAAATTTACAATAAATTTATTCAAGTTATTTAATATTTCAAACATCTTCCAGCCCCTGGGAGGTCTCTGTTTCTCTAAAACACAAAAGTTCAATTTTTGAGATGGTCAGAACAATATGGTATTTATTTTCCATAAAATTTATGAGCTAGAACCAAACAAGTGGTTCTGCCAGCTTCTTAACCGATATTTTAAAGCAGACTTTTGATTACCAGCACAGCAGGTGTTATGATTCATTGGTCTCCCAAGCAGCTGAACAGAATAACGCTCTCAATACCGCATATAGATTGCGTTTCTGAGTAGAGGTTACATTTCCTCGTATTCTTACCATACTTAGAAATACTGGACTGCTGAATGTTTGCCAGTTTGGTGAAATACAAGTACACATGAGGATGGTAAACCATGAACGAGAGGAGAAGGTAAACTTCCATTATTAGGAGGATAGAGAAATTATAAATTCATAGAATGTCACACGAAGTTAAATTATATACGACTCTACCAGGCCAATAAATCAAAATACTTGACCTAATGTTAACCCACAAAGCAACTTGTAAAAAAGGATACATACAATGTGATTCCATTTTGAAGCATTTTTTAAATTTTTATTTAAAGAAAAACTAAACAAAACAGAAAATAATACATATGTTCAGAGAAAAAAATAAACAGTAAGAAATCACTAGCTGATGGTTACATATTGTCGTTTTACAAATACTTGTTCAAGATACAAAAATGGAACATGTAAAGTGGGAATTCAAACAGCGAGACTAGAAACAGTTCTGTTCAACTGCCCAACAAAAACTTAGTAACATGGTTGTCAATTCTATACACTTAAACATACATGCAGTTATCCATATCTTCATTTATGTTGAAATTAAACAAACTACAGCAGGTTAAAATCATTCTGAACAAAGAATAATAGTATTGCTGGATTTCACATCATGACACTCCAGGATCAGCACTGGGTACTGTAGTGTCTCTTTTTTTAAAAATTTAATTTAAAGAAAGACTACACAAAACAGAAAACAGGTAGAAATAATAGAAAATTTCAAAGAAAAAAATAAACAGTAAGAAATCACTAGTTGATGGTTACAGATTGTCTTCTTACAAATAGTTATTCAAGATACTAAAGTGGAGCATACAAAGTGGGGATTCAAACAGTGAGATTGCAACCAGCTCTATTCAACTATCCAACAAAAACTTAGAAATATGGTTACCAATCCTATGCACTGGAACATATATGCTGTTATCCATATCTTCAATTATGTTGAGATTGAATAAACCCTAGCAGGTTAATATCACTCTAAACAAAGAATAATACTATTGCTGGGTTTCACATTATGACACTCCAGGATCAGCACTGGGTATTTGAGTGTCTCTTTTTCTTCAAAGTATCTGTTCATTTCATCATGTGTCATATGATCAGTTCTCATAAACCGTTTATAGATTCTACACATGCATGAGTCTTAACATGTATTTCTATCCTTTCTATATTAGAGGGAGAAACAAAACATAGCAAGGCAAAACAAAACATATTCCTATAAACGCATAAAATGAAATAAACATATAAGAACAATGTACAAAGAGTTCTACCATGGTTCCTGTGTTGTCTCTTGTTATCTCAATAGAATTGGCTATATCATCAGACATAGTATAACTGAATATATCAGTACATAACAGTATTAATAAAAACACAACTTTGTATAAAGTATAGAACTTCAAAAACCAGCAGTTATCATACCAGAATATGTATCATAGAGTCTTGTCATCTTAGTGTAGTTGCCTATACTCTCAGACTTGATACTATCAATAATATCAGTTTTGAATAAAATTTTCTCTGCCTCATTTCTGTTATGCTCTTTTTTTGCATCAGTTGTCTGCTTGTCTTCTTCATTCTGTTTTCTGCTCCATTCATTGAGGCCTCTCTGCCACTGTTCCTGGAATCCTAGTACTTTTCTCTCTCTCTAGAATGCCCTGCAGTATTCTCTGTAGAGTTGGATTGGTGGTTGTGAATTCCCCAAGTTCCTCTTTGTCTTGGAAGCATCTTGTTTTTCCATTAATTTCTAGAGACTGTTTAGCAGAGTATATCAATCTGGGATGGAGGTTATTTTCTTTCAGGGCTTGGAATATTTCATTCCAGGCTCTTCTTGACTTGATAGTTTGTGTTGAGAAGTCTGCCGTTATTCTGATGGGCCTTCCTTTATAGGTGATCTGTTTCTTGCCTCTAATAGCTTTTTATATTCTGTTCTTATATTGAATTTCTGGGATCTTGATTTTATATGCCTGAGTGTAGCTCTGTTTTGGTTGTAGGTGGCTGGAGTTCTGCATGCCTCATATAGCAGAATATCATTTCCTTTTCCTATGTTTGTTCCCAAACTTCCATTTTCCTTAATTATTTCTGTGAATAACCTTTGTAGTTCCATTGTTTGTACCCCTGCTTATTCATTCACATTCTTTATTCTCAAGTTATAGATTCTTTTGTCGTCGTCTAGCCTTTGTATTGTTACTGCTTGTTTCCTTGTTATTTTTAAAAAGTTTTCCCTTTCATACTCCCACATTGCAAAATTGTCCTCCAGTTTGGATAATCTATCCTTAGTTTCTGTCAAGCTGATTTACCTTCTTTCCATAGAGTTTTTAATTTCTTGGTGATCTCTTTGAATCTGTTTCATGTATTCTGTATTTTTTATATTCTTCACCAAATGGTTCTTGCCTTTGAGTACCTCCCTTCTTCTGTCTGTGCTTGAGGGGTGCTTAATATCTCTTTTATTAATCTTCTTATATCTTGCTTTATTTGGCTAAATATTTCACTTTTGAACTCATCTATGAGGTCCTGAATATATCTCTTTATGTCCACTGGTGCTGTGTTTGATATTGCATGTTTGCTGTTCTCATTATCCTTTGTATTTATTTGCCTGTCCTGGGTCAGTGTTCTCAGGTCTGGGGCCTGAGGATTTTTTGTTGTTGCTTCCTCTTCCCATTTTTTTGCTTCTTCCAGGAGGCCCTAGTTTCTTTCTTTGTTGGTACAATTCTTCTGAAGTGTGCTGGCTAAATGACCCTTCACACTGCAGTGTGCTAGTGAGTTGCAGACAGGGACAGCATATGCTGGCACCTCCCCTCCAGATCAGTCAAGCTGCTATGGCCTGCTCTATATTACTTTGCACCACCTCCCCTCCAGACCAGTCGAACTTCTGAGGCTTCACTGGGTTAGTGTGGTTAATGTGCGTCACCGCGACTTGATTTTGGATAACCTATTGGGTTTCAGGCAGGTCACCTGATGAGGGTCTAGCTCACTCCACCAATCCTGTTTGAGAAGGGGAAAATTGACTGAAGTCACTGCTGTGTCATGTACTTGCCAGACCTGCCCCGTCCCAGAATGTCATCCACCAGAGCCCCCCTATTTATGGAATGGCTCTGTATATATTCAAAGCTCGTTTTTTAATTGTTTAGAGAGTTATGAGTGTATTTTGACAGAAAAGATGAACAAAAAGGATTCTGTAGTAGCCTTAAAAAGTAGAGACACAAATAAATAGGACAAAGCCCTTCTCCTTCTCTTTATTCTTACTGAATAAAGCTCCAATCATGCAACAGTCAGAAGAAACAAAGTAAATATAAATATAATGACATGCAGTAATCTAAAAAACATGCTGCTGAATTTTAGCATAAAAACTAATGGTAAAACATAGGCGGAGATACATGCATCATCATGTCACGTACTTAAAAGCATAAACAAAAGAAACATTCACTATCAGATTCGTTGGACTAAACAGGTTTGAGACTTTCTGTCTCATCACAACTAAAAATAGGGCCTAATACATAAAACACTAGGCACAAGTGCAATGATTCTTTAAAGAAAGGAGATAAAAGTCATAAGCCCTACAATCAAAAGAGGCCTAAACACACTCCCCAGGTCAAGATGTGAAGAGAAAGACAATCTCTCTCAATTGAAGACTTTAAAACAGCTATTATAAATATGTTCAAAGTGGTTTTAAAAAGATCACAAGGTAGGTTTAGACCTTGCAAAAGAAAAGATTGACACACTTAAAAAAATAGCAGTAATAATTTTTGAATATAAAATAGAGATAAAAAGACCAAAGCCCCAGATACTTGTGGAACAACAGCAAGTTGTTTAATGTGTGTGTAAACAGGTCTTAAAAAGAGGGGGAAAGTAAAAGCATTCAAAAATACAGTGGCAGAACTTTTCCCAAAATTAAAGAAAGTGATAAAGTCACAAGATACTAAGACCCTGAATAATCCCAACCAAGAATGTTTTCAAAACTGTGTCGTGTAGTTTGTGATGTGGGCATTGGCCAGCACCCACTGCACACTGTGGTCCGTCGGCTGATGTGCTGTGTGTCTGCCCTCCTGAGTTGGTGGGAAGACAGGGAAACCAAGCCCTGGCCAAGTTCAAGGTGTGGGGGGCAATATCAGGAGCTGGTAGCGGAATTCACAAAAAGATCAAGAAGTGTAGAACTGGAACAGTACCAAGTTGAAGACCAGAGGGTGCAACATATAGCTTTATGGATGAGGGAAGATTAAATCACTGGGAGGTTCCCCTGAACTTCTTTAGTATCAGATGAATTTGTTCATTTCTAATCAGGCTGGGCACTTGTATGGCAATTTTTGGTCACAAGCATCCTAAAGGTCTCCCTGACTCCTCAGAGGAAGAGTTCTGAACAGTAGGCTTTGTGCCCTGTGTTCAAGACTCTGTTTGAATTTAATAAGTCAACAGAGTCTTTCTCTCTATGCACTGAAAGGGTGGTGTTAGCACTGTGTCCCTTCAATTTTACTATTCACTACTCAATATTATAATTCAACTTTACTATGTCTGTTCTTTTGGAACTTCTGATAACTATTAACAAATAGTTATCAATGAACAAATTACTTCTACTTGTACAAGTCCCCTGAGAGCATTTTATACCTGGGGGTTCTTGGAAAGGAGAAGAGTATGTTCCTTGTGTGTAGGACAGATTATTTTAAATAAAGAGAAGGGGAGCTAATCTGTGAACAGCCACAAGAAAAACGCTAGGAAGTTAAACCTTTACTGAGAATCTATATGTTAGAATTTAAAAACTGCAAGCTTACTTTTTTCATAATTTTCCTGATTTCAAAAGACTTCATTTCTCTATAAAGTATGTGTAAAAAACAATAAAAACAAGAGAAAAATAATCTATAATATCATTTCTTAAAGGTAAAATTACTAGAAATACTTTGGTTGAAGTTTAATTATGGAAAACAAACCAATATATAACAAAAGTGAGATTGCAATATTCAGGTGCAAACTAATATTCTCCAGTCATGAAAACTTTTTTCATTAATTCAGTACAATTTATTTTTCCCACAAAATTGAGATAACACACTGTATAGTATTTTAGCCCTATTTTTCTTTTCTTTTTTAAAAATTTTATTTAAAGTAAGACTAAACAAAACAGAAAATGGGTAGAAATAATACATATTTTCAAAGAAAAAATAAACAGTAAGAAATCACTAGTTGATGATTACAGATTGTCCTCATACAAATAGTTGTTCAAGATACAAAGTGAAACATACAAAGTGGGGATTCAAATAGCGAGACTGCAAACAGTTCTGTTCAACTATCCAACAAAAACTTAGTAATATTGTTGTCAATCCTATACACTTAAACATACATGCAGTTATCCATATCTTCATTTGTGTTGAGATTAAACAAACCAAAGCAGGCTAAAATTGCTCTGAATAAAGAATAATAGTACTGCTGGATTTCACATCATGACACTCCAGGATCAGCACTGGGTACTGTAGTGTCTCTTTTTCTTCAAAGTGTTTGTTCATTTCATCATGTGTTATAAAATCAGTTCTTGTAAACTGTTTATAGGTTTATGCATCTATGAGTCTTAATATGTATTTCTATCCTTTCTATATTAGAGGGAGAAACAAAACAAAGCAAGACAAAACAAAACATATTCGTATAAACACATGAAACGAAAAAGACATATAAAACCACTATATATGGAGTTCTACAATGGTTACTGTGTTGTCTCCTGTTATCTTCAATAGTATACTATACTATACAAGTATACTATATCATAGTATAGTATACTTGTATAGTATATTTGAATATAGTATAATTGAATATAGCAGTACATAACAATATTTATAATAACAAAACTTTGTAGATAGTGTAAAACTTCAAAAACAGTAATCAAACCAGAATGGGTATCGTAGTGAATCTTGTCATCTTCAGTGTAGTTACCTAGACTCTCAGATTTGATACCATCAACCATAATAGTTTTGAATAAAATCTGTTGATACCAAACCACAATCAAACAAATGAGATTTAACTAAGATCAGTCATGATAAAACAGTATAAGTTATACAGTAGCCCTGTTTTTCTTAATAATATAATCTCCATATTTTTCCACATGATTCAAAGATAATTATAAGATAATTTTGCTTTGGTTTTTACAATGGTTATATCGAATTTTTATTATAGTCATTAAGTATAGTAATACGTATCTTTGTTTCAATCATGGCTTTGATAAAAATGATTTGAGATTTCAGATAAATATGGCTGCCAGTTTGTGATTCATAATTTTTAACATGTTAGTTTTCCTTTGATTCCCAGTTTGTGTAAAGGTTTTACTCAATTATGCAGTCATTATTTACTTGTGAGTCATTCTGTCAAGTGATGCCAAAGAGAAATTTGATGGAATTCAGCGCTCGTTCCTGTTAAGCAGGTATCTTACAGGTCCATAGGAGAAGAAACCACAGGGCTCAGGACCCACATGTGGAACAGGAGATCTGCTCCCTGCACGGCAGAGGGAGATGAGGGAGAAGGAGGAGGTAGAGACGGCTGCAAAGCTTCGAGCTTGCCTTCCTGAGAAGCTGACGGCAGAAGCACAGAAGGAAGAGTAAGTTTGATGGGAAAAATAATGCGTTCAGGTGGACACTGAGTTCTAGGTATGTGGATGTTTATGTGGCGGTGCCACACTGGGTCTTCAAGAACAAGAAAGGACACACTAGACTTCACACCCACCTGCATAAGCAGTGCATCAAGATTGCAAGAGATCATAAGATGGCCAAGGAGGAGCACCGAGGGTGAGGAACACTGAATCTGAGGCACAAGAGTTGTTAAAAGGCTCTCGTTGACCTTTGAGTTCAACTTCTGAATCTTTAGATGCGGTTTGACAGACACAGGCTGATGGAGAAGATGGCTTGGTTGGGCTTTGGGGAGATGTAATAGAAAACAAATCGTTCTCTTAGAATAAAATAGAATGATAAGACCCGTGTGGGTCTCTGGGACAAGGAAAGGATGCACGCAGTCTTCCTTGGAGGCTCTTGATCTCTGCTACAGAGTGGGCAGTGGGAAGGTCTGTGGAGGGAAGGGCCTGAGGCCAAGACTGAGAGGTGAGGGAAGCTCAGCAACAACCCCTGTGATCAGAGGTGTGCAGGGAATTGCCTGGGAACAAAATAAGAAGCACTTTCTGGAAGCTCAGCACTGCACAGGGTAGCAGACGTTCAGTCGGTTTCCACCTCTTAACCTCCCACGGGAGGGTTCAGAAATCTGGGGCTTAGAAGAAAGAAAAGGAATCAAGAGTGACATGATGACGTACGATTCTTACCACCACCTTATCCGTAAAACACATTATTATACCTATTCTGCAGAGGAGGAAATAGAGACTTGACAAGGGTTATTGATTTGTCCAAGGTCACAGGGAAAGCAAGGAAAAGAGGCCAGATTTGATCAAAATGACCAGGTCCTTACTGGACACGCTGCTCCTGTCTGTCCTGTACTCTATTCCATGTTCTCTGTGCCGGGCCCTTTTACATGTGGTTTCTTCCCTAGTCCTCGAAATAACCTTGCCAGGTAGGTGTTAATGTTTTTGCCTCATAGTAGATGGCAAAAGAGGTTGCTATGGTTTGCATGTGTCTCCCAAAATTCAATCCACAAGGCAAAGGTTGGGAGTTGGAACTGGCTAAGAGGTGACCAGGTCACGCGGGCTCTTGCTTCATGAACAGGTTAACGCCACTGTCACAGAGTGGATTTGTGACACAGGTAGGTTCCTTCCTCTCCTGCTTCCTCGCTCTCTCAGGCTCTTTCTCTTCCACCTCCGTCGGATCGCACTGCACATAAACTCCCACCAGGGGCTGCTGCCCTGCTACAGGACCTCCCAACTTTCAGAACTGGAGGAAATAAATTTCTGCTTTTAATGAATTACCCAGCCTGTAGTTTTCTGTTACAGTAGTGCAAAACTAAGAGATAGATAGATAGATAGGTAGATAGATAGGTTGATGGATGGATGGATAGATAGAGATTTGAACCTAGTTCTCTTTCACTCCCATAGCTGTGTTAGTTGCTGTGTGTGGATTCTTTATACTTCCTTCTGCTAGGTTAGAGATACAAGCATATTCTAGACCAGAATATACTCATTTTGGTGGTACTCAATGATGAGAACAGCTTAATCTAATTCCTCTTGTTGATAAGCACTAATCTAATTTATTAGAAAAGCTTATTAGGAGATTTGAAATCTTATGCCTTGAAATCTTCACCTCCAAATATAAATATAAATATAAATATAAATATCTATTTTTTTGGTGGTGCTGGGGATTGAGCCCACTCAGCCCCAAATATATGTTGTTTTGCATACAATTCTTCTACAGCATTGTGAACCTTTCCTAGTTTTCTCTTGTAAGTTATGCACTTGCCATTCAGAATATCACTGTTACCTGAAAACTGGAGACTTAAGGGTAGACAATTAGAACTCCAAAGTGACTGTCTTTGAGGAAGAAAATGTCAGGGGTAATTAATTCCCAGCTGTGTGGTTCCCTTGAGTCCAAATTAAAGAGCCGTGAAACCATCTTCCGGGGTTCGCCAGGCATCAGGGTTTAGTGAAGGGTTTGAAGACCCATCTGGCTGATATTCCAAGTGGCTACTGAACCCAGCTTTGTTTTTCAGGTAACTTGAAGGAAAGGCTGGATAACCTCCAGCACAGAGCACTAATGACAGTGAGGAAGTGGGAACAGCAACAGTAAAAAAGCAGAAAGAAAGTCTCAGCTCTCTCCGAGATCATACGAACAACAAACAAGAACTATGTGGGGGGCAACCAGCTCGCAAAACAAAGGCACCACCAATGGGAATTGTCAGGAATTAGACTGGACGCATACGCAGAAACCTTTACATCAGGGCTTACACAGTGTAGATGTTCGCGTGCTTGTTTAGTTCATCTCTCACAGTAAAGAAGCTCAAAAGCAAGCAACTCATGCCTAAAACACTGGTTCTGTGGCACCAGTAGAGACCCCACTTCCAGCTTTCTGCTTCCTGCCATGAGTGCAGCTGCAGTCCACGGCCCAGGGCACAAAAGGAACAGCAGAGGGCAGACGCAGTGACCTCTTCTGAAACCTCTTAGGCAGCCCTCCCCACAGGGAAGGCTGGGAAATGCACTGTCTGGCAAGCACATTGTTGCCTTGCATAAATTCACACCCTGTTAGTGGATAAGGAAGAGGGAATGGGTGTAGATAGGCAGTACTACCACTGCCTAAACATGGGCCCATGTCCTGTAGACTGACCAGTACGGGAGGAGTGCCTGGCCATTTGTACTGTCTGGGTTCTGGGCGGCAGCACAGACCTCTCCCTCATCTCGCCTGTCTACCACAGCGGTCAGCATCACAACCTTTAACAGTCCCGGCCTGGGAAGTTGGCAGTTGGCAGAAGCCCGGAGACACTGAGGTCAGCTCTGTGCCGCAAGACATCTCATCACCCCTTTCTACCTGGCTCTGCCCCATCTTGGAAAGCCAGGCAACTTCATCCAGGTCTCTGCAGCTGGATCTCTAAAAGACCTGGGATGACATAAAGGGAAGAAAAGGCTGAACTCACTCCCTCCAGACAGTGAGGGTTCTAATCCTATCCGTGAGGACAGATCTCTCATGCCTGATCTCCACCTCTCACCACTATTGAATTGAAGATTAGATTTCAACATGAATTTTGAAGCTGCATAAATATTCAAGTCATAGCAACTCCTAAACGGTGATTAAACACCAGGCACTGGCTAGGTGTGGAGTCAACAGAGATGAAGGACATTTATCTTCTTGAGAAATCAGAGATCACTAGAGACAGGCAGGTAAGTAAATTCTAGTCTGATGTGGTGCATGCCCCAGTGGAGATAGGAAAGGAGCCCCAAACCCCGTGGGGAGTCCCTAACTGCAACTCGGCGGGTCCCAAGCACTAGAAAAAATGAAAGAACCCAGACACTTGGGCACTTGATAAAAATACAGTATTCTAGGTTTTATTACTGGAATTCCAACTTTTTTTGTACTTTTAAAGAGAAAACATACACAGTAAAAATAAAGATACATAATTTCAAAAACAAGATAGCAGCAAATTGATAATGGTAAATATATTGCATATTGTTAACTTCAAAGTAGTTGATTACATAAGATATACACATGCATAATGGATCAACCGATACAAGCATAAACCACCCTCTTCAATGAACTAAGAGAAATCAGTAGTATAATTACCTTATCTGTCTTTCATATACATATATATTTTTTTCCTTTTCCCTTACTTCTTTTATCCTTTCACCCATCCCAGTTGTTCTTTATTTTTGAGCTGTTTCTTTCCTTTTTGCAATATCTATTGCAGTTTTTGGGTCTTGTTTAATTTTTCAATTTCTTATGCTAGGGAGACAATATGATATTTACACATGAGGGTCTGATTTATTTCATTTGCAAGTATGGACTTTATTTGCATCCATTTACCTATAAAAGCCTTGAGTTTACTCTTCTTTATAGTGATGTAGTACTCCATTGTATAAGACTATCTCATCTTTTTATTCTGTTCCTCAATTGATGGCCATTTGGGTTGTTTCCAAGATTTAGTTATTACAAATTATGCTGTTATAAACATGGGTGAATGTATATTACTCTGGTATGATGTTTTCAATTCGTCTGGGAAAATATCCAGGGAGGGAATAGCTGGTTGAATGGGACTTCTGATCTTAGTTTTCTGAGGAATTTCCACACTGATTTCCACAGTGTTTGTATCAGGCTACTCTCCTACCAACAGTGGAGATAGGTTCTTTTTCCTTACAGCCCTGCCAGCATTTGTTATTGGTTGATTTTGTTATGACAGCCATTCTTTCTGGAGTGAGATGGAATCTCAGTGTTGTTTTAATTTGCATTTCTCAAATGACCAATGAGGTTGGACATTTTTTCATACATTTATTTGCCATTTGTATTTCTTCATCTGAGAAGTACATGTTCATTTCAGATGACCATTTTAGATTGGATCTTTGAATTTGGGGGATCTGAATTTTTTTAATTCTTTGTTTTAGATAGAAGTCCTTTGTCTGAGGGACAGGTGACTCATTTTTTCTCTCTCTGTTGGTGATTTCTTTTGAGGTGCAAAAGCTTTTTAATAAGATGAGATCCCAGTTATTGATTCTGTGAAGTACTTCCTATGTGTTTGATTTTTGTTCAGGAATCCTCTGCCTAACCTTATGTCTTAAAGATTCTACCTACTTTCTTTTCCAGTAGATTTTCAATTTTTGTCCATTTAGTATGGTGTTGGCTATTGGTTTGTCAGAGATGCCTTTTATCAGCTTGAGGTAAAGACCATCTATTCTTATTTTCTGTAGGGTTCTTATCATGCACTCATGATAAATGTTGGACTTCATCAAAAGCTTTTCTGTATCTATTGAGGTGATCCTGTGATTTTTGTCTTTGGTTCTGTTGGTATGGTGTGACATTTATTGATTTACATATATCAAAACATCCCTGCATTCCCAAAATGAATCCAGTTGGTCATGGTGTAAAATCTTCTTAATAATTTGCAGCATTCCACTTCCTACTATGTTATTGAGGATGTTTGCTTCCATGTTCATTAGGGAACCTGGCCTGTAACCCTCCTCTTTGGTTGAGTCTTTCTTTGGTTTGGGTATCTAAGTAATATTTACCTCCAGAAATAAGTTCAGAATGCTTCTCTTTCAAGTTTGCTAAGGGGTTGGAGGCATATTGGCATTAAATCTTCTCCGAATTTCTTATAGAATTCAGCCTGAATGCATTGGGCCTGGGCTTTTCTTTGTTGGTAATAAGTTTTTAATTATATTTTCAGTTTTGTTAACTGATATTGAGTTATTCAATATTGTTATACCTTCTTGATTCAGCTCTGGCAATTCATATGTTTCTAGAAATCTGTTCATTTCTTCTGTATTTTCTATTTTGTGCAAGTAAAGATTTTCAAAGTAGGTATTGATGACCTGAATTTCCATAAAGTCTGTAGCGAGTTCACCCTTTCCATTCCTTATTGCATGAATTTGAGTTTTTTCTTTCCTTTTATTGATAAGTTTGACTACGAGCTTATCAATTTTGTTTATTCTTTCAAAGAACCAACTCTTTGACTCATTAATCTTTTGTGTTGTTTTCTCAGTTTCATTTGTGTTATTTTCTGCTCTGATCTTTATAATTTCCTCCCTTTTATGGGCTTTGGGTTTGACTTGCTCTTCTTTTTCTAGAAGTTTCAGGGGTAGCATTAGTTTTGTTTTGCTTTTGTTCTTTGCTTGTTCTGTTTTCCTGATGTAAGAACTCATTACCATATATTTCCCTCTTAGGACTGCTTTCATGGCATTCCACAAGTTTCTGTAAATTGTATTTGCATTTTCATTTGATTATAAATATTTTTTAATTTCTTCTTTAATTTTGTCTATGACCCATTGGTTATTCAGGAGGTTGTTATTAAATTTCCATGTGTTTTGTGTGTTTCCATGTGTTTCGTGGTTTCTTTTGCCATTAATTTCTAATTTTATTGCACTATGGTCAGATAATATACATGGGATAATTTCAGTTCCTTTGCATTTATTTAAACATGTTCTATGAGCTAGTACATGGCACATTTTAGAGAATGTGCCATTTGCAGCTGGGAAGAATGTGTAATATGTTATGGTGGAACACTCTTTAAACATCTGCTAAGTTCATTTGTGCATGGGTTTGGTCCAATTTTGTTATTTCTTTGCTGATTTTTTATTTAATTCACCTCTCTTTGTGACAATGAGGTATTCAGGTCCCCTGTTACAAATGTGTTATTGCTTACATGTTTTTACATGTCTATTGATATTAGTCTTTACTTGGGTTCACCCTTAGTTGGTGCAAATATATTTATGATTATTATTTCTTTCTCTTCAATTTTTCTCCTACTAAATATACAGTGATCTTCTTTATCATTTTGATCTTTCTTGGTTTGAAGTTCACATTGTCTGCAAACAGAATAGCTACTTTTCTGGGTCTCTGTTGCATGGAGTATTGTTTTCCATCCTTTGACTTTTAATCTTATGAATTTATTTTGAGTTAAATATGGTACTGATGGATCTTGTTTCTTGATGCATTCTGTCAGTCTGTTTCTTTTGATTGGTGAATTGAGGCCATTTACATCGATGGTACTAACTGATATTTTTGGGTTGTCTTGGTCATGTTATTTTCTTGCGATTGGTTCCCTACTTTCCCCCTTTGTTTAATTGCTTGCCTTGCTTGGTGGTTTCTTTCCATTGTTGTACTTAGAATTGTGGACATTTTTGTCTTTGTCTACAATATTTTGCAGTCTCCTTTCTAGTGTTGGTTTGGTGGTTATAAATGTTTTCAGTTGTTGTTTGTCTTGGATGCATCTTATTTCTCCATTAATTTTGAAAGAGGATTTTTCAGGGTACATCAGTCTGATTTGGAAGTTGTTTTCTTTCAGGACTTGAAATACTTCACTCCAACCTCTTCTTGCCTTGCGAATTTGTGCTGAGAAGTCTGCCATGGTTCTGACAGGCTTTCCTTTGTAGGTGATCTGTTTCTTTTCTCTAACAGCTTTTAATATTCTGTTCTCGTACTGAATTTCTGGGATCTTGATTATTATATGTGTGGGTGTAGATTTATTTCGGTTATGGCTAATTGGGTTCTGCATGCCTCACATATATGCATGTCAGGTTCTGTTCTCATGCTTGAGAAATTTTCTGCTCTTACTTCTATAAATAGTTTTTTATGTCGTCTGTGTTGGCTCCTGCTTTTTCACTGACACAAATTATTCTTATATTATTTTTCTTTGCATTGTCTTATAGTTGTTGAATTGTTCTTTCCTGATTTTTTGTTATTTTCAAGAGATCTTTCCCTTCATGATCACTAGACTCAGTCTTGTCTTACAGATCTAAAAGTCTGTCTTCAGTTTAATTCAAGCAGTTTTGCCAACTTTCAATGGGATTTTTTATTTACTGGATATCTGTTTGGATCTATTTTATGCACTCTTTTTTTTTTCCTGTATTGATCACTGACAATTTTCATCCTCTTCATATCGTCATCTATTCTCTTATCTTTCTCTGCTCTAGATTTGCTGACTACTTCCTCTATAAATACTGACATTTCTTTTTTACCTGAGAGGTGATTTCTGTTCTGACTTCCTCAACAGCCTTATGGACTTGCTTCTTTACTTTGGTTGCTCTCATTTCAGAAATTTCAAGTGTGTCTCTTCCATTTTATTCTATGTTGATGTCTCCTGGACTTGTTCTGGGTGGCCTGGAGGTCTGAGATTGTAGTTTGCTTCTTCATCTTGTCATTTTGTATTTCACAACATTTTATGTTGTTTTCTGTGATGATCCCAGTGAGTTTTTGTAAGTAGGTAACTGTATCAGTAGTCAAGGCTTCTGTAAGAAAAGTCTGCTCTCCAAGGATGTTTTCTATCATGTTCTAGATTCTTTCCAAGCTGGTCCAGGACTCTTGCAAAGGCCTCAGTCATCTGTTGGCTCATGTTGTTATTGCTACTTCAGAGTTTTCGCACCACTAGTCTCCCCTGTCCATCCCGTGCACCTCAGTTGGGACCATGTCACTACTGTTTAGCTGGGTTCCTTCTGGTCTCTGGACCTTTCCAAGTGGTTCACTTCACACCTGGCAGTAGCGAGAGGAGAGGCCACCCTCCTCAGCTGCTCTTTGCCTGCATTTCTATGATGGTAAAGGGGCACTAGGAGTGTCCACTTGTGTCTGGTGTCCTTCCCCTGGGTTCTTGTGATGACCTGCAATGTATTTTTTTATTTAGAGAAAAAAATCAAAACAGACAAAAGGGTGGAAATAATACAGAATTTCAAAAATAACAGTAAGAAATCACCAGTTGATAAATCACATATTTCTATCTTAGAAGTAGTTGTTCAAGTCACAAAATCAAAACATAAAAAGTGGACAATCAATGACAGTAAAACTGTTTAATGAACTAACAAAAACTTAGTAGTGTGGTTATCTGTCTTGCACACTTAAACACACATACAGTTATATCCTTTAGAGCACTTTCTTTCCTTCTCATTAGTACAATGCCTATTATACATTTTGGATCTTATTACTATTTCAGTTTTTTTATACTAGAGAGGCAATACAATGTTTAAAAATGTGGGTCTGACTTATTTCACTTATGAGGATAGTCTTAAGTTGCCTCCATTTACCTATAAAAGCTTCAAGATAGTTCTTTTTTATAGCTGAGTTATACTCCATTGTATAAAAATACATCTTTTTCATCCATTCTGCAGTTGATGGGCATTTGGGTTGTTTCCAAGATTTAGCTATTACAAATTGTGCTGCTATAAACATGGGTGCATATATATCACTGTGACATGACATTTTCTGGGAAAATACCCAGGAAGGGAATAGCTGGATTGAGTGGAACTTCCAATCCTAGTTTGTTGAGGAATCTCCATAGTGATTTCCACAGTGGCTGCACCAGTCTATACTCCCACCAACAGCGGAGCAGAGTTCCTTTTTCCCTGCAGCCTTGCCAACATTTGTTATCAGTTGATTTCTTGATGGCAGCCATTCTTCCTAGAGTGAGATGAAATCTCAGTGCTGTTTTAATTTGTGACCCACAACACTTTTATAGATTCAAATTCCTTATCCTGCAAATCAGTGTCTCCATGTTTGTCTTAGGAATCTGCTCTCTTTTTCCCACAAAAATGCCAGAGGATGCTGACAAGAACTAGATCCTGTTTGGAGAAATTCTTTCCTACGAGGGAGCGTAGCCATGGATATGCTGGAGAGGAAAGGCTTGGCGAGTAGCATGTGAGCAGATAGTGAGGGTGCTCCCAGCACAAGAGCTGGAAGGGTTGGGATTGTCTGAAAAGAACAGGTCACAGGAATGGCAGCATGAGCCAGAGCCACAGAGGGGAGGGGAAACCAGACCTTCCTGGGTCTTCACATCGCATGGGTTAGATGCTGTTTTTTTCTAGAGCATGAGGCTCCATGTTGGGAATGTAGAAGGCTGACTACAAGTTTAGAACCACGGTGCCCTTTAGTGCATCCAGGCTGACCACGAATCCATCTTGCTTTGCTAGCTGCCCTTCCATTTCTGTCTTTGTTTCTAGTGGTTCAATGTTTGATTCTATCAAGTCCTGCACCCTGCCCTGCCTGCCACGGAGGGAGGATGGCGGCCATCCTCTCTACCGAGCATTCCCTTCACTCCCAGGTCAGCCACTGCACCCACCCATCTTGTCCAACACTGGTGACAAAGCAGTACTCCTCCAAAGGGTTAGGCATTTACTTAGGAGACCTGAAGACTTTCCAAGTGAAGCCCATGTGGGGAGAGTCACCGGGTGTAGATATGATTAACCTGCTTGTAAGTGAACCCATGTTCAGAATAGATTGTGTCTGCGTTTATGAAGAAAGGTATGTCTTTCCTATTTACTCACTCCAAACCTGCTTTGGTACTTGGCCACAGCAGGAAGCAGAAAACAAAGGAACAAATCAAAATTAATGACAAATAAGGTTTATTGAGCTCATAAGCTTCCCTATCCTCTTGTCTTACACAGATTTCTTCAAGAGAGATGGAATCATGTCCCACAAGAGATCATAAGTCAGAAAATCCAAAGTTCCCAAAATGTGTAAATTTTGTTGTACAAAAGAGAGGGAAAAAAAGTGCTCTAAAGGATACAACTGCAAGTGTGTTTACAGGTGTTAAAGAGCTGACCATATTAATGTTTTTGGTTGGATCATTGAACACAACTGTTTGCAGTCTCACTGTTTGAATGTCCACTTTGTATTCTTTGATACTGTGGTTTGAGCAACTATTTCTAAGATGATAATATGTAATCTATTAACTGGTGATTTCTTACTGTTTTTTTTTTTTTTTGTAGTTCTGTATTACTTGTACCCTTACACCACTTTGTTTTGTTTTGTGTTTTTCTCTTTTTCCTTTTAAATAAAATTAAAAAAAAAAAAAAAAGAAAATCCAAAGTAACACAGGAGTGTGGGGCTGGTCCTTTTAAAAGCAATTGGAATTTTTTCAGGCCAATTGGATTTTTTTTTTAATCCAATAAATCAAACACACAAACAAACTTTTCACCTACTAGCTTCCAAATATGTCAGGTTTTAATCTATGAAATTATGAAAATATATTTTATTAAATAAGATTATGGAATAAGCACTACAGTTATGGTCAATTCTCATCTTTTTTACTGCATAAATAGAACTTTTGACATTTCCTATCTCTTATTAATAAGAGATAAGGCTATTTAAATTTGGGATGAAAAATTTTAGATGTCAACATAAAATGTGACAACACAGTGAATTTTGGAAATGGTTTCTGATGCTCACAGGCAAATGTTTGAGGGCCCTGGCCTGGGACCCTTGGCTGGGCAGGTGTTTTACAGTCCTGTGTTGCTTCACAGTGAGGCCATGCACATCTTTAAGCAACCTCATCATTGCTCACACAGCATAGCTTGGGCTTACACAAACCCAGGTGGTGTAGGTCAGCCACTTGCTGTGGCCTCTGCCTGTAACCAAGACACTTGGCAAACAGGAGATGGACGAGGTTACTGCAAGCATCACCCCGGAGAATGTTTTGTTTTGCTCTTGTTTTCTTCAGTGCTGAGGATAGAACCTCACACTTCACACATACCAGACAAGGGCTTTACCACTGAGCCGTATCTCCTTCCTTTTACATTTTTTGTTTGTTTGTTATATTTTGAGATGAGTTCTTGCTAGGTTGCCTCGAAATCGCGATATTCCTGCCTCGACCTCCTGAGTAACTGGGATTACAGAGTGGGCAGATGTTTTATAGAAATGTCATTTATACACAGAAAGGTATTCCAAAACCACAATAAAAAGCACTGTATAGTAAATATGTAAATTAGTAACATAGTTTTTATTATCATTATCAAGTTTAATGTGCTATACAGAATTCTATGCACTCTTCTTTTAGAATTTTTTTCTACCAGCATTGCTACAAACACATGAGAAGTTGTGCTACAGTGTCACCCATGGTTATGATGTTACTTGGTGACAGGAGTGTTTTAGCTCCATTCAAGTCCTATAGGATCACTTTGATCTGTGCACCCCATCTCTGACTAGGACATTATGCAGCACCTGACTGTTTTTAGCCAACACATGTTAAGTTTCTAGTCTGTGCCAGGCACTTCTTTAATATAAATGCATATCTTTGTGCATAATAAAATCTTCAGTCTTCAGGAGACAGTGGGGTCCTGCTTGCAAAGGGCCCCCCTACAATGAGTCTCCTTCCTACAATGAGACATGCACTCCAGGACCAGGGTTGTGACTTACACGAATGGTTGTCCCCAGAGAGCATTCTGTTCCATCATATATTTCAGGTCTTGTGTTCTCTGGTGTCCAGGTATATGGAGAAACAGCAACACAAGAATGGCTGTCATTAATCCTGAGTGGTTCTTGGAACACAGAGCATCCAGGGTAGGCCACAGGGTAGACCAGCAGACCAGTCAGGACACAACTGGGCAAAGTAACGTTTACAGGCAATGGCCTCAAGTGTGTGCTTAAGCATGTCACCAAGAGGACCCAGAGAGCCACAATGTGGGGATTTGTGCATGAGTCAGCTGGAGAGCTTCACCCACGAAGCCATCCCAGAGGAAGCCAGAGCTGGATGAAGGACAAGATGTGGATAACTGGAGAGATGCAGGAGAGTTGCCTGATTACAGTCAGTCAGTCAGACATCTATCAAACAGCTGGTCTGTGCTCAGCTCTGCTGAGGGGTTGGAGGCCTTGGAGGAGTGGATGCAAATTTGATAAGAAAGATTGGATGCAGACATGGGAAGAATCAGGCTCGCACTGTAAGCTAGTACTGTGGAAGCCTGTGACCAGGCTGTGGTGAGCACCTAGGAATTCAGAAGAGGGGTGACTCCTGGGTGATCAGAGGTCAGGGCTCAGGAGTCAGGGGACACGTTGTGCAAAGAGCTGAGTCAGGGTTGGGTGAGGTCAGCAAGCGTTGAATGGAAAGGGGAGAGGAAGGGCCCCTCAGTTTGAGAGGGCAGAAGCACAGGGAACAGAGGTGACTGTCACGTGGCCACAGCAGAGGGCGGGCGTGGGCTGCCAATGACAGGGCCAGCCTGGATGCCAGGAGGAGTCACTGTCCAGGGGCAGATTATGAACCCTGCTTACCATGTGCTGCAGAGACGCCATGAGGAGACAGCTCAGGCCTGCAGCCCACAGCGCTGCAGGTGTGGATGAGACATTGCACAAGAACCGGGGTGCGGAGGAGGCGGGCAACAGCGAGCACAGAACCCTGAGGCATGTGGCCGAGTCCTGCCCTGTTCTGAGGAACAGGAACCGTCCAGGGCCTCGGGGGAGACTGGTGGGTGTGGAGAGGGTTGGGAAAGTCAGAGGATGTCAGGCAGGGAAGGAGCCCATGTGGGGACATGACTAGCGGCTCTCGTGGAGCCCAGGAGGACCTGGTCCTGGCAGTCTGCAGAATGGAATCGGATCATAGGGAAAGGAAACAAAAGAGGCAGATGGGGTGAAGCTGAAAGGCTTTGGGAGGAACATTACACACCCTACAAGATTGGGCTCAAGCCTGCGGGAGGGCAGGCACCCCGTGCAGCGACTGCTTAACAAAGGATTTGCATCATAGCTGCACAGGTAGTCTAGCTGTCTCTCCTGATGTAATGTTACCGTTTTTAAAAGCGTAAGGGCATTTCCCATATATTCATTGCAAGCTATGACTGATTTCCTTCTCTTCCTGTTCCTTTTGCTTTTGTAAAAATGTTTGATATTCTTAAGCTTTTGTAAAAATGTTTGATATTCTTAAGCCAAGTATGGTGGCACAGCTATCATCTCAGCTACTTGGAAGGCAGAGGCAGGAAAATCTCTTGCACCCGAGAGTTAGAGGTCAGCCTAGACAATATAACAAGAGCCCATCTTGAGAAAAACTAACTAGCCTTGTGTATGAGTATAGCATCCCAAGTACTTACAGCGAACCCTAAAACTACACTCACAGCCATGGGATTTTGCCTCCTCAGGGAAGCACAGAGCGGAAAGGAAGGAATAAAGTCAACTCTTAAACTGCTAGACCTCAGGCAACAGCCGCAGGCCATTTGGTTGTGTTTATTTCCTTGGGTCAGGTGCTCCACAAAGGCCGTGTTTTTAGGTAGCTGTTTCCAGGGCTCCAGGTATGCAGTAAGTCATCCTCTGCAAAGCAAAGCACAGCTCTAGTGAGACCCTGGTGCCTCGGAGAGCACCAGTCAGCTGGATGCCAGCTGGCAGCTCAGGGCAGAGCCTCAGCCCATTCATGGGATCCGGTGGCGGCCGCCTTGTGCTCAGAAGGCTCCGTTCCTGCATGGCTTGGAAAGTCTGTCCCGGTTTGTTCTGCCAGTCTGCGGCTGTTGCCAGGACTGAGCTTGTGGGTTTGAGACAGGAATGGGTCAATTAGCTCTGCACAGAGGAAAACTTTGTTCCTCCTCGCTGGCTGTGCCCTAGCCTGGCTGGCAGGTGTGGAACAGGAGCCAAGTGACAACATGGTGTTCTTCCTGTGAGTTCACCGGCTCTGCACTGCGGCCGGCATGGCCGCCTCACACAAAGGGCGTTCTAGCATCCTCCAAGCAGCCTTCTGTACTGTCTTCAGCCATCTGCCTGGAATCCCCCCTGCCAAAGCAAAACAGTCTCAGTTCCCCTGGAGGAAGGCAGCAAGACTCACTGGCTTGATCAAAGGCTTGGAGCCCGAAGGAGCCAAGATTCACTTCCCAGCTCGATGGGAGAGAATCAGCATTTGATGTGAAAGGGATTTGAAGGCCAGAGAGAGCTGTGTGAATCATCTGAACCAGAGCCTTGAGAAGCCCAAGTGGGGTGCGGCCCCAGTCCCCTCCCTTGGGCACAGAAACAAACAGAAAGGGAATCCACAAAAGAGAGTTTTGGACAGAAGACATTTCAAAGCAAACGTTCCTTAAAATGAATCCATTTTCAAATGCTCGTGGCTGGCAGAACACTGTTTTCTCTCACTTACCCTGAACTTAGCTTTGGCCACTGACTGGGACTCCCCATTGTGGAGCAACGCACTTTTCCTCGCTAGAAATGCAAAATGCATATGTCCCGTGTAGCCCTGATGGTTAACTCCCACAGGCTTGTGTCTAACTGCAGGAAGGGGAGGATGTCACACTGTCTCAGAGCTGGGGAGTTTGGCTTTCTCTTTCCTCCAGCTAACAGGAAAGCCAGTTCTGGGTCCTCCCCTGGCCTGAAGGATGTGGGTGACCACGCACGTTATGGGCCTGAGGCTAACCCGTGAGTTTTCTTTCCTGAAAGAGCTCTATTGCTGCAGTGAGAGCGACCCTTCCAAATGCCACCAGCCTATGCTTTTCACTGTGTTGCTAAGATGGTGTCAGTCATACGAAGACCTTTTCTTTTGTTCTTGTTTTGCTGGTGCCTAGAATTATTCCAGTGACATTTCCCATTCTGTCTCCAAAACAGGTTCAGCCTTGGCCTACCTCATGAAGATGCATTCCTCTGGACTCAGACCTGAGGGATGGGAGAACAATAGGAAGCCCAGAGGGGCACAGAAAGCATAAAATCAGGAAGAACAAATTCTTTTAACTAGTTCATGGGAAACAGTAGCACGCCATGGTCATTACTCAAACAGTTTCCAGACTATTCGGATGCTCATTTTAAAACCATTAATGCAAAAAAAATCTACATTAAAACATCAACAAATTATTTATAACTAATATATCTAAAGGTTAATATTCCTAATGCATTTGGGAAAACATTTAGCTAGGCTCATGCTCCACCACTTTTGACCTACAAAAATGTTAATTACACATAGTTCAGCTGAATACCTGGAGTAGATAAATAACCTCAGATAATTAGTTGAAAATACAAGTGGCTGAAAGCAGAGAAAAAAGATGTAGCTTTACTAATAGGCAAATAAATTGCAAAATAATCCAGTTTCAGTCCTTGTAAATAGCAAGGTTGTTTACAGAGCTTGATTCTCCGGTCTTAGGGTAGAGAATAAGCAGGGTTCCATGGGCTCCAGGAATGTGACCGGAACAACCATTTTGGAAAGCAAATTGACAATAATGGACCAAAAATGACTGACAACTTGAATGTGCCATTCTTAGTTCTAGTGACACCAGTTCTGCGAATTTATCCTTCGAAAATAGGAAATACGCATTGTAATACTCACAGCTGTAGAAACTGGCAGGCAGTCTCCACATTCAGCAATGGAGAAACTGAGCCATGATCAGAAGAAACATGGAGAGCAGAATCAAATCAACTCATATGGAGATCTCTCTTTGGTTGTTTAATAAGTGTATGGTATTAGACAAATTACTAAAACTCTGAGCCTCAATTTTCTTATCAGTTTGTATGATGAGATCAATTTGTACCTCACTGTACTGTTATTAGGATAACGTGGAAAAACCTATTTGAGCTGCTTGTAACAGTGCTCAGAATAAACAAAACATAAGCTACTCTATTGAATGGATGTTCAGTAATATGAGAAATATGTACCATGCTGTGAGAAAACCTAAGTAGATCTAGATGACATACAATTATATAGACAGTATGCTCTCGACCCTACAACGTGCATAGAAAAAGAAGACAAGAGTAAATTAAATGTAAGTCCAAATTTAACGGATTGTTCTTAGAATTAGAGAAGGTTTTCCTTTGAGTTCTCAACTCCTATGTCATTTCTTTGATATAATGAATATGAGTTATTTTTACCACCAAAAAAAGATATATAATATTTTTTAGAACATATCACCAGCCTCTGCTAAATTGGCCTCCATACAGAAGAGGCCATTGTTCATATCCATGGCTCCCAGCCAGGGAAAGAGGGCCACCGGGGTCCTGTGGCGGGGAGATCCTCAAGGAGCTGGAGTCCCCGTAATACTCAGTGGTAGCTCCTGAGGGCTGTGCCGTAATGGGGAGAGTTAGTTAACAAGATGATATTGAGTTGGAACCTAACCTAATAGGACTTACGTCCTTATACAAGGGGACAGTAGGACACAGAAACACGCAAAGTGCCGGCTCGTTATCCTCCCAGAGAGGACACCATGTGAAGACTGGAGTTAGGCTGCCCCAGGCCAAGGAGCTAGCCGGAGGCCAGGTCTGCAAAAGACACTTGCAGTGTCTTAGAGGGACAGTGCTGCCCACAGCTTGATCTCAGACTTCAATCCTCCTCCCTAGGGTGAGACAACAGGTTTCTTTTATTGAGTGCACTGAGTCTGTGGTGCTTGGCATGGAAACCCTGCCTAACTATGAATTTCTTCTCTTTCCTCTAAATCATGTCTTTTTGCCACCTTCCTTTCCATTGACACACGCAAAAAATGAATAGTTTCCTTTAACAGTGAGGGTGTTCTGTCCCAGCCCATGGGCATGACAGTGCACAGTGCCTTCCCCGGGGACCCTGGCTACTCAGTGAAGCAGGGAGCCCTTTACAGTGCGGCAACACTGGCCTTCTGGTGAGAACGTGCAGACATCAGGCAATTTCATCATTGTGCAAACATCAGAGTGCGCTCACACTCACATAGATGGCGTAGGCACTGGCTCGATGGGGCCTCTCAGGGCAAAGAGGAAGCTCAGTAACTGCAAGCTGGATGGGGCTGCTGCCCACGTAACACAGCAGACTGTTCTCTAGTAGACCTTTGAAGGAGAAAGATGCTCAAAAACAATGACAAAAGCATAGCACAGAAAATGCACGGCACAGAAAATACTGGTGACAGTGACAGAGACTTTCCTTACCACCACACTGTGCATACAGGCAGTGTGGTAGATTTCTTTCCACCCTCAAGCACCACAAATGCAGAAGCATGCTTTGAGCTGTGATGTCACCACAGCTAGTCAACACTAGCAACAAAACTTCCTCAGCTCTACGGTCTTAGGGGACCACCTCATGTACACAGTGCATTGTTGATGGAAATTTTGTGAACTGAATGATTGTGTTCTGTCCCATGCAGGGCCGCCACACGTAAACTCACACCTGTCACTCAGATGCCTCTTTATAAGAGTCTCCAGATGCCTCCACTGAGGATAATTGCCACCAAAACAATAATAGAGGAGCGCTTTAGTGTGGTATCAGTAAGAACAGAATCCAAGGTACCATACAGGTGACATTATAAGTTTACTTGGATGCAAATATGGCTTACCACCTTAGATCACTTCTCAATCACAGAAGAATCCAAACTGATAAGGGGCCTCACTAACAAGGTTCACCTTTATTAAGCTCACATTCCCTCAAAAGTTATCACTTGGAGCCCTGACCCCCAGGTGACGGGGCTGGAGAGGGACCCTTTGGGAGTTAGGATCCAATGAGGCCACAAGGGCAGCTCTCTCTCCCCTCATTTCCAAGATGACTTCCTTTCTCGTGGGCATCCTGCCCAACAGGAAGGAAGAAAGTACAGGGGACCACATTCCCCAGCCTGCGGTGACAGACAACGGCCCCTCCTGTGCCACTGGCTGCACCCAGTCACATGACCACGTTCAATGCAAAGGAGACCGAAAATATAATCTCCTTTTTCCTGGGCAGCCAGCCCCTAGGCTAAAAACTTATTTCTAAGGAAGAAGGGAAGTGGCTATTGCTGTGTTTCCCTTATCTTTTGGGTAAGGTAGGAGCACTCGATAAGTGGGCTAATGCAACATCTCTTCCAGATAACGCACTGTCCACATACTGTCTGAAATTACCTTTCATTACTATAGCAAAATACTTGAGATGGGATGACTTATAAAAAAAAAAGCGGGGGTTTGTCAGGGCTAAGAGTTCTGATGCAAGGTCAAGAGCCTGGGTCTTCTGACAGCCTTCCTACTGGCAGAGTCCCGCTCTGGCAAAAGCCAGTAAACACACATTCCTCTCTCTCTGTCACTCTCCCACCACCCTTGTAATGTCACCAGTATTCAATCATGGGCCCCCTTCTGAAGACGTTATTTAATCTTAATCGCCTCCCAGAAGCCTTACCTCTGAACACCATAAGTGGATCTGTTCTGCCTCTATGTATATCACAGTGGGGATTAAATTTCAAAACACGACCCTTGAAGAATATATTCAAATTACATACAAACTGCAGCAAAAGTAGAACTCATCACACGGGAGGAAAAGAAATCTCTGGGAAGGAATGTCCAATGGGCCAAAGTTCCGGTCCAGATGCATCCTGGGGGAGGAAGGCCAGGTCTCCATGATGGTCTCACTGGTGACCGGAAGTGATCCTCCAAACCCACCGATCTCAGCTCTTGCCGTGCTCATCTCAGGACCAGAGCTGGGTTAGAAAGAAAACTGCACCTGTGATATAAGGAAGAGAAAAAGGAAGAATTTAAGATGAAGGACCTGGGAAGGGAAGGCCTCCTGGTAACTCACTGCGGTGTGGAGATAAGAGTTCATTCACCTCTGCCTTCGTGGAGGTCAGGGTGTTTGTTTTGTTTCTTTGGTTCAGTTTTTTGCATTGCTAAGGATAGAACCTACGACCTCACTCATGCTAGGAAAGTGCTGTATCGCCAAGCCACAATGCCAGCCTCATGAACAACAGTATTCTAATTCATTATCAATCCCCAGGTACTTAAATTTAAGCTGTATGAAAGACACACGATTAATACACATAATAACTAATGAATACTTGAATTTAAAAATATTTTAAGGAGAACAAATTGTGTTATATTTTCAAATCAGCAGATTAGAGATTTTTATTACCTGTTCATAAAAATTTACCTTACCTAAGTATCTACAACTGTAGTCTCCTCTGCTTAATTTCCATTTCCATAGAGTCACTTCACTCTCATGTTTGCACAAGTTAAAATGTTTGTCCATCAATATCAAATAAAAAATACCTTTAGGCTTCTTAAATGTTGCAATTACTTTTTTCAGTATATCTTGATTCATTTTATACTTTCCTCATCAGATTCATTCCTGGTTTGGTTTTTAAATTCTAATCCATGATTCTGTCAATGATTTGCCATCACGTAACTTCTTCTTTGTAATAATGCAGTTGCATAATAGGCGCTCAATAAATATTTTATGAATAAAGAAATGCATGTCAATGGCTCCTGATACTTGGAGTAAGGGCCCCTCGGGGAAGGTGCTGACACTGATGGATTCTGTCCTTGGGTAACCAAATACATGCACAATTTTGCATGCCAGTTTCAGAGGATTTGTAAAGCCAGTCATCTGACCTCAGGTTCTTTAAACCCCAGACATCATATTAAAGTGTTACAGCTTTCTGAAGCACTAAAAGATATTTGTTACAGTACCTGGCATAAGGGAAGATGGTCTCCAATATTAAATTTATGACCTGATAATTCAAAACATTCTCCCCTCTGCAGGTCCTGGAGGTGCTGTCTGTAATGAAAAAATATGCTGGGAAATGGTACCCAAAGCATTGCTCCATAAAACTAATTTAGCATAAACTGCCCAAAGGAAGGACATCTCTTTGAATTATAGAGTGTAAATAAGTTCAGACCTTGTGGATTTCCTCTCAGACTTTAAAAGTGCACAGCAATTCTCTGTGGATCTTGTTAGAAAATGGATTCGAACTCCATGGGGTTGAGAGGGTGCCCGGGGTCTGCATTTCTAACATGCTCCTGGGGACATTATCATGGCTGATCTATTCACGGACCCCAATTAGAGCAGCAGGTCCTCGAGCATCCTTTGAAATCCCCAAAGCGCCCCTCTTGTGAAATCCATCATCACTCACACCGGTCTTTAAAAGCACATTTCATACCATTGTCTCTTGGTCACATAAAGTCAGGTGTTAAAATCTGACTCCTCAGAATAAAAACAAACAAACCTTTGAATTACCCTGTTATGTCCTGTTAGCATCCTCTTGTTATAGATGGAAAAACAGAGAATCTGAAGGGTTAAATCGACTCTATCAGAGAAAGGGCAGCCCTTCTGCCCAGCAGCCAACTCCCTGCCCAGACTGCATGCCAGGTGATGCCACCTGTGAAGGAATGGGCAGGGTTCCTCTCATTGGCTCTGCCCTGTCCCAATGGACTTTCTCCATGAAGCAATTCCAGCGCAGGAGAACGTGGGTTCATGTGTCTCGATGTTATGTAAATGAGTCCTTTTGTAGCCCTGGCCAAATAGATTTGGACCTTAATTGTTTGTTTGTTTTCTCCCAAATTGGAGATATGTGAATTGTTTGGACTGATCTTGCTTTAGGGAAAATGCTGGAAAGTAGGTCGTGTTCTTTCCCTAAATAGAGTTGCAGCAGATGGCTCCCATGCAAACTTGGTATCGATCTTGAAAATCTAAAGCCTGGGCTTCCTGGGAATAGTGGTAACAGTTTGGGTCTCTCTCAGGATTTCTCAATCTTAACACCACTGATGTTTTGGGCAGGATACTTTTCAGTTCTGAGAGAGACTGTGTTGTGCACTGTGGAATGTTTAGTGAGATCCTTGACCTCTGCCCACTAGGGTCCAGGAGTTTTTCCTCCAGCTCTCTCTCTCTCTCTCTCTCTCTCTCTCTCTCTCTCTCTCTCCTCTCCATGTCCCCTGAAGTGCAGGAGCACCCATTCCCAATGGACAAACACTGGTCTACACTGATGCTCAGACCGTTACATGTCATAAAGTTGAGCAGCGGAAGATTCTAGAAGCAAACCTCCTGGAAACTCACCACCATGGACAGACAGGCTGTGGGTCACTGCTTCCCAAAGCACTGCTCCCATTTGCCACACCCACTAGGGGTCTCACGGTGACTTTAACAGGGAAGAGAAAAAGTGAGGCTTCCCTGGAGGTATCTGCTAGAACATGAGGCCCATGGCATTAATTACAGCCAAATTTGTCCAGGGCATTCTCAGCTATTCTACAAGAGAGCTTTGTTGGGAAGCAGAGTCAGGGGAGTGTGGGTTGGCAGTGGCGAGACACAGAGTTCGTACCCTTTTCAAGGAGAAGAGCAATTTGTCTTGGGAATATAGCTAAGGGCAGGGACCACCATTGCCCCTGGAAGAACACAGGGATACCCCCCAAATGAGATGAACAAGATGAACAGGCCAGAGTCCACCAGCCCAGCATTTCCCTTTGGTCCCACTGAGTGTGACCCAAGTTACAGCTAGACCATCTTTCCCACTCTTTTCTAGTCTTTTACATCCCTCATTCCACCCTTCAACACACACACACACACACACACAGACACACACACACACACACACACATCCATCGAAGAAAATCTGGAAAGTATAGAAGTATGCTGTTTGCCCAGAATCTCTCATTGTACAAGAAAGCTCAACCCCAGCAAGGCCGGCTTTGTCAGGAACTAAGTCCCCAGACAGCGACCAAACCACTGTGCACCAAACGCAGCCCTGCATGGCAGAGACCCTGCTGTCATCGGGAGTCACCTCTACAGACAAAGCCGCAAGTGTTTTTACCATGAGAGGAGACGCGGTCAGCAAGACACCAAGATTAAACCCAAACCCACAAAGACACAGAGATCAATACTTTTTAAATTGCTTTACGAGCTCCGTGCTACAGGTAGGTTTCGTGCTGGCCTTCAGTGGTCTCCTCGGCCACCGACTGTCCAGATGCCCTCCAGACCCTCCTCCCTCTTCCCTCCATCTCACCTTCTACCAACTCACCCCCACTTCTCCATTCCCTTCCGCCACTCTGAGCTTCTGCCCACAAACTGTCATGAAACCATGTGGATGATGCAACAAAGTGATTGTGCCTGGACAATTATTATGGGACCCTGGTGACTTGGAGCAAACATCATCACCTGTTTTCTCAAACAGGACACTTAGGAGTATCTTACTTTCATGGATAAATGCCTGTAGGGAAAAACTGTGTTCGAATAAAAACCAATTTGATTTTCCACATAACCTGTTCAGGTTGTGGATGCTTTTCATTTCTGATTGATTTTTTTATTGGCATCTGCCCCTCCACTCTAAGTGTCTCTGCCCCTGTAGCTACAAGAGAATCATGAGCTCTGAACAAGCACATAAACTCGATGGAGTAAACTCGTCAATGTTCTTTGTAATAGCTAAAAATTGGAAGCAACCAAAGTGCAAACGGAAAAAAGAAAATCGGTTTGCAGTATATTACACAATGGAGCGCTGTTCTTACTCATTTCTTCAAAGACTATTTCATCTAAAATAAATTTTAAACAGGAATGCTAAACAGTGGTCCTTTTATCTGAAGAGGCATAAATCAGAAGGATAATGGTGTTTATCTTTGGAAGGAAGTGATGTTACGAGTACATTTTAATTTTCTCTTTGTATTATTACTGTAAATTCTGGATTTTATCCTTATATTGCTTTCACAACCAGAAAAGAAAGTTTTATGTATTCCACCTGGTATAAATGCTGTGGTGCACAGAATTCATAATGACCCCAAAATTTCCACTCCCCAGGTAGACACAACCTATGTAACCCACTTCCCTTGAACATGGGTGGATGTCACCTGATAGAGGACATTCTAGTGGTCAGGTTGTCTTGTGGCAAAGGTAAAGAGATTTTGCTCATGTGATGCAATCTCTACTCAGTTGACTTTAATCAAAAGAGAATTTATTCTGGTGGGCTTAAACTAGTCAGATGAGCACTTTAGAAGCTAGTCCAAAGGAAACAAACCCTCTCCTCCTACCAACATTGAAGAAGCAAGCTGCATGCATCCTACAGATGCAAGGAATTGACCTCTGTGCTTGGAAAAGGTTCCCGAGCCTCAGATGAGACTCTAGTCGCAACCATCACCTTGCTTGTTGTTTTAGTTACTCTTCTCATTGTTGAGACAAAATACTGGGCACCTCAAGTTAAAGATGAAAAAGTTCATTTGGTTCACGGTTTGTTGAGTTTCAGTCCATGGTTGGCTCCAAGGTAGGTGGCATGGCAGAGGGATAGCACAGAGGAGAAACAGTTCATGGCAGGCGGAAGACAGCAGAACAGAAAAGTGGTAAAGAAGTACCAAGCAACAAGCAACAATAGCAGCCCTCTGTGTCCCTTGTCTTCTGTCCAGGCCACCGGGCCTCAGGGAAGACAGCACTCACACCCAGGGTCAGGCGCTCTGAATCCTAGCATGGCACCATGAACCAATCCCAGCATCACAGCCTTAATCCTGGCATCACACACTCTAGATCCAGCCACCTCAGGAAAGCCCCACCCATGACCACATGAGGCTGTGGGGGGACAATAGATGCAAGCCATACCAGTTGTAGTTTGGGGAGATCCTATGGGAGGACCCACTTAAGCACACTTAGACTCTTGATCCTTGGAAACTGAGATAATAAGCATGGAATGTTTTAAGTCACTGTGTCTGATTTTTATACAGCAACAGCAAATTAATACAAATGTTAATTAGAAATACAAAGTAAATCCAGTACACACCACTGGCTAGGAGCATCCCAGAAGACTGAGTCTTGCCGAGGACTCAGGAAGGAGCCTTGTGTATCATCCAGGCTGTCTCAATGGAAGAAAGCAATAGCCCACTTCCTCCTAACACCCCCAATCACTTACACCTCAGCCTCTTCTCTCCGTTAGAAGTGCTCCTGTTAAATTACCAAAGAGTTTCAAGTTCCCAGCCTAGGATGAAGCCCACCATTTCTTTCCCCAGTTGGAAATAAAAGCCATACATTGCTGTTCATCCTAAGTGGGCATGCACCACTGACATGAGCTCACAATACTCTAAGATCTGAGGTTTCAGTGTTCATGGTTTCAGGTACCTGTGACCAACTGCAGTCTTAAAATATTAAATGGAAAATGCCAGAAATAAACAATTCATAGATTGAATTGCACACTGCACACTCCTCTGAGAAATGTGTTAAGACCTTAAGCCATCCCTCTTGTCATGTTTTAGATGAAGAATATCTCCCAAAAGCCTCACGTGCTCAGAGGTGGGACTTTGTTTGCATTGTGGGTGCTACAGCTGACTTCCTGTTAGGAGGCAGGATCTGGTTAGAGGTGGGACACTGGGAGTGTAATCTGGAAGGCTTTATCTCCCTCCTGGATCCTCCCTTCTCTCTCTGCTTCCTGACTACCATGATATGAGCAACTTTCCTCTGCCCAGGCCCTCCCACTATATCTGGGGCCATCCAAAAACTGCAACTTCTGAAATATAAGCCAAAATAAACCTCTGTTGGGTATTTTTTTCCTCAAAGATGACATCACTCCATCTGCCCAGTATGCAAATCACTTCTTTGTCCAAGGTATCCGTATTGTATACACTACCCACCTGCTAGTCACTTAGCAACTGTCCCAATTATGATCCTGTGTTGAGATATCACGCTGCTTATGTTCAGCTAACCCTTATTTTAAAAATGGCCTCAAAGAGCAAGACTATTGGTGCCAGAAATTTGGATAGGCCAAGGAGAAGCCATAAAGTGCCTCCTTTAGGTGAAAATTGAAAGTCCCCAACTTTTTCACAAGTAGGCATGTATAAGAAAAAAAAAAAAACCAGCATACAGAAGGTTTGGTACAATCCTTGGTTTGTGCATCCACGGGGGTCTTGGAACGCAAGCCTGCTGATAAGAGCTAATTACTGTAATTGTGTTCTCCCTCTCTCCCCAGAGATGATCTCATTCCTACTTTGAACTTCTCAGATCTCCCACCTCTCCTGCCCACCCCCACCCACTAAACAGCCCCTAACTTTCAGATCATGTCTGCTTAATTATACTTAATTAAGAAAATGAAGTCTACCTGCTAAGAGCGCTCCCATTTTTTCATGACTAATTCCCAGGGCTCCCCATGCCTGTCTTATCTTACTAAAATGGAGATGGCGTCTCCTGCTGTCCATGGCCAGTCCCTCCTGTAGCTCAGGCTTCATCTACCTGAGCACTTTTCCCCCCCTGTGATGATGTGTTCCTTCTATCTCTCACTGTCCTGCTGTCTCTCCCCCTGCCTCTGTGGCTTCTCACGGACACCGTATTAGGCTATGCCACCATTAGATCACCCCAAGGTGTGTTTTTTTAACCTTCTACATCCAGTGTAGTGAGTGGCAAACTTTTGTCCACTAAAACAATCTCAGACGCTTTTCAAAATTCCAAGTCAATGAAACCAGAATCCCTAGGGGTAAGGGATGTCCAGACCTCAGTGTTCTTTTACATCCCCTAAGAAGTTCCAACCCTAGCCAAGTTGGGAAACCCAGGTTCCAACTGGACGTCGCAGTGTAACCCTCCTGCATATTCTTCAGTGGAGAGTCAAAGGGCGGGTTTTTAAGTGGACCCCGCAGGGGCTTCTGGTCTCATGGGAGCACCGATTGCAAACTCACACAGTGGTCCTCTTTTGCACTAATGCTTTACTGCTTCTCCTTTACCAAGCATGCTGCCCTCTCCTATTTACAGCCTTCTTACACCCAGCCTTCTGTTAGAGTCTTTAAACGTGCTGCTTCCCTTCCCTGGGACCTGCCCCGGAACACAAGCTTGTTCATTCATTATCTGCTCAGGGAACCTTTCCAGGTCACTCTCCCCCTCCTCCCCCTCCCCTGTTGCTCCCCCCTACAGTCTCACATTCTTTATCTGCATAGCATGGACCACTGTGCACAGCCAATCATGTTTGCTTCCATATTTAGTATCCCCACTGCTTTGCAAGGGTGGAGACCACGTGTGCTTTGTCACCAGGGTATCCTTGGCTGCGAGTAGGAGCCCTCAACAAAAACGACATGCCATGAGTTAGTGAAGGAACCATTGCGGCAAATCAGCACATGTTTATTGGGCCAGGTTGAAATGAATCTGAGATCTCTAACGAACCTTGGCATCCACAAGAGATTCACCCAGAGACCTCCATAAACACTCAGAGTCACACAGTCAGGCTACATGTGGTTTCCTCCATTTCATAGTCTCCCAAACAGCTTGCTCACAGGGCTTTTAGGAGCCTGAAATCAAGGCTGGGGTCCTCTGATGCAGTGCGCCAGGAGGGGCTTTGTCTGTCGTTAGCCAGTGTCTTAGCTGGTTACAAGTACTGCCCACTGCAGATCTTATACAACATGCATTTACTTTTCATAGTGTTAAATGCTGAGAAATCCAAGATCAAGGTCTTGGCCAAATAAGTTTCTTTCCTTTTTGTTTTTGGTACCAGGCATCGAACTCACGACCTCGCACTTGCCAGGCAGGTGCTTGTGCTGCTGAGATAAATCCCTAGCCCCCAAATAAGTTTCTGATGAACGTTGTTTTCCTGACTTGTGGTCTTGTCTGTGTGTCCTAACATGATAGAGATAGAGAGTCCCTTGCTCTTTCTTTTTTTATATAAATCTGTTAATCTAATCATGACACTCCCACCTCTGACTTCATGAGATTCTATTTACTTCCTGGTGGTCACATTGCCAAAGATAACTAGATAGCTCATAAACTCTACAGTCATCATCTGCTAATTTCCCTGTCTCTCTCCCAGAACTAGGACCTCAGGATGCCTGGCACCACATAGCTGCAAAAGTTATCAAAATGAAAATGGTGTCATTTTCACCCCTAGTGAAACTAACAAATAAGCGAATCTTATGCATGTATATCTGATGGCAAGAACATTCTCAAAAGATTCATCCAGAACCACAAGCTTCTGCAAAACACGCTGCAACCTTATGCAAAAAGTATTCCTACTATGATGTCTGTGTAGTAGATTACTATTTTCACCATGTCTGTTACCACCCTTTGTTTTGACCCTTATGGACAAAAATTGTCCCAAAATAATCTATGTAATCTTTTTCATTTTGTCTTTAAAAATCCTCTTGCCTCAATCTCCTTAAACACACACATAATTTACTAGGGTGCATATATTTCTTGTGCAAGGATCTTTGGAGTCTTTCTCCATTATTTAGGCTTTGAATCTATGTTCAGTTCTTAGTAGTCTCTGAAATTTGGAGGGAGTGATCACCTGGTAGATATGTATAAAGGAGCACTTCTGTGGCAGTCAGAAGGTAAAAGGAAAGAGGGATAGAGCCAACTAAAAAGCAAAGACTGATACTGACACAGAGCCTCACAGTTAACTGGCAGTCAAAAGGCCCTGACCGGCGCAGCTCCCCAATGAAACAGGAGACAGGAGACAGGAGACAGGAGACGCTCTTATGGACGACAGTTAACTGCTAGTTTATTTACGCGGGCTCTGGTTTATATATTTGGCCGTGACCAATCACAGGCTGCCACAAGGAAGCAGGGCGGAAATGGGATGCAGGCTCTGGCTACTATATCCAGCTGTGGCCAATCAGGAGTTGCCACAGAGTACGGAGTGAGCGCGGGGTGCGCACGGGTTGGCTAATTTAAAGAGGAACATAGCGCATTGCGGAAGCTGGCGTGGTCCTTAGTCCCGGCTGGGGTATGGTATGTTGAGCGCCTGCGCCCAACAAGGCCCCAGCCCGGGAATTCGCACAGAAGCAATCAGAGGCAGAAAGATGTCATAGCTTGTATCTAGATCATGGGTACGTGATAACTGGTGCGCTGGTTGGGTTCACATACTTCTGGGTGTGGTGCGGATTTACTGAAGAGGGTTATAGGTGGTTACAGGTGGCACAATCAATGGGCTGTAGCCTGGATGGGAAACGAAGGAACAGGAGACCATGCTGTCTCCTTCCTACCCAGCCACGGACTGGTCCTCCTCTGCTATGCACCGCTGCCCTGCTGCTCTGCCTTGGAGACGCCTGACTGTGGACCCAAACCTCTACAAACTGAGCTGAAATAAACCTCTACAAACCGAGCTAAAATAAACCCTTCCTCTTTTAACTTCTGGGTGTCAAGTATTATGTTCCAGCAACAAGAACAGAAGCAAATCACAGCCTGCTTTCCAGCCGGACAGACGCAGTGCTAAGTACTGATCCCTTCCTTGTGTCTTAGCCTACAAGCTGTCCACCTACAAGCTGGGGACAGTCAACTCTATGCTTCTGTCTGTCCCCATCCTCATCTTTGAAGTGAAAGTAAGGAGAGCATCAACTCTTAGAGCTGTTTAACACCTTAAACAAAACAATGCCCACAAGTGCCTGGTGCATCCCGCGCCCTGGATGTAGGGAGAGTCCTTCTCATCACTGAGGGAGGACAGCAGGACTCTCCAGCTTACTAAGAATTAGGGGAAAAAGCAAATGCATGCCTCTATGGGGACATGTCTAATTAGAGTTTTGAGATGGCATTACTCCATGCTTGGTAACCCAGAATTTTTTTTTTAACTATGATTTTAAAATGTACCTTGGAAAATTCTTGCTTGGGGAAAAAAAGAAGTTTTAAATTCACAATAAAAGTCAACTATTAGGAAAAGAGCAAATAAGAGAACTAATATTGAAATAAGAAAACTAATATTGAAAGTTGCTTCTCTCTCCGTTGACCTTTCCTGGTGTGCAGATTCCTGTATTGGAGAGGAGGTAATGGAGCTGTTCCTCTGCCTTGCCGCCCCCTGCCCTCTGTCCAGGACAGGCTGCACCCAGCAGGGGCTGCTGGTATCAGTGAATTCTGTACTAAGCCTCCCAGGCAGCCTGGGTGGCCCAGATGGTGCCTCCTGTCGACTGGCTCCTTCTGACATGCAATTTCTTCCTTTCAATGACTATTAATGTCAGAGTGGTTGACAACGTGACAGTCCTTGAGACAGGAAACCACTCATCTCCCTGGCCTGGCCAGCAGCTGGCTACCCCAAAGACATCCCAGCCTCTCCTTTCTGTCATTTGTGGGCGGCAGTGAAATATCACCTCCCTGAGATGGGGAGGGGGGGCGTGCTTAACACCTGCTTGGTGACATCCTTCTCCAAATGGTTATGGGCCAGGGGACAAGGCCTACCCCTGGTCTCTTCGACTCACGGGTCCCAGAAATAAATGCAGCATCTTCCAGGAACCAGAAATGAGGAAAAGGTACAGAAAGGCAAGTGGTGAAGCCACAGGAAATCAGACTTTTCTGTCTTATCATAAAGACACGCCAGATTAGTCTGATTTCCCTGCCACTGACCTATAGTTAAAGGCTCAGCCCCATAGAAGGGCAGAGAGCAAACTTCCTGGAGCCATGGGTCAGGGCACCCTGAGAGTATCTGGCCTTTCCAATGGCAATAATGACCAAAGCTCCTAGACCTGAAGTCCCACAGGCCACTAAAGCCCAAGCTGCAGGCTGGAATCTAGAGGCACACAGCCCCCGAGAGCAAAGCCCTGGGACCTGGGCCACCTGGCCTCAGACCTGCCTCCAGGAGGTGCTGTGTGGCCCTTTTCCCATCTCTGTGGTGGGCTGCAGCACACCTGATTCCACTGTCTGTGAGGCTAAAACCACGATGATGGAATGAGCACAGTATGCAAAGCGCTTGGGGCTTCTTTGTGGTCAGCGAAAGGCGGGCAGCTCTCGTAGCCTTTGGGCATTGTTGTGGTTCCCTCTGGCTGCCATCACAGAACACCACAAACCAAGCAGTTTAAAATCTGAGATCAAAGTGCCTGAAGGCTGGACTTCTGGTAAGCCCTCTCTTGCTTGTGGATAGCACGACTGACTTATACACGTTTATTTACACACTCAGGAGGTTGATTGATGGTTGCGGTCGATTTCAACCCCGCTGCCTAGCAACTTGTTTGCCCGGCTGGCCTGGGCATCTTGCCTTCTTGGAGCTGGAAGAGCTGTTTTATGTGGCTCCCCTCGGGCTCTCTGTGTTCTCAGAGCTGGCCTTGCTTTAGCCCCACACGTGACTGATCTCCAACTTCAGCTGCTCCCCACAAAAAGTAAACACTTTCTCCTTATAAATTGGATATTCAAGGGTCTGTTAGAATATTACAAAGCTAACTGACACAACATGGAATCTCATAGAATATTTTTCTTTCTGTATCGAGGTATTTCATTTAGCCTTAAATCCTCCAATTTCATCCATACTGTCACAGTTAGAAGGATTTCCTCTTTTTCTAAGTTGGGTACTACTCTGTGTATATACCATAATTCCTCTATTTGCTCTCAGATGGATGCAGAGGCTGGTTCCATACCTCGGCTTTGTAAATGGTCCGTTGCAGACAGCCTGCATACAATGTAAGGGGCAGAAAGAGCCTTGTCTCACCTCCTTGATGCTTTTGCTGTCTTGTGAGTGACACGAACTGTTCTTCTCTGTGATGCCCCTCTGCCAACCCTGCCTCGGAGCCAGCTGCTCGTGGACGGAAACCTCCACAAACTGTGAGCTGAATAAACTTTTCCCCCTTTAACTCCGGGTGTGGGGTATTTGGTCTCAGTAATGAGAAAAGTGACTGAGACACTGTGGCTTTCAAACATTATCCCCCAATTCATAGGCCGTCTTCCCTTTCAGGGATTCCCGTGTCATGGAGAAGCTTCCACTAAGTTTGGCAGGCTTCCACTTGTTTCTTTTTGCTTTTGTTTCCTAAGCTTTCTTTTTTAATTAATTAATTTGATTGGTACATTTTAGGTACACATAATGATTACATTCACTGTACATGATACATCTTGACTGTTATTTTTCTACATTCCTCTCCCCTCCCTTCAACCCCTTTCCCTCCTGATTTACAAGAGATTTGTTTCCATTTTTTCTTCTTTTATTTTTTTCTCTTCCTTCCTTTCTTCCCCCTCTCCCCCTCCTTAGTTTCCCTGCCTATTTGAACATTTCTTCCTATTTCACAATATCTGTTATACGCTTTGGTCTGTATTTACGTTTTTGGTTTCTCACACCAGAGAAATAATGCAATATTCACACTTTGTATGTCCAATTTATCTCACTTAAGAGTATGGTCTCAGGGTGGATCCACTTGGCTAGAAATACGTCAAGCTTATCCTTCTTTGTGGAATAATAATATTCAATAGTACAAAATAGTCAAATCTTCTTATCCATTCCTTGGCGAAGAGGCATTTGGGTTGTTTCTAGGATTTAGCTATTACAAACTGCGCCGCTATAAACATGGATGTGCCATGCTATGTACTGGCAAAGTTTGCTGCCAGGCTGCAGCGTACTGTGTTTAGAGGAAATCAAGAGGGGAGGTGTCTTACACGGCAAATGTACCCTGTGTGGCTTGGCTGTGCCACCCTATTGCAGCCCATCAGTTTTTTGGGGAGCTTCCCAGAATGGCAGCTCCTGCTCAGCATGCACTGTTTTATAAAGCCCTATTCCCACATTTGTCTGATCTACTAGGCTCGTTTCAAACTGAGTTTTGCCCTCAGGATGTTTTTGCCCTCCTTTCCTTCCAGTTACCTGTGTTTTAGATGATTTTTTCTGAGTAACCCCAACACAGTTCCTCCTCTACCCAGCCATGCTGAATTCCCTCTCCTAAGCTTCCTGTGTTATATAAAAAATAATCACTGACAAGGAGACTTGCCCTTTGTTTTCTTTCAGGTGCCTTTCAATTCCAGGTCTCATTCTGCCCTTAATCTATTTTGAGCTGATCTGGGGTACAGGGTAAAATATGGGCCCACTTTCATTCTTTTGCTGATCTAGCTTTCCTCCCTGCGGGCACTGTAGTTGTGTGCACTTTCCTGTTGTGTGCTGTCCACACCTTCTCTCCTTACAAGGCACCAGTCTGGTCAGATTCGGGCTCTGCTCTCACAGCTTCATGAACCCCTGACTGCTTCCCAAAGACCTCAGCTCCAAACGCCGTCACTGCTAAAGGGTTACAGCTTTGATACACAACTTTGGAGGGGATCTAAGCCTTCAGCCCCCAGCAGGCATGATGCACTCTTCTAGGTCTGGGGTGATGTTTCCCAGAGGGGTGACCCCCCAGACATGTGGCAGGCACAATCTCTGATGGGCCATCCCATGTTGCTCAGCTGCAGGACATACTCTCTTGCCGCGAGCAGTTTCTGAGGTTCTGTTTCCAGGTCTTTGTGTCTCTCTTGTCTGGCTCCTGTCTCGCCCGCTCATTCCTGCATTAGCTGTCTCCGCTTAGTCCATCTACAAGCACAAGGTGTCTGGCACATCATGGGGTTGGGTTGTCGTCCGAGATGCTGCCACTTAGGTGAGCCTCTTGGCCCCCTCCACTCTGCCGCTTAAGGAGGACCTCCATGCTGTGGGCTCCACGCTGTGTCACCACTGGCTTGGTTGGAGACTCTAACCACCAGAGAGCTGGGACCTTCAGGGAATAGAACACGGGACAGATTTGATACTGATTGACAGGAAATGAGATAGGAAAAGATGGGAGTGTTGTCTAAGGTCAGTAATGAAAAGAATGGAGGCGGCATAAGGAAGACAGAAGGAATGCAATGGCATAATAAAAATAATAAATAATAAATAAATAAAAACAAATAAAAGAGGATACAAAATAAAGTAGCCTTTCACAGGTTGTGTGCCCTGAGTAGAATCCAGGGGCATTCAGTGACTTGGGTCCCTCCTGTCAGGAAGGTGAGACACATTGTCACTGACCAATGAGCATCTGAGATGGGGTGGTGGCGAGGGCACTCTGCCCCCTCATAAGGTGCCAGGAAAGGCACCCTCAAGTCAGGGCCTGGCACTTTCCTGCCCTACTTGATCTGCAGCCTTGGAGAATTTGTGGGTCCAGAGCACACTGAGAAATGCCTGAAATCTGCTTGCAGTTTGCTCAGGTACCCCTCAGTCCCCTGCAGAGAACCCAACCTGCTTCCCAAGGAAGCAGCCGACAAAAGTTGGAAGCCAACTAAAAAGTCCTAGAGACACACGGTGCATGCCTGTGCGCGCACACACACACTGCAGTGCTGCGAGTAGACCGAGCTGTGTTCTCTGTGTCTGCAATGCCTCTGGCCTTGAATGTCCTCCACTCCTACTGCTGCCCGTCCACTCAGGGCAAGCGCGGTTGGTGGACCACAGCTGCGCTGCTTATTTCCAGGGTTTTCCCTCCAGAGAGAGAAGCACTGCACCTTCATCCCCACGCTGCTACAGACTGAGGATGCCGCTTTCTGACTCCTTCCCTCTCCCCGTTTTCCAGGCCGTTACTGCTCATGTGCGTCTTCTGTATTCTTGGCACGAGAGTCATGAAACAGCAGAGAGCATAGAGAACATCTTACTCTTAATACGTGAGCTCTGGCGCTTCATTGCTCACCCACCTCAGCTCATTTCTCGGGTTCTTCCTGGAGCCCAGACAGTGGTTTCCAACTGAAGGACTTTGCCGTGATCTCCAGAAGAGAAAACGTGTTTCCACTCCATAAAGAAGAGGAGTAGGACAGGAGAAAGAGAAAGAAGTTCCCTTGGAGGAGAAACTCTGATAGAAACAACAGGTGCTCGGAGAATCCAAGAAAAGCACAGTGAAGAGCAGGGGACCCATTCATTCATTGTTTGTATTCACTCCTTACACTGCCACATGGAGAAGGCCAGCGCCACTTCTGCGACCAGCGCCACCTACATCATACCCTTGTCTGCTTAGAGCATTTCGGCCCAGGAGCAAGGGCGAGTGTGGACAGCCTGTGGCCAGTTTATGGTGGTCCAATCAAGGCTCTCACTTCCCTGTCATCTGCATTAGGTGTAAAAGCCATGGCTTTGGGCGGCAAGAGCTGCTCAGCTTTCCTTTCCCCCATTCAGGAGAACAGAGGACACTGGATTCCCAGCAACAGCACAGAGCCAGGCACCCCTGAGGTCCGGCCAGAGCCCGTGCAGCAGGGACCAACGCACTCAAGTGCTGAGTGTGTCTTCAGGGTTGGCAGTGACCTGCCCAGGCAGAAAAGGGGGTACTGTGGGAGCCCATCCAAAAGGGTGCACCATTCCTGCCCCTGGAGGGTGTGCCCCATGCTACCCACCACAAGTGAGCTTGTTCTCTCACTCCTGGTGCCTAAGATTTAAGTCCCAGGGTTATAATCAGGAGATTGCTTTTAAAAACCCACTTTTATTCAACTGTGTATAAGAAGGGGAACTCCTGCAGGCAGTGCTCTGCGGTTGGAGGGAGGGGAGCCTCACCCTACCACACCAGGCCTGAGTGTTTGGACCAGCCAGAGCTAGACAGAAGGGGGGGCACACCATGCAGCAGGTCTCCACAAGGAGGAGAAGATGTCCAGAAGCAAAGCCAGAGAATCCTAGGAGGCAGCAAACATGGGAGCCAGCTGAGAGCTCTGCTATCCTGGGCACACTAGGACCTCCCGGGTATTGGAGGAGTTGCAGGGTCCTGGGTCTCTGCTCACTGGAAGGACACCATGCATGGTCTATGTGATGGCAGACAGGGACTCCCTGGTACAGGAGGTTTTGGGGGACACGCAATCTGCTCCCTCCACCTTGCTCATCCTGCCATGGCCCACAGGGTCATGTACACTGTGCTCTCAGCTTGATGGAAATGAAAATGACCCAGTTCTTATGCAGAGGGGACAGCTGCTGGGGGTGCCCCAGGGCCTTGCTGAAAAGCCCACTCCAAAAGATGGAGAGGGAGAACCTGGGAGGAGGACATAAAGGGAGATGTGGGGGAGGGGGATGCCACAGACCACCTTCTTACAACCTCTGCACTTGCTGGGTGGTCTGCAGCTAGTGCTAGGGTGAGAGGAGAAGAAGGGGGCCTCCAGGGTCTCAGCAGCCCCTCCCACCCCACACTTCCCATGCCTCCCTGCCTCTTCTGCTCTCCCTCCCTCTCCTCCCTCCCTCGCCTCCCAGAGAGATTTATTTTAAGCAATCCCGACTCACATGGCTGTGGGGGCTGGCAAGTGAGGGGTGGGCTGGCAGATTGGAAAACCCAGCAAAGCTGATCGTACAGCCGTCAGTGCCCAGGCAACCTGAAAGCAGAATTTCTTCCTTCCGGAAGAACTGTGGTCTTTTCCTCCTAACCCTTCAACTGATTGGATGAGGCCCACTCCCATTATGGAGGGCCATCTGTTTTACTGGACTCCTGATTTAAATGCTAATCACATTCACAGCAACATCTGGCCTGGTGTTTGACCAAATATTTGTGTACGTGACTCAACTGCTCAAACGCTCTTAGAGAATGATGGATAGTAAGGTTTTTCCCTGGGAGCCTGACCCTTCTGAGGAAGAAATGACAAAGCAAATTGAGCAACGTGGAAGTCCTTAACTCCACTTGATGACCAGAACAGACCAGTGTACCAACGAGATAAGCAGCAGGTGCCATGGTGAAGCTACACAGTGCCAGCAGGAGGGCACACCCCCCCACACACACACATACACACACCACATCACAAGGAACTGGAGAGGTTTTCCTTAGCACCTCCGGACGTCTCCAGGTTTTCCGTTCCATGAACTTTGGGGAAGGACTGAGACTCCAGAAGTGGCTTTCTCACAGCGTGGCTTTACCTTCTCTGCCATCTGTTCTGCTACCTGTCTGATGCCAGTGAAACCACACAGTGATATTTGGAATTTTGACTCCCCAGTGTGTCAAACATCTTCTAGCCAGGAGGGATGACTCAGATGCTTAGTTCACCTGAGCAAACACATCCTGGGAAGCTACTGTGTTAGATGTGGAATGAAACAGTGCGAGGGATACAGGAATGACTGTCCCCTGGGCACCCACTGGCACTGCACCACCGAGAGCACAGATCACTGCAGAGGGTGCCGAGCCCTACCACCCACCCAGCCACTTCTCAAACCCCTGAAGGACTTCCAAGTCCAGCCAGAAAAAGCCAAATCTTCACAGTGGCTACAAGCAACCCCTCCCTGAGAACTCCGCCCGACCGACCTCCCTGACTTGTCCTGGGCTCACCCAGCTCCTGCCATTAGCAGCCTTTGGTGCGTATCCAACAGCCAGGCACACGCCTCGCTCCTGGCCTCGGTATCCAGTGCTGCCTTTACCACAAGAGCACACACCCAGGAAGTGACGGGCCCCACATATGTTCCTCAAAGCCTTTCTTTCGAAACTTCAAAGCATAGCTAAGAAGTCAGGGTGGTCATTTATCCCTCAGGAGCATGTGGCACTTTTCAAAAGTCTACATAGCTTACCTGCTTCAGCAGCTATGCACCACTCCTAGAATATTGCTTATTAATTTGCCCTGCAAACCTCTTGCATTTATGATCTCTTGCTATATATCAAATTACCAAACACTTAGCAGCTTCAAAAGACACCGCCCAGTTTCTGGACCACAGTCTATGTCTGTCCTGGCCCGTCCAGGTCCTCTATGTCAGGGTCTCACAGAAAGCAAATGGTGCTCTCATCTGGAGGCTCAAGAGGCTGCTTCCAACCTCACCCAGGGCTTTGGGAGAACTCATTTCCTTTCGGTTGTAAGGATAAAGAGCTTCAGATTTCTCCTGGCAGCCAGCGCAAGTCTGTATGCACTTCCTTGCCCTGGTGCTCTGCCCTTGGGCAGCCTGCACCCTCAAAGGCTGCAAAAGCAAGAGAGTAGATCGACTAAGCGTCCTGATAGAATACTATGCGGTCAAGTAGTCACCACACTGGCCATATCTGATCAGTTAGAAGCAAATCATGGGACCTTACAAACATTCATGGTGAGGGGACCATACAGAAGTGAAAACAGCAGGAGGTGAGACTCCTGTGGCCACCTCAGAGTCTGTCTATCTGTCTGTCTATAAATCTCCTTTTGTATCCAGCTTACCCTATTCTAAATTATCACTAACTCCAAACTTACGGATAAGAGAGAGCACCAGAGTTTGGACGAACCCTATCTTGTTTATTGTGGCCAGAGCTGAGCCTTCTCAGAGTTTTTCCATAAAGCTTAGAATATCTTGATTTGCAAAAGCTCTTGGCTGCTGGTGGCCTTGAGGAGACCTGGGGTTCCTTGTATCTCCCTAACAGAAACATGGCCAGGAGGGTGGGAGCCAGCAGGCAATGAAGAAGCAATTTTAGAGACCAAGTAGGACCTCTCTGCTGCTCCTGGAAGCTTTTCCACCCTATTCGGTGTCATTTGCTCCTTATAACTCAGGAGTGGCAGCAGGTCACTTGGGAAACCCTGGAGCCAATAATTTAGAGTCAAGGCCAGATGAGGTTTCAAACTCCAACCCAGCTGTGTTCTCTGGCATACTGAAGAGCAGGAAGCCCAGAGCCACAGAAGCATGAGTGATGATGGGTGTCCCTCTGTATGAATTCCCACTAAGGATAAAAGGAAAACGCAGCTCGACAGCAGCCCGCCACTTACAGTGTCTTGCACGTGACCAGGGAGCTTACATTCCCCCTCCATCCCTCCTGATAAACGCCTTAGCGCCTTGCACAGGAAGTACAGGGCTTAGGAGAAAGAACTCAGGTTCACAACTCTTTGGATAATTTTGTTTCATACCAGCCACAGTTTTATAACCTTGCTAAAAGGTGATGTTTTTAATTCTATCAGGAAGATACCCAGAAGGGGAATAGTTGGGTCAAATGGGACCTCTAATCTTAGTTTTTTGCAGACTCTCTACATGATTTCCACAGTGGTTGCACCAGTCTACACTCCCACCAACACTGGAGAAAGGTTCCTTTTTCCCCACAGCCCCTCTAGTATTTGTTATTTATTGATTTCTTAATAATAGTCATTCTTTCCAGGGTGAGGTGGAATCTCAGTGTTGTTTTAATTTGCATCTCTTGATGTTAAACATTTTTTCATCTATATATTTGCCATTTGTACTTCTGAGAAGTATCTATTCAACTCAGCTCATCACATCACAGTGATAGATTCATGCCCGTGTTTATAGTGGCACATTTTGTAATAACTAAATCCTGGAAGCAGCCCAAATGCCCATCAATCAATGAATGGATTTTAAAAAGATGTGTTTTTTTATATAATAGAGTACAACTTGACCATAAAGAAAGATAAAATTGAGACATTTGTAGCTAAATGGACCTTGGGACCATAATCACAAGTGAAATAAATCAGACACACATGCATAAATACAGCATTAGCTCTCTGGTGTGAGACACTGAAAATGTAGATAAGAACCGAGAGGTAGAATAGATTATGAAATAGGCGGAAACTATTCCGAAGGAAAAGGGAACGAGGGAGGAGGCAAAGCAAAGGAAGGAAAGGAAATAAAACACGGCAGTGAAGGACAAAATGAAAGAGCTTTGTGCACAGGGAGGGGAAGGCAGTTTGAAAGGAGGGGAAGGGAGCGGGGTGTGTGAAGAGGAGTCGGGGCCTACTGGGTACAGCTACAAATCCCCTGCTAGGAATGCGATCCTTACCTAGACCTAACTTGCACCAATAAACTTAAAGAAACTAAAAAGAAGAGGCAGACTTCAAGACATAAAAATAAAAAGATGAGCCTTCTGCACCCTTAATTGCTAGGCCAGGCATGTTTCTTCTTCTTCTTTACAATAAATTGTGACTTTTTAAATCGAGCTTTAATTTGAAGGGAGCCACCCTGGGGTGATGGCAGGCACTGCCTTCGGGCTCCTCCGGGGCTCCAGGGCTGCAAGGCCCTGAGAGCTCTCAACGGGGAGCGGTTTTGCCACCCACCTGACGGAATCACATAGTTCTATTTAAGAAAAGGGCTGGGGAAGCCACAGGGCTGGGGCTGAGGTCCCAGCTGGGTCCCCAGGGGTGCACAGCTGGGACCTCAGCTCTCTGCCTGCTCCGCAGGGCATTAACATGCAGCCCATCCTCCCACTGCACCCTGCTCTGTGAAGGCCCTCAGCAAGGAGCTCAGCTTTGCTTTCCTGGCCTATGGGGTGGGAAAGCGATGATTCCTTTCCACCCACCATATGAGGCTGATACTAAGCAGGAGCGTTAGCTCTAACCCATAGAGCTCGTTATAAAGAGGAGGTGGCATGTGTTCCACCGGCCTTAGGTTTTCCTCTCATTTCCTCATTCCATCTTTTCCCTCCAGTGCCCAAGGGGGTGGGAGTTTGGGGGCACTCGTGAAGAAAGCCTTTATAAAATTTGGAAAGCCGGACCCACCTCAGGGGAGAAGCTCACAGAACAATCCCCTGCGTGTCTTCCAGAGCCCGTGCCTCCCCTTCCCTCCAGGCCTTTCGGGGATCGCACAGGGCAGTAACTGCGGGGACTGGGGCTTTGCAAAGAGGACAAGAGGTCTGGGGAAGAGAGAGGGGCCTGCGTAGAACGCTGCCCTTCGGGGCCTCTTTAGTTCCTTCACAATCTCCCCCCACCCTGGGAGCACCGACTTATCAAGGGGAGAAAGGTTTTATTTGAGCTCAGTTTTGCAGATCCAGCCCACAGTCAGTGCACTGCGTTGCTTCACATGTGTAAGGAGCAGCCCGTTAGGGCAGGAGTGGGTGCAGAGCGAAACCCCAGAGAACAAAGAGGGAGACAGACACCCACAGTCCTCTCCAAGGATGCTCCCCCAAGAACCCGAAGACTTTCCCCAGGAGCCCCCCTTGAAGTGACCATTACTTCCTGACAGTGCCACCCTATGCGCTCCCTCTGTGTAATCGGCCTTCGGCAGATACCCAAGAGCCACACTACAGAAATGGCCGTGACAGAACACCGCGGACTGCAGAGCTTGGACAGAAATGCATTTGCTCACCTTCCGGAGCTGGATTGGCGAGGCTGAGCCCCCACCCCTGGAGAAGGAGCTGTCTTCTCCTTGGGGCTGCACATTGTGTTCCCTCCCCGTGTGTCTGTGTTCCTATCATCTCGTCTAAGCACATCGGTCATGTCAGAGTACGGTCCACCCAAATAACCCCATTTCCTAGCTACCTCTCTGAAGACCCAGTCTCCAGTTATAGTCACATTCCGGATATTTCCGTGGCAGATACATTCGGACACCCTGGCAATGCCTGACACTACAATTTGTACTGAACCTTGAATATATGATTTTCCCTATATATCCCCAAAGTTTAATTTATAAACAGCAACTGAGGAGATTTTCAGCAAAAACTACTAATAAAAGAGTAAATAATATACTGTAATAGAAGTTATGTGAATACGGTCTCTCTCTCTCTCTCTCTCTCTCTCTCTCTCTTTCTCTCTCTCTTTTCTTTTTTCGTAGCAAAAATCAAACTCAGGACCTTGCACTTGCCAGGCAGGCACTATGCCACTGAGCTATATCCCTAGCCCCCAGCAATATGGTCTTTATTTTTCTCTTCTTTCTGTCTCTGTCTCTGTCTCTGTCTCTCCCCCTCTTTCTCTCTCTCCCTGTCAATATGGTATTGCACTATACTCACCCTTCCTGTGGTGCTAAGAGCTGATACAATGCCTGAGACAAAGTGAGGTGAGTTACTAAGCTTCATCATGGACAGTGCTTACAATCTTTGGATTTTGAGTTATAACAGCAAAACTACAGGAATTCCTTTCTGCTTCACAGTTTTATGGGTTGTTCCTATAGATATTAACAACCACAGTGTGCGGGGTTTTTTCTTTCCATATTGAGGTGGGGACTTTCACTTTTTTCACTTAAATGAAGCACTTTGCAGCTTCTTTTTGCATCCTGAACTGCCAGCACTTTTGCACATTGGGGCTGTTAGTGTGTAAAGGAAGGGCTCCTGAACACAGGCACTGTGATCCCACAACTGTCAATCTGGTAGCCAAGATGGCTACTAAGTGGACTACTAAGTGACTGACGAGTGGGTGGTGTATACTGAGTGGATCCACTGCAAGAAGGGATGATTCAGGTCCTGGAAGGGAAGAAACAGGGCAGCATGAACTTGGATCTTGCTATTCAGAATGACACAAATTCTAAACTTATGAATTATTTACTTAATATTTCCAGACCATGGTTGGCTACAACTGAAACCATGGACAAAGAATGTCAGTGTCCTGGGGGTTAGGGCCTCAATTCAGGGATGCGACAATTCCGTTGATAACTAAATGGCTGACAACCCTATGATGGAGACACTAACATGAAGGGGGTAATGATACATGGTTATTTGACTTTGCTCACTTTTTAAAAAGTTGAAGAAGGAATGAATTAGGTGACATATGTTAACATTACTAAATGACTGGTGAATGAGAATTAGAACTCTGGAAAGTTCTCCCGGCTTCTCTTGTTGATGAACCGGTTTCCTTTTTCTCTTGTTTTTTTACCATATGACCTCAGGGAAGGGAGTCAGACATGGTTTAGCAGCCAAACAAAATAACATTTCATGCTGCTTTTTGAAGATTGTGATATCTGTGATTGAGATCTTTATCTCTGTGGCAAAGGAACTGAGGCCAGAGGCTTCTCCCCAGCCCAGCGTGGTGGCCTTGGAGTGGGGCAAAGGACAGTGAGACTACCTGGAGAAGCAGAGGAGGAGGAGAATCTACATCTGCGCTTGAGGGTGAGCCGGTGAGATGCCTACATGTCCTGGGGAACAGAGGCTGCTCCATGGCTGCGGGACCAACAGGCAGTCCCCCTGCAGGACCCAGCTGGACAGGGCGAAGTGGAGACAGCCACCAGGCTGCCCTGGACAGGGTCAGAAGCACAGGAATCCATGGTGATCAAGGAGGCAGGTCCTACAAGAGCAGAGGAGGAAGCCAAAGAACTTTGTATGCAGCGATGTTGCAGGCATGTACCACAGCTCACCTCAGGAAGCACCCCGGGGTCCCCCTCAGTGCGTTCATCTGGTTCAGAAGAAGCTGCAGAAATGAGTACGTTAACAGACACGGTTCCTCAGGACATGCAGGTAGCTTTAATTCAGGGGCAGAAAGTGACCTCTGTAAAGAGAGCAGTTTATAGGATTTAGACTATTTTGTTTGCTTTGATTTTTCTTAAATAGAAAACACTTCTCCTTAAGAGACCAGTCCTAACTAATAAGGAAAGGAAATTGCCTATTTCCACGAAGGGCAGGCTGTGAAGAGGGGACAGATTCCTCTCTGGTGGCTCCTGTGACAGGTTCTGGGTTCCCCAGTCAGCTCCTAAGCTAAAAGAATCAGGACAGCAAGACAGAAGAGTGCGGGAAGCAACACAGGAACCTGAGAGCTTCTGGGGTGATAAACTTGTCCTGCTGATGAACTGCTTTCAAGGATCCAGGAGGGCAGGCACCCTGATAACAAACCAGGGAGAAGGCCACCCAAGATGGGCCAGGTCCTCCAATGGCCAGTCCACTCACCACCAGTGTCCTCCTGGAGGTGGCCCGGGACGAAAGTGGATCCCATACAGTGAGGAGAAGAGTGGAGTGAGGGAAGCTGCTCAGGACATGGTGCTAAGAGGGTCCCAAAGGGCCACTGCCCCACCGGGGAAGGGCCCAAGATCCAGCCAGAGACCCTCCCTGTGGTTCTCCTTCTCTATGCTCAGAAATGGCTCCTTCAGATAACGGACTTTAATTAAAAATGAGTGCAAGACACATATGGTTTTGGGAACCCAGGATGGATGAATCCCATGCACTTCCAAAGGCATCTGAGAAGGTCTTTCCTACACTTGAGTTATCACTTAAAATGCAGAATGCACAGGTAAATTGAATTTCCATTAAATGAGGAATAATTAACAGTATATGCTATGCATAGCTGAGGTGTTGTTTATGTTATAAAAATTATTTGTTACTTACCTGGAAATCTTCGAAGTTGACTTGCAAAACCTGGTATCCACCAGCAGTTGTCATTTATCACGTTGTAAGAGACAGATGTGGGCTGGACATGCCACATACAGAGGTTGCCAGGTGATGCAACCTCACAGATGGCTGTCCAGCTCACTCTAAGGGCTTGCTCAGGCTTTCCTAATGTGTCAATACTTTGGACCTCCATCTCTAGACATCCAATCACACTGGCTCAATCTGAACAATACTTTTGTCCCTATACCTGAGAGGCCAAAGATGCGCCGTGCTCCAGTGCAGGGTGACCAGGAGTGTGTGATACCAGGGATGGTTCATAAGTTCAGTTTTTCATCTTCAGTGTTAGCTGCAACTTGGAGCTGTGTCATGGTTTATGTCAGTGGCCCCCAAGCTTCATGAATTATGAACTCAACCAAATCTAGCATTTGTGATTGGTTCATTGCCTGGCAGTCAGATTGATCGTGTGAGTGCTACACCCGCCTAGGGATGGAGCCTGGATATGATGTAATGGCAGGGAAAGGTGTGTGTCTCTCTCTTTGCTTCCTGCTTTGTTGTTTGCAGCCACCATAAAAGGCTGCCCCACCACACCATGCTACCTTGGAGCCAATAGAGTATGGACTGAAACCTCCAAGAAATAAACCTTTCCTTCCCTAATTTGGGGAATCAGGTATTTTGTCTCAGCAATGAGTAAAAAGTAATTAAGACAGACTGAGAGAAAGATGGCAGCAGCAAGGCCCAGGGTCACGTCCAGACATTGCCATGTTATTGGTGTGACTTCTGAGATGCAGGAGAAGGGTAAGACAAAGGGAGAGGGGCTCCTGAGGATCCCTCAGCATCCTCCATCTTTGGATTTGTGACCAGTAAAGAACATGACTCGGGGTCAGAACAGAGCCAGAGGGAGTCAGTTGGAGTCAGTTACATGCCTGTTAACACTTTAAGGATAAAGCCAAAATAAAAATGATAACCATGTGAAAAGGTATCCCAAAACCAACTGATGATAGCAGTCGAAAGGAGTAGGATACTCACAGGGCTGTCTGACCTACAATCCCTACACTCCAGTTTGAAATGTAGCAGGACTCCTGCATACATATTTGGTTTTCTCTTCCTACATTTAGGAAATTACCTGCTGCTGATGGTTTAGATGTAAAATGTCTCCCAAGAGTCTCTTGTTGGGGGTGGAGCTTGTAGAAGCTGATTGGACCATGGGGTGCTGTGGTCACCCACTGACGAGTTCGTAGCAGAATGTGAAGCTGGGAGGCGGCTGGCAGGAAGAAGTGTGTCCTGAGAGGGTGACCTGAAGAGCAGCCCTGTCCTGGGCCCCTCTTGTCCTCTGTCTGCTTCCTGGCCTCTCTGGGTTGAGAAGCTTTCCTTCACCAGGCTCTTTCATGCTGTTTCTGCCTTGAAGCCTGCTGACCATGGACTGAACTCACTGAACTGTGAGTCCAAATAAACACCATCTCCTTTAAGTTTCAAAAATTGGGAATTTTGCTTCAGCACTGGAATAACTGACTAATACACTGACAACTGCACCAAGTAAAAAACTCAGGAGGAGTTTCTCCCTGGTTTACAAGGAGATACTCAGAGTGATTTGTGGAAGTTCTTTGCTGCATCATTCCAGCAAATGAGACACCACGTGACCTGGCCCTCATGCACACTTTCATCTGAATCTCTTGTGAAAGTCACTCTTATAACACAGAGGACTATTTATTCAGGAACAAAACTATGTGATTATTGGAGATGTTTTTCAAATGCCAGTTAAAAGCAGCTACTTCAGAAATAATGCCAAAGGGCCCATTCTGTAATACAGAGAGAGAACAACAAGGAACACAGTGACAATTGTATCTCAGCCTTTCCTAGACTTCCCTAAAAAATACAGAACACATAGAAGGCCATGTTAAAGTTTTGAAATGTCAAATTCCAAATCAAATGTTTCAAATCCAATAGCCAATTTTCTATGACACATGAGGTAGGGCTAACACAGCTATTAAAAATCTTATTAAATAAAATCTCCTGAAATTTTTATCCCTAACTCTGTCTCTGGGGAGCTTACACTTAAACTAGAATATATGATATAAAAATAAAACCTTGTGTTCAGAATCATCATCATGGTATCTGTTGTGCCCTGGTTGGTCAGAAACAAATACATATCATTTATTTAAAAAAAACTTGCACTCAATTTCAAAGTTCTTTCTGAAATTGCTACTAATGTAAAAGAGTGGCTTTCATGTGCTTTGTGTTGCTATAACAGAATATCACAGGCCAGTAGAAAAAGCATTCATTCCTTACAGGTCTGGAGGCTACCGAGTTTAAGGCTGAGGGTCTGCATATGGTGAGAATTTTTTGCTGTCATGCCAGAGTGAAAAGGCAAGCAACATACGAGGAAGGAAGAGAAGAAAAAGAGGAAAGAGAAAAGGGAGGTGTACACGTGCTTCTAACAAGCTCACTCGTGTGATAATGAACTCACTCCTCTAACAATACTATTAATTCATTTTCCAGATAGAACCATTTATCCACCACTTAATCACCTCGAAGAGGTCCCACTTTTCCATGCAGCTTCACAGGTGATTAAGTTTCCAGCACGCAAACTCGGACCACATTAAACCCATAGCAAGAGTGAGATGAGCACCCACAGGCCTGGCTTCACCCTGCAGACCGAAGGCTGGTCTTATTCTTGGTCCGCCCGCTCTTTATGACCTTGCGCAAATGAACTGCTGGGACTCAAGTCCCTTGTATCAGAAAGGACAGCATTCTGCTGCATGCCACAGAAAACCAACCCCTGTGGCTTATCTAGAAAGGGTTTAAGTTTCTAAGAATGTAAGAAGTAGGCAGAGACTGCAGCCCCTTGATAACATCAACACTGCAGCCCCCTTTCCTCCCTCTCTGCCATCCTTAGCTGGCGACTTTCACCCTCACACTCTCTCTTTCAGAGGTAACCACGCCGCTCCATCTCCAGACACAGAAAGAAACGGGAGAGAAGAAAATCACCTTCTGCAGAAACTTTGAAATTACATCCACGCGTCTCACAGACCAGAACTTGGTCACCTGGCCAGCACTAGACAGAAGGGGACAGGGAAGTCAGCTACTTCCCGGGTACACAGCCACCTTAAATAACATGAAAGTTCTGCTGTGAAAGAGGAAGAGGAAAATCCGTTTAGTCAGCAGGCAGCAATGCGTGCTGTGCGTCCCATACGAAATCCAGCTTCTTCAAGCTCCCATTCACTCTTGCAATCAACAGCTGCACGCTGGGGGCTGAGGTATAAAGCTCAGTGCACACTTTGTGTGTGCAAAGCTCTGGTTTCAGCCCCAGGCACCAAGCAGATACATGCCGTGTGCCTGCTCTCTCTCGGCAGCAATCTGGGGGCTGGGGCTGCAGGAGAAAGGATGAGCCCAAATGGTAGAACAAGAAATATCGATTGCCTGGCAATGCCTACCACCCTGGGGAAGTGGAGATCTGACACAAGACAAAAGCTTCACTTTCTCATTGGATGCAGACTAAACCTCAGCAAGAGAAAGCGATGGGGAAAGGCTGTCTCAAGAGTCTAGCTGCAACATGAATTATGAATTCTACTCCTTATTTTTCCCCCTGGTTCCTCTGGTTCAGGATCTTAGGATATCTAGCTCCTCTCTGGACCACGCGCAAGGTGAGCCCCATGGAAGGGAGAATCTCATGATTCTAGAGTCTTTGGGGACCCAGGTACAGCCTGCTGCTTCCCATGTCTGCAGATAGACCTAGAGGTAAGTGGTCATCGGAAAGCCACTCAAGGTAGTCCACTGCCATGTCACCTTTTAAACAGTGACTCAGCTAAGAACCCTGGAACTTTCTTACAGTGTTGCTGCCAGGATCAATCGGAGAAAGCCCTTGGAAGGCAGATGAGAAAACGCATAGGAAGGGCATCAGTGCCTTCACACGCACTGCGCCAGGGCTTTGATTTTACTTCTGGGAACCAAGCTTAGGAAAAGTGCTCCAGCTGCAAGAAACCTTTGCACACTAAGGCGCTCACTGCAGAGTTAGTATACTAACACACCAGGCTAGCAATCTAAACATTCCTCAGGAGGAGAATAGATGCGTGAGTGATGGCACCTATCCTCAACAAAATGTTCTACAACCCTAACTGCTACCACAGAGACGACCTCATCGAGAAAAACACTTATGTGAGAACTGTAAGACACCAACTTATATGTAAACTACTATTACAGTTTTTAAATAAACACCCAAGAAAGAAATACTTTTAAATGGCCACTGTAAGGGACTCTGTGATTACAGTCACATGGTCAGATTTTAAGTACCTTGCTTCTGCTAGTCTGCAGAATTTTATTCATGGTTACATGACATGGTTAGAAAAATGAATTTATAATTTGAAAAAGCGAAGGGTATTTACGTGCTTTCTGAACTACTTTGCCTTCTCTAGGGTGGTAGGAAATTCTAGTGAAAAAGAACAAGGTACTAAGTCAATCTTCTCACTGATATGATTTACAAGAAAGATGGCAAGAGGAGGAGATAGAATCAGAAAAGTAACACCTGTTCTGAATCTTACCCAACTTAGAAGGATTCCATTTGAATCTACTTGCAATAATTTAATAGAATTTAGGAAAACTCTTTCTCTATACTTAGATTGATACTTTTTTTTAAAAGTTTTTTTAAAAGTTATGAGTCAAGCATAATATTATGGCAATGGTCCAGATCTCCAGGCCAAGAGATTTGCTGATTTCCCTTGCATCATTTGGGCAAGCCATGCAAAAGCTTTCCTCTTGGCCCAACTGTAATTCCATTTTACAGAGCAGAGCAGGTATTACCTGCTGTTCCATTTTCTCTTTCCAGCCAAATTGCATAAGCAGGACTAGCCAGGGCTTCGGCAAGCAAAGCTGTTATTTCCACATTTTCTCAACCTGCCCCAACCTGTAGAAGCGCCCGCACTGGAGAAGGGAAACCTCTTGTACCACCAGAGGATGGAAAGGTGCTGGACCCCACCCTGGGGTCTGGCTGGGGATGACGCAGCTCTCCCCCCAGTCTCCTGACTCGGGCTGCAGAGCAGTGCTCCTGGGACTTCTCAGCTTGCCACTCTGATGCATGAAGGTCTCGGGTCACTTCCCCCAGTGTCTCCGGGCACCCCCCTGGTTTAGAGATCTGTACTTAAACTCCTACAATTAGGGATGAAAGAAAGATTAAGTCTCGGCCTTCAAGGAGCTTGCAGCTCAGTGAGAAAGGCAAGTGGCTGCAACACAGACGTAAGGAAAAAGTGACCACGGAGAAAGGGTGGGAGAAGGATGTGGGCTGCAAAGAGAACACACCTGAGGATTCAAGTTCACAGGAGGCTGAGCTTGGGCTGGGCGATCCTCAAGGCTGCTCTAGAGCTGTGCTGTGCGCTTGCGCGTCCCTCCTATCTAAGCATCTAGATCAGTGGGGTGGACCTGTGTGTGTCTGCCACAGTGGGCTGTTTGTACCACTGAAAGCTCTAAAACCTTCACCATCATTGATCGAGAGTCTCAACTTTACAGAGCAAAGGGTAGACTTTCTGAGAATCAGATGAGCAACAGGTTAAAACCCTGGCTTGCCCCGGGGTTGTTTGGCTCTGATGGAATGTGAGGGGATCTAATTGTCACTGTTCTGTTTGCATAACCTAGAGAAACTCAACATGTCCAGAAGGAGCCCAGGCCCCTGGCAAGTTGAGTAAGAGGGATCCGGAAGAGCTGCTCTCTGGGGACCACATCCCACCCTGGAAGTTCTGAAACCCAGGAGGCCGGAGCCTGGCAACTCCACTGCAGAAAGACAACGGGGGAGAGGTGAGCAAAGAGTCTCTGACTTGCAGAGCACAGTAATGTGTCTGGCACAACCAACCCATCAGTAAACTGTTAACAAAGCCAGTGCACCCTCAGTCACAGCACGGGCGATGGTCACTCATTCCCTCGAGGTCAGAGATACTCGGAACACAATGAGAATACTCGGAATACAATGAGAGAACCATCACTGACCAACCAGGCACCTGCGGTTCTCTTAATGATCCCTCCCTTCTCCCCTGGAGGAGAGGACCAGAGAGCCAAAACCCTGGGCCATGCAAGATGCTCAGGTTCCGGGGATTTAAGGCACAACATAGGGCACGTGATTAATGATACTGAAACGCATACTTACAATTTTGCTTAGAGAACAGATTTTCTGTTAAGTACTATTACTGTGGAAGGAACGAGCAAACACAATAGGGAAAGAGGACATTTCGGAAGGGAGTGAATAAGTTCACGGCACCATGAGGATGATTCCACGGATGGACACTTAACTCCAAACACGTCAAGGTGAATACACTGAATTTCTACAGCATCTGTATGTGGACCATGACTTAGTAGGTGATCCAAAGCAAAATGAAAGAGAATCACAGAGGGCTGCATAGTGAATGATTCTATTTACACAGAATATGCGTAAAAGACAAGGTGGTGGAGAGACAGAGTCGACAGGTGTTTGCCAAGAGCTTGGGATGGGAGCGGCAATGAAAGGGAAAGGTGAAGGCCAGAAGGGTTTCTTCTGGGGGCTGAGGAAAGCATTCTGAAGCAGACTATGGTGACAGTTCTCTGACCACACTAAAGCTACTGTGAGTAGCTTTGGGTGAGGGGAGAGCTCACTTTCCATGAGTGAATTGTGTGCTGTGTGAATTATGTCTCAGTAAAGCTGTTTTCAAAACATAAAGCAGAACACTTCTAAGTGTGTCACTTGGAACCATTTTCAAACTGGAGATAATGCTTCAATCTCACCACCTTTTAGAACAGAAGTGGTCATGGCCGCCATCCTGAGCAGGCCTGCTGCTGAGAACACTGAAGCCTATGGACTTCACGGTCAGCGGATCAGCATCTGCTTCGCTAGGAGCAGTCAGGAAGGACAGCTCTGAGCTCAAGAGCCCCTCCTGCTAGGGTCAGTCAGAAGCGCTCTGCTCGGGTCCGTGGGTCTCATGTCTCATACAGAACCTACGGGACATAGGAAATCATAAGTGTTCACGACAAAAGATCGCTGCTTGGTCATTTGCTAGTTATGTGACCTTGGCCTAGTTCTCACTGCATCCTGGAGCCTCAGGTTTCACCCATTTTTATACCCTTATAGTGGATATTATTGACTATTTCAAAAGGGCCACTGGGAAGATAAGGAAAAGCTTAGCACAGGGTAAACCCTCAACAAAATCGTGATTGTTGTCACTCCTAAAATTTCAGGGACAAGGACCTTCACGTCCTCAGACTATCCAGTTCAGTGTCTAGACTCTCACCTATTTAATGAATAGAGAAATCATTTTGTAATTTCGTGGAACAATTTCTCCCTAAAAGGTTACCCAAGGGAACAAGCACTCACACAATTAACCAACTAGATTTTGTTTTTCAGGCCGAAGCAATCGTGGGAGCATCGTTTCTGAGTCTGCTGAGTGAAGGCTGTCTGGGCAGTTCAAACTTACAGTTGTTTGTTCTGAAAACAAAAATAAAACTAAAATTTTTTTCTAGCAATAGGAAGAACTCTCAGAGCCATCCACTGAGGTCTTGCACTCATTTTGATCCCATAAAATACACTGAAAAGGAAAACTAAAATAAAACCGGTCAAATGTTCCACTGCTGTGATTCCCAAAGGTATTAAAGCATTGAGCGGGAGAAAAATTGTCATCTCACACTTCCAGCAGTCTTCACAGGAAGATAATTTGGAAGCAAGAATCACGGAGCTCCCGTGTCTCTTGATGTCCAGCTCCAGTGTAGTGTCCGGCACATAGTAGGTCCTAGTAAGTGAGTGCAAAAAGAAAAAAGCTTATCGCTATAATGGCAACTTGTAAGAAAACCAACATGCAGCTTGTCACTGTTTTAGCTCACTACATCTTCCTCTCCCCCAAAGCAGTCTACACCCCGGGCTGGGGCAGCCAGCACCACTTCCGCGGGTCCAACATGGAGACCTTGTAGAAGCCCCCCACTAAGGCTTCATGCCACAGCCATTCAGTAAGGCCTATCCTTGACACAGTGCTGTTTCTCATCCCAAGCACTGGGTGTGCAGAAATACAGTCTGGATAGTGCTGTCATGTAAAGAACGCAGACTAAACCAGAGGTTGCTGTTACCATCCCAAAACTTGGGTTTCTCTGATTGTTGATTATTTTTTCTGTATCATAAACATTGTGTGGTTATACTGTAAGACACAGAGACACGGCTTCAACTCCCCGCCAACCCGAATAAAAACAACTGGACAGGGAGATTCTCCAAAGAACACTGTCATTATCTCTACTGCAATGTGAGCACACATTTTGTAGCAAACTATAGGCGTCTTCAAAGAGGATGAGACATGAGGAGGTTTGAAAAGACAAAAACAGTGAGGCTTACACCAAATGTTTTTAAAAATACTTTCTAGGCTGTGGCACCTCCAGGGGGAGTACCACTGGTGTCTCCTGAGATCCGCGCCATATTGGAACTTAGGGCTCTGGGAAACCAAGCAAGCAGCTCGCCTCCCTGCTAAGCAGTAGTGAGCTTACTAGCACATTGGCTGAAAGTCAAACATCCACTTCCCCTGGCCCCCATTAGCAAATGGGAACCAGAGATCTGAGCCTCTCTTGGGAGGTTGACCATATGCAAAATAGCAAATAAGGAGGATTTCCTTCTAGCATCTCTTTGAAGGCAAATATTTTTACTACTGTTTTGCTTTATTCTGATATAATGGTACTGTTCTATTCAATATTCTGCTTTGATAACTTCTATAATGTTCTGTACTTCATTTTATTTTGCTATATGTGACTGAAAGAACAACTATTATAAAGATAACGAGATACACTGTGATACCTATTACTGTTATCCCGGTAACCTGCTGTGAAGTTCTGTACCAGTTTCACTGCACTGTCTCAATTGACTTTGTTCTCTCTTGTTCTGTTATATTTTACTACCTTCAAAATAAAATTTAAAAATAAAGATAATTTCTAGTCCCACTGATTCATAACAGGAATGGCATCAGTCTGGAACTGACCAGATAGTCCTGGGGGTGTCTTCGTGGAAGTACTTTCTGCATCCTTGTCTTTCTGGAAGACTCCTTTGTAATAATGACCATTAGCCAACTGTGAGGAGCCCTGTCTTCTAACCTACCTGATTTATTTACTTTTGGAGGGTAGAGTTTATACAAATGATGCATTCATTTGTATAAAACTTTCAGTTTTCCTTTATAAGCTCATTTTGTGAAGCATCTATTTTTTTGCCACTTATCCAATTACGAAAAGTCCTGCAGTAGAACCTCCTGTAATTTTGGCCCTACTGGTAGTTGGCGGTGCAAAGTCCTCATACTGTGGCTGGCACCATCTCTGAGGACTGAACATCTCCTGGTTCTTTCTCTCAAGTGGCAAATCAGTTCTTGGTTCTTAGAGATACCTGACTTGTAACCCGTTGACCCAACCCAGACAGGGGCATTTCTTGGCCTTTGGTATCAGTCAACACAGGGATTTTTAGAATTTGCTTTACTTGCCAATACAGTTTTCCAAATTCTAAACTGCTTCATTGAAGTATGGCTTACACAAAAAAGCTGTAACTACTTAATATATACAAGTCGACGCATTTGGAGAGATGTGCACACCATAAAACCATCTTCACAAACAGTACCAATGCCACATGCTTGTCTAAAACCCCCAGGAATTTCTTCCTGCCTCTTTCATGTTTTTTCTCCACTTTCTTTCTGTGGTTGGAGCATGAACAATATGTAAAAATTTAAGTACAGAGTGTGGTACTGTTCATTGCGGGCTCTCCATCGTACAGTAGATCTGCAGAACTCATTTGTTTTGAGTAACTGCAACTTTTCCAGCTTTAACAACACACCCCAGTCTCCCCTCTCCTCAGCTCCTGGAAGCTGCTATTCCAGTCTGTGATCTAGCAATTTGACTGTTTTAGACACTATGTGTAAGAGAGATCATGTGGTATTTGTCTTTCTGTCCTTGCTTCATTTCATCCAACATCCTGCTCCCCAGGCCCAGGCACCTTGTCCCAGTCAGCAGGCCATCCCTCTCTCTCTGCTGAATAAATTGGATTGAATTTATTTACCCATTCACCCATCGGTGGACATTTAAGCTGTTCTCAGGTCTTGGCTGTGGCGAGTCATGCTGCAGTGAACCCAAGGGCCATCTCTTCAAGACTCCGAGTTTTATTTCTCTACATCTGTACCAAGAAGCAGGATTGCTGGCTCTTAGGGTTCCACTTTCCAGTTTTTATTATAGTGGAATGCACACAACACAAGATTTATCATGTGAAGCATTCTGAGTGTACAGTTAAGTCACACTAAATATATGAACGCTATTGTGTAAATATCACCACCATTCATCTCCAAAGCTCTACATCTGGCAAAACTGGAACCGTATTCTCTAAATCATTTTCCTTCTCCTCCACTCCTGGAAACCATCACTCTGCTTCTGCCTCTTACATAGACAGAAGCATATGTATTTATCCTTTTGTGACCGGCTTGTTTCACTTAAAATAATGTCTTCATGAGTCATCTATGTTCTAGAACATGCTAGAACTTTCTTTCTGAGGACTCTCACTCTTGAATGGCAGCTGCCAGCTGGGTTTAAGCCTTTGCCTGAGAATGAACTCTCAAGTTCCTAACAAAATCTTTCTCTCCCACCTATGTGTACTGCCTGCTGCACTCTCTTAGAATTATGAATTTCTGCCTTTGCTGTATATAAATTCTGCTTGGAGTTTTTCTTGGAATCAATTTTCTAGGCAAGCTGTGTACATGATTGGGACTTGTTGTACCATGTGGAACTTCTCTGCAAACCCTGACCAGAAAGAGAGGTGTGAAGCACTGGCACCTCACTTGGACTCCCCACATACATCCTCAGAGATCCGCTCCCAGCCCCCACCATTCCCTGCTGCACCCAGGAAGCTCAGAACTCAGCAGTGAGTAATTCACCTCAGTGGCACTTAGGGACCCTCATGAGATCCTAGGAAGGAAAGTGCCAATCCTCCTTTATCAGATTTGGTCTTCTTCAGTGCCCAGGGCAGTACTCATGCATCTCATTCATAATTTTAACTATGCGCTCTCTTAAGCCAGCTTCTGTTTAATCCCCAACAAATAAGAAAAGCCCTCTAGCAAAAAATGTGTTAAGAACTTCTTTGGTCCCATAACCCTATGTTTAACATCCCTCTGTATCAGTGTTTTTTGGACAATTTAAAAACACTTCATCTTAGTAGATCTTTCAGAGAAACACAGAACTGCTCCCCACTCTTTGGAAGCATCATGCAGCCTGCTCCTCTAAACTAGTGAATCTTGTTTTTCAAGTTTTTATCATTATCAATCTATGTCAAGATACTGAGCCCTAGCCAGGCATCATGGCACATGCCTGTAACCCCAGCACTCGGGAGGCTGAGGCAAGAGGATCACTGTGAGTTTGAGTCCAGCCTGAACTATGTAGTGAGACTCTGTCTCAAAAAAAGAGAAAACACACACTGAGTCCTACAGTTCTCACCTGAGCTTGAGGTAGCAGCGAAATGTGGGAAACGTGCTCTTTCCCATCACTGCCTCTCCAAGGACACCTTCCCACCTCTAGTGCTGACTCCGAGAGCTCTTTGATTAAACTTTTGCCACACCTTAAGCAGCCCAGTCTCTTGAGGACCTGCATCCTTGCTGGGCACATTGTGATTCCTGGCCCAAGACCACAATCCTTACCTGAGAGCTTCTTAGAAATGCAAAGCTTCAGGCCTTGCTCCACAGACTGAATCAGAATCTGCAGACAAACAGTTCATGAGGAGAGGGAGCTTCAAGAGCTGCTGATTTATGCTCCCAGTTTGACTGACAAGACTATTGTAGAAGAGAATTTGGAGGATCATCCCAAATGACAGCAACGTGCATCAATTTCAGTGTCTATTTAGCCACTGGCCAGTCTGAGGAGTGTTGCCCATCTTACGAGGCAAATTTTGTAGAAGATATAGATAATAAAATACGGATGGAAACTTCTTTCAATAAAACATTTATTGAGTGCCTGCTAGGGGCTAACTATAAATACATACAGGGCAGTGCCCATCTTCAAATAACTTACAGTCTTGGAGAACAAAATCCATCAAGAGCTCCAACATGTGTTGGACTCTAATAAACAGGTTAAGCAGTGTCACAAGAACCTGCCAGTATTAGCTCCTGAAGAAGCAGTTCTTCTCAGGGAAGGCTCCCAGCAGGACATCACTGACTCACAGGTGGCTGTGGATATGCGGCAAAGTCCTGCTTCCTCCACAGATGCCGGATGTCACTGAGAAACACGTGTAAGAAGACACTATGCTTTCTTCGGTAGTTCTTGCCTCTAACAGTCTTTATGTATTTTGTGCTGATTTTTCACATGGTGAGAGACAGGGCTCAAGTTTAATTATTTGCACGTTGAAATCTAGTTTTTCCAGCACCGTGTGTTAAAGAGGCTGCTGTCCTTCATCCATGATGAAGTAGGAAATCCTGCCCCGTGTCACATCACAGGTGAACCTGGAGGACACTGTGTTATTAATAATAAGACAGAAATGGATAGACAAGGAGAGCTTAATCTTAGTCATATGTGGAATCTAAAATGTTGATCGCACAGAAGTTTAGAGAATCACAGTGACCGTAGGCTGGAGCGAGGAAGGCCGAGGGGTGGGGAAAGCCAGTCAGAGTGTCCAATCTCTAGTTAGTTACGGGGAATCAGCTCTGGCCTTCCACCGCACAGCAGGATAATCAGAGCTGACAATGTATTGTGTGTTTCAGCACAGCCAGAAGAGAGGATGCCAGATCCTCTCAGCACAAAAATGGCATATTCTCTACATGCTGTGCTGACTTGATCATCGTACAATGTGTACACACATCGAAATATAGCATGGCACTCCATAAATATGTACAGTTATTAGGTGTCAGTATAACTTAAAGAAACAAACTAGTACGTGTCCTCCACTGACCAATCCCCACCTAGGTCTCCCAACAGGTAGATTCCCTCTTCTCTCATCGAGCTCTGGTTACAACACAGAATCCCATCTCTTGCTCTCTCTCAAAGATTTCACTCATTACAATCTCTCTCTCTCTCTCTCTCTCTCTCTCTCTCTCTCTCTCTTTCTCTCTCTCTCTCTCTCTCTCTCTCTCTCTCTCTCTCTCTCTCTCTCTCTCCCTCTCAGCTTACAGTAATTTTGTCACCTCTGGCAATCACAATGCCTAGCCACATTTTTTGTTGTCACAACTAGAATTATGTTACTGGTATCTGATGGGACAGAGGTTAAGGATGCTGCTGAATGTCCTATCATGTCCAGGAAAGGCCCCGAAAAGTCGTTCGGTCCCCAATGTCCACAGTGCTGGGTTGCGAAGCTCGGTACTATATCACTGTCATCCAGCACGCAGAGGTGGTGCAGTGTCTGAGGCAGGAATGAATCACATTCCCCAAAAGTCATGTGGACTCTCCATTTGCCAGCGTGCTTGTCCTGAGAGATAAGGCCTTTCAGGGTGTCGTTATGATAGAAAGGAGGGGCCGTGATCCAGGTTGCAATAAGGTCCTTGTATGAAGAAAAGAGACATCAGAGTTTGGGAGAGAAGGCGCAGGGAATCACAGAAGAACCCTGTGAGCAGGTGGTCATCTGAAAGGCAAGTCAAGGGCCATCCCCAGAACCAGGCCATGCTGACACTCCAGTTAGGAAATTCCAGTCTCCAGAACTGTAAGAAAGGAAACAAAATCTACTGTTTAAACCACCCAGTGTGTGATTTTTTTTTCTGCAGCAACTCAAACCAACAGCACAATTCCCATCTTAAGCAATGAATCTTCTACAACCCAAATGCCCATCACCTGGTGGGTGGAGATACAGCCGTCCTCGCAATGGAACTCCGTTCAGGCATGAAGGGAGAGATTCTGACACTCGAGGCCGTGCGCATGAGGACTTGTGCTGCCCGCGGCAGCGGCCAAGCACGTGTGCCGGGTGTTTCGTCGGTGGCGTTCCCACAGAAGTCAGATCTGGAGACAAAAAGGAGACGAGTGTCAGCCTGAGGCTGGAGCGGGACACAAGGATGGCCCTGGGTGACAGAAGTGGTGTGCGGTGATGGTCACACGCAGAGCACACTTGCACGTCGATAGGTTGCACGCTGAGAGCAGTAGGGTTTTTTATCAAGTTTATCTCAAGGTGTTTAAAATAAAGCTATGGAATTAAAAATATGTTTATACACAGATTTTTAAACTCCCTTATCCCTCCTTATCTTTAGCTACCAACCCGTTTCTCTCAGCTTCCCTCTCTGGCAAATCTCTGGATTTTCACTACATGCTTTTCGTTTGGCAGCTGGCTCCCCATCCACTCCAAACAGGCTTTTGCGGGCTAACCTTGGTGTCACCAAGCCACAAAAGCTGAGATGCTGCCAGAGGTGACAGGCAGTTCCCAGGTCCCGTCCTAGGCTCTGCAGATTTCGCACCTCACCTCTGTCTCCTGTCTACACCGTCCTCTGCCCTCACAGCCCCCTCCTCACCCCTGAACTCAAAACAACAAGGAGAGGGAAGCGGGCCCCCGGGGCTCACTCCCTCCCCTGGTTCCGGACCCCTCATTTTGTGTCCCTGTCCTTCTCCCCACTTTGCTGAACTGAGGCTGTGTCTTTGCCTTGGTGTCCCCTCTCCTGCTTGTTCCCTTGAAGCACAGCCATGCTGCTAAGGCATCAGTGGAGCACCCAGCTGTCCCTGTAGGGTCACCAGTCCCTGGGAGGGAGACGGTACCCTCCAGGGGAGCAACAGTGACCCTGTCCTGAAGGGCCAGTCAGCTGCAGGGGACAAGGACAAATGGGTGCGTGATGGTGAGAGGTCACAGAGGGCAGGAAGGGATAAATGTGACCAGGGGAGAGACCCCAAAGAAGAGGGACAGCCTCGGTCTCTCATAACTGGCAGTGGGGTCTGGGATTTGTAGGACCTTCTGAGCGGATCAAGTGCCAGAGGCAGAAAGATAGAGAAGAGAGAGGGAGGGAGGGAGGAAAGAGAGAGGAGGGAAGAAAGGGAGAGGGGTGATAAGAAAAGTGGGCGGATATTATCATATCCCACAGCCCCTGGTGTCCCCAGGTGGCCCGCTCTGCCCTTCCACAGGGACCCACAGAGACAGCTGTGATCTATTTATGCACCACATACAACACAGTCACGTCCTGATGCTTAACCTCACCCAGATCAGCAAAAGAGAAGTGACTAATGTGTGCACTGTGACAGAATGGGGATCATGGGTATCACATGGCCAGCCCATGACTCTGAGGCCACCCACTGGCCCAGCACAGCTGGGAACATGGCCCAGACAGAGGGAGGGGACCCGCCCCTTGAGGCCTGTCAGGATTGCTGTCCAAAGCTTTGAGAAGCAGTGACTATGCAAAAGCTTACCCCTGGCCACAGCTGTGTCCCTTCAGGCACCTAGGCAGTGCTCTTTGCCTGCTGAAAAGACCTGGTCTCTCTTCGGAGCATTCCAGAGATGTAGCGTCCAGAGCCTCCCAGCCAGGACACAGCTGCTGTGGCCAAGGGTAGGAGTACACCAGGGCCACAGAGCTCCAGGGCAAGAGTTGGGTGTGCCCAAGTGTCTAGGGGTGTGGTCTGGATGTCTAGAGGTGTCCCCTGGGTGTCTAGGGACATGTCTTCTGACCCTTGGCAAGGGGAGATTTACAACCCAGTGCCCCCTCACATGCGCTTGGAGAGCTCAGGCAGAAAGCTGCAGGGGCCATGTTTGGGGCCAGTTCCCGGGGAGACAACCCCAGAATCCATGTCCCACAGCCCAGAGGAGGCCACAGGACAGGCCCTGCGAGGGCCCATGCTAAGCCGTAGGAGTCCCCGTCAAGCATCCCCTTCAATCTTCACCTTGCAGAGCAACATGCCCTAGCTTAGGCACCCCAGGAATGAAGGTTAGGAGCCCCTTCTCTTCTCTCTCTGCTCATCTGTGCCCCAAGCCCCTGAGCACAGACAGACAATCAGCCCGCGACATAGACTAAGGAGGACAAGACCCAGGCCTGGGGGGTAGGAAAGGATGGTCCCATTTTGCTGGCATACAGAGTGAGAAAGTCTGTCTGCAGACCTCGTGACTGGGAGTGTGGGGTGCAGAGCCGCGCACACCCACTCCAGCAGATGTGTGGGGTGAAGCGCACAGCAGATGCCCGGGTGGCTGCACACCTGGCTGGAATGGACAGCTGTCCCTGAGCAGGAGAAGGAGCAAAGCGAGGGACATGCACACCAGGGATAGCAGCAGCGCACAGGAGCCGGGTGCCCCTCAGCTGTACTCCAAGAAAGAGCCACGGGCAGGAGAAACATCAGGACACCCGGCAGCGAGGCCAGGGGTCTGTGAGGTCACACACTGGCAGTGAGGGAGAAACGGGGTCCAGGACAGCCGAGGGAGACAGGAGCAGGCGGGTCCAGGTACTGCGGAGCCGTGGACTGCTCTGCTCCTGAGGCAAGATGCTGGCGCACTGGGATTCACTACCTTGTCTTTCCCCAGCTCTTCATGTCTGGGGTCAGGATGCTCCTCACAGCTGCCGAGCAGTAGCTGAGACCGAGCTGCACTGCCTCACAAATACCTCCCAACTTTTTTCCCCTGTGGCTTCCTTTTCCATGAATGCACAAAGCAGAATTGAGAACACAATCTCTTCCTACCCATCTAAAAGATCGTTTTCAGTAAGTATGAAAATGTCTAGCTGACAAGAAAAGCTCGCAAGTTAGATGGCTTCCATGCCCAGAACCTCTGCCTAGTCCCAGCATTCTTAGCCTGGAGGCAAAGTTCTGGCCCAAGTTCTCAAGGCCTTCAGGATCAGCTCCCTCTCACCCCTGCCCCTGTCCTAAGCCAGTGGAGCTTCAGCCACCTTGCTTGTCCCCATTCTGTCCTACCACAGGACTTTTGTACATGCTGTTACCTTGCTGGAATGCCTTCCCTGCGTATCCCATGGCCCACTCCCTTCCTTCCATTTATATGGAACCTCAATGAGTCAATCTCTCGATACTGGTGCCAACTTCCCCAGTGGGGGAAAAGAAAAAGAAAAACTTCAGGAAGGGAAAGCAGATTCCTTTCAATGGGAAAACCTCATACTCTGCTTATCTGGGATCTAACTCATTTTCAAAATTAATTGCTTAATCCAACTCAGCATCACCCAAAAGAAAGATTCAGACCATCACAAGTGTCCTGGTGTGACACAGCCAGATACTGCAGCATTAGCTTGGGGGAATCTTGTCAAAAATATTTTATCTGAGTGTGACCATGAGCAAACCATGAGAAAAACCCAGATTATGGGGCATCTTACAAAAGAGCCGGCCCCAACTCGTCAAAACTATTGTCATGAAGAAAATGAAGAGACACAGTAGCAGCCGCAGTGCATAAGGCTGACGGAAATGGAGACGTTTACAAAGAAGCAGTTAGGAAAATCTGAGTATGAACAGCAAGGCTGAGTGTACTGAATTAGTGAATTTCTCAGTGTGGTAACAGCGCTGTGAGCTCACGGAGGAAGAGCCAGGGGCAGAAGAAGTGTGTGCACAGAGCTGTGGGCATCTAGGACTTTTTGACACTTAAAAAAGTGTGTGTGTGTGTGTGTGTGTGTGTGTGTGTGCAGAGCGCACGGGCAGCATGTTAAGAATTGTTGTTTCTGGGTAAAAAAACTTTTGATGTTCATTGTATTGTTCTATTATACCTATGTTGGATATGTCAAAATTTTTCAAAGTTAAAAATCAGTTTCTTTTATGTTACAACCAAAATGTCACACCTTAAAGTTTATCAAAACGAAAGAATACTCTGGCTTTTCTCAATACTTTAAATAACTAGTACAATTTGAAGAATAACAGCGAAAATACACAACAATTACACAAAAGTTTACCACTGAAATTGACTGAAAAATACAAAGAGGAGTAAATGTACTAGATATGGCACTTTAATATACAGTATCAGAACCACAATCCTGTGGGATAAGTCTTGTTGAAGTGTTGAAAATCATTCCAAGACTCAATTGGGCACATTTATAAAATTTTGTAGCTCAAGGATCTACTTAATTTTGTCATAAATTGCGTGAATATATGAGAACAAACTACTCAACATCAAAAACTTACTTTAAAACTACCCCAGGTCTATGGTATCACAAGAAAGACTGTAAAATTTAGCAACCATATCTACAGAAGGCAAAACATTACAGCAGATAAACACTGAAAATCTCCCTTGGAAAATGTTTTCCCTGATGGTGAGACATGTAACTGTTTCATAACTAAATATTTTACTCAAAAGTTTCTGATTATCATGATTTAAAACTTAAGCTCTCATTTCATGTTCAATAATTTGATTTCTATAATCCATGCAGAATGACTGTGTTCTCTCCAAACACCGCTTGCTGTCTGAAATGATGAATAAGCTAATTACCCGGATTTGATCATTAGACATCGTATACATGGGTAGAAACATCACACTGTAGCCCATAAGTATGTGCAGTTATTATAGGGCAATTTAAAATGAATAAAACAGAAATGTTTACATGGTTTGATTCCATACATCAATTTAGAGGACCAAGCACATTTGATCACATTAGACGTTCAAATGTCCAAATTAAATTTGAAATCAGCTTTTAAGTTTGAAACAAAATTTGTCAAATTCATCAGCCCTTTTTTATTTAATCAGTGTGTAACTAGTGTCTGAATATTTGGATGAAAGTTGATTATTTCAAGGTTGATCAGCTGGACATTAAACAGAGCAGGAACTGTGTGGAGTATCTCTCCATTTGCATAAAAATCCCTGGTAAGTGTCAGAGTCTGCCAAGATCAACCTCATCACATCCAGAAACTCATGCCTGACCAAATATAAAGGCTGTGGTGGTCTAAGAAAGGACTCGGCATGAGAATCCTTTCCAGCAGGGACATTAGTTTGACTATGAACCAGCCGTGGCAGGCAGAGCCCATCTCCTAGAGCATGAACCGAAGATAAACTGAGCCAACCATGCACCGTGTGAAAATAGAAACAGAACAGAGAGATGCTTGTTTGCAAGAAGAGGGAAATCACCACAGTAAAGACAGGACCTGGGGCAAGGGAACAGCAAAGACTCAGTCACCACAGGTGCTGACGGTCCCCAGAGCTGCCACAGGCCCTGAGCACCAGTGAGCCCCAGCCTACAGGAAGAGCCCAGAGGTCAAAGTCAAACAGAATCCAGTCTCAGAGGATCATGCAAGGAACACAGAGGGGGCCCTGACCACTGCCACCAGAGCTAAACGCAGTGCGCCTCCTCCAGCCTCAGAGCACTTGGGATCCACACTCTGCAAGGACACTGCAGACAAGCCATGTACCACGGAGCCGCTGGGAGGGGAAGGCTAAGGACTCGGGGCCAGAAGAAGCAGGAAGCAGGCAATCACAGCATCCATGGGCTCTTGGGTTGGCCTTGGAAACCACCCTGAGGCTGTCAGATGCAGAAAGACAAACAGTTCACATTGCTGCTCACATGTGGAAGAAAATAAAGGTGATGGCATGGAAGTAGAGAGACCAATAGCAGCTACCAGAGCCTGGAAGGAGGCGGGGGAGGGACGGGAGAGGGCGGCTGATGGGTACAGCAGGTAGCTGCTTAGGAGGAGCAGCTGCCAATACTCAACATTACAGGACTTCTATATTATAGACCACAGTGGCTTTCAAAGTAGCCAATTCAAAGGATTTTAAATGCTCCAAGCACAGAGAAATGACCAGCGCTTAAGCACCAGACATGCCCACCACCTTAATCTGATTGACACACTTGCATACACGTCTACATTATCACACTGTACCCCTTAAATACACACAACTGTTATGAGCCAGTTACAAATAAAAAGAGGTAGAGGTGTAAATGATGCTTTATATGGGATTTGCCAGGATATAAAAGAGAGAGAGAAGGGGGAAGAAGATGCAGACGATGGTATCAGGGTGCCGTCATCGCGGAGGTCAGAGGTCAGATTTGCAACTGCTTCCACATCCTGACTCTGTCACTGGCTGTGGGATTTGGAGCAAGCTGTATGACTTCTGACCCTCAGTTTCCTAAGTGTAAAATGGGATAACACTAGAACCTGTTCATAGAACTACTGTGAGGATTGCACAGTTAAAGAATGTGATGTTCTTAGACCGAGACTTCACCTGCTGCTATCCTTTGCATATGGAGAGTCAGGCAGAGGCTCACTGTCTTCAGTTTTCACTCCTGGGAGTGATGGAACCTTTAAGAGGTGGGGATTAGTGGGGGATTTAGGTTAGTGAAGATGCACTCAAAGCAGAGGTGGGACCTTGCACTCCTCCTCTCTCTGTATTTCATTTCCGGGTCTCTGTTTTTCATTTCCAGGTTACAAGGTGAATGATTTTGCTCAACTCATGCTGCCTGCCTTGATCTTCTGTCTTGGTCTCAGTCCCAAAAGCAAGGGGGCCATCACCCATGGACTGAACCTTCTGATACTGTGAGCCAAACTAAACTATCTCAGGTATTTGTTACCGTAAAGGACAGGTGACTAACACACCCACTACTAAACTCAACCATGTTGGCAACTGCATGATGATTGCCACTCTTGATAGCAGAGTGACCTTCCACTCCCTTCCGTCATTTCTGTCTGCATCTGCTTCACCTGGGGACACCCCCTTCTCTGTGCTCTGTGCTCTTCTGTGTGTGTTTATGGACTTGGCTTGTTCCAGTGGCCTGCATTCCCACCTCTGCACCCACTCACCTATTGTTCTCCCAGACTTCCTGCCACCTGCAGTGCCCGCCCACACTCAACACCCCAAACCAGGTGCTCTTGGAGGGAGCCAGTGGGTCAAAAGGGGCCTTGGAGCAGGCGCTGTTCTCTCCAACCCTAACTCAATCTTTGGCTCAAGCTTCTGAAACATAGTTTGTTTCTTTTCTCGATAAAATGAGAGTTTCAATGGGCACCTCACACTGCTCCTGAACCAGGCCTTTGTCCCACTGGATAGTGTGCTAATGCACTCCTTTGGCAAAAAGGAAAAAAATTATTCAGAAAGTGGAGGGGGGGGCAGGAATATGAGATTTGCTTCCCCTCAAAGAGGTCACCATCAGATACCTACGCACATCCAAGGGAAGAGCCAAAGGTCCCAATGGCATCAAAGTAAACAAAAGCAGCCTCCAAGGAACCAAAGCCACCAGTATCATCACAACACACACGTCAGATGTGTCACCCACAACCGAGCTATCGGGAGACTGACAATACATGGCTCAGCTGTGTGACTCCTAACATCAACGATGTTACAGTCAGCTAAAACCATGTGAATAAACGCAAGGGAAGCCAGAGGGCTGACTCGGGTTTCCCCTCCATTTCAGTGGGTCTATTGTAAAGATTTAAGTACAAATAAATAAATTAATATGCTGAGCTTTATAACCCAATACCTGACATGTGTCAGTGCTCAAAAAGAAATGGCATGAATAATTTCCCAAAAAGTTGCATACTTTTTCATTTTCCTGGAATAAGAATCATAATCTTTATCCAGTTATCAGTAGAACCTATTGCTTCCTGTTTGGTAATTTCTCAGACAGAAGGAAACTCCTCAGACTGCAAAGTATAAGCAACACTCCTCTGTTAGGGCTCTAAGAAGTGTGCAGAATCTTTGTAATAAATAAAAATCCCAAGAGAATCCCTACAAGTTGTCTTCCCCTTGTATAATCACACACAATGAGGGGACCTTAGGAAACAGGGACCTGACTATGGGAAGAACTGGGGGTGAGCTAAAAAGAGGCTCCCTATTTTCTTTTCTTCCCCACACCCTCACCCCCCAGTTCCCAGGGTCTCTGGCTTGGTCCATCTTTCTCACTCAGCTAAGTTTATTCCTAGAAAAGTTTCTGAGAAATTCATTGGTCCTAAGCTTGGGATGTAAAAGAACACAAGATTCCCAGGAATATTTGCACCAAAGAAGATGGACAAAGCTAAAATCAAAGGGCAGGAGGTGTAATTAGGAAATTACAGGCCTGGGGACGGCAGGGAAGAGGGCAGTGCAGTGTAACTAGGAGCCGTTCTGGGTTCCCTGCAGTTAGCACACACGCGGCCTTTCTCTCCAGGTGGGCAGTCGGTGGGGGGCTAGAACCAGGCTGAAGGGCGATTTATAAAGTACAAACTGTTCTGTAAAGCACAAAAGTCAGGCCTAAAGGCCGTGGGAAACAATGAGGTAGGTATATACAAGGTAATATGGAAAGACATAATAAGTGGAAAAGCTAGATACAGACTGATATGCCCACTATATATATATATCCCCCCACAAGAAACACATACAAAACAAATGGGTAGCCATAGCCTTCTCCAAACAAAGAGGAAGTCTTGGATAATTGGAATTCTAGAGTGGGAAACAAAAGATGCATTTCTGCTTTCTCACTTTTATTTTATACCATGATTTTTGTATCATAGGTGTGTGTCACTTTCACAATTTAAAAAATAGGTATGACTACACAGCATGAAACAATTTAGTGAACTATGAAATCTTTTGATAAAACTAGTGCCATGAGATACCGTTCTCTGAAAGCTAATGAAGGATCACAGTTAGCAACAAAGTAGGATACGCTGGGCCCTGTAGCACACACCTGTCATCGCAGGACTCAGGAGGCTGAGCCAGGAGGAGCACCAGCCTGGGCTACATAGCAAGACAGACAAGCAGAAAGAAAGAAGGAAAGAAGAAAAGAAAGAAAGAAAGAAAGAAAAAGAGAGGAAGAAAGGAAGAAAGAAAGAAAGAGAGAAAGAAAGAAAGAACATGAATTAAAAATCTTTTCCTAGGTTTCAGAATTGAGGTTCCATTCTGTGATGGAAAGCAGGGGTCCCCACCCCTGGCCTCACAGCCAGAGGCGAGTGGTGTCTCTGTGCACACCTCCTCCCTGTCTACAGCCTGCTGCTCACTGAGCCCAGCCTCCTCTCGGCAGATTCTCCCAGGAGCAGGAGCCCTACCGTGGACAGCCCTGGTGAAGGAGCTGAGCTGTGGGAACCTTGTGAGAATCCAATGTAATAATAATAAAAATAAAGTGCACAGCAAATGTGATGCCCTGAATTATCCTGAAACCACCTGCCTCCCCCAGTATGTGGGGAAAAAGTTTTCCACAAAACCAGACTTTGGTGCCAAAAGAATACAGGCCACAGATGTAAGGGGTCACTAAAGGCCACTGAAGACCCAGGACAGCTGAGTGGACAGAGCCCCAGCGCCTGCATCAGCTTTTCTCTTTTTCTTTTTTGTATCAGAGATCGAACTCAGGACTCTGCGCTTGCCAGGCAGGCACTTTGTGGCTGAGCTAAATCCCCAGCCTCGCCAGCTTTCTTAATGAGGTAAGGTTTCATTTTAGAAAGCAGACTCTTGTACATTTCCAGACCTGCCTACTTTTGAACAGAAGACAGGGTTTCACGAAATTGTGTTCTTCATTAGCAAAGTTCACACCCTGCTCTATCGTCCCTCAACCCTACTGGTGACCCCAGTCCTGGTAAATAGGACTCCCCAGCTGTTTAGGAGGGATGGGTCCCACCTGGAGCCTGTGGGCTGTGTTAGGATGCATGCCGTGTAATTGCTCAATGCGATTAGAGAGCTCATCCGAGAGCTCTGTTCCTTATGCTGTTACTTTGGGGATTTAGAGATTCTAGTTGCTGGTAAAGAAAAACAAAACAAAAGCTACACAAGCCTTAGAAATCACAGAATTTCCCAGTGGAACATTCTTTTAAGGCGGAGGGGGGCTCGCCTCTCCATCGCCAGACACCACCGTCAACCCCCAGAGGCGCCGCAAAAGCAGGAGAAAGCACTCCTGAGAAATTCCCCAGAAATATTCTGCTGCACCAATTGCTGTGCAGCTAAAATTAAACTGAGGGGAATTTGGCTTTGCAAACATGCTGTTAACAACAGAAGTATGTATCTCCTCTAGTTGTCATTGAAATCTTTAAATGTATTTGCAAACTCAAAAGACAACCGAATACGTTAAAAGGAAATCCAAGGAACATTTGAAGACAGAAGGATCTGTGGAATCGAACAGTAAACCTCACACTACGGGCAGGTCCCTGGTGAAATCATTTTAGTACACTGGGCCAATCCTGCCAGTGACCTTCAGGACAGTGTAGACCCAGAGAACCAAATCGGTCAGAGTCCATGCACATGGCCCTGGGGAACAGCTGTGTCCTTAAGGAATTTGTATTTTAAGAGGGAGGCACAGAAACACACTGCAGCATTCAGTGTAACACCTTGTAGTGAACAAGTCACAGTGTACGACTTTTTCAAATTCACATCTAAACAGTTTTCAATATATGGTGAGCTTTGACTATAATCTGAATTCTCACACCATCTGAGGGAGACACACTTCTGTCCCAATCCACAAATGATGAAACAGAAGCTTAGAAAGAAGAGAGGTCATGACCAGCCCTAGGTTAGTTTCCCCTGTGGTTTTTGTAGGACATATGCAGGAGTCAAAGGAATGGGACCCCCAAGCCACACATTATCAGGCTTTCACCTGCAACCTGTGCTTAGTCAAATATCAAAAACTGTAACTTTTTCTGCAATCTATCCAACACTTCTACGTGCACCTGTGCCCAAACTGGGGGCCATATCCGAGCTTCTTACGGTTACCTTGTATTAAGCAGTCCTTGGATGGCTTTGACCAAGTAAGCATGAAACTCACCAGACGTACTGGCCACAAACTGAGGGGAAGGTTACTCTGTCTTATCAAACATTGGGTTATTTATTTAACACAGGGGGGCTCTATAAACCTTTCTTTTCCCTCAATTTAAAATGTTGTGTTACTTATTCAAGAAAAACAAAGCCAAATCAAAATACGATTCCCTCATATGATAAATGTGTTTTGAAAGTGACTTATAAACAGAATAACACTCATACATTAAACACACCAAGAGGGACATGTCTTCAAAGGGATATTAGTCAGTAATACAGAATAATGATCACCGGCACAACACAAAAGATAAATGTCAAAAGCACTCTAGACTAAAGAAGCCAGACTCAAAAGGCTACATGCTGTATGATCCCATTTATATGACATTCTGAAAAAGAAAAAAAAACCTATGGGGACAAAAAAATAGATTGTCAGAGCAGAGGTGAGAGGAAGCCTTCACCAACAAGTAGGGCAGGGAGACTGCTGGGACTTTTTATATCTTGAACACGGCAGTGATTACACAATAGGGCACATTTGTCAAAATCCACAGTTGTGGATTGTTAAGAGGTACATTCTGCCATCTGTAGATTGTATCTTAATTTTTAGAATTTAAAGAAACAAAGTGGAACTATATCCTTCATGAAAATGAATGCAAAAGGTCTCAATAATAGCGTGGCTCCACTCAAAATTGCTATTTGTAAGTCTTATAGTTCTACATAATCCTGTGTTTTAACAGGCCACTTGGAATAAATGATGATACTGTGATTGGAAGCTGAGGGCACAGAACTTAACTTATTATTTAAGTTGTGTGACTCTATGAGATCAGTTGGAAATTTCAGTCAGTGTTTAAATTTTTAAAACAATGAAAAGCAGAAATGAAGTTTTTGTGTTTTTCAAATGTAGATTTCTAGCTAATATATAATGTATTCTAAAATAATGTGCTAATCATATCTTTAAAGTATAATCTTATTCTCTTTAAGCTGTAAATTGTTTTCAAGCTGAAGAACAAACTAAAAATATATTGCAGCAATGGTACAATATAGTTCTTAAAAGGACAATTATTCCAGGCTTAATTAAAAGTAATTTATTAGTTTCAGGACATTTTCAAATGATTTCTATAACTACCCGCATATCTGCATATGAAAAAATTTTGAAAATTAAAATTAATAAAAATAGTCTTCAATTAATTATGAGCAGAGATAGATTGAAAAGCCCAGCTATGTTCTCTTGAACGTAACTGTGCCATCATCAATGTTGACATTCATTGGCAAATTTGTAGAATTAAAGTTTCAGAACAGAAATATCAGGGAGAGAATAGTCTTCTCAGTAAGTGATCCTAAGTTAACTAGGTGTCCACATAGAACAAGTATCTAGAATCAACTTCAGGTGGATGGAGTCATAAATGTGATCAATAAAATAATGCAGATTTTGGAAGACAGCATAACAGAATATTTTCATGCCTCTGGGTTAGAAACCAGTACAGAAAAGGAAAAGACTGATTCATTTGTCTTCATACATTTAAATCTGTTCACCTAAGGACAGCATTGGGTGAGAAAAAGGATCAGCCATGGAGTGAGCTCATAGCTAATGGAAGACTTCTTCCACTCTATAAAAGCAAGTGTTGGCAAGGATACAGCACAGAAGTATTCCAGAACATTTCTGATAGGAGTATAAACTGATACAAGTACTTTGAAAACTAGGTGTCATATAAGAAAGATGTAAATAAAATATCCTATGAGATAGAACTTCAGAGTACAGCAAATTAAAGTGATCAATACAACCTCTTACCCAAGAAACAAGTATAAAACTGAACAAAATTGCTTCAAACAATAATTTACGACCCTAGAGATTTACTAATGGTATTCAACAAATGGAATGCTATTTAGTCACGGAAAGTTCTTAAGCTTTGGCAGATGATTAGTAGGAACCTGCAGAATTATTTCTGGTCTGTGTCCTAGTCTATCTGGACAACGCATAGTTTAATCAGGTGATGAAAAAAGATTGTTTTGCTGCCCACTATTTAAAATACTGATAGATTGTATATGGAATATACTGTCTAACTACTGAATGAGTGTTTGTGTATGGAAGAAAGAGACAGAAAGGGAGAGAGAGAGAACCCATAACTTTGACAAATACCCTAAACAAGCCAACTTTCAATGCGTTTTGGTTCACAATTCCAGCAGTTTCAGCCTATGGTGAGTTGGCATCAACATCTGGGGGCCTGTAGCAGACAGAGCAGCATGCGTGGTAGAGCAAAGTGGCTCACCTGATGAGGGCTGGGAGGCAGACTCAACATCCCCTTCAAGGACGTGTCCCCAGTAAGCTAAATTCCTTTCAATATGCCCTACCTCCCAAAGGATCCACTGCCTCCCAATATCGCCGCTGGCTGTAAGCAAGCCTTCAACCCACAACCTTTTGGGGGACATTTAAGATTCAAACAGCAGAGAGTCTCTCTCTCTCTCTCTCTCTCTCTCTCTCTCTCTCTCTTTCACACACACACACACACACATACACACACACACACAAATATGCAATGATGGCAAGAAAAGAAAAGCTAATTTATTTATATTGAAGCGAAGTTGCGCTGTTTTGTTGAAATTAAGTACAGTGGCACCTTGGTTCTCAAACTTAATTCTTTCCGTAATTATGGTCACAAGCCAAACTGGACAAGAATCAAATCAAATTCAATGATTAGCTTCAATGTTGACCTTCTGGGGAAATTTGATTTGGTTCTTATCCAATTTGGTTTGTGACCAGAATCATGGAAAGAGTTAAACCCATGAGTTGAGGGACCACAATACTAATCTGAAGTAGGATAGTAATAGGTAAGATGTATAATGCAGTCACTTGCGTAATTACCAAGAAGTAGTTCATAAAAGTATTAAAAAATCAACATAAGTGACATAAATGAGCATGAAGGACCTTCAAAACTCTCCATAAAAAACATAAATAATCAGTAATAAATACCAAAATCAACTTTTCATAGCTCAGGAAATCAAAGACATAAAACATCTGGGATCATTTATTCAAGAAAAACAGCTAAATCTCCGTAAAGAACACTGAGCTTTCTGACATTTTAGCTTGCCTCTCTACCACCCTCCTCTCTTCAATGTGCTGTGGCCTTGAATATGAACATTCCACAGCACAATGAAACAGGCAGCCCATTACTCACCGGAAGGGCTGGAACTCTCCCAAAATCCCATTCCCAGAAAACTGCTGATAATGGGCTTCTCTACTCAGTAGTTTCCTGGAAGACCCCACTGGCAAGGTTTGTCTTTGCTCAGTGTTACTCAGCTCCTGCCTAGGGAAAACAGTCTTCCTGTAGGAGTCATTTGTTGAAAAGAAAATCCATGCAAATATTTATCATTGTAGTTATCTAATGAAGATTGGGACAAATAAGCTAATACAGACTTTATAAAGAAAAGTTGGATAATAAATTGCTTATGTCTCCAGCAAATTCCTGGTAATCTAGAAGGTCATACAGTGGAACAGGCTCGTTCATGATTATGGTTGTGTGTGTGTTCAGGAAAGACGTAAGCAGGCCTAATATTTCACTTCTGACTGAAGCTGAAGCCCTACAAAGCAGTACACAGAGTCATAAATTGTCATAAATTGGATTAGTACCAGATTCCTCTGCAAAAAGAAATAATGGGGACTAGTAGGGGTGGGGCATTTTAGGAGATCTCTTTCCAGTCAGTACCAACCACTGAGATAGCCAAGCATGTGGCTACACATGATAAAGAACCCAGTATTTACTGAATTAATTCAGAGTAGTTGCTAAACAAACAAACGGTATCACTAAATACTGTGAAATGGGGAGAATCTGATTTCCAGAGTTGCTACATAATGATTTAAAATGTCAAGTTTAAAAAAAAATGGGACATACAAAGAAATAAGAAAGTATATTTTGTTCACACAAAAGGAGCGAGGAATAGAAGCTTTTTGAGAGGGCACAGATATTCAGCTTAAGAGACATGGACTCTGAATTAGCTATTATAAATACATTCAAAGAACTAAAGGAAATCATATCCAAAGAAGCAAAGGAATGTAAAAGATAGCTATTTACAAAATAAAGAAAACTAAAGAGGAGATAGAAATGATTAAAAAGAACTAAGTAGAAATTGTGGAAGTAAAAAGTATAATGACTGAAATGAAAAATTCTCTGAAGGACCTGCACAATAAATCCGAGAAGACAGAAAAAGGAACCAAGGAACTATGAGGCAAAATTAACCTTTTTCCTGTTATTTTGTAGGTGCTGGGTAGTGTCTCAGTGATAAAAAAGTAACTAAGTCAGATTTTGAAGAACTTGTTGATTGGTCATTTGAGATTATCTATGCCAAGAAACAAAAAGAAAACAAAGTGAAGACTGATGAACAGAACTTGTTGGACACCATCCAACATACCGACATATGCTCAATGGAAATCTAAAGAGAATATAGACAGAAAGAAAAGGACAAAAAAGTATTTGAAGAAATAATGACTAAAACTTTCTAAATTCAATGGGCAATATTAATCAACACATCCAAAAGAAAGGCCCACATATAAAAAGTAAGATAAATCCAAAGAGATCCGTATCTATACATATCATAGCCAAATTCCTGAAATATAAGAAAATAACCTTGTGTCTGCCTGGCAAGCTCAAGGTTTTGTGTTTGATTCCCAGTGCAAAAAAAAAAAAAAAAGTAAAGAATCTTGAAAACAGCAAAAGTTGACCTACTATGTTCAAAGAGCCCTCTATAAAATTAACATCTAATTTCTCATTAGAACCATATAGGCTAGAAATATGTTGAAGAAAAAAATACTACCAAGCAAAAATTTTATACCTAGTAAAACTATCCCTCCAAAGACATTGCCAAATTATAAACAGAGCACCCATTACAAGTGATTTAACCAACAAGGAATTTGTCCTTGTTGAAATAAAAGTGACACTAGATAGTAATTTGAATCTGTATGCAGAAACATTGATTAAGGTAACTGCACAAGACAATATAGAGGCCAGTGTAAAAGTATCCTGTGTTTACACCTCTTTCCCTCTCTAATCTTATATAAAAGACAATAGTACAATTGAATAATTATAAGTTTGTATTGATATAACATACAATGTGTAATTGAAGTGTGCTAACACAAATGGCAGGAAATGGAGCCATTATGAGCAAAGATTTTTACACTGCTGTATTTAATTTCATATTTAATCTCAAATAGATTAATGTAAATTGAATTAAGGCAATAAAATGAACCAATCTTTAATTAGGTGACCAAGAAAAAGACTCAGTTACTGAAATCAGGAAAAATGGTGTTAATAATTCACTCGAGAATGATTTCATAGTTGAAAAGAGGGAACGTGACTGTTAATCTTTCCAGGAATAACAATCACTTAAAAACACAATACAAACCATTGTAAATTGCATGACATGGATGAAATGGGAAAATTCTCAGAAAGACACTAACTTTTAACACTGTTACGGTTGATATCTGTATGCGCCCCCACAGCCTCATGTGCTCATGGACGAGGCTTTCAGGGAGTGATCTGGTGGTGGAGGTTTTGTCCACTGATAAGTTTAGAACTAAAAGTGATCAGGAGGGGGATCCTGGATGGAGGAGGCGGCTGGCGGGGTGTGACCTCAGGAGCGTATCCCCCTCCCCGCTCCCTTCACCTCTCTGCCTCCAGCTGCCCCCGCCATCAGCTGCTTTTCTTCTGCTGGGTCCCTCTCCCTCCCATGCCACCTGCCTTGGAGCCAGTCAACTGTAGACTGAAACTCTACAAACTGTGAGCTGTAACAAACCTCTCCCCTTTTATTTTGTGGGTGCCGGGTGTCTCCGTGATGAAAAGTAATTAAGACAATGTTGGCGCCAGAGAAGTGGGGTTGCTCTGACTACCTAGTATGTGGTTCAGATTTTCAGGCTGGAGTCCAGCTACCAGTGCGGTCTTTGTTCCCAGCTGGAACCTCTTGAGCCTGGTCGTTGTGGGCTGCATTTCTATCAGCATTCTGGTCTTCGAGCCTCCTCCAACCAGACTCACCCATCAGGTTTGGCTTACAGCATCCCAGAGGTGTTTCTCTAGCTGGCATTTCCAAACCTTTCCAAGCTCCTCCCCAAAACCAGTTCCGAAGGCTTCTGAACCATGTAGCTCCTGTCCTGAGACATGGGTGGCACGGCCACTGTTGGGGCTTTTAACCAACTGTACCTTGAGAATCAAGAGCCAGTGCCACAGCTGAATGATTTAGAAGGTTTTTAGTTTTGAATTCAGCCAGAGAGGAAGTTTTTATAACGTTGGGGCCTGTAAAGATGAAGCAGAGAACTTGGTTACTGAAAAAGGTTAGCTTAGAAAGAAACTGAGTACTATGAACAGGACAATACAAACAGTGGCTGGAGGGTGCGGACTCAGTCAGTTCCTGTGGTCTGAATGTGACCCATCCTCCTAAAGCTGTGCAGTTCAACCCCAAAGTCACATGCTAAGGACATTAAGGGGGGCATTTAATCCACTACAGCGTTACAGGTGGAAATTTAAGAAGTGATTAGATTAGATGAGTAGATCCCCAGAGTGGAGTGCCAGGAACGGAAGTAAACACAGAGTTACAGACACACACTCCCACTGTCATATTAACTGCCCCAGGATCTCTCTCACCAAAATTCACATCGTGCTGTGTAGACCTTTTTATCTTAAGAACGTTAAGCCAAAATAAACCTCATTTCTTTATAAAGTAACCTGCCTCGGGTGTCCAATCATGCTAACAAAAAGATGATTGATGTTAAGACAGTCTGGTGTGGGTGTAGGGACAGAGATGCAGAAATAAATGCTCAAATTTGTGATTTTTTTTACAATGTTTTCAATGTAACACAGTGAGGAAAATATTTTTTCAACAATCTTTCCTGATATTTAGAATCCATCACACACACGCACACACACACACACACACACACATTGACTTCAATCCTATCCTATAACTGACCTACATAAATTAACTCATAATGTATCATAGACAAAAATATAGACCCTAAAAGTAACACTTCTAGAACAAAGTAAAACAAGAACTCTCTGGGATCCTGAGTTAGGGAAACACTTTTTAGATGATACCAAAAGCACCATTTATAAATAAAAACTTGATACACTTAAATTTATCAAAATTTGAAACTTTGGCTCTCCATAAGATACCCTCAACAGCTGGGCTTAATGGTGCATCCCTGCAATCCCAGAACTTGGGAAGCTGAGGCAGGAGGATTGCTGTAACTTTGAGACCAGCCTGGGCTTCATAGCAAGACTCTGTCTCAAAAATAAATAAATAAACCTGCTATGAGCAAAATGAAAACAGAAAAGCCCTAGACTGAATGAAAATGCTTACAAAGTCTATCCTACAAAGGACTTGAACCTAAAATTTATGATGTTTAGTTAAAAAGTAAAAAAGATAAAACAAGTTGTTGTTTTTTTAAAGTGCAGAAGTTCTGAACAGCACCTCACCAAAGAAGCTGACAAATCAACCTTTGAAGTAATATTCCACATTACCAGCTGTTGTGGTTTAAATGTAAGCTCCACCCCCTAAAAGTTCCTTGTGTTTGAAAATGATTGGGTCAGGGATTGGGGTTTCACCATCACATCACATCTATTGATTAGTTCAGGGTCTGAACATACTGTCAGGAGAAGAGGCCTGGCTAACGGCAGGTCACCGGGGACTGGACCTGGAGGTATCTTCTCATCCCTGGTCCCTCCTTTCCTCCTCTGCTTCCTGATCACCGTGGACCGAGCAGCTGTCCTCCACTGGTCCTCTGACCATGCCATTTTCACCTTGGAGTCAGCAGATTATGGCCTGAACCCGCTGGAAATGGTGAGGCAAATAAACTCTCCGCCTTTAAACTGCAGTCCTTAGGGAAACGCAGTTTAAAGTCTCAGATAGGCTGAGACTTTATTATGCTGCTGTTAGAGTAACTGAAATAAAACCCTGGCAGTACTAAGTGCTGTGGGAGCATAGAACACTCAAATCTCTTCCATGTCATTGGTTGGAAAACAAAATGGTCAGCCTTGTCTCTGGGCATGGTGGCACATGCCTGTAATCACAGCACTCGGGAGGCTGAGGCAGAAGGATCATTCCAAGTTTTGAGACCAGCCCGGGCTACAAAGCGAGCTCAAGGCCAGCCTGAACTGCATAGAGAGACCCAGTCTCAGAAAGACCAAAACAAAATGCTAAAGCCTTCTTAGAAAACAGTTTGACAGTGTGTTCTAAAGATAAATTTACATTTGTCGCGTGTTCCTGCAATCCCACTGTTAGGTGTTTACTCTTGAGAAATGAAAACATGGGTTCACAAACTCTGTATGCATTTTTACAGCCGCTTTATCTATAACCACTGAAAACTGGAAACAACTAACACATCTTTCTGCCAAAGAATGGGTGAAAAAGTTGTAATAGATTGAATAAAACACCACCCAGGAACAAAAAGAAAGCAGCTACATATAACACACAACCAAATAGGTAATAAATGCAATTTACAAAAAAGAAAAATGCAAGGACTAGGAAGTCATGGGTCACACTACTCCGTGCTATGGTTTGAGTGTAATGTGCTCCTCAAAGGTTCATGAGTTAAAAGCTTGGTCCGCAGGTGTCACTATTAAGAGGTACTGAAGGCTTCAGGAAGGTGAGGCCAGGTGCCTTAAGTTCTCTCTCTGTCTCTCTCTCTCCCTCCCCTTTCCTCCTCTTCCCCTTCTATCCCCTTCTGCCTCCCTCCCCTTCCTTCCCTTCTCTTCCCTTCCTGGCTTGATGTTAACTCTTGCTGAGATGTGCTATTCTCACCAGAGACCCAAACCAACAGGGCCACCTGATACTGGATTTGAACTCCAGAACCAGGACCCCAAACTATCCTCTCTACTTCGCAAGGACTCTGTCAGGCATTTCACTGCGGGAGCACAAAGCTAACTATGTGGAGAGAAAATAAATCAGAAGTTTTAGAGGTTTGGTAGGGGACAGGACTACAGAAGGGTCCAACAGAATGCAATGTCATAAACAGCAGAACTGTTCTTTTTTTTTTTTTTTAACAAAGCCAAAAAAGACTAAAAACAATGGTACAGAATTCCAAATCAACATAATGATTAACAATGGTTACTATATTGTGTATTGTTATCTTCAAAGTAGGTTCTCAGATTACAAGTTATAGACATAAAAATGATTGAACAGGGAAAGCACAAACTATTATTTTGATGAACTAACAGAAATTGATAGCATGATTATCTACATAGATAGATACATAGATAGACAGGTATGTAATCATTTTCCCTTTTTTATTTTCTCCTTTCCCTTATCCTAGTTGTTCTTTTCTTTTGAATAGTTTTTCCCCTTTCACAAAATCTATTGTACATTTTGGATCTTATTTACTCTTTCAGTTTTTACACTAAGGAGACAATACGATGTTTACACATGCGAGTCTGATTTATTTCACTAATGTGTACAGTCAAGTCAGCAGAACCATCCTAAGTCATGATGTGGGAGTGGATACAAGGCTGTATCCATTCAACAAAACCCATAAAACTCTACACCACAGTGAATTTTATTGAATGTAAATTAAAAAGACATGAAGCATAATATGCAGAAAACCCGAAATAAAACAAATCATAGTATGAACTTAATTACAAGTGAATCAAATAACCACACGGAAGGGGAAGGGAAAAAGGAACCAGCCAGAGCTACATTGGGAAGCAGCATTTGAAGTATATGCTATCAGGGTAAAGACAAAATCTGTAAAATTAGCAATTCTGTTGCTGCTTTATATGCAAGCTAGGATAGAAGAAATTAGTAAACACATTTTAATTAAGGACAGCCAGGTCTCTCACTATTGATAAAAGATACTACACATCAGCAAAGGGGAATTAGAATCAACTCTGTGCTATGACTGGGGTCAGGAGTTTCCATATGAATTTAAGATTTTTAAGTAAATGTAGATGTATGTGTAAGTGTGACTGCCTCCGGTAGTGCAGATCAATAACTTCCCCCAAAAGGCTCACGTTTTCAGAAGTGGGGTTTGGAAGTGGGATACTTCATGGAGGCCTCATCCCATCAATGGATTCGTCCACTGAGTTAAAAGCCAAGTGCACTTTTAGCTGGGGATTTAGCTCAGCAGCATAAGCACCTGCCTTGCAAGCGCGAAGTCATGAGTTTGATCCCTGGTACTGATTTTTAAAAAAAGAGCCAAGTGCACTTTTAGGAGATGAGGCTTGGTTAGTGAAGCAGGTCACTAACCTGTCCCCAGCCCTGGCTTCCCTCCCAGGTCTTCCTCTGCGCTCCGATACCCAGGTAAGCGACATTCTTCCACTCTGATGTTTCTGACTTGGAGCTGACCATGGACTGAACCCTCTGAGAGCCCTCCAGGAGCCATGCAATTTCTCCTTTTTAAATTGTGGCTGTAGGATGTTTTCTGCCAGCAATGGGAAACAGATCCCATAGAGTCCCATGAAAAGGACCTAAAAGTAATGGTCCCCTGAGAACAGCAGCACATTTAGTGTCTGATCTTGGTTCCCAAACGCCAATCTTCAAGAAAAAGGAACCAAGGCTTCCTCTGAAAAGTTATTGAGTCCAGGACAGAGTGGGAAAGACACAAGAACATGTCAGAAAGTAAGCAAGCGCTCAGAAGGGCGGAGGTAACTTCAAAAAACACAGGAAGACAATCCTCCAACAAAATAAAAAATTATGCTTTTGGATTATAACCCACAGATTAAAATATGTATCTATGAGGTCACACTGATGCAAATAAATAACTAAATAAACAAATCACTGTAGAAGGAAGGAGAGGAACACAAATTGAAATAGAACACCACAGTTAAAATTAGTACAGGCCAGCCAGGAATGGTGGCACACACCTGTAACCTCAGCACTCAGGAGGCAGAGGCAGGAGGATCTCTGGGAGTTCAAGGTGAGTCTGGACCACATAGAAGCAGCCTATCTCAAAAAATCCAGACATTTGTCACAGACCATCTACTAATGGACTAAGGTTAGTGAATAAATATATTAGGGAAAAAAGGATATTTGCAGAGCCTCAAAATATCTTCCTCAATATACCTCTTAATTATAATGGGGATCTGGCCATGGTGGTGCACGCCTGTCATCCCAGCACTCAGAAGCCAGAGGCAGGAGAACTGCTATGAGTTCAAGACCAGCCTGGGCTACACAGTGAGACCGTTTCTCAAAAACCAAAAACAAACAAAAAATTACAATACGGCAAAGGGTAATTTTGTAGGGGAGAAATCTGTCACACAAGCTTGACCTTCGTTCCCTGCTTCTTACCACAGTCTGACACGCCAGCTAGCACAATCACAACTACTGCTTATTTATTGCCTTATCTCTCCCTGTGACAGTGTTGTGTCCACGGGGGTGGAAATCGTGGTCGGCCCCTTTCACTGTGTGTCTCAAATGCTCACCACAGTGCTTGGCACATAGGGAGGGCTTCATAAATGCTTGTTGAAGTGAACAATGTAGACTGACACAAGTAACTATAGCACCGCTGCGTTATATTCCCAGTTAGGAGCGCTGGGGCTGACTTGGCGGTCAGCTGAGATGACCGGGACCTCTGAGCAGCGGACTGTGACTCTAGAACTCTAGCCAGAGAGACCTGCACTCGCTCAGGGCTGCCACTTATGCAGGTCCTCTGTGTGTGCCAGAAAGAAAACCTTCCTCTGGGCAGATACAGCAAGGCACCAACACAAGGATGTGGCCGGTGACCCGTGGCCCAGATCTTGTCTCTCCTCAGCCCTTTAATCAGGTGATGTTGTGGAGTGCACAACCTGTCCAGCTGTACGTAAGGGGCCCCACATCCACACATGGTCTTTGGGTGAGCCTTTACACTCTGCACATCTGTGCTCGGGTCATCTGGCTAAGATCCTGCTCCTGGACGCTGAGCCTCCGTGGGTCATTTTAACTTGGAAAAAAAATACTTTAAGCCATAGTCACTTTTCACTTAAAAGAATTTTAATGGGACACCTTGGGAACGCTGGTTTGCCATGGTGGGACCATCTGCAGAGTCCTCCCAGATTAAAAGGCTGCAAAATAGAGGCCTTTGATGACTGGCTATCTGGTATTCTACAGCAGATGAAAGTTAAGGCAAATCCACTGCAGAAAATGACTTTTACTTTTAAACCATTTGATCCATAGCTGTTCTTTCTGAAAGCAATTAAACAGCAGGGCCAGAATCTTTTTGTAATCTAAGAATTCACTCCCTAATTTATCTGCCGTGCAAGCTCTTATCCTGCTATGTTTGACGAAGCACAGCTATACTTATGTGGAACCCAACATGCGTGTGATGGAAGTGACTTGCGAATCATGTTCCTTTGCCTCTGCTTAAATTTGCCACAAGGACCCTGGGCAGATGTTCCATGGGGACAGCGTGGCCAGCCTGCCAGACCCTGGGAAGACGTGGGATGGAGGAGCAGAGAGTGAGAATTGCAGGAGCCTCTAAAAACAATGCCCTGACTCAACTCGTTGAACACTGGATTCAAAACTGCACAAAGGGCTTGAATACACATTTTTTCCCAAAAAAGATATGCAAATGCCAGTGAGCACATGAAGAGACACACAGCATCTCCAAGCATTTGGGAGATGCGAATCAAGCCCACAGTGAGACTCACCTCACACCTATTGGGAAGGCTATCAAAAAACAGAATAACCAACGTTGGCAAGGGTACAGAGAAGCTGGAATCCTGTGCTCGGTTTGTGGCAATGTAAAATGGTCCGGCCACTGTGGAAAACGCTATGACGGCCCCCAGGAAATTGAAAATAGAATTACCAATAGAATCCACCAGTCCCATTTCTGGGTGTTTGTTATCGTTTAGATCTAGATTGTCCCCCAAAGCCTTGACCGGATCATGGACACTGTTCTCACTGGTGAGTCCCGATGGATGAGTCCATAACTGAATGCGCTGTTAGAGGTGGGGCCAGGTTGGCAGAGGGTCACTGTGGGGGTGACCTGGGAGGGTGCGTTCCTGTCTCTGGTCCTCTGCTCTCTCTGCTTCCTGGCTGCCATGAAATGAACAGCTGTCCTCCACCAGACCCTTCCACTCTGCTGTTTCTGCCCCGGAGTCAGTCTTGGAGCTGAACCCACTGGAGACTGTGAGCCGGCTAAACCTCTCCTCTGTTAAATTGGGGTGTGCAGTATTTTGATCTGGGGGTAGCAAAGTGACTATCACAGTGTCTATCCGAAAGCAGGGTTTGAAGAGACATTGGTACCCCCAGGTTTCTACCATCATTGACACCGGCTAAATCATGGCAGAAACTCCTGTGCCCTTCAACAGATGGACATATAAACAAAGTGTGATCTACCCATATAATGGAACATCAGCCTTCAAAAGAAAGAAAATCAGGACACAGGCTGCAACCTGCACAAACTTTAGGGCAAACATTAAGTGAAATAAATCAGTTACAAGAACACTCACACAAAGCACCCAGGGTAGTCAAAGTCACAGAGACTGAAAAGTAGATTTGAGGTCACGAGGGGTTTGCAGGGCAGGGGAACAGGGACAAATGTGTGCTGCAGGCCATGGGTCTGAGCAATGGGATCCAGGCATTTCTGCAAAATCAACAGACGAGACGGCATGGCAGGGACATTCTCCACACAGAGCCCTACTAAGGTGACAAGCGTGTGGACTGTGCTGGTGGTGGCAGCCAGAGCACCTTCACTGTCCCCGGCTTGTCTTAAAGGGCCACTGTACGAGGCAGCCTGGACTCCATTTACCTCTCCTCTCAGACCCCTGCTCCCCTCTGTGGAATTCCCAGCAAGCACTCACTTCCAGAGGAAGGCTGGATCCGTCACTTGGTCTGGCTCCACCCTTGAAAATAACATTAGACACTGGCTGACAATTTCTTCTCTTTTCAGCCTTTGGGCCAAAGTGCCAGCTGCCCACTCCCAAGAAGCTGCTGAGGATCCTTTAACTGCAGAGGGGAGAGGAGAGCAGGGCTCCTGGCTCACCCTCGGCCTCAGGCTCAGTCGGACAGTAACCCCAGGCAGGAAGCCGCCTCCCCGTGCTCCTCCCTGACCTCTCCTCTGTTGAGGCAGGAATTGCATGCTTTGGTCAAGTTTTTGCTTTCCCAGGTCCCTTTACCATGTCGCAACCAGGAGGTGGCTGTCACCACAGTCCAGTCGTGTCTGTCTGTCGTGCCAGTTCTTCCTCTCTTGGGCAGGAGTCAGAGATTCCTGGCTCTGGTCAGTGATCACCCATCTTGCAAGGCCACCAGCCCAGAATTTCTTTCCCTTTCAATTCTGGGCCTGTTCTGGACATAAGCTGGTCCTTTATTTGTCCCGTGGTGACTGGGTGACATCACTGTGTCCTGAGGGATTTTCTCCATTGTGAGACTGCAGCTGAGCTCTCCCCTTCTCTCACAATGCCACAGTTGGGCAGCACGCGCCAGCGTTTGACTGTTGAAGATGGACCAGTGATGCTTCCTGCAGCAAGAAATCAATAGGATGGAAAACAGGTAGGGAAAGACCCCTGCAGGAAAGGCCCAGTCAGTTGAATTTTTATTGACTCACGTTCAGTGCTCAAAGCTCAGTGCATAGCAAAGGAGGGTAACCCCACAGTCAGAACGTGTTTCCCATTCTGTGCACGAAACCACCATCTGTCATCTCCCTTCCACCAGCACCCCATGAGTATGAACTGCACAGGAGCAGGGGGACAAAGAGAATTCGCTCAACAGGAAGCAGCGGTCCAGTCTACTACATCACTGGTCACTTCAGAGAGGTGATTTTCACACATACAACAAGAAGAGAAGATGATACTGCCCCATCCTTGTATGAGAATGTCGTGGGGCAGGCCGGGCTGTGGGGCTGTACATGGAGCTGAGGGTGTTTGTGTCTGACCTCTACATGCATGATCCGCTAGATGAGCAAGGGGGTATTCATGAGGTAGGGGTACCCTCCTTTTACTGAACCTCACCTGTTGCCTGTGAACAGGCAACACACAGTGAAACTGTGCAAAGAATTCTAAGAATTTTCTGGTTGACTAATAAAGCCATGAATTGCATAATCTAAGCCACCAGAGACAGGTACTGCACCCCACGGAGTAAACTAAAGCATCCAGTAAGAGCTTCTGAAGCACCACATCTCAGGAAAAGGTAGAGGAACCAATCTGGTGGTCCACAGAAGACCAACGCAGATGAGGAAAGGAACGGGAAGTCGATCTCTGGAGAAGCTCCCGGGAGCATTGCAAGTGGAGAAACTGTGGAGTGATCACTTCCTCAACATGATGCCTCTGTGGAACAAAGATTGCGCTATCTCCCTGTTACGATTTGAACTTAAAATGTCCCCCAAAAGTCTCCTGTGTTGGTAAGGTGATCAATGCAAGGATAAGCCAGTCAGTAGCTAAGTGGAGGGGGGCCTGGTTGGAGGTGGGACCCGGGCATAACCTGGAAGAGTGCGTTCTTGTCCCTGGCTCCTCCCTCTGTCTCTGCTTCTTGGCCGCCAAGGGCTGAGCACCTTCCCCTCCACCACACGCTCTGCAATATCACTCTGCAAGGAAGATTCCTGGATTCTTGCTCTGGGTGCTGTGTTGACGTTGTTCAGGGCCGTGCCAGTTTGATAATGGACGCTGATCTTCACACCACTGTCTAAGAAAGTTCTCTAGAGCACAGGACTAATGCACAATTCCTGCGCTCAGTTAACTTACAAACTTTCTGTAAAGTTCATGCTCATGGAAACATATTTGCTGTAAAACTGGCAATCATAAAATCTGTGTGCAAAACAGAAAGATGAATTCCAAAATGCGTGAATAAATAATGCAAATTAGGAGTTTAAGGAAGAAAGCAACTTAGAGAAACTGGGACATTAGGAAAAGAAAGAAAGGGAGAGAGAGAGAGGAGAGAGGGAGGAGAGAGAAAGAGAACACAAAGATGGACAAAGGGTGAATATACATAGCTCTATTATACATAAAAGTGGGAATGTTATGCATTCTTTAAAATTTAGAAAATTCTTTTTGATATTAATTTAAAATTATTTTAGGTAATAAAATTAATAGATTGCTATCTATTCAATATGAAGCTAAATGTTTATTACAATTCCGTAAAAGAATGTATAAATATTGAACAGCTATTTTGAAGAAAACAAGACATTATAATAACTAGTGATGATTTAATATCATCTCGTTTTGAAGCCCCACCAAGCTTTGTTCTCCTGTCTCCATTGGTTTTATCATGTTGCATCTTATTGGATTTTATTATATGTGATAGTATAAACAAAATGTTTTATAGATGAGGAGATAATAAAGAAACCATTGTTCATTTTCTGTTAATTGGTTCTGAATACCCTGTAATACTTTCATTCTCTTGAATGGTTTTACATGTCTTGTTATGTTTGATACTATAGTATATCAAGGTATACTCAAATATTTCAAGGGAAGAGACACTATGGTAACTACTGTTATGTCGGGTTGTCTTGTGGTAAAACACTATTTTGCTTAAATTGTTCTGTTCTGACCTGCGTTGTTCTGTCCTTTTTATCTTAATCTTTTTTTAAATAAAAAAAGAATGTATAAATATGGAACAAAAAGAGGACTAATATAGAAAGGTGGAGCAAAAGAGAGGCTTGTGACAAGCAAAGACAGGATAGAGTATCAAAAGCTGTTCAAGATCAAGTGACTCACATCTGACCACAAAAATGGTAAATGTATTAAATGACAGGAGGGTTAATTACCTCAAATTAGCAATTTCACAATGTGTACATATTTCAAAGCATGTTTTAATCATAAATATGTACAATCTTTTGTGAATTTAAAACAATAATTTCCAAACCCTACCCTCAGAAAAGATCCAAATCATTATGGAGAAAGGGCAGGTAATCTGCAAAGTAAGGCAAGGAGACCTGAAATCTGTGTGAATGTAACAGCCAGTAAGCAGATTGTCTGGCAGGAAAAGAAAAACTGGTTTCAAAAAGTAGTGGGAAAGCAAGAAGAAAGGCCAGGTGGGGGTCAGCGTGGACAGACACTGAGCGGCAGAAACACAGCGTGTGGGCTTCATCCGGTACCATGTGAACACAGGGAACCAGGAAGAAATAGGGGCAGTGTTTCGTAATGCCGTGATCAGTTAGCCCTGGGCAGTACAGGTACTAAGCTGGACTGGAGGGGCCTTGCAGGATGGGCACAGGGGCAGGGGGCCAAGCATGGGGGCTGCAGCCCAAGGCTGAAGTGTGACACTCCACTGAGCCAGGACGGGTGTCCATAGGGAGAAACGGGATAAATCTAAGAATTGATTCCCAGAATGAAAGGTAGTGGACCACTTCAGTGACCACTTTCATTGCAAACCAGAGACACCTTCTTCCAGGCCACTCCTACCCAAGGGGTCAAACTCTCCAACAATTCCTCAGGAAGCCCCTCAAATGCCAGCCCTTCTGCAAAACCTTCCCATGATGGATTCCTCATGTTCTCCAAAGCACACGCTTACCCAACTCCAACAGCCCTGCCACAGTGAATGGATAAAAACAGTGAGGAGTTACCAAAGGCTGTGAAGGTCTCAAGAAAGATCGACGTGGAAAATGGTAACACATGGGGCCATTTCTGAATGAGCTTCCTTCCTGAGCCTCTTCCTCGGGATTATACCAGCAGAAGTTTCCTGGACCCTTGCTCGTAGGAGGTGCTCATTGCCGCCTTAGAAAAGCACTCATTAATGCCAGGCTTGATGCAACCATGCCCACTTATGCACACACTTCGCCTCTGTCTCTGTATACGATGGTACCTACTGTGGCTCTGGACCGTTTCATAGCCAACATCACTGGGAATACTGGGAAACACACAGTACCTAAACAGTGGTTCTATCATGGCGCTGGGGTAGGACGTGGTCTGAGCGTATCCCCCAAAGGTTCACATCCCAAAACTTGGTCCCCCCAAGCTTGGTCCTTGAGACAAAATTAGTATGGTGGGACCTTGAAGAAGAGGGTAATTCAGTCACAAGGCACTGCCCTTTGAAGGGACTAACATCATCTTGCCAGTTGAGTCAGCCTCATGACAGCAGGTTATTATAAGCAAGCCAGACACCTTCTCTGAATCCCTCTGGCTTCCTGTTTCCCCATGCCATATCTTCCACACATGCCCCAGGAGAGACGATCACTGTGCCAAGCAGAAGCCAGCACCATGCTCTTCAGCCTCCAGAAACATGACTCAAATAAGTCTCTTTTCTTTATAAGGCAGTCAGCTTCAGGTATTCTGTTACAGTACACATAACAGACTAACACACATGATAATTCCCCACGTCCTTGGTCAGAAGCAGGAAGGAACTGCAGGGCCACCAGCAGCTTGCAGTGTTCTCCCTGAGAAGTATGCTCAGTCGTGGGTCCTTCCTAGGTGTCTGGATTCTGCAGATACTACGAGGGAGACAACAACTAAACATTTGAGCCATGACAAGGCCATCACTAAGGGCTGGATTTTTGCAGATCATACATTTTTATTTCTTCATAAAAAATTTATGTAAAGGAACCACATATTTTACATGTGTTTTATAAGTACATCCATAAAAATAATCCTGTTTCCTGAAAATGCATAAACACATACAGGTGCATGGAGAGTGATACATATAAAACTTATTAGTAAATCTCATAACTGAGTAGGTTCATAAGCACTGAGCTCTAACAAATTAAATTTAAATATTGAAGTCTTATATTAGCATGCGGTTTTATATTACCGTAAAGGAAAATTTTTGTTTCATGCAAAAAGCGGTGGGCGACTCAGCTCAGTAGGGGTGGGGGGAGGAAGGCAGAAGTCATTTCTCTGCTCCACAGAGCATTTCCTCAGACTCTGCAGGCTGGGAGATAGGGGGATATTTTTTCCGCTGGATCTAGAAGTCATCGCCAAAGGGAGCAGAGCCAGGAGCCAAATGGGACACACACGGCAGAAATCAAGAATGGAGTTCAAATAAGCCCCCCGACTAAAAGGGGCAGGAGCCAGGATGGGCCCTGAGGAGCACAGTTCTGGACCCGAGAGTGGGCAGGGGTTGGTGGGGAGCAGCAGTGGCATAGCCCAGTGCAATGCATGGCACAGCAGAATGTAGCCTGCTACGAGGTGACCTGGAGCAGGCCAGGTGCTAGGCGTGGTGTGACGTGGCCTGGCTCATCACCAGTACCATGAGCTAGCAGTCAAAGGTTCCGAAATAGAGCGCACCACAATGCATTCTCAAAGGGACGCTTGCTGGGGGCTGGACAGCGAGAGACCGACACTAGAGCTAATCAGAAACACCCTGCAGGCCTCGCGGGAGAGACAGAAAAAGAACAGCCCTGGACACATGGGTCGGATGCACAGACTCGGGTCTTCCTCCCGCAGCTCTAGTGACACCATTACAGCAGGATGGCCACACGTTGACACTGTGTTTAAGGATAAGAGCCCGGAGCGCCCTCTAAGTCTTCCTCCAACTGCACCCAAGAAAGTGAGGCTCAGAGAGGTGAAGCGTTCTGCCCAAGGCCCCACAGCGGACCCATGATGGGGGCGTCTGTGAACCCAGGTTTACTTCGTTCCCACCTCAGGCTCCTGACGCCGTCACTTCCACGTCTCACATCCTTGTCACCGAGCACCAAGCAGGGGTACTGAGCTACAGCGCAGCGTGAAGGGAGGAAAAGAGTGTGTGACCTCTCAGGTGCAGGCGGGGTAGAAATGTATGTGGTTTGATACAAAAGTTCTTGCTGTGATTTCTTTGAAATCAAGTTGTGACTTATTCTTTATCTATGGAGAGATGGGTTTTCTTAAAGCTTTGAAGCGCTGGTGTCACAAGGGCAAATCCTTCAGAAGCGTCTCCATTCCAGGGAAGAAGCCCATCAAGGGATCAGCAAAGGCGCCTGGAGCCCAGGAGGTGGGGATGATCAACACGAAGCCTGCTGCTTCTGATTTGGTTTGATGGGGACAGTGGCAGGAACTGTTAGCTGGGGACAGCCTGGCCAGATATCCATCCTTATCGATACCCAGGAGGTCCCATGATCAGATGAACTATGCTCCACCACCACCAAAATTTCATACATCCTAACTAGTCCTCCACATATCCCTGCCTTAGGAGTTAGGACCTTTGAAGAAGTGACTAAGATAATTAATTATCTGAAGTGTTTAAGGTGGAGCCGAATTTGATAGGACCTGTGTCCTTCGAAGATGCATGGTGGGACAATCATGTGGGGCCACAAGGAGGAGACAGCCATCTGCAAACCAAAGAGCGGCCTCAGGAGGACTCAGCCCTGCCCACAGCCTCATCCTGGACTTTGGCCTCCACAACTGTAGAAAGACTGAGCTTTGATCTATAAGCAGCCTGAGCTTCAGTAATATGTGCATGGCAGTGGTATCAAACTGATACAGATTTGGAGGGGGGCAAACGAATCCACTACAAGGATTGAACCTAGACGTCTGGGATGCAGTTGACTAAGGAGCGAAGCATAATTCTTTGTGCATCAACTATAATTTCTACATCTCTGTGCTCTGTGACTGTCTTGCAGTTCCTCGTCATTAGCAAAGTGGCCCCCTGTGCATCCATCCTTTCCTCCTCTCTCCTCCTCTGTGAACTGGGATTTTTTTCAGTGCTGCTTGCATGGAATCCTCCAACTTGTAGTTTGCTGTTCTTCAAAGCGCGCTGTCCATCAGCTACTCAGCCTCTGCTGAAAGCAAGATTCATCTGACGTTGAAACACACCAGGCTTTTCTCCCTGAGTCTCTCCCTGCTCCCTGATCCAGCAGCCGCCGCTCATTAGCTGGCTGAAGGCCTCTCCCTCTATTCATGCTCCTGGCTCTGTCGTTCTGAATCAGTCCTGTGACTCTGCAGCAGGAGGGAAGAGAAATATACAATCCTGATACTTTGGGCAAAGACAGGAACTTCCTGTTTAGGTTCTGTCCCCCACTGTCAAACCACTTGCTATTGTCCCTCAGGCTTCCTTGGTTGGATGATCCCTCTTACGTCATGGGGTCATGCATCACCTCCCGTCCGTGCCCCGTTTAACTATTTTATGTACATTGCATGTCAGAGCTTAGTCAGTCCTTCCTTGCTAGTCATTCTGGAATCCAAATAGCTATCCCAGGAGAATTCCACAAAAGAGGGCCACAGTCATACAACAGAGCAAGGCCCAGAGCCTCTGGGTCTCCCCACTTGGGACACAAACTGTACCTGAAAAATCCTCACCTCTACCCACCAGGAGCCTCCGCTGCTCATTAAGGGAGAAGATCAATTAAATATTTAGATTAAAATTAGTAGAAAGAATATATCAGAAAGATAGCAAATGCACTATGGAAGGCAGGACAAAATCGGTAACTAGAGATAAAAGCTAGGAAGTTCTAAAAATCAGTAACTACATATGATGTGCTAAAGGGTCACATGAAAAGGGCAAAGCTAGCCCATGCCATTTTTCTAAACTCAGTGTTTGCTAGAGAGCGCATTGAAAGAGGGTAAATAAGAGCCAGGACCCCCAGCCCCAGGAACTGCAGTGCGTGGCCAGCCTGGAGCTCCTCCCCCACCACCGCGGCCTGGACACGGCTGCGGCCCAAGGTGGTTTCCTGTTAGGGCACAGAGCCTGCGCCGCCTGCATGTGCACCAGAGGCTGAGAAGTCTGGACAGTGAACGCCTTAGCTATTCCAGATGATTTCCCTGAGGCCCCGGCTCATGCAAATCCAACACCCAGTTGGCAGGCAGGATGATTCCTCCGCAAACAGACAGGCCACCTGCCAGGACGGGCTGCCTCAGTCAGAGGAGCTAACCAAGGAGAAGAGCAAAGCTGCTAACGAGGCTCTTTCTAAACACAAACCACTACAGAACCATGATTCCACTGGGGAGAAGGAAATACTGGCTCCTATCCCAGCCCTAACCAGCCAAGGACCTCAGTCAGACTCTGTGCCCCAGGGCCCTAGGAAGTAAAGAAAGGGGCACCCCGTCCCCATGTGGGTACACCAGATCCTCTCCTTCAACTGCCTTGGGGTGCCACAGCTGCCTTTATTCACCCCACCTGTGCACCTAGAGCCAAGGTCCAATCCAAAGCCCTGAGACCCCTGCCTGTCTTACAACAGGCTGTCACACCAAGGAGAAGCCAGCAGCTGCACGCACTGAGGTCAGATGGCTGGGAGGATGCAGGCAGATGGGGTTCCCGGGCAGGACTCAAGAAGGAGCCTCAGCCATGAGCAGGAGCCTGTGGCCCCCACTGAGCTCCGGAGAGCAGGCTGGGGCAACGCTCCAGGTGATTCTCTGAGGGCGGGAATCGGGGCTGGGATGGGGAAGCCTCCACACTCAACTTGATGCATCTAGGCGTGGCTGACATGTGAGTCTCGCTGTGCAAAGGACTCTGTCCAGCTGTGGGGTCCAGTGTCACGGAGTAGGGCTTGTCAGCTCCCTCACAGGGTCCACTGCTGCTACAGGAGCCCAGAGCCTGAGAAGAACCGGTGCAAAGGCCCAGCCGCCTCAGCCAACCCAGGACAACTCCAAGGCTTGCAGAGGGCTGAGTTCCATTTGGCATCTCCCTCTGCCTAATGCTGCTCCCCACCCCCAGCTCCCTGTCAGCGTCTGGTAAGGAAAAACCCAGAGTAAAATCTGAAGGGCTCCACTGGGACCACCATGTCCAGCTTGAAGGTCCTATTCTGAGGCCTCCTTGAGTGGGAAGCATTGGTGATGAGCTGCAGTCGGCCACTGGCAGCGGACAGAACCCACCGTGTGCATCTCTTCCTAGCTCTGTCCAGAAGTGGAGCTTGGTAGCCGGAAGGCATCCAAATTTGGGAGTGCACGCACCACAGAAATGGCCAAGCAGAACGCAGGAGCGTTTCCTCCCTTCTCCCAGAGAGTGGGCTGTGAAGACTGACCAGCGTGCTGTCATTTCTGGATGAGAGAACTAAAGCACTCGTAGAAACCTGCTTCACTGTGTAGCATTCAGCACCGAGAGGAAACGAGGGGGAGAACAGAGAAGGAAGGAACCTGCGGGAACACACAGCTGCAATGAATCCTTCCAACAGCAGACATTCTAAGGGCGCTCTTGACTCTGTTCTCACCAAAGCCAGAGCTGAGGGGCAGGTAGGGATGGTATCCCCACCTCCTGGAGAAAGTCTATTCCCATTCCAGACAGCTGGAAGAAACTCCCAAGACTTCTGCACACCCCAAAGAGAGCGTGTAGCATTGCATCCTTAACAGCCCACACAGCACCCCGAACACACTACATGCCACCATTCAGACCATCTTGGTGAATTAACATCGGCTTCTCCATCCTGCCGATAAGGTGAGCACACTCTCTCCTTCCCCTTTCCCAGCACCCCACGATTGCTAGAGTCTGTACAGTTAACTCCGTATATTTCCTACGTGCCTACAAAGGTAAACTCTTCAACTGGGCATCTCACTTTGAAATACTGCTGGACCCATAATCCAAGCAAGGGGTTCTAGAAAGTGCTGGAAGCAATTTTTACAAAGAACAGTTTTCAAACCTGTTTAGTAGTAATACACATTTATCAGACAAATAGGTGCTCGGTGCCCACTGCCAGGCATTTTGCTGGCTGTCACAGCCTGGGAGGAGGGGTGTGCGTCCAGCCCAATGAAGGAGTCCTAACTGGTTGGGTACAAACACATGGAGGACAATGAACCTCTGAGCCCTGGCACCAGGCAGAATATATTTGCAGTACTTTACATAAGCGCGGACTGAGATTTCCCATTAGGCTAGTACATTTGCCTCTAAAAGAATGGTTCGTAGGGAAGCAATTCAGCCACTTCATAATGGCATTCTGATACGGCTCACAGTGGAGACATCACAGCCACTTTTTAAATGAATGAGTGAGGCAATCTCCATGTTCAGATCTCCAGAATGATTAATTCTGCCTTAGGCGGTGGGGAATGAATAAACACTTAAAAGATCGCCCGGGACCACATGTGAGCTGAGAGGAGCCCATTGACAGGGCGAACCTATATGTCAGGAAAGCAGGAGCCCTGCCAGGGAAGCAGATCAGGACTGGAGAGAAGGTACTCCTGCCAGCTCGGCCGAGGGCACCAAGGTGGCAGGGGAGGAAGGGACTTTTTCTGTTTCCAATTATTTTTCCTTGATAATCAGAGGGGTAAGAAATCCAAACCTTCTCAAAAATAGGAAGTACAAGTGATAACTGAAAACCTCCCACAATGACATATTTAAAATCTTCCATAAAAGTCTCAAACTAAGACTCTTCACTTTAGAACAGATTTTTTTTTTTTTTCTGAATCTTAGGGATTGAACCCAAGACCTTCACACTCAGTATATTCTAAGCTCTTTTTACGATAGGGCTTTGCTCAGTAGCTAAGTTGCCCAACCTGGGTTCCTACTTGTGATCCTCCTGCCTCATCCTTGAAGGGGGTTGGGAACACAAGCGTGCACTCTCATACCGTACCCAGCTTAGGATTGATAACTCACAAGAAGAATACTGATGAGGAGCACAAAGAAAATAGCATTTATTTGGGAAACAAAGAATCTGAGAAGTTCTCAGGTGAAGAAATACAAATGGCAAGTAAATACATGAAAAAATGTTCAGCATCATTGGTCATTGGAGAAATGTAAACTAAAACCACACTGAGATTCCATCTCACTCCTGAAAGAATGGCCAGGATCAAGAAAACTACCAACAACAAATGCTGGAGAGGCTGTGGGGGAAAAGGAACTCTCCTGCACTGTTGGTGGGAGTTCAGACTGGTGCGACCACTGTGGAGGTCAGTCTGGAGATTCCTCAAAAAGCTGGGATTGGAAGTCCCATTTGTTCCAGCTATTCCACTTCTAGGTATATTCCCAGAAGAACTGAAAGCATCATGCCACAGTGATATATACGCACCTATGTTTATAGCAGCACAATTTGTAATAGCCAGATCTTGGAAACAACCTAAGTGTCCATCAACTGAGGAATAGATACAAAAATTGTGATATTTCTATACAATGGAGTCCTACTCAGCTATAAAGAATGATCACATTGCGATTTTATAAATAAATGGACGCAACTTGAGACCATACTCATAAGTGAAATAAATCAAACTCACATGTATAACTACCGTATATTCTCTCTAGTGTAAGAAATAGTAAGGGTACATAAGAGTTTATGGTAATCATGATTCCCCGTTACATTGCTTTTAAGCCTTATAATGTTTGCATTCATTAATTGGAATGATTTTATCCTGGTTTGTTTGATTTTATTATCTGTGATGGTATAAACAGCTATTTTGAAGAAAACAAGACATTATAATATCCAGTGCTGATTTAATATCATCTTGCTTTGAGGTCCTATCTTGTTCTTCTGTTTCCATTGGTTCTATCAAATTGCATCTTACTGGATTTTATGATGTGTGATAGTATAAACAAATTTTCTATGGAAAATGAGATAATATAGTAGCCATTGTTCATTCTCTGTTATTCGGTTCTGAATGCCCTGTAATACTTTCATTCTCTTGAATGGTTTCATACTATTTTGTTATGTTTGATACCATTGTATATGAAGTTATATTCAACTATTTCAAAGAAAGAGACATTGTGGTAGTTACTGTTAATTAGGGATTGTCTTGTCACCACAATATTGTGTTGCTTACATTGTTCTGTTCTGATCTGCTTTGTTCTGTCCTCTTTTGTCTTAATCTCTTTAAAATTAAAAAATTAAAAAAAAAAAAAAGAATTGTGATTTGGGTGCAATGAACCTGGGCAGCTGAACAGTGTCCCACTAGGGAAGCACAAAGGAGGTTTTCCACGGTCATTGTTTTCAGAGGCGACTCATTGGCTGAGGTGAAATCCTGTTCCATAGGTTAGGTAATTAAGGCCCTCCCTGCTAAGAGATGTGATGGCGGGTGGAGAGTGACTTATGGATCATCCCAGTCTGCAGGGACACTCTGTGGTGTAACCATTTAGCAGGTGTGACTCAGGTCTTCCCACTCCCATTCGCCGCATTCTGATGCTAGAAAGTCTTAGCCCTTACCACCTTGTTTTCTATCACAGGACCCCAAACCCCCAGGAGAGAACCCTTCCTTCATTTTTGAGTGGCAGACTCAAGGAAAGCAAAGTTGTGACAGGAGAAAATGAGATGACAGGGTTCATTCATAACAACGATGATATTATCCTTACAAAGCTCCAGAGGTTGGTCCCATCCTCTTGATAGACTCTCGCCTTTGCTGAAGTGCATCCTCTTAGACAGAAGGAAGAAGCCTCTCTGAGCTTTGAGAATTCTCCTCAGGCTCCAGGAAGAGGTACATGTGTTTCCTATCCTGTAGGGCCTGACATGCTGGTTCACCTGACGGTTCCATTTGGGTCCTGTCACTTGGAGGAAGCCTTTCCATCCTGCAGGAAGGTGGTAATCCTGAGATTCAAACCCAAAGATAGAAAGACTTTTGCCCTAACCAAGCTCTTCTTGAATGCTGTAATACTAGAAGAAGGTAAGGAGAACTGTATATAAAAAATAAATAAATTTTTAAAACTACCTCTGTACGGAGAAGGGAAGTGGGTCAATTTGGAAATGAAGTACAAGCACAAATAATACAGAAGCCTAACTCGGGAAAGCACGGGGACACTTACGGGACTCGAGGCCACCCAGTACCTGCCTGAGCCCAGGCCACGGTCAGTAACCAAGACCCCCTGGTGTCCTTGCAGTCCCTCCAACCTCAAGCATGCCATTGTCATGGACAACCCAAGTGCCAGGGCTACATGGCATGATGCCTCAGAGAGAGGAAGAAAAATTAGAGCAGTAAATCAAGTTCAGCCAGGCACCGGGTAATAATGATGGACCTGCCATTGATGGACTATTTATACGACAGTGGGAAGCTTACCCGGGAGCTGAAAACCTTGCACTGCCTAGACTCACATCTTTGTCCAGAAATGACTAAATGTAAAATATCGCTATGTCACAATTGCCTACAGCATTGAGTACAGTAACTTGCTGTGCAGGTTTATCACTGAGAAGCAGCAGACCAACCCATGTGGCCTCTGTGTGCAGTAGGCTGGGCTCTCCAGGTTGGTAGCAGCACACTCTGTGATGTTGGCACCACAAACTTGCCCAGGGATTCATTTCTCAGATGATAGTCCCTTAAGCATGACTGCCCTTGATCTGCCCAGAGGGAGCCAAAAGCCTGAGAGCAGTGAATCCAGGAGTTTCTGGAGTTCCCTGAATGGCTAGCCAACTCGATCCATGCATGAGCCAGAAGTTCAGCGGTGGCCGGAGAGGAGGAGACTGTGCGCAGAATCAGAGCTCACTCGCCTGGACCGATGTGTTCCCCCCAGGCCGCCATCCTGGGGCCACATTTCCAAGGACAGTTCTTCCTCTAGAAATTCAGAAGGAAAAGTGAGTGGAGTCGATCACAGCAGGAAAATACTTGGGTTCAGTAATACATACAAGGTGAGAACTTTGGACACAAGTTGGGAAAGATACGGATAAAACTTTTCGCAAGGACTAAACTCTTAAAATAGGGTTATTATTTTAAGATAATTTTAAGATATTTGAAGATAAAGAACAAGAATGAAAATACAAAAGCTGCTTCACCAAGGTGGCAAGCTAATTGGCACATGCCGAAAGCCACAGGCGCTCCTGCAGTAACACTCACTGTGATCGCCTCTGCACTATCGTTTACAAACAGCTGGGCTTATGCGCTGTCACATGATAGTAATTGTGGATTTCTAATTTAATTGCATCGCAATCAGGATATGACTGTATTATTAATAGATTCTGGTTTTATAAATGTTGAAAGTGTGCTTGAAAATAATGCACATTCCTCTGGTGGAGACACCAGAGAAATTTTAATTGTGCTGCTGCAATCATTCACAGCTTAATCATTTAATTTCCTTACAGATTTTTCTGGTAATGATATTGATTTTGCTTCATAAATATTGAGACAATGTTAAGAACATACAGATCTATGGGTACTGTTTCTACTTACTGGGTTGTTCTGTCCTTATGATGAACGTTTCTTTTCATTCCTAACAATAAACATTGGTCTAACATTTATTTTGTCTGGTATTCAGCTTGCTATGTGTTTTTATTTTGTTAGCGTTTGTCTAATGTAACTTTTCCTATTTAATTTTGGTCTATATGATATCAATGCTTCTTAAGTGCCTCTTGTAAATGACACAAAACTGAGTTCTACTTTAATTTCAAATGTGGATGTCTGTGTCTTTTAAAAGCCAAAAGGCTTTTAGGTGGTAACATTTACCATAATTACAGATCGTTTTGGACAGACACTTCCACCACGGTATTCCTGAGATTTTGGCTCACCGTGGCTTTTTCTTCTTTCTTTGATCACTGTGCTTCTTTTTTTTTTCCTCTGCTAACTTCCTCCATTCCGACAATGTTTTCTTCATTCCTCAAGTCCTTTGCTACATTGAAAGGCATATATTGCATTCCATTTTTTAACTTTTAGTCTTAAATTTTTAGCAATTATAATTAACAATAAATAATAGTCTTCCAAGAGGTCCACTCTGGGGACCGATTTTCACCCATGGGCCCTTTGGGGACATTGAGGAACCAGCTTATAACACCCTCCGCTGTCAGAGCCTCGACCTCGAGCAGCGGCTGAAAGCAGCTGGTGTAAGCTGCGTGAGCTCGCATAAATCACCCCTGTTTGTTCCCACACGCCCACGCCTGTCTCCACTCAGATGTCCATCAGCACCATAAATGAGGTAAGTTCAGAAGTAATCACCCAGTCCCACCACAGGCCTCTCCTCCTGCGGCTTCTCCTCCATGGTCAGCGACAGCATCCACTGCTCAGGAAGAGGCTCGGGACCTCAGATCCTGCCTTGGCCAGTCCTGGGCCCCCCGCTTCCTTGCTCCCTAAGGCTCACAGAACTTCCCTCCAGCCTTTGCAGTCTCCATCCTCAGTTTTGCATCTCCCCTAGTGCTTCACCTTGGTCCTGAATTTCTCCGAGAGTCCCATGAACTATGCTCCTCCTATCTAGTTTCGAGGTCTCTAACTCTACCATGTCTAAGCACTGTATTAGAAAACTGTCTCTCCCATCTTGTAAGCCTTCCTAGCTCTAGGAACAAAGCCCAAGCCCAGTGTCCTCTAGACTTTCAGATGTGTCCTCTGTATGGAACACCCTTCTCTACCTCACTACTGATTTACCTAGTAGGGAACCGGTTTCATTTTCAACATGCAAATCCAAGGTCACCACATTCATGAAATTTTGAGGGGCTACTGGGAAGGGAGGTTGGTTCCACTACACTATGCACAGACATTAATCACATGCCTTCTTAGCGCACAGGACTACACTCTGAGCTCTCGGGGACTGGGTCTTACTCGCCTCTGAACCTTTGTATCGAGCACCTAAATAGCACCTGGCATGTGACCACTCTCAGCTTTTGATAAATGAAAGTGTGTTAAAGGCCTCAGTGTCAGGGTGGACATCAAGCTGCCCAGGCTGGGGGACAGAGGGGAGGTGATAGATTTCACCCACAACATTCTCTTTACAGACTTTAAGTTTTGAGACAGTGAAGTCTTAAGCAAAAAATAAAATAAAATAAGACTAATATACCTAAAAGAAAAAGATTAATATATTTCATATCCTAGAAACAAAATATATTATCTGGAAAAAAATACTCCCTCCGAAAGAAAGACAAAGTGAGAAAATATATTTGAACTTTATATCACTATATTCTAATTTTCTCAATATACAAAGAGTTCTTACAAATCAGTAAGAAAAAGACTATCCATGCAACGAGAATAATGTTCAGAAGAGATAAATGATTTTTAACCATGTGGAAAGATGCTCTAGTCATGATTAAAAGAAATGCAAATCAAGACAACAGCAAGCACTGATTTTCAGACTGGCAAAAATTCTCAGGTCTAACAGTTCCCAGCGCTGGGTGTTTTTCACACCAGGTGGCCGGGGGATCCAGGAACTTACATTCATAAACAACGCAGTGGCAGCGGAAATGTACAACATTTCCCTGGAGAGAGTTGTCAGTGCCTTTAACATTTCACATGCGCATAGCTTTGATGCAAACAGTGACACAGAAGAGGGAAGAGGGAGGGCCCTGGCGTGGGGAAGAGCCGGGCTGTGATTTCAGAATGTATTTATTCTGCCATGACTTAAGCCCTGGGCTGTACTCCAAAACCCTTGTGTGAATAGTCTGCTATTCCGGGGGCTGTTTACGTTACAGACTCTTTTCTCAGAGTCCAAAGACAGTATTCCTTGGCTCCAGATCGGGGAGCTGAGTGTCCCATCATCAGGAAGCTTACAGAGGGCTCTGCGTCCGTGCTCACATGGCTGTCAGTGTGTGTGTGTGTGTGTGTGTGTGTGTGTGTGTTCAGGCATGAGAGTGTGTGTGTGTGTGGATCTTTCCATGGGCAGCCATTGCTAACTCAACATTTTTTCTCCTTTCCTCCTTCCTAGGAGAACTTGGATTTTTTTGTTTGTTGATTTGTTTTTCTTTCTAGGTATCTACTGAGACCATGTGCTTCAGTGAAAGAGAACCCTACCCCATCTGCAGAGGCAGCTTGGCTCGCCTGGTGCAAATAAAGGTTATTGCATCCCCTTTGCAAGGGCTGGATCAGCTGTGACTGTGTACATTGATTTTTAAAAAGGAGAGCAGATTGTTGGAGCCCAAGTGAGATGAGGATGGTGACCATGGGGAGGGACTATAAGAAAATTATCACATATGGGGGATTAATCAAGGGCACAAATATGATGGCAATAAAGGCAGACAGGGCCCTCATGACTAGAACAGGAAATACCACTGTGGGGAGAGACTTCAACCGTGTGGAGCTGGGGTGGAGGTGGGGCTGTTGGTGTGGCCTCAGGGATAGCAATGCACAGACCAGTCAGTGTGCCGATTGGAATCCATGTAACGCTGTGGAAGTGGAGACCTGTCCACAGGATGCATTTCCGGTCCATGAGCCAGTCTGGCTGTGATGACCACCCAGGAGCAAGGAGAACACTTAGCATCTAAGTGCTGACTGCTCTCTCCCCTAAATGGGTGAGCTCAAGATTGGGGCTGAGTAAGAATAAAAAGAATGCTAAACAATCTTATTCTTCCAGGACCTGAAGATGCACCCAAATAATCAGGGGGCATGGCAAGAGGACACAAAGCCAGCTCGAAGGATTCCCACGCAGCCAAATTGGGGATCGTCTGAGCATAACAACGACATAATCATAGTCCATTGGACAAAGTAGGAATTTAACACTAAAATTAACATAGAGATAAGTAAATGTGTTTTAAAACTAGAGAAATAATCCATTTTACAATATCACAAAATAACCCCCTACAAAATGCAGTTAGACTTCTGCATCTTTGGGTTTCATATCCAACTCAACAACCTTGAATCAAAAACTTTCAAAACCAGTCACAGTGGGTTGCACCTGTAGTCCCAGTACTCAGGAGACTGAGGCAGGAGGATCTCTTGATCTAGGAGTTTAACAGCAGCCTGGGCAGCATAGTGAGATCTCATCTGAAAAAAAAATACTATTTGGAGAAACAGTTGCTTCTGTGTTGAACATGTACAGACATTTGCCTCATCATTACCCCCTAAATAATGGAACTATTTATATAACATTCACACTATTTGAAGTATTGTAAGTAATCTAGAGATGGTTTCCAGTGCACCACAAGATTTGTGTGGCCACTGTTTGTAAGGGACCTGCCCGTCTGCGAGGGACCCTGGAACCAAACCCTCGTGAATCCCAAGGAGCCACTGTACCTCCTAATTACAAAAGAGAAGTACAGTATCTTTGCAGTAGAAAAGTCTGGAGAGCATCACTTCAACCCAATAATCAAAATCAGCATCTCCCATCATGACAAAATCGCAATCATGTCCCAAACAAGAAGATTGACAATATGACACAAACAGTGTCACTCGTGGTATTCCTGCCAAGAATGCAGACTTGGATCCAGTGATGCAGAAACACCAGGTAAACCCAAACTGAGGAGCATTCAGCAACGTAATCTTTAAAGTATCAAGGTCGTGAAAGTCAGGGTCCCTATAAAGGACATTTTTGGACAAGTGACAAAATGCGAATGGAATCTGTGGATCTGAATTTTGGCTTTGTAGGAGAATGTCTTTGAAATAGATGCCAAATCATTCTGCTGCATTTCACATTGGCTAGTTTCTCTCAAATAGTTTATATAAAGTTTTCTTGAAGTTTTTCTCTAAATTTAAGATTTTTTTCAAGAAAATAAAAAGAAATGAAAAACATTTTTTTCTGAAAATACAAGGATACCAATCCTGAAAACTTCTGGAATAGTTCTTGTTTCTTCTCTTGCAGACATCCTGAAAGAAAACCAGCCCCTTCCTCCTGGAGATGAGACCCAGCAGCATCTGACCCTCTCACTGCAAGGCGGGGTGGGAGAGGAAGGGCCTGGGGTAACTGAGCTGGAGCTGTAGACCAAGCCAGTCCTGAGCCTGGACATCTTCTGGACCTCTAGTCACGGAGGCATGGAAGCCCCTGTTGCTAAGGCTAATCACGTGGAGTTTTCAGCACCATGCCACAGACAGAGCACCCTGACTCAAACAGAATCACTGAAGGCAGGATGCCAAGGCCCCACGACAATGGATTTTACTCTCATTACGACAAATGTCACCCCCTTATGAAACTTGTCGTATGTAGAAATCTTGCTCATGGGTAAATACAACGTGTCCTTGGCTGCTGATGTGGATGAAGGGTAAATCCTATCACACAGAGCACCATCACTGTGACCCTCAGAGTCCAGCGAAGACCCAGGCAGGGACTGGCAGAGTCTGCTGAGCTGGTCTCAGTGGCCACCTCAGTAGGCGGGGAGCCCACTGTGAGGAGAAGCAAGCTTGCAACCGAGTTGAACCTGCTGCTAGAGAGTCTTCACAAGCCTGCAAGAATGTCCCCAGTCCTTCCCTTGTTACTTAAAAACTGTACTTCATTCTGTTTAAGTATCTGATACCTTTGGTCTTCTATCCTCCTCCAAAACCTCGAATTGTTCACCAGTGCCTACGAGATGGTCTTCCATCTGATGGCGGCTTGTAAGACCCTCTGTGGCAGGAGCCAAGGTCACCTCCACCTCTGGCCCATCTCTCTACAGCCTTACCTATCCAGGAGCATCGGCCACTTGCGGCTACTTTCCACTGCAGGGAATGGAAACTACAAATACAGAGAGCAGGGAAACTAGACCAAACCCTGAGGCAGGGTCTGGAATTGAAGACACCGGCATGAAACTGCAGAATTGGATATGAACAGAGAAGACAGAAATGCATACAAATGCAGGCGGATGCAGGCACCCCTCGGTATCTGCAGGGAACTGGTTCCAGGATACCACGCAGACACTGAGTCCCTGGATGCTCAGGTCTCTTAGATAAAGCAGCACGGTGCTTGCTTATACACATCCTCACTATACTTATTATAAATCATCTCTCAGCCACTTATCACACCGGTACACTGTAGATGCAGTGGAAATAACTTTATGTTTTATTGTTTAGGGAATAATGGCAAGAAAGAAACTCTGAGTGTGTTCTGCAGAGGTGCGATTTTTTTCTGAATATTTCCAATCCATGGCTGACTGAGTCTGCAGATATGGAACCCATGGACGGAGAGGGCTGCCCGTAGACACCAGGACATTCTCCCTGGCCACTAAGAGGAACCAGAAGCACACCACTCGGGTACTCTTTCTGCTAAAAACACAGACCTCCATGTCATCATGCCTGCTGCCACCTGGCCCAGCAGTTTCCTGTGTGGGACCACCTTTGTCACACTCTACCCACCAAAATTCCACTGCAGGGCAATTATAAACCATAAAGTACCAAATGGTGTCACCTGCTGTCCCTCCCTGGAGGCCTGGCTTGTGCCATCTCTGCCACTTCAGTGACCTGGAATACGCAGGCAGGATTGACATCTCCTGCTGCTGGACACCCAGGAACCTCTGACATACCTTTGCCTAGTATGGATACGCCTTTGTCCACCGGCGCCTCTCCTGTCACAGCACAGATTTCTGGGGAGAGGCCTCTTGGTCTCGCTTGTCCCCCTGTCTCTACCTCAGGGCTGAGTATACATGAGGTGCTGTGAATCAGAGGACGTCCCTCGAGCTACAGCTAACTGGCCTGCAAACAGAGCCGATCTCCACCCTGGGCCTCATTAGCACTGCTGCTGCCCAGGAAAGCCAGTCACTCACAGCAAATCCAGGGCAAAGCCACCAGAGCCTTTTGTCCCAGCCCTGTTTCTTTCTGCAGAAGCGAATTTCCCATCACTGAACAGGGTGCAGGCTTCAGAGAGGTGAGGTCCCGCTTGCCAGGTCTTTCTCAGAAACGCTGGGCTTTGTGCCTGGCTTCCACCGCTGCTTGGTGAGTGAGAGCCTTGCTCTGTGGTGCAGCCGGGGTGATGTCAGCATGAAATGAGCATTTGAATCTGGATGGTGGCTTCCTTGGAATCTGGCTGGGCCAGGTGATGGAATGACCGCACTCCGGCTCCAAGGAAGGCCGTGTGCCTCGCTGCGGGGGCTCCTGCCCAAGAAAAAAGTGCTGCTAGGTCCAAGGAAGATCCCAACGTTTTTAGTCCGTGGGGTTTCATCATCCAGTGCCAACTGCAAGGAGCTGCATGCATGGAGCCGCTTTGCTTCCTACAGGTCCAGAGAGGCGAGGAAATGGCACATTTTCCGGCCTAAGGCCCATCTGACCGCCAGGAAGGGCTGTACTCATTCTTTGTGGCTGCTGGAACAGGGTTTCCCCAAATTCCATGGCTTAAAACACCTCTGTTATCTCTGACAGCTCTGGAGTCCAGCATAGCTCTACTGCATCCTCTTTTTAGGGTAAGACTGAGCTTACAGCAAGACCATGTTGCTTATGGAAGGTTCTAGAGAAAACACATGGGCCTTATTTACATCTCAGAACCAGCAAGGACACACTAAATCCATCTACCAACTGGAATCTTAGTGATTTCGCCTTCTGCTGCAGCTCTCTGACCCAGGCAGTGAAGGTTCACTGTTTTCAAAGGCTCATGGGATCTGAATGGCCCCCCGACTTCAAAGCCTCCTTTTCCAGGAAAGGTGACACAAGCCCAGGATCCAGGTCTCAGGGCACGAACATCTCTGGGGAACCATGTTGGTCCCAGGCCATGACCTCACATTTACATCACAGGAATGGGACTCTGCCTGACAGGGGTATAATTGGGCTTTTTCTTGAGAGAGTACAGCTGGTCTTTGATTTGCAATTTGCAGGACAAAATTTCAAATTCCCAAATATAGAAAATCTAGGCCTTTGAGCCGGTTTCTGAGCCACATTTTGAACCACCCATAGGCTTGGGGAATTGCTCCCGCAGCCAGCCCCTGGAATACAGCACCACTGAAAGCCCACGTATGGAGTCCAAGAGTTCCCTCGGGGTCAGTATTAGATACAGAACAAAGCTAGACCAGACATCAGCTATTAAAAGAGATACACTCCAAGTAAGGCCAAAATGTAGGCTGAAAAATGTACGCTAAGGGGAAAAAAAACCATTTTGTGATACACAACCAAAGGCTGGGACCAAGGGTCTACTTAGGCCAACTGCCCATAAACCAGGACTGGACACAAGTTCTAATGGAGGTCACCAACTTCTATCTCTAACATGAACCGAGGAGACCCAGTGGCAGCTGTGTGGTACAGACAGGGGAAGCCACAGCTCAAGAAAGGAGACACTGTCTCTGGGAGCACTACAGTAGCAGCCCAAGGGCTTGCAATGAGGAGTCCACACAGAGAGTAAGTGTCCTTGTCAAAGGAGGTTTAACAACGGAATCAACTACACACATGAGATTGATGACGCTCAACAGTGTCCCTGCTTTGGGACTGAACCAGATTCATGGAGGCCAGGGGCAAGGAAGGACTTCCTGGCCCTATTCCACGCACTGGAGTCACAAGCTGCACAAGTCACAGCACTGTCCTCAGGGCTGGTGTAGTCTAGTTAGCAGTGACAGGTAGGTGCTTCTTGGGGTTGCCTCTTGATAAACCCATCACAAGCTGAAAATATCCTAAGTCCAAAATGCACTTACCAGACCTAAGCCACACAGCACTGTAGGCTTTGGAGTATCAATTAGGTCCCATTGTGACCTCTCCGTTCCCTCCTGCTCCCCAGTGTCTCCAGCGAGGATCATATTGCACCCCTTTAGCCTGGGAAAAGATCCAGATGCAAAGTGGGAAGTCTGATTCCTACCCAATGTGTGTTGCTTTCACACCATCATAAGGCTGAAAAAGAAATATCATTAGCCAGACCCTTGTGAATCGGAGACCATCTGCATCCTCCTGGGTGCAAAGAGCTGAGACAAGCAAGCGACAGGGTTGTGTGGCTCACGGGAAAAAGAAGAAAGGCTTCCAGGTGGAGTGGTTCCTCATGATGGCCCCGGCAGTGTCACGGAGGAGTCAGGGTAGTGGGTTACAGTCACCAGCCAAGACGTGGCAAGACCTAGAAGGGAGAGGAAATGGCTTCTCAGCTTACTTTGGATGAGAAGGGACTGCACATCTTCCGCCCACAAAAACCTCACTACCGGGTGATTGTTTCGTTTCCACTCCTAGCCTTGGAACCATATTTTCAAGACTGTGTCATTACAGTGCAAATCTATGAAGCTCTCTTCTCTATTTTGGCTAAACATCCTCCCCTCCCTCACCTCACGGGACAATGTTAGAATTCACACTCACCTATGAGCCCATCACTGAAAGGGCTGTGGCCAAAAATAATGCTAAAGACCGCTTCTGTTTGCTGAGATTTAACTCACCTCTGGACCTCTTGGCAGCCACAGGTGCGATCATGATTCTTTTTATTCTGAAATTACAGTCGCCTATTAAAAAATGATTCTCAGACCATATGGCCAGATGCCTCTGTTTCTCACAAATGACTCCCTGCTAGAAAGATACCTGCTTTATCTTCTCCACTGAGCCCTCGGTATCAGCTCTGTTTTCCCTGCCTGGCTTGCCCAGCCCTGGTCTCTGCTCACTTGAACTATCAGAACCCCCCTCTATGTAACATGAATGTCCCAAACCATAAAGCTCTACACATGACACCAAACTAGGAACACTAATTGGCTGACATTTGTAGAACTAGAGTCTAAGATCAACTAGAATACTTGGGGGCTGACCATCCAGTTCAGAGTAAAGTGCATGCTTCATTCTTTACGATAAATGTTCTCTAATATTGTGTATTCAGTTCTTCATCTATTTTTTAATATTGAGCCAAGAGAATCCTCTTTGGCCCATAATTAACATGCTCTAAATAACCGTCAAACTTTCCCTAGCAGATGCAGTGAATGCCTTCCTCTGAACTTTCAGCATGCTTGGAATTATCTGTGGCTTGCACACATTGAAGCTGTGCTAATGGCGTGGATGACCACAGGTAAACTGGAGCGTTCCTCCCCAGCAGGGCTGAGTCTGGCGGACCTCCTACTCTCACTGATTTCTCCTGCCTGGACCCACCACCGAGGGCAGAGGTACTAGAAAACGTGTAGCCGCCATCGCTGAGTGCCTAAATGTGTCAGGGTTTTTCAGGAGACACAGAACCAACAAGACATGTAAGGAAGAAAGATTTACTTAGGAAACTGGCTCAGTTACAGAGTTGGCAAGTCCAAGATCTGCGGGTCCGAGAGCTGAAGATCAGAAGAGCCAGCGCTGCAGTTCATGACCCAAGGGTGTTTGTGGCTGAGCCCCCCACTCGCCTGAGGGAGATCTACACAGGCCTGCAAGTGATGGGTGAGGCCACTCACATTATCCACAGCAATTGCTTCACTCAGAGTCTACTGATTCAAATGTTAATCCCATCTAAAACACACTCATGGAAGCATCTAGAACACGTGGCTACATATCTGGGCACATAAAGGGAAGACATGCTCCTTTAATTGCTTTGACAACGGCCCCAGGATCAGAAGGCACTCCTCACCTCTCAGGGGCTGAACCTCCAAGCCTGGCTGAAGGAAGAACCCAGCCTCCACAGGCCACACTGAAGCAGGCAGGCAGACAGGCAGGCAGGCCCATGTTTTCAGCAATATTTGGCTACAAGTCCTACCCAGAAACAAATAAACAAGGCACAGCAAAACCATCCCTATGGAGGGATTCTGGGGTTAGGAATTCCCGCTGAGTTCTTCCCATCCCTTCCGATCAGATTCTCTGAGGTGGTAACTGGAAATTCCAGGTTTCTTTTGTCTGGATCTATCCTTGGCGATAGATCTGATCTCGCCACTGGTCTCTGAACACCTCTCAGCCATTGCGAGAGCCTTTCATCCACAGAGGGCTGTGTGCTTCTGAGGAGCCTTTAAACTCCGCTGGGGCCTTGTTCTTGTGAGAATGTCCCCCCGGGACACATTGCCTCTGGTGGCTGGTTCTTAGAGGGGAATGTATAAAATTTTTAGAACATTGTGTATAACCATTTCAAAGAGCCAAAGCAGTCAAGATATTTGACTGGGCAAAAAAATAAAAGGTAGTATTTCTTCCTCCTCTTTTATTCTTTGTAGCAGCAAAGACAGGAATTCCACATCTGCTGAGAAAGAGAAAGCAGAGGCCAGCCTGTCCAGGGTCAGCTCTGCCACAGCCCAGCTCTTCTCCCTCCCTGACCCAGTGCCCTCCGAGTCCCTCACCCTGTCTCTCCTCGGGCCCACCCACCACCACCTTTCCGTGTCCGAGTCAGAGGCTGAAACTGCAGGTCCTGTGGCTTCTGGTCTCTGTTGTTGGGGATCGTTCATGACTTTTTAACTATTAGTATTCTGGGCGAGGAAAAGTGTGTAACAATCTCAGGAATTACAGAAGCCACCGGAAGAGGCTACAGGATGGAAATGTTTGGGGGGCTCACCTCCTGGTTGTGTCTTCTTCACCACCTCATGGATGAGCCCAGAACTCCGCCCTCTGATGCCTCCATGACCCCGTTCCTCCCTGTGGGCCTCCATCTAGCCCGCTCCCAGTCCATCCTTCGCATAGCGCTCTGCTTACACTTTCCTGAAGCAGCTCCTTGGGAGAGACAGACAGTCTCCCACTGAGTCAACCCAGTGGGCCCCCCTCCCATCCCAAGACCTTCTATCATCCGACCGTAGCTTCCCTTGCCCAGTGTGTCCTCTCACTTTCTCATGCACTCATTTACGTGTCGCACATCTGCACTCAAGCCTCTTTAGCCACAAGTGCCACATGCATAGATCCAACCAACAATAGGTCAAAAATATTCTTCTAAAGTGCTGCAGGACTTGGGGTACAGCTCAGTCAGTGTTCGAGCAAACGCAAGCACTACCACTCGCATGTAGATCTTCCTAGTGGGTTCAGGCCCTGGGTTCTCTCCCCGGTGCTATAAAAATTCATCTGAACATGTACAGACTTCTTTCCTTGTCACTACTCCCTAAGCATCATAGTACAATTATTTCCATAACATTCACCCTGTGTTATCTCTTTATGTCATCTAAAGATGATGTAGAATAGAGGTTGGGTGTAGGTTCCAGGCAAGTGCTGCAGGAATTTATAGATGGGATTTGAGCATTGTGGACTTTGGTGTCCACAAGGGTGCTGGAACAATCCTGAGCAGACACCGAGGGTGACTACACTAAGCCCCACCACGTGCCGGGCCATAGCAATGCAGGTGATGGGGTCGGTGGGTTTAACACGGTCTCTGCTGTCGAGGGCTTCAGGCTGACTGGGAGTCACTTCAGTGACACAGGATGAGAGTGACCAGAAGTAAAGACAGGGCCCCCGGGATCTGCAGGACAAGTCTTTTCTTCCTACTTGGCTACTTCCCTTATCCACCATTGAGAAGGCCACACATCCATCCTGTGAATGTTTCATCAGCACCTCCCTCTCTGATGATTCTGTCCTCTGCTCTCCTAATCTATCTGACGAGGTCAAGTTCACTGTCTCTGTTGGGTTTTTGTGATCCTTGATGCCCACAAGGAGCCCACATTTCCACATACCCAAAAGGAATGCCTGTAACAAACCCAAAGCGGTGTTCCAAGTTGCCCCTTCTCTGCCCAGCAAGCTCTGCATTTTGCTTTTGAGTTTGTCAGGAGAGGACCACGTGCCCCAGTCTCCTAGCCCACAGCGAGGAGGGGGCGGCAAGAGGCCACAAACCCACTCCCCAGCCCTCAGTGTCACAGGCATCGCACGTGCGCTCCATCCTGGCTTCAGGGCCACCCTGCAAATAATCATCATTACTGCCCTGCAGAGGAAGCCCCAAGATTGACAAAGGTTATCCAGGCTGTGCAGTTGCCTACGGAAATTGACCAAGCTCTGTCACTCACTTCTTCCTAACTTTCCAGGTCACCACTGCTTCTAAGGCCAGCCCCCAGGTGAGGAGCTGCTTCCCTGTCAGGGAGCAGCATGCTAGGATTCTAGCTCCCTCCCCAGACTTGGTGGCTTTATAGAGGAGAGACCATTCCAGTGAGCTGGACTCAGCTCATGGGCACAAGAATAGCTTCAGTGGCTGAAAGCACGGAGGCGGGGGACTCCCTGAGCACGTGGGTCACCCACCCGTGTTTACACTGTTACTTGCCCGCCTTCTGTGGTGCACAGGGTGGTTGGTGTGTGGTAGAAGCTGGAAAGTGTGGGGGAGCCTGGAGGATGCCATCATCCTGGCATCCTGGTGCCGGGGGCTTCAGGGAACTATGACTCCAACTCCAGCTCTGGCTCTGCAGCAAATATTCAGAGCCGTCACTGCAGCCACAAGTCGGGTATGATGGGTTCACCTGTATAAAACTTTCTCTCGTCCAGCGTGGTGCCCTGTGGTGACACTGTGTCCCTCCAATACTGATTTCTGCTTTCTTCTTTCAAGCCCAAAATAAACTGCCTGCGTTTCGCGCTGGCCAGCATCTCCCCAATGAGTCCGTTGTCATTCTGCCCGCCCCTTCAGACTCCACCCCCAATCAAACCTAAGGAAGGCCCAGTGGCTTCCTCGTCTGCCTTACAGCGATCTTGCACTCTTCTGTAGCCCCCTGTGCCCACAATAAAGGCCTTTTCTCTTCTTCCTGCCTCTGCTTCTCTAGCATACCAAGAAAATCCTATCGGGATGCTGAGTTAAATTCTTCCCATGTGCTGTTTTGTTGAATCCTGGAGCCACTGGAGCCCAGCACATGACCGGCTCTTCCAGTTGCAAACCATTGTGGCAGGTGTCAGGGACAAACAGAGCCCCGGGGCCAGGCTATCAGACGCCCACTCACTCCAAGTAAACGGTGATGAAAAGACTTGTGGCCAAGGGTGAAGACCTGTCCAAGAGAAACAGGACCCCAAGCCGCTGCACAGGAACCCCGCCTCTCTGGTGTCTTGCATGACTTCTTTTTGGAGAAGCAGTAGTCTGCATGTCTTTAGGTGAGGAGACGGTAGAACCATCAGGAAGCCCTAAAATGTCATTTAGGCTTCCCACCGCTGTGACGGCCGTAGGAGCCTCTCCTAAGATCAGCTCAAGGCATCTTTAGTTATCCACATTTTGATTCATCTTCTAGAAAATTCTCTCACTCTCGTTGCTCTGTCTTTTGTGTCTCTCTCAGGCCCAGGCAGCAGTTCAAAGCTGGGGCCTTGGGGCTGCTATGCCTGGACTCCAACCTTTGCTACCTCCTGTCTCTGGGACCTGACCCACTCCAGGAACCCGCTTCCTGTCCCGTAAATGCGATGATAATACTTAGTCAAGTGGGCGGCCGATTAAAGGAAATGAGTCTTGCAAAATGCTGAGCAAAGTGACTGACACATACTAAGAGAACCACAGTGACGGTCCAGCTTCTTTCTGATGCAGAATCGTAAGCCTGCAAGTTCACGAGCATTTCCCACCACCCTTTACAAGCTCAAGCTGAAATGTTGGTGAACAGTGCAGCAGATCCTCTTCAACACCAAGCGAACATACCAGAGCCGCTTAAAATCAGAAATCACAGCTTTCCCACAAAAATAGGAGAGGCACAATCCAGAAGGGGAAGCAAAGATGTCAGGACCCTGGCTGTAAGAAACGCAGGGCTTAGCAGACAGAGCCAAAAGAAGTGATGTCTTCATCTACAAGTGACGGCACTCGGTCTGATCCTTTTAATCCAGTTCGTGACAGCTTCTTGTACCTTCTTCCTAAACAGGCATCACCGTCTCCTGCGTTCTCTCCATGGTGAGCTGGTTTCTCTCCAGGGCTAATCCACACCCACAGGTCCCTTCCGGCCCCTGTCTCTAAATCACAGCTCCAAGCCCAGCCTCTTTCCTGGCCTCCAGTCCCAAGCTTCCAGCCAGCTGTGTGATGTTTCCACCCAGAAGATCCACCAGCTCATCGTCCATACACACCCACTTCCCCACTGGTGTTACCTTCAGGATCTTGTCCCTGAGTACTGAGAGCCCAGGTCGTCCTTGTCCCCATATGCACCTTCAGTCTGCTGTGTTGCAGACCTGAGTTTCCTTTTTTAGGACTAAGCTGACCTGCACTGTTCACTGGCTACCGAGCCCTGTGTGTCTCTTCCTTTCCACCCCAGCCTAAGCCTCTTGGTCAGCCCCAAGCAGTCCTCTCATTCCAGTCAGTCATTGTCCAGGCTACCTGCGGACTGCCACAAGACTGACATCCACTCAGCTCTATCTCCTCGTTGTCTAAGAAATAAAGTGACTGTTCCTGGCCCTAGCGGATGAGATATCACCGATTCCATCTATTTCTCTCTGTCTCTGTGTCTGTCTCTCTCTCCATCCCTTCCTCCTTTCTAAACCATGATATGACAGATCTAATGTTTCTGGGGTTTCTATGGGATCTTGCCCAGGTTCTAGGAAAACATTTGGAAATAGAAGCAGGCTATTTGGATATTTTGCGAGATGACTATTTTCATTTTTTGTGCTATATATATTGTGATAAGATCATTTCTGAATCCAATCCCTCTCTCTGCCTATATTCAAATTATACTTTAAAATGCCTACGAAATACTCATTCCCTCCCAAATATAAAGACCATGTCAGAGAAATGACTGAGCCAAACTGCCACCAGAAGAGGAAAATGTATTAGATTTGTCATATTGTGGTTTAGGAAATAAACAATGGGAAATGGAAAAGGGAATTGTTATTATAACTTCTGAGAACCTCTATTCCTGCCTTAATATATCGATATTTCATTTTTTTTTTTTTCTGTTTTCTCAGATATCCCTCATCTCAACTACTGGAGCTCCACGTGACCGTACTGCCAGATGAGCCCCTCCTTGTTCCCTCCAAAGCCTGCCACCAGGCTCAGAACAAACACGGAAGCCACTCACAGGCACGCCCGTGCTTGTCTCCCTTGGTTCTGAGTGTGGACCTTTGTACCGACTCTGACACCCACTTCCCTGAACACCGTACACGAAGAGCTCAACAGATAATCAGACAGTGATCTTGCTTTAAATAATCTTTTTTTTATTTTAAAGATAATTACAAAGCCAATCAAAACAGAGCAGCAAAACTGGTGCAGAACTTCAAAGCAGGATACTAGGAAAACAGCAGTAGCTACCATAGTGGGTCTTGTTATCTTCATTATATTGTCTGTTCTATCAGGTATAGCTAAATTAAACCAAAACCAAACAGAATAAAACCAATCAAAACAAAATATGGAATTAAAGCAACACAATCAGAACAAGCCAAAGCAGTGAGAACAATACTGGATTTCAAAGACAAGACAGAAGGAAATCCCCCATATTTGCTATATACTGCATACTGTCATCCTCCCAAGAGATGCTCAGACCGCTAGCCCCAGGCCTGCAAAATCAACCAGACAATACAAGCATTCAGTTGTTTTATGTACCTTAGTTGCTATCAACTCAGCTTGTGCTCTGAACCAGCGGTGGGTGTGGTGGGGTGGTGGTGGTATTCTTAGCCCGCCCACCCGTAGGCTCTCAGGAGGCGCCCACTTTTCCTGGAAGCTGCGTGGCTTGCAGGGCTTACCAGAAAGGCTGACTGGTTAGCTTCTTGTTGGATCCTCCAAGTCCCAGCATGGCCGATTCTCAGGGGATGCTGACTTTTCTCTCACTTCAGTTCATTTTTAAAATGAACTATCCAGGGATTAGTTTCATTTCTATAAAAAGGTGACCGGCCAGCACAAGTCATGCCTTATTACCATTGCTTTGTGTACCAAACTGAAGACATTAGCACATGTAAATATTAAAATATCAGATTTTAATGTGTTAAAATATTCATAATACAAAATATGCTACTTTAACCATTTTAAATGTATAGTTCAATGGCATTGCATGTATTTATATTATTGTGCAATTATCATCATTTCTAGGTTCCCAAACTGAAACTCTATACTTGCTAAGCAGTAGCTCTCCATTACCATCTCTCTCAGCGCCTCTTAATCACCTTTCTGCCTTCTGGAATTTGGCCACTCATAGAGGTGCAATCATACAACATTTGTCCTTCTGTGTCTGACTTACTGAATTTAGCACATTTCAGAGTTTGTCGATGTTGTGGCATGTTGCAGGATTTCTTTCCTTTTCAAGGCCAAACACCTACACAGTGGTACACACGCGCTTCATTTTATGTATCCATTCCTCTATCAGTGGACATAAGAGTTACATCCAACTTTTGGCTATGAATAATCTACTAGGAACATAGATGTACAGCTGTCTGTACAAATCCTGTGTTTCCATTCTCTTGTGTATATACCTAAAAGTGAAACTGCTGAATTATATGATAATTCTGTTTAATTTTTTGAGGGATTCTATACTCCAGTATTTGCTTTTCATATGAAACTACTATAGCTTCAGAAAGTTTATAAACCAACTCCCCAGGCCCCAGACAATGATGCCATCTGGTCTCTTGATACTGTTTTAGAAACCAGTCATGGATCAGAAAGAAATATGAGGCCAGGCTGGAAGGAGCCCTACAGTCATTTGAGCCAAGCTTGCCATGAGAAAGGAAACGTGGTGGCCCGGGGAGAACTGTGGACCCGTCTTGTCCACACAGTGTGCTCGGGAAAGAATCAGGCCACAGCCCAGACCGTGCCCAGTGCCACATCCCCTGGTTCACAGCAGAATCATCTGAAGTTCCTGGTGATCACAAGGAACATGTGACCCCCAAGAGGAAAGGGCTTTGGACCAGGCTGGGTGTGAGGGGATGGCCTTGCCCTCTTGCACAAAGCTGGGGGCTGGGCCTGGTGAATGGTCCATGGGCCTGCTGTCCATGTACTGCACGCTCAACCTAGCTTGCCTGGTGCAAGCCAGCCAGTCCCCCAGAGGAGGCTGGGTCCAGCTGCCTGTTGCCTTGAGTTCCTTCAGAGTCTCCTGTGGCACCTGCTATATCTGCCAGTCTGCACTGTTCTTCCTGCATGTCCCCTCGTCCTGCTGAGCCTGGACACACAGAGTATCTTGTAAAAGGTTTGCTGTTTCTTTGTCCTCTTGTCCCTGTGGTGGGTCCAGTTGGCCCCTGGCAAAATGCAAACTAAATTTTCTTTTGTTTCAATTTAATATCCTCCCCTCCTGACATTGGCTGCCTCCTGTAGATTCTCAAGACTCTGAGGTCATCCTTGGGTTGCCAGGGGCTCCCCCACTGCAGCTTCCAAGCTCACTGTGACTTCTAAGGCCAGTTATCTCCAGACTCACCCTTTGGAGCTTTCTTTTCAAGTCTTAGACAACTGGTACTTTGACAGCAAACTTGTAACATGTAAGATAGTTTAATTACTGTTATTAGGAAAAATATCTGCTTTCCAGTATGGTGGCTCACTGAAATACCAACTTCTTATCCATTATCTCAAACGATCCCATTCAGAGTATTGCAGAAATATGTCAGGAAAAGACAAAACCCTTCACTCCATGGAGGAGAACACTGACACTCAAGAAAACTGTGTAGAGAACTCATGGCCAGCACTCCAGGCCTCAGAGCACTTTCAGGATCTCTTTTGAAGCTCAAGGTAATATCAGACAATGCGATAACCTTAGACAACAGGGAAACAGATGGGTTTTCACCAGCCACAATCACTTCAACCCAGCACTCTCAGGAATGGAACAGCTGAGCAAAGGAACAGCTCTCCAAAGCTGGCAACACTGGGGATTTGGCCAGACTAGGAGGATCCTTCCTGTGAGGTCTTTCTAATTCCAACACACAAGCTGTCTAAAACTCAAGAAGGCATCAGAGCTTATCAAAGGAAATAAGGTAATATCCTTGTTATGATTTAGATCTAAAATGCTCCCCAAAATCTGGTAAGTGTGCAAGGTGATTGGGTCCTGGGGTTGCTATCTTCATCCGGGGCCCACTCATTGACGAGTTCATAGCTGAATGTACTGTTAGAATGTGGGGCCTAGTTGGAGGAGGATCGCAGGAGGTGTGACCCAGAAAGATGTGTTCCGGTCCCTGGTTCCTCCCTTCCTTCTCTGCCTTCTGGCTCCCATGAATTGGGTACTGTTTCCTCCACTGGGCCCCTGGACCCTGTTTCTGCCTTTGAGCCAGTCAACTGTGGACTGAAACCGTGAGCCAAAATAAATCTCTCCTCCTTGAGGTACCAGAAGTCAGGTATTCTGTCATAGTGACCCAAAAAAGTGACTAACACAACTCTCTTGGGAAAGTTCTTGGGCTCTGAGCGCGGGACCCACATCACTTCCTAACAATGATGAGGCTCCAGGACTGTGACTGCAGAGCAAGGCTGTGGGAAACGCACGCTCCTGCAGGGCTCTGGCTTCAGCACAGTCCTACCTCCCTCCCTGACAGTGTGCAAAGCACGGGCTCCAGCTGTGAGGCGTTAGGAGGACAGAAGTGACACCTCCTCTCCCAACCCAAGAAATCAAATCAGCTTCCTACTACAGCAGAACACAGAGGTGGAGACATCCAGTCTAAACGCAGGGCAGAGCACAGCCCCAGGTCTCAGCCAGAACCATCTGCTTCTCCCCAGTCACCGCCCTGCTCCAGGGAGGAAGTGTGCATGACTTCTGTTTAAACCACAACTTTGTGGCTCCCCAGTTGCACAAAACATTACTGAGCCTTAGCTTTCTCACCTGAAGGTGAGGATGGCACAGTATCGAGGAATATCTTTCCAGTGGGTGAGGCTGGGGCAATGTGCCCAGGCAGAGGGAGCAGGTGCATTGAGGTCTTCAAGGAACACTTGTCAAAGGTGGTTAAAAAGCCCACAGGCTGCTAGAATGCTCAAACAGCAAAGCTGTCTAACAATACATATCTCAGTCCATACCCCTGTCATTAAGTCACACATGACTCTATCTATGTTTGGCTGATTTATTGATTATATTTTAATTGTAGAAATGGAAATGTTCGGCTAGGATCTATCTCGTAGGTTAACCTTTCCATGGGAAGCTGGTGGGTGGGGTCACAAGATCGGTTCATGGGAGGGGACAGAGATTCTTTCCTTTTCTGGACCACTCATGCATTTGACTGCCTGGTAGAGCTCATAGCTCAGGAAACTGTTCTCAAGTATATAAAAGAAAACACAAAGAGTTGCAGAGGAAACCAGTGATGTTGAAATATAAATTTGGAAATATTTGTGTTGTAGTATTGTATGTTTTAAATAAAATCTAGTGCAGGTCAAAAACCAATGTGATTTTGTAATGGTGATGAGTCTGAGTGACACCCTGAGTGTCTGCAGCAGCGTCCTGTGAGATGAAAACACCCGTGCTTGTCACAGATCCTCCTGCTGTCACTGTGATTAGTTGCCTATACTCACAAATGAAGGAAATGCTTAACATAAATTAAAGATTAGTTAGCACAAATAAAAACAATTTTTTTTTCTCAAGGAAGGCCATGAACTTCTGATAGGTCAAGAACCTCTGACATAACAGCTTTATAATACAGATTGAGCTGCCTTACTGCAAAAATTCTGAAATCCAAAATGCTCCAAAGTCAACTTTTTTGACCACCACCATGATGCTACAAGTATAAGGTGCACGCTTGATCTCCTGTGACACATCAGGAAGAACACAGGTGTACTGAAAACATTGTATACAGTTCCTTTCAAGCTTTGTGTGCAAGGTGTATATGAAACCTAGACGAATTTCATGTTCCTAAGGAATAATACATATAAAAATATTCCAAATTTTTTTAAAAATCAAGGATCTGAAATACTTCTGATTCCAAACAGTTTAGATAAGAAATACTTAGCCACTAACTGATTAGTGAATCCTACTCCCACATTTTAAATTTCTGGGACATTTCCCAAGATGTCTTCATCAGAGGGCGGGTTTTAAATATTAACAGGTGACTACTGTGGATCGGATTATGTCACTCCAAAATTTACATTGAAATCCTTGGTCCCTGTGAGTATGACCATGTAAGGAAAGAGGGTCATTGCATACAGATGGCAAGTTCAGATTAGGTCATATTGGTTTAGGATGGGGCCCCTAATCCAGTATGATTAGCATCCAAGAAGAGGAGACACAGAAACACATGGAGAACATGTGAGAAGAGAGGCAGAGACTGGAAAAACACTTGTATGGGACATGGAGCCCCCAGAGATTGCTGGCTACCCCAAAAGCTCAGTAAAAAGCACAGAGCAGGTTCAACCCTAGAACCTTCCAAGAAAGTACAGCCCTTCCAACGCCTCGATTTCAGACTTCCAGACTCCAAAACCATGAAAAAACAATTATCTGTTGTTTCAAGCCAACCAATTTGTGACACTTTACTGTGCCAGTACTGGGAGACTAATACAGAATTCCATGTCGGGGTGGGAAGGATTTGAAGTGAAACACTCAGAACCCCTTAAGCATTCAATGTCGCTGTTTGTGATGCACACTCAACCCTAGAGCAGCGGTCCTTGACCTTTTGTACCAGAAACAGGTTTCACTGACAGCATTTTCCCGTGGACTGGGGGGAAAAGGGGAACAGTCTCAGAATGATTCAAGCATATTGCAAGGCTGTAAATACTGATAGCTTTTCCCGCTCACATCCTGCTACGTGGCTGAGGACGCCTGCCCTAAAACATCTGCGCTCCTGAAGGAGATGCACAGTAAATCTAGTTTAATCTGAGGTCCCCTCCCCTGAGTCTGTTTACTCACAACCTGCCTTATTTGCCGCACTGCTGAGTAATGCTGTGCAGCAGAGCATGAGACGTCTCCAGAGGAGGAAAACCAGAGTCAAATAAAGGAACTGAAGACCTCATAGGAAAGGGTGGGGAGATGGGCGTTGAGACCAGGAGCATCCCAGAAGCGTGGTGCTCAGGAACGGATGGATGCCTTAGAGAGCAACTCAGCTCTGCAACTCGTTTTTGCACATAAGGAACCTGAGGTCCAGCTTTACAGCTGGTCGCCCAAGTGCAGGCAGAGCCCTGCTGCTTGATAACTAGGAGAACTTACTATTGAATGCTGAATTATGTCTGTGGCAATCTATTCATTTCCTTGGGAATAAACCTATCCCATAGTTCTGTAAATCCATACAATTTACAAGCTGGGTTCCACTCCGTAACTGAAGTGGATTTCTACTTTGGCAGAGGCTGTTTTAAATTATGCATGGCCCACTAGGGAGGAATCTGAGACTAATCCATGGCCAGCGCAGTGATAGCCCCTCATAACTTGCTCCAAGAATCCAGCAGCATGGTGGTCTCTGCCTCCCTGGCCAGGCAGGCAGGCCTGAAGTGAGCACTTGGAAGATGACAGTGGTGGAGAGGAAGCATCTCTAGGAAGATACTGGGCACTGGGTGCTTGTGAGGCAGTGATCGGTTAGGAACAGTGTCTTTGGTCAGGGTGTCTGGACCCTGAACCTGTGGCTTGGATTTCATGCCATGGTGCAGTGTGTCAGCTTTGCATTACTGTGACAAAATACTTGAGAATATCAGCTTAAAGAAAGAAAGGTTTGTGTTGGCTCACAGTGTCAGAGAGTTCCATCTATGGCCATGGGATCCATTGCTCCTGGGTCCCTACTGAGGCAGAAGGTCCTGGAGAGGAGCATATTGTGGGGCAGTGAGAGCAGGAGGAGATCCTGGAACAGGATGTTCCCTTCCAAGTCACATCCCCAGGGACCCACTTCCCCCAACTGGGATCAGCCCTCTAGCATTTGCACTGCCTCTCAGTTACTCTATCAGCTAGACACAATGTTTCACCTGATGAGTTTTGGAGGACATGCAAGACCCAAACCATACATCTTACAAAGGGGTGCAGCTCTTCCAAGCATTTACAAGGGAAAAAGGAGAGCAGGAGAGAGTAGCCGATGGATCTGCCCTGAGACCCCCACTTCCGGCCCCCGCATCTTTACATTTTAACCTGTGCCTATGTGGGCACCCAGTTTCCGTTTTGAAGTCTCTGCACTGGTGCACTTTACAGTGAAATCACCCAGGTTCTGGAGAGAAGATCGTGGAATATTCAAAAATTTTGCAAGCCCATGGTGGTTAGAAATTGGCAACAGTGGAGGAATTTTTGCACCATGAAAATCAGCAAAGTGCACAGTCCAGGGATGTTCTGTTTTGTTGTTTGCTTTGTTTTAGTTTTAATTCTGTTTTTTCTCCCCCCGAGGGCTGGCTTCTTACTTTTACACTGCGCCCCCCAACGTCACTGACAATTCCACTTCCCTCCCAACTGCCGTGCAAAGTTTTCACTGAAATCATGAACTGTAGCCCCTTAACCTCCCTGTCACCTTCGCCAGTAGATCTGCAGTCTTTCTAGGGAAAAGGGCTCCCGGTCCCTGCTGTTCCGGGCACAATTCACACCTCGAGTGCTAAGTGGAAACACAGTCCTCACGCGCAAAGGGAAACACACCCACAGCGCCCAAGGCCCCCCATTTCCCAGGATTCCATGTGCCCCATTAAGTGGGTCACAAAAGTATCTTGTAACCAAAAGACACAGAAAGCACTGTGTGGTGTCCCTGCCATCTATGGGAAACACATGGCCCAGTCCTCTGGCCGTGGCGGCTGTGGCACTCCTGCCAGGTGGCCCCCGCTGGGAGCCTGCCCATCCTGGGAGACTTCAGTCCAGATGGCGGAAGCCGGGCCAGCGGAGCGGCTCACCAGCCGCCCCTGGACAGTGAGAATGAATGGTTTTCATGAATGTTTCTTTAGCCACTTGACTCTCCGCTCCCTCCCGCATTCTTGATACTGGGCCAAGACGCCCTCTGGAGTTTCTAATGATCCCCTCGTCCCAACCTTGGAAATTTCCCACTGACCATTACAAACAAGGACAGATGAAGAGAACTCCTGAATACTATCAAATTCCTTTTCCAGGCAAAACATGCAGTCACCAGGAACAGGTTAGACCTGTTGAAAATTCTTGCAAACTGGTCATTTGTGAGTCATAGGTACACAGCCCCGAGCGTAGGCTGGGCTGGGGTTAATTGCAAGGTTTGGCCGGTTGCCTGTATAATTGGCTCAATTCGGTTGCAAAGGCCACTTGAGTGATGATCAGAGGTCCTGCTGACTCAGACCATCGGGGTCAGCAAAACTGAAAACAAAACAACTGGCCTGATTAGCCACCGAAAAGACCAATTCGAGACAACCTGGGAAATGGATCCCATGTGAATCTAGGAGAGCACTTAACTCTAAAAAGCATAAGTAATTATCGCTGTTTGAATATGTTTAACTTTTATGGAATGACAATTTGATGTAGTTCAGCCTAACAGCGTGTCCCTTAGACTTCAGGGACTCCCTAGTCCAACGTCTCAGGTAAGCTTGAGCTGCCCACCAGTAACAGAAAGAAATGCGCCGTCTCCTGCCTCTCTTCCTACATTCTGGCTCATTCTTCTCAAGGGCAGTTTACTGCAAAGAGCCCTGGTTGGAGACACAGGAGACCTATAGTTTAGCCCCCGTTGACTCGCCACATGGTCTTAGATACTCATTTCTCCTCTAAGTCGTATCCTTTTCCACGAAGCAACATCATAAACATCTCGTGGCACCGAAATGAGTTGATGGATGTGAGCGTGGCTTTTTAAAGTGAAAATTACTACACAGATAATTTAGAGGCTACACCCATTACGCCTATCACCCCCTAGTGATATGGGAGCCCGCGCACTCCTGCAGGAGAGAATAAATTTTGAATGCAATCGTAACTGATTACCCCTTTGTTCCAGTGTCATTTCTGATAGCGAACAATGCCACAACAGTAACAAATTGCCGATGTATCTCCCATTAGTCATCGGAGTTTAAAAGACTTGATAAATAGCAAGCAAACACACTGGCTCTTTGGAGCGGGGAATCTGTGTTATTGACAGCAGCAAATTACATTTCTTTGGAAAAGAGGGTGTCACAGTTCTTGGAGATTATTTGCTTTTTTGCCACGACATCAGAAAGCCCCCGGGAGTTTTTAAAGGCCAGGACGGTGAGATGCGCAGGCCTGTGTCCCCGCCCAGGACCCCTCTCCTTCCATCGTTTGTGTGACATGGCTGGGGAGCTGCCAAGGTGTGGCCTCGCCTGCCCCAAAGGAATCAGGCAGACAAAGGCAAACGCAAAAGGGCGAGGTGCAGGCACTGTTTTTGAGAAAGAGACAGCACAGGGGTCAAACGGCTCCTTCTGTGCCCTCTTCGCTGCCATATCAGCGGCCTCCTGTCTTCCTTCCCCTCGGGCGACAGCCCAGGCAGATGCCGCCCTGTGGAGCCGCTGCCAGCCCCACTCCACTGGCAGCTGTTGCCAAACCCCCGGGAGAGCAGCGTGACCTTGGCACCAGAGTGAGCAGGACACATCTGCAGAGCGTCCCCTGTGCCTGGCTTCGTGCCTGTGGGCTCCGTGCCCTGCTATCCAGGAGGTGGCCAGCTGGTGCCACTTAACTCGGCCTCTCCGGCACCGGGAGGGAGCGGGCGCTTTGACTGTTCACCTCAGGGACCTGCGCTCTGCTGTGAGCCATGCGGTATTTTCCAGATATGGACTTGTCTTTAAATTTTCCAGGCTTGGGGGATATTTTCAAATTTCCATCAGTGACCTTTCCAAAGTTTAAATGGGTTAGCCCTCAGCTATTAAGAGGAAATGTTACACTAAAGACCAAGAACACCCCATCTACAAGGGTGTAATGCTAATCAGTAAAGCCAGTCACAAAATGACAAACACAGTCGTGTCGTGATGCCACTGTCAAAGTCACAGAAACAGAAAGGAGAACGGTGGTTGGCAGGAGGGAGGGGGCAGAGGGAAGGGACCACGCGGGTTCATGGGTACTGTGCAGAGTTTTACAAGAGAAAAGCATTCTGAAGCCGTGGTGGGAAGCTGCTTAACACTACCGAACGTATACTTAGAAATAGTGATGATGGTTTAGTAAACCGTACTCTATGCATGCATCCATTACCACAACTAAAGCTCTCAAAAGTTTTAAAAAGAATACCAAACCTAAACATAATAAACTCATGGCGTTACATATAGGAGAGAAGGGGATAAGAAAATACCCTTCCAATAGAACTATCGGTGATCACCCAAAACAGCTTCTGCTGCTCTTCCCAGTTGGAGACTGTCACTTTGAAAGCAGCTATTCCTCACTGTGTTTATAAAACAATTACAAAAACACAGAGCCCCAATGGTGGTAAGTAACTGGTAATATTAGCTAATAATATTTGGGTGAAAAAATAAATTAATGGTCTCTCACAGTTGCTTCTTCTCATCCAACAAGGTGTTGACTTTAGAAATGGGACCCAAGCCAGGTGTGGTGGTTCACGTCTGTTATCCCAGAACTCCAGAGGCTGAGGTAGGAGGACTGCTGTGAGTTCAAGGCCAGCCTGGGCTACATGGTGAGCTCAGGGGTGGCCTAAACTATAGAGCAAGACCCTGCCTCAACAAAACAAAAAAAGAAAAGAAAAGAATCAAGACCCAAAGCAGAAGCTTAATCCCAATGGTTGTCTGGTTTGTTACAGGATTTTTGTCTCCGTTCATGGAAAGATTAAAGGTTAACCTGGTTTTCCATCTAGCTGTGCCTCCCTTAGAATTAGAATTACAGTTCTCCTCAGTGTTGGGCCAAGTCCTTTCATCTCCATTTAGACAAAAATGGAAACCAGGATCATGAGAATCCCTCAGGGTGGGTGTTGAAAGGAATTTCCCCTGCCCTCGCCCCCATCTCAGGGAGTGGCCCTCTTCCATGGCCCAGAAATTACAATTCCATCTGTCTGAACATCAGCATCGCGTTTATTTTTTTTTTCCCATGGAAGGAAACTCACTAAAGAAAACTGAGAGGAACACCAGCCGGCAAGTCCATGTTCCGAGGAGAGGTGGTTCTTTGATGTCCTGAGCTCGTGGAATCGCCTTGAAAAATGAATTCCCTCAAAGGTTTATAGGACGTCCTTGTTAGGTCCACACTCTAAGAAATAAACCAAAAAGAGTCCACCCAGGTGTTGGCTCTGTCTTTTTTTTTTTATTTAAAGAGGAAAAGAAAAAGAAAAAGAAAACAGAAAAAGGGTAGAAGTAATACGTAATTTAAAAAAAAATAAACAGTAAGAAATCACTAGTTGATAAATTACATATTGTCCTCTTAGAAATAGATGTTCAAGGGCTGGGGATTTAGCTCAGTGGTGTAAGCGCTTGCCTGGCAAGCGTGAGGTCGTGAGTTTGATCCCCAGTACCAAAAAAAAAAAAAAAAAAAAAGAAAGAAAGAAAGAAAAGAAATAGATGTTTAAGTTACAAAAGTAAATCACATAAAGTGGACATTCAAACATCGAGACTACAACCACCTCTGTTCAACTATCCAAAAAAACCTGCTAATATGGTTATCAATCCTACACACTTAAACATACATGCAGTTATATCCTTTAGAGCACTTTCTTTTCCTGTCTTTTTCACAATAGCAATTACACATTTTGGGTTATATTACTCTTACATTTCTTATTACTTTTTATACTACACAGTGTGATATTTATAAATATGATTCTTATTTATTTCACTTATCAGGATAGTCTCAAGTTGTCTCCATTTGCTTATGAAGATCATCCTTTAATATAGCTAAGTAATATTCCATTGTATAAAAATACCACATCTTACTCATCCACTCTGCTGTTGATGGGCATCTTGGTTGTTTCCAAGATTTAGCTCTTACAAATTGTGCTGCTATGAACAGGGGTGCACATACATCACTGTGGTATGACCTTGTCAGGTTTTCTGGGAAAATACCCAGGAGGGGAATAGTGGGTTGACTGGAACTTCCAATTCTAGTCTTCTGAGAGATCTCCATAGTGATTTCCATAGTGGCTGCACCAGTCTACACCCCACCAACAGTGGAGCAGTGTTCCTTTTTCCCCCGCAGCCTCGCCAACATTTGTTATCAGTTGATTTGTTCATGGCAGCTATTCTTTCCGGAGTGAGATGAAATCTTAATGCTGTTTTTAATTTGCATTTCTCAAATGACCAGTGATGGTGAGCATTTCTTCATGTATTTATTTACCATTTGTATATCTTCATCTGAGAAATGTGTTCATCTCAGATGCCCATTTTTAGAGAAGGTCTTTGAATTTAGAGGGCTTGATATTTTTCAATTCTTTATATGCTCTGGATATAAGTCCTTTGTCTGAGGGGTTGCTGGCTATAATTCTTTCCCATCTGTGGGTTTTCTTTTCACTCTGTTGGTGATTTCTTCTGAAGGGAAGAAACTTTTTAATAATAAGAGATCCTAGTTGTTGATTCTTTGAAGTGTTTACTATGCAGTTTGCATTTTATTCATGAATTCTCTGCCTACCTCTAAGTCTCCAAGACTTTTATCTACCTTGTCTTCCAGTAGATTTAGTGTTTCATTTTAATATTTAGATCTTTGATCCATTTAGACTTTAGCTTTGTGCATGGTAATAGGCATGGATCTAGTTTCAGTCTTCGGCATGTGGAGAGCAAATTTTTCCAGCACCATTTATTAAAGAGCCTATCCTTCCAGTGAACATGTTTAGCCCCTTTGTCAAATATCAGGTGGCTGAGTGTCTTTGTAGTTGTGTTTACATCTTCTAATCTGTTCCATTGATCCTCAGATCTATTTCTTTGCCAGTACCATGCTGATTTTATTACTGTGGCTTTGTAGTATAGTTTCAACTCAGGAATTGAGATGCCTCTTGGCTTGCCTTTTTGCCCAGAATTGCCTTTGCTATTCTAGGCTTTTTCTGTTTCCAAATGAATTTTAGGAGTGTTTTCTCTAGATCTGTGAAGTATGTTAATGGTATTTTGATTGGGGTTGTGTTAAATCTGTGTAACAGTTTTGGGAGTATGGCCATTTTCACAATGTTGGTTCTTCCTAGCCATGAGCAAGGAATAACCTTCCATTTGCTAATATTCTCTTCAGTCTCCTTTTTTAGCATAGCATAATTTTCAGCATATAGGACTTTACACTCTTGGTTAGGTTAATTCCTAAGTATTTGATTTTTTTAGATGATATTGTGAAAGACGATATTTCCATAATTTCTCTCAGTGAGTTTTTTGTTTGTGTACAGCAATACTATTGATATTTAAGCATTGACTTTGTATCCAGCTACACTGCTGAATTTGTTTATTACCTCTAGTAGTCTTTTAAATGGAGTTTTTTTGGGTCTTCCTATATAGAGTATCATGTCATCTGCAAATAGTGATAGTTTAACTTCTTCTTTTCCTTTTATTTCTCTCTCTTGTCTGATTACCCTGGCTGGTGTTTCAAGAGCTATATTGAATAGGAATGGTGATAGAGGACGTCCTTGTCTTGTTCCTGATTTTAGTGTGAAAGCTTTCAGTTTTTGTCCATTTAGTATCATGTTGGCAGTCGGTTTGTCATAGATGGCCTTTATATGATTGAGGTAGACAGCGTGTATTCTGAGTTTCTGAAGGGTTTTTATCATGAACTTGTGTTGGACTTTATCAAAAGCTTTTTCTGCATCTATTGAGATGACCATGTGGTTGTTGTTTTGGTCTCTGTCGATGTATTATATTGTATTATATTTATTGATTTGCATATGTTAAACCATTCCTGCATTCCTAGAATGAATCCTACTTGGTCATGATGTATAATCTTCTTGATGATTTGCTGTATTCTATTTGACAGTATGTTATTGAGAATCTTTGCACCAATATTCATTAGTGAGATTGGTATATGGTTCTCCTTTTTGGTGGGATCTTTCTCTGGTTTTGGTAGAGAGTAATACTTGCCTTAAGGAATGATTTAGGGAGGATTGCTTCCTTTTCAGTTTCATTGAAGAGTTTAAGGAGTATTGGCATCAAATCTTCTCTAAATTTCTTGTAGAATTCAGCCATGAATCCATCAGGACCTGGGCTTTTCTTTGTTGCTAAGTTTTTAATTACATTTTCAATTTCATAGCTGATACTGGGTGATTTAAAATTGCTATATCTTCTTGGTTTAGCTTTAGTATTTCATGTGTTTCTAGAAATCTGTGCATTTCCTCTGTTTTTTCCACTCTATGTGAGTAGACATTTTCAAAGTAGATATTCATGATCTTTTGAATTTCCGTGGGATCTGTAGTAATTTCCCCCTTTTCAGTCCTTATTGCATGTATTTAGGTTTTTTCTTTCTTTTTATTTATGACATTAGCTAGAGGTTTGTCAATTTTGTTTATTCTTTCAAAAAGCCAGCTTTTTGATTCATTAATTCTTTGGGGGTTTTTTTAGTTTTAATTGCATTGATTTGTGATCTGATCTTTATAATTTCCTCTCATCTATGAGCTTTGGGTTTAACTTGCTCTTCTTTTTCTAGAAGCATGAGGTGAAGCATTAGGTTGTTTATTTGTGCTCATTCTGTTTTCTTGATATGACAATTTATGTTTCCCTTTTAAGATCGCTTTCATTGCATCCCACAAGTTACAGTATGTTTTTTCTGCATTTTCATTGAATTGTAGGTATTGCTTTATTTCTTCTTTAATTTCATCTGTAGCCCACTGGTTGTTCAAAAGGTTGTTATTTAATTGCCATGTATTTATGCAGGTTTTGCAATTTTTGCCATTAATTTCCAATTTCAGTGCGCTATGGTCAGATAGTATGCATGGGATAATTTCAATACCTTTGCATTTACTTAAGAATGTTTTATGGGATAATATATGGTCTAGTTTGGAGAATGTCCCATGCACAGCTGAGAAGAATGTGTATTCTGACATGGTTGGGTGGAACACTCTGTAAACATCTACTAAGTCCAATTGCTTGCAAGTATGATTCAGTTCTATTATTTCTTTGTTAACTTTTTGTCTATTTGATCTATCTCTTTGTGACAATGGGCTGTTAAGGTCCCCTGTTGTAATTGTGTTCTTATGTATTTGGTTTTTCATGTCCGTTAGTATTTGTCTTGTATAGTTGGGTGCTCCTGTATTTGGTGCAATATATTTAAAATTGTTAGTTCATCCTCTTGAATTTTTCCACTAACAAGTATGTAGTGACCTTCTTTATGTCTTTTAGCCATTTTAGGTTTGAAGTTCACACTGTCTGAAAATAGAATAGTTACCCCTGCTTTTTTTCTAGGTTCTTATTGCACGGAACACTGTTTTCCATCCTTTGACTTTTAATCTACGAGTTTCCTTTTAGGTCAGATGTATTTCTTGTATACAGCATATTGTGGGATTCTGTTTCTTGATACATTCTGTCAACCTATTTCTTTCGATAGGTGAATTGAGGCCATTTACATTTATGGATATAACTGATATGTACTGGCTCCACTTTGCCATGTTATGTTCCAGTTCTTTGCTTTCTGTTTTTCCTCATTGTTTAATTGTTTGTCCTACCTGGTGGTTTCTTCCTGTTGTTGTTCTGGGGATTGTGGTCACTTTTATCTCTAGCTAGTATTTCTTTCAATACTCTTTCTAGGATTGACTTGCTGGATGTGAATTTCTTCAGTTCTTCTTTGTCATGGAGGTATTTTGTTTCTCCATTAAATATGAATGAAAGTTTGTCTGGGTTGAAAGTTGTTTTCTTTCAGGGCTTGAAATACCTCACTCCAAGTTCCTCTTGACTTGAAGGTTTGTGCTGAAAAGCCTGTCATTATTCTAAGGGGCTTTCCTTGGTAGGTGAGCTGTGTCTTTTCTCTAACAGCTTTTAATATTCTGTTTTTATGCTGTATGTCTGAGACCTTAATTATTATATGTCTGTGTGTAGATTTATGTTGCTTGTGACTGCTTGGCATTCTATATGCCTCACCTATCTGCATATCAGATTTTTCTCCATGTTTGGAAAATTTTCTTCTATTACTTCTGTGAATATTTTGATTATGTCATTTGCATTGACTACTGCATCTTCACTAATGCCTATTAATCCTATATTTTTTCTCTTGGCATCATCTTGAAGCTGCTGGATTGTTATTTCATGCTGCTTTGTTATTTTTAAAAGTTCTACCCTTTCATGATCACTAATTGTGATCCTGTCCTCAAGGTCCGAAATCCTATCCTCAGCCAGCCTCATTTAAACGGTTTTGCCAGCTTTGAATAGAATTTTTTGTTTCTTGGATGTCTCTTTGAGTTTGTTTCATGAATTCTGTTTGTTTTCTATATCATTCATTCAAGGTTTCAATCAGTTTCCCCTGCTCCTGTACTTTTTTCTCTATTTCTTCTTTAGCTGTGCTCAGCAACTCCTTTACTAAGGTTGCTATTTCTTTACATGGGAGAGTACTTCTAATTTGATTTCCTCTATAGCCTCATGAAGTTGTTTTTTTATTTCACTCACTATCTTCTCAGAGATTTCTGATGTGTTACTTTTGAACTCCTCTATTTCAGTGTGTCCTGTACTTGCTCCTGGTGGACTAGATGTTTGAGATTGCATTTTGCTTTTTCATTTTGCTGTTTTCCCTCTTTGAGTCAGTATTTGGTCCTTCAGTCCCACTAGAGTCAACTATTGGTAATGTGTATCTTGAGGTCCTAATGTAAGGTTGATGTTTGTCCAATGCTGGGTCCCACAATGAATAAATGGGCCAATCATCTGACTCCCCACTGCAGGACCTGTTGGGTGAGTCCAGTATTCTTCCTGGGCAGTCAAGCCTGGTAGTAATGATGTAGGTCAACTTGTAGTTTCTGCTATTTCTTTATCTTCAGGTTATTCCAGGTCACCAAATCTCCTTGTCTGTATTATTTGTGTCAGCAGAGGCCCTACTGTGTCCCTTTTGTGTGCCTGTGTATCTCATAAGCCCTTTTGATTTTCTCCAATTTGGGGGAGTCCTTATTGGCACATTCCTCATGTTTTCTGTGTGCAGGAAGAAGTCATTCACACTCTTGTCAGACTCAGCAAGGTCTTACAGTTAGTTGGAGGGAGCTTTACTACTGGCGTATTTACCTACTGTACACCTCTATGTTAGAGGCATACTCGCCACACTGACTAGAGCCTGCTGAGATCTTCTGTTTGGGTGAGGCGTTCTAAATCTCTCTTCAAGCTAGCACAGTTAATCCACTGTAGTCCAAGGTTCTGGGAGGAAAGGTGGGAGCTCTGGCTGGAGTTCCCCGGTCCCACGAGGTGGTCTGCAGAGACGGTGTCTAGGCTGGCCCCAGGCATGCCTCTGGCATTGTGTGGCTTGAGAGGCTCCTCACGGTCCTTCTTCCACAGCCTCTAGCCAGCAGAAATCCCAGAGCAAGAAAGTTTCACCAGCTGGCCGGAGTCCTAGCAATGTGCTCAGGTTCTGGACTTCTGCACAGGGAAAACCTCGGCTCTGGGCTCCTCAAACCAATGGCTCCTAACATAACATATCCTTCCCTGACTTCACTTGCAGGTCATAAGTGAAGCCCTTGCTGAGCGTCACTCTTGCAGCATGTGGGAGGGTGGTTGAGGTCGACAGGAGGCTGCCACAGTGTCCAGAAAGTCTTCCTGGGGTGGGCATTTCTCCACCGTTTGTGCTCTTCTCCCCTCTGCCGGCCTCCTGGGTTTCCGGGGAGTCTCCCCACCAGTCATCCTCTGGTTCACACCATTCCCATGCTCTGTTTCTACCCTACTTGGCCGGGATTCTGGTGTCCACCTAGGCTCGGATCTTCTTCGGACACTGCCCTCTCCTGGCCCCTCAGAACCCCAGGAGGTGCCCCTGGCTTAGTCTCTCATTCTGTGCACTGACTTTGAGAAAATGTTCAGTTCGTAGACTCCTGGTGTAGAAAGACTGACAAAATTGACAAGACACAGACAGAAAAAAGCTTGAGAAAGAGAAGGAAACTCTAGGATAATGTCCCCCCTCCCAACAAAAGCCACAGTCAGGACTTCCTGTGCACAAATACAGCAGCAGTGGAATCCTAAAGAAGGAGCATAACATCCAAGTACCACCTCCAGCAAATATTCATCTTCTATTTTCTCAAAAAATGCTGTGAGCTCCCCGGTCCTGCCATTGATTCTGTAATCATGCACTTATTAAAGGGCCTTCTTGTCATGTGTCTCTGGCACCTGACACTGATATTGGCTGGAGGAGGCAAAGTTAAACAGTCATTGAATGAATGAGCACAGAGACCCAATAGTGGGGCTACAGCACCAAGGGTGACCCCCTTGGTTATTCCTATGGCTACAGAGATAAAACCTGGGTTTTCTCTGGAACTATCACAACTCAGGACTCAATAGAGCTCCTTCTGCTGGGGCAAAGCTGCAGAATCCCGGTTTCCTACACAGTGAGGTGCAGGCGCCAGCAGAGCTGCGTGGTTGCCTTCCCATAAACAAAACAAGTGCTGCCTTCCTTCCCTGTCGCACCCACCCTGCCTTCCAGGACAGCAATTGGTCCCATCAGTGTCTGGCATTTTCTTGAAGGTCATGAGTACACTGTGCTAAATAAATTGGATTATTTATGAAGTGAGGTTATTCTCCAAGCACAGAGGCAGATTCCCAGGTACTTGTGCTGAGTGTAATTAATGAAGTGCTCTCTTTGGATCAAACTTGCCAGTGGAATGAGATCATCAAATGCCAGGCTGGGCCATTCAGAGCCAAAATGGGTGGCCCTTATCCAGGGTCAGATAAAGAACCTCGATGCTCAAAGCCCTGGGCATCAGGAAATACAGAATACAGGTTGTGATAGCAAGAAATATGAAGTCAAAGTACCATTTTTAATTTTCCCTTTTCTTTTGATCATGATCATTTATTTTAAGAAAATGGTTTTGCATTCAGTTTGGCATCCTTAAAGCAAGGTTTCTTATCATCCATGTTAGCAGCCATGTTAGCAGTGACATATCTGCAGGCCTACCGCTTCTGCTTTGAAATCTCAATTAGCTTGGAAGAGTTTGCAAAGCACCTTTGGAGGGGGTTTGAGCATGAGGCATGATAGCTTAGATGCCATTGGAAGAACAAAATGCATCTTTCCAGAAGCCACTAACAAAAGGAGAGGGGAAATCTGAAGGCTCGGAAATGTAGCTTCCATCACCTGGTGATGACATGATGGAGTCTAGAGAAAACATGGAGCACTCATAGCCTTTTGGAAATTATGTCTCACCCAATGAGTGCCTGGATTAACCTGTTAGTGACGTCTGGAAACATTTTTGGCAAACTTGTGACCAATCAGCAGTGCTGTGCATAAACTGATCATGTTGCAATACGTATGGCTCTGCTGCCCGAGTCCAAACTCTCCCCTGTATTCTGTACACCCATCACCTAGGTTAGGCAACTAACTCGAAAACACTGCTGTGACACAAAACTCCATTCCAAACTCCACAGAGCCCTGTGAGTCACAATGGACGGCCTTGCTGGATTTGGGGGACGACCTCGCTTCCGCTTTCCCAGGATGTTGCTGGCTGCCTGGCAAATAGTGTGGGCGCAGGGACATATCTGCAGGCTACTGCTTCTGCTTTGAAATCTCAATTTGGCTTGGAAGTTGCCTGTCTTGGTTACTTTTCCATCACTGCTGGGACAAAATACCCAACACCCAAAGTGAATGAAGGAAAGGTTTATTTAGCTCACAGTTTGTGGAGGTTTCAGTCCATATTCAGCTGGCTCCAAGGCAGAGTGGCACATGGCAGAGGGCAACAGCTCATGGAAGCAGAAAACAGCACAAGCAACAAGAGCAAAATGGGAAGAGCATAGAGAGTCCCTTATATTGTCTATAGGCCACATCCACTGGGGTGTGGAACCCACACCCATAATCGCAGCACTGGACCATGAATCAGTCACAGATCCTAGCAGCCTGTTTCTATAACTGCATGAGGCTTTGGGGGGACATCCAGACTCAAACCAAAACACTGCCCCACTCTCTAATCCTACCAACCACCCAAACCATGGCTAAAATCACTTTTCTCACTTTTCATGCAGCTGCTCCTAAAATTCTGCCACTGGGAATCTAAATTGGGTGAAATACTTGCTAAACAGACAGCTCCTCCAACCCTATTCTCTCACTCTGGCCTGTCAACAAGGCCTCCTTCCACTGAGAGTTGCCTTTTTAATTTTGATCCAGACCATAAGACTCATATAGTCACCAAATCACTGAAAAGGCACTGAAAGGGACAGGCTCTTCTTTCCCTGTAATCTGGGCACTGAGCTGGCCTCAGGTAGGCTAGAGTCTCTAAAGCTCACGTTGGACTAATCAGCCACCTCATAAACCATCACCTGTCCAGTCTGTCGACTCTTCTCCTCTCTACCCAAGCATCCCCAGAAAACCTCTTCCTCCAAAGGCCAGAGCCCATTCTTTACCTGGGTATTAGAGAACTGAGCCAGATAACCCAGGCTGAAGTGCTGGCTCTGCCCTGGTGTGATGTTGGCCAGCAAATGCATGTGTCTGACTCCCAGCGCCAGCATGCACATTCAGAGACACTTCCTCAAGGTGTCTGCCAATGTGCTCCTCCATCACGGCCATGCTGGCCACTTGCCTTCTGCTCTCAGGCCTCTCTGAGCCCTTTTTCTTGATTCCTCTTCTTGGGTTCCCTTGCTGAGTGGCTTCCGAGTACACATCAGTGGGAATTGGCCACTTTCATCAGGCGGCACCCTGGAAAGTGGCTCCTTCTCCTGTGGTGGCATGGTGGGGGTGCCTAGCTTCTAACCAATAGTCTGGTTCTCATTTCCACCCAGTGCCCAGCTCCTGGGCTCTGGGTCATATCAGTGTCTCTGATCCTAAAGCTGGCAGCCTCCTGCTGCAGTAATCATCGCTTGCGTAGCTTCTCATCTCTTCCCATGTAACCAGTTCCCTGTATTAAATGCTTTCTGTTGAAGACATCTTGAAGGATTTCTGTCTCCTGGCTGAACCAGGAGGTTGTGGGGATGAAACCTGTCCTGAAGAATTACAAACCTCACAGATCCTAAGAGCACTTTACATCTGAATGCACAGATCTAAGTCACACACATCTAAGTCCTCTCCCCCACAAGAAACCACCTTCTCCACTGCTGCTGACTGCTCTCCCTCCTCTGCCAACACCCCACCCTGCTGCCTTTATTGGCGAGGGAAGCCTTAACCATTTTCCACCGGGATAAAACATTAACCACACTCTGGGCAGACAAATCAGTCCGCCAAGGCCAGGGATGCAGCACATGAGCATCTGAGGCAGTGCTAAGCCTCAGAAAGCAAATAACTTCATTCACTCATGTGGAAAGCTCTCAGTAGGCCGTGCCCGTGCATCCTGACGACTAGGAGCTAGGAATTCTGTCTGGAAAGTGGTCAGGATGGAGAACTGAACACAGCCCCAGCTGTACACTTCCTGCCTGGAAACAGAGGTTTAGCACCTTCCGTCTCTGAGAGCTTTGGGTTTGTAAACTCCCGTATCTGATACTTACTCTGTCTGACTCTGTGTCTTCACTGAGACAAAGGCGAGCTGATGCTGATGGTGGCATCCTGAGCAATGGTGCAAGGGTTTCCAGGCCCTGGACAACCAGGGTGCATTCCTGCCTAGTGAGGGTCAGCGGCTTGTACAGAGGAGTCTGACGGGGCTCCATGCCCACATTTCCCTTGTCGAAGATCCCGATACCAACCACATAGTTGCTTTAATACAACCCAACACACTTTCCTTAATATTTGCAAAGATTTGGAGTGGCTCTATAACTGGTCTGGGCATATTGTTATTCCACACACCTTACCTTAGAAATATGCCTTTTGATCAAAGAAAGAAACAGTTACTGGATGAAATCCTATCAGGTGGCAGTGTATGGCACAAACTTCACATCTCTGACATGAAGAATCTTCAGCTCTCCACTCATCTGCTGTCTTCAAAAGGCAGATGGTGGCAATGAAAACTTACCTGGCCCCTGGGAACCAGGGAAATGAAGTCTTCCCTTCCTGACTCCTGGCTTGCCCCAGACAGAGGATGAGACAAAATGGCATCATTAACAAGAGAACATCACTAAGTGGACTTCTGGAGAGATCACTAAGAAATTCATCACATTCAAGGGCCATTTTTGTTTTTCAACTGACTCTATTACAGGCCACAGCACATGCACCGTACTATCCCCCAGGCTCGCAGTGGGGGTGGGTTCTGAGCTGCACCCCTCCATGCTATGGCTGCAAAGAAAGGCCCTGCAGACACTAACCCTCGTGGACATTCCGGTATTAAACTCTAACTCCATGCTATCTTTTTCTGAATCATAATTTTCTCAAAATAGAGTCATTAAATGATTAGGGATAGAGATAAAGGTAGCTCAGAAGTTTTGCATCCAGGAAGCTTTAATTCCTAACTAAATCCATGTTAGTCTCTCAGAGCCGCCATGACAAAATCTCACACATGTGGGGGCTTACACAACAGAAATCTATTTTCCCACACTCTGAAGGCTGAAAATCTGAGCTCGAGGTGTCAGGAGGGCAGGGAAGGGAGACTCTCCTTCACGGTGCCCTCCTAGCCCGTGCGGTTTGCTGGCCATCTTTGGCGTTCCCCAGCCCGGAGATACTTTGGTCTTATCGCCGCCTTCATCTTTGCATACTGTCCTCCCTGTGTGCAAGTCAATGTCCAAACTTCCTCCTTGTCCAAGGACATCAGTCACCTTGGATTAGGGCCCATCCTACTCAGGATGACTTCATCTTCCCTAATTCCATTTACAGCTATCCTATTTCCAAATAAGGTCATACTCGGTATTAGGGGTTAGCACATCAAAATGTAATTAACTGTTTGACCCTCTAAGATGCATGCCCTTATCTCAGGCAAAACACAGTCATCCCGTCCCAACATCCCCAGCTGCCTCAACTTTTCCAACATCAGCTCTTAGTCCAAAATCGCATCCAAATAGTCTTTAAATTAGATACAGGCAAGACTCAGGATATGACTCACCCTTGGGCAAAATTCCTCTCCATCTATGAACCTGTGGTGCTAGACAAACTCTCTGCTTCTGGAATAGGAATGTCTATCCTATCTCTGTCTCCTTACTTCAAAAGGGAGAATTTGATGGAAAAAGGGTCCCAGGTCCCTAGCAAGTCTGAAACCTAACAGGGTAAACTTTGCTCATTGTTAGAAACTGAGAACAACACTCATAGCTTTGCACTCTGTGGTGGATCTCAGCATAGGAAAGGCCTTGTCCCTCAATTAATGCCCTGACCCTCAATTAATGCCTGAGGAATGGTCCTAAATGGAGTCCTTATGTGGTTTTGCACATGTAGGTCCACAGTCCATTGAGTCTGCTCTCGGCACCTGCAGCCTGGATCTGCGACCAGTGATCAGCAGAAGCGCCCAGTCCCTCACTGACCCGTGTCACACCCTGTCACACCTAGCAGGGAAATCAGCAGCAATCCAGACTCTTCAAAGCACATACAGATCCAGCCTCAGCCAAGCTACAGGAACTCAGCATGGAACCAATGCTTGCCATACTCTCAGAACACTGTTTCAGTTACAGCTCCAGAGCCAGGGTGGGAAGCACCGTCCTTGTGAAGAACAGATTGTGACTCGGATGGTGTGAAGGGGAGCTGGGCTCTGCTCCTTAACTCCATAGTCGAGGCTTTCCGGGAGTCTTTAGGATGAAACAAATGGGTCTCCTCTTGTCAAAGCAAACAGAAAATACATCACCGTGGACAATATGGATAAACCTGGAGGACATTGTACTGGGTGAAATAAGCCAGCCACAGAAAGACAAATAATGCATGATGTCACGTGTACATGGGATCTAGAAGAGTCTAACTTACAGATGCAGAAAGGGGAGACATAAGTGACGTTGGTCAAAGGGAATAAGTTTTTAGTTCAGCTCCAGGGATCTGCTACACAGCACGCTGAGCATGGTGAGTAATTATGGGTTCATCTTTAAAATTTTAAAGAAAGTAGAATTTAAATGACCTCCCTACAAACAGTATGAAGTGACATCTATGTAAATTCACGTGATTTAGTCTCTTCATAATGTGCCACAGAGATAACCCGGAGCTACTGTGGATTCAATTCCAGATTACCGCAATGAACCAAATGCCACAGGAAAGCGAGTATACACATTTCGTGGTTTCCCAGTGCAGACAAAAGTTGTATTTGTACTACACCATAGTTTAGTAAGTGTACAACGTTATGTCTAAAGTGTACAAACCCTAATTTTTAAGTGCTATTGCTTTTAAAAAGTCACACGCCTTTAAATATTACACGGTTTCCCTTCATATCACATCCAAATGGAGATAAATGAAAGAGCAAATCAAAGGACAGATAATAGGAGCTGGGAGATAGAATTTTGCAGATGAGAAGGGGGCCAAGGGAAGGGGGGGACGTGAAAGTAAGTGAGATGTGGCATGTGTACATACCGACCCTTCACAGAGAATGTCGCTAGTGTGTATCACAGGCAGGCACTGATTAGAAACCACTTGGAAGGAATACAGGAAATCGCTAAAAATCACCTGAGCATTCGCTGAATCCCGGTCTTCAGTGGAGGTCCTAATTTTCTTAGCTCTTGAGATCTGCTCCTTGGTCTGCGTCGTGGTGGGCGCCGGAGTGGAGGGTGGTTGCAGCGATTTCTTAAGGTCACGGTGAAGTTTGCTGCCCTAGTGGCCTCGAGCACTCACAAAAGCTTTCCCCGTGGGTGCAAATGCGTCTGACAGCACTTGGCCCACGGTAGACTTCTTGCAAAGCTGGTGTCAGTGCTCCTTCTGCTGCTGCTATATCCACTTCTCTAACTCCTTTGCTGTATCTTCACCAACGTCCACAGCATCCTCACCACAAGTGAATTCCGGCTCCAGAGAATATGTCCCTGGCTCCTCTACTAGAAGCAACCCCTCACGCATTAAAGCTTCATCCTGAGGTTTTAGAATTCAGCAATCTTCGGGCTGTCCCTAATTCTAGTTCTCTTGCTATTTGCACCACGTCTACAGTTCCTTCCTGCCCTGAGGTCCTGAACTCCTTGAAGCAATCCACAAAGACTGGAATCCAATTCCTCCAAATCCCTGTTCATATTGGTATCTTGACTTCCACCCCTGAATCATGACTGTTCTTAATGAGGTCTATGATGGTGAATCCTCTCCACAAGGTGTACTTCCCTGCAGTCTGTCAGAGATCTTAGGAAAGGTGATTTTTAAGCAATACTACAGCCAGGCATGGTAGTGCACACCTGTGATCCTAGCGCTGGCAGGCAGAGGCAGGAGGATCACTGTGAGCCTGAGGTCAGTCTGAGCTAGACAGTGATTTCAAGGTCAGCTTGTACAGCATGGCGGAACCCAAAGGAAAGAAAAACACTGCAAAGTCAAAATCCTCCTTGGTCCAAAGTTTGAAAATGAATGTTGCATTAGTAGACATGGAAACACTAATCTTGTACACATTCATCAGAGCTCTTGGATGACCAAGCTCATTGCCTCTGAGAAGTAACGTTTGAAAGGAATCTCTCTTTACGAGATCTTTAGCAGATCTCCCTAGTGGGCACAAAATATTCAGTGACTCATGATAGACAAGCCTGCTGTCATCCGGCCTTGATTTTTCCAGTTGTAGGTCTGAGCACAGGCAGAGCAGATTCAGGAAAAGTCTTAAAGGCCCTAGGATTTTCAGGGTAGAAAAGCAGTTTCAATTGAAATCACCAGCTACAGCAGCCCCTAACAAAAGAGTCAGCTAGTCCTTTGAGGCCTAGAAACCAAGCAATGACTTCTATCAAGCTAGGGAAGGTCTAGAACAATCTTCTTTTCAAGGACATTGGGCGTGTCCACAGTGGTGATGACTGCAGACATAAAGTCTTTTCAGCTGCCCTGAAAATCTGCATGGCTTCCTCCATCAAGGATCCCAGCTCAGCCTCCTGCATAACTTTCCACAGCTTCTACATCAGCACGTGCTTCAGTCTATGCAGACAGATTACAGAGACCGCGTCTTTCCTGAAGTCTTTTGATCCAACCTCTACCATCCTCAGACTCTCCCTCCGGAGCTGCCGGGACCCTCGGCCTTTGTAGAACTGAAGACAGCTGGGGTCTGGCTCTGGCTCAGACCTCCACTCCTTTGGTCTTCAATCCAGACCACTGCCCCTCCCTCCACGGCAGTAACAAAGGCTGTGTCACATTCCTGTCATCCGTAGGTTCACAGGAATATCATTGCTTATTTTTTTCAAGCAACTTTCCTTCTGTTCACAGTTTGGCTACCTGATTAGCACAAGTGGCCTAGCTTCCAGCCTGTGTGAGCTTCTGAGAGGCCTTCCTCAAAGCTTCATCAGGTCTATATTTGATTTAGGATATGGAGAGATGGGGGCTTTTCTTTCCACTTAGACACTTAAGGGCCACTGCAAGGTTAGTAGCTGACCTCAGTTAAATACCGTATTCTCAGGAAATAAGGAGGCCCAGGAAAGGGAGGGGGCAGGAAGCGCTGGTCAGTGGAGAGGTGAGAACGCACACATTTCTCCTTTCTGTAGGGACAAAGTCCTCAGCCCCACAGCAGCAGCAGCAAAACCCCCGGCCACAGGTCACCACCGCAGTGACAGTGACAATGAAAACCTGAAATATTGTGAGAACTCACCAGACATGACACAGGCCATGAATTGAGCGGAACATCGCATAAATACACAGACTACTGGTCAATGTAAAATAAATAAAACTTTTAAAATAAGGCAAGAAGGTAAGGTAAATAAAACAGAATTATGATTTATAAGGAAGAAAAAAATGAAGCGTCCTGTTCCACGCTGATGAGTTGGCGGAGTAAACACTCCCGGGGCAGGATGTGTACCAACACTGCTCACCCCGAGGAAGAGGTAAATATTCAGTATTGGAGCAGGAGATTCTAGCACAAGGTTTCTCAAAGTCCAGCCCACAAAACACCTGCAATCAAGTTAGCCAAATTTTCCTGGGTCGTGTCCCGAGTCGGCTGAAGAGAGCTCTCTGGATAGGTCCTGTGGTCCAGATCCTACTCCAGAGCACGAGCCTTTTCAGGGAACAACCGTGGGGGCCTGAGAGCAACTTCTGTCTTCGTGGACCATACGATCTGGCGGAAGTGCTTTAATAACTCTGGGCCTCGTGCTTTTAACTGAAAGATAGGACAACAAGTTAAATATTCCTACCCAGAAAATCTTACATTTTTTTGAGTGCTGTGAGGATGTCACAAGGGGAAATGCCTCACATGACCTAAAGGTCACCACTTTCCCTCAGGCCAGGCCGTGGGGTAGTGACCAACAGGCATAACCCCAGGTTTGCATCATGCTGAGTGTGAGCTGTTGGCTCGTCCCGGGGAGCTCTTGTGCCCCCTCCCTCTCCACGCCTTCAAATTCCCCGGAATTCTGATCTTTGGTTTGAGCACTCTGACCACCAAACTGTTAGAAGATGCTTGGCTGAGAATGTCACATTGGTGAGATGCCACAGACGAAAATAAGGCACCAATGTTCAGTGTAGCTGGACAGCATCTTCCAGGCAAATATATGTAGGCTAACTCTCCCGAGGTGCATGACACTGCGGGGACAGCTCGTCAGCTTATGACGGAGTCAGTCAGTCAGTCAAGGAGCGCTGTTTCCTCCCTCATAAGTGGTCACCAGTCACATGATGCACAAGGGCGTGTGCATCGCATGGAGTCCTCACTCCTGCTGTTGTGGCAGGGCCAGGAATCCACTGAGTGTGGGAGCAGCGCTGCTCACCAAAGTCTTCCAAACTTACAGTCTGGCAGGGAAGTCAGACAGTGAACAATACACACATCATGACAAAAATGCAAGGGGCATCCTCTGCAGAGCGAGCAGCTAAATAATTGTGAAAGAGACGACTGTGCATAGGGCTGGGGTGCAGCTTAAGGATGGAGTGCGTGCTCAGCATCCATAAATCCCTGGATTCAACTCCCAGCACCGAGAGGAGGAAGGGAGGGAGGGAAGGAAGGAAGAAAGGAAGAAAAATAGAGAGAGAGAAAGAAGAAAGAAAGAAGTTTAAATATAGAGAGAAAGAAGAGGAAGGACTGAATAGCCCACAAGATAGAGATATTCATGATCTGACCTTTACGAGGAAAGCCCTCCAGTGCCCATGCAGAGGGCAGTTTTCCTTAGGAAGGTTAGTGGCTAATCTACCAGCTGCAAGCCATCTAAGAAGGCATTGGCAGAAGAAACTTAGCAGAGGAACAAGAACCGGCAAGATTGATTATTTTTAAATGAATTTATAGCAACAAAGTATGGTACATCCACACAGTGAAATATTATTCAGCTTTAAAAGGAAGGAACTGCGACGTGTGCCTCACCATGGAAGCTTGAGCGCATTATGCTCAGTGAAGTCAGCCAGTCGCAGAAGAGCAAGCGCTCTGATTCTACGTGCATGAAGGAGCTAGGATGGCCGGACTCACAGTCGGAAAAAGGGCAGCAGCTGCCAGGGGCCAGGGGGAGCGAGGGCTCGGCAATCGTGTAATGGGAATAGTTTAAACTCCCAGAGTGCAAAGCCGTGCTGATCTGTTTCACACCAATTTAAGTATACTTACCATAACTGAATTGTTAAAGATACTAAGATGATAAATTTTTTTTGTTACCATCAGTTTTATCATGCTTAAAAATACGTTTTAGCCAGAGCAGTGGAGGTTACCTGGAGTCCCAAGGAGTCCCAGAAGACCGAGCCAGGAGGATCGCTTGAGCCTAGGAGGCTGAGGCCAATCTGGGTTACCATGGTGAAGCCTCATCTAAAAAAGTTACATGTCACCATTAATTTTTAACATCTGAATGGTACAAAGGCTTGTGTGTTCATACAAAGCATCAGGCTGAGTTTGAAGTTTTTACTGTCTCTGGGTATTCAGCATAAAGGTCAGACGGAGGCACAGTAACTGGGTCTCTGCGATGCTGCCCAGGGGCACACAACAGGTATGAAGCTGCCTTCCAGTGATCACGCTGATGGGCGTGCGAGCCCTTGGGCTGACAAGCACACGCCAGCTCCGCTGGCCCTGCTGGCCAGTGAAGACACCAGTCAGGTTCAACCTGCTCCCTTCTATCACCTTCTTCCCGTAGTTTTCCCTCTGCTTGTGGTTTTGTGTGCTCCCTCTCTGTCCTGAGTTTCTATCTCCTGCTCTCACGGGGTCCTCTCAATTTTCTTTCATTGTTCTGCCTTCTCAAATCCAGCCATTAAATGTAGAAATTCCTTGAGGCCATATCCCAGGCCACTCCTCCTGTTTTCTAATCTGTCTCACTGGACGACCCATTCTCCTGGCTTTTATTTGTCTGTTTTAAGAATTCTCAAACTCAGCCATTTGCAGCCTGCAGGGGCAGAGAACAAGAAGTCACCAAGAAGCCCGCCCTCCCTGAGAATCGGCACCACGTGCAGGCTGCTGGGGGAGAACCAGACACCAGCCTTCTCCCATGAGTCAGCACCATTCGTTGACTGTGGGGGACAAGAACAAGGATTCCCCAAGGAGCAAGCCCTCCCTGCAAACCAGCGCCAGGCAAACTTCCCAGCAGGGATCCAGGGTGGTCATGCTAATTCCCACCCCCTACCCAATTTCCTCCAGCAGGAAGGGCGAGAGGCTGGGGAAGCATACTCACTTCCTCCTCGGGATGTGACCCGGAGGCCCTGTGCATCACCTCATCTCATGCAACACAGGCCACGAGCTAACTCCACAGACACGCGCTCAAAGGCACGGCAGGCTGGGAACGGCAGCTCCAACTGAGCAGCTCTCAGCCCAAGTAAATTCAGGAGGATTTCTTCTAACAAATAAGAGGGTAATGGCTGCCGGTAGCCACTTCAGACATCTCAATAGCCCTTGAGCTTGTCATGTCTAGACTCGCAGCCACGATCCACCCTCCCAGGTCTGTGCTCGGTCAGGGTTTCCTGCTGGTGACTGGGGTCTCCATGCACCCTTCTATTGATCCCGGAAACCTCAGGTGCAAATCCCCTTCTCGCTCCCTCACCCCAGATCCAGCTCTGGATCAGTCACTGGGCCCTGCTAGTTCTGAATCATGCAGCTGCTTCTTTCCACCCCTCGGCCCCTCTTAGCACACCGCACCCCCCTCTCCTAGCTGTGCTGCTGTTAGCCTCCTCTCTGGGCTGTGCCCTTTCTCCATTACTGATATCACTGCCAGCGTGGTCTTTCCCAGTGCCAGTCTGTGCTCTGGTCCCCCCACACCATAAGGGCACCCGTCAGTATCCAGGGCCCTTCACAAGATCTGCAAAACCCTGCAGCTGAGTCCATGCCCTGCGGCAGCCTCCTGCTGTTCTTTGACTGTGGGCCCACCCCCTCTGCCAGGAATCCTGCTATGACCCTCGCCAGTCAGCTCCTAGCTTCATTCAGTCCTCAGTACAATGGTCACCTCCTTGGGGAAGCTGCCCACCAGCTTCTCAGCCAGGATGGCTTCCTCCTCCGGGCTCACGTAGAGCCGTGTAGCCTTCGGGGGTGGCGTCTACTGCTATGGCAAATCTGCACGTTTTCCGGGGTTCTTGGAATCTGCCTTTCCTGTCAGACTTTTGGCCACCGAGGCCAGGCACTGTGGTTTGTTTTTGTTGCTGTTGATGTTGTGGTTTTGATTGTCATGTGTAATGAGCTGAAGGTTTATAAAGTGAAACTTAATTGCCAAAGTGGTTTTATTAAGACGTAGAGCCATTGGGAGTGATTAGGTCATAAAAGTGGAAGCCCTTGTGAATGGCATTAAGCGGGCCCCATGGAACTCTCTCCTCCTCCTGAGGACACAGTGAGAAGACCCCGTTTATGAGCCTGAAATGGATTCTCCCCAGTAAATCCACCAGTGCCTGAATCTTGGACTTCCAGCCTCTAGATCAGTGAGAAATAAATGCCTGTGATTTAAAAGCCTCCCAGCTGATAGCACTTTACAACAGCACCCTGAATAGATTAAGCACCATTACATTCCCCTGTATGTAGCAAAATCCCCTGCAAATCAGAAGTTCTAAGAAGGCAGATGAATGGATGCAAAATTCAGAACCTCTGGAAATGATTGGATGAGAATTGGTTAGGATGAACTGTCGAGTTTCGATGAAACGCGGTGGTGCTAATGATTTCATGCAAACCATTTGGTGAGACCCAGGAGCTGCCTTCATGTGTTCAGCACTGCCACAGCGCTAAGGGCTAAGAAAGAGGCAGAGGGACACTGGACAGGGTCTGTGTCCCCAGGCAGTAGTGACAATGATCACGCACCATGTGCTAATGTACAAAGAAGAAAACAAACACTCATAGCAAGGTTCTCTCCACTCCCACCGTCAGGAAAGGACATGACATAGGAGCTGGGGACTTAGCTCAGCGGCATAAGCGCCTGCTTTGCAAGTGCATGGCTGTGAGTTCGATCCCCGGTACCAACAAAAAAAAAAAAAAAAAAAGAAAGAAAAGAAAAGACATGACATGACATAAAACTTGGAATGAGGGAACCCAGATTCTAGTAAAGTTCAGAAGCTCGAGAGATCAGTGTAGACCAGAAGAATCCGGGAAGTCCTTGTGAACAAGCTCAGACCTGAACTAGACCTGGAAGGCAAGGAGGTGAGGTCTCAGGAGGAGAAGGCCCTCCAGGCAGGGGCAGGCGCATCCTGCAGGTGCAGGAGAGACTGAGCCGCCTGCCTGCCTGCCTGCAGGGCAGCGTGGAGTTGGACAGGGAACAAGGAGTGCCCAGAGGTACCTCTGAGCTTTGGCAGAGACAGCAGGAGCTGCGGGTGTTTGGGCAGAGTTGTTAAAGAGAAAGAGTCTTAGACAGAGTGGTCTGCAAAACAGGGCAGAGGTTATGACCCGGAGATTCCTGCCATGAGTCACCCAGCCCAGAGCACAGGCCAGCTCCGTCTTCCCACAGAGGCAAAGGGACGCTCAAGGGACCACGCTCCTGGGAGCCTCGCCTTGGGCTGGAGCTGGGGATGCAGGACTGTCCCCCCCATCCCTGGGCTTGGAGACAGAAGAAGCGATCCTCTGTGTGCAGCTGTCCAGCGTCTACGTACTGGCCCATGGCAGTCAAGCCTGAGCCCCAGCCCTGAGAATCTCTGGGTACACAGTCAGTGGATGGGGACCCCCCCATACACCCTTCACAATGGAAGGATTTTATTTCATAACCCAAAGCTGATTCAACGCACCAAACCTTGTAAACTCGGGGCTTTTTCCTCACCTCAGGATGTATGACATCCCATCGGGACTCTTTGGGATAAGCAACAATGCTAGAAGCTGCCAGGTTTTCCAGTGCGTCAGAGCATGTTGCATGAACACCTTGCTCCATGAGTGAAGTCTCATCAGCCAGCCGAGCCGCGAGCTCAGACATGCACACAGATTAATAGAGATTTGGATTGGAGGACCCAGGATAAATGACTCAAACTTCACTCTGTTACTAATGAACAGAATTTTTCCCTAGACAGATCGAAATGACATTGATCTAACACTGGTGCTCTGTGGCAATGCTGTGGCAGGTTTTTTTTTTTTTTTAATTTTCAAAAGAAAACAGTATACTACATTGAAGCAACTATTCTAGTGGATGTGGTTCCTGACTTTTTAATTTTGTTGATCTATTTTCAGGTGCAAGCATATCAAAATTATCAGAAATTTATGTAAAGTCGAAAGTGAACGTGTATCCTGTGATAACTCTTAAGTTTGTAAATTCCCTGTGGAGATTTGCTTTCAGAGAGAGCTAGGACTTACAGGGTAGGTTCAGGCTATGTTAGTTTCATGTTGTGTTTCTTAAAGACAACAAAAATAATTTTCTAATAACAAAAGAAGAAATGCACAAAGAGCTCTGTTAAGATAGTGATAGGAAAATTGAATTTTTAAAAAGAACACCCCACGGAAAATTGGCAAAGAATTATGAACAGGCTACTTACTAATGATAAAATCCAAGCATCCTCACTGAAAAAGAAAAAATGAAAGACAGGCAACACTTCCAGAGATGAGATGCAAATTAAATCAATGCACTACACGGCAAGAAGCTGTCAACTGGCTGCAGAGCAAATGTCCTCAGCCGCTCGGTATGGTCACCTTTCCTGTGGCAACAGCGTCCACCCTGCTGTCACCGCCAATGCGATCTTTGAGCACCTTCCCTCTCGGAAACGAGAGCCCTAGTGTATAAGAACACACATATCACGATGGCTTGAGTGTTGCTGGCCCCCAGAGGGTGCTTGTGTTGAAAGCTGGGTCCCCTTTGGGGCTGGGGATTTAGCTCAGCGGCATAAACGCCTGCCTTGCAGGCAGGCAGTCGTGAGTTCGATCCCTGGTACCGATAAAAATGAAAAAGACAAAAAAAAAAAAAAAGAAAAAGAAAGCTGGGTCCCCCAGTGTGGCGATTTTGAGAGACAGAGGAAGTTTCAGCAAAGGAGGCTTAGAGGAAGGTGCCCTGGAATTAGGTCACTGGGGCCGCTGCCCTCGGAAGCAACTCACCACGATCACCACCGGGAGTTAGTCCTGGGGAGAACACAGTTTCGGAGGAGCAAGCCTGCCTTTGCTGTGCGCTCTCCAGATTCCTGTGTCCCTCTGGGCTCCTCCCTGCTCACACGTGCTCCCCCTTGGCGACGCCCACCTCGGTGCTGTCCACCCTGCCCAGCTGTGTCTCTCCCAGCAGGCCCTCAGCTGAGGCTGAAATCAGTGAGGCCACCCCACCTTGGACTCTCAGCTTCCAGACCCGTGAGCTAAATAACCTTTTCTTGATATCATGTACCCAGTCTCAGCTTTTGGTTGTAGCCACAGAAAACAGGCCAAGACATGTACAATTATGCTTGTAATGGCCACGTTTGTAAAATTTAAAAAAAAAAGAGGGAAGGGCATTCTAAATGCCCACCAAGGATGTATCCACACTGTGAACTATTAGGCAACAATGAAAAAGAACAAGCTACAACCTACCTTTGAGCCAGAGCAACGTCTGTGTACAAGCTTAAGGAAAAAGCAGCAGAATAACATGTTTATCTTGCTGGAGTTTTAGATTTTGCTCAGTCATAATTGCAGACTACAAAACGCATACTCAATGACAATGTACTCTTCAGTGAGTTTCAACAAATGCACGCTCCGGCTCATCACCACCATGGTCATAGCATGGAACACGCTTCTCATCTAGAAATACTCACCTGCGCCCACGTGTAGCCAACCCCTGCCTGTCCCAGGCCGCTGAGTGGCTTTCTATTCCTATTGCCCGTTTTAAAACCTAATGCAAACAAAAAGTACAAAGTGCCTTCCTACTTAGTTTGACTTCTTTTGTTGAACACGTTTTGTGGGCCATTCCGATTATTTCCAGTGTTAGTAATTTACTCATATGTCTGAGATTATTGTCCTGTGCAAATATGCACAATCACCTATTAATGGATGACTCGGTTGTTACCAGGTTTTATCTATTACACAAAAGCTAATATAAACTTGTGCACAAGTCATTAAACAAATACATCTTCTGTTTCCCTTGGGTAACTAAGAAATCCTGGACGACGTGGTTACAGTGTTGAATGGCGTGAGGAAATGCCCAGCGATTCTCCATCCATAGTGTGCGAGGTGTCCAGTTGTTCCTCAGCCTTGCTGACATTTAGTATTGTGAGTCTGCTACATTTTAACCATTCAGCTGGGGATACAGTGAGATCTCATTGTGGTTTTATATGACAGTAATGAGAGGTCTCCACTCCTGTATTTACTGACAATTTGGATACTTTGTGTATATTTTATGAACTGCCAAAGACTTTTGTGTTATTTTCTTTAATCAGATTGTCTTCTTACTGTTGGGTTATAAGCATTCTTTACACATTCCTGACATAGGTACAAAATGTTTTCTTCAATCACTGATCTATGTTTCCATTTCCTTAGAGATATTTTTAACTTCGATGATAAATCCTAACTTTCCAAGTGTTTATGACACACTTTGTGCATTCTAAGAAATCATTGCCTGCATGAAGATAGTGAAAATGTCCTCGGATGTTTACTTTAGAAATTCAAAAGTTTTACAGTTAGGTGTATAACCTGTTTCACTGTAATTTTGGTGTCAAGTGGGCGATTTGTTTGCATTATTCTTATTATCATTATTACTGTCGTTAACTAAGGTAGAAGCTCACAAATTCCGTTTGACATCCTGCTGTTCCAGCTCCGTTTCCGAAAAGAACTACCACTTCTTCACTGGACTACATGTACTGAATGACTTGTTTTTAAAACTTATTATATTTATGCATAAGCATAAGTGAAAATCTGAAAAGATGCGTATCAAACGACTGACACAGATGATCTTTAAGTGGAATTAAAAAGAAATCAATTTTTCCCTCTACATCTCTTTGGGAATTGCTCAACTTCTAAATTTCAAAAGAAAAGTCTTGCACCCGCAGTGAGAACCACAGAGGCGTGGAAAGGGTTTCTGCTCAGCTCGGAGGGCAGAGAGCCTGGTGCACACGCGGTGGACCCCAGAGCAGGAAGGGCTCGGGCGGGTGACGGTCTCCAACCGCCTGCGTTTACACGGTGCTGCTCAAGGGTTCGAGCAGCCTGGAAGCAGCTCCCTTGGTCGCTTCCCACACGCTTCCCCAGTCCTCCTGCCACGATTAATTTATCCCACAAACCCTTCCTTAGCGAGTAATGCCAACAGTCCAGCAGGACTTAGGGAAAATAAGGGGAATCTAAATGAAGTTAGCTGTCTGCACTGATTTTCACTCTGCTGTTTTCAGATAGGGCCACAGAGAGCCATCAGGCACAGGAGAGTAGATGGGTGCGTGCAGGGTCACGGGAGGACTAACAGCACCCAATATTCTTGTGGGGAAAATTATGAGGACCACTCGTGTGTGGTGAAATAGGTTTAGGAACTTTAGAAGAAATTAGCCAATGAAAATCACTGATTTTTTTTTTTTTTTTTTTTTTTTTTTTTTTTGTCTTTTTGAGACATCGTCTCACTGTGCAGTTCAGGCTGGCCTTGAGCTCACTTTGTAGCCCAGGCTGTTCTCAAACTCACAATGATCCTCCTGCCTCAGCCTCCCGAGTGCTGCAAAAATCAAATTAAGAGTCTGTTACATTCCAGACACTATGCTTCAGGGAACCATCACTACCCGCCCCCCGCAGGGCCTTTAACAGCTCCTCCAGGTTACAAATGAGGAAACCCACACACAAAGAGAACTAATTTGCCCATTATCCCCCAACTCATAAATGAAAGCGTGGAAGCTGGAAGTCAAGTTTGTCTTAAAAGCTAATACTCTGAGTCATAGAAATTAAAAATCAGATTAATACTACCCACAAGAGCTATCAATTATTGAGCTAAAACCATGTGTTAAGATTGCAAGGAAGTGCAAGTCAAAACTACGTGGCGATCCCGTGTCACCCCAGCCAACGCCTGGCCCCGGGTGCCGAGAGCAGCAAATGCTGGTGGGACGAGGGGCGAGGAGCCCTGCTACGCTGCTGAGGGGGAATGTAAATTAGTACAAGCATTTTGGAAATCATTATGGAGGTTCTTCAAAAAAACAAACCCTAGAGCTACCATCTGACCCAGCTCTAACCTCCTCGGGACATTCCTGAATGCGGGATTAAAATCGGCATGCCGCGGAAACCCCGGCACACGCGTGCTGGTTGAAGCATAATTTGCTAAGCTGTGGAAGCAACCAGATGCCCCTCTACGAAGGAAGGGCTAACGACAGCGCAGTGTGAGCCATGTGGAGTGTCCTTCCGCCAGAAAGGAGAATAGTATCACACATTTGCAGGACAGTGGAGGCCCCCATGCTGACTGAAATACAGTGTGTGCTTTCTCTCATGTGAGACCTCCAGAGAGAGAGAGAGAGAGAGAGAGAGAGAGAGAGAGATGGGGGGACGTGCAAGGAGAAGGAAAGTATTAGAGAGAAAGGAAGGGAGTCCAAAGAAAAGACTGAAAAGGGGTGGGAAGTACTGGGGATGAGCCAGTTATGCCGTATGCATGAACAAACGCACCAAAATGACACACACTAGTCTGTGTGACCAGTATGCATGCAAAAAACATGCTGCATGCTAAGAATTGTGCTGGGGGTCCCTTAATACGTGAATCACTGTGCTTTTTTAAAATTCCATGATATGAAATCACCTGGGTTCCTCGGTTAGCTCTGAAAAAGACATCATACGAAACATAAGAATGCAGAAAGGTTTTGAGATTTGGGGTCACATTTTATCCTAGTCATTATTTTATTAAAGTGTTTTGCCATAAATCAACATTTCCTTTCAAGAAAGAGAAGAATCTGTTCAGCACCTATTAGGTGAGTGGCGCCCTCCCCCTCCCTCTCTAGGCCTCAGCTTCGTCTTCTGCAAAATGGGTACAACTTCTCCCACTCCCTCTCGGTGGTATCATAAACATTCCTTGGGGAGTTGGGGGTGCAGGTCAGTGGGGAGCATTTGCTAGGCATGTGCAAGGCCCTGGGTTTGATCCCCAGCTCTGCAAAAAAGAAAAGAAGTCAAGTGAGATGAATGTTAGCAAAAGCACTTAAAACATTCCTTAGAGATGTGTGTGTAGGCCGAAGGCCAAAGATGGCTTAACCACACCATGGTATTTATGTGAATTTGATCACTCGGATGCTATAAACACCATGTAAAAAAGCAGGCATTAATAATCACAACAGCTTGGGGCTGGCATCTGAACACACAGACGGAACGGTGGAGAGACTAGAAACAGACCACCCGCGTGTGGGAACTGGGCCTATGATAAGGTGGGATTAACTCACTGGGGGACGCGGGATTCTAGCATGGATGTCAGGACAACTGGGCAGCCTGGGGGGGGAGAAGAAGGCGGATGCCAACGATACCACCCACCTAACGTCACCTCCAGATGCTCCCACACCTTAGCGTAAAAACAATCAAGCTAGAGATGCCTGGAAAGTGGAGGAGGATTTATTTGTTCATTTATTTTAGAAATGTGTATCTCACTAAACAAGTCACCAAGCCCCAAAAGCCTTAGGGAAAAAGATTCTAAATTTGACTATATAACAATTAAAAATTTCTCTCTTTTTTGTACAGGGAATCAAACTCAGGAGCATGTGCTACAATTAAAAATTTCTGCAAGGATTGTAGTGTGTTATTTATAGATAGATGGATAGACCATAGACAGATACATTGGTAGATAGATATATAGATACATAGATAGAGGATAATAGGTAGCTAGATAGGTTAGATAGACAGCTATAGAGATAGGTAGCATAGATATGATTCTGCTTGTTTATATGTATAATAACCATGTCTGAGTAACCAGTATGTCATCACCTCAAATGCCTATTATTTCTGTCATATGTATACTATAAATATGTACAGCTATTAATATCAATTAAAAGTAAATACATAAGCGAACCTATTCACTACAATAGATGTTATCCACTAGGCTGTAAAAAGAATGAGGTTTCTTTCTGTTTTTATAGTCCCTTTAGCAGGTGCTATAATATGTGTCACATTCTGGTTTAATGCTAGTCAATAATAAAACACTCGGGGCTGGGGATATAGCTCAGCGGCACAAGCACCTGCCTGGCAAGCCCAAGGTACTGAGCTTGATTCCCAGTACCAGTAATAATAGTAATCTCTTTTATTTCACTTTTTAAAAATTTCCTGCAAGAAAAAAAGTCACATAGTAAAAGGCAAATGACAAACTGTGAGAGAACATGGCATGTAGATGATAGACAGGGTCCTACATCTCTGAATAATTAATTAATTAACAAATATTTAATGAGCAGCTATTATGTGCCAGGCACCATGCCAAGCATCTGGGGATTCAAAACCATTAAAACTCCCTGCCTCATGCAGTTTGTATTCTGCTGAGGAACGTAAAGGGATTGGCATGCTTGTATAAAAAGCACAATTTAAAAATGAGCAAAGAACACCCATAGTTCACAAAAGCCGGGATACAGACAGCATTTAAACGTACAAAAAAGTGTTCTCTCTCCCTCAAAACAAATAAAATGCAAGTTAAATTTTAGTGACATGTAATTCGTATTCATCAAATTTTGCAAAATCAAAGACTGTGATAATATACCACGTTGGCAAAGACAGAGAGAATGAATGCTCTTGCATTTTGGACGAGAGTGTAGAGATTGATTTGATGTCTGAAATACAATCCGTCAATATCTATCTCAGTTGCAAATGCTTGTACTCTTTGGCTCAACGGGTCTGCTCCTAAAACTTTATGCTATAGACACAGCTATATAAGGGTGATCAAAAAAAAAAAAAATACGGTGTGCGTTTAAATTTTTAAAATCTACTACAGTAAAAGATAGATTGCCATTAATCCGTCTCTCTGCAAACACACTTGCCCGGCCATTCCTGCCACTTTCTGAAGCAGTTCTGGAAATCTTTTTATGAGTGTCTTTATAAGGTCTGATTGTTTTTAATGCGGCGAACTCTGCAGCTGAGTGCCGTCCAGTGGAAAGGCAGCCTCGTAAAAACGCTCCCCTGAGTTCTCACCCTCCTTCACGCTCATCCTCATCCTTCCGGCTCTTCTCCATGTCACCATGACCCCGAAAGGTAAATGTTTGGAACCGTTTCAGAACATACAGGCGGTCGGGACTGTACAACTAAAGACATCAAAGAGTGCGTTCAAAGCAAAAGCCAGTATTTTAAGAGGAAATAATAACAATGTGTCTTTTGTTGTGACAAATTTTCCTTTAATTTTAAGGTCCACTGTATTTTTTATCACACCATGGATACAGAATGTGAAAAAGAACGTTTGCTGTAGCAAAGCCTCCAAAGGCGTATATATCCAGCAGCAAAAGAATAGTTACACAAACACGCAGCAGATCCAAAATGGGACAAGCTGATACAAACACCATCGCTTCTGCAAAGACGGGGCAGTTTCATGCAGAGAAACATTCTGCAAAACCATTACGTGAACCAAGGCAAAGTCCTCCAGGGTGTTATATAGCACCGTGCTGATGGATACTTCACAAGTTAAAAACGTTGTAAATATGTTTGTACATATAAGAGCTAATACAAACTTTTCTAATATAAAATATGTATCACAAAAAAATTGTAAATAATAAAAATACAACTACTCTTCATTGTAAATGCCACTCATAACATCAGTGTGACTCCCGCTAGCTTCAAAAATTCATTACCAAGGTTTTAATAATTCCATCACCCACACACGTATCACAAAGTTGGATTACGAATAACCTTGATAACTATCTGATCAGAAAGAAGTCACCAGTGAGTTTGAGGAATGTGGATCAAACACAAATGTTGGTGGTCGGTCACGTTTTCAAATCAGTGAAATGAAAGTGAAACCACAAAGACTTATTTGGAGCCTCGCTTGTGTATCAGTGACGTGAGCAGCTTCTTTCCTGAGACGATCATTTTGAGTACAGGAAGCGTTAATTCCTCAAGGCGGCGTGTTCTCCACAAGGTAACGACGGCAGACACGCGGCTTCAGTGTTTGATCAGAGCATCATTCCCTGCCTCAAACCTAGACTGAAGGTCAGCCGACTGTGGCCCTCCAGCCCAGCCTCGCTGCTGCCTGGTTTTGCAAATGCAACCCACATCACAGCCGCCTCCATCCGTACATGTGACATCTCTGTGTGTCACCTCGATGAGGCCCACAAAGCGTAAGATACTTACTGCGAGAAAACGTTCACGCACTCCTGTTTTAGACAATCAGCAAAACACAAAGCCACGCCTGATTCAGTGTTCACTAATCCCCAGAGCACAGATTAATACTTCGACCATGACGAACCTGAAGCCACGTAGAAGTCCTCCGGGAAGCAGAGCTGGGAAAAATGGACCTAGAACGATGGCATAGAAGCTACAAGCTGCAATGTATTCCATCTCAGAGATGTAATAACCTCGAGAACACTGATAATGGTAAGACGTGGGAAAACAATAAGCCAAAGTTTGGACTATTTGTTTTTACTATAATTTACATAAAGTTCATAAAAAAACTATTTTTGAGGCAAAATTTCACTGCAGTCCAGGCTGTCCTCCAACTCAGCAATCTCCTGCCTCAGCCTCCCGAGAGCTGGGATTATAGGCACGCACCACCAGGCCCAGCTGATAAAATTTAATTTTTAATATGACTCATAACTAACTCATGAAGCTTCAAAAATTTAAAGGTTGGCTCCTGCAAGCAGATACAGGGGCTCCATTCACTGGCTAAGCCGCGCTGGCCAAAACGCTGGACACAGGTCCAGCATGGCAGTGTGCAGCTCCACCACTCTCCGTAGGCTCCAGGATCTCGGGAAGGGGCGTGAGGAGCTGGGAACAGTTGTTGCTTCCACAACAGGCAATGGCAAGCCTGCGAGTTGAAGTGGGATGAAGATTTATTTTTTACTGTTGTTTTTTTCACAGAATGCAAATATGCATGAATTCCTCTTTATCATACGCCTGTATCGCCCTTCGGATTCCCATCAGTCTTTCGCAATCCAGTTTTGAAATCCGGTTTTCCTGCATCTCCCTCTGGCCCTGCTGGCCCCGGGGGAGTGGCCCGGCTGTCTCCAGCAGGGCAGGACGTCCACCAGGCTGCGGTTCTCCTGGGCGAGGAGCCCCAGGGGCCCGCAGCAAGCCTGCGAATCAGCAGTGCCCCCAGATGGAAAGCCGGCCCTCGGGGAGCAGCCCCGGAGCTGTGGCCCATGGCCTTGTCTGGCCTTCTTTTTCTCCTTTGGGCTCTGCTTGTTCATGGCTCCTGGAAAAATGAAGTAAGCTTTTCCCTGTAACCAGTTTCTCTGGCATTTTCAAGGGCAAACCCCACAGCCTCCTGCCAGCTACTTCCCGCATGCCAGGCTTCCCTGGCTATATTTACCCTGGGCTCCTCTGTCCCGGGGCTGTGGCTGGACTCACAGGATCAGCCAGCCAGGCAGCTGCTGTGGGTGAAGCAGCCTCCTAGGCGGCTTGACCTGTGATAGGAAACCGCCACCTCTCCCTCCAAGCCTCTGTACCAAGGCCCATGTCCCTACCACTCGGAGTGCCGTGTCCCCGCGGCTGTCTGTGGCACTTGTCCCTGGCTCTTTCCAGTTCTCCAAGCTTCCGTCCTCGCGGGGCCCTCACCTGTGACCGGCCTCGCTGCACCCCTGTCCCCCAGGCCCGTCCTTGTCCAGCTACCCAGCTCTTTCGGCTCGGATGTTTCACATCAAAGCTGTTGAGTTCGAACAACAAGCATTCCAAGAAGCAGGGGCTGGGAACAGGAATTCCCAGGGGCCAGGGCCAAAGGTGCAAGACGTTTTTCTGACCTGTTTCCAGAGGTCAGCTCAAAGTCTCTTGATTCACTGCACCCTGTTGGTTACAAACCATCACCCAGATCTGTCGAGATTCAAGAGGAGGAGATTGGCTCCAAGTCCTGATGGGTTTACTCCAGTAATGGGCTGCAGAGGAGCCTGTGAAAAGGGGTCACTGCTTGCAGATCTGTGAAAACCACCAATGCAAACAGAATCCCACAGAAGGTACTTGTAGCTCAGTGTCACATGGGGAGCCCTGGGGAGGGGGTTCCCCACCTTAGAGTTGTTACACAGGTACAAAGGAGCTGGACTCTGAGCAATCCGCAAGCCCGTCCACTGCTGGCCACAGGCTGACCTGGGCAGGATGCACATTTCCAGACACTGTGTCTCTACAAGGCTGCATGCACAGCTGACTCCGGCACCTGGGGCAGCCCTGTGAGAGACACAGGTGCTGACCCTGGGATGGAAAGCAGTGGGGAGCAGGTGTATGTGCACCTCGAAAAGCATCCAGGCTCTAGGAGCAAAGAGCACAGGTAAGGTCTGCCACCAGGGGAACAGAGAATTTGAACCCACAGAATATCCCACATCTCGGCCCGGGGCTCATCTGTTCATGGTATTCACCAGGCCTCAGGATATCAAGGTGAATCTAGGCAGATTCCAAACTGTCCAGCAGCTCAGAGCCTGGTCATAAACACGTGAAGTCCTCATTGCCATCGACTCCCAAGGGCCTGGGATGTCTGGGCCTGTCACTTAGGAGGCCATGGAGAGCGCTGCTCATGCCCAAGTCCATGCAGGTGAACAAATGCCGGTCCCTATGACAACCGTCAAATCTCTTTCGCAAAAAAGGCTGATGAGAGAACTTGCTCTGCAGGTCTCTGGCGGAGCCTGAGTTATGCGTGAGGACCACTGGTCCTCTGGCACATGGCGATGTGAGCAGTGGTCACAGTTGCCACTCGATGAAGGCTCACTGGGGATGGAAGGACACTGGAGGGGGACACCACGGAAGACCTGGCCCTTGGGCTGAACTCTGACCCTCTGGGGTCTTCACGTGTTTGACCGGGGGCACTGGTGTGGCAGAAGTGAAGTCATCTGGCTGGACAGGCTGGACATCTGGCTGGCAGCCAGTCCACAGCCACGGTCTGCACACACACTGGACACTGAAGGGTCCAGCAGCAACACTTTGGGCTTTCTGGGCAGCACCCCTCTCCATGCTACCTGCTGTCTGAGATCTCACACTTTCTTTCTACACACCTGGTCATGCTTTTAAAAATAAAATAGCTCCCATATACACAAAGTGCATAAGTGTATATATTACAGTTTTATATAAAACAACAAAGGCAATATTCATGTGCTTGCTACCCAATTTTAAAATTGATAAACCATCCTCAGTACCTTTGCAGTTATCTCTATTCCCCTGGATAACTATTTCCCATTCTTCCAATCCTTCAAACAGATACCACCACCCTGAAGTTTATCATCCCCCTGCTTTCTAACTGTAGTACATTGCATTGGTTATCCATTGCTGTGTAACAAATTACCCCAAATGCTTAATGGCTTAAAACAGTAACCATGTATTATTTCAGAGGCTCTGGAGTCAGAGACTTGAGGACAGCCTCTCTGGATGACCCTAGAGCCAGGTTCCTCATGAGCCTGCCATCAAGATTTGGGCAGAAGCTGCAGATGTCAGAAATCTGGATGGGGGGTGGGAGAGCTGGCTCCGAGGTGAGGCTTGGACATGGTAAGTGGCAGGACCTCAGCTCTTTGCTGGTTGCTGGTCAGAGGCTTCAGTTTCTTGTTACAAAGCCTGCTCTACTGGGCTGCTTGAGGGTCCTCAGAAGATGGTTCTTTGCTTCCTCGGATCAAGTGGTCCATGGGGAGCAGGGAAGAAGCCACACTGCCATCCCTCATGGCCTGGTCTCAGAGGTCCTGCCTCAGTTGTGCTGAGATGTCACACTGTCCATCAGAGGTTAGTCATTACCTCCAGCCCCATCAAGGCGAGCAGAATTGTGCACCCTTTTCTAACAGGACCTAGGCCTGTTGTGTGTGTTGTTGCCTGTGTGTGTGTGTCCCCAAGCTGTGTACTCTTTGTCAATCCCGCCCAATGTAGTCACACTACCTGCGGTCTGCGCCCTGCCATTTCCCCTCACATTACACCTTGATGCCCACTCATGGGGGCACATAATGTCTACCTTTCCCAGCGGCCGTACAAAATAACACAGACTGAGGAGCTTTATTTTTGTGAAAGACCAAATGTTTTCATGTCGTTGCATGAAATTCGTGTATGTTACCTGGAAAAATTCAAGGAACAAAAATTTGAAGAAAAATATTTTTGTTATGTTCCATTGTTTGTGGCATTTCAAAAAATGGAACACGAGGTATGCAAACACTAAAGAAACGTATTTTCTTTCAATTCTGAAAGCTACAAGTCCAAGCTGACTTGGATCCTTCCACAGCCTCTCTCGGTGGCTCACGAACTGCCACGCTCTCCCCGACCTCGAGTCGGTTCCCCATCTCTGTACTGTACTGATCTCCACTACAGCCATGGTCTGAGGCTTAGGGATTATAATGGCGCTCAAGACTGAGTCCTGGGAATTGAACCCAGGGCCATCACAGTGAGCTACACACACCCCTGTTCTTTTTTAATTTCTTATCTTTAGACAGGGTCTCAGTAAATAACTAAAATCTCTTGCACTGGGCATGAACTCGTGATCCTCAGGCCTTAGTGCTGGAATTACACGTGTGTACCTCCAAGATAAGCATTTTGAAAGAATGTGATTCAACCTTCAACATACATATATTTGTAGTTTGTTAATTTCACAGCTTTGTGGTATCTCGTTATGTGAAGAGACAAACTATCCCATCCAACTGACAATAGGAATTGAGGATCTTTCCAGTATTTTGTTTGGAAACACTGCCACATGCTTCCCAGCATCCTTAAACAAGTAGGAAGTACGTATTTTCATATTTAATGACTGTCAATTATTGTAATACAGAGTGGAGAATTAATTTACACTCCCATCAACAGCAGTCAGGGTTCTCAGTGCTCTACATTCTCACCAATATTTGGCATCATGAGGCTTTTGTACTTTGCTAATCTCATCAGTACAGAACAGACTGCCTACAAGGAAGAGATTCTTCCTGTTATTTAGGAAGAACCTCTATTTCCTCCAGCGATTTCTCCATCCTTTGTTCCCTTCTGTCTCATTGATTTCACAGAACTCTTCATATATTGGTGTCACAAATATTTCCCACCAGTCATGATGTCTTTTTACTTTATCTTGCCAACTTGTGTGTGTGTGCACGTGTGCATGTGTGCGCACATTTATCTCAGTATAGGGATCAAATCCTGCTCAGCAAGCGCTCTACCACTAAGCGGCACTCCCAGCCCTGTCGTGAGGACTTCTGGGGGACTCCTGGTCCTGCCAGGGTTGTCCAGGAGTGCCATTCCGTCCTGGTTCTAGGTCACCCAATCCAATGAATGGAGTTCTCGCTGTAGATGCTCCTCAGTCCTGAGTCAGTGTCTTCAAAGCACCTCTGCAAATATTTTAAAGTTCTGTGAACTCCCATGCTGGAACCCTTAGGGGAAAACCGCCTCCCATCCCCACCTCCTCCCGCACAGCCAGCCCCTTCCAGCCTCAGACCCAGCTCAAGGGACCTCTTCTCACCCGTGTCCCCGAGGTACTGAGTAAAGAACCCATCCTGGCAGGGAGCCCACAGGGCTGTGATGATCTTGGCGCCTGGCTGTTTCCCCACCAGACTGTGAATCCTCCTGACACTGCTCCTAGTGCCACATCTAATCAGCAGGCAACAGACACTTGATGAATGGATGGATGGATGGGTTGGATGGATGGATGGATGGATTTTCATAGGATTTTCATAGATTAAATATGCTTAATTTTAAAACTAGCACACAAGTGTTCAAATCATCTCTGCTAGTAAATATATACATGAAGTACTACACTTCAATCTTCAAAATAAAATTCTGAACCCTGGTCCCCAGAATAAATGTATTGCAAATACAAGATGAGAGCTAAGATTCATCAGTAGCTTCTCTTCAGCCAAGATGGAAATCTTATGAAGGGAAAATCCAGATGAGTTTCCCGGGGCCCCTGAGGACTCTGAGAGCCCCATTCCCTTCCTGACCCTGACCTCACATCCTACCTTCCCTCCGGGGAGAAACAAGAGCCAGGAAGAGCTGCCAGGTCACACCTGCAGGCCGGGGCTCTGCACACGTCCAGGAGACAGGAGACCATGAAAGCGCTGCGGAGACTCCTCCTTGGCAGGGATTCAGCAGTGTGCTTTCCTGCAGTCATTTGTTTGGCATCGCTGTGGCACAGTGAAGTCAGAACTGTCAGCTTCATACCAAACAGGCAAATCAAAGGGCTGGTTGGCAATGGAGCCGTTTAAAGAGACTGAGCCGAATTTTTCCCCTGGCATCATTTTCTGCTCAAAATGTGGTAAGTTAAACAAATTTACTACTTTGTTTTCCTTTCCTCTGAGATGAATTATTTTCAAGCAACCTCCTCTTAAAAGAATGTCAATCAATAACTTCTGAGTTCTGCCAGCAAAAGTTTTCTCAACCTCAATGCTATCCACATTTCAGCCACATAATTCTGCAAGGGGCTCTGCTGTGTATTGTGGGAATTTAGCAGCAGCTCTAGTCTATCAGGTAGACGCCAGTGGTAACGCACCTCCCGGGGTTACGACACCAGTGGCAGTGCTAGACACTGTCCCGGGCTCTAGAATCACTGGAGAGCTTTCGATTTCCTGGAAGCTGATTGATTGGTTAATTGATTACTTAATTCTTTTCAGCCCCTTCTCCAAAGTACTAGGGAAAAACAATAAACCCCGTTACACTGAATGCTTGGAGATGAATCTCTTTGCATAAGCCCAGCTAGGGTTTAGGTTTACCTCGTTATAACCCCACTCAAAAATGGGTAGCAGTTCACATTCACCAGCCACGTCCTCAAGGACCACCACAAGCTGGGTTTGGACACCTGGAGAATCACGCTAAGCAGACAGAGGACAGACATTCTTCCAGCAATGACACTGGCAAAGGCAGGGTGAGAGGCGAAAGGAGCCGGTGGGGTCCGTCCCAGCATCGCCATGGCTGGAGGACAGGGCCCTCTGCTCCGGCCCTCAGAGCCTCCGCTGGGCTCATCTCGTGGGGAAAGCGGGGAAAGTGGGGGGTCTTTTCTCTCACCAACCTCAAGGTCACGCGGCTCTCTGACTTCCTGTGTTTCTGTCACCCACTCTTCCGCCATGGCTGTGGACTGCACTGCTGTGCATTGTTAGTGACTTTTGTCCCTACGAGTGAGCCGTCCCAAATCGATGGCAGATTTTTAAAGACCAGTGTGAACATCTAGTCCAAAAGTTTACACAGAACAAGTGCTTGAAAAGAATCAATGACACAATTGATTTCCAGGGAAAAGAGAGCCAGCAGAGCCCAAATTAAATAGCTGGGTTATGATCAACCTCCGGAAGCCTGGTGGAACTTAGTTGTAAAGTCACTTCTGCTGATTAACAATAGAGAAAATAACACAGAGGTGTATCGGACTCACTCAAAATTTAATTTAAAAGCTATTCCATCGGTAGGACCAGTGGAACCTAATCCAGGGCTACTGGAAATTTTTTCACACTAAGTGAGTCTGTGGAAGTTCATTTCTCTACCTAGCAGACAGGATCAAACAAATGCCTGTGGCTGGTCACATCGCATCATTGCTGTGTTAGTCCAGACCCTGTGCCGGCCTGACGCTAACATCTCTTTCCCAGGCCCAGTCAGCCCCCGTCCCACATTCCCTGGTGTGAACGGTGCGCCCGTCTGGACCTGCCATGTGTAACCTTGCAACGACCTCTGCAATCGCTTCATCTTGACTCCACCAAGGCTGCTGTTAAGCAACCAAAGATGGTTGCCAATGCAGCACTCAGGGACAAGGCCAACTTCATCTCTATTAACATGCTACCGTATTGCTAACTAACGCAGGGCGACTTCTGCCTGTTGACAGACTGTGAGAAAGGAACACATGTAAACCCTTCGCCTGGGGAGGCAGTGGGAAAGGCGGCAGTGAAACACGCTCTGCCTACATCTAAAAACCTCCATGGATGCATTCACACAAGCCTCTTCCTCTGAACTCAGGACGGCCCTCCCCAGACAGCCTCATTTCCTTTGGGTTGAACTCCACTTAGATGGTGGCTCCACAATTATGCAGCCTCGAGACGCTGGAGAGAGCCGGAGCCTCCCTTTGGAATACCTAGTGCTCTTCTAACCTAAATAAACATCACTGTTTGTGCCGTCAAAGAGAACTAAGCAGGTGAGAGAGCGAGAGAATAATGAAGTGTTCTAAGGAAAATTCTATTGGAAACTTTAGCCGCATAATTAAACTCACTCACTGGTTTGCAGACTATAAAACACTATATAAATAAGGCAAGAGATAATGAATGAAATGGGCAAAAAATTTTATCAGAGAACGTGGGGAAAAGAAGCTACCTGTGAACTCACATCTTAGCCCCCTGATGCTCGGGAAAAGCTGACGGGAGTCCCATTAAGGCTGCCTGAGCTTGGCTGGCTGTGCCTCGGATTCGTGGAGAGGAAGCATTTTAAAAGTACATTATCCACCCCTACCGGATTGTGTGAGCCAGAATCCCTAGGCGTCAGGGCCAGACATCTGTCTAATAAAAGGCAACGAGAAATCATCAAGAGAAGACAACCTTCTCAGCTCTGAGCGGAATCTGAGACGTTTCTATAAAGGCCCCGAGACAACAAAACGCACCTATTCAGTCACAGCACGAACACCTTTGGAGATGTCTGTCTGGTGGCCGTCTCCCACGCCAACCTGCAGTGAAGGCTAAAGGTCTCAGCCCACCCACAGCTGTGGGAGACCCCTCGGCTTTGCCTGAAGGTTGTGAAGGACTGAAATAGAGGATGAAGAAAGGCACATTAGGGGCTTCGCCTCCTCTCAGGCTGCGGTGATCAGATGAGTAAACCAGTGACTTTCATGGTTCACAAGGTCCATGTACGCCCCAGAGTTTGGCAGGAGGCAAACACTTAAAATTTTAGCTAATAATGAAGCAACCCCTGCTCCCACTGTGGCTCCCACATAGCACCACTCTGGCCAGCTTGGCGGCCCTTCTGCCACTGCTGTTCACAAGCCTCTAGGAGTAGACACTGCTGTACCCACTTTACAGATGGGAGGACTGGGCAGCAGGATGGTAAAGGCTGACAGTGGCACATGGCAGCACTCCCTGTCACCCACCAGGATTTACACCTTTGTCAGAGGGTGAGGACCCTTGGCTGGTTGCTGGGGGACTCACACACTCCAGACATTCAAACAGAGACATCCAGGTTATAATCGTGCTACAAAAATTAACTCTTAGTTAACTCCAGCTAGCGTGGCTCCCATCAGAAAGACAAAAGTAACAAACGTAAGTGAAATGGAGAGATATAGGAACATTCATACACAGCCCGTGAAGCTGTAAACTAATACAGACATTCTGGAAAGCAGTGTAGACATTCCTCAAAAATAGATAGATAAATAAACCAAAAAAAAATGAAAAATAGAACTACTAGCTGATCCAGCAATTCTGCTGCTGAGTGTATACCCAAAGGAAATAAAATTGGTTTGTCAAAGAGACATCTATGTTTCCATGTTTATTGCAAGTTTATTCCGTGTTCTACACAAAAGTCAAAATGTGGAATTAACCTAAGTATCCATCAGTGGATAAATTAATAAGAGAAATGTGTTACACAGTGGAATACTATTCAGCCCTTAAAAAGAATGGAATTCTGCTACTGTGGCATCATTGAAGACATTATATTACATGAAGATATCATGCACAGAAAGATAAGTGACACATGTTCTCACGTATGTGTGGAACACTACAAAGTCCGTCTCCCAGAAGTGGAGAGTAGCACAGTGGTTAACAGAGGACAGAAGGAAGGGATGACAGAGGAAGCTGCATAGCAGGTCCCAAGCTCCTGTTAAACAAGAGAAGTAAGTTCTAGTGCTTGTACCACGGCAGGGTGATTACAGTGAGAATGATTTGTTGTATATTTCAAAATAACTAGAAGACTGAGATTTGCAGTTTCCCAAAACCAAGAAATGATAATGTTTAAGGATATGGAAATGTTAACTATCCTGATCTTATCATCACAGCGTGTCTACAAGCATTGCATAACCACCTCGAACCCTGTAAATTTATTTGTACCCTACAGTGTATTTTCACTAATGTATTACTGCTTTCATTGTAAAAAAAATTTTTTCATGCATTCCCTGATGAAACTCAAAATGGTTTCATAATTAACTTACAGAAAAGTTGCAGGAATGGTACAGGGAGCTCCTGCTACCCCACCACCACACACAATTCAAATAATCCCTAAAAATGAACTCTTTTAAAGTTTTGCAATTGTCCCTGTAACTTCGTCAGAGTAAAACGGTCCGTTGGCATGGCACAGAGTTGCAATTAGCTCTCCTCCTTCAATCCGAACATTTTCTTCCTTGATCTTCGTGATCGTTATGGTTTCAAACTAGGACATCTCCCGAAAGACCCACCTGTTCAGAGGTGGGAGTTTTGGAGGGTGGTCACGAGGGCTCTGATTTCACCATTAGATTAATGCACTCAGGGACTCATAAATTGGTGGATTTACTGGGAAGCAATAGAGACTGGGAGACAGGGTCTGGATGAAGACAGGAGATCATGGTGTCCGAACCGTGGAGACTCTGTGTTGGCCCCAGACACTTCCTCTCTGGCTCTTTCCCTGCCCCTCCACTTCCTGGCCACCACGAGGTGAGCATTGTCCATGGCTGCCCTCCACCATGATGCTACGCCTTGCCACAAACCTGGAAGCAGCGGTTGCCCCTGGACTGAAACCTCCGGAACTGTAAGCAAAATAAAGCTTCCCTCCTTTAAATTGCTTTTCTCGGGTATTCGATCACAGCACCAGATAGCAGGCTAACAGTAAGCCGTGTATTCCTTAAGGCTACTCGGTAGTTTTTGTGGAATGCTCGTCAACGCCTGTGAGATGATTCTCTACTTAGGGCACACAGCTTTTGGAAGAAATGCAGACGTGCTGCTGTGTCTTTCTCATGGTGTCCCATGGGGGACATGATGTCAGTTTGTCCCGTCAAACTGGCATTCCCGTAGACAACGTGAAGAAGATGGTATCTACCAGACTTGGCCTCTACAAAGTTGATTTTGACCCTCTCGGTTCAGTACATAATTTTATGGAGAGATACTCTGAGCCTTTGTGGATATCCTATGTCTCAGCAAAACTGTGTCCATTTGTTTCAGAAGCACTGGTGTTTTAAAATAACTATCACTTGACAACGTGCAATATACGTACCATTGTTACCCCTGATTGATGTGTTTTATAATTTTGTTGTGGTCTTCTTCTTCTTCTCCTCCTCCTCCTTCTTTTCTTTCTTTCTTTCTTTTTATTTATGAATAAAATGGGTTTGAAAATAAATTAAATTAAATAACTAACACTATGTAGCATGGTTATCAGTGGTGATTTTTAAATTCCACTGCATTTGTTACTCTTTGCATATAATTTGGCAATTCCTCCCATTTATCTGTATCTATCCCAACTTGGATTTCTGTTTATTCTGGTATACAATTTATTACAATAATTATTTTGATGTTTGAATTGTCCCAGTTTTTTCTGTTGTGTTCCTTCATTGTTTGTTTTACTGAATTTTATTTTATGAGTATTTCTTTTATATTTACTTTAACTAATATATAAAAATTAAAACTCATGATACAACATCAACATACAAAAATCAATAATATTTCTGTATACCAATAGTGAACCCACTTAGGAATAAATTAGGACACAATTCCATTCACAATAGTTCAAAAAGTTGAATACCTAAAAATCAACCTAATCAAGGCAGGGGAAAACCTCTCTAATGAGAAATACAGCACTCTGAAGAACAAACTGAAAAGAACTTGAGAAAATGGAAGAGTATCCCTTGTTCTTAAAAGGCAGAAATATTATTATAAAATGGCCATTTATAGAAAGTAACTTGCAGATTTACTGTTTGTATTAAAATATCAACAACATTCTTCAAGAACTAGGGAAAAATCCTAAAATTTATATGGAACCAGAAGAGACCCAAAACAACCAAAGCAATCCAGGGCAAAAAGAGCAAACCAGAAAGTATCATAATTTCAGATTTTAAGTTATACTCAAAAATCATAATAACAAAAACAGCATGGCATTGGCAAAGATGTGTAGACCAATGGAATAGAACAGAAGGCACAAAACCAGCCCTGTGCACTTTCAGCCATCTGGTTTTTGACAAAAAGACCAAAGGCATACATTGGAGAAAAGACAGCTTCTTTAATAAATGGCATAGGGAAAACTGGTTATCTACTTGCAGAAGATTAAAACAAGGTCCATATCATTTGCCATGTACTAAAATCAAATCAAAATGGAGCAAACCTAGAAATAAAAGCAGAAACTATGAAACTGCTCAAAAATGACAGCAGGGGTACAGATATACACATACACATGTATGCAAGATAGATAACTACACTACCAACCTCTGCTAGTTCACTGGAAAGAATAGCTCATGCTGTCACTGTTTGACTGTTTGATCATTTTTTAAGCCTGGATCTTGTAACCTGAATAACTACACCTAAGGTAACAAGCAATATATTAACTAATGTTGATTTTCTATTTTTTGAAATTCTGTATCATTTCTATGCTTTTTATCTGTTTTGCTTTTTAAAATTAAAAAAGAAAAGAAAAAATTATAAAAACGACACCAAGGAACACTTGAGGCTGTAGCCACAGGCAAGGACTTCATGAACAGGATTCCAATAACACATGAAATAATACTGAGAAGCAACAGATGAAATCACGTCAGATTAGAAAGCTTCTGCACAGCAAAGTAAACAATCAACAGAGTGACAAATCAACCCACTGAATGGTTTAAAAAATTGCCAGTTGCTTTTCTGATAGAGGACTATTATCTATTACCTAGAATATATAAAGAACTTGAAAGATAACCACCCCAAAACAAATGACCAATAAACAAAAGGCAAATGAACTGAACAGATGCTTCTAAAAAGAGGAAGTACAAAAAGTGTTCATCATCTTTAGCCATTAAGAAAGCAATTCAAACATGCTGCTGTGCACGCTCTCACTGGGAACTCCGGGATTCCAGCCCTTTTCCAGAGCTGAGGTATGTGAATTTCACCACTATAAAGAGGGGCGTGCAAACCAGGTGTGAGGGCTCACAACTGTAATCCCAGCACTCGGGAGGCCGAGGCAGGAGGATCGTTGGGAATTCAAGACAAGCCTGGGCTACAAAGTGAGCTCAAGGTCAGCCTGAACTGCCCTGTCTCAAAAAAAAAGAGGGCATGTCTGTGTCCCTGTGGGGAAGTCTTTAACTCTATTGGGAATCTACCAGGAGAGACAGCGCTGGGTGGAATGGAATTTCTACTTTTAGTACTGTGAGGAATCTCCACACTGATTCCTATGGTGGTTATATTACTTTCTATTCTCACATATAGCCTTCAAATTTTCTATTTTTCCATATCCTCAGCCAACATTTATCAAATTTTCTATTTTTTCCATATCCTCAGCCAACATTTATTGTTTTTTGTCTTCTTGACAACAGGCAGTCTTGCTGGGGTGAGGCAGCAATGGGCTGGGTTTTGATTTGCATTTTCTGGATGATGAATGATATTGAGCTTTTTTTCTGATAACCTATGCATTCTTTTGAGAAATGCCTATTTAGGTCTGCAGGCTTTTTTTGATGGTTGTTGGCTATTGCAATTGACTTTCTGGAGATGCCTACGTATTTTGGATATCAACTCCTGGTCTGAACATATTTTACCAGTACTGGTACCTTGGTTCATGAACTTAATTTGTTCCATGACTCTGGGGAAGATAGCTGTGGTCATGTTGGTCACCTGAGGTGCAGTTCAGGATCAGAAGCAAAACGTTATCAAATGCTTCTTTTTGTGAATTGAATCACTGATAAACAGAAGCATTTGTAAACCAAGGTATTGTTGTATTTCCTCCCATTCTATGTGTTATCTCTGTGCTTTGCTATTTCTTTTGCATAGCAGAAGCTTTTTGGTTTGATTTACTCCCATATGTCTGCTTTTTGTTTTAGTTTCCTTTTGAGATTTTTTAAAATTCTTGCCCATTCCAATGTCCTAAAACATTTTACTTATGTGCTCTTCTAGTAGTTTCATGCTTACAAGTCTCACATTTAAGTCTTTAAGCCACTTTGAGTTGATTTTTGTGACTGAAGAGAGATAGGTGTCTATTATCATGTGTGCAGCAATCCAATCTTCCTAGTGTCACTTACTGAAAAGACTGAACTACCATGTCCCTGCTTCTTAGCACCTTTCCCCAAAACCAGCTGTCTTAGATGCATGAGTTTACTCCTAGGTTCTCTATTCTATCTATTGACCTTTGTATTTTTATGGAAATACCATGCTGTTTTGATTACCATAGTTTTGTAATATATTTTGACATCAGTTAGTATAAAACTTCCTACTATGCAGTTTTTGCTCCAGATGGCTTTCACAATTGTGAGTTTTTTGTAATTACAAATTTTAGAATTTTTTTCTAGTCCTGTAGAGAATTTTATTGATACTTTGCTAGAGATTGCTTTGAATCTGTGCGATGTTTTGGGTAATGAGTATATGTGTGTATCATCTCTAACTTTCTTCATGAATATTGTATATTTTTATATATTTTATATTTTTGGGTTTTTTGTGACTAATGTAAATGATATTACTTTCATGATTAGAGTTCAGACAATTCACTTTAGCATACAAAACAAACAAAAACTGCCGACTCTTGTATGTTGATTTGTATCCTACAAATTTGCTGAATTCATTTGCTAGTTCTAAGAGGTTTTTGGTGACGCCTTTGGGGTTTCCCACATATAAGATTATGTCATCTGCCAACAGCCACAGTTTGACTTCCTCTAACGTGGTGATCTTTACTTCCTTCTCTTGCCCAGCTTCTCTGGTGAGCACTTCCAGTAAAATGTGGTGAAAGTGGACGTTCTTGTCCTCTCCCAAGTCTTAGAGGAAAGAGGTCAGTTTTTCTCTGTTCAGTATAGCACTGTTGCTGTTTTGTAGATACGGCCTTTATGCAAAGATCAGACACTTAAAACCTGAGCCGCAGTTCCTCATGTCACAGAGGTTGCCCACAACAGCCGCTCTACCTAAGAGACTCATTCAAAGCGGCTCTGATCACCGCCACCGAATCCCCACACTGCACGAGCTGCGTGGTGGCCTCGGCCCGGGAGACTGGGAGCAGCAATGTTTGGCCCCATCCACGTCAGAAAGTGCAGCTCACCCTCAGGACCTGCGTCATCCATAATCTCAGGGCCTGTGACATGCCTCGCTGTCTGTCTCTCGGCCTCCGGGACAGGACAGGACAGTCTTCACGGTGTCCCTGCTTCTAAAGTTTCACATTCTGACAAGTGTTAAGGCTGCAGAGAACAAGGCGGTGTAAACTGGACTCCAACCAAGCGTCAGGAAGGTCAGCGTGAAGGTGACACAGATGACAGCTCTGTCACCCAAACAGCTAACGAGCATTTGTGAGGCCAAAGCCGGACTGCAGTCCCGGGGCAGGTTCTGTGCAGCCAAGCGCACCGTGCCGCAGGACGGGGAGCCTGCACGGCTTCGTTTACACTCACAAGTACCAGTCAGCGCCGCAGGAGACACTGCCATGGACGCCGACATCGTGGGCCTTCATACGAGGAGCTCTGAAGGCTTTTGCAGCTGCGGACCCTGTCATGGCGCTGCACAGCCAGCTCTGAGCCCTGGCAGAGGGAAGCCCGCCTGTCTGCTGCTCTCCTGGCCCCCTCCAGCTCGGGAAGTCAGGGAGAGCCAGGAAGAAAGGGACAGAGCAAAATACGGTGACAAAGTATCTAAAAAGCAAAACTCAGATGCCGTCTTGGGGTGTGCGGTAGCAGCTGGAGCCCCTTTTCGATTCCCACATATAAGTGTGCGTAATTAAAGTCACTTTGGTGGCCACGGTGTCTGGGGCAGGTCCCAGGCCCCAGCTGGGAAGGCGGCAATGAAATCTTTTCTGCCAGGTGAACAGAGTTCTGGGATCTTGCAGTGCTCTGACTCAGGCTCACACCTCCCGTGTGCAAATCAGATGCAAATCCCACTGTGCAAGAGCTCCACCGATGCAGAGCTGACCCCTGTCCACTCAGCAAGGTCCACTCATCTGGCAAGGAGTCACCACTGGCAGCCGTTCTAGACCACAGCATGCAAACTTTTCTCTGTAAGGCTGTGATTCTCATAAGGCTTGTTTTTGCATAATTATTTTTGAAATCTTACTTCTTTTTTCAGTCAACAAACACAGTATCAGACCCTTCTTTAAAACTATACATTGAAAACAATGAATAAAACATGCCAATGCCCTGCCCGTCGTAGTCACTGTTAACTGTTCAATACCTATTTAATCCACATTTTTCTCTGGATATCACTTTACAAAAGCAAGATATCTACCTACATAGTCCATTCTTAGTGATTCGCTTTATTAGAAAGGTAACCTTCAAAGGTAAATTAATTTTTAAAGTAATGTCAGTTTAGCTTTAGTGCCCCAGGGTGAGCTCTCATTTTTTAACTGTTTCACTGGGAACTCACTATCATTCTGCTGGTGGGTTGATATTGCTGTTCTCCTATATGAAAAAAACCATGAATTATAATAATCTTACAGTTATTTATATTGCTAACAAAAGTGGTGTAATATTAAGCAACTATGAAGTTCATGCTAATTTCTAAATACATGCTGCCATAAACATTTTGCATTATGTTAACTCTTACGGGCAACACTACAGAGAAAATGTTAACATCCTTCAGGTGTAGAGAAAGAGGCTGAGATAAACTGTTAATGTCACCAAGGTCATGCAGAAGCAATTACACTACAGTCTACTTCAAATTATCCAAAGTGAAGTGGATAATGTGTTCCATTCTGCAACCCACCATTCAAGGAATCAAGTTATAGTTATGAAAATATGCAGATAAATAGGTCGATGTGTTTAACATTCTTTTGTGATCTGACAGTGTATGTTATGGAGTCATCAGTGAAAGTAATGATCTTACAATCTACCCCTGACCCCAGGCAATGAACACAAAAGTGACTTTGACCCTCTTTTGACTGAAATGCAGCTACAAAGTAAAGATACAATCTATCATAACGCTGGGTGTGCAGATCTATAAGCAATGCATATAAAGATGCTCCATGAAAACTATAGCTATCTACATATTAAAGACATATTAATGTAGTGATCATAATATTGCCAGAGGACTGGGGTCATTTCCCACATGACAAATATGAAACTGCAGACTGAGAAGCTAGGGTGTGCACAAATTGACTTAAGGGACGTAAAGCCAAGAAAGTAAAAGAGGTCCAGAGGAAGTAAAGCTCCCACCAGCCGAGAGGGTTTCTGAGGGAGCCCCGCAGGGATCCTTGTCTGGGGTTTTTAAGGAAACTAGAATGGGGCTCAGGTCATTGTGTAAGCAGTATAATTTCTACTGTACTCCAAAATACGTACTTACTGGGTCAGTGTTCACACAGTTTCCACCCAAGGCCCGTCCATGAGCCAATGTCCTGCCTGATCCCACATCTGGAGATCCCAGACAGCTGAGGAACACCTGGCAGGTGATTTTGTAAGATCTCTGAGGGTGGTGGTCCAGCAGATTCTATTTTGGGTGTCTCAACTTCATTAAGGGGCTGCTGTCCTTAATTCCTAATACAACCTTAGTTCTTGTCTTACTGAGCGTGGCGAGATTAGGTTTTGGGGGAAGGGGCTTTATAATTTCATTCTATGATACTGTTAACCTGCTCAGGGGCCCCAAGGGAGGTTTTTGAGGGCGAGGTCCCCAGGTTAAAGCATGCACATGTGCAAAACATCCACGAAGACAAGAGGCACACAAAGCAGAGCAGAGCACAAGGGTGTACGCGCCAAGAGCCGAGGTGTCTTTCTTGTGTAATTCTCACACAGGCTGCTATCACACGTTTACATTCCCACATGGCGCTGAAACCAGCACGTGCCTGCTCACCCACGCTGAGTCGTGGTTACACAACCATGTCCCACTGCGCCCCTGTGCTGGACAAGCAGTGTCACATTCTCAGGTGTCCTCCGACTCCCCTGAGCTGTGAACCAATCTGAGTGGTTCCCCACAGATTCCTTCAGAATAAGAATGCATTCAGAAGTGTTTTAACCAGGAGAAAATAAAAAGCACCTTTTAGCAATATTCAGAGTCAAGGGCACATCCCTGGAGACGAGTCTGCGCCTTCCCTGACCCTGCCCGCCTCCCTGATTCACTGACCTCCTCTACCCAGGAATGGTCTGAAGCACAGTGACTTCTCTGACCTTGTTTTACAGCTGTGCCTTTTCATGTTCGGATATTGATGTACTAAATTAATTGTTATTTTATCAATATAATATGCACATATTTTTAAAAGTCAAATCATCAGCACAAAAAAATTTGTAATGAAAAATAGCTGCCTGCACTAACTTCCCAGATGCACGTCCTGAACACCATTTTTATTCCTTTAGCTTTTCCTGTGCTTACTGTTTTATTTGAAAATATATTAACACTGCAATTTACTAATTAATGATTTGAGTGAATTACTGACTTCCTATTATGAAGATAAGGATAAAGTTTTCATCAATTCCTTCCTATTCTCCACTTTCCAATAATCCAAATGGCACTACATGATTTTTAGCTGTATATTTTTGAGTTTGTGTTAACTTTACAAATTAGACTAATATTGTATGCAGCTGAGGCAAAAAGTTAAACTATCATTGCTATTTCCTCTTGTAAAAAAGAAATGGAAATAGAAAACATGCTTCTCAGATGAAGAAATACAAACAAAATAAACATTTGAAAAAATGTTCCACGCCACTGGTAATTTGAGAAATGTAAATTAAAACAACACTGAGATTCCATCTCATTCACTACAGAAAGAATGGCTGTCATCAAGAAATTAAGCAATAGCAAATACTGGAGGGGCTGTGGGGGGAAAGGAACTCTTCTCCATTATGAGTGGGAGTGTAGACTGGTGTAACCACTGTGGAAATCAGTGTGGAGATTCTTCAAAAAAATAGGATTAGAGGTTCCATTTGACCCAGGTGTTCCCCTTTTGGGTATCTTTCTGGAAGAATTAAAAATATCATGCAACAGCAATATAGGTGCCCACATGTTTATACCTGGCACCCTTCTGAAATATCATTTGATTTCTTTTGTTAATATTTTATAAAGATTTACACATTTATGTTCATGAAAGATATAAATTATGCTTTTATTTTCCTCTGATTTGGTTTGGTCTGAGTCAAGGTCTCATTATGTATTCCTGGCTTGAACTCACTACCCAGCCCACATTAGTCTTGAACTCACTATGCAGTCCACAGTGCTCTCGAACTTGGAATGATGCTCCTGTCTAGGCCTCCCAGGTTCTGGGATTCAGGTGTGCATCCGTCTCCCCTAAGATCAGGAACAAGGTGAGAACCCCCACGTCCACCACTCATCTTGTTATGGCAACACAAAATGAGCTCAATACATAAGCTAACATTTCTAAAAGGGATACGACCGAATACTGGCAAAAATATCAACCTAGAACTCTATATTTTAGATGGTGCGATTATTTTGGAGAATATTTGGCAGCTTCTTATAACATCAGACAAAACTACTATATGATCTAGCAATTCTACTCCTCTATATTTACCCAAAGGAAATTAGACTGTGTTCACATAAAGTCATACTCTCAAACATTCATGGCAGCTCTATCCTTAATTCCCCCAAACTAGAAATAACTTACCTGAATTTCCTTCAACAGCTGAATACATGAACAAGCTATGAGCCAGTCATGTAATAAAATTCTACAAAGCAATACACAAAGAATGAATCCCAGATGTATGCAGTAACATGGATGAGCCTCGAAACCATGGTGAACAAAAGAAACCAGACACAAAAGACGGCACACGACATGATTCCGCACCTATGCAGACAGGGAAAGCAAGACCACAGCCATTGGAAGCACACAGGTAGCTGCCAGGGGCCAGGAAGAAGAAAGAGGGACCTGAGCCTCGTGGAAAGGAGCCTGTGAAACATTTTCAGGTAGCTGCAGTGCTCAGGGAAGTTGCCAGGCTATGTCTTTTCAAAATCAGGGCTTTCCAGCCTGGCACTGTTGGCACCCTGAGCAGGGCAGCTCTTTGCTTCAGGAGACCATTGTGCATTCCAAAGGATGTTGAGTACCAGCCCAGGCCTCAAGTCCAAGGATGGCATCCATACACACCCCCGGCGATGGCCTAGATATTGCCAGATTTTGTTGAATGTTTCTTGGGGGGGAGGCGGGGTTCGTACTAGAAATCAAACTGAGAACCTCACACTTGCAAGACAGACGCCGAGCTACTGAGCTATATCCCGGGTTCCTCCTGAGGGTTTTAGATCTGCTTTTGGTGAGAACCACCGGTCAAAAACCATCAAACACCAGACGTGTGCTATAGAAATGAATGAGTTTATTGGTCCTAAATTATGCCTCAGTAAAACTGATTTTTAAAATATAAGAAGTCATTTGGGACAGCATTCTTCTGGGGTTGTTTTGTTTTTGTTTTTTGAGACAGGGTCTCACTATGTAGTACACACTGGCCTTGAACTCACTTATGTAGCCCAGGCTGGCCTCGAACTCACAGAAGTTCTCTTGCTTCGGTCTCCTGAGTGCTGGCATTAGAGCCATGCTGCATCATCCCAGCAAGGACAGCATCCTTTACACCCACAAGATATCAGCTCACATTTTCCTATTTTGTATGTACGCTACTGTGATCACTTTAGAGCCCTGCATTTACTGAAATTGTTCTTATGCAGGTTTTTAGAAACATTATTCTATTGCTGTCTAATACACAACATTGCTACTGAAACCTTGATTCAATTTTAATTATTGAAACTTTGTGGCCTTCCCCCACCCACCTGCCAGTTTTATCCACACTTTTCACTAAGTTAGCTCTTTGGGGAATAACCGAGCTGGAAAATTTGTGTCTTTCAGTTCTAGGAAACTTCTGTGTATGATTTATTTTTAAATCCCTCCCATTTTCTCTATTCTCTTTTCCTAGAACTTAGGAAAGATGTTAAACTTCCTAAACACACCCTCTGATTTGCTCATTTTTATCTCACAGCTGTCTCTCTGTCTTGTTGTACTTTCTAGGAGAAAGTCTTTATCTTCCAAGTCTTTCTGAAACTTTTGTTTCAGCTTCTATATTTTTAATTTCAGTGAGTTCCTTCCTATAACCAGGTCATTCTTTTAGTCAAGGATATTACTGTAATTAATTTTTTCTTTCTCCAGGGTCGTGTGTGTAGAGAATGGTAGTTTCAGTATCCTGCGATGAGACCTGTGCTTGGATGAGTGATAACCCTTAGCTAATGGCCCATGTTTTAACATGAAAGTTTTTGGATTGACTAGCCATCCTAGAAGCACGGGAAGAACTTGTTGAACTGGTCAGTTTCAGGAAATGATCGCACTGTAGGCAGCTGAGAGTGTTTTCTCTGAGGCCTAACATTTCCTCCAAGGATGAATTTTCCATCCCCTTGGGTGGGAGGGGCATCCCTGATTCTGGGGTTCCAAGCTGGAAACCCCAGAACCCAAGCAGGGAAGCAGGCTGGTAGTCTTTCCATCAATTTTTCAAACATTCACTTATACTTCTTTTTTGAAATGCTCATCTCATCCTTGCCTTCCACAGTGTTCTGCATCCCCAAGTTTGAAACCTATCAAATCCAGATTTTAAAGAAAACCGTTCCGCCCCCTGAAAGACCCAGAAGACAGCAGGCGCGGGCTGTCCAGCTCCACCGGCCTCGTTCCTAAATGCAGGAGTGCGAATCTGGGTCAGGTTGGGGTGTGCTAGATCAAGAATGGCTGTGATTCAAGAAAAAGCTCTCCAGGATAAGTCATGAGTTGGAGTAGAATGCAACTTTTGAGGATAAGAGAAGCGGAGCGGAAAAACTGTCAGCAGAGTCTCAGGAGCGCGGTGGCCCCAAGGTGCAGACAGAGCTCCTGACGAGGCCATCCGCCTGCAGGAGCGGTGCACACAGCAGAGACCGACCGGTGGGATTTACTCCCACAGGCTAACAGTCGCCAGCGCAGGCTTCCGTCTCACATGGGGAAACCAGGACCTCAGAAGAGGACGCACCAAGACCCTGGAGAAACCCCGGAGCTCAGGGTCGCTTTCCTGGACCTGGGTCTGGAGGAAGAGGCCACTTCAGCTTCGCGCAAAACAGCTACAGAAGGATAAAGAGGGAGAGAAAACTTCGGGGTTCTGCTCCCAGCCCCAAGCCTCTGGTCTTGCAGAGGTTCACTGTAGATCAGGAAATGAAAAAATATTGTTCAGGACTGAACACCCTCAGAGTTTCCTCCCCCTCCTCTAACTCCTTAGGTGGGGCTGGGAAATCACATTCTAACAGCAGCTCCCAATGCTGCCTCCTCCCTGGAGGGCAAATGTCAAGCCCGGACTTCAGCTGTTTTTCAGAACCAGGAGCTCAGCACCTGACAACTCGCCAAGCCCTCCTCCACCAGCTCCCTGTAGCCACCACGCCTCTTCCCTAAACTCCCTGTAACCACGCCCCAGCTCCCTGTAGCCACGCCTCCTCCTTGAGTACCTGCAGCCACTTCCTCTCTCTAGCTTCGGGTAGCCACGCCCCCAGATCTCTATGGCCACGCCCCCAGCTCCCTGTAGCCACTCCCTGGCTCCCTTTAGCCACGCCCTCAGCTTTATGTAGCCACGCCCTCTCCCAGTTCCCTAAAGTCCTGCCTTCCAACCCAGTTCCCTGTAGCCACGCCTCCACTCTGAGCTCCCTGTCGCCACGCCCTCCTCCTGTGGCCTTATAACCACCAGGTCTTCAAGATAAAGATATACTTCTTAGTATATCTTTATGTATTAAATATATTGATAAGTACAGGAATAGCGTTCATAAGGAATTTGGTCCATATGCATGTTATGTTTTGATCCTTTCTACCTCTTCTGCCTGCCTCCCATGCACTCCCAGCCCCCGACTGCTTCCCATCCTCACGTGTGTCTCCCTTTCCCATCATCTTTTATTTTGCTCTTTAAGTTATTTGTACTTTGGGTTTCTCACATAAGAGAAAACATGCAGTATTCAACCCTTTGTGTCTAATTTATTTCACTTAGCGTTAGGCACATCCATTTTTCCACAAATAACACATTTACCCTGCTTCGTGGCTATAGTACACGCCTGTGAATAAATACATTTCCTTTACCCAGTGTCTGTTGGCGGGAATACAGGCCGCTTTCCATTTAGCTGTCGTGACCTGTGCTGCTATAAACACGTTGTGCGCGTCATTTTGTGCACGACCTCTTTCACATGATGCCTTTAGCTCTTCCAGGAAGATACCCAGAAGAGCTGGGTCTAATGAAATTTGTTTTTAGCTTTTTGTTACTGATTTCCTTGGCAATTGTACTGATTTACATCCCCACCAACGGTGTAGAAGGCTTCCTTTCTCCCAACCTCCAGCATTTGTTCATTTTCAAGTTCTTGATGACACCCATCTTTCTGGAGGAAGACAGAATCTCAGTGTTGTCATGATTTGTGTTTCTCTAAAGGCCAAAGATGCTGAGAGTTCCCCCATGTACTATCTGCCATTTGCATTTCTTCTTTGGAACCAGAGGACAAGTCAGTGTCTACAGGAAAACCTGCTTAGAGGCCAAATCAACAGCACAACCCAGGAGAACAACTTCTTCTAAGAGGTCGGAGGTAACAGAGATTGCTAAAGCTTTTGTCTTATTCAGTGGGATTTTGCCCTCTGTTTTGGGGAAAGTAAAGAAAGAATAAAAAGAAACAAAACCCAAAACAAAGAAAGTCAAAACCAGTCCAAACATCACTAAAATAAATATATTTGGATAAAATTTACCACTTAAGTAAATGACATTGGATACTTTTTTAAATCCACACATGTATTACTTATAAGGGAAACTCAGTAAACATAAAGACAGGCAAAGGTCAAAAACTAAGGGTTGAAAAATGGCAAGTTAGACAAATATAAACCAAAAAAAAGCCAAATACCATGTTAGTGCCATTAGGCTGGACTCTAAAATGAGGTCCCGAGCCCTGGAACTGAGAAGGAAGTGGGTTTCACCATTCCATACAGAATAGACAGGATGAGCCTCACATGTAAGAAAGACCAAGTCAACTGAGTAGGGAAAGATTAGCACAGTGAGAGAAAACAGGAGGTGCAAAGGCCCTGGGGTAAAGTATGGCTCTAGAAGTGCCCACGGAGTAAGACGTGGGCAGGTAGGTGAGGGGGTAGGAGGAAACATGGAGGGATAATTAATTCCTTGACCTAGACTCAGAAGACAACACAGGAAATCAACATCTGGCTGGTATGTTCTGAGCTTGGGCTGGATTCTAGTCCAAATGGCGATCTGAAGGGACACAACAATGGCATGATATGGACAGGCATGATGGAGGAGATGTGGGTCCCAGTGCCCAGGAAGCAGAACGGTACACCGCAGAGCCAGCCAGTGACAGTGATGCACCAGAGCACCGCCTGAGGCCAGAGGCACCGGGGTGATCAGACTAAACTATGGATGGAAAACCCAAGGCCCAGAAAGGGTAGGCATGTGATCCAGGCACACACAGCTAGTAAGTGGCAAAGACGGGGCCAAATTCAGGTCTTCCAAGCTAGGGTCCAGGCTGCCACCCACTCTGCTATGATCCTGCTGCTTGGTTTCTTCTGGTGAGGCCATTAGCCATTCTCTCTGTCTCTCTGTCTCTCTGTCTCTCTGTCTCTCTGCCTCTCTGTCTCTCTGTCTCTGTCTCTGTCTCTGTCTCTGTCTCTCTCTCTCTCTCTCTCTCTCTCTCTCTCTCTCTCCTCTTCCTCCCTCCCTCCCTCTCCCTCTCATTTTTAGTTTTGTTCTGCAGTTTGTTTGCAGGATCCACTTATTTTAGGGTTGCCTCTAGCTATGATTTCTCTGACAGTAACGCAGCTCTTCTCCTCGCTTCCCCATCAACAACACTGTGACTATACTTTCAGGATAAAGTTCTGGGCAAATGGGGGAAGATGCGAACTCCACATCCCCCCTCTGAACACCAGATAAACCCTGGCCCCTCACCCTGGGGCACTCAGCTCTGTTTGTCAGCCCGTGTGGCTGTCAGGGCCAGGACAAGGGACTTGATGACCCCAGCCCGGAGCGGCTGTCATGCAGCCTGGAGCTCTGGGTCGCACTGTGCCCGAGAGGTTGAAGCCCTGGATGCAGAACAGGCTGTGCCCGGCTTATAAATAGCCCTGCTGAGGAACAGTCTCTCCCGGGGCGCTCCTGCCAGCTGCCTTCCTGCCGGTCTTTTCCCATGCACTGGGCACCTCGTGCCAATCCCACGCACCACCCCACGCCTACCCCGTGTGGACATGCAGATCTTGTCCTGGGCGAGCCCCATCTGTGCTGGTGGGGAAGCACCTGACCTCACTGGCAGGCCCGAGAGGGAAGCAGAGCCCACAAACCCTCAGCAGGCAGTGTCATTTGTTCCCAGAAATGTTTGCATCATCAGCAAGCGACCTCTTCTCCCCCTCCCCACCCCACCTCTAGTCCCTTCCTTAACCCCGCAGGAGGGCTGCAACTTCCACCAGCAAAAGAATGAAAAAAAGCAAAGCCCTAGGTTGCAGTGATGTTTGCATTTTGATACCACTGTACAGCTCATGACCAAGCCTTCCTGCAGCCTGTGGCCAAGCCAGGTAGCTGTGACCACGCTCACAGTGGCCTTATGTCTGTCACTTTCCTTCTCACGGAGGCACCTGCGACTTAAAACAGGAAAAGCTCACATTTCGGTCTACAGTCAGCTGGTTCCAAGGCAGGAAGACATGGCAGAGGGTCTGGCAGAGCAGAGCTGCTCAGGGCATGGCCCACAGGAAGCTACAAGGCGGGGGAGGAGCCAGAGAGGAAGAGAAACCCTTCCAGGCCCCGCCCCAGTGACCCACCTCTTCTGCTCAGGCCCCACCTCCTCATGTCCCATTTAGCCATCACATCTCTGTGGCCCAATCATGTTCCAAAAAGCCCTGACTACGAGCACAGGAGGCTTTAAGAGGACATCCAGATGTAAGCCACGACACCATTCAGGGTCATTTGTGGATGCGGAGCTTCCTCTCAGTTCGTACAGGCCTGGACCCCTTGTTGTGAGCAGCTCATTCAGTTTTAATTGCTTTCTGGACAAAACACCCAACACCCACAAGTTCCGGGAGGAGAGGTTAATATTAGCTCACAGTCTGGAGAGGTTCCAGTTCACAGTCCACTGGGTCCAGCTCAGCACAGCACCGAGAGGGGGGTGGCGGAGGAGAAACAGTCCATGGCAGGGTAAGCAGGAAGCTGCTCAACTTCCTTCTGTCCCTCTGTGGCTGGTGCCCCCCACACTAAGGGTGGGGCTTCTGTCTTCAGTAAATCCATCACCCACACCCAGAACTAGGCTAACACAAGCATCAGGCGTAGCCAGTACCACCCACCCATGATCCAGTGTCACACACCCATGAAGCAGTCACTCCCAAAAGCCCCACCTATGACCGCATAAGCCTGTGGTGGGACCTCTGGAGACAGATGCCATAACACCTCTCCTCCAGCAGCCCTGACCACCGGGGGACAGCCCTTCCTGCTACCAAGTCCCAAGGACATTGCATCCACCCCTCTCACCTCCTCAGACCTCAGCTGCACCTCCACCAGGAGCTTCTGCCAAGGTCAATCATGGGAACACGCAGCTCTACACACCCACCAAGGCGGGCATGGGGTACCAGGAGAGGCCCAGGGGCACTCAGGTTCCCCAGGACCAAGCCGCCCAGGCTCCCTCAGCCATCCCCAGTGGTCTGAGTTCCGAGCTTTGCATGGACAGTCCGCACGCACCTGATAGTCAGTACGGGGTCTTCCAAGGCTTGACCCTCCCTCGGCTTTTCAGGCCCAGCACCAGGAGCCAGGAGCTTCCTGTTCCACAGTGGAGCTCAGAAGCTCAGCAGGGCCAGGCGGGGTGAGCAGACAGATGGAGCTCTGGGCTCTGCAGAGGTGGCACAGGAAAGCAGCTGGCCTAGCTGGGAGGCAGCTGGAAGCAGCAGCTACCGGTCCAAAAGACGAGCCAAAACTCAGCTTTCACAACTGATTGAAGTCATTTTAAAAAGAAGAAGAAAAGCAACAAAGTGAAGGGTATTCCCTCCCCCGGACAGGATTAGAGGGTGCTCCGGAAGCCTGCAGGGCCAGACAGGTTGCAGAAAGGAGAAACACTCAGGAAAGAAGACCTAGGATCTGCACAGAGGCGCAGAGGTCTGATCTGGACCGTCTGCCATTTGGACAGAGACGCAGGAAAAAGATGCACAGAGGATGGGCTGGAGGGAGGGTGCTGTGAGAAATCCTCGCTGAATCCTCCCCGGGCTGGGCCCCACGCCAGGCTCCCCGGGGCCTGCAGAAGCAAGACCAGCCGGCAGGCGACCGGGCTGTCTCCCACTGCGCAGCCTCGGCTGGGGCCCGGCCACCGCCACCACCATCTGGGCAGCCTCGATTCAACTGAGATGCATCCCAGTAAATCTCAGACCTGAAAGCAGCAGATAGACACAAACATCTTTATTATTAAAATAATGTCTTCTCATCCTAACGCCTCATAACGGGAACTCAGACACACATGCAACAGGCAGACCTAAAGCCAGTCATCTCCCGCTGACTTGTTGACAAAATAAGCCCCAGACTGCTCCCGGGCTCTCAGCCGCAGAGCTGTGAGCAGGCTTCCCATTGCTGAAGGAACCAGAATAGACACCGGATAAACCTTCATCGTCACATCATCTCGGGACAGGAGCACTTGTGCGGCACCCGCACTGCAACGGTCACACAGGAGCGCAAAGTGCCACGCATGACACAGCATGGGTCGGCTTCATTTCATTTCTGTGCTTTTTCAAGGAAGCACCAAGGCGTTTCTGTTTGGCTGGGAAAGACTCAGGATGCGAGGAGCCGAGCTGGGAAAACCAGTGTCCAGGGAAACGGCTCCATCCACTCCCCCTAGATCTCTCCTCTCTCTCTCTGTCTCTCTCTCTCTCTCTATTACTCAATGATAACAGTAATACTGAATGATTCCGGACCAACGGTTTCTCCTGTGTCTCAGCATCCATCTCCCGAAGACGGCCAACACCCACTCTCTCTCCACTCGATGCCCTCGTGCATCCCCAAAGACCTCTCAGGCCACCCCGCCTGACCCGACATGCTGGGACCTCTGGTCAGCATGATTACACGGGGCACGGAGGTGACGATCACTTCACCCTGCAGAGGGATATGGGAAGCTGAGTAGCTGTTACAACTATCACCGAAGCACGAGGCCAAGAGGGATGCGGTCTGGGGCCAAGAAATTACACGAGGAAGGAAAGAAGTCACTGTCAGTCTGAGGAAGAGGTGGAGCTCTTGGTTAGCGTGTAACAGGAATGGGCCTCCAAGAAGTGGGTAGGCGCTGGGAGAAGGAATATTCCGGTATAAGAGGAATTCTCAGCGATACAGTCCTATGTCTTGCATGGGGTCAAACTGCAGGACAAAAGGGTCAGGGGAAGTGGGCAACGTCCAGTGTTGCAGGATTTTGAACGCTGTGTCAGCCAGAGACCGTCTGTTTCCTTCTGTGCCTCCGCCAGACTGCGCTCCCAGCTTCTCCTGCGAGGAGGCCACCTGACTCTGCTTCCCAATGGGTGTTTCCAGAGTGAGGGGAGACCTCAGGTGCAACAGCACGAACCCCAAAGTCACGCTCCTCCAGCTAAAGCAGCCAACCAGGGGGTGCTCCACGGTCTTCCCGAGGCCTCCGAGGGCTGTGCAGCGGGAAGAGGAGCCCGGGGGTGGTGCAGAAGCCAGCAAGAGCATAGGACAGATGAACCAGTGGGAAGAGCTCCCATTAGGACACTACGGGAAGCCGGACGTGGTGGTGCACCCCTGTCATCCCACCTATGAGGAGGATTGCCATGAATTCCAGGCCAGCTTGAATTACAGAGCAAGACTCTGTCTCAAAAACAAATAAATATAAATAAAAAGAACCAAAGAAAGAACTGCAGAGCTGTAACGGATGAGAGGGGAAGAAAGGAAGTGGCCGAGCTGTTTCTCACCATCCACTTCCCCTTCCTGCTCCACTGCTACTTCCAGATGGTTGAAGCAGAGTCCTAAGATCCACCCTGACGCTCTCACCCACAGCAAAGGAAGGGGTCCCTTACTGCCCCATCCCCCTCGGCATCTGACACTGTGGAGCACTGCCTGCCCTGCTTTCTGGAGTCTGTCCACTCTGAACCACCACCTCCCCCAAATTTCTTCCTGCCCTCTGAACTCCTGTTTTTTTCCTCTCTCTCTTCTTTTTCCATCTCAATTATGTCACCCTGAAAGTTCTGGTTCTGAGCCTGTTCTCTTTTCTCTATGTTTGTGAAAGAAGTGGCTGATACATTGTGTCAACTGGAGAAGTTTAAGCAGCTCAGCAGAGGGCCAGGCCCCTCATTTGGTAAACATCCTTATCCCATGGAAGAGGAGGGCACACCTTCCCTGGGCAGGCTGCTTACAATATAAAGGAAGAAATAGGCTTGCCCCCCACCGCCATGCCACCCACCTTTTCCTCTTGCTGGTTTTGCTGTCTTTTGCCACCTGAAGTGTTGCCCCAGTGCCACCCTGCCTTGGAGCCAGCTGATTATGGACCCTGAAACCTCCACAAACTGTGAGCTAAATAAACCTTTCCTTCCTTCATTTTGAGCTCCAGGGTGTTTTTTCTCAACAAGGAGAGAAAAGTAACTCAGAAAGCTTGGAATTGGGGAGTGGAGGGTCTCCGTTGCTCTCTGGCTACTGTCTTCTGCTCAGACCCCCAGAGCTGCCTCCTGCACTCTGACTTCTCTGAGATCAGATGTCAGTATGGGATTTTCCACCTGCGTAGCCCACACAGGTATCTCAGGGCCACCCCTACCATATCCTGTGCAACGCGAAAGTCATTTGCTGATCACTGCGTCTCACTACCCATCACACCAACCAGTGCTCTTCCCTCTCCGTGTTGGGCTAAGACCTTTGGTTTGGTTGCAAACACTCTATGAAGAGCTCTAAGAATCCCCTGCTAAAACTGAGAGACCACATTCCCTTTCAGGGTCTAAGAACTCCACTCTAGATGACCACCAGCTCCTGAAAGTCACCCTAACGCTCACCGGATTTCACATGTGGTCCCACTGTCACGATCCCTACAAATGCACATGTCCCTCAAAATGCAGGGAAACGTGCCTGTTCCACTACCCGGATACCACAGGCTCAGGGACAGACTTACTCAAGTGTTAGTCTTTCTGTCTCCTCACTTCTCCTGGGTTCTAGTTCCCTGCTAGGCACGTTTACTTTCACCTTTCCAATCTGAAGAAGATTCTGGTTCAGGAAGTAAAAGCCAAGAATAATGCACACTATTTCGCTTCTCCTCGAGTACCAGAGGGTGCCATTTCCCCCAGGCTGTGGGCTTATTCCTATCTCATCCTTCCTGCTCAGAAAATAGCTTTCGGCTCCTGTCAGTTCTCATGCTATTCTTTACAAGATTTATACAATCCCAAGTTCTACTCAAATTAGTCTGGACTCCTGTGGCTGAAAGAGGCAGAAATCCCAGCTAAAGTGGAATTGAATTGTATTGAGTCAGAAGACCAAACCACAAGAAAGGCAGGGCGCAGATGATCTTGAAGATGACCAAGTTGAGAATACAGACCCTGTCATGGTTTATGTCTGTGGCCCCCAAGCCTCATGTGTTTGCATTGTGCATTGTGATTGGTTCATTGTCTAGTGCTTGGATTGATGGTTTCAGTGCTCCACCCACAAAGGGGTGGAGCCAGGATGTGATGTAATGGCAGGAAGAAATGTGTCTTGCTTTTTGCTGGTTCCTGTTTGCTGTTTGAATCCTCCATGAACTGCGGCCCAGCCATGCCCACCTGCCTTGGAGCCAACTGAGTATGGATTGAAAACTGAGTATGGATCCAAAAACTGTAAGAAATAAACTTTTCTTTTCCCAACTTGGGCTTCAGGTACTTTGTCTCAGTGACGAGTAAAAAGTAACTAAGACAGACCCCACCAAAGCTCCACTCTGGTCTCAGTTTTTCTCCATGTCTAGATGTCACCCAACCAAACCAGCTTCTTTGGAGCAGACTCATGACTGCTCCTCCAACTTTTAAGTGTCAGGTATTTTGTCTCAGCAACAGAGAGATGGCTGATATATTACATTATATATTTTATATGTGACCCCAAACAATTCCTCTTCTGTGTGGGCCAGGCAAGCCAAAAGGGTGGACATACCTGAGTTAAGTGTGCAGGAGGCAGTGCACAGGCTGTATGCAAATAGTGTACCATTTTATATAAGAACATCCACAGATGTTCTGTGTTTTAGTGTACATGGGTTGGAGGGTCTTCCAGTCAATCTCTCATGGATACCAAAAGACCACTGTTATTCAGTCCCTGGGATGAATGACAGGCACCTGCTAAGCTGTCATTAACACCACTGAATTTCTAATAGGAGCAGGTTCTCATGGGCTGCACTGCGTCTAGCTCAAAATTTGTTTGATGTCCCCACATACAAAACCTCATAATATGGCCTTATCTGGAGATGGGCCTTTGAAGAGGTAATCAAGTTAAAATGAAGTCATTAGAGTGGGCCTGAAATTCAGATGACTGGTGTCTTCATAAGAAATTGGAGCACACAGAGGTCACAGAGAGGAGCACACCTTCAAGCTATGGGGAGAAAGCTAGCCCTGCCCACACTACGTTCAGGCTCCAGCCTTTAGAACTGTGAGGAAATAAAGGTCTGTGTGTGTAAGCTGCTCAGACTGCGATATTTGTTACACAGCATTAGCACACTAATACCAAGGTGTGGGAAGCAACCTCCCAGCTGAGAGACCCTATTGGCATTCCCGAGTACTCTGCCTCTGTTCTTCCTTTCTCTTCCCGGTGGCTGAGGTAAGCAGAAATCTGTCTTCCTGTCATGAGAGAGACTGCATTGTTCCCTTCCTGCAAATCATTCCAGGAATGGATTGGGGGACCTCACTTATGCTTTCAAGTGTATGCTGGGAAACATAATGTATGTACAAGGGATATCTTCTCTCTCCACCGAATATTTGTAATTCAGGACTGAGATTATTCTATTCCAAAGAAAGTGAATAAAGTTTACAATCTGCCAAGGACTCTCCAGGACCTGTATGTAAGTTCTAGGTGTTTACTAAGTGTAAAGCAAATTGAGAAACACAAATAGACATAAAATTAAGACACATTAATATGCCTGGAGTGTCACATAGGCAGCAGCTAGCCCTCAGACCGAGGCCACTCATCTCTGGACACAGCTGTTCCTTCATGTCCATGGGAACTGATGCTAGGATCCCTCTCTGATACCCCAATCTGAGGATGTCTCATACCCTGTGTAAACAGCGTGGAATTTTCATATGAGCTATGCATCGCTCCTGTACACGTTAAATCATCTTTAGATTACTTGGAGCATCTAACCCAAGGCCTGCACACCACTTCATTCATGTGGATTCCGCACAGTTCCCATGGCACATTTGAGTTTTGCTTTCTGAAGCACTGGGACATTTTTCTCAATGTATTTGAGCCACCACCAGATGAAGTCAGTGATCTGGAACCTGTGGGTATGGAAGGGCAATCGTACAGGGAAGTACGCACTTCCAATTGAGAATAAAGTTCAGAAAATTCATTGTGTTTTAGCAAGATTTCCCCAGCTGGTCCCTGGAAGCTATCAGCAGAGAAGTCTCCTGGGTTTCTGAGACCCAGATGGAGAATCCTTGTTTGTCCCTCAAAGGAGAAACAAGACCACCATGGACAACCAGGCGAGGTCAGCTCCAGGCATCCCACAGTTCCTCAATCAAGCAAGCTGCTTATTTAACATGATAATTGATTTTTTTTTCTTTTTCAAGAAAATGCTAATAAGCAATGGAGAGGACACACGAGCCAGGCTGAAAACCAGGAGACAAGGACATCTCTGAGCTGGCCCAGAGGACAGGCTTGTGAAGTGATTCTTACACAGTGAGACTCACAGGGCACAGAGCCAACTCTCCCAGTTTGCAGAGGGGCAGACAGAGGTCCTGAGATGTTAGGAGACTTGGTTTAGTTCACACCAGGATTAAGTGGACTTGCTCTAACCCTGACACGAGCTTTTCCACTCAACCTCACATGTCCGGTTCTCTGTTTCTCTTGCCTCCCGGAACCCATCTGATCACCCTTCTGTCCACGGATGCCTCCTCCCCACACCTTCCTCCTGCGCTCCTCCCTTCCCCAGCTCACAACCTACATCCCCAGAGTTCATCACAGCTTCTTGGTTCCTTGTTTCCTGAGCCAAACTGGCTTTTCTTTGCTCACCAATATCTCCTAAAATCTTTTCTTCTCTGAGTCACCAAGGACTTAAGTTCCAGACCCAATGTCCACCTGCCTCGTGGACACCTCCACAGCTACGGACCTCAGCGACTGCAGCTGGCACTTCACCCTTTACAAGTGAGGCGTGGGAGCTGGACAGAATGAGGTGAAACCTCAGAATCCAAAGGTCTGCTTTAGCTCCTGGTGCCACCACCTCCAGCTGAGAAATTTGGGGCAGATCTTCTCACATGGTGAAGTTCCAGTGCTGTGTGAAGGACATGATAATCACCCTTACTGTCAAAGCGAGAGACTCCCAGAGGGATTAATATCCCTTATTAGGCATATTAATATTAGCCACATAACTTCACTGAGTTCCCTGACCCCTTTGGCCTTGCATCGTCTTCCTGCAGAATGCAGAGGGTTGTAGAACCTGCCCTGTGATTGTTCTGTGTAACAAACTCATAACATGCCTGATAGAGAAATTAGACATGCCTGCTACATTTACAAACTATAATGTGAGTCAATAGTTTTAAAATAGCAGTTGCTCTCCAATGTTTTGTGCTGTACTGCACAGGTCTCTTGTGGGTACATATGAGAAGACTCTAACTCCAAGGGACCATGATAGAAGGACATTCGAGGTCCACACTGTTACTAAGTCCAGAGGAACATTTGGCTTCCGGCTTGAATTTTCTTAGGAATTAAAAAGCTTTCCCAAAATGGGAGGAGGTGGAGAGACTGCAGAGAGAGACAGGTAAGTGTTTACCAGAAAGGCGGCTCTACACTCAGCTCTGTCGCAGTTAAATTCATTAAACAGAGGATTGGTTTCTGTCTAAATTTGCATCTGAATGGCTCAGTTTTAGTGCACGAATATGAAATAGGACAGTGGCCACAGAGTGTGGCATTTCGATCCAGCACAAAGGACGTGTGCCACCTGGCATTCGCGTGCTTTCATTGGCACTTGCTCCCTAGATCCACCCCATCAGGGAAGGCTGTCACAGCCCTTTCCTTCTGTGCACACGCAGGCATGTGTACACACTCGCTCGCACACGTGTGTCACGGGCTGCCTCCGCTCCCTTTTCCTCACAGAGACACAATAACTGACACCCACAGCGTAAGGGAGGAGAGGTTTATTTTGGCTCATGACTCAGTCCACAGTTGGCCGATGCCAAGGCAGCACTGCAGAGGAGGGCTGCCCACCACAGGGCAGCCAGGAAGCAGAGAGTGGATCAGGGACGAACAGAGAAGGGCGATACCAGTCCCTTCGCCGGCCACCACCCACAGTGACCCACGTTTCCAGCCAGGCTCCACCTCCCAATAGCAGCCCAGCTATAAGCCCCACAGTCCCACCCCTTTCCAAAAACACCACCTCTGTGTGCTTAAAGCTATTGGGGGACATGAGGGTACTATCCATAACAGGGACTCTTCAAGAGAAACCACACAGTCCCTGACATGGGAATATGGACCCAGAAAGAATGGGGTCCCGGGAGTGGCAGTGTGGGTGACTCCCTGCCTCGACACCAGAAGGAAAAGATGCCCAGCTCCAGGGACGTTGGGTCCCTCCAGACCCTTGGCAAGTCCATCTATTTCCAGCACAACTGGGACATTCATTTCAATTTCTGGAAAGATCGCATCCTCACTGCAGTCTTTCCCCGCTTCCTGACCCCAGCCCCTGGTGGTGTGGCCATGGCATCCAAGGGACACACTCTGTTTGTCGGTGAGTTAATCCCCACAGGCACCATGGGTGCATTCCAAGCAAAGGTGTTGTGTAACCTGCAATTATTTTTGCCTATGCAAAGTCACATGTAGCCGGAGTGGAGGCAGTCCTGGGCTGTGGGTGTAACCGCTCATGGCTGGTCACGGTTCCCGGACTGGGACAGAAGACAGTGTGCTCTGGGGAACGAGCAGCACCTTTTATCCAGCTCTGCCTCCCCATTAGCCTGTGGGCTCCTGAGCCCTGGCTTCTGTATTTACGAAGCAGGAACTCATGTCCACCATGCTTGCATGCTCTTCTAAGGATGAGTGTCTAAGAAGTACCTCTTGCCGTGCTTGGCACCGAAGTGACACTCAAACAGTAAGTGGGTTCGAGACTGGATTTGGAGGTTGTTTTTCAGGGAGGAGCTGGTGCGGGTGATTCTAGCTGTCCAACTTGGCTCCCTCTGCTACTCCCCTTCCATCATGGCCCCCAGGCCTCCCCTCTTCTGCAGGACTGATGGCAAGAGCAATGCTTTACAAGTGTGACACAGTTTCACATGCACTCCCTTGTTAAGCCCTAGCTTCAATCAGGAGTGTATTACTGTTCTCTATGGATATGGAAATTGAAGTCCAGAAGAGCGGAGTAATTTGCCCAGCATCACATATCTAAACTGTGGCACACCTGCAAGAGGGCCCAGGCATGTGGCTCCGAACTCCAGACTCCAAAGAAAGAGACACGTTGCATCCCAAAGGAGATGAAGGCATGGTGGCTTTGCTTCCTGACAACAGACTTTGCGTGCAGCCCTGATCTCTCCCCTGCGGGACTGGCGCAAAATAACCATGCCACAGTTGTGCACACCCCGAATTCCTCAGCATCCAACGTTCCTCTGAACTAGAATGAAGCCCCTCTGCCCTAAGACCACCCTACTCTAAATCAGCCTGGGACTCCGTGTCTCAGGTCAGGGGGAGAAAAGCAGCCCCCCCTGCAATCCGACTGTGCCCACATCTTCTCCCCAAATTTATTTCTGGGCAAACAACTAATGGGAAAGCTCAAGGACAGGCAGTCAAGTTACCAAAATAAGTCACCGTGGGAGGAGGCAAAGGTTTCCGAGGGAGGAAAAAGGAGAGGAGTGAGAAAAAGGAAAATCTGCCAAAGGATGGAAAAAGTTTCTGACTAATGAAAACATGGGGGAAGAAATGAGAAATACTCAGTACAAGTAGAATCCGCCTTCCGTTTCCTGGGTTTTTGTTTTTTTGTTTTGTTCTGTTTTGTTAGCTTTTCTTGTGCCAAAAGGTAGTTTTCTCCTTTACAAAGCATTTCCCTCCCACCTCAGTGTCTTCCTGCAGAGAGATTTTGTAAAACTCCAGCTTTGCCGAAGGATACGGAACACTCTGTCCACCCACCCTTCTTGATTCTGTCCCTGGGCTGGGCGGGGAGCTGAGGTACTGAAATGCACCAATGTGAAAGATGAGTTATCCATCCTGTGAGCTCAGGAGCTTAGCAATCAAGCTGTTCCGAGTCCAAAAGCTGGGTGATGAGGCCGGAGCAGGAGAAGGTGTGAGACCTCGGTTTCCTAGTGGTGTACTTGGAACCCAGCGCCCAGATTGTGTTTAATAGTCTCATAGTAGCAGCAGGGGATGCACCTCCCCAAGCCCCTGGCCTTGGGCCTCAGCTATAATAAACAATGGATGCGGTTCTCCCAGGCACATCATTTTAAATGCAGAAACCCCTGGGCCCCCACATAGCAACCCAAAACCATCAGGATCCTTTGAATCTTGAGGTTCCCATGACTTCCCTCCCGGCGTAAAGGTAAAGCAGGTATCTCAGTGTTTTCCCGCTCACAGTGGGCATCGCTCCAGCTGACCCGATGCCAGCAGGAAGCCTTTGCACCTGGCAGCACAGAAATGTCCCCAGACAGCCAGGGAAAGAGCTCAGAGGCTCAGCCCAGGACCACAAGCCCATTCGTGAGATTTTAACGGTGTTTGCCCAGTGGGAATCAGACGAGAAAAAAGAGAGAGGCAGTCCATGACGCAGCCTCGGCTGCCACTTCCCTGCTCTGAGTGGCCTCCGTGGGCCTCTCCCAGTGGCCCCTGAGTCACCTGACTTCTCTGTCACTGATGACCCAGCCTCACACAGTGATCTCACAGCCCTCCAGGGCTGGTGCCCATGGATTTGACCCCTACTTTGATGGCCAACCCCAATGACAGGGACAGAGCTGGGAGGACTCTGGGGTGAGAGAGGCAACCTAGAGCCTCCTTGCTGCCCCCAAGCCGCCCTCGACTTTCCCTCCCAGCATCTCACAAACCGGAAATATGCCGGCATCCAGGCCGAGGGCCACCTCGCCCCAGGCTGCCAGGAGGGGTCTGTGGCCACCATGTGTATTCCAGTCCCCTGCAGGTCCTTGATTGACCTCTTCAGTCACCAGTGCTGCTTTGCCTGGACCTTTATAAGTCTCTGAGCTTTTTAAAAGGCAATTGCAAATTATGTTAGCCCAGATCTCCCCAAAAGGAGTGGCCAGGATGGAAGTAAACAGATGAGGATTTTGTATGAGGAAACACTTTCATGAATTGAAAAAAGAAGGTGACCAGGGCAGGTTGAAAGCCATTGGACTGCAGTCCAAGTTTGCCCCAGAGGAAACGATGATGGAGAGAGGCCTCCAAGTGCACCACGCAGTCGAAGGGAGCTTCCAGGAAACGCCAGGGGATCCTTCAGCCCAAGTCCACTGACAAAGGAGTCCCAGGTCTCCTAGACCCAGACACCTGAGCTTCCCACTTTTCTTGGTCAGAAGCCCTGGGGTACAAACTGGGAAGAGATTTAGTACCAAACCCAGCAAAGGAATTCATGCCACCGCTGGGGCCCTGGACAGTTGTGCTCCCCAGAGGAGAAGCTCTGCAGGGCTCACTCTTGCGACCACTGCTCTGAGGGATGAAGCTGTTTGTCCAGCACCTGCTCTGTCTGAAAGGCAGTGAATGGGCAGGCTCAGTCCCTGCCACGCAGGGCAAAGCCTTCAACATGAGCCTCCACCTCAAGGAGGCAGGGAAAGAGGTCTTAACAGGGGATGAATAAGACTTCTGGAACCCCGCTCCCACATGCTCTGGGATGCGCCTGGGTCCAGCACTGTTCTCCAGGACCTGTCTGTCTACACCACACCTGGCCCCATGACAGAGGTCGAAAGCAGAAGATAAATGCTTTCTGATAAAAAGACGAGCCCAGCAGGGTGCCCATCTCCAAAGGACAAAACACCAAAAGCCGGCCTCATTTTGATCACCAACTGCGTCCTGTGGTTTCAGTTAGCCAAGGTCAACTGCGGTCCAGAAATATTAATATTAAGTTCCAGAAACAAAGCAAAGCTGAGTAATGAAACCTCACACTGTCCTCCTCTATCCCACATGAAACGTGAGCCACCTCTGCACAGTGTGTCCATCTGTGTGTGACTTTCATCCAAGGCACAGTGTGCGTCTCTCTTAGTGGCCACCCCAGTTATCAGGAGGACCGTGGGTTTGCCACAGTGCTTATGTTCATTTAACCCTTTTTTACTTAATAATGGCCTCAAAGCGCCAGAGTAGTGCATTTTTACAGTGTGTATCTATCATTGTAATTGTGCTTTTTATTCCTCACTTATAAATTAAGTTTTATCACAGGTGTGTGGAGAAAGCACAGTATCCACAGGCTTCAGTATGGGGTTTGTGATGTCCACAAGAGTCCCAGAGTGCACTCCCACTGTGCCAGTACCTCCAGCTCATCCTGTAGCCCTAATACATGGGCCAGGACACCGCAAGAGTGGCCCTGGGGTGCAGAATTCAAGGAAGCATCTCTGGCAGGGCTGGTGTGTGTACAGCACAAAAGTCTACCTGCCCATCACCAGCTACACAAGACCTCCCTCCTCCGTAGGGCCTTCCCTGAGGACCCACCAACACCACTCTTTGTTCCCTAAGACCCTACTACACCCCTTTATCTGTGGCAGATTCCTGACTTCCCCCACTGCACCTGTGCATTGCTTGTCAAGGCATGGACACCACCCATCTCTCCCTCCAGACCGCCAGCACCTCACAGAGTGCCGTCCCCCATCTCCCACACCTGTACCTCTCAGCGCTGGCAGCAGAGTGATGCAAGGGGCTCTGGATGGCTGCATCTCTGTGTCCTTGGCATGTGGCCGACCGGTCCCCTGGCCCCAGATGCTGAATCCCTGTGGTACTAACCGTCTGAATTCCAGGAGGCCCAGGCTCCGGACACGGCACAATCAAGGGACACTGCAGAGGAGCGGTGAAGTGTTTGGTGCCCTTCCACGCTATCTGCACCAAGGGAATCCCAGCTGGCGATGCTGTCCGGTGTGTGCCCCTCTGGGAGATCGCCAGCAGGGTCAGTGACCATCAGGGGCTCTTGGCTTAAACACTCGGCGCTCCTGGAGTCTGCCGTCTGGACTAGCCGCTGTGGTAAATGTGCTGCTTAAATTCTCCTGTGGAGCGAGGTAGAGTTAGGGTTAATCTCTCCTTGTCTTGAAGGCCCTGTAAAGTCAGGTATGAGTCGAGGAAAAACAATTCCAGCACTTTGGAAGTGCTCACTCCAGGAAATTCCACAGGAGTGACTTTACATACACACTAACACCACCGAAAAATAGGGCTCTGATGCACTAGATCAGTCCTAAGGAGCAAATTCTGCCATTCGTTGTCATGCAAGGAGAGCGCTGCAGGTCCTGAGGCACCCTGGTGACCTCCCGATTCACAGGGCAGTAGGGGAGCGGGCTGAGGGCTTTCATTTCCCTTCTCGGTTCCCTTGGGGCTCATTTGTCCCAAAGCCACAGGTCTCATGATTTCTTCTGCAGGAAAACGGAAGAGATCAAGAGACAGAGGACAGGATGGGGAGGACGGGGAAGGTGGGAAGGAAAAGGAATGAGGGTGTGTCCTGTCCACGGAGGGACTTGCTCAAGCAGTATAAGCACTGTGTCCTGTAGACATGTCCAATGGACGCAAAAATGAAAGAGTTCTTCTGTAGGACAGTCCCAGGGAGCTGCCGGTTCCCAGGTTGCAGCCCCAGACATGCTCCCTCTGCGGGCCCTAGAGGGCTCTGCCTGTTTACCTGGCTGCCCGGTGGTAGGCAGTACAGAGCTGGACTTTGAGAAGTACAAATGTGAAGACCAAAGGACACAGAAGCTGACCAGAGACCAGGCCGAGGGCCCCACAGGCCGGGAACCAGCAATGAGGCAGAGATGCTGAATTATAAGGGGTAGTGGGTGCCACCAGGCAAGGTAACATGGTCACCACAGATACCTCCTGCTGACCCTCCGTGGAGCTGGCCCCAGGACACCGGCATGACCACCACCGACCTTGCCAGCCAGTCGCTCTGGATAATAAAAAACAAAGTATCTGGGTTTGACGCAGTGCACTCGGTTCCCCTTACAGAGTTGTCAGGGAGATAAAATTTGCCGGGCGTGATGACTCATTCCTGTAATCCCAGCACTTGGGAGGCTGAGGCAGGAGGATCATTGCAAGTTCAAGACCAGCCTGGGCTACAAAGTGAGCTCAAGGCCAGCCTGAACTGCATGGCAAGACCCTGTCTCAAAAAGACAAAAAAAAAAAAAAAAAAAAAAATGTGATAGCCATGACCATTGCCTCTCGCAGGGCCAGAGCACACAGTCAGGGCCCAATTCACAGTAAATGCCATCTCTCTCATTAAAACTATGATTATCGTGTCCAGCTATTTTTGCTATGTAAGGAGCAGCCCCAAATCATCCACGGCATTGATGCTGCTCCAGCCTGACTCAACTGTGGTGGACGCTTCCAGAAGGGCTGCAGGGGCTGAGGGCTGAAACACCTGCAAGGCGACCACTCCCTGGGTGGGAGGGGAGCAGGTGCTGGCCGTCAGCTGGGCTTCAACCAGGGCTGTGACAGGAGCACCCACCAGACCTGTGATGGCAGAAGATGGAACAGGGAGAGAGACAGAGCAACAGAGCAAGAGAGACAGGGAGATACAGGACAGAGAGAGAGAGCGTGCATTCAGAAGTTAGGCGGCGTCCATTTCTGCCACATCCTCTTGCTAGTCGCTAGAGCTGGCCTCTAGTACTCAAGGGACTACCTAGCATCCGAGTCCCCCAGGTAAGGGGCTCCTCTGTGCGCTTCCCTGGCTCTGTGGGGTCATCACAAGCCAGACCTCACCTTCATAGTCCCTTCAGTGAAGCTCGAGTCTCAGCCTGGTCCTGCAGCCCCAAGGCCCTTGTGCTCCCCTCGGACAGCTGATAGTGCAAGCCCAGGGTTTGGCTTCGGGATCATGGCACCTCCTCCAGTGCCACGGTGTCTCTCATGGCTCACCTGTCCTGGAGCACTGTCTACTCCTCACCTGGGCAGGTAGAGGACACAGCTGAGGTCACTGCAGAGGGACAGATACAGCTTCAGGGAATGGTGGCTCCCAAGGTGGCCCGCCCAGCAATTTGAAGCTGATCAGGACGCAACATGTGGCCTGATCAGGCCAAGAAGTCAGGGAGCAGAAGTCAGCGGCAAAGCCAAGCACTCACTGCAGACACAGTGTGGCTCTGTGGCCACATGGTTCAAGGGTCTCAGGAGCCAGGGTTCTGGAGGGCTAGGAGAAGCCGCACCTGGTGACCACACACACGCATGTATACACAGCTCCCGGCTCTGGAAAGCGTGGCCGCCTCTGGGCAGCAGAAGCACTCACTGACACATTCCCCTGGAACGTTCGGACAGATGACCGGGGAGTGGACTCTGCTGTGAGGAGACAGTGCCAGACTGCTTCCCAATAGCTCCGCACGCCAAGTGCAAGCTCTACTAATGAAAAGGAACTGAGTCAGACATGTCATGCATGTCTGTAGCTCCGCCAGCTCAGAAGGCAGAAGAGGAGCCCAGAAGTTCAGGACTAGGGCTTGGCAACCTAGAGATACCTTCTCGCTCTTATATTAATAATAATAATAATAACCACAAGTGTTAATTGTAAATGGGAAAAAGGAATAAGTGTTTAAACCTCTTGCCCTGCTGATAATCGTTTTCAAATCTTTAGTAAATTTAGCTTCCTAATTCATCTGCTCACAGATATTTAAGAACTCTCTTATCATTTTTGTAAAATACTTCCTTGATTCCAGAGGAATAAATTCAGAAGGATGTACTGTTTGAGGATTAAAATTCAACATTTGGGAATCAAATGCCCACACATGCTCTTAGCCACTGACCTTGGACAAACTCATTAACCCTTGTGCTGTTGGTTTTCCACCCAGTACACTGAAGACAGGACCGGCTGCCCCCAAGGCTGTGGTGGTGGCCTGAGGAGGCTGCATAGCTTCGGTCAACACAGGCTTATTTACTGGGTGAGTGCCAGCCAGTGTCTTAAGAATTAGTGCTTACGCCGTAACCAAGTCGGACACAGATCCTGCTCTCCTGGAACTTTTATTCTGGTTGGGAAACCAAGCATCAAGGGAAAGCGAAAGATCAGGACAAATTCTTTTCAGGTATGTTTTTACATGACCAAGTGATAAAGACAGCATGAGTGACAGGGAGGGCTCTCGGAGGACACGGTGACTCAGCCGGCCTGCATGTCAAGACAGCTGTGTGGGCTCACAGAGGAAGCACCTTAGGCAGGGGCTACTCAAACCCTGAGCTCTAAGGACGGCGTGAGTCTGGTGAGCTGGGAAGCAGAAGGTGAAGAGGGCAGGCGGGTTCTGTGACAGTGGAATGTGACAGTGAGGCAGGTAGGGACTGACCAAGCGTCTGGTAGGGCCTCAGAGGTGTGGACCCGTTCCGACAGCCACCCGAGCTGTTAGATGGAGGTTAACACCCAACAGCAGTAACGGCTCCCCTCTGCAGAGAGGTGAGCAGGAATCAGGAGGATAAACACAGCAGAGATGGGCAGGAGGAGCTGAGAGAGGATGGTGCAGGACGGAGAAGTGGTTGCCTTTGGAATCCATTTTCCAAGCAGATTTTCCAGGACTTGTTGAAAACTGGACGGAGTAAAAGGAGAAAAAAAAGCCTCAGGAGAGACCCCTGTGTTGCAGGTTCCAGAGACGAGGCGGACAGTGATGCCATTTACTAAGCAGGGAACTGAGAGCTGCTCCCCAGGCACCCACAGGAGTGGGGACCAGCAGGCGGACGTAGCAGGCTGCAGGCTGGGGGCAATCAGGCTGCTCGAGCCTTCTGTGTAGAGATGATAGTGGATGGCGGGAGGGAAAACAGAAGAAAGGAGAGAATCTGGAGTTGGGCCTTAGAATATTCCAACACACAGAAATGAACCACAGTGAGAGATGCTGAGGAGGACCGGCTGGTGAGGCAGCAGGGAAACCAGAGGGATGGGATGGGATGGGATGGATGGAGTGGGACGGGGTGGGATGGGATGGGGTAGAATGGGATGGGGTGGGATGCGGTGGGGTGGATGGGATGGGATGGATGGGGTGGGATGGATGGAGTGGGATGGATGGAGTGGGATGGGATGGGATGGATGGGGTGGGATGGGGTGGGATGGGATGGAGTGGGATGGGATGGGATGGGATAGGGTAGATGGAGTGGAATGGGATGCGGTGGAATGGGATGGGGTGGATGAGGTGGAATGAGATGGAATGGGGTGGGATGGGGTGGATGGGATGGGGTGGATGGGGTGGGGTGGATGGGATGGGATGGGGTGGGATGGGGTGGGATGGATGGAGGGGGATGGATGGAGTGGGGTGGGATAGGATGGGATGTGGCTTGAGAGAAATGTTCCCAAAAGGAAGAAATGGCCAACATACAGCCATCCCAACATATCTGAAAAACACAGTGAAGAGGAGAGATGAAGCATGGGACCTGAAGGCTGAGGATCTCTCATGAACCTTGGTGAGAACAGCTTCAGGAAGTGATAGCCTGATGGAAGTGGGCCTGGCGCTGTCTCTCCAGGAGAGCAGAGAACCCAAGTGGTAGCCATGCAACCCCCAGGATCCGAGAGGAGTCGGGTGTGGAGTACACCCTGGTGAGGAGGTGGTGGGGAGGCAGGAACAGGGTGCTGGGCCACACGGGTTAGGTTAGAATTTTGTAGACGCTCTCCTTCTGCTAATAATCCATGTCCAGGTGCGTTTGACTGTTCTGTTTCTCCTCACTTAAGGGTTCTCTGGCTTACAGTGGCAGAAGCAGTTAATGACGTTTCTTGATTAGCAGGAATTTCTAATCCCCCACCGTGGTAAGCTGCCCTCGAGACTGGCTTAATTGGGAATATGAGATCCTTAGATGTGCAAATTCTCACAGGCTTAGAAGTACTCATTTCCAACATTCTCTGCTCACCAGAGAACACACGCTCACTCCCGTATATGAGCACAGCTTCTTGCGAGCTGAGTTATTCATGGATCCCCAAAGTCAGACTGATTCAGGCTGCAGAGCCTCAAGGCCACCCCCTGCCGGTCCTGGCTTCCCTGAGTGTCCACTCGAGGGGCACCCTGATCTCTCAGACCCCCGTCTCCCTCACATGTGCTGTCACCTATGAGGATTTCTTCTCTTTGTCTCCTATTTGCAAAGATAATGTGAGACCTACAAAAAGTATGATAAACCAAGGATTCCAATAAAGCCAACTCTGTGAAACTGTGATTTGTGTTCTTTCTTCTTTTTTAATGATAGGAATAATGTATGTGTTCATAAAAAATAAGCCAGGCAGAATAGAGTTTAAAAAGAAAAGAAGTAAAAATTCGACCAAGACCACACCCTCGGAAATGACCACGATTAAAATTCCACAGCAGGTCCCCAGATCCTTTGCAAGCCCACATAGCCGAGGCCCGTCTAGGACCGCGGAATGCCTCTTACCATTGTCTCCATGGTCCTAGCCCACATCACTGCCGCAACAGAGGCCCAGAAATGTCTGTGAAATTGATGAGTCACAGCGTCCACGGCTGCAAAACTGAGCAAGCAGCAAGAACACAGTCGCTCTCTGGTACAACTCACAGATGAAGAAACAGAAACTCACCGAGGAAGATGAGCTCGGCTGCTCTAGAGGACACTGCAGAACCAGGAAGTCCACCAGCTTTACTCTAAAACAGGTCCAGATAAAAGCAGCAGGCTTGAATCCAGGCGGAAAACACAACTTTAAATAAATATTGCTAAAATAAGTGGTAAATCGGGGGGAAATCAAAAGAAGAGCTTTATTTCATGCCTTATGAAATCATATAAAACCCACAAAGCCATGTAGGTAAACATGATCTGGGGATAAAGCCAGAATAATACAAACACAGATATAAAAGGAAAAATCTGTTGATTGACAACACAAAATGAAAAAGAAACCCTCAAAATTGAAAGGCAAGTGGGGAAATATTCTTGAAATACTAAATCAATAGCCTTAATATATAGTTACTCATAAGTCAATAAGATAAAGGCACTAATTGAAAACAAGCAAACGGAAAGGCAATTCATCAGAAGAGAAATACAAATTGACGATACACAGAGGAGTTTAGAGGGTGATACCTGTTACAGGACTTGAAGTCACAGAGATTTAAGAAAGACAAATTAAAAGGTAACCTTTGTCTGCAAAGTTGGCCAAAGCTTATCATTGTTAACGACAATATTTCTTTAAATAAACGCTCTCCACCAATGTTAGAATTGTGTGGGGAGACAGCTGGTCTATGGGTCCACTGGGCAATAAACCTCGAAAACACTGGCGTTTACTCACCATTGCCATGCTAAGGATCTCAGAGAGAAGCGTTTGGATAATAAGCCAGCGTGTTAGCTCCGCAGAGCTATAGTAATCGATTTTTTGGTTTGGATTTCTTTTCATCCTTTGTCCTTTCAATGTTTTCTAAGTGTCATGAGTGGAATTCACGTGTCTCAATTAGAAATTTAAAAGTAGAGCAGGACTTCCCGGGCAATACGGCACGTTGACCATTAGCTTTGATCTCCACTCACACCCAAGTCAAACAAAAGTACCAGGCAGGAGGCTTTTAAAGGCTGGGCCCGCCGGGAGAAGTGGAATGCAAAAGGTACATTTGGGCAAGTGGGAGGGGGACGAGGAGAAGTGACCAACTCAGCAAACTGGAACTGACAGCGGAAACAGCCCAGACGCAGGGCAATCCGCTGCAGACCTCCCGGGCTCGGGCGAGGGCTTGCCGGCCCTCTGCAGGTGCAGGAGAGGCCTGGCTGACAGCGTCTCCGAGGAGCAGCGGGCTCTGCTCTCTGGAAGAGAAGAACTAAGGAGAAGAGCATCCCATCCAGGATCAGCGAGCCCGTCTGCCACCCTCTCTGCCCTCCAGGCAGCCAGCAGCCAGCGTCCACCTTCTAGGCGACTCCAAAGTTCTCCCACCGAGCCCAGGAGAAAACGCATCGGAGATTTCCTAATCCAACCACTGAGCCGAGTCACCTTCAACGCATCCCACTGCTGGTCAGCCTTGTACCCAGCTCTGATTACCACCGCGGCTGCACAAGAGGCCCAGGACAGATTCTTGGTGCGTCACTCTTAAAGCCAGAGCAGAGTAGCAAGAATCTCCCAATAACAAAGAAAGCATTCACCCCGCTTTACTGACTCTAAGAGGCAAACGTTTGAGTCCCTGAATCCAGATGCACCTTACAAATGGATGACACTGTGAAGTCGCCATCAGCCAAGAGACAGCTGTAACAAGCCAGCCGTGCAAACCAACTTCAAGGACAGCTCACTGTCAGATCAGTAAAGCATCGGTCAGTAAAACATGAAAGCTAGAGACCCTGCAACTGGGAAAGTGAGACAGAAGGAGAAAGCATCACCCACAACCATCGTTAATATTCTTAGAGAACGGAAAACAGCATAGGCGCTTTTAAGAGAAACCTTTGAAAAAGGAACATTCAATAAACACTGGAGGGGGTCCGTCATCTGAAGAAGGCGAAGAGAATAATACAGACGGACAGAAGGAGACAGATGATGGGCCTCTTGCAGATGGGAAGGGGTCCGAGAGCCCAAGCGTGAGGGGTGAGGAGAAATCAGAACACAGAGATGCCACGTGGGAGGACCGAGCAACCTCCATAAACGCAGACACTGCGCGCCGTCCCCATGCGCTAGGTTAATAATACCAACAAGAATAAAAGTGAGGAATGGGGAATTAAAGGAGGGTGGTAAAGGGGAAGGAAGGGAAGAGGATTTAAATTTTAAAAGGAAACAAGGTATATGATGTACATGTGCAATCCCAAAGATGATTGTAAATGGTAGATACTAAAACATGGACTAACAAGCAATTATTTTTTTGGAGACAGGGTCTCTCTATACAGTTCAAGCTGGCCTTGAACTCATTATGTAGCCCAGGCTGGCCTCAAATTTACAGTGATCCTCCTGCCTCAGCCTCCTGAGTGCTGGGATTATGGGCATGTGACACACTCCCTGCTCTAAAAAAATTTTAAAGAAGCATTCAAATAATTCTTGAAGGTTAAAATAAGGGAGATTACAGTAGAATATTAGACCTAGAAAATTTACCAGAGAAAACCAGAAACAGAAAATAGAAAGGAAAACATGAACCCTGGAGACAGAGATGATACAAGCTTCAGAGCAAGACAGGAGGAGAAAACCACAGGCTTCATGGCCGCAGCAGAACATGTGAAGCCAAACCTCGTTTCTGAAGCAGAATTTTTGGAATCCCAGAATTTTATACTCAGCCAAACTGCCCATCAAATGATAAGACAGAATAAGGAGCTCTGCAGATCCACCAGCAAAAAGGTGAGGTAGAAGCTTAGATACCACATGGTTTCTCTTGTCTGAAAAACTCAAGACAAAATAAAGCACAAAATCAAGGACACAATGGGAAATGGGGAAGAGAAACCCTTCGCAAACGGGGAGGAGCCGAGAGGACGGGGTGTACAGAGAACAGAGATGTGACCGTCCGTGTCCCAACGCCCCACGCTGAACGTACCTGCTGCACACATGAATCACAAAAATGAAGTGTTAGAGACAGGACGTGGTGGTGCACGCCTGTAATCCCAGCACTCCGGAGGCTGAGACAGGAGGATCACCTTGAATTCAAATCCAGACTGGGCTACAAAGCGAGTTAAGGCCAGCCTGAACTGCATAGTGAAATCCTGTAAAAGATAATATATAAATAAATATTATTCGAGTCTTTTGAAGGAAGAAAGGGAAAGATGAAGCGAGTGCCTGGGAAGATGGTGAAGGTGGAGCCCAAAACAACAACTGTTCTTTGTGGTAAACAGGAACCACTTCAGTTTGTAGCTGACTGACTGGCAGATCTCAGTAAGAATCTTTTCAGAAAAATGAAACCAAACATCCGCGGAAATGCCGAAGGAGAAGAATCGGCTTTGAATTGTGACAAACATCTAGCAAGCTAAGTAAATGAAACAAGAAGCTAGTTACAAACTCTATGCGGAGCGGGATGGTACAGCAGAAGGGAAGAGCGATCGTTCTTATAGAGCACAGTGCAAGGTACAGAGTCCCAGCACACCCTGAGAAATGGGCTGAGGAGACGGGATTTAACCCAGGGTCGGGGTGGAGAGGAGCCGCACCCCACGCAGCAGGGAGTGAAAGAGAATGTGAAAGAGAATGCAGTCTCCACGTCCCTGAAACACTAAGTGTTCCTTCACTTGGCAAGCCCCAAATTTGTAAAACTATTGTGCTTTTTTTTTTTTTTTTTTATCTTTCTCCTTTTTATCGGTACCGGGGATCGAACTCAACGACTGCCTGCTTGCAAGGCAGGCGCTTATGCCGCTGAGAATGTATTTCACAAATAGAGAAGTGAACATCAAAAGAGTCGGGTGAAATCTGTACCTGGCTGATTCAGTAGCGTGGGACAGGGACCTGCTGCCTTTTAACTAGCCAAGGAGAGCAAGTTTAATACTCTACACATACGCAGCCTTTTATAGGTACAGCTTTAATAAAAATGAAAGATTAGTTTTAAAAGGAGCAAATAATGCATGTGCATGGGCTTTGGAGGCATACGTGGGTTTGAGTGTCGTATGTGCCCCTCTAGCTGAGCCAGGGCCTCTCACTCTCTGGGCCTCAGTTTCCTCATCTGTAAAATGGGAATTAAAACAGCTCGGTGCACAGGGCTGCCCTGAGGATTGAGAAAGCATTTTAGAAGGGCTGGGCCCTGGGAAGAGCTCTCCACACTCCTTCATCCCTTCAATTAGTTCAGATTTCTACCTTCAAAGAGTTTGGGACTTGAGCCAGGCGTGGTGGCACATATCTGTAATCCCAGTGATCAGGAGGCGGAGGCAGGAGGATCTCTGTGAGTTCAAGGCCGGCCTGAACTACATAGTGAGACTCTATCTCAAAAAATAATAATGATGATGATGATATTTGAGAAAACTAAAATGTGGAACTGTTAGGCACCTTGGAAATAAACTCAGGTGTATTATTTTTAGGCTTTAAAGGAAAATTTGTGGGTTCATGGTTGAATTTCTTGGTTTCAAATGCTGAGAGCACTCTGTCAGCCTCCTGTCTCCTCAGTAACAAGCCCTCTCCCTTCTGGCCTCAGCACTGGGAACCCCCCCCCCCCAAGATCCCCCTTAACACAATGGAATTCAAATGCCCTTCCTGGTGACAGATAACCAGAAATAACGTAGAAGTGAAGGGTGATGTAGGCCAAGCCACGTGGCACGTGTCTGTAACCCCAGCACTCAGGAGGCTGAGGCAGGAGGATCACCTCACATTCGAGGCCAGCTTGGGCTACGCAGTGAGTCCATCTCAAAAAAACAGACCAAGGCTGGGGATTTGGCTCAGTGATATAAGCACTTACCTGGCAAGCACAAGGTCATGAGTTCGATCCCCAGTACAAAAAAAAAACACAAAAAGAGTGATTTTAAAAATCATTTGCTCTTGCTGAAGGAGTTTTATGTCAAGAATAGGGGGAAATGTTTAGAAAGGAGGGGTTTTGGAGAATCTGTGAACAGCACTGCTGCGTGTTTGGGAGAAGCAGCAAATATTGAGGAATTTCCGCTCCCAAGCGGCTGGGGGAGAGTGGCTGCTCACCCTCACCTGATCTCCCCCCTCAGCCTCTCCTGTGACGTTAAAACACCAGCAGCCAAGGTCAATCAAGGTCAATGCCCAGGTGTGTGTGTGTGTGTGTGTGTGTGTGTGTGTGTGTGTGTGTGTGTCCTGAGTGCGTCTGCTTTTTAATTAAGTTTATTGGTACATTTTAGGTACACACAGTGATCACATCATCATGGAGACTTTGCAACATTCCCCTCCCTCCCTCCAAGACCTCTTTCCTTCCCTATTTACAAGCTCTGCTTCCATTTTTCCTTCTTTCCTCATCATTTTTTTCCGTCCCTTCCTTCCTTTCCCCTCCCCTCTCCCGAGCTCTCCTTTCAATTTCCCAAGATTTCTTACACATTTTGGTCCTGATTTACACTTTCAGTTTCTCACACCACAGAATCAATGCTGTGTTTCAACATGTGTGTCTGCTGTTTGGTCTCGAGGTGAAGTGTCTCCAGTTTATCCTTCTTCATAGATGCCCACGTGTATGTCCCCAGATCTGTTTTTTCTTTTCTGATACCATGCTGATTTTATCACAGTAGCTTTGTAGTATAATCTCAAGTCAGAGACTGTGATGTCCGCTGCTTTGGCTTTGCTGCTCAGAATTGCTTTTACTATTCTAGGTCTCTTCTGGTTTGGTTCTGAATGAAATTTAGGAATGTGTTCTCTAGCTGTGATCAATGCTAATGGTGTTTTGATTAGAACTGCATTAAATCTGTACAGTAGTTTTGGGAGGATGGCCATTTTCACTATGTTGGCTCTTCCTATGCATGAACAAGGCATATCTTTCCATTTTCTGAAATCCTCTTTGATCTCCTTTTTCAGAATACTGTATTTTTCAATATATAGATCTTTTATTTCTGTTGTTGGATTGATTCCTAAATATCTCATTTTTTGGATGTTACTAAGGATGTGGCTTCTGTAATTTCTCTCTCAGTGAGTTTATTGTTTACATACAAGAATGCTACTGATTTTTTTCTTAAAGCAACACAGAGGATCGAACTCATGACCTTGTGTTTGCCAGGCAGGCACTTACACTCTTGGGCTAAATCCCCAGCCCCTTGAATGCTACTGAATTTTGAGTGTTGACTTTATATCCAGCTACACTGTTGAACTCAATTATCAAATTTAGAAGTCTTTTGATGGAGTTTTTGGGGTCTTCCATGTGGACTATCATGTCGTCTTCAAACAATGATAATTTAACTTCTTTCTTTCCTAATCCGTATTCTTTTTATTTCTTTCTCTTGTCTAATTGCTCTGGCTAATATTTCCAGAACTATATTGAACAGGAGTGATGATAGTAGACATTCTTGTTTTGTTCCTGATTTTAGAGGGAAAGCTTTCAGGTTTTGTCCATTTAGCATGATATTGGCTGCTGGTTTGTCATAGGTGGCTTTTATCACATTGAAATAAAGACCACCTATTCCAGTTTTCTGTAGAGGTTTTATCATGAATGGGTGTTGGACTTTGTCAAATGCTTTTTTTTTTTGCATCTATTGATATGATCATGTGATTTTTGTCATTGGTTCTGTTAGTATGGTGTATCACATTTGATTTGCATATGCTGAACAATCCCTTCATCTCTGTGATGAATCCTACTTAGTCATGGTGTATAATCTTCTAGATGGTTTGCTGCATTTTGTTTGGCAGTATGTTATCTGAGATGAATACATACTTCTCAGATGAAGAAATACAAATGGAAAATAAATATATGAACAAATGTTCAACATCATTGATCATCTGAGAGATTCAAATTAAAACAACATCGAGATTCCATCGCACTCCAGAAAGAATGGCTATCATCAAGAAATCACCCAACAACAAATACTGGAGGGCCTGTGGGGAAAAAGGAACCCTCCTCCATTGTTGGTGGGAATGCAAACTGGTGCAACCACTGTGGAAATCAGTGTGAAGATACCCCAAAAAACTAAAACTAGAGGTTCCATTCAACCCAATTATTTCCCGTGTGGGTATCTTCTCAGAAAAATTAAAAACATCATACCACAGTGATATAACATGCACCCATGTTTATAGCAGCACAATGTGCAATGCCTAAATCTTGGAAACAACCCAAAGGCCCAATTGAGGAACGGATAAAGAAAATGTGATTTTTTTTTCTATTATGCTGTACTACTCAGCCATAAAGAAGAATAAACTTGAAAGTTTTATAAGTAAATGGATGCAAATCAAGACCACACTCATAAGTGAAATAAATCAGACTCATGTGTAAACACTGTCTAGTCTCATTAGTGTGAAAAGCTGAACAGGTAATAGACCCAAAATGTACAATAGGTATTATGAATTGTGAAGAAGCTGCTCAAAAGAAATCAGAAACTGTGATTGGGAAAATGGAAAAGGAAGGAAGGGAAAAGGAAAAAAATAAATATGTAAACAAGATTGCTAAGATAATTATATTGCTAGTTTCTCTTAGTTCATTGAAAAGAAAGGTTTGTGCTAATATTGTCTGGACATTATTTCATACCTATATCTCAAATCCTGAGGAACTACTCTGAAGATAACAATACACATGTATCAATTATTATTATTACTCTCCTATTATCTTGCTTTGAAATTCAGAAGTATTTTTAGTATTTTCCAGGCTGGGCATGGTGGTGCACGCCTGTGATCCCAGCACTCGGGAGGCTGAAGCATGAGGATCAGCATGAGCTCAAGGCCAGGCTGGGCTGCACAGCGAGTTCAGGGGCAGCTTGAATTGCAAAACAAGACTCTGTCTCAAAAAAAATAAATATTTTCCAGGGCAACAAAAAAGATGTGAGTCTCCAGACATTATGAAGCCTTGAGGAGAATGGATTAAAATTCATGCAGACACACCACCCATGAAATGTTAAAATGTAAGATGTAAAGTTTGCAGAAATAAAAAGTTGCCTATAAAGATATCAGGATTATATTGGCAATAGATTTCTTATCAGCAACGTTCCATGCCATAAGGCAATCAAGTATTGCCCTTGAGTTTTGAGGGAAATTTATTGTAAACGTAACATTTTAAATTTTCCTAAAATATCAATCATGAGTAAAAACAAAATAGAGGGGCTGGGGTGGAAATCAGTGGTCAGTGGTGGAAATCAGCACACACAAGACCACTAGAGTGCATGCCCAGAACTGCAGAGGAGGGGGAGGAGGAGAGGGGGAGGGAAGGGGGAGGGAAGGGGGAGGGAAGGAGACGGGCTGTGGGAGGGGGAGGAGAGGGGGAGGAGGAGGGGAGGGGAGGGGAGGGGAGGGGGAGGGAAGGGGGAGGAGGAGGGAAGGGGGAGGGGCTGTGGGAGGGGGAGGGGAGGGGCTGGGGGAGAAGGAGAGGGGAGGGGAGGGGAGGCCTATGAAAACAAGAGCTGCAGTGTGTCTTTTGATCTCAGTCACATAGTCCTCTTTCCTGAGGACCTGACTCAAGGTCAGAGGACAGGAAAACAAGAGAGGAGTGCAGGAAAGCAACAGACAGTAAATTAACTTTTTCACTGACAAAAGCCACCTCATAGGAATGACACAAGAGATACTTTAAATGTTAAGAAAGATAGAAATGAAAAGCCAAACTTTTCCTTCTCCCAGGAGAGAATGAAGACACCCAGGTTGGTAATGATGTAGTAAGCCTCAAAATCAATAGGTCCTAATTAGAACCTAGGAGACTTTTTTTTTTTTTTTTTTTTTTTTTTTGACACAAGGTCTTGCTATGCAGTTCTGGCTGGCCTTGAATTCACTAGGTCACCCAGGCTGGCCTCAACAGCACAGTGATCCTCCTGCCTCGGCCTCCCAAGTGTTGGGATCAGAGGCATGCGCCACCACACCTGGCTAGAACCTAGGAACGATTTTAAATTAATGTACTCTGAAATAAGTGCATTCATAACGAAAGTGGAACCCCTGCCAGAAATGACACCATTTAAAAGCTAGGCCAATGGCATCCAAAGACAGAGCTCTGAAGTCATATCCAAGGTCATCACAGGCCGCCCCCTACAGCCAAGGGTGCCACATACATAGCATGAACTGAAAATACCCTTAAAGGGCCTCTGCCTTTAACACTAAATATAACTATTCGCACAGCACTTGTGCTGTATTAATAATCACCCAGAGCTGGTTTAAAGTACACACGAGGATGTGCGTAAGCTTTAGGCCACGCGCTTCTATCCGAGGGCCAGGGTACCTGCGGGGTTTGGAATCACAGGGAGTTGGTTTCCCTGGACACCCAGGGGCACTGCACTCAGGCTCCCGTAGAGAACCCTTCCTCCTGACCATGGGGAGCTGTCCTGTCCCCCCCGTGACCACACTTATTAACTGATGCCTCATTTCCTGCTCTGCCTATGCATCACCTCACTCGCCTCTTTCTGAGCAGAGCCTACTCCAGCTTGCAAACCCTGGACTCTGGCTTTTAGTGCTTAGAATCCATTTCCAGGCAAACACAAAGCACAACTACCACCAAGAGTTTAAAAATCTCTTGTACTGTTACCGTGAGAAAGCTTTCTTTCTTTCTTTCTTTCTTTCTTTCTTGTTTTAAAAGTTTGAGTCAGAGTCTTGCTATGTTGTGCAGGCTGACCTCAAACTCACTACGCAGCCCAGTCTGGTCTAGAAAATCATGGAGATCCTCCTGCCTCATCCTCCCCAGTACTGAAATTACAGGCATGCTTCGCCATGCCCAGTTTGAGAAGGTGCTGTTTTCATGAATTAAAATACACTTAAAAACACTGACACGCAACTTAAAATTAGGATAGAAAGGCCCTCGATAGAATTAAAGGCCTTTTCAGCTAAAGTCACCATTGACAGGAAGGCCCATAGGTATCTACAGATCTACATGACTCAGTGACCTGGAATTTGACTGAAGAAACTGTTAATGCCTCTTCTGGCAGAGCACTGCCTGTGCTTCTGGCCCCAACCTTGTAGGGAGAGAAAATCTCCAGGAACCGATGTGCTGCCTTCGTCTAATTCACAGCATCGAGCAGGCAGACCACATGCTTTGGAAACCATCCACGGGCAGCGCTTGCCATCAGGCTAGCCCTGGCACAGATCACCTCTCTTACAGGATTTATACTGCGCTTTACACATAGCACCCCACTCTCAGGAAACAGCAGCTCTTGAGATGGGGATGGTGGGGCTGGGGATTTAGCTCAGTGGCGTAAGCGCCTGCCTTGCAAGCAGGCAGTCGTGAGTTCAATCCCTGGTACGGAGAAAAAAAAAAAAGGAGGGAGACGGGGATGGTGTATCCACAACACAAGGTAACTGACTGGGACACAGCCTCAAGGCAGAGGTCACCACCCAGGAGCTTTGGGCTACAACCTGATAAAGATCAGAGCTTAACCAGGTTTCTAAACCAAAGCCCTGGTCTTCCCATTAAACTGGCTTCCTCTAACTTCTTTAAAAACCCAAGGGGAGCTGGTCATGGTTGCACACGCCTTTAATTCCAGCACTGGGGAGGCTGAGGCAGGATTCCCGTGAGTTCAAGGCCAGTCTGGGTGCATAGTGAGTTCAAGGCCAGGCTGAACTACCCTGTCTCAGCCTCACCCAAAAGCCAGTGGGAAGTAGTATTGACTTTGAAATGCTCTACCCTTATCCAGAGTATCTATCAACTGTCTCTATTTTTCCTTTTTCTCTACCTTCAAATAAATTGTCTTTTAAAGGAAGCCAATGACCCAATGGCACAGCTATCCAAAAATTGTGCAATATCACTAGTTATCAGAAAAATTAAAATCAAAGCCACAGTCTTACCTCAGACCTGCTGCCTGTTATCAAGAAGACCAAAGCTAACAAGCACTGGCAAGAATGTGGAGAAAAAGGAGCCTCAGCATACCATTCGTGGGGTGCAACGCAGCAGTAGCCACCATGGAAAGGTTTGGAGGTGCTCAGAAGAGTTCAGCAGAGGGTGACTTCACAGCCTAGCAGTACCACTTCCAAATCTGTAGCCATGGAAAACAAAATCCGGATTTCAAAGAAAACATCTGCACCTTCATGTTCACTCAGCATTACACACAAGGCCGCAAGGCATGGAATCTACCCAAATGTCCATCGCCGGAAGAATGGATAAAGCAAACCAGGTGCTTATCAGCAGAACGTTAAAAAGAAGGAGCATAGGAAAATGAGGGAAACCATGAATGAACAACGTAATAAAGATTTAGAATGCATGAAACAGATTGAAAGAGATACCCAGGAAATTAAAAACTCCATGGAAGGTGGGCAAAACCACTTGAAACTGAAGATAGACTTTCAGACCTTGAAGACTGATGTGCAGCTTGCAATTTTGAACAGAAAGATTTCTTTAAAATAAGAAGGAACCAGGGAATAACAATTCAACACCTGCAAGATTATGCAAAGCAAAATAACTTAAGAATAATAGGTGTTGAGTTCCCGGAGAATGTGGTGGATAGATAGCAGCAGGAATGGTGCCGGGCAAGAAGTCCTAAGCAAGAGGAGATATACTTTGCTGACCCAGGAATGAACTAAACTAAGAGAAACCAACTGGAAACACAATCCCAGTGATATAACAGGAACAGATAAGGACTCAGCGCAGGAGCTGGAGCCCGCGCCACTGGAAGCCGGGATTTGAATTTCCTACAGCCGCTGCTGTGTCCCACTCAGCACAGCAAGGAGCAAGGCACAAAAGCTTTGAGAGTGGGAAGCGGTGAATGGCATTGAAAGCAGGACTGGCCAGGAGCCCTGCACCGACCTGCAGTGAGTGAGCGGATCAGGGACCCTTCCATAGAGTAGGAGGCTTCAGCAAAGGACATACTGGGACTAGCCAGACTAGCCAGAACAGAACGCTGCAGTGACTTCAGTCACATATTCCCCTCTCAAGTGGGATTGGTGGGCAGTGCCTGGCTTGGGTGATGCCACTGACTAAGACGCAGTAAGCTGGCCCAGGCCGGTTCCCAGCACCTGGAGGTGCACCCTAGCAGTGAAGCCTTCGGTAGGTTGACCTGGAGGGGTGGCCCAGCATAGGCTGCCCAGGTCTGTGTCTCCCTAGTACACTGCAGTGGGTGGGAACACCTAGCCGGCACAATTCAAACAAACTGTAACCGACAAAGAAAGAAACTGGGCCTCCTATATACACTTGTATAAAAGGAACAAAAAATATGGGCAGAGGGAGCCACAAGAAAAGGTCCTCGGCCCCCAATCCTGAGAAACATGCAGTATCAGACACGGCACCAATAGATATAAAGTGCTATCTCCAGAGTCTTATAGACGAGTTCAGGAATGAAGTTATTAATGACCTGAAGCAAGATATAAGTAGAATAGTTAGAGAAATGCTAAGCACCGCCCAAGAAAAAACAGATGGTGGAATGGAAGAACAGAAAAAAGGGGAGAATTGTTTGATGGAGAAAATAGAGAAAACATAGAATACATGAAGCAGGTTCAAAGAGATTACCAGGAAACTAAAAACTGGCATAACAGCTTGAAAGAATTATCTGAACTGGAAGGCAGATTTATAATATGGGAGCATGAAATGAAAAACTTCTAAAAAATAACAAAAAAAAAACAAACAGCAACAATACAAAGGCTAGAAGATGATAAGAGGATTTATAACTTAAGAATTAAGAACATAAAAGAAAAAGTAGGGACACAAACAAATGAACTACAAAAGCTATTCACAGAAATAATCCAGGAGAATTTCCCTAATTTAGCAAAAGGTAAAGATACTCAGATGTATGAGGCATACAGGACCCCAGCCACCTACAACCCAAACAGAACAACACCCAGGCATATAATAATCAAAATTCCAGAAATCCAATATAAGAACAGAATATTAAAAGCCATCAGAGACAAGAAACAGATCACTTACAAGGGAACACCCATCAGAATTACAGCAGACTTCTCGGCACAAACCATCAAATCAGGAAGAACTTGGGGGGAAATAATTCAAGCTTTGAAAGATAATAACCTCCAGCCAAGATTGATATATCCTGCACAACTGCCCCTAGAAATTGATGGAAAAACAAGGTGCTTCCAGGATAAAGAGGAACTAGGGGAATTTGCAACCACCAGTTCAACTCTACAGAGATTACTGCAGGATATTCTAAAAAAGGAAAATATCAAGATTCCAAAAATAGTGGCAGAGCGGCCACAATGAATGGAGCAGAAAGTGAAATGAAGAAGACAAACTGACAACAAACGACAGAAAAAGAGCTCAACAGAAATGAGGCAGAGAAGATCAGATGGTAGGAACAGCTATTTTGGAAAAAACAAGACATCATAATAGCTAGTGCTGACTTAGTATCATCTTGTTTTGAAGTCCTATCAAACTTGTATTCTTCTGTCTCCATCAGTCTTAAAAGGTTGTATCTATTGGATTTTCTATATATGATAATATAAGCAAAAACTTTTATAGACAAGGAGATTATACAGAAACCATTGTTCATTTTCTGTTAATTGGTTCTAAATAACCTGTAATAATGTCATTCTCTTGAATGGTTTTATAGTATCTTGATATGTTTGGTGCTACAGTATACGAAGTTATACTCAAAGATTTCAAGGAAAGAGACACTATGGTAACTATTTTTATGTCAGGATATCTTGTGGTGAAACACTATTTTGCTTAAATGGTTATGTTTTGACCTGCGCTGTTCTGTTGTTATACCCTCTTTTATCTCAATCCCCCTTTTAAAAAAATTATTTACTTTTTTATTTTTATCTTTTTAATTAAGGGAAAAATAAAAAATAGGATACATTATAGTAACCTACTTCGATTTCCTATTAACTTGATTTGAAACCCTGTATAGCCCTCACCATCTTGTTTTGACTGATTTTCCTCTATTCTGCTTTGCTTGATAGTACTAAGTTTGAAAGTATAGGCAAAACTGTGAAGACAATAAGATTCATTATGATGCCCATTCCGGTTGACTATTACCTTCTTTTAAACTCCTGTAATGTCTCCAATGCTTTGGTTTTATTCTTTACTTTTATTATAACTGGCAATTCTTAAAATAGCAAGAGACAGTATGGTAACCATTGTTGATCACCTTTTATTTTGTTTTTACATTATGTATTTTGATTTGACTGACTCTGTTCTGATATGTCGCATTTGGTTTTACTCTCTTCAAAAAAAGTAATAAGAACTGTGGGAGTAATAAAACCCAAAATGTGTAATTGTCATTGTACAAAAGAAAAGAAAGTGCTCTAAAGGTTATAACTGCATATATGTTTAAGTGTATAAGATAGATAAACATATTACTGAGTTTTTTTTGGATCATTGAACAAAACCGTTTGCAGTCTCACTGTTTGAAAGTCCACTTTATATGCTTTAATTTCGTAACTTGAACAACTATTTCTAGGATGAGAATATGTAATCTATTAACTAGTGATTTCTTACTGTTTATTTTTTAAATTTTGTATTACTTGTACCCTTTTTCTGTTTTTTTCTTTTTCTCCTTAAATAAAAAAAAAGAATAATAGGTGTCAAAGAAAAAGCAGGGGTCAACACAAATGACATTAAAACCCTATTTACAGAAGTAATAGCAGAAAACTTCCCAAACATGGGGAAAGGACATGATATACAGATAAGCATATAGAACTCCAGCTAGTCATAATCAAAATAAATCTACACCCAGACATATAATAATCAAGATTCGAGAAAGTAACAAAAAAACAGAACATTTAAAGCCATTAGAGACAAAAAAAGATCACCTATAAAGGAAATCCCATCAGAATCACATCAGACTTCTCAATATAAGCCATCAAGTCAAGAAGAGCCTGGAGTCACGTTTCGAATCCTAAAAGAAAACAATTTGCAACCCAGACTGATGTACGCTGCAAAACTATCTTTCAAAATTAATGGAGAAACAAGATACTTCCATGACAAAGAGGAACTGGGGGAGTTCATGACCACCAAACGAACCCTACAGAGAACACTGAGGGACATTCTAGAGAGAGATTTAAAAAGACCAGAGTTCTAGGAACAGCAGCAGAGGAGGATCACCAAGTGGGGCAGACAGCTGAATGGAGGGGGAAGTAGGCAGCCAACAGCAGGAAAGCAGCGTGGCAGAGACGGGCCAGGGCACGTTGGCCAAAGCTACTAATGTAGATGGCCTCAGTTCACCAATAAATAGAAACACAAGCAGAGCGGATCAGGAGACAAGATCCAGCAATATACTTTATACAAAAAACACATTTAACTCAATAGGAAATTCATAGACTAAACGTCAAAGGAGAGAAAACAATGCTCTATGTGATAAGGAATCAGAAAAAAAGGAGGGGTAGCTTGCCCATCAACTGCAGAATGCATAAGATAGATCTGGCATTTCTTTCTTTTTTTTTTTTTTAAATCAGTACCGAGGATCGAACTCACAACCTCCTGCTTACAAGGCAGGCATTTATGCCTGCTGAGCTAAATCCCCAGCCCAGATCTGGCATTTCTATACAATGGAAAGCTACTCAGCTACAAAGAAAGATAACCTCGAGGCTCTTGTAGGTCAGTGGATACAATTTGAGATCATGCTCAGGGGTGAAATGGCTCAGAGTCACATGGGTTAGTATCATGTTGTCGCCCTAGTATAAAAACTAAAGGAGTTAGTGGGATCCAAAATGCACAATGGATGTTGTAAAGGGGAAAGGGGAGGAGATGTCCAGAAGGAAAGGCAGTGGCCAGTGTTAACCTATATCTTGGTTGTGTGTATGTGTGTGTGTGTGTGTGTGTGTGTGTGTGTGTGTGTTTTGTGGTACCAGGGATCAAACTCACAATCTCACGTTTGTCAAGCAGGTGCTTATGCCACTGAGCTAAATCCTCAGCCCCATCCTTTACCCTGCTTTGAAACCCTGTATAGTTTTCATTATTCTTTTTGGCTTGGTTTTATTCTGTTTTGCCTTGATTTTATCATATTTGATGACAGGGACAGCTATTTCAAAAATAACAAAATGTGTAATAGTAGCCATTACTGATTTCCAATTATCTTGTTTTGAAGCCCTGTATTGCTTTACTTGTTTTCTTTTGATTGATTTTATTCTATTTTGTTTGATTTTATTATGTCCGATGGTATAAGCAGCTACTTTGAAGATAACAAGCTGCGTTATGATAGCCACGTTGTATTCCTACTGTCTCATTTTGAAGTCCTGTATTGCTTTCATTGCTTTGCTTTTGACTGTTTTATTCTATTCTGTTTTGTTTGATTTTATTGTGCCTGATGCTATAGGAAATTATTCCGAAGACAGCAAGAGGCATCATGGTAGCCAATGTTGGCTGCCTTTTATCTTGAAGTCTTGTATCATGTTCATTGTTTTGTCTTAATTGTCTCTATTCTGTTTTATTTCTTTTGATTTTTTTCTCTCCAAAATAAAAATTAAAAAAATAAATAAGGGCCGGGGATTTAGCTCAGTGGCATAAGCACCTGCCTGGCAAGTGTGAAGTCATGAGTTCAATCCCCACCACCAAAAATAAACAGAATTACGGCTATAAAAACCTAAGAACAATATTGGGACAGAAAGTAAAAGTCACTCTCATGAACATAGATGCAAAAAAAAAAAAAAAATCCTGAACAAAATGTTAGCAATTTAACAAAATGAAAACCGTGAGAACCAAGTTGTGTTTCTTCTAAGAATGAAAGGTTAGGACATTAGAATATGCATTAAGTATACTTAATTAATAGAAGAAAAATTGATTGTGATCTGAACTGATGTGGGAAAGTATCCAAGACAAAAACACTCCATTCACAAACTAGAAAGACAAAGGAATTTTGTTATATGATACAGAGTATCTTCAAAATAACAAAAGCAAAAAAAAAACTTTTTTCAGTTGTGAAATACAAATACATGTTCTTGAAAAGCACACAAAAGATTGCACACTCTCCCCAGCTCAGCACTGCTTTGGAATCTAACTCCAGCACTCAGGAAAGAATAAAAATAGCAAACAAATTCAGAAAAAACAGAGCAAATAATCACTTTTGCAGATAAAGTGTCAACATACAAAAGTTTCAAGTACCTATAGATTATTAGAATTAACAGAAGAGCATAGACATAAATCAATATATGAGTCAGCTATATTTCTATACTGCAGGAAAAAAAGAAGGTAAGAAATGCCATTTTTAGGCCAGACATGGTAGCACACATACGCCTGTAATCCCAGCACACACTCGTGGGAGGCTGAGGCAGAGAGAGGTTCACTGTGACTTCAAACAAAAAAAAAAAAATGCAATTTCTAAAAGCATCATTTACAGCTGGGCTCTGTTGCCCACATCTACTTGGAAATAGAGGCAGAAGAATCACCTGAGCCCAGGAGTTCAGGACCAGCCTGAACGCCATAGGCAGGCCCCATCTCAAAAAACAAAATAATTTTCAAGAGCAGCAGTATAAGGCTCCTGTGAGTGAGTCTAACAAATGATGTGCAAGACTTTTCGGGAAATGAGACCTAATAAACAGAATAGCATAACTTTTCTGTCAATAAGAACATTAAACACCTTAAAGATATCAATTCAGCTCTTTCCTGAATTACACCATAGCTTCAGTGCAATTCTAATAAAAATCTCAGAAAGACATTTTGTAGGGGCTGACAGATTAATTCTAAAGACAACCAATGGCCAAACAACAGAAACAAGGGAATATTGAGAGGCAGAACTGACGCAGCATAAGCAGTCGACGGTGTGGCTGTAGCACAAGGCTGAACGAAAAACCAAAAGAATGGAGAAGGAGCTCAGGAATGGACCCGCATTTACATCAAAACACGACACACGGTCCAGGATGTAGCTCAGTGGCACAGCGCCGGCCCGAGAAGCGTAAGGGCTTGCATTCGATTCCAGGTACAAAAGAATCATACGTGACAGAGCGGGTACCGCAGATATGTAGTGTTATCCGTACAGAAAAACAAAATGAAAACGAATTCTTGTCCCCACACTCACAAAAACTAACTTTAGGTAAATCAGGAAATGGAATAGTAACATCAAAACTTGAAAACGTTTAGAGGAAAAAATAATATTCTAATGATTTATAGGTAGGGAAAGATTGTTCAATCAAATGAGCAAGATAAACATAAACACAAAGAAAAAATGATCAAAATTGAATAACATTAAGGATTTTTGTTTACCACAAATATCATAAGGAAAATGAAAAGATAAACCTCCACCTGTGATTTGCAGCATAAAACTAACAAAGAATAATTATCCAAAATAAGTAGAGAATCCCAAAAAATAAGACAAAGAGAAGAAGAAACATACAGAAGACATTAGCAGGTGTACCTGTGAAAACACGAGCAGTCATTATATATATGAAGACATACTCAACCTCATTATTAATCGTGAAGCTACAAATCAAAATGATAATAGCTTTTCAGAAACAGAAACCCAATGAAATCAAGCACTGGCAAAGACACAGAACCACAATATTCTCATACACTGCTGCCAGAAGTATAGATTGCTTCAATCACATGAGAAGGAAATTTGGCGTGATTTCACAAGGCCAGTGCTAGAAACCAGTTTGCTCCACTTCCAGTTCAACCTTTTTAGTGTAGGTCCCTTTATTTCAAAGAGCAGAAAATGAAACACGACATTACCAAAACGCCCATGTAGCAAGGGCTCCAAGGTAATGAAGGGCTGACTCGTCCGGAGATCTCAGCTAACTGGGAATGAGAGGCCGGACTGAAGGCATTCATTTTGTGGGCGGGGATTGTAATGGTGGCTTCCCAATTTTGAAAGGTGGTTTTAGAGCAAAGGCTTGGTTCTGGAGCCAGCAGGTCTAACAGTGGCTTCTCCATTCAACTGAAATGGCTCCCTAATTGGACCTAAGGGTGTGTGGCTTTGGAACCAGAAGGGAACTGGCAACTTTCCACTTCAAAACCAGCTTCTCCTTGAAAGGAAGAGTGATGGCTTCCTGGGTGGCCGAATCCCTTGGTGTGGCTTTGGGAATATTCCTAGTTCAGTCTACAGTGTGTCCCTTCAAACCTCCCAATAATTCTATAAGTGATCAATATCCTATAATAACCCCTTCTCTTCAATAATCCAGGTTGCATTCTATTCTTTGTAACTGTAACTTGGTCAATATACCTGGCAAAACTCTACTGAAACAATTATGCTCCTAGATACACATCCTAAAGAAACTCTGGCTATGTAAACTATCAATATATACACGGATGCTTACTGTAGAATCTGAAATTTTTAAAAAACTCAAACAATCCTATGTTGACTAAGAACAGAATAGATAAAAAGCCGTGATATAATCAAAAGGATACTACAGAGTTATGAAAACGAATCACTTACAGCTTTCCATGCCAATACAGACAAACACAAAATAATGTTGAAAATACTTCACAACAGAATATGGGTGGTGTGATGGCATTTAGTCACGTGTCATTTAGCAACAGAGATATGTCCTGAGAATGTGTCCTTAAACAGCTTCATAGAGCATATCATAGAGCATACTTAATCTAAACCAGCTGCGATATTATTAGGCAACAGAATCCGGTGTGTCCACCACCACGTGTGAAGTCTGCCATTGATCAAGTGTCATAATGCAGTAGATGACTGTATTAACTTTAACACTAAATGTCACGTGGAGACACACGGGTACGTGATGGAACCACAAAGAAAATACAGGAAGCAGTCACAGACGAATCAGGTATTCATCACATCTTGTGGGAGGGGACAGGGGTGTTACCAGGAAGGAATGCATGGGAGGGTGGGGGGTTTTCAGGGCAGGAGTCATGGGCTGGTTGTGTACTCATTCAGCTTTACATTTCTGTTAGATAAATCTTCAATAAATTGTTTTTATTTGCTAACTAAACATTAAAGAAAAATAAGAGGACAAGAAGAAAATGAAAGTGTTGATAAAATCAACCATGGAAGTCAATCCTGCCCTAAAATTCACCAGTACAACAATGAAATAACAGAAGCTAAGGTTAGTATTGGAGCATCATTTAAAATGACAAGAGCTTAGAATACAAATAGGTCTAAGTTGGAGACACAATGGAGTAAGACACAGCTGTAAATAAAATAGCTGAAGGATTTCTTTGTATATTGCATGATTGTCAATATGTGTTCATAACAACTTTTATGAGAAATAAATGAGAATAATAGAAAAGCAGTATATAGCCTAACACTATTAATGCAATGTAATGTCTATATACACCATGAATGGCTTTTATTTATAAAATGAATTATAAGAATAAATTAGGAGCTGGGTATGGTGGCACACTTCAGCACTAAGGAGGCTGAGGCAGGAGGATTGTTGCAAGTTCACGACCAGCCTGGGCTACAAAATGATCCCAAGACCAGCCTGAACTGCATAGCAAGACTCTGTCTCAAAAGGACCAAAAATAAACAATAAATAAATAAGTAAATAGATAAAGAGTGTTGTATGAAAGGAGAGAAGGTGACCAGGATGAAGACAAGGATGGACGAGGCCCTTGGGTCTCGCGACACGCACATGGTTAAGGCTCTGGCCCCTACTTCATGGCATCTGAACACTTTTCCAGTGCATCTGAAGAGGATTAAAATTACGGTGGCCGGATTTACACCCTTCCCTGGGGAATAAAGGGCAATCTGAGATGATTGGTACCACCCTCTTGAGATTTCCCGTATAAACAGATGGTTATCGCACTAGGAATGGGCCATCCACTGCCACCGAGATTAATACCGACACTACTAAAAGATAAAAGCTAAAGACTAAGACAGGACTAAGACTACGGATTTTCTACTCATGGCTTCCACAGGCCCTTGCTGCCACTGGATCAGTGTTAGCTGCCATGCTGGTAATCGCTGGTTGATTACAATTTTTTTGGTTTTGTTGTGGTGGTAGTTGTTGATTATAATTTGACTTGCATTGCACCCACCTCATGATTTTGCCCTACAGAACTTTCCTAGAGAAGTGGGCTCATCAGCAACCAGTCTCCAGTCACCCCGTCTCTCAGGAGCTACCTCTCTCAATAAATATTCCAACTCTTGAAAAAAAGAAAAAGGAAAGCCAAGCATGGTGACACACGCCTGTAATCCCAGCACTTGGGAGGCTGAGGCAAGAGGATCACCGTGAGTTCTAGTCCAGCCTGGGCCACACAGTGAGTTCAAAGCCAGCCTGAACTAGATAGTAAGACCCTGCCTCAAAAAACAAAATAAAGCAAAGGCATTAGAAACTACTAAAATGGCCGGGGGTTTAACGCAGCAGCATAAGTGCGTGCTTGGCAAATGCGAGGTCATGAGTTCAATCCCCAGCACCAAAAAAAAAGAAACTCATAAAATGATTATACATAGGGGAGGAGCAGAATTAAAGAGAAGGCAGTAAGTTTCTCTAAGTATATATTTTCAGTTTTATTTTTGAAACATATAAATACATATATATATTCAAATAATCTAAATTCTAAAGAAAAAATAAAGCAATTCCCATAATTGAAAACAAATTAAAATAAACAAGAGCAGGCATATAGGAAACAACCCCACAAGGGAATTACTCCAAGGGACCTGAAACAGTACTGAGACACATATATATATATATATATATATATATATATTCCCTAGAAGGGATCCTCTGGTCCCAAATGGGAGAGTGTAACCTCACAATGGGGACTTGATAGTCCTCACCTTAAACAAGTGACTAAATCATAGCTTCTCCAATGAAAGTATTACCAACATTGTTTGATTCTTTTTTCTTTTGCAGTACTGGGGATCAATCTCATGACCTTGTGCTTGCCAGGCAGGCACTTATGCCACTGAGCTAAATCCCCAGCCCCTAATATTGTTTGAGTCTACAAACATGTATTGACACAGGCAAACACAATGTTCCCAAGGAAAAAAAAATTGTCCTAAAAAGTTTCCTGTATAGATTCCATGCATTACGAAAATAAATCAAGAAAAAAGGACAAATTATTGATATTAGATGATACTGACTTTTAAAGAGACAAATTTCACATTCATATCACAGAATTGATTGCCTCCAAATTCATTGTTTGAAGTGATAGTAGATTATTTGCAGGGACCGATGAGATTTCCATCTTCCGGGAGACCTTGCCAGCAAGCACACACCAAAAGAGATGGACTCAAGAGGCCACCATGAAAAGGTTCCACAGTACGTCACTCGTTCTTGTGGAATTCCCACAATGGCAGGTTTGGTAACTCAGCTACACGCAACGGGTTAACAGACTGGAGAATCCCTTCTTCACCCAAAAAGCAGTTAAACCCTACTTCTGAAGGACCTTAACTTTCAGAATAAAAATAATCACTGTATCTGGGTTGGGTAATTGGATTCCTTAAAAGGTAATGCTGACTTCATAAAGCAAGAGAAAGAATGCAGTCAGCAGCTTTTCAAATCAAGATGATCTCCACGGAGAGCCAGAAGCCAAAGGAGACCTGTGACTTCCCGCTCGGCTCCTGGATGCTCGGAAAGTGCTTCTCTAAACACACCACACCCTGGGAGAATCACAGGATAATTCCGAATCCCAAAGCCACTTCCTAGCTGGTCTCACTCTTCTTTCTTTTTAGTAAGTATCAGAATAACAAAAAACCCTGTTGACCACCCCGCTCTTCTTCCCTTCCCAGACAGTGAGACTGCACAGCTATTTTTTTGGGACAAATCTCCTGTTTCCTCCTCTGTTTTCCTCCAGGCATTAGATACAGGTATTTCATAAGACTCAATCTCTTCTCTTCCTTAAGCAGCTTACATGCTTTGAAGCTTCAACTCTTTCTTCCTACAGTGACTCTGTATTATTTATCTTTCCCATTTGGGACAGGACACCCAACACCCACAGTTTAGGGCAGAGTGGGTTTAATCTGGCTTACTTTTAGTAGGATTCAGTGCATGTCAACTGGCTCCCAGGTAGAAATGTTGTCGTGGAAAGGAACTGCAGCACAAGGCTGCTTCAGTGTCCAGCTAGGACGAGAGCAGGGAAGGGTCACAAAAAGGAAGGGGCCAGGGGCCAGGCATGACCCAGGCAGGCAGCGGTGTGCACCACCCAGCCCTGAGCACGTCCCGAATCCAAGCAGGGGGCCGCTCTAGCATGCCAGACAACTGACACGGGCTCAGACCTCAGGTTACCCTTCAGACCCAGACTCAGGGCCAGTGGCCAGCTGGAAGCCTGCACCTCACTGCGCACAGATGGTTAAAGTCCCATCTGCTCAAAATGGGAAGCAAGCTGACCCCGACCACCTACTTCTGCGCTCCCGGCTCTTTGGGCCCTCGAGCATCTAGAGAGGATACAACACAGCCTATTATCACCGGGGTCACCATCCTGTCAGCACTCCTAGACTCAACCCCAAATCTCCAGCCCTCTTAAGCGTCTTCTAGGGCCCCACATCCCAGTTTTTCTGGTTCTGAATGCAAGGGGCCATCTGTAAACACAGTCCGGTCCCCATCCCACGTCCAGAAACCTCTGCTCTGTACAAAACGTTTTCTAGATGACATAAGGCCAAGGGCTCGCTCGTCCTGTAAAACTGGGCTATGATTTGTTGTGACCCGGTTTGCCTCTCAAAGGAGCCGCGTGGTTCACAGATCACTGAGGCTGCATGGGCTCCGGGGGCGTGGCTGAGCGTGTGCCCATTGCATCACAAAGGGGTGTTTATGAGGCTGAACCCCAGCTCTGTGAGTCAAGAACCAGGAGACAGGCGGCCCAGTGGCCCAGCCCGGGAACCTTACCGGGAGTGGAGTGATTCTCTTATTCCTGGAGGGCAGCCCTTGTTCTCACCCAGAGCGCGCCCTGAAGGTGAGGGGTTTGGGGGTGCTCTATAAGAGACTGATCGCAGAGGACCAGGCAGGCAGGTCTGGGGGGGCACAGAAGAAATCATCTGAGAACCCCACTGCAGCCTGCACATGCTTCATGTATGGCACTGCAGTTTTATTTTTTAAACAAGATCCCATTTGAACAAATGGTTCTGAAACTTCAAAAGAATTTTTAAACTCCAGGACGGTTGCAGGTGTCCAGAACGGGAGTGCTTGCTTGGCGTGCATGAGGCCTTGGGCTCGATCCCCACACTGAAGAAAAAAATAAAAAGTAAAAACTATTCTAGCCTACAGAGAGCGGCAAAGTAGCTCAGAGGCAGACGGTGGAAGGCCTTGAATTCTAAACTAAGGAGAAAAGATTTTCATCTCAGGCCAACAAGAAGCCACCGACTGATTTTTGTGGGAAGAGGAGGGAGGAAGCAGTGTTTGAGGGAGACACAGGGCCTGGTGTGGACCACAGAACTGGACCCCAAGGGCAAGCATTTTATCTAACGGTTTTAGACTAAAACACAATTTTAAGGGGCAGATGCAAAAGACATTCCAAAGGAGAAAATTCTAGAATTCGTGATTAATTAGTTTTAGGGATAAAGGCAAAGGAGAAATGCAAAATTACATCCCTGTTTTAGATCAAATGACTGGGGGGATGATCGTGCCAGATACACAGGAAGAGGCATGTTTGGAGAAAAGGCAAGGCATCTCATTGGTGGCCAGTGGAGTTGGATTTAATGGCAGGACATAGTGGTCACTACCTATAAGTGAATGATGGTTCGTAAAATTGTGTGTCCTACTCTGATCACCTGTCCAGGCATAGATTCATAGATTCACACAGCCAGCCAGCTGCCTGACATCTCCACTAAGATGCCTCAAGGCCATCACAAACAGTGGAGGTTCTAAAGGAGCCCTTGTCTTCTCTCTGACCAGGTGTGGTGCCGCACACCTGCAGTCACAGTGTTCTGGAGGCTGAAGCAGGAGGATTATAAATTCAAGCTAGCCTGGACAGCTTAGTGATTTAGGGAAACCATCCTAAAATTTCTTTTAAAAGGCTAGGAATGTAGCTCAGCCTAAAGCCCCTGACTTCAATCCCCAGTACAAAAGAAAAAAATATATTCTCCTCAAGTTTCCCTAATGCAGTACATGGCACCCCATCATTCAGAGCCCCCAGACTGGCCCAATCCTAGGACTTCACCTTGATACCTCACACTGATTCACACTGGCATCTCTGTGCCATCAGCAGGTCTGGTCTCTAAACTCTCTGCCCCTCAAGTCACTAAGTTCCCATCACCTCTCACCTGAACTGCTCCCCCAAAACATCCTGACCATTCTCTAATCTGGTCTTTATGCAGCAGCCAAATGATACTTCCATAGTGAAATCCGATTTACTCTGCCTCTTGGCTGTAAAAAGGTCTCCATCCCACCCTATTGGTTTTAGGGTACAGATGAAGTCCCAGAGGCTGCACGGTCTCTCCAGCCTCATCCAGCACAGCCCGGCTGTGTCTTGAGTTGTCCTCTCAGTCCTCAGCTTGTGTGGCTCAATACTTTCCATGTGCCCTGCTGCCTCTGACCTCTGACCCCCGTTACCTTCTGCTCTCCCAGTGCATGAGCCAGAGTCTGCTCCTCGGGATCCTCTCTGACCTCAGTGCCTATTTAAATCCCCCATCATGACTTTCATGGAACCGGGTAGCTAAAGTCCAGACAAATAAGTCCATGTAAGCCTGCTCGTCAACCAAGGATATTTTGTTCCTCCTTTCAAGTAATGACAGCAGATAGCCTCATGCGGTAAGGAGATAGGTGGCCAGCCTTACGTTCTCTGAGGATGTGATTTTCCCAAGAAGCCTAGTATCTGCGAAAAATAAGCAGCAATTCTGTGTGCGCCCCTTCTGGTAATCATCACTAAACTACTCAGCCATGCCAGCCGATGGCTTTGTGGGTTTGTTCCTGTACTGCCTAGCAGCTCTAATTTAAAAGCAGAAGAATCAGAGCTAAGGCTGGAGATTTGAACTGAGAATGAAATCTAGACCAATGAGTGGTCCCAGGCTGGCAGATCCTAAAGGAGATGAAAGCCCTGAACTGTCCCACCAGCCACTCCCCAAAAAATGGTCACCGTGAGTTCTGTACCCTAGAGTGCACTGGGAAGCTCAGACCTTTCCCCAACAGCTGCTCTCAGCACCAGCAACCTGCCCGCCAGGAGACCAAGATGACAGAGGCCCCGGGAAGCCAACCAGACCCACAGAGCCCTATCTAGGCCATTTCCCTGCTCAGAAGTCGGCCCTGGCTGATCAGAGCTGTGGGAATCAACGGGTTCTTCTCAAACACGCAGCCTGTGGTCCACCCCATGATGCTCACGAGTGAAATGGAAGCGGAAATACTTCCTGGGTCACTGGGAGGAGCCAAGCGTTTTGCCTACGGTGCTTTCCAAATACCAGCAGAAATCTATTCTTGTCACCATCATAGTCAAGGACAGGAGACCCTGACACTCAAGCCGTGTGCCCGGAATCAGTAGGAAGCGAAGGACAGAACTGTGAATTCAGTCCCAAGACTGTCACATTCTTTATGTAGGGTCGGGATATCGCTCAACAGTAAGCGCTCGCCTAGGTTTGCGCAAGGCCCTAGGTTTGACCCTACGCTGAAATATTTCTTTAAAAAAACAACTTATTGTATCCCATAACCTCTGGACATGTGAATTCTTTCCCTGAGCATTCAATACCTTAAAAGCAAACTTCTAAAATAGGTACTTTGTATGGTCCACAAATAATGCCGCAGATAGTTACAGGCAGGCTGACTCCTGACACACTTGTCCCCCTTGGGGTTTTCAGCAGCCGTGGCCCTAAGGAATGTAAGGCAGGACTACGGTGGCTCACTGGTGTTGACTCTGTCCGTTCTTGGGGTGTCCACCCATTAGCACTATGTCAACAGGGTTACACAGATTGTAATGTGTAAGTGTTTCACTCTCTTCTGATCTTTATTTTTTTGAGAGTTTTGCTATGTTTTGCAGGCTGGCCTTGAACTTACTGTGTAGTCCAGGCTGGCTTTGAACTCATGGCGGTCCTCCTGCCTCAGCCTCCCAAGTACTGCGAGGACAGGCATGTGCCACCACACTGGGCTTGCTTCACCCAGTTCTAAGTAGTTTTTTTTTTTAAAACCAAGTGTTATTTAAAACTGCATGGTTTCTAAAGACATAGGGCTTCATCGTAGCCCTCTTTTACAAAGCATTAACTCCATGATGGCATTATAGTTAGAATTGTCTCAGTAGGAGTCTTTAGAATTCATTGAAACTTCCTTTGTGGCCTAATACATGGCCTATTATTGTAATGTTTCTAGATGTGTTCGAAAAAGAATGTTTTCTGTTTACCACAGATATATTTTTATTGCATTTTATTTCTATTTGAGCCACAGCGCTTAGGGATGCATGGTATGACATTTCTAACTATAATTGTTAATTTATCTATGTTTCCTATTTATTTGATTTGATACATTTCAAGATTGTATTGTGATGATTATACTGCCCACTACTTAAACATTTTTAATCTATGAAATACAATATGTGTGCAGAAAGTTTGTAAAGCTTATCTGTAAATCTAAATACCTGTAAATATGCATACAACCACTATTAATATCTGTCGAATCTTTTAATAGTGTTTTTAAAAACCCAATTTCAGAGCTGGGCATGGTGGTGCACACCTGTGATCCCAGCACTTGGGAGGCCAAGTTCAAGGCCAGTCTGGGCTGCACGGTGAGTTCGAGGCCAGTCTGAGCCACATAGAGTTCAGACAAGCCTAGTCTGCACTATATAGCAAGACCCTACCTCAAAGTCATTGATTAATTGATTGATTAATTTAACCTAGCTGTGAAGACTTCATTTTCAGCATCCGCCCTCTCCACCGAGGCCGACACGGGCCGCGTGCTTCTCAGGGCGGATGCTCGCTGCGGCTTACTAACTCCGCCGTCCACTGCTTGGCCCTCTCCATCCCTCCTCGCCTTAACACTCTGCGACCCGTCATATGAGAGGCCCCTCGGCCCACCTGAATCCGCAGAGAAACTTGCTACTAAACGGCAGCTTTGTGGAGTCTTCCTTGATCTGTCCTCTGAAACGAACCTCCTCCTCCTCCTCCTTCTCCTCCTCCTCCTCCTCCTCCCTAACCCTTTAAGGAAGCCTTGCCCTGAGGCCAGTTCCCGTGCTGTCCTCCTGTCCAGTGACTTCTTTATCTCCTACATAGGGGCCCCTCAGGGCAGGCCCAAGGAGTTCCCTCTGCATTTCGCAAGCTGCTGATGAAGCATAAGGCATAAATAACTGCTCACTAATATTTGAAGGAAATGAATCGAATCTCTAGTCCTGCTGTGTTTCATCTGTCGAGATACCTGGCTCTTTTTTTTCATTTTTTTTTCTCTCTTTTTGCCTTGAAAATGTCTCTATGTTCTTTGCATCTCCATTTCCATTGCTACTATTTTATTGCAGGCCTTTATTACACCCAAGTAGCTGCAGAGAGAGAGAGAGAGAGAGAGAGAGAGAGAGAGAGAGAGACACGGGGGGGGGGGAGGAAGGAAGGCAGGGAGGAAAGAGGGGAGAGAGAGGAGGAGGAGAAAGAAGCAGGAAGAGCAGTGCGGTGCTCAGGTGTCCTCCCCAGACCAAGTAAATCAGGATTCCTGGGGGGAGAGAGGTCAAGGCACCGTTCTCCAGACAAGAACCTCTGTCTGTCTGCTCCCTTTTAATTCAATCTTCCTCTCAACTGTAACACCAAAAACTTTTTAAAACACATCTTTCGGAGCATGTGTTACTCCTAAATCCTCTTAGCTGTGACTCCAGATGATTCACCCAGGAGCCACTCAACAAGGAGAAAGACGGGGAGGGGAGAAGGAAGCAGCGTCTGGCTCCGAGGGCTGTGGGAATGGCCCCATCTGTGTGCGCACACTCCATCCCACGGGCTCCCCCGCCAAGGCCTCTCCCCGCTCCCACGTGTGCACTGGGCTCCTGGCCTTGTACTCTGCCCCTTCCCCTGGACACGTCCTACCTTAAGCCCTTCCCGTGGTTCGCCTCCTCTACCAAGATCCCCAGTCTTCTGTCCTATCTAGTCTGACGTGGGCCTTTTGACTGTAATTTTTCATTCCATACTGGAATTTGCCACCAGGGTAGATTTCAAGTGTCCCCACAGCACACAGCAGAAAAAGGTAATGATGTCAGGAGAAAGATAGAGTAATTGGTTTAACTAGTAACCTCTTCGCTATGCATATGTGCACTGGAACGTCTTGTGCACCTTAAATATATGCTTTAGAAGAAAACAGAATAAAGCAATCAACATGAAATGCCATGTGATGAACTCATGGCCAACACTGGTCCCTCCATCTCCCCGTCTCCCCAGGGCACAAAATCCTTGAGAGGATTTCACATCCCCTCGCCTCCAGCCCAGCCCCTGCCTACGTGCAGGGGAGAGGCATGCGAGTGAACGCTGGCTTTGGGGCGGCCCTTCCAACCCCTGCTGTTACAGAGGAAGAAACGAGGACACGGAAAGCGGCACCTTCCTGGTCTCCAGTGCGCGGATGCTTGGTGGCAGCGGCCTCTGCTCCTCCTCCCTCCTTGGATCCCTCCTCAAGAGGGGCAGCGAACATCTCAGAACCGCAGCACTCAGGCTGCCTGAGACCCTGGGACTGTTCTCTGGGAATCTTTGCCCCAAGAGTTAATAGACAACAACAGCAGCAACGAAATACTTAAGCAGAAACAGACTTTATTGCCACCAATTGGAGAGAAACAAGCTCTGGGAGTCTGTCTGAAGCCAGGGCAAAGGTGCTTCGAGAAAAGCTGGCTGTTCTGGCCAGAACACCCCAAAAGGCAGCAGTCCTGGGCATTCGGCTGGGACCGTGTGGCAGCAAGAGCTTGAGAATCCCACACTGCAGCGATCATGGCTCTGTTGTCCCAAGTCCTGGGCAGGCAAGTGAAGTGAGTTCCACTCGCGCAAGGTGGACAGGTGCCAAGAATTGCCCCGGGTTTCCTGCTGGGCAGGACTCTTGGCAGAGTCGCCAGCAGAGGTAAGGGATTAGGAAGGGACAGGGTGAGGCATACAGGTGGCTGCTGACTCGCTTTGCAGCAGTTGGTGGCCCAGGGCAGCCGTGGACAGGAGCAGCCTCCTCCCGAGCACAGCTGAAGGACACGTGTGACCAGGACAGCTGCAGTGGTAGGTCTCTGAAGCCGTCATGTCCTGCCACACCGGCTCCTCCCTCTCACTCACACACCCACTTGCGCCTGGAACTGTTCTTCTGGTCCCCAGTAGGACAAAGACTTGGCCAGTGAGAGCCTGCAGATTTTAGAGTTAAAGTGGCTCCCGTATGAGTAACTTGATGAAAGACACCGAAAACCGTTCACAACTCACCTACCACAGCGATCCTGGCCACGAGAGCTAGAGCCCGAGGGATTGTCTTCCTGGCTCCGCCCTTTGCTGAGTACTGTGTGACCCTGAGCCCTGTGGAATGTGGTGTGTCACTCCCACATCAGTCAAAGGAGGAAGGCCAAGCAGTGACAGGGACCTTGATGGCTCTCTGGTTTCCAGCTCTCACCTTGCAATCCAGAAGCTGGGGGAAAGACCACACAGCCAGTCAGAGGCTGAGCACCCCAAAAGTGGTTTTTCTGTACCTTAATTCCTTACACTGTGATTCCCAGCGGAGGCTAAGAACAGGCTGCCCACCCCCAGACAGCGGGCTTCCAGATGCCAAGGGGGGACCGCCCTGTGCCTTCCCAGGGCTCCTCCAATGGCACCTCCAGAGACTCAAATTCCACCTGTCAGGTGGTTAAAGCAAACTTGACTTTCTGGGCTGTATTTGAACAAATAATTGAGTAGATCTTCTGCTATTAAGTAATTAAAAATAGAGTACAGATTTAAAACTCTACAGTCTCTTTTTTTCTGGTTTAAAGCAATAATTGGTAAACCCAGCCTTGGAGGATTCACACACCACTCCCTGTGGGTAACAACAGGAGTCTGCAGCTACTGAAATCACACAGGGTTTGTGTACGTGCCCATTCACGTCACGCTTACAGCAACTCTGTGGTGTGTGTGGCTGTGACCGGCACCCCACAGACGCAGACACTGGAGGCTGGGGGCTGAGCCATGTCCCTAGGTACCCAAGAGAGGTATGGAGCCGGCACTCAGACCCCCACGGGATAGAGGGTCCACATCCCTAAGCCCATGCCAGACTGCCTCTCTGTGGACATTCATGCCTGATGCCATCAGTCTCTCTAATGCTCGCCTTTGAAATCAGGTTCTGACAGTGTCCAGAGTGCCTGGGTTCGAGTCCCAGCTGCACCATTTGCTGCATGACTCTATGACCTACAGTGCTCCATCTGTTAAGTCAGAATAATTACAGGCTACTGCTCTCGGCACCATTGTGAACATTACATTAGATAATCCATGGACGCTACTCTGTGCAATGTCTGGTGTACAACAAACTCTCAGTAAATATGTCATCGATGTGGTTTAGGACCCCAAAAATCAACAAGGCCCTTCCGACAGCACTGCTGCTGGGCAGCCCCAGAGGGAGCGGCCGTCCTCCCCAGCTGCCAGCTTGTCGGCTTTCCACTCCCTTAATAGTCCCTGTAGTTTCTAGAAAATGCACATTTGATCCCAAATTAGACTACGACTTAAGAGACCGCTGTCACTTACACAGAGCACAGTGTAGAGTGCATGGACATTTGGGGGTGATGCCAGCCCTTTAGAGTCACCTCACATGTCCCTCAACAAACCTCAGGTGCTGTTGGAGGATTTGTGCACTGCCTGGCTTAACGAGTCTTCAGTTACCTGTGTGGACACCGGTAATCCAGGGGTGCCATCCAAGTTGCGGTTCTGCTTAGCTCAGCAAGGTACAAGTTAAAACAGTATCAAAGATAAGCAAAATTTTCACCTCTGTGTCTTAAAAGCCAAAGGAAATAGTCTCAGCTGTTTTTAATTCATCTAAAACAAATCCCACACAGCGCAAACTCTCCATTACCTCTGACGCCGAGCCACTCATGGACCTGAAGACCTTGCACTTTTCAGGCTTCTGCCCTGGCTCTGCCCCCAGGAATGCACGGTTTCCTGATTCTACTACAGCACCACACCACATGTTCCCTTTAGATTTTGCCTGGAGATGCTGTGTGTGTGTGATTATCTCCCTGAACAGGAGACCTCAGGAGGACATGTCACCCCAGTATTCCCCGTCCACTGGAGAAGGTAGAGCGGGGCCTGAGATGGACAAAGGCCACATCTCATGGCTTTGAATCCTGGTCTTCCAACCCTCATGACAAGTACCAGGCCACATGGCTTCCTTCCTCCTTCCTACATTGTAATACAACATTATGCATTGCAAGCTACCAAGATATTGGCATACACTGAAGTGAAGAAAAGCAAGTTTGACAACTTTAAACATCGTTTTTTTAATCCTTTTATCCTTTTAAAGGTGGTGTTACTTTGGACACAGTGTTTAATATTTATAGCTTCCTCTACAAAGCATAAAATGCTGGCTGGCTCTCAAATTCAATATGCACTTGAGGAACATAGTTAAACGATGTTTCCCCCTTCACCGTAGTCAATTCCGCTTACTGGGATTGTAATTGCAGGTGGTGATCACAGACATAGAGACCCCAGAAGAGTGTCACGGCATGTCAGGCAGGACGGCGGCCAGCGCTGGGGAAAAGGAAGAGCCCTGCCCGAAAGCTGTTCCTGAAGAGAGACCATGGTAAGCTGAGGGGCCTGTCACGCACTGATGGCTGTAGTGGGGCAGCATCTTAGGGGGTGCGTCCTCCATCCAGAGCCCGTGCGACAGGAGCGTCCTGGTATTTCGCAGCCATCACCCTGGCTATTCTGACGACGCCTTCTCCCTCGAAGCCTCTCCTCTCCTTCCATTCGCTTCCCGTCTCCTCCTACCAGCTTCTCTAAATTATTTCCTATCGCCAGAGCCTCCATGTTGGTACACGGTTACTTGCACCCTCTGGTTGCTTCCTTTAATAACATCTCATGACCTAAGAAATAGCTGGCTGGATTCCACTCTCCACTTCCTCCAAGTCGAGTGACAGCACGTCCCACCTGGTGTTTACAAGCCCCAGAGGAGGCAGCAGCCAGGTTTCTGCCTTATCTTCCCAAAGGGATGCTTGGATTCCTGACAGGGCTGGATGAGATGTGGGACTGATTTTCCGCATTGCTAACAAATATCAAGCAACGTTTGATCAGGACGTTTGGGGAGCTACCAGGCTGAAGCCATCCACTCATTCTTTCCTGAGTTTCCTGTGCAATGCTGCTGGGTACCACCCATCGGACGGCCACACAGCAGGTGCTCCAGGATGGGCAGCAAAAAAAAGCACAGACGTTGTCACCAGAAGCTTGCATTCTGCAAGCTGAAACAGGTGCATCAATTGCTACAACGTGACACAGCTGCCCCAATAGGACAAAGAGCTGCAGAGGTCTAGTGAGGAACAGTTACATCACATCAGAGGAGGCCTGGGGCAGGTGCAGGTCCCGTCTGGGAAGGCTGCTTTGAAGTTAGTGGGGGCTCAAGTGCGAGTCGAGCAGCCTTCAGGGGGCCTGGAAGAGCAATCAGGAAGAGGAGAGGGGCACAGGGCCCGAAGTGCCGTCTGAGAGGGGCTGTCCTCGGGTCTCTGACTCCTGCTTCCGTGCCGGAATGCTTTTGCTGGGTGGCTCCCCGGCCCGGAGCAGCTGGGGCTTCTAACTTCAAAGCAAAGAGATTTCCTGCTGCATGGGACTTGGGGTCCACAGTTGGGGGTTCTGCTTAGACCAAGCTGCACGCCAGTCTTTACAAGGAATGGGGTTTTTATATTGTCATTGTTTCTCTCATTTTTAAGCTAACTGGCCTGGAGAGGCTTGTTTTTTAGTCTTAGAATAAAGGTTTTTAAAAAATATGTGTTCTACTACCCCGAGGTTGCTGAGTTTATCCCCCAAACTTTTCTGTATAATTAGTACAAACTAATATTCACATATCGATCCTGTTTTCTACTTGCATTTTTTTAAAAAAATCAAAATTAGCTAATGTCGTAGAGAACTTTGGGTATTATTTTCTTTGTATCATGATAGATGGGGGTCTTTGGCATCCACCTCTGTGTCATCACTTTGGATTCCTGCATGTGATTCCAGCCCTGATTGATACTCCGGTTACCTCCATTCTTACACTACTTCTAGACTTTTCTATGATAATGGTCCTCGTATGTGTACCCTTGTGCCTGTAATCCAGAGCGTTCCCCTAACACAGATGTCTAGAAATAGGGTTACAGAGTCTAACATGTTTAACTCCATTCATACATCTGGTCCTTCTGGTGCCTTAAACTTTAGCCTGCTGCCCTTCTTTCCTAGGACGGACTCCCTCTTCCAATCCGTGCCCCTTCCTTGGTCCAAGCTCGTGGCATACAGGGCCTGAGCTGTCATCGGTCACCTTAATCTCGAGGATACCCATTTTTATGGCTTTTGAAATTATGACTAGGAGCTGGGTGTGGTGGCGCACACCTGTCATCCTAGCACTCGGGAGGCTGAGGCAGGAGGATTGCTGCAAGTTTGAAACCAGTCTGGGCTACAAAGTGGGACCAAGTCCAGCCTGAACTGCATAGAGAGACCCGTCTCAAAAAGACAAGAATAATAATGATAAAGTTATGGTTCGGAGGGCTGGGGATTTAGTTCAGTGGCATAAGTGCTTCCCTGGCAAGCATGAGGTCATGAGTTTGATCCATGGTACCAATAAATAAATAAATAAAGCTCATTTTTATGAAGGGGAAAATAACTTGAAGAGCCAGAAGAATGAAGCTGTGAGGAAGAGAAGCAGGCATGCTGTTCTGGGATGGCCATCGCCTGGGGAGCTCCAGTTAGCGCCAAGAGGAGGCTTTGTGAGCTAGGAGCAGACAGCCTGTCCACCCGCTCTGGGAGAGCTCCCGGGCCGCTCATGAGCACGCTCTTCGCATGTAAACAGCCACCAGAGTTTCATTTCCAGGATCTCCTAACACTTTCCCCGAGGGACCTTCTGTTGTCATTCCAGAGCAAGTGGTGTCGCTAAGAAAGCTCAGACTCAGACTAGACCCTCCCTGCTGCGTTCAACAAAACCTGGCACAATTGCTTGGCCTCTCAGTTTCTTTCCGCCCCCCACTGCCATGGCGGTTGCCACCTGGATTATGATTCGGTAACACTAAGTCCGTTCATCTTAAACTGTGCTGCTTTGTTGATCACAAGCTGAGCTTGCAGAGTACACATCTGTACCTCTAGCTGCAGCAGCCAGAGGACATTTCTGTGGGACCCCAGGGCTTTATTCCCCAACCTCACGTTTCTCCAAGGAAAGCAGTGTATGAATTTATGACTTCTAAACATTGAGTCAAATTCTTACAAATTACCTAAGGTTGCAAAACAAAATGGGAAGATAGTCTCAAAAATTTGGCCTATGTTTGGTCTAAATACTTATATTGATCTATCTAGTTATTTTTAAATCCAACTCAAATGAATTTATACTGATGTTTGCTTCTCAATAGTTGGACATTTTATTAGAAATTTCATTTTCCATTACATATAGGAAACATGTTCTCCTAACATATAGCAGGCATTCAATAAACGTCAGTTAAAATGAACTGAATTCAACATGCTTGGGTCAGTGTCTCAGTACATATTTACGGTACCTTATTGCCAGGCATGTTAACAGCAGCGTTTCCACAAATCACACTTCCTTTGTGTGTGGAGAAGGTAATCGCACCGAGGGGAATTGTCCTAAGAGGAAAGGTGAGTGTTAATCCCAGCCTAACCACAGCCACCACTGTAAATTTGTTTTTGATAATTTGTCCCACTCTTAGGAGGTAGCAGTGATTTGGGGAGCAGAAGGGGAGCAAGAAAATTGATATTAAGTGGCAGGTAAAGGAATACATATTTGAAATTTTGGCTTCCTAGAGTGAATAGTCAAGAGCGTTCCTAATGGAAAATGATGTCTTGAACTGAAAAGCACTCAGATCCAGGCAGATTTTTAATCCAATTAAACATCCTCTTCCCGGGCAGTCTATTTACTAACGCAGTATGGTAGCTGTTAGTATTGTCATTTAATAAATACATTTCTAACGGAAAAAATAAAACCTAATACATATTCCTACTATTACTCTAATGTAAATAAAGATTTCTTCGCAAAGTGTTAGCTCTGCATGAGCTTTCAACTTTTCCTTTCCAACTGATCTGCCTCTTAGACATTAAAATATACTAATAAAGTCACGCATGGGGGTCCAAGCCTGTAATCCCAGCACACTTGGGGGGTGGGGCAGGAGGGTCACAAATTGAAGCCCAAACTGGACACCGTAGCAACTTAGTAAGACTCCATCTCAAAATAAAAATAAGTAAATAAATAAAAAGTGCTGGGAATGTTGCTCGGGGCTCAGCGCGGAGGTCCTGGGTTTGAACCCCAATACCACAATTAATTAATTAATTAAAATACACCAGTTAATGGCTTAGTAACACAATTCCATGCTCTTCATGACAAGCAAATATCTTCTGCTCTCCAGATAACAGTATGCAGAAAAGACAGAAATGAGAAAGTACCCATTAAAAGCTCTAAAAATGTGTTTTAAAATCCAGAGCTGTATTCAGACAGACCCACTTTTTGTTTGTTACTGTGAGGCACTGCGTCACTCTTTCATTCAAACCTTTCTAGTGAGCACTTACTCCTCACACTGCTGTTTTACCCCTCCTTGGGTGACTTCCCCAGAGCAAACAGATTTAGACACAAAGCAACAAAACCCTTCGCCGCAATTTCCTTTAGGAAAAGACTCCAACCCACAGTTATCCATAGTGGAAAATATTGTATTATTGTTCAGTAAAACAGCTTTGGCTTAAACATGATCATAGGAATATTTTGAAGATAATGTTTCTTAAAAACCAATTAAAATTTTTGAAAAAGGAGTGCCTGCTGCAGGGCCCTGCAGGCCATCCTGACTTATCGAGCATTGTCTCTGTTGTAAAGTGATAAGTCTGGTGTTGCTTTAATTTGCAGCTCTCCGATGGCCAATGACGCTGAACATTTTTCCATATATTCATTTGCTGTTTGTATTTCCTCATCCAAGTGCACATTTGCATCGTATTCTCTCTCTGGTGTGAGAAGCTGAAACAGTAAATAAGGACCAAAATGTACGATGGATATTGTGAAATGGGAAGAAATTGTTCAAAAGGAAAGAGGAACTAGGATGGGGGAAGGAGAAAGGAAGGAAGGAAAAATGAAAGAATAATCAAGACAGTTATACTACTTGCTCCTCTCGGATCACTGAAGAGAAAGGTTTGCGCTAAAATCATTTGGAGAAATTTTAATGCTCATATCTTGCATTTTAAGTAAGTATTTTGAAGATAGCAATAACTACTGTTATTCCTCTGCTACACTGTTTTGAAATTTTGTTTTATTTTTTCCCACTAAATAAATAAATGCAATGACAAATCTCCCTGAGTCCTAGGACCCCTGCCACACAGACTCAAAGTGAGACAGAGGGTCACCTTAGCATCAGAGCAGTGAGAGACCTCTCCTGAATTGAGTCCAGCAAGCCTTGGCTGAATGAGGAGCTGTGTGTATAATGTACCATGTGGAATAGGAATCAGTCAGGGTCCAGGCAGGAGACAAATGGCAAAGAGCAAACTGGGCAATACAAGGAGGGTTTCATAAACAGGCTCTTCACAGAGGCAAGGGCAGAGTTCAGGAAGCCTAGAAGATGCGGGGGACCATCCTGGGGAATCAGGTGCTCCTGAAGGGGGACTCTGGCTGCCAACCTGGATTCATCCCACAACAACAGGGAGCAGGGCAGACTCTACTCCTGAGATGTGCGCCTGTGCCCACCCCATGCCCCAGGTCTCAGCCAAATCCAACCAGGAGTGGGGTGCAGCCACGGAGCTGTCAGCTTCCAGAGCCAGAGCACAGGTGGGGAGTGGCCTAAGGGTGCCCAAAGCAGACCCACAACCGAGAGGGGAGCATTTCAAAAGAAATGGTAAAACTGAGTCTTGGTGTGATGAGATTGTGGGTATCATTGGTGCTTTCCTCTTCTCCAAGTGTTTTCAATGTGCAGGTGTGGGACAAAGCGGGGACTCTGGTCATTTCATCGTGGTGCTCAGCACTGAGTACCCGCTCTGCTGTTGCCCAGGTTTGGAAATTTCTCATAACGCTGTTGGCATTTGTGTCCATCTTTTTTAGCTCAGATAAATCTTGTAGTTAACTAAAGCCTGGCCGGTGCTCAGCGATTTAAAATCCAAGGGAAAGTTGAAAGTATTATTTAAGACACACATTGACACAGTTCCCTGGGAGCAAAACCTGAGTGGGTCTAAATAGTCCTTGCAAGAGTTAAACAGAAATCAACTTTTACTACTTTGTGCTTCCTGGCCTTGTCTGCTGTTAGCTAAGTTTGAATCAACCAATCCTTAGGGTTGAAAGGAGATACTTGTGTGTTAGTCTATTTTCTGGTGTTAATCGCAAGTGCCACAGGCTACGTAAGTGACAAAGAAAAAGACTTATTTTGGTTCATGGTTTGGCCCAAGGTTGAAGGTTTGGTCTCATCGGCTAGCAGCCTTCTTGCTGGCAGAGTCCTCAGGGGTGCAGGACATCATGTGGTGAGACACAGGAAGCAGGCAGGACTCATCTGAGCCAGCTTTTATAGTAGACCACTCTCAGGACAACCAATAAACTGCTAATCCCTTAATCTCTTGATCACGAGTATGTATTAACCCATTCAGGAGTCCTGCTGAGGGTTAGATCTGCAGTGGTCCCTCGCCTTGGTGCCATTGGGTCAGTGGTGGGAATCTGAAGAGATGGGAGGACTGGAGATGCAGCTCAGTGGTAGAGCACCTTCCTGGCATACTCAGGTCCAGGGCTCAACCCCCTACATCACCCCAAAACAGAAAGAGTACAAGTGGGCCCAACTTGGGTTTTAGGTTATTGTACGCATATCGTGTGAGTGTTCTCAGAGGGACCTGGGGGATCCCAGCTTCTCCTGGTCCTCTTTCTATATCCCAGCCATGCTCAACACACCATGATGTGTTACAGGCCTAAAAGCAACAGGGCCTCCCCATCATGGACAGAAACCTCTAGAGCTATGAAACTAAATCAACCTTTTCTCCTCTTAAATTGATCATTTCAGGAAATTTGTTACAGCAATGGGAAGGTGACTAATACAAGGCAAGTCCTAATCATCTCTTAAAGTCTTACCTGGTCCCACCTCTTATCTCATAATAGAGAATATATGTCAATAGGTGATTCTGAGAGGACAGACCATATTCCAGCCACAGCACTGCATGATTATGAAATTATTTTCAGCCATCCCAGTTGCCTGCATTAGTTTAACAATTGCGCCTTCCTTTGAGTCCTATGTTCACTCTCTCTGCCTCATAATTTTGATACAACCCACAGCGCTGAGTTGCTGACACTGTTGGATTTATCTGGGGGACTCTGCCCAGCGTTTCTACTCTGAAGCCACTGCTCATATTGAAGATGAGTATTTCCATATTTTTCTAAAATATGTCTGTTCTTGTCAAAGCCATAAACTAATGAGCGAATTACCAAACAGGATTTTACCATATTTACACCTTGTCTGTAACTTTTAACTCACTAACTAGCAAGTATACAAAAGAAACATGACAGAAAGTCATCAATCTTGGGACGCTCAACCAAGGTCCCCTAATATTATCCCTTCCACCACTGTGATTCCAATGTTTAGAGGCTAAAATTCTAATAAATGTCTCCTAAAATCAGATTTCATTCTGATAGCATTGAGCCACAGCTGATAAAAGCTCCTGAAAAGACCACATTGCCATGGGAAGGATGCTTACTGTCTTCAGGAAGATTCTGAGTGAGTGGCTGGCTCTGAGATTCCCCCCCTTTGTGAAATGACTCATTGACTGTTCTAAGGATTCACATAATTTCCAAAAAATACTTGACACTCAACGGGCCCTGAAGTCGCATCTCCTATCATCGTGCACCTATTTAACCTAGCATGTAAACATTGTTTCAGAAAATTTTTGTTTAGTATCTTTCACACTTTGGTAACTTGAGAAATGCATCTTCCGTAAAATGTCTTAGACTCATCTCCACCTCCTTGATGCAAAGCAGCCATTGATAAATACGTCAAAGGGAGTGACATGAATAACAGAGTTCACAGAGCAAAGATGTCCAGAGAAGCTTGAATTTCCTCCCTTTCAGCCTCTGCAGCGTACAATCCAGCTTACCCGGCAACGCACATTCAGGTGTGGGAGGCAGGTAGGGACCTTGCATACTTCTGGAGAGGAAGCTTAAGGCTCTTCTACAGGTCCACTGGCGTGGACAGCGGTACAGTCCTGGGCTGCCCTGTTGTCTGAAGAATGGAGTAGTACCAACAGTGAGGGGAACTCCCAACCTTCCCTCCGCGCACGGTTCTAACCCAGTATTACCCGCCTTGTTTCAAAGCCGAGAGGTCTCCTCTTTTCCATTCCATTTTGAACTCCCTTTCCTCCACCAAAAGACATTAAAATTTTTGAGTTACCTGCCTTGGATACTGCAATTAACATCTGCCAGCAGACATGGATGTTTTCTTCAACTTTCACTGACAAACTGCTTCCAGTGGCCCCCACCCCCAGACTGGGACACCCCACAACAAAATACAATGTTTGCTGAGGATTCCAGCTGCCACCCAGGGGCCCGGTGGCTGCACTGAATGATGTTTAGCAAAGCTAGTGCTGAAACGGTGACAAACGGGATGCTGACTTTTCCCTGGGTCTGTGGTTTCAGGAACGGTTGGTCTCAGCCCCGCTGCCCCTTCCGAGTCACCAACCTTTTCCACACTTAGGGCCCGAGGCTGCTGCCCCCGAGCCCCAGGCTTCTGGCAGAAAGCTGCGTGCCACTGACAGAAGCCACGCGTTGGTTCAGCGGGTCACACCTGAAACTGCTGGAGAAGACCGATTTTACAGGGCATCCATGCTTCCAAACTGATGCCTATGTTTATTTATGGAACTCTTTTTTCCCCACTAACTAAACAGTTTTTCTTTTCTCTCGGTGTTATCATTCTATGCACAAGGAATGACTGAACTGTTACTTCTTTTATCTCAGTTAACACCCAGTGAAAATTAGGCTTGTTTGCCTTTGATTAGGCACAGACATCTGAGCCAAACATAGTGGGCTGGCTTTGGAGGGCAGTTGGATTCTGCCTCCGCTTCTGGGGCCACTACTTTGTCACCTTGTACCCCTTTCCTGGCCTGGCTCTCAGGTGCTTGTCTCCTTATCCTGGGCTTCTAGATCTTCACTTCCTTTTCCATGCATCACCTTTCTCTGCATCCCTCTTAGTTCTGGAACATTCTTGATCATTTCTTCCTCAAGCCTCTTCATTCAGACTGTTGGATGAACTAAAATATAGACAAGATAGAGCTGGGCACTGAGAAACCCTTGACTTAAATTGCTCAAAGCCACCAAGAAGGACAGGGTCCCCTCCACTCCTGTTGGGGAATCTTGGACTCCTACTTATCAAAAGAAAGAAAGTCAATTTCACCAAAAGCTGACACAGGAATCCCACAAAGATCACTGGCAGAAGGCTTTGGCTGTGGGGTGGCCTTCCACTTGCGCCCGTGGAGACTCCTGAGCTCATTTCTCGTGAAGCACTTCTTCCTTGAGAGAGACGCCGTGGATGTGGGGTCACTTCTCTACACCTTGTCCGCTCCAGGACTCCAGGGCAGACAGCCACAGGAAATAGAAACGTGAGTTTCCGTAATGCCAAGCTTGGGGTGCAATCTCTAGGCAATTTAAATATCGCACACTTCATGTTTCGCCATGCTGTCAACCCACACCCACACACAGCCTTCAACTGGACCTCAGGTCTGCTCCCTAAGCCCAGGCCCAGAGCATGACGTCCTGCACTTACTCCCACATCTCAGCCCCCCAGGACTCAGCCTATTGGAATGAAGCTTTTGGATGTCTCCTGAGTGCCCACACAGTCCTGTGTGCTAGTTGGGCATACAAATGGACTAAAATCCTCCCTGCCAAACTGCACCTCTGTAGCAGATGACCTGATGCTGCTCACACCTGGATTGAAAGTCCTAAAGAGCTCTGTTGCCTGCTTCTGCTCAGCCTGGCTCCAAGGTTTGCACACACACACACACACACACACACACACACACACCAGAATCAGCATGTCCCACCGGAGGCACAAAATCCACATCCACATTTCTAGGTCCTTTACCTGCTCAAAGCCCTGAGCTATCTAAAGCCCAGACAGGCTGAGGTTCTTGCCACATTACTGACTGCTACAGAGGAGAAAATATTTATCACAACTCAACAAATCCATGTGCCAGATTCCTCAAGTAATTAGAAATAGATCATCTAAAAACAATTTTTTAAGTGACATAATCACAGTTGGTTAGGATTAAAGAGCAGGGACGGTGACACAGGTAACCTGACACATTCAAAACCTTCCAAAGCCTTTCTATTCCCAAAGCAGCCTGTGATTTTCTCTTAGTAAATACCATTTTTCTGATGATCCCTGATTGAGCGATTATGAGAACGTGTGTCTGCAGCCCGTGGTTGTCTGTGACATGACAAAGCAAAGGGGCCTGAGATGCTGAGCAGCTTTGCAGGTCAACAAGACAGTGGATCATAGTGAATTCATTCAGCATTTTTTGAAGATTCTGTAGGTAGGTAATTTCATTGACCTGGCCCCAAGTGAGGGAAGGAATATCTGACACTCAGCAAGTCCATGTTAGAGCACTTCTCACGGGGAGGACTCTGGGAAGGACCAGTCTTCTCTTTTTCTCTTTTGTGGTACTGGGGATTGAACCCAGGGCCTCTGCACTGAGCTACATCACCAGCCCTTCTGCTTTTGCTGTTAATTTTGAGACATGGTCCTGCAAAGTCTCTAAGGTGCCCAGACTGGGCTTGGACCTGGAATCCTCCACCTCAGCCTCCCAGATCCCTGGGCTGACAGGTATGCACCACCATGACCAGCTACAGGCAGTGACATTGGAATTTGGTGTAAGGGATGCTTTTAGCAAGATGAATAGAGAAAGACTGCAAGGACAGCTAGTGTGGGCACAGGACACCTTGTCAGCAAAGAGCTGCAGAGGGCGCACCACACAGAGGGCGGGAAGAGCGGGCACAGCCCCGTGGATAGGTCCAGAGTGCACAGGGCGTCACCAGGGCAGTCAGCAGAGATGGCGCTGGACAGGAAGTCTGACAGCAGGACCACAGCACGTGGAATGTGTCACTCTCCACCCACTCCACTGTCCTCCTCTGTGGCCACTGCTTCGTGGTTCCTCAGTGCTTTACTCCTATCTGGAAAACATGCCAGGTTATCTCCCCCACTCCAAAAACGCTCAGTGTGGCTATGAAGTGTGCTGGGACCAGAGTCGTCTCCAGTGTGTGGGTCTGGGGAGAGGATGGCCGTGGTCTTCTCATCATGGTGCCCAGCACTGGGCACGCCATCTGGTTTGCTGCTATCACCCATGTTTAGGACTTTACACTTTCAGTAATCTATTCTGTGGTTGTAACTTGTCTTTTTCAAAGCCACTTAACATTTCTTGCTTATAAATCTTGCAGTTAATGAAAGCCTCCAGCTATTTTTCACATGGCGTGTTCACATAAATCATGGATCTTCCATCCAATCCTCATCTTTATGAGTAGCTAAGATACAAATCCTTCCTGCAGTTGTAAAGGATGTTGGTGTGTCAGCCTCACCAGTTATAAGTAGCCTTCTGAAAGGGCATTGTCACAATGTAATCACATGGTAGGAATCCCAGTGACTGGGCAGGGCACCCCCAGCTCCCTGTACCAACCATCCTTCTACTGTAGACCTCCAAAGTATTCCTCAGGCTACTACCTCCTACAAAAATTAATATGTAAAGAATTCAAAGTAAGCCATGCTGTGTCGGGAAGAGCATAACAAGAAGCCAAATCGCCCTTCCGTGAGCCAACCAATACCCCGAGCCTCTCCCCCAACCCCTGTAAGCAACCAACTCATTCTGAGGACAGGCTGAGGTGACAGCAGTTGAGGAACACAAACAATGCCTGCATTGTTTGATTGACTTTGCAGGCCTAGGGTCAGTAGTCTGAGCATCTTATTAAGAGGATAACAGTATGCAATGTAGCAATGTGGGGATTTCCTTCTGTCTTGTTTTCAAAATCCAATATTGTTCTCACTGTTTTGTTTTGTTCTGTCTTACTGTTTTTTATTCAGTGTTCTGCATTGATTGATTTCACTAAGCTCTGTTTTTCTGATGGTTCAGGCAACACTTTTGAAGAGGCATTATGGTAGCCATTATTGATTCCTGTTACCATGTTTTGAAGTCCTGTATCACTTTCACTGTTTTGTTTTGATTGGTTTTATTCTGTTTTATTTTGGTAGGTTTTATTCTCTTTAAAATAAAAAAATTCAAAGTAGTGGTAATCTGGGTAGGAGGTAGGAAGATGGTATAATAGTTATTTTCTTCGTTGCTGGGAGAAAATACCTGATACCCACAACTTAAGGGAAGAGGTTGACTTTTGGCTCATGTTTGTAGAAGTTTCAGCCCAAGGCAGCTGGATCCATGTAGAGTGGCACATGGCAGAGGAGCCTGGCTGGGGAGAGCATCTCATGACTTGCTCCAGGAAGCAGAGCGTGAAGGGAGGGGCTCAGGGTGGAGAGAAACTCTCCAGGCCACACCGCAGGGCCTGCCTTCCCACCAGCCCCCACCTCCCAGGGGCGGCCAGCTATAAAAGCCCCGTCATCCAACCAGTTTCCCAAAGCTCCGCCTTGCAGGGAGACATTGCCATAGAAACCATAACAAAGGGAGGAGGTTTGAATCCTTTGCAGTGTCAGATTCAAAGTGATGGCTTCATTCAGTGTTCTTTCATACGGCTAAACTATTACATGTTAAAGATACATGATAATTTTAAAGTAATACGTAGCGATGATTGGACCTGGGAAGAAAATTCTTACTATCTGAGGAATTTCAAGAAAAAAGAAAAAAAATGAGCATAAAAAATACTGAATAAGCAAAACGTAAGAAGAAAAAATAATTAAGATAAAGAAGAGAAATGAAGGACAAAGAAAGGAAGATATGAGACACAGGCTTGGGAGACAGGTAGAAGCAGCAGGGTTGGAAGAGGGTTTGGCCGGACGGGAAGGTAGGGGTGGGCCAGCCGCCGATGGGGCCAGTGAGGATGGACCAGCACGGGCTGCCAGCACCCCGTGGGTGGAAAGGCAGCAAACCCAACCCACCCATAGGCCATGGGCCTTGGCCATCCACAGCGTCCCACTGAGGCCTATCGGCGCGTGGCCCACAGCCAGCAAGCGCTGACACCGAGGTCCTCTACTGAGGTCAGCCAGGTCTTCCCTCCCAGCTGGGTCCGGAGTCCCAGGCCCAGGAGGTGTGCGGTGACAGTGTTCTGTCCCTTCTCCTTCCTCCAGGGCCTGAGCAGTAGCCTGCCTTACCAGGAGCCAGCCGGGCCCTGCAAGCCCCGAGAGGAGCCCCAACAGGAGCCCCGACCTCGCACCAAGGACCTCAGCCAGGTAGGCGACCCTAACTTCAGGAGAGAGGCAAGGCTGCCCTGCCCCATGCCACACAGCAAGACCAGCTCTGGGGGAATAAAGAGACCTGTGGGTTTAACAAAATGAAATGATAGACGCAGGTGTGACTCAGGTAAGTGGAAAAAGTGAATTATACTAAAAACAATGAAATTACTAACACTCAGTGCAGCAAACGTGGACAGAGGGGAAAATCACGAAGTGGCTCATCCTTCCCTCACTCCCCTCACCAAATCCCCAGGTTTTAAGGCCCTCCTTTGTGTGTATGTGTGTGTGTGTGTGTGTGTGTGTGTGTGTGAGTGTGTGTGTGTGTGAGTGTGTGTGTGTGTCTTTTTGAGACAAGGCCTCGCTATGCAGTTCAGGATGACCTCAGACTCACAGCAATCCTCCCGCTTCAGCCTCCCAAGTGCTGGGGTTATGGGCGTGCTCGTAGTTCTCGACTAACCAGGCTGAACGGCCCTTGGGTGACTCCGTTCACAGGCAGTGGCATTCTGGTCACTGAGCGTCCACTGAGGGGTCCGACCCATTTCCCATGCAGAAAGAACGAAAGCCTTCAACAGTTGGCTGCCAGAGTTGGTCATTTCCAGTGAGGGGAATCACTGTGTTTTGTGAATGCAAACAGTGCTGCTGGAAACAGAATGTGACCCACGGAGCCGTGTCTTTGGTTCCCAGCAACTGCCTATGTGCTACAGAGCGATGCAAAACCATGATCAACGCGAGATACTTGGGGGGGGGGGGCGCGAAAGAGTGGGCGGGGCCAGGTAACTGCAAACAGCGAGTTAGCTGGGGTTAGCACGGAGTCACTGTGCTGCCAGTGAGGGCGCTGTGACACACGGGTGGGTTTTGCAGTTCGGTAGGTTAAGGCAATTTTATTTATTTTGTACCAGAGATCCAATGGTTAAGGCAAATATTAATCCCAAGCTGGACCTGAGATTCGCGGAACTGTGGTGGGGAAGGAAGGGTGCGTGTTTGTGTGTGTGTGTGTGTGTGTGTGTGTGTGCATGTGTGTGTGTGCTGGCACTCACATTACTCCTGTCCCTTCCTTGTTTAGCCATCTCTAAAGCTGGGTTTGAAAGGCGAGAAAGGATCAGGGAACCGTCCTGTCCTGACGGTTGGGTCCTCTCTGCAAAGGCCTCCTCTCTCCGGGTCTCTTCATCAATTGCACTGTTATCTGGGGCACTGTGGGTGCTGCTCAGGCCCCACTCCCAGGTTCCCCACAGTGTGCTCTCATAGGAGCCCAGAGTACAGGGGTGTTGAGTCTCCCCGCCCAGCCCCTCTGCTCAGCCCTGCAACACCCTCACCTCCTGGCCACTGCAGGCAGGGTGGTGAGCACTGTGCCTGTTTCCCACACTGCCCGGAGCACTACGTCAGCCAGACCTGGCCCTGCAGGTGCTCCAGATGGAAAGTTGGGGTCCATTTTTATGTGCACACAGGCTGCTGAACTCTGGCGCGGTGAGGGGGGTCCCAGACCTGCTGCTCTCAGGAGTTTTGTCGCTTCCCCTGTAGCAGCAGCAGGTCCCTGCACCGTGCCAGGCAGCCGTCGAGGGAGTTGGGCACAGCTCCTGTCTTGGTTTGTACTGGAGTTGTCCCTCAGCTCTCAGTGGGCTTGCGCCTTCCCCCATGCCCCCATCCCAAGCTGAAAACATGTAAGGGGGAGACGTATTTACTACATGTAACCTGGCAAACACATTGGCAAGTGTTTCCTGCGTCCCTCTGGGGGCCCCAGGGCTAACTTGGAGCTGTGGGCTCCCTCCAACATGTGGGCTCCCTCTGATCCAGAGGCCAGGGGGCCAGCCTGGGAAAAATTCAAATCTCCAGGTACCTTTCTACTGGATGCATATCACTCTCACGCCATCAGAAAGCCAGAATCTCCAATTATAAATTGGGGACCACCTGTAGTGGCCCAGGGCAGCACCCTACACCACAAACTTCCTCCCAGATGTTCCTGTCCTCACATCCCCGGGATAATGAGTGAAATCTGGGGAACCCTTCTCAGAACAATGTTCTTACGTTTATAAAATAAACTATACAGGACCACCAGGACACTCCTGTCACTGATATCTTGCTGTCCAGATCACTTTACTATTTGTACTCTTAATTACGATTCTGTTGTAGACCACTTCAAGATATGATTGACGTGCAGAAGCTGTACACAGGTAACAGATACACTTTCTGCATTTGGCAATCATTACACAGCCATGAAATCATCACCACAGTCTACGCCATAATTATACCTGTCACCTTCCAAAGCTTCCTTCTGTCCTATTTTTTTATTCATTCCATTATTTGTTGACGTATTAGGAGAACACGTAGCAGAAGAGAAGTCTCCTAGCAAATGTTTAAGTATACAGCAGAGTCTTGTTAACCGTGGACACCGCGCTGTGCAACAGAGCTCTAGAATTTTCCTTGCATAAGCGACCCTGTCCTCCTACACCACACCTCCTGTTCTTCTTTCTCTTAGCCCTGGGCAGCCACCCATCCCACTCTGCTTCTGTGTATTTCACTATTTTAGGTCCCTCCTGTAACTGGGCTCACGGCACATTCATTCCTCTGTACCTGGCTTATTCTGCTGAAATGTGGCTTCATTCACACATTATGTAACAAGATCTGGCAGTAATTTCTCTGTAAGGATGAATCGAAGGGAGACTTTAAGACATCTGCAACAGCTGTACATGATGCCAAAACACCTGTGGCGTTTACAGGTGACAAGCATACCACTGTGGCTCGTACGTGTCTCATTTGCTGACTGCATTCGTAGTTGAAGGAACTGCTGAATTTCAGCAAAAGGATAGTGAAAATAGGGATGAAGGATCCTTCCCATTCTGGTTCCTGGACACCCTGAATCCCATCCACAACCCCCTGGAGACAGAGACTTGCCCTGGAGCAGGTAACCTTACCTCTATCCCCAGACTGAGGGCTACCTGCCCCGGGGGTCCTCCGTGTCCTTTCCAGCCCCTGCGGATGTACAGGTCAGTGTGGGTGGAGGGCAGGTGGCTGCAGGGCCGGTTTGGTGGCCTGTCCATGAGGGTGGCTGGGTCACCTCGTAACTCCTGTAGGAGTGAAAAAGTAGCTGATGCCAACTGTCTTCAGCTTTAGGGTACACGCCTCAGATGACAGGGCAGGTCTAGGAAATGACCAGGTGCTATAAAAATCTGTTTATGCTCATGATAACAGCCCAGAACTGATACCCAGGAAACTGTCAATCAGACATGATCATTAACTCTGCAGCATAGGGTAGAGGCGGGGAGGAGGAAAGGGAAATATCTTTTCATGCTAAACTCTTTTGTTTCCTGGGGGCGGGGGGGGGGGAGTTAAGAACAAACACATCTTGTTTGTATAATGAAACACAAGTTTTAAAGAGATTTTTAAAAGCTTTTCTAAAGAAAACAAATGTGACTTAAACTGGTCTGGGGTAAGTAAGGGCTAAGTATTAGTCATAAAGAATGGATAGAGAGATATTGACAGACTGATTACCCAAAAAGATAAATCAAAACACGATAAAGTCACAGACAAACTAAAAGAAAAATAACAAACTTGAAGGAATATTTGCAACAAAAAAAGTCAAAGAAAAAGACCATCAAATGGTCATATTTTGAAGGAATCTCATAAATCAGTAAGAAGCAAAAATACTAAGATACTACAAACATCTGTTTTGGACTTTGCCGTTTTCTTATTTCTGCCCTAATCCCAACACGCCTACCCCACAGGAAAAAGTGAGCTACCAAAGAGAAAGCCAGGGAGAGCCCAATGTATGGGTTAGTCAACAGGAATCAGCGATGTCTGAGGCTGTGTCCCCACCGCCTCTGTCCCCGGCTCAGCCCAAGGTTTGTTACCGGCCACAGGGGCTTTAAGCCCGGAGCATCCTCCAGGAATGCCGACCTGGACTTCTACCCTGAGATGAAAATGACTTTCCCGGGAAATGAAATGCTGTGCACAGAGCTTTGGGCCTGGAGACCACAGAAACCTGGGTCCAAGTCCTAGCTCTGCTGCCCGCGCTGACCAGCGCAACTCCAGCAAGTCCCACGTGTAAATCGTGTCCGTCTGCCAGACGGAAACATCTGCCTCACAGCCCGATGGGAAGGTTGAGGGACGAACTGGGAGGTCCTTGTCTCACATCATGCAAAAGTGACCCCAGAGGGGCTGGGGATTTAGCTCAGCGGCATAAGCGCCTGTCTTGCAAGCAGGCAGTCGTGAGTTCGATCCCCGGTACCGATAAAAAAAAAAAAAGTGATCCCAGAGCAACTTTTTAAAAACTAAGTAAAGCATTAAAACGTTTAGAAATGTAGGCAACATGCTTATGACTTTGAAATACTAAAGAATTTCTCAAACATGGCCCACAAAGGACATATAATAAAAGAAATATGCTGAAATTGGACTATATCAAAGTCAAACTGCAATATAATACCAAAAATCTCAGAAAAAGTAAAAAGATAAACTAGATATTTGTAATATAAAAACAAACAAAGCCAGGATACAAGTATTAAAAAATCACTAGCTTGTCTATAAACCAATAATAAATTACCTGAGAAATAATAAAAAAAAGTCCACTTACAGTAGCTTCGAAAAAATACCTAACAAAAAAATGTGGAAGACACCTACCATAAAATTACACAACACTGAGGAAAGAAATTAAAGACTTTCATGGATCAGCAGAATTAATACTGTTAAAACGACCTCCTAACCAAAAGCAATCTGCAGATTCAGTGCAAGCTCTATCAAACTTCCAATGGCAATCTTTGCAGAACTAGAAAAATAATCTTAAATTCATATGGAAACACACAAGACCCCCAATAGCCAAAGCAATCCTAGATTTTAAAGTATACTACAAAGCCAGCATGGTGCATTGTCCTAGCACGAAAACAGACACACAGGCCAGTGGAATATAAGAGAGGACACAGAACAAACCCACCAGCTAGAGCCATCTGACTCATGACAAAGGAGCTAAAAACATATAGAAAAGACAGCGTCTTTGTAGAAAAGCTAGCATCTTTGTAGAAAAGACAGCACCCTTAACAAATGATCCTGGGCAAACTGATATTCATATGTGGAACACTGAAACCAGACCCCTGCATCCCATCCTGTACAAAACTCAATCCGAATGGATCAAAGGCATCCAGATAAGACCTGAAACTGTAGCAGGCCCTGGTGTTGCACACCTACAATCCCAGAACTCTGGAGACACTGAGGCAGGAGGATCACAAGTTTGAGCCTAGCCCAGGAAATTCAATAACTCACAAGATCCTATCTCAAAATAAGAAATAAAACGGGCTAAGGTTACAGCTCAGTGGGAAGCCCACAGGTTAGATCCCCAAGCCTGCCAAAAATCCAAAACAAACAATGACAACAACAACATTAAAACTGCTGAAAGAAAACATAGAACTCCAAGCCATAGGCTGAGGCAGAGCCTTCCCGAACAGGACTCCAAATGCACCAGAAATACAGCATCAGTCAACAAATTGGACCACCCGCCACTTAAATGCTTCTGCTCAGCAAAGAAAACAACCAGAACAGCGAGAGAGAGCCTGCAGAAAATCATCACCAGCTACTCTCCTGAGAGACCAATAGCTAGATTATATAAAGAACTCAAATCACACAAAAAGTCAAATAGCCCAAGCAACAAATGGGTCTGAACAGACAAACGTTTTAAAGGAAGCAATACAAATGGTCAATACGTATATGAATGTTTAACGTCTTTAGCACTAGGGCAGTGGTGGTGAACCTATTTCTGTTCCGGTCACTATGAGTGCTAAAAGGTTCATCATTTCTGCACCAGGAAAATAAAAATCAAAACTGCATTGAGAACTTAGTGACTTAAAGACATCCTGCCTTCAAATAATTATTAATTAATCTTTCTAAAAAACTACATTGAGGTTCCGTCTCACCCCAGTCAGAATAGTGATCATCAAGCATGCAAAAAATAATAAATAGTGGTGAGGATTCCTACACTGTTGGTAGGAATATAAATTATAAAAATCAACAGGAATATTTCTCAAAAAAACTGAAAACAGCTACCATATGACCCAGCCTGTGCCAATCCTTGGGATTTACCCAAAGGAATTAAAATCTACAGGGATACCTGCATATCACGTTTATGGTGGCATAACTCACAACAGCCAAAATATGGAACCAGCCTGGGTGCCTATCCACAGATGAACGGATAAAGAAGATGTGGTGTGCACGTACAGAGGAGTAATATTCAGCCATAAGAAAAACAAAACTATGACGTTTGCAAGAAAATGGATGGAGCTGGAGGTGATCGTGTTAACCAGATGAAGCCACCCTTAGAAAGACAAGTATTTTTCCTAAAGTGTTGATTCTAAAAAAGATGGCATGAAAGTAGAAAAGAGACTTCCACTAGACAAGAAGAAGAGAATAAAGGGGAGCGGAAAGGAGAGGGCAGGAGGGGAGGGGAGAATAGATATGATAAAAATATATGCACTCGTGAAAATCACAGTGAAACCTGGTATTTTGTAAAATTAATAGACACTAATCAATCTTTTTTAAAAATAAAGCTTTTGTGTGGAGCACGCTAGAACTCTTTTAACTAAACTGCTTCATGAAAGTCCAATAGAAAAATGAGCCAGTGAGAGATACAATAATTCTCACAAAAAAATGTGTGGTCAGTAAGTAGAGGGAAGATGCACCACTTTGCCACAAATGTGGGAGCCCGAATTCTCGTTTCACTCTCATACAATTTTTTAAAAGGAAAAAACTTTCAAATTCTGATAGTGTCTGAGGGGACAGTGGAGGTTTACGATTGGCATGCACTAGTGGTGGGAATGCAGATTGATTCACCTCCTTGGGAGAAGAATTTGGCAATTATTCAGGAGAGGTAAAAGTGGGCCTAACCCTGCTCCAACAGTTCTCTTGAAGAAACACTCGCATGTGTGTGTACAGGCAGATAAGAATGTTTACCATACTGTTGCTTTGCAGCAAAAATGAACTGAAACCAGTTCAAATGCCTCTCTGTAGGAAGATAAATAAACTCCTTTACATTCAGGAATAAGATACTATATACTTGTTAAGGTGGGTTAACCTGATTTATATTGAGCAAGAAAAAGGAATTACAAGAACACAATTTTGAGTTTTTGATAGATACCACTTAAATTAATATTTTTGATACTAAAGAAACATTAACTATTATTGACACCTGCATATTTACACAGGATGTGGGTCTTAAATGTCACCAAAAGGGCTCATGGCTTGGTCACTAACCTGTGGCATTAGTGGGATGCTCTAGGGGTGGGGCTAGTAGAAGGAAGTGAGGTCATCGGGGGTGTGGCCTTGGGGGTTATGGGGCTCTGGACACTTCCTGTCTGTCTCTCTCCGTTTGCCAGCTGCCTTGAGGTGAGCATTTCCTCTGCCACACACTCCAACCACGATGTATACTATGACACCAAGACCCAAAACAACAGGGCCAAGGAACCATAAACTGAAACATGTGCCAAAATAAACCTTTCCCCTTTTCAAGTCTATTATCCCAAGTATCTTGTCACAGTGATGGAAAACTGACTAATACAATATCTGCAATATAAGGGTGAAAATTCAGTGTGGATATATGCTAATTTCTGATGGGAAGGAAACATAGGAGAATATTACTTACTTTTTTATACTTTTAAAAAAACACAAAAAATATGAAGTACTAAAAAGAATTTTATTAGCTACATATTAAATCTTAGCTGTTTTCGAAGTTGTCCTCCAAAGTAAGGCAAATAAAACATACTTCCTCTGGGTCCCAGTTATAAGATGGTCACTTCTCCCCACCCAGCTCATCAGCTAACAGCAGACTCTGCGCATTGTGGAAAAACATGAAAATCAGTGTTGAACCTCAAGTTGTGCTGGGGTTCTCAACTGGGGGCAACTGTCACTTTTCGAGGACATTTGGCAATGTCTGGAGATGTACTGTTTGTCACAACTAGGGCCAAGTATGTGCTACAAAGGACAGAGAACAATGAGCTGGCTGGCCTTTACTTCCAGGAACTGGCCAGTGGGAAACACAAAGGCTAAGGGATGCCTCAGTGACGGAATGCTTGTCTTGCATGAACAAGGCCCTGAATTCTGTCCCTGGCACTGAATTTAAAAAAAAATCAACAGTGTTGTTATTGAAAACCCCTATGTAAACCCAGGGAAAATTAAATACATACCCATTGGATGGAGTGTAATGTACTGAGCTTGCTTACTCTTCTTTTCTCCTTCTGTTTTTGGTTTTGATTATCGCTGTGCTGCAGACCAAACCCAGGGCCTCACACATGCTAAGGACTCTCCCACAATCCACACTCCTAGCCCCTTGACCACCTCTCTGATGAGGCCTTTTTCTAAACTATAAATGAAGCCAGCCTTCTTTCAAACTGGGCTGCTCCTGCCCATTTCTCTTCTCCATTACATTCTAACCATTTTATTAGGAGAAATAGTATGAAATTTTCCCATGGCTGAAATTTTATCAGGCTTACTTCCTAACTCAGTCTAACCCTAGCTCTTTCCAAAGCTAACAGCAACACCACGTAGGTTTTTTTCATCCTCAAGAAGTCATCTCAGCCGACACAAGGTGCAAACATCAAATCCACACTATGAAATTAACTGTTCTTCCATATTCTTAAAGGTCAGTTGACTGAATCCTGTGTAGAGTCCATCTATCATGATGAGATTTGGCTTCATACAAGGAAATCCCTAAATACATGGCTTAAGAAATTAAAGTTTATTCTCTCTCAGTTAAATGAAATCTAGAGATAAGACAACTCAGGGCTGATTTGTTTGTTCCACAACATCATTCTCTTTCTCTGTGTTGTCTGTGGTGAGGCCCTCATTCTGACAGTCCAAGATGGCGGCTGAAGTTTCAAGATGGCAGCGGAACATCCCTGTCCAAGTCAGTAGAATGGATGAGACAAGAAGAGGCCTTCTCCCTTTTAAAAAGTCTTCCTGGGTTCCTTCTGCCTTATTGGCAAGATTTCATTATCCAGCCATTCCTAAAGATAAAGGCAGCAAGGAAATACAGTCAACCCACAGTGTACACATGAGATTGGCTACAGAACACCTGTGGGTCACAGTCTCCCATATACAATGGCATTGTATTTGCACAAACCTATACACATCCTCATATGTACTCTGCATCATCTCTAGATTACTTGGAATACTTAAAACATTGTAACTGCTATGTAAAGAGTTGCTATACTGTATTTCTCGGGGAATAATAACAGCAAAGCATGCATATTCGGTGCAGATAGAACTTTTTAAAAAGTCTTTGCTCCACAGTTTGTTAGTCCTGTGCTTACTGAACCTCAGATATGAAGGGTCAGCTGTGTACACTCTTTTTTTTTTTTTTTAAACAGAATAGCAATGAGCCTGCTAAAAATCAGAATTATTTTCCTAAAGAACAGAGGATTGGATTTGGAAAGCACCCTGCATTTTCTACTGTAGTCTGACCCTTTGTCTGCCCAAGTACCCCTGAATATTCGTTCTTTTGTAGACCCAGCATACCAGCCTGGAGAGGGGTCAACGCTGAAGTCCATTGAAATCTCCCTCAGACTCTAGAATCTCTGAATCATATGCAGTCATCTCCATCACATCCACAGACAGCTCTATTTAGTCTGATAATTTGTAAACCAAAAGGTAAATCATCCACATTTACATGCGATGCAGTTGCTAGACTAGGAGCAGAATAACCACAGTAAAATTCACACCGAGCTGTGCACAGTAGTGTGAGCTTCTCCTACCAACTCAAGAGATGGACAGGAAAATCACATAATCCCGAGTCAGTGCCACCCCAGGCAACCCAGGAAGACAGCATCTCTTTGAAAAACAAGTAAAAAGAAATGTTTGTACTAGGAAAAGGAAGGAATGGGAAAAAATGGTCAAACAATCAAACAATGAAAACACAAACTTGTAATCTGAACAACTACTTTGAAGATAACAATATGCCATATATAACCAGTGTTAATCTCCTATTAGTTTGCTTTGAAGTTCCGTACCATTGATTTTGTTCTTCTGTTTTTAAAACTAAAAAAAAAAATAAGATAGAATTCAAAAAAAGAAAGGAAGGAGGAAAAACAGTGCAGGCACTGATCCCTGGCAGTACTAAAATCCCGCTGGACAGGAATGGTGAAGACTCCCTTTGCTGGAGGAGAAAAGTGTGCCTTGGGTGGCCCCTCCGGCTACTGCCTTGGAGAAGCTCTCGTGCCCTTGTCCTCTGGCTTTGCCCTCTGGGAGATTCTTCCTTGAGAAGGAAAATGGCCAAACCGTGAGTCTAGAAAACAGGGTCATTTTTGATGCTGTACAGTTTCCACAGTCAGCTTCCTGCTTCTGTAGCTGTAGATTCTCAAGGATTCTTTTGAGAGCTGAATAATGAGAAGTTTTTGCAGGCAAACCTAGATTTCTGTCCAAATGTAGCTGTGTCCATCCATTCCACTTGTCTCTGGACAGTTCCAGGCATGAGTTACTACAGCCTAATACCAAGTCCAGAAATACTCTCTAAGCCTGATGGCCCTGATTTATTCTTTTATGTTCTGCCCTTCCTCTCAAATTAATGCTGATGACCTTGAAAGACTCTGAAACACAAGGAGAAAATGCTGGGTGGGATGACAGCATCCTCAGTCTGATCTTTGTGACCGGGCTTTTGGCACGGTCTGGAAGCAACTTCCAGGGAAGATATTTGGAGAGCCTGGGGGTCACATCTTGGGCTCCACCAGAGATGGATGAGATCACAGTCACATCCCATCGTGCTGCTCCCATCTTGAGCAGTTGAGGTTTTCACCCCTGCGAGACTCCTAGTTCCCAGACTTACCGTGGCTTTAGCTCACAGGCAGAGATTTTCCCTTATAATCCTTTGTTTCCTTCCATCTTGGCTGAGGCTGGGATAGCTGCAGCTCCAGCTCATCTCTCTGTGGAGGCCCTAAACTAGAAACTGCAAGAAGCAGTCAAAACATTTGTTGCCTCTAGCCCTGCCTGCACCCTCGTCTGCGTGTCACTTGGACATCCAGCCACTACCCCACTGGTTCAAGTCTGATGCAGCTGGATTTTATCATATAACAGTACATATCTGTACAATATGGGCTAGATGTAATCTTACTCCCAGGTATCAAATCTTATATTGCATAAGGTTTAGCTGCTTAAAACAAGAAAATGAAAAATGATAGTGGTTTAAACAAAGAATAAAGTGCCAACGCCACAAATAATAACTTGTCAAAAATGATAAATGCATTGTGTTAGATTTCTGTTAACTTTAAAAAACATCTGAGATAACCAAATTCCACAGAGAAAAGTTACATTTTGGCTCATGGTTTTGGAGATTTCAGTCCATGGTTGGTGGCCCATGGTTTTTAGACCTGAAGTAAGACAATACATTATGCAAGGAATTTTTAGGTGTGTACCTTGTGGCCAGTAAGTGGGTCCCACTGTCCCCCTCCAGAGCACACCCCCAGAGGCCTAAAGACCCCCACCAAGCGTACCAACCAGGAAGCAAGTCTTTAATACACGGGCCTTAAAAGGATACCTAAGATCTGATCTATACATATGTGTTTATTGTGGCTGTTCCAAGACATAACTGACACCAGAAAGTTTGGGGCTGAGATAAAACACCCAAGACTCCTTTTCCAAGATGACTTGTGAACCTCGTCTCAATTTGGAACAGGATGTAGGATGCTGTGTTTCATCAGGAGAGATCCAACGGTCTCATAACTGTCACTGGCTCCTGAATGCCAAGCTCAGCAGAAGCTGTCAGGCAGGGAGAGAAGGCTTCGTCACCACCGAGCAGGATAAATGTCAGGTGGGGCCTGGAAGAAGGACCTGAAGCCGAGGTCACCAGCGGCGGACCATCGTTTGTGAATCTGACTGTGGGGCTGTAAGATTCTAGAGACACGTGTTAAATTCAGAGAGAAATCTGGAGTCTTACTTCACCAATCATCAGCACCAACATTTTTAACACTGTATGCCAAGCAATGTACTGAGTTCTCTTTTTTTGCAATACGTAATAGTGATGCTCATTTGGGTGAACTGGTGTATGCATGTAACATACCTTGATCATTTTTGATCCCTTTACCACATTTTCCACATCCTCCCCTTCCTCATCGCCAAAGTTCTGCCTTCTGGCTCCCTATCCCTCTTTTGTTGTATCGTTTAATTATCATTTATTTACATGTGACACCTGTCTCTTCCTGACTTAGTTCACTTAGCATTATGGTTTCAGAAGCCCTCCATTTGCCAGCAAATGAAATACTTTCATTCTTTTTATGGCTGATACTCCATTGTGGACAGGCACCACGTTTTCTTGAGCCGTTCGTCTGTTGGTCAATGCTTTATGTGTTTTCATCTCCACAGTGTTATGAGGCAGACACTGGTATGGTCACTATTTTATAGGTAAGGAAACTGAGGAATAGGAAGGTAAAATAGTTTACCAAAATCATAACAAACTGTTGAACTGCAAGTGCAGGTGTCTCAGAAGCCAAAGCTAATGCTCAGATGGTAGATTTGGGGTTCCGTTTCCTCTTCAGAAGGATGGTTCCTCTTAAGCATTCAGCACAAGCCAGTTACCCAGAATCTGCACAGCAAGTCTGGTTTCACTACGAGGAAAGTCAGCTCAGTGGCACCTTCACAGCTGGTATCTTCAAGCCACATATTACGGTCTTTAGGAACAGAAAGGAGGCAGAAAGGAAGACAAAAGCATTTGGGGAAACTGACAAGGACAGTTTGAAGCCCTTTCATCTTTTAATCAGAAAATCTGCTGCTTCTTTCTTGACTTTCTTCTTTTATTAAAGACCAGGCATCCATTCCGTGTGCAGTACTTTTGACAGTGAATGTCACGATGCCCACCTGTGCCCTCTCAGAGCAGAGCACCCAGTGCTGGTGAAGGCGAGTGTGGGGGGCTGTGTGCTTGCACCAGAGCGATGCTGCACCCATCTGCTGGGCACTGGGGTGAAAAGGCTTCCTGAGAGCCCCGAGCTGAGACCTGGAAGGGAAAAGACGCCGGCCTAGCAGACAGCCAGGAGGCACTCCTGGCAGGGGAGCACGGTGCACAGGAGCCCGAGCGAGTCAGTCTGTGTTCAGGAACCGCTGGGTTTCACTAGCTCTTGGGAGCCCCTAGCAGGGAGGTGACCAGGGTCATCCTGAAGGTCATCATGAAAGTGTGTGTGCACCGCATGCAGCAAACACCATACTCAGACCAGCAGACTAACGGACCAGAACTGAGGATACGGGCACCGCCCCTACACCCACTGCCCCTACACACTCAGAGATTTGATCCTGGACAAAGGGGCCAAAGGATATGTCAGAGGAGAGACAGCCCATTCAACAGATGCACTGGGAAAGCTGGTTACTTGTGTGCAGAAGACTGGAACTGGACCTTATCTCTCACCATGTACTAAATTAAAATCAAAATGCATCAAAGAGCTAAGCCTCAAACAGAAACCTTAAACCTACTGGAAGATAAAAAAGGTAACGCACTAGAAGACATAGGCATAGGAGAGGGTTTTCTAAACAGAGCCTCTGTTGCATAAGAAATAGCAAGAATCAGCAAATAGGGTCGGGGATTTAGCTCAGCGACATAAGCCCCTGCTGAGCAAGTGCAAGGTCCTGAGTTCAATTCCTGGTACCAAAAAAAAGACAAGAAAAAACTAAAAAACAACTAACAAATAGGATTATACTAGACTAAAAAGATTCTGTACAGCAAAAGTATCCATCACATGAGTAGAGTAAATAGACATCCCACAGAACGGGGAAAAAATTTCAACAGTTACTCCTAAGACAGACTAACATGGAGAATATACAAAGAAAACTCAAAAAATGTAAACCATCTAAAATTAAAGATTCAGTCAAGAAATGGGCAAGAGGACTGAACAGACGCCTCACAGAGGAAGAAACACAAATGGTCAGCAAATACGTGAAAAACGCTCAGCATCTCTGACCATTGGAGAAATGCAAATTAAAACATCACTAAGATGCATGTCACTCCAGACACAATGACAGCTCTTAAGGAATCAAAGAATAACAAAGCTGGCGAGGCTGTGGTGATAAAGGAGCCCTCCTTCAGTGTTGTCAGGGATGTAAACTAATACAGCCATTATGGAAATCAGTATGGAGATTTCTCAAAAGCCTAAAGTTAGAAATTCCATATGGCCCGGCGATGTCCCTGCTAAGTATCTTCCCCAAGCAGCCCAAGTGGTCATAGGACAGTGATACACACATATCTATACTCACAGCACCACAACTCATGGAGCTGAGTCCTGAACACAGCCCATATACCCATCAACAGATGACTGGATTAAGAAACACAGTATCTATCTATAATGGAATAGTACTCAGCCATAAAGAAGACACCTTCAGACATTTGTAGGAAAATGGATGCACCTGGAAAATAGAGGTAAACCGGACCCACAGGCTTAAACACCGCGTGGTGTCTCTCACTTCAGTGAGGCACAGGACAAGCAATGATGGTCAGAAAGGATGGAAAGCAGGGGGCTAAGAGATGGAGCTTTTCAATGAGGAAGTGACCCAAGGGGAAAGCGCAAAGGATGAAGAGGGAGGAAGGGGAAAGAAGTAGACGAAAGACGCGCCGTGTGCAGAAACCTAATAACCTCGGTTAGTGTAAACACTGGACGCCAGAACGTGAGCTAAGATCGATAATGTCAGCGGGGAGGAAAGCCGTAGAAGAGGGGAAGGAGAGGGGAGGGGAGGGGATTTAAAAAGGAAAACAGAAAAGCTGCAGTGAGGACGTGCAATCTCCCCCAAGGTGACTGTAAACCGCCCACACTGCAAACATATGCTAATAATATTAAAAATAATAAAAAATATTTATGGTACCAGGAATCAAACTCAGGACCTTGTGCTTGCCAGGCACTGCCGCTGAGCTAAATCCCTGGGCCCAGTAGTAATTTGCAAAGTACAATAAGAACAAAATAAAGTTAAAAAGCCAAATGGACCTTACCCAAAGGAGAACGGCAGGGGAAAGGCGAGGGGACCATCAAACAGGGCTTTGGAAAGCCCATTCGAGCAGCACGGTGGAGGGGTGTTTTCAAAGATGGTTCTGAAGGGGGATTCCAGGGAGGGGTCCTCGAGGTGATGCAGCCTGGAGATGCTGGTGGCCGCAGGGGGCAGGAGCCGACAGACCAGGCCTCTGGGACGTGGGTTTGGTGGGTGAGGAAGGGGCTGTGAGGCCAGCGCTCAGAGTCTGGCTTGGAACATCAGGCAGAGGAGCAGCTGGGGGACAGGTGCACAGCGAGCTGAGGTCCCAGGAGTGCAGGAGAAGGTGTGGAGCTGCGGGCAGCTAGAGCCTCGGGGTGAGCTGGCCCCCGAGTTCAGCCTCCTCTTCCCTGCCCCTCGTGCCACCCATACCGGCTGTGTCTTCCCATGGTGCCACCCCATCCCTCAGCCTGCTGCCGTCCTGTCAGGACAGTTGTCCCCACCAAATCCCAAATGAGTTCTCAGTCCTTTCCTCTCTGGGTCCCTCTCCTAGCTACTCCAGTAAACAATTTAATGCTAAAACCTTGCAGGCGTTAATGGGTTATTTCCTAAAATATTTCTGAATTTTCATGGAAAGGAATCAGAATTCGAACGTAGAGAAAACTTAGAAGTTAGCCAGGAGTGATGGTCAACATCTATAACGTACTCTAGCACTTGGGAAACTGAGGCAGGATGATCTCAGAGTGTCCAAGGCCAAACTGGGCTACATAGTGAGTTCAAGGCCAATGTTAACTACATGGTGAGATCTGGTGTTTAAAAAAATTAAGAGAAATCTGCAGACTTTACTGTTTTTTAATGTTTTGGCCAGGCAGTTATTATGGAGGTGAATGAGCCCTTCAGCCCCCATATATGCTACTGTAACCCCACTTAGGTAGTGTTTGGGTGCTGCTTGGAAAGGGCAGGTAGCAATTGGTTTTCCAAGTCTTACTCCTTTGTGTCTTAGAGAACCAGCGCCAGCACCACATGCATGTATTTATCTGTGGCTCCTTTCATGACGGATGTAAACAAAACAGAATCGGGGTGCACATCTGCTGCTGGCCAGGGTGAAATTCCCGAAGTGGGGCCTGGTAGTGGGTGGCAGGCAGTTAACTGCGCTTTGGAAATTCAATGCCAGTGCCCACGGAGGCTTTCCCACAGGCATCACTGGGGCTGTGTTCCATGGCAGGACGCTGCTTGTCACCCTGTGCTGTGACGTTTGTGTTTACCATTCTCTTTCCTCCTATCTGTGAGTTTCAGGAGAAGTGTGGTGATTCAGCCATCTCCATGCTGCTATAGCAACAGTCTCTGTGGATCAAATGAATGGATGGATGGATGGATGGATGGCTCTGCAGAGAAAGGTGCCACTCACAGAGCACCTCAGAGAGAACCTTGGTACACCAAGTCATCCTGTCACACGAGTCCTACTGCTCTGTCTTCTACCTGGGAAAAAGCAAAGCAATGTTTATTAATAACAGACCACGTGGCCCATGTCTGCCTGGCTTCTGGTGGCAGGAATTCTGAGGAAACAAAATTGGAAACTGGTACTAATGGAGTAAGCAGTGGAATGGAGGGTGTGCCTGAGTTCAGTGACCTCGACAACGCCAGGGAAGTGGAAAAAACCAAAGGGGTGAACTGACATGGGGTGGGGGGGGCAGGAAAGGAAGATTAGTGGTTGGACAGAAGGACTGAATGAGAAAGACAGAAAAAATTAATATTAAATTTAAAAGGTAAAGATAGAAAATTTTGGCAAGCTAAAACTGAAAACGATGCCTGGTTAGAGGTGCATGCTGTAATCCCAGCATTCAGGAGGCTGAAGCAGGAGGATCCTTGCAAGTTTGAGATCAGCCTGGGCAGCAAAGTTAAGCCTGAGGCCAGCCTGGACTGCACAGCAAGACTGTCTCAAAAAAAAAAAAAAAAAAAACTGAAAGAATAAGAGCAAAAGATTTTTAAAAATGGAATGTACAGAAATCCAAGAATTACAATTACATCTCTACAATTACACACCCCTAAAGCCTTCTCCCATCTTATTCCCTCTGCTATTCAATACTTTCTTAAAATTCTTTTTTTTTCTAGAAGTCTCTAACAGCCTAAAAGAAAACAGTGTGTGTGGGCACGCGCATGTGTGTGTGTGTGTGTGTCTAAAGTGATCCGCCACTGCTGAGTATGTCCCCCGCCTAGAAAACATCTTCACTCCCATAACAGAATGTGAAACTAGAAGAAATCTCAGTGATCCTCATATTTTTTCATTTACCACATGAGAAGCTGAGGGCCAGAGGGTGGAGGTTACTTCCCTGTAGACACATTGTCAGATCTTTCAGAACCTGACCCCAAAATCATAGCGTCTATATTTTTAGAACAATGTATCTATTCAACAGATATTTGTTTCCTGCCCCCACTTCTCCAGACAGATGACTATCACTGAAACTGAAAAAACCAGATATTTTTAAAGCAAAACTATAAACACTTATGAAAGAATAAGCCATGGGCCTAGGCGGAGCAGAAGCTGTCCCTTGATTATTGCTGTGCTTCCATGATCTAGCCCAGAGTCAGGCACAAAGTGGTCTTCAGTAGAGTTTTACTGGATGAGAGGGTGGATGGATGGATGGATGGATGGATGGATGGATGGATGGATGGACGGGTAGATGAATGGATGGATAACTAGATGGGTCAATGGGTAGATGGATGGATAGAGGGATAGATGGATGGATGGATGGCTAGATGAATGGATGGACAACTAGGTGGGGGGTCGGATGGATAAATGAATGGGTGAGTGAGTGGATGGATGGGTGGATGGACGGACAACGAGGTGGGTGGGTGGCTGGGCAGATGGATGTGCTGTATTATGGTTACCATCATTATCTAGTTATCTATCAAATGGACTAAAAGGTGTTTTCTGGTTCTAAGAGGTATCTGAATTCAACTTGTGCGTGCATATGGGCAAAGATCCCAGATTGTCTTAAAGAATGAACTGTAAATATTGATCTAATAAGTAAATGAGACCTGTGACATTCTCAAATACATTACAATCTTATTGAAAACATAACACGTGGACACAAGGAGAAACGATGAGCAATCCAGGGGAATTATGTGCGAAGTGCCAGCAGCGTGGGCTATGAGTAGGTGGCTCGGCCGTGGGGAGCGCCCCGCTGGACTGAGTCAGCATGGCCGTGGGTGTGGGAGACCCACTGGAGGAGGTGTGTCTTCGGAACGGTGTGAAAGGAGAGCGGCGGGAAGGATTTCCACTGATCAGCCCTGGAGGAGCTGCTTCTCTTTGGCTCTGGGAAGAGCTTTGGCTCTTTGCTTTCTCTGGGAGAGCCTCAACCCTCGTCTTCAGCTTGGACGCAGTGCACACCCCTCGGCCTTCTGGCTCACCTCTGCCCTTTGGCAAAGTCATTTAAGCTCTCAGCGCTGCCCGTGGGCCTTTCCCAGTGCAGACGCTTCGCAGATCCTTCAGCCTCCTGACTCGGCTGTGCACAGGACACTGCCGTGGGCTCCAAGCCCTCAACTGGACCTTTTGGGTCTCAGCACACAGACAGTCATTTGCACCCTTCTGCATCTGACTCCAATGAGCACCGACTAACACAGGCTGTACGGTTTCTTTCCCAATGTGTGTCCCCCTTAGAGCGAAAGGGGACTTAGCGATACAGGACAGTAGGAGCCAGCTGGACCATACGGTCAAGGCAGGCAAAGGGAGTTCCGATGAAAGGGTGAAAACGCCATTTGTTTGGGGAGCCTCTGGGCCTTTGTATATGCTGTCTCCATCTGGGGTCTGGGACATTTTCTTCCCATTCCAATTATAATTCAGTCTTCCTAAGATTAATGAACATGGTGAATTAAATTGAGTATAACCACTATGCATAGATATTAAAGGCCAGAAATGAACTGAAGGGGTTCTCATCTATGCTGTGAGTTTGTAGGCATGAGTTTATCACATATTAAAAAAAGACATACTTTTCTTTTTTTTTTTTTTTTTTTTTTTTTTTGAGACAGGGTATTGCTGTGCAGTTCAGGCTGGCCTTGAGCTCACTTTGTAGCTCAGGCTGGTCTCAAACTCACAACGATATTCCTGCCTCAGCCTCTCGAGTGTTGGGATTACAGGCGTGAGCCATCATGCCTGGCTACTTTTCTGGATTTCTTAATTCGAAATATTTGTCTTTGGCAAATGCTTTCTCTCTTAAATTTTCATTATATTCTTACATGTTTGTGGTACATAATGATACAATCATTGTGGGGAGTTGATACATGTACATTACAATCTTAATTCTCTTTTATATCCTCTTTTTCTCCTCTCTATGTACTGGTTCCTTTTGCAAATGACCTATCTCTCTGTTTCCTAATATATAGTGTTATCTTGCTCTTTAATTCTGTGTGCAATAGTTAAGCTTGTGTGTCTGAGGGTTTTTTTTCACGTAACATTATGTCTCAAGGTACACCCACTTTCCTGCAAATGACTCACATTACAGAGCAGTGCTCTGTCGTGCATAAATATCACACTTCCTGTGCCCATTCATCTGTTGATGGGCATGGAGTTCTCTTCCAAGACTTAGCTGTTAGGAACTGTGCTGCCATAAACATGGGGATTGCTGAAATACGATGTCTTTACTCTTTGGGGGAAGTACCTAGAAAGAAAATGGGTGAGTTGGATTGAATTTCTAGTTTTAGGTTTTTGAGGAATCTCCACACTGATTTCCACAGTGGTTATACTAGTTCACTTTCCCATCAAGGATGGAGTAGGATTCTGTGTTTTTCCCTGCAGCATTGGTTATGATTTGATTTTTCGATGGTACTATCCTTTTCCTGCAGTCATATAGAATCTCAGCATCGCATTTCTAACTGCCAGAGTTAGTGAGCATTTTTTTCACCTATTTGTTGGTTGGCCATTGGTATTTCTTCTTCTCTGTTTTTTGGGGATCACAACCAAAAAACTCACGACCTTGTGCTTGCCAGGCAGACTCTTATGCCGCTGAGCTGGATCCCCAGCTGGTATTTCTTCTTGACAAAATGTTCTTTTTAACAGTCTAAGGATGGTAGCCCAGAATTGCTTTTTTTTTTCTTTTTTTCTTTCTTTCTTTTTTTTTTTTTTTTTTTTTTTTTTGTCTTTTTCCTTTTTATCGGTACCGGGGATCGAACTCACAACTGCCTGCTTTACAAGGCAGACGCTTATGCCGCTGAGCTAAATCCCCAGCCCCCAGAATTGCTTTTTTTTAATGATGGAAACGCTGCTAAGCATAGCCTGCTGTACGCTGTGGTCCATGGGTGAACAGTGCCCACGTCGCTATCATCTGTCTGTGGACGCACATACACATTCCCAGTTCCCACCCCAGACCTGGGAGGTCCTCCAGCGATTTGTAGGCACATGTGAGTTTGAGAAGTATTGGCCTTTACCACATCCATTCTCCCAAAAGAGTGTAACTTATTAAACATTGAATTATACTGCTTCTATCTTGCACCTGTTCTCCTTTATAAAATGTACCCAAACATGAAAAGAAAAAGTAAATGTATTCAAAGTGCACTTCCTTTTGCTTTTAACCCACTTAGGTGTCTAGGGCTTTAATGGTAATGAGGAGGACCTGGGGTTATGGAGAGCAGGCAGAGGAGATGGCACCCTCTATTCCCGCAAAGGCACCCTCTCTCCAGGGATGAAGGCGGAAAACAAACTCAAACTAACACCACAGACCAACCACTCCAGTGCACCAGCCTAGCTTTTAACTTTATCTGACCAAGGAGGAGGCAGGGTAACGACAGAAGGGGAAACCATATTTGGGAATGCAAAGTATTCCAGGAAGTCTTCTCTCTCGTTCACTGTGAACATTTAACAAAAGGCGCTCTCTCCTAGGAATAAAGCTGAAGAAATATTAACAAGCAGTGGGGGTGCCTTGTTCATCTCGCCCGTGCCTGTTTTGCTGGCACTGGGCCCCATGTGAACTTGGTAACACTGGGCAAGGCTACAGCTGCATGCCAGCCTACACTGCATCTCTGTTTTTGCAGCCTTTAGATGGCTACTCTGGTCTCCAGTATGTGCTGCTACACATGTAACCCAATAAATCAGCCCTGCAGAATGGGGACACTACAGCTGTAATGCCTTTGGGGCGATGATTATGGGGACAGCAGATCTTCACAGCAGACTCCTGCCTGTGTTAATATTCACAGCGACTCTGGGGCGGGTGCCCCGGAGAATTCATGACGGCCCCATCACGGTTGCCCTTCACCAAGGAGCTGGGAGTAGCAGGGGTGGAGATCGAGCCCTTCCCTGCTTCCCGAGATGAACACGGTAAAAGGCCATCAGGGGGCTGCCGTGCCCCCTGTAAAGGTCTTTTATGGCTCTTTAAAGCTGTAAGTCATCCAGTCACAGCCTCTTTTGCCTGCTGGCATGACAACTTTAAAAATTTACATTTCTGAACTGGTACTGTAACGGTCTCGTCATCACTTCAGGGAAGATTTAAGTACGCGGGCTGGGCTGAAATCTGGGTACCACTGACTATGCGCCCTCCTGGGAATCTCCTAACACAACCCCCAACCCTGCCTCCTAGGACTGCACATTCCAAAAAGGATGGGTGAACCCATCTGTGGCTCTGAAAGACTGGATAGGCAAGATATTTCATGTGAAAATTATGAAAGCGTAGCTCTCACAATGGTTTTAGACACCTCTCCCCCTTCTTTTGTCCATTGTCTATAAAATGAGGATTTTACTGTCCTACCTCATTACATGGTAACAGGAGCCTGCAGCTGAAAAATCTCAGGTTAGGGATGCAGCTCAGAGGCAGAGCACATGCTTTGCACGTGTGAGGCCGTGAGGTCAATACCAAGCACAATCACACATGCACACCCCCAAGAATTCATTCATATCTACAATCCAAAATAGTGCATGCATGCTCAAGTATCTGTGTTTTATCTTACACTGAGAAAACAGGCTCAAAGGAATCTGGTGGTAACCAGACAGAACTCCCCAACACTGCCCACCCACATGCATGATAAACTGGAGTAAAGCATCATGTTAGCTTTCCAATACTGTGATCAAATGCCTCAGATCATCACCTTATGAAGAGGAAAGGTTTATTCTGGCCCACACAATGGTCAGTGCCTTTGGACCTGTGACAAGCACAGCATGAGAAGCATCTGCAACAAAAAGCTGCTCACCTCATGGAGGCAGGGAAGTGAAGGAAGGGCTTCCCCTCCTGGCCACGCCCCCTGTGACCTCACTTCCTCCCACGGAGCCCCACCTCCTCGAAGTCCCGCCAGCTCCCCCTGTGCCACAGGTTGGGGACCAATCCTTACAACACGTGAGCCTCTGAGAAACACACACCCAAATCATAACAGTAATGCTCCTGAGAAAACCTTGTCCTTTTCCCTTGGGCCTTTAGTAATCAAGGCACAAACCCACCCTGAAAACGCACAATACCTGCACTCCAGGTTTTCACTAGAAAATACAATTCTGCACTGCTCTCCAACCCATTAGCAAAATACTAATTTTGGGGAAACAATATTTACAGAAGGATATGAAAATTCTCCATTCTGCTGGATATCATAAAGTTTACCCTTGGATCAAATCTGCTCATTAGAGCTCTGTATATTTAGATCACAGATTCCGCCTCCTTGTGGGACTGATCTGGCTAAATGGTGCTTACATGACGGCATGCCACTATGCTCAAGCCTAAGAAATGCATTCTTGTATTTAACACAGGGATGGCCTGACAGCCTACTCTGAGGGAGTGGCAGATGCCTCTTTGTAAATATCCACAGGAGAAATTTCCCTGGGTTGTAGCTTTTTGCTTAAAAAAAAAAAAGGTAATTATGGGGGAAAAAAACCTTGATAATCTCATTAAACTAGATTGCCATTTTTCCATTACTGTAACAAAATACCTGAAATAACACAAAAGAGCAAAGGTTTACTTTGGTTTGTGGTTGCACAGGTCTCACCTCCATGGGCTGTTGGCAGGATGTCTTGGTGGAGCGGGTACGGTGGAGAAAATTGCTTTGGCAGTAGCCGGGAAGTGAAGGGGTGAAGGCTGAGGCCCAACTATGACTTTCAAAGTCACATCAGCAAGGATAGAAGGTCCCCACTGGCCACTCTTCTGCAAGGTCCACTTACCAAGCAGAGGCCTGTTAACATCAGGGCTTGTGGGGGGTGCTTCCAGTCTGAAGTGGAATACTGAAGTATTTTCCTTTTTGCTCTGGCCACTAGGAACTGCACAGGTAAATTTCTTTAGCAAATGGCTTATATTACTCCATGGTAACCTTATCCTTGGCTTTAATTTTCTTACTCCTTTTTCCCTCTGACAATGTATTCTTTTTGGCTGTCTGTATTTTGTAGCCTATCATATTTTTAAAGGATCAGTTAGTGTCAGGTGTGGCAGTGCCTATAATCCCAGCACTGAGGCAAGAAGATGACAAGCACCAGGTCAGCCTGGACTGCAGTGAGACACTGTCTCAAAGAAAATAATAATAATAATCACAAAATAATCTGTGGAAGCCAGGTGCAGTGATGCACCTGTCATCCCAGCACTCAGTAGGCTGAGGCAGGAGGATCACTGTGAGTTCAAGGCCAGCCTGGGCTACAAAGTGAGCTCAAGGCCAACCTGAACCATAGTGAAACCTGTCTCCAAAAAGACCAAAAATGTTTTTTAAACGCTATTTTTTTATTTTGAAGGGGGTAAAAGTAAACACAACAAAACAGAACAAAATAGGACATAAGAAAGCAATGTAAGAGATATAACTTTCAAAGCTAGACGACCTGAGATCTTCACTGTCTATCATATTGTCTCTTGTTTTCTTCCAAGTAGTTGTCCATGTCTTTGAATACAGAGAATTCATACGAAACAACACAGTATAAAATTGATCCGAGCCGGGTGTGGTGGCTCACACCTGTAATCCCAGCACTCGGGAGGCTGAAGCAGGAGGATTGTTGCAAGTTCAAGACCAGCCTGGGCTACAAAGTGAGCTCAAGCCCAGCCTGAACTGCATAGAGAGACCCTGTCTCAGACAAAAAAAAAAAAAAAAAAAACTGATCCGAACAGAATGAGGAAGGTGTTTTAGGTCCTCAAAACCAGACAATAGGGAAGTTACTAATGGCTGTCATAGAGTCTCTTGTTCTCTTCAAAATAGCTGTCCATACATTCATGTATATTGAAGTTCAACAAAACAAATCAGGCAGGGGGGACGGGTTGCTTGTTTCCCAGCGCTCCAGGTCCCAGCATGGCGCGGGTCCCAGTAAACGCCAATGGCTCCTGTCCTGGGCCGCAACCAACAAAAAAATTTTTTTTGTTTTGTTTTTTCTGTCTTTTTCCTTTTTATCAGTACCGGGGATTGAACTCACGACTGCCTGCTTGCAAGGCAGGCGCTTATGCCGCTGAGTTAAATCCCCAGCCCCCAAAAAATGTTTTTTAAAAATTTAAAAAAATAAACTGTGAAAAGTTCATAAATTTTACTTAAATTGAGTTCTTGACATCGTTTCCCAGTGAAGTTTTGGTTCACAGTCTTTAAGCTAGAAATCAGGAGAGCTCCACGATACAGTGCTTGCCCCACATGTATGAGGCCGTGTGTTCCGTGCCCAGCCTTGGAAAAAAAGTTGTTAATCCAAGTACTTTTAGCAGCTGGGTCCTGGGGAGGGTGCTGGGCTGTGAATTTTTAGAGGCATACTTAAGTTACAAACATAAACTAATCACATTCCCAAGTCCTATAAAGTTGACGAATTTTCATTTTAGAAAATCTATTTAGCTCCATGAGATTTCTTAAATTTTCAGCCCAATGCTGAACAATAAAGAACTTGATTGACATTTAATTATCTGACTCAGTAACATGCAATGAAGTAAAATCTCAATCAGTTGTCTTGTATCAGTTCAATCTTGTGACAATTTGCACAAAGAATAGTTGAAGCTTTCTCTTTGCTTTCTGAGTAAGCAGATAAAGAATTTAAATTGTAAGAAGAAATACTTGAATATTAAAGAGCAATTTCCCAGCAACATTTATTCACATCTGCATATTACAATGCTGTTCTATTATCCTCATAACATAGCCTGGCTCTGATTGGTACTTCAATGTACTACTTCTAAACACTGTTTGTTAAATCAATATTTGATTAGTTTCCAGGGAAGTCTATCTTTCAAGGTGATAAATACATACCCTTGGAAAATATCTTATCAGTTAAGTCATTTGCTAAGGTGCCTGGTCTTTAAAGAAATTGTTCTAAATCTTGCAACTGCTCGGAAATGTGATCCCTGTCAGGGCCTGTCTGCAACTTATATGGAAATGTCATCTGCTTGCTTCTGTCTTGAAATCACATCTCTGTTGAGTTCTGCACTACTGCGTTCCCTTTCTTCTCCCCTCCCTCTCTGATCAAGCTTTCATCTTGGCTTTCCTGTCCTGAATATTCACTTGAGCTCTGCCCTCGCATCTCAGATTTCCTACTGGCCACTTCCACTGCATCATGTCAGCTATCAATAATCACTGGTAAATTTGTTCAAGCGGTACCCTAAGACGTAGCCATAGCAAGATCAATCTCCTCTATTGATTGTATACCACCTGCTACATCAAGTGATTTAGAAAGAAAATCTCTTTTTAGCCTCCGAGCCATCTTAGAGAGATGGGTTTTACCACCTGTACCCATTAGGAAACGGGGGCTAAGAAAGTTAAAAATAATAATGTGAGAAAAAAAACTTACCCTGGTCTCACACATAGCTTGAAATAATAAAATTTGAACTCAAATCTGTCATTTTAACCTGCCTCCCAAAACTTATATCTAAAATTAAATTGGTTTTCAAGTTTCCTCTGTAACAATCTTTTTCTCCTTAGGTGCAGATTTCCGTCTGTGGTGCCCTAATTCTCCTAATGCAGAAGCTTGAAACTTTAGCTCTTGGGCTCCCGCCTCTTCTTTATTACTGTTCGTATCAGATCCGTCACCAAGTCCTGTGATATTGCTTCCTCCTCATTCTCCTCTCCTCCTCCCCTTGGTTCACACACTTAATGCCTCCCCTGAGCCACTGTGCTCTTCCTCTGTCCTTCGCTCCTGTGTGCGCCCTTCTTCCCGAGGGCCACCGCGGGACTGAGCGGGGGCTTTTCCTCTCCGCAGCACCGAAGGTCCTAAGCCTGACCACCGAGGCTGTCAGCCCTTTCCATGTTTATCAGCACACAGCCACACATGGGCTGCGCTCCAATCGTCTGCTCTCTCTCTCTCTCTCTCTCTCTCTCTCTCTCTGTCTCTCTCTGTCTCTCTGTCTCTCTGTCTCTCTCTCTCTCTGTCTCTCTCTGTCTCTCTGTCTCTCTGTCTCTCTCTCTCTCTCTGTCTCTCTGTCTCTCTGTCTCTCTGTCTCTCTCTCTCTCTCTGTCTCTCTCTGTCTCTCTGTCTCTCTGTCTCTCTCTCTCTCTGTCTCTCTCTGTCTCTCTGTCTCTCTGTCTCTCTCTCTCTGTCTCTCTCTGTCTCTCTGTCTCTCTCTCTCTCTGTCTCTCTGTCTCTCTGTCTCTCTCTGTCTCTCTGTCTCTCTGTCTCTCTCTCTCTCTGTCTCTCTGTCTCTCTCTCTCTCTGTCTCTCTCTGTCTCTCTGTCTCTCTGTCTCTCTCTCTCTCTCTGTCTCTCTCTGTCTCTCTGTCTCTCTGTCTCTCTCTCTCTCTCTCTGTCTCTCTGTCTCTCTGTCTCTCTGTCTCTCTCTCTCTCTCTCTGTCTCTCTCTGTCTCTCTGTCTCTCTGTCTCTCTCTCTCTCTCTCTCTCTCTCTCTGTTGGCCTGGAAGAGGCACTTGATAGCTGCTGAGCTTTTGCTGACATTGCCTTTCTTTTGAAATATTCTTCTCCTCTATAATCCCTGAAAATAACCAACTCAAGGCCCTACACTGATTCTTCCATCTTACCCTCCTCTGAAGTTCACCTGCTTTGTTTACTATGTGCATAACTTGCACAGCACAATTATGTGTTGTCTTGTGGCATAATTAAAATTTGCATAGGGGGGTATATTTTGCCCCTTGGCCCACTTTTAAATTCCCAGAGGGCAAGAATCATTTTCAACATCTTCTACATCACTCAGGTATTTAAAATGCACTATCATGTAATTCATGCTAAAAACAATACAGTATTCAAAGAAAGAAAGAAAAGTATCCTTTAAGTGAACAGGATAGCATGGATGACTTTGGAATTAGGAATACCCCATTCAAGTCTGATCAGCTATGTGAATTCAGTGCATTCAAATTCTTCCACAACACAGGATTAGTTGTATCACAGTCCGTTGTGAGGTTCCTTGAGGGACTATCTAACCAATCTCTGGCTCCTGTGGGTACTGAAAAATAAGATTATAGTCACTGTTTGACAACCACTGGTGCACAGTCACCTGAAGAGCATCACCGGCTTCTTAGGCCCTACATTAGTGTGGACGATTGGTTTGGGGTACTACTGTTCCTGTATTACTCGTGATTGACATGAATAAATGGTCAGAATAAAACTCATATTATTTTAAGTAAGTTTCTTGCCTTTTCCTGTCTTGAATTATATAATTTTAATGTTGAAATGATTCTGATCTAAACCAATGGATTTCCAAACACAGGTTTACAAGAAAATAAGAACAACTATTATCATAATTAAACAAAATCATAAAACTTGTGGAATTAGTCTGTATTTTGCAGCTATCTTTTACTGTTGACATGGTTTAAAATTTTTTGATTTGTGAAGCAAGTTAAAGAATGTGACAGTAAATGACAGGGGATATCAGATGTACTTTGTTGTTGCTCTAATGTTTTTCCTTAAAAAACCAGAAAGTTGTCCAACTGATGTTGATTGGCACAACAGTTTTGAAAATGTCATATGTACGTGTTACCCCAAGTGCTTGGGAATCCTCATCTAACTCAAGCTCTTTGCTCTGGAGTTGGGAATTATTTGATTTACAGATTTATCCTGGCACGGGCTCACCTAACTTTTTCTTTTTTTTTTTTTTTTTTAATTTTAAAGAGATTAAGACAAAAGAGTACATAACAAAGCAGATCAGATCAGAACAATGCAAGCAACACAGCGTTTTACCACAAGACAACCCATAATTAACAGTAACTACCATAATGTCTCTTTCTTTGAAATAGTTGAGCATAACTTCATACACAATAGTATCAAACATAACAAAACAGTATAAAACCATTCAAGAGAATGAAAGCATTACAGGGCTTTGAGAACCAAATAACAGAGAACGAACCATGGCTACTATATTATCTCATTTTCCACAGAAAATTTGTTTATACTATCACACATAATAATATCCAATAAAATACAATATGATGGAACCAATGGAAACAGAAGAACAAAAGCATGGTAGGACTTCAGAGTAAGATGATATTGAATCAGCACTGGCTATTCTATTGTCTTGTTTTCTTCAAAATAGCTGTTCATACTATCACAGATAATAAAATCAAACAAACCAGGATAAAACCATTCCAGCTAATGAATGCAGACATTATAAGGCTTCAAAGCAATGTAATGGGGAATCATGATTACCAGGTACTCTTACCATTTCTTACACTAGAGAAACTATACAGTATTTATACATGTAAGTCTTTTCAATGTCATAACTCAACTGTACTAATTGTAGGAATCATCCTTTAAGTGAATGGCTATCTTTTCCACAAAAGAAAAGAGGAGTCTACTTTCCATGTAACATTTGAAGAAAATGCAAATATATACCTTTTATTCGTTTGTAACCATTTTATTAAAATATGCCAGAGAATTGCTTTATCACTGCACGGAAGAAACTGATGGTAGATGAAATGCCATCAAAGGTTTTTTTGTTTTGTTTTGATGCCAGGGATCAAACTCCTGACCTTGCGCTTGCCAGGCAGGCATTTATGCTGCTAAGCTAAATCCCCGGCCACCATCAAACATTTATTATAAGCAGTTTTTCTGAAGTTTTTAGTTTCTAAAATTTTAATTTTATTTCTTCCATTTCTTTTCAAAAGTTTATTTTTATTAAAAGTATCTTTGTAAGAAAAGCCAAATTCACCCTTCTTGGGACCCAGCGCAAGCCATGCAGGTCGCAGGAGGAGAACAAGTCGAACTTGCCCTTCCTGTGAGTTGGTGGAAGCCATTTGGGGCCTGGTGGGGGTAACAAGAAGAATGAGAAGCCAATTGGCCCTCCTGTGGGCAAGAACCCCACCACCACCACCATCCCCACCAATACTTTTATCTTTTGTTTTGATTGGTTTTTCCTGTTTAGCTTTGTTTGATTTTATTATGTCTGATGGTATAGACAGGTATTTTAAGAAAACAAGAGACATTATGGTGGCCATTGTTGATTTGTTTTGAAGTCCTGTATTACTTTCATTGTTCTATTCTGGTTGGCTTTATTCTGTTTTGCTTTGTTTGATTTTACTCTTTTTAAAATAAATTTTTTTAAATAACAAAAAAGTTTTGTATAAACAAAAATTTTGGGAAATACAAAAAGAAGAAATAAAAATGTTATATTTCCAGAGAAATAATTGGTGATATTTTAGAATATTTCTTACTAGGTATAGTTTGTGTTCATTTTAACATTGTTGAAATTATGCTGATGAGATTTTACATTTCCTAATTATTTTACTTCTATATCTCATTTTTAAAAAATCATCTAATATTTGCACATTTTAAAACTCAGAAAGGACAAACAAGTACAAAGAGACTCCTGATCTCCAGTTACCCCGTTTTCTTTTCTAATGCAAATGAGAATTTCTTCTTACAATATTTCCTTTGCAGATGCTTCTGTGGATACTTTACATACTGTGTTTAGACTGTTTAGATTAATATTAAAACATATGTATCTCCCCATCTTACTTAAAATCTCATAAACATCATTTTTAAGAGCTACCTAATATTTTACTATAGAAATATACCATAATTTATTTTGTCATACTTACCTATAAAACATTAAAAATGTTTTCAATTTTTATTTTTAGTAACTTTGTATATCGTAGCCTTTGAACTGAAAGAGACTATTATTTATTATTTTTTACTTTTGAAACTTTAGGACTTCCACAAATAGCTGTGTTATTGTTGTTGTTGTTTGAGAGAGAATCTTGCTACCTAGTCCAGGCTGGCCTTGAACTCACTGTGTAGCCCAGGCTGGCCTATGAATTGTAGCAATCCTCCTGCCTCAGCCTCCTGAGAGCTGGGATTGTAGGTGTGCGCCATCATACTTGGCAGCTTTTCTTGAACAAATTATTCCAGCTGTACTTTACCCTAATTCTCAAAGTCAGAAGGCAGACAGTCAACCTAGGATCCGAATAGCCTTCCCTCACTGACCTGGCCTCAGCTGGGCAGCCAATCCACTGGTACTCAAAAAAGAGCACGTCCCCGCTGGGCATCACGTGAACGCTTGCTGCGGAAACGTGGTCCTGAGCCACCCACGCGAGCTCAGTGTCGTGGAGGACACTGCGTCCTGGGAGCGCCTGGGTTCTAAGAAGTGTTGTGGCCTTTGGGGGCCTCTTGCTAAAGCAGGGCGGCGATGCATCCAAACACACAAGGGCAAGACACAGAGAACAGCGTTACAATACAAAACATGAAAACAAAAACGAAACTATGCTCCAAGGAGAAAACATGCCCGGGAATCAGTGAACGTTTATGCTGCTTTCAGAAGATCAGGCAGTCTGGGGACTCAGCGGTCCATGCTGAGGGCATCGGTTCTTCACGGACTGGTCAGAAAAGAGTCTGCCTCACGTAGAGGAATATTGTGGATTTGGCAAGGGACAGAGAAAGGATGGGAAGCTTCGGCTAGGCAGGGGAGAGGCTATTTCTGGCCTAGAGGAAGGTACATGTGAAACCAAGCTATTCGGAGTGAAAAATCTGGACCCAAACTAGGGGGAAATTAGCATAAAGGGATGGAAAAGAGGCCTCATGAGAACGGAAAATGCTTGGTAGAAAGATTTGTAGTAACGAGGGGAAAATATGGGCTTCATGCAGATGGAACCATAACCGTCAGAAAACAGATCAGTCTGTTAGGCTTCACCCCACATTTTTTCTGGAGTTCTCCTCAATGGACTCCAGCTCCCAGCTCCACCCCAATCCCTAAGCTAAAGCCTGTTGGCCATGATTCCTTTTTGTTTTGCTTTGTTTGTTTGTTTTTAATTTTTGAGACAGGGTATCGCTGTGCAGTTCAGGCTGGCCTTGAGCTCACTTTGTAGCCCAGGCTGGTCTCAAACTCGCAATGATCCTCCTGCCTCAGCTTCCGGAGTGCTGGGATTACAGGTGTGAGCCACCACACCGGGCCATGCCTCATTCCTTGAGATGGAAATATTAACAGCTTCACAGTTTATCAAACGTCATGCAACTGCAGACCCAACCTTTCTTTCTGCTTTTATCTCCAACTATGTTATCATACTGAGCTGAGGCCCTTCCACAGAAATCTTCAAAGTCTCTGCCGCAAAATTAATGTTTGCTGCCAACCATTTCATACACTTCCTAAAAACTGTTTCCACAACATGGTAGCTAATTCGAGACAAGCTCTTAGGGGCAGATGAAGACCCAGATTGAGCACTGCCTGGTTACAGTTAGGAGAAATACATCTTTAAATAGATCTTCTCAAAGCTGTATCTCAAAGCATAATTCAGTGTAGAAATGGAAAGCACCCTGGGCAGGTCTGCTGCAGAAACCCTTTCCAGTGCAAGTCTCTTCTCATGAAAGCTACAGGCGACTCTTGCAAGACCTGCCTGAGGGGCCCAGGGACCGTCAGTCCTGCCTAGAAATACAAGCCGCCTTTGTGCTGTGTCTGTGACTTCAGCCCCATCCCGCTCACGCTGAACCCACCACCTCGCTTTGAAATGAGGATAACGATGCTGATCTTACAGGATGTGGTGAAGGTTAAATCCAATTTCTGATAATGGCGAACTAAATACGTCAGAGTATGGACGATGAGGAAAGTAGGGAGAAAACCATTTTTTACCATCTAGTCCAAGGCACTGGAAAACTAATAAGATACTGAGTAAATTTAGGCCAAAAGAAGGACGCTTGATGCCCCTGGAGCTGAGGTGAGAGCAAAGCTGAAAGGTGGAGCGGCCAGGAGGCCGGGTGCAGTTTTGGAAGCCACAGAGGAGTAAGGTGGTTGCTTTTCAAGGAGATGAAAATGAGCCGCCCTGGTATTGGCGTAAAACGCTGAAGGACCTCAGGGAAGGGTGATTCGGAAGTGACCACCCCACGAGACTGCAGCTCAGCTCTGAACCATGTCAGCCCCGAGCTTGCTCTTGGAGGGTCACTGAGGGTCTGAGCCTGCAGGGAGATGATGGAGGAAGACTCTTGGAGCAAGACAGCAGCCTCCGGATGCCGGACATTCTGGTGTCACAAACATGGCATCTGACCCCAGATAAAAAGAAATCTGGTACACTCGAGTAAAACAGTATGAACTAAAAGAAAAAACAAGGGGCTGGGGATTTAGCTGAGCGGCAGTCGTGAGTTCAATCCCCGGTACTGATAAAAAAAATTTTTAAAAAATCAATGTGACCTAAAATCAGTAGTAACGCCACACGGTAGTAACAGATTCACAAAGCCTACAGATAACAGTCTGGGACACTCACTTCAAAATAACCATATTGATAAAGTAGAGATGGAAAAACAAACTAGATTGAGAACTGTAACCAGAACAGCAAGACAAAGTAAATAGTTACTCTGGATTGGAGAATACAATAAACAAACATTTTAAGAGCAGATAAAATGCAATGAAAAATCAGGCGTAGTGGTGCATGCCTGTAATCCCAACACTCAGGAGGCCGAGGCAGAAAGATTGCTGTGAGTTCAAGGCCAGCCTGGGCTACATAAGTGAACTCAAGGCCAGGCTGTACAACATAGCAAGAACACTTCTCAAAAACAGACGAAACAGTATGATGACACAGAGAACTAGTAAACTAAAAGATCAGAAGGAAGTTCCCAGAATGCAGCAGAACATAAGAACAGAAAAATCAGAAAAAGTAGTACAACACAGGAAACTACAGTGCAAAGCTCTAATACCCAGAAAGGAAGAAGAGACTGAGGTGGCCTTGATAGGAAAACAAAATGGTGGAGAAAATGTTCCAAACTGGTAAGAAAAGATCCGTGTGTACATTTAAGAAGTCCGGTGAACCTCAACAAGGATCATAAACGCACAAGCCAAGATGCTGATACATCAGAGTAAAGATGCTGAAGGCGAAAGACAGAAAAATCTTAAAAATAACTAGAAAAAGGTGGGACTTAGCTTGGTGGCAGGAGCGCCTGCCTGGCAAGCACAAGGTTGTGAGTTCGATCCCCGGTTCTTAAAAAAAAAACCTAGAAAAGACAAATTAGTCTCAAAGGAGTGAAAACATAATAGATGTCTCAATGTAAAGAATGGAAAATGGAAGGCAATAAACTAAAATATAAATACTGGGAATATATAAAATTGCCAGTAGAACTCTATAGTAAGTGGCAGAGCTTTAATAAAAAGTTAAAACTTTTCAGACAAACAAAAAGTGAGAGTATTTTAGTAGTTCTTCAAACAGCAGGAAAATGATTCCAGATAGAAGGCTGCCATGCAGCAAAAACTAAAGGGCATTAAAATGACAAAATACGTAAGTAATCTCATACTAACTGGGTAAACCAATAGCTATAATGACCTCAATTAAAATGACAAAATACGTAAGCAATCTCATACTAACTGGGTAAACCAATAGCTATAATGACCTCGGCATTTAAAATAGAGAACTAAAGTACAAAACACAAATGAGGATGAACATTGACTAAGAAGTGAGGAAGAGGTGGGGACATTAGGACATGAAAAAACGGTGACAGTGTTCTAGGTTTCCTGTATAGTGCGAAAAAGACCAAAGTATGGCTGTTATATTGAGGTGAGTAAAAAGAACATGGCTTTCAAGGTAATCAGGAGAAAAACAACTTTTTAAGTAATTATTTAAATGTAAATAAACTAAATTCGGTTCCGGGAGAACATGGCGGACAGACAACAGCAACTACCGGAGGCTCTCTGAAAGGCTTGGCTCAGAGGCCAGGAATGATGCAGACTAAGGAGACATGAACCGGTAGAGATATGCTCTGCTGACTCAGGAACGAACTGGGCTGAGAGAAACCAACTTAGAATACAGTCCTGGCGCTAAAATAGGAACAGAAAAGACTCGGTGTGGAGGCTCGACCCCGCGCCATTGGAAACCGCAGTTTGGATTTCCTGCCGCCCAGCGGCTGGCTGCCTCCACAGCGGCTCGGCAAGGAGAGATGCGCAGAAGCTCTGGGAACGGGAGTCTGCGAACGGAGTCGAAAACAGGACGGACAAGGAGGCGTACACGAAAACTGACTGGTGGCGAGGTGAGTGAGAGAAACTGACCCCCTACCACAGTTTGACTCCAGCGGAGGACTTTCTGGGCTCGGGCAGTCCTGTAAGAGCAGGGCGCGGTGGCGACTCCAGCCACACATTCCCCTCTTGGACTGGATTGGTGAAAAGTGCCTGGCCTGCGTGACGCTGCGGGCGGACTCTGTAGGCTGGCCAAACCCAGATCCCAGAGCCTGACGGTGGCCCGGAGGAGCGACTGACTCCCGCGTAGGCTGCCTCCTCCGCAACTCCCTGGTGCGCAGCGGTGGGCGGGAACACCTAGCCAGCGCAATTTGATCAGGCTGTGGCTGACAGGCAGGGAAGCCGGGCCTCCTATGTAAGCTTGCATTTTATAAGGAACAGAAATATGGGGAAGGGAAGCAACAAGAAAGGCTCCTCGGCCCCCAATTCTGAGAAACAGGCAATAGTGGACACTGCACCAATATACATTAAGCGCCATATAGAGAGCCTCATAGACCAATTCAGGAATGAAGTTATCAATGACCTGAAGCTAGAAGTATGCAGAATAGTTAGAGAAATGCTAAGCACCACCCAGGAAAAAACAGAGGGTGGAATGGAAGAACAGAAAAAGAGGGGAGAATTGCTTGATGGAGAAAACAGAGAAAGCATTGAGTATGTGAAGCAGGTTCAAAGGGACTATCAAGAAATTAAGAAGTCTATCCAAGACTGGCATAACAGCTTGAAAGAAACTAAGGACAGACTATCTGAACTGGAGGGCAGACTTGTAATATGGGAGAATGAAATGAAAAACTTCTTAAAAATAACAAAGAAACAAACAGCAATAATACAAAGACAAGAAGATGATAAGAGGAGCCATAACTTAAGGATTAAGAACATAAAAGAAGAAGTAGGGACACAAACAAGTGAACTACAAAAGCTACTCACAGAAATAATTCAGGAGAATTTTCCTAATTTAGCAAAAGGTAAAGATACTCAGATGTATGAGGCATACAGGACCCCAGCTACCTACAACCCTAACAGAGAAACACCCAGGCATATAATAATAAAAATTCCAGAAATTCAATACAAGAACAGAATATTAAAAGCTGTCAGAGACAAGAAACAGACCACTTACAAGGGAACACCCATCAGAATTACAGCAGATTTTTCTGCACAAACCATCAAATCATGAAGAGCATGGGGGGAAATAATTCAAGCTTTGAAAGATAATCTCCAGCCAAGATTGAGATATCCTGCACAATTGTCCCTGGAAATTGACGGAAAAACAAGGTGCTTCCAGGATAAAGAGGAACTGGGGGAATTTGCAACCACCAATTCAACCCTACAGAAAGTATTGCAGGATATTCTAAAAAAAGAAAAATACAAAGAACCCAGAAATAGTGGCGGGGAGGCCACAACGAATGCAGCAGAGAACAAAATGAAGAAGACAAACTGACAGCCACTGACAGAAAAAGAGCTCAACAGAAATGAGGCAGAGAAGATTGGATGATAGGAACAGCTATTTTGGAGAAAATGACATCTTAATAGGTAAAACTGATTTAGTACCATCTTGTTTTGAAGTCTCACCTAGCTTTTGTTCTTCTGTCTCCAATGGTCTAAACAGGTTGTATCTTATTGGATTTTATTATGTATGATAGTATAAGCAAAAACCTTTTAAAGACAAGGAGATTATACAGAAACCATTGTTCATTTTCTGTTAGTCGATTCTAAATACTCTATAATGCTGTCATTCTCTTAAATGGTTTTACATTGTTTTGATATACTTAATGCTACAGTATACGAAGTTGTACTCAAGGAAAGAGTCAATATGGTAACTACTTTTGGGTCGGAATTATCTGGTGGTGAAACACTATTCTGCTTAAATGGTTATGTTTTGATCTGCCCTGTTTCGCTGTTATGCCCTCTTTTTTCTCAATCTCCACTCCATTATTTACTTTTTTATTTTTATCCGTTTAATTAAAGGGAAAAAAATAGCAGGATATAATATAGTAACCCACTTTGACTTTCTATTATCTCGATTTGAAGCCCTGTATTACTCTCACCATCTTGTTTTTGACTGAGGTTCCTCTATTCTGTTTTGCTGGATAGTATCAGGTTCGAAAGTTTAGGCATCAGCTGAGAAGAAATGAGATTCATTATAACACCCATTCTCGTTGACTTTTATCTACTTTTGAAGACCTACAATGTCTCCAATGTTTTGGTTTTGTCGGTTTTGTTCTTTACTGTTCAATTGTATTACAACTAATGATATAGGCAATTTCTATTAGAGATAGCGGGAGGCATTATGGTAACCATTGTTGATCACCTTGTATTATGTTTTTATATTATCTATTATGTCCACCCTTTTGACTTGACCGATTCTGTTCTGTTATGTCACATTTGGTTTTACTCTCTTCCAAAAAAGCAATAAGAACCGTGGGAGCAATGAAACCCAAAATGTGTAATAGTCATGGTACAAAAGAGAGGAAAAGAAAGTGCTCCAAACTATATAACTGCATGTATATTTAAGTGTATAAGATAGAAAATGATATCACAGAGTTTTATTGGATCATTGAACAGAACTGTTTGCAGTATCATTGTTGGAATGTCCACTCTACAAGCTTTAATTTTGTGACTTGAACAATTATTTCTAAGATGGCAATATGTAATCCATTAACTAGTGATTTCCTATTGCGCATTTTTTTCTTCTGTAAATCTGTATAACTTGTACCCCTTCACTTTTTTTTTCTTTTCTCCTTAAATAAAAAAAAGAAAAGAAGAAAAATAAACTAAATTCACCAATGCAAAGACAAAAGATTGTCAAAAATGATCAAAATGAATTTGCTAATTAAAATAATAAAATATGAGATCCAAAAAGTTTAAAAATACAAAGATGGAGAGGAAAATTTACTGTCACGTTAAAAAGTCAAAAGAAATTGGTTGTAGGTATCTTAATATTCAACAAAGTAGACAAGTAAAAAACATGATTAGTGTCTATACAACGACAAAGTACTTCCTTTCCAGGTAAATATAATAATTTTATTTTTTAATATAATAACTTTAAATTTGTGTCAAGTAACATAGTTTAAAAGTACATAAAGCAAAGAATCTGAACTAAAGAAGACAAATTTGTAATTATAATGGATTTTTAAATACTCATTAAATAACTTGTGCATAGCAGTTGAAGATATCTGGGGAGATATATGAAATTTTAACAAATGTCAAGAGATTGAAATTCTAAAGATATTTTTAGCACAATGTCATTGTGCTAGAAATTTTTAAAGTTTTAAAAAACTAGAAAATTCGCACAATTTTACATTAAGTATGATAGTGAATGCCTGTAATTACAGTACTCAGAAGGCTGGGGCAGGAGAACTGCCAAGAGTTCAAGGCCAACCTGGGCTACATATGGAGTTGGAGACCAGCCTCAAGTACATAGCAAGACTCTATATTTAAAAAAAAAAAAAACTGTAATGTTAATAACTCATCATAAAAAAGAAGCCACAATGAAAATTAGAGTCTATTTTTCAGTAAATGATAAAAATACAAAATGTTTTTAATTTTAAATGCATGCATTTGAAAAAAGGACCAAAGATCAATGAAGAAATTAAAAAGAGAATACTAAAACCCAAAGACTAAAAGGAATTCATACTAGTAAAAGCATAAAAAGACAGAAAAGACCTTGCAATATAAAGAATCAAAAAGCGCAGAGTTGACATTTTCAAATACAAATTAATACATCCCTGGCAAGACTGATCATAAAAAAAGAAATCATGCATGTATTCAAAAAACAAAAATGAGACATTACTACAGATCCTATAAATATTAAAGCTTTATGAAAAATTTGAAATTGTAGATGAAATGGACAAAATGGCACAAGAAGAAACAGAAAACCTGACTATTCCTACCTTAAAGAATTTAAGTGTCTAATATAAAACCTTCCAAAGGGAAGTCAGTACTACAGAAAAAAATAAAGAAAAAAGAATGCTCCAATATCAGAAGATTGTACAAGAAACACACAGAGATAGTATAGAAATAAACAATGGCACTCATACACAAACTAACATTTGAAAAAGAAGACAATACAAGACAACTTCTTTTATGAGTTCTGTATAACCTTGATGTTAAACATGTCAAAGACATAAGAAAATTTCAGACCAATCTTCCTCATGAACATAGATTCAAAATCCTAAGTACGAGGAAACCAAGTTTAGCAATTTATAAAAAGGAAAAAGCATCAAAATCTTATCTGACATATTCCAGAAAAATGTATTTGGTTTAAAATTTAAGATAATGCATATAAGCAGACACATTTACAAAATGAAGGAATAAAATCATACATTAATTTTAGTAGGTGACAAAATCTGACATCCATTCATAAATTAATAAAAAAGTCTTTTAGAAAACTAGGATTAAAAAGGAACTCTCTTGCTCTGATTAAAGATGCCTATAAGATTCCTTCAGCAAATATTCCCAAAGTGAGGGCCAGGAATAAGGTCAGTGGCATGGTGCCTACCTAGCAAGCACAAGTTTGTGAGTTTAAGTCCAAGTACAAACAACAACAACAATTACATACATACATATATATATATGTATATATATTCCTATAGTGAAATAATTGCAACAAAAATTAGACAAAGTGTCCATCATCACTTTTATTCAGTGCTGCATTGGCGGTTCTAAATGCATTGTCAATAAATTTATGGGCATGCTGAGTACATTCATGGCATCAGCAAAGCAAGATCACCAAAAATTTTCTGTGAAATAATCTGATATAAAAATCAAATTCAATACAACAGTACAATACTTCCCTAACTGTTGTATCCCAATCACCTGTTCTGCAGAGTCAAGGTTTTAAAAACTGCAGATTCAATTTTGATTCATGAGACCTAAGACACCATCATGATCTACCAGACTTCATTGCATTTTATGTTTCTTTCTTGATTTCGGGAAATCCAGCCTCGCCCTCTTCTCTAAGATCCTCACAGGCGTTGTGCTCCTCCTGCACTTAATCCTGGACCATCTTCACCACACATTTCCCCAGGTCTGTCCTTCAGATTTTAGCTCACCAGTTTAGATACGGTCTAACAAAAGGCTGAAGAAGCCTCAGTAGCACTGAGGACATTTAGAACCAGCAACAGTGGTATGAACGTAGACAACTCCAATCTAATCAAGAAACCAACATCAGGCAAACTCCCATGGAGGATGTTCTGCTCACCTTGTTACAAGTAATTGACCAGTATTCTTCAGAACTGTCAAGGTCATCAAATAGAAAGTCTAAAACATCACCACAGCCAAGATTAGCTTACGGAGGTGTAAGGACTAAACATAATGTAGGTCTTAGCTGGGACCCTGGTACAGAAAAAGACATTAGGTAAAAACTAAATGCTGGGTTCCATCCGCATGAAGGCGGCTCAGCACGGCACCGCCCAAGGCCTCCCTAACTTGCCTCCCTATAAAAAGACCTCCCTATAAAAAGGGAACCCTAACTTCCGCTTTCTTCTTGTAAACTCGAAAATTGAACTTCCGGCCTTGTGCGCATGTGCGCCCAATGCTCCCCCAATCAGCTGTCAGTAGGTCATTCTGCCCGCCCCTTCAGCCCCACCTACTGTCAAAACCAAATAAAGATCGGAGGTTTTCTTTGTGTGGCTCAGATGGGTTTTGCACTCTTCTGCAGCCCTCCTGTACCCGCAATATAGGCCTTCTTCTTTCCCTCTTTGCTCTTGCCTTTTTTTTTTTTTAAACTGGTACCAGGGATTGAACTCACGACCACGTGCTTGCAAGGCAGGCACTTATGCCGCTCAGCTAAATCCCCAGCCTGCTCTTGTTTTTCTACCATGCAGAGGAAAAAGCTATCACTGAGGATATCAAAAAAATATCAACTCGAGTTTAATAATAATGTTTCGGGCATGTGGCCCTGGTTGCATGCTGCACGTGTGCTCGCGCCTGCTCACACAGATAAAAATGATGTGTCAGTATTGGTTCACTAAGACAGACTAACGTAGGATGTTAATCAAAGGAAATCTGGTTGTAGAGCATATGGGAACTCGCTTTACAATTTTTCTGTAAATCTAAATGTTAAAATAAAAAGTTTATGAAAAACAACAACAACTAAATATGCCCTTAAGTACTAAACACAATATGGTATACTTCCTACCTCTCATGAGCTGCTGAAGAGCCTGCCAGGTATTGGCCTGGCAGGGAATCTTATTTCTCCTAAGCTGGGAGGTCAGTGCACAGGCCTGTTTTATCTCTAGTATTGGTTGTGTATGGGGGTTGAACACCTGGTCTCTTGCATGCTAGGCAAGCACTGTACCACTGAGCTATAACCCCAACCTTGGCTGTATTTAATTCTCTGTCTTTTTGAATGTCAAGCATTTTGGTTTCTCAGGATGTTAACTGTAAAGTATAGGAAGCCCTTACTGAGGTCCGGGAAGTTTATATTTCTAATCCCAGGGGAAGGTTATTGGAATTCCAATAATTAATTCCAATCTACCACTTCCAGTGCAACCCATGTGAGATTCAAAACATTAAAACATATTTGCTGTTGTGGGGAGCCAAGAGGGTCTTAAGGCCAGCTAGAATGATGGCTCACAGAAAAAAAAGTCTCAACCTAGAACTGAACCCAAGTTTTATTAATTTGTAGTGAAGGGAGTGGTCCAGGGATGAGTTACTGAGTTACTGCAGAAAGAATTGTCTGCATGGCCCAGTTTGTGTACGCTTTTCATGTTTAGGGATTGGTGCTTTGGCTCCCTCTTTCTGGAGGCTAAGTTGACAGCATAGCATCTCTGGGCGTTAGCACACATCTACTACATGGGAGCTACAGGCGGGGCATCACTGACCTGTCGCATTGCTTTAAAGACTACACAGCAGCACCTTGGCCAGGTGCATTTGCATTGCTTAAAGCCAATTGAGGGGATAAGGAAATATCATAGCCAGCCATGTACATACAAATACAGGGAAATAGGGCCAGGTGTAGCCACAATGGAGCCAAATGCTCTTCTTTCAAGGAGAGTGTCCTGGTGGTCCCCCACAGTACACCAATAGAAGTAAAAATGTGAATTGTTACTGTGTGTCTACTTAAATGTTTTGATTTTTACTTGAGACAGTGTCTATGTACTTTAGGCTGTTTGTGAATTCACTATGTACCCCAGGCTGACCTTAAATTCCTGGGCATCCTCCTGCTTCAGTTTGAGATTATGGGCATGAGCCACAAAGCCCACCTTAAATGTTTTTTGAGACATTAAACTATTGGAAAATAAGTTTCCAGCAATTGTGTTTTCCTGGTTCCAAGGATGTGCCATGTGGCCATAGGATGCCAGACACAAGTCCTGGAGGAGACAGCAGAACTGGGTTATGCCCAGGTGGTCTAGACTCACCATTTCCTACCATTTTCCTGACTGGTAATTAAAAGCGTCTTTTCCTGACAGTGTAATGTCTATCTATCCTGATAGGTTGTTAGTTGTCTGGGGACAGGATTAGCAAGGAGCCTGGTACAGAGCAAGCGCTCAGGAAACAGTCGTTGCATGAGAGCATGAGTATGCCTTAGCAAGTTAAACTCCAGCACCCAGCCAGGAGAGGCCGTGTATGCCTGGAGTAACAGAATTCAGGGAGACTGAGGCAGGAGGATGAGAGGCTCAGCCCCAGCCTGGAACACTTACTGACTTAGGGAAATGCTGCCTCAAAATATTTCAAAAAGGGCTCCGGGTCTAGCTCAATGTGACGGTCCTGAATTCAGTCTCCATTGTGGAGAAAGGGAAAAGAAACAAGAAAAGTAAGAGAAAGGAAAGACAGAAAGAAAAAGGGAAAGGAATCAAAGGGAAAAAGAGAGGACAGACAGAAGGAAAGAAGACAAGCAAAAAAAGCACACAGGAGGGCTGGGGATTTAGCTCAGCGGCATAAGCGCCTTCCTTGCAAGCAGGCAGTGGTAAGTTTGATCCCCAGTACCGATAAAAAGGAAAAAGACAAACAAAACAAAACAAAAAAACACACACAGGCACTTGAGTTACGTGTTCCTGAGTGTGAATGTTAGTTTTCCTGCTTACTGGGAATGGAATCAGTAATTGTGCCTATTCCAAAAGCTGCTCTGTGGACAAATTGCTGAGAGTTCTTTGTAAATGTTGGCTATACCTTTATTAACTGCTTGTTGAATTAAAGAGCTTACTATTTGCAAAATGTTTAGAACAGTTCCAGCACAGGGTAAGTGCCTCTTGTTTATGTATTTTTCTAATATCACTACTGACCAAATTAAACTTGATTCATTTTGTTCAATCTGTTAGGGATGTTACTTGGAAATTCTACATCCTTTAGACAGAAAAAGCCTAAAATATATACTATAAATTCTCAAAATACATCACTCTGGGATATGTGATAATTCAGAAGAGTACCTGGTCTGAACACTTTTGTCATACTTAATAGACAAAAATGTGCTACGAAAAGATTTCATTACATTATTTAAGGAAATCATTTCCAAGCATTCTAGCGGCATTAACAATCCATGCTTGCAGGGATTTGTCTGTCACCCGTCTTTCCAAACATTGGCTTTAAACCTTTTAATCTAGTTCAAAATGTAAGAAACTAAGTTTGCATTGTGACCAAGTATACAATAATGTATGTGTGTATGGGAATATATATTTATGGAGGTATTTGCATATGCTGTATAAATACACATGTGGATGTATAATGGAACCTTCATAACGTAGTAGTTACCCTTAGTGAAGTGATGAAGTGTTTTCCAAGTTCATTGCATTCTATCCATTCAATTGTCTCATTCAAAAAATGCTAGGTAGGATCTACTAGAAATATTTAATATATAAAACAGGTTTGAACTCAGGGCCTTCGCACTGAGCTACATGCCTAACCTTTTTTTGTTTTCCTTATTGTTTGTAATTTTCAGACAGGACCTTGCTAATTTCCCCTGCAGGACTCAAACTCAGGATCATCCTGTCTCAGCTTCTTACAGTGCTGGGATTGCCACTGCACAGGGCTTGGCTTACATTTTACCTATATAAATACAAATATCTATGTCTATGAACCAGCCAGTTTCAAATGTTGGCATTGTTATGATTGATACATTGTATCAACTTGAGAAGTTTAACAGTTTAACTAAGAGACTCAGCAGCTAGGCAGGATCTTTACCCTTATCCTACGCAAGATGAGGACAAAGAGATTTTGTGAGTGCTACACTTCCCTGGAGAAGGGGTGGCCTGTGTACACTATAAAGGAGGACAAGAGGCTTGCTCTTCCCCATTTTGTTCTGGCTGGTTTTGCTGGCTGCTGTCTTGAAGTGTTGCCCCTGTGCCATGCCACCCTGCCTCTGAGCCAGCTGATTATGGACTGAAACCTCCACAAACAATGAACTAAATAAGCTTTCCCCTCCTTTATTTTGGGTGTTGAGTATTTTGTTCCAGCAACTAGAGAAAAGTAACCATAAGCATGCATTAGGATCCCCCAGAGGACCTATCGAATAGCTTGCTGGACTCCAATGGATGAACAGGTGAGAATTTGCACTCCCCGAACTTCTAAGGTGGTGCTCTTGCTGCTGGGCTGCAGACCACAATTTGAGAAGCTCCACACTAGCCAGAGTAGGGCCTGAAACAAGTGAGCCTCACTCCACGCTTCCATGTGCCTGTCTGGTCCCAGCTTGACTTTCCAAACTCATTGACTTTCACTTTAGATTTGACACCCACCTACCTGGGTCCTTGGCTCATTCGGTGCTTCCCTGCTTATGGGGGCCTGGTGTTGATATATTCTCTAGCAGCGAAACTGTCGACATTCGTCTTCCCAGTGGTGGGTACTTTCTCTCTCTCTCCCTTTCCCTCTGTCTTTCCCTCCCCTCCCACTCTCCTTTCCTCTCTTCTTCACTAGAGGGTGAAGAGTTTAGTATAATAGTTTCACTTGATTGATAAACATAATTAATCATCACAATAATTCAGAGGAAAGTTACATTTGCTGGTTTTATGAGAATCCGTAATGAACTCATTACTTCCTTGGCATAAAGTTGATCAAAAAGTCGTGGGCATGTCTTGTGGCTCTCTGCTTTTTATGGCTTTAGGTTCCTTCTCTTTCCATAAGGCAGGTTAACATACAGAGTTATCAATAAGAAAGCTTCCTTGCTCATGATCAATTATTCCAGTTCAAAGAAGCTACAAAAATATGTATCACAGAGATCCTTTGGGTAGAATCACCATCGGCTAAAAAAAGGAACTGCAGTTAGATCTAGCTGGGCTGGAGGGCACACCTGTAATCCCAGCATTCAGGAAGCTAAGGCAGGAGGTTCTATAGTTCAAGGCCAGCATGGTCTACGTAGTGAATATGTAGCCCACTTGACCTAAATTGCCACACACCGGTAGGTAGGCAGATTGGTAGGTAGGTAGATAGACAGACGGACAGAAAGAAAATACTATATGAGTTGAAGCAAAAAATTACTCAGCTGTAAATTTCCCAACTTTGAGCAGCAGGAATACCATTGCCTAAGAAGAAACTGATGGACTCATATGTTATGAGGTCTTGGACTCACCATCACTAGGCTAAGTGAAATACTCAGCCAGGAAGCAGCAGTGTCACAGCTGGGCTACTGGCTTCAACACGAAAGAGAGAAATGATACCCAGGACCAGCATGGAGAAAGGCAGGAGAGGCTGCCAGCTGAAATGGGGAAACTGACTCTAACGTGGGAAGGAAATAGCGGCTGAAACCAGGCATCAGACCTTGCTGGTTGGCCAGAAAGGAGCACTGGTATCTAATTTAAGCTCTTAGGGAAGAAAGAACTCAACGCGCTGGCTTCAAGTTCAAAGAAGGCCCTAGCATTTGAATTCATCTTATGACTGGTTCTGCGTCTCTCTTGCAGCTTAGGTTGGACACCTTCTTACTATCTTTTGCGTAAAAGACTGGCTTGGGAAGTCCACCAAGATTTAAGGAGTTGCTATCCCGCAAGAAGAACAGTATTTAATTTCCTTTTAGCCTCAGTGTGCTTAAACAAACAGCGGTCCTTTCTTCATCAAAGCCACAATTAAATTTTGAGTTTTGCAGCAAGTAGCCAAGACACTTAGGGCACTTGAAGTGCTGAAGGGACTCGGGCTTGGCATCTTTTCACAGTGGCCAACCTTAAAACGCCTTTGGCTTGGAGAGTCCTGGTTGCTAGATTTTGGCTCCTTTTGTCTTTAAAAAGGTCCCATCCCCCAACTCCTCTTGGGCGCCTCGGGATTCAAATGGAGATGAAATGCAGATTATTGAGAGAAAGGAAGAGGGACTTCTTTGGCTACGGAGCCGGAAAGGGAAAGACCTCAAGTTTCAGATTGTAGGCTTTGCTCTACAGAAGTAGAAAATGGCTGTGATTCCGCATGGGAAGCATGCTAACTCGGGCAGCACTGGTGGCTGATTATCTGTTATTCGGGAATACCTGGAAATGGAGTAAAATGGATTACATGGGTCTCCATCACTAGCTCAGGTCAGGTAAGAACTGAAATTTATTGCCAGTAGTTGTGCGTTGTCATGGTGCGTGTCTCTGTCTCTTGTGGACCATTTCTACAATCTTTTAAGGTTTATGTCTTTTTCTAGTACACACTTCTGTAGAGGATGTATTGCTGGTCCAGTCTTCTTGCTGGCTTTAGGGGATGTGATTCTCAATCCATTGTGAAAGTGCTTTCACACAGCACCCACACACGTGGTCATGGTAACCGCAGCGAAACTTCACCGTTTCATAAAAGGCGGTATCATTTCAAAGCCCCCATGACCTCCAGCATCTTTACTTCTCCTCAAATGTTTCCATTAAAAAGTGAGGGGAGAAAGCAGAATTTGCTTGAAAGTGAGAGAAACTGAACTAATGAGGTATAAAATATATTTAAGCAAACTAGCGTTCACTAAACTAGTGGGTGTGTGGTGGAGGGCAGCTGAGGGGAAGGAGTGGACAATTACGAAGGTGACCAGGAATTCAGCGCTAGTTAGAGCTGCCGTCTTCTGTGGTCGCTGGCGCTCAGTCGAGGGGAGCTTCCTGCCCCGGTGTTGGCGCGGTCTGGTAGGGTTACACCTTGAACGTGGACCAGTAACCACTGCTGCACAGACCATCCAGGTGAAAGGTTTCATGTAAACCGTCCTCTATTTTCTTTCTTTTTTTGTGGTACTGCCTGCGGGTAGAACCAGGGCCTTCACCCTGAGCTACATCCCCAGCCCTTTTCTTTTGGGGACAGAAGCTCAGGAAGTTGCCAAGTCGCCCATGCTGGATTCCGAATTTTTGATGCCTCTGCTTCTGCCTCCCAGAATGCTGATGTTATAAGCGTGGGCCACCACGCCTGGCATTAAATTGACTTCAAAAAAAAAAAAAATTTCCGGGCTCCTCACCTCCTTTTCTGTGTCTGAGTATGGGCTTCGCGGGTGCCGTTCAGGGCTCCAGTCTTCTCTCACGGGCAACAGTGATACACTGGAGGCTTTTTAGAGTGAAATACATTACAGCACCCCTAAGCACGGGGTGGGGGATCCATCTTGTGAGTGCTTACGCCCTGTTTTTGGAAGCGGCAATCTTTAAGCTGATGGCAGTAGGCAAAAGAAACCGGGTTTATACTGAGTCTATCATTGTGTCCAGATTTGTATGTGAAATGTTATTTGTTCACTGCATTTCGAAGATCCCCTTTTTTCTTAGTTTTTTATTCCTTGCGTGACTTTTAAAAATACATGACCTTCAAGTATTGGAGCTCTTCGTGCTCGAGGGCGCTAAGGGCTCTGCGACTTGGCAGTCAACAAAAGCCTTCGGCTTTGCCTTCAAGGAGCTTACAATTTTACGTGGATGCGTTGGCAGCCGGGTGGGAACAGCAAGGGTAGCACATCATGGATCTAGATGGTCAGGAGCACAGAGGCGCGCTCTGCAGGAGGTTCGGCAGCACCCGCGTCGCTGGTAGGGACAGTCTGAGCTGCAGGCTGGGTATGCTAAGTTCTTGTCAAGGAATCCGATCACGGGAACCGGGTCTGTGGGTAACGAGCTTCCAGCGGAGCTTGAGACGTGGACTCGCCGGGTAACAGGGCACTGCGCGTTCGAGACCGGCGCCTGGGCCGCACAGGGTCGCAGTCCTGTGGAGACCCGGGCGGCCGAGCGCATGCGGGGCAGTCTTGGAGGTGACGTCGGGATTGGAAATCTCAGGCTCGGAAGGGCTCCGCAGGTGGTGGGAGTCGCAGGCCGAGGTCCCGCGGAAAGGACGGGGCCGAGGATGCGACTCGGGGCTGGGCGTGGGGCTGCGCGGGTTCGCGGCGTGGGGAGTGCGGGAAGCTCTGGGCCCGGGCGCAGGCCGGCCGGGCTCTGGAGGAAAACTGAGGGAGGCGCTGGCGGGTCGGGGACCCAGGAATGGGGTGCCCGGAGGGGAGGTGTGGGGGCTACGAGAGCCCGGGCGGGAAGCTGCGGTCTCCGCGGGGCCCGGAGGCCCGGCTCGCCCTGCCTAGCATGGGGACGTCCTGTCCCCGGCAGGGCACCCCCGCGCCGTCCTGCGCGCGAAGTGAAGGAGACCCGCGCCGACAGCCTGGACCCCGCGCGTCCCGGGCTCCGGAGGAAGCGGCCGTCCCGCAGGAGCTCGGCCGGCGCGGGAGCTGCGGCCCGGGCTCCGGGTCTTGGCGGCGGCCACAGAGAGGCGGCGCGTGGGGCAGGGGCGCCACCTGGGGGATTCTGCCGGCCCAGTTGGGGGCGCTCGCGGCCGTCGGGGCTGAGGTCCAGGCGCCGGCCGACCTGTCCGCTGGGTCCCCAGCCCGACTCCGGCCTGCGCCCTCGGGCACCGCCCCCGCCCACAGGACCCTCGAGGTCGAGGGCCGGCCCTCCCGGACGCGGGCGCCCGGGTACCGGCAGCCCAGTGGGCGGCGCCGCGACTGAGCCGACCCCGGCGGGCGGCGGGACTTGAGCGAGCCGGGCTCCGCCCCCGTGCCGGCCCCGCCCCGCCGACGCCCCGCCCATCTCGCGGCCCCGCCCCTTCCTGCCGGCTCGCTCCCCGCCGCCCGCGCGCCCAGGCCCGGAGCACAGCCCACGGCTCCCCGCCCCGCCCCGCCCCGCCCGGTCCCGCCCCACCCCGCCCCACCCCTCCCGCGAGGGCGGCCCGAAAACCCGGAGCGCGGGCGGGAGCGCGGCTCGGCCGGGCCGGGCGGCCGCACTGGGCATGCTCAGTCGCCGGGGCAGGTTTTTCGGTCGCAAGTAGGAAGCTTTCTACACTCGGCCGGAGAGGGAGCCGCGGATCCCGCCCCAGCCCGCCCGGCCCCCGCGGCGGGGCGCGATGAGCCGGCGCCCGAGCCCCAGCCGGCCCGCCGGGCACTGAGCGCGGGCGCCCGGGGCGCGTGGCGCAGCTGCTCCTGCGCACAACCCCGCCGCGCCGGCCGAGTCGCCGCGGAGCGCGAGAGGCGCCTGGGTGCACCGCGCCCGGCGGCGCGAGCAGGAAGCGCAGGCCACGCAGGACCAACTGAAACAAAGTGCGGGCCCGCGCGCGCCCGCCGCCGCCATGGCCTCCGAGGAGCTGTACGAGGTAGTCCCCTCCCCCGCCGCCCCGACGGCCGCTCGCGCCCCTCCCCCGCCGCCGCCGCCCTCGGCCGGACCCGCGCGGCCCCCGCCCGCCGGCGCCCACACGCGCGACCGGGACCCCCGCCCGCCGGCGCCGGGATGGGGGTCGCGCCCGCGCTCCGGGGCGTCGCGCGCAGGTCGCCCTCCGGTCCCCGCCGCCGAGAGGGCTTCGCTCCGGACAGGGTGGGGGTCCGCGCGCTGTCTGCGCCCGGCCGATGCGAAACCCCGCGCGGAGAGGCTCGGCGTGGACCGCATGCTGTAATTAGGTTAACATTGTGGCCGGAGCCAGGAAATTTAAATTTAACGCCGCTCCCTCCCGGCGTGGCCGCGGCAGCCCCGCGAGTCTCGAGGAAGGGCACGATCCCAACCCCGAGCTGCTGTGGGCGATGGGTTGCTAGCTCCGGCCCGGAGCCCGAGAGTTCGTGATCTGGATCTTTGGGCGCACGTTTTGTCTGTCTCGGTGCAACTTCTGGACGTCTTGCGAAGTAGAATTGTTGGGAGTGCGGGCGGTGGAAGACTTGCTGTGCTTTGGGGTAAACGATTCTTATGGTTCGCGTGTGTTTAGAAATGCGTGCTTTTAACAGAGCTCGAAACTTCGAGGCGCTGTGTGGGAGCACCTTTAGGGTCCGGTTAGGGACCTGGCTGTTTAGGGACTTGAGCAAGCGATCTTGGGAGATCTCCGGGTCTTGCGTATTATTGCCACGGGCCTGCAGTGGCGCCTTGTTGACAACAGCAATACAGAGTCCCTCTAGCAACTTCTTGTTGTTGCTTTTAAAAACCAAGCGATTGCAGAGGTTCCCCGGAGGTGAGTAAGGTTGTTGCTTCTAACATCGCGTGTGGTCAAGCGCGCCCTACTTTTAGCTGGCGCTAAAAATTGCATTCTTGTCAAGCACTTTACATGTTAGCTGTGCCCTGCTGGACTCAGGGTCTTGTCTTAGGTCCTTTGGGAATGTAAAAGAAGACACAAACTCACTGTTTCCAAGAAGTTCTCTTTGGGAAGGCAAGTGTTTTCTGTGGGGAAGGCCCAGGAGTAGAGGCTGGGAAGCAGGAGGTGAGGGTTCCTCCACCAGCGGGGAAGTACAGAGTATGAGGTGGCAGGGATTTTACTTTACATCAGCTCGTTTTTCCATAGTTTAGTCTCCAGGGTTCACACTTAGATTTGTTTTTGTGCTAATAAGCACATAATCAGTTCCACTAGTATTAGGATGGGAGTAGCACCTTATACATAAGTTGTATCCTGTGCCTGTTAAGTTGAATCGAAAGATGACACATTCATCATTACTGCACTATGAATTAAATTTATCTTGTTCTTTTGTGTTATTACCCTGTATTTTGAGATTTTTCTACTCTTTTCCTGGCAGAAGTCTTTTGAAAGTAAATTTGTGTTCATTCAGCATGTTATTGTTAAGTGCTTGCCATCAGGAGAGACAGAGGTAGGAAAACATTCGGAACCTCTGCTGGAAAGAAATAAAAATATTGAAAAGAAATATAGAGTGGTACAATTGAAGTTTTGACTCCGAGTTTTATTTTAGTTTGTAGTAGCAAGTGTATGGAGTGGTCTGTATCTTGCAAGCCAGGCTTTCTATTGCTTGTAGTCAACACTATTAAGATTAAAAGTTGACTTTAGAAACTCTTGGGCTGAGATCCTGGATTTGGAGTCAGGGAACTCATTATTGACATGAGAGCTCAGTTTCCTCCTATGTGTCATTGGGATCAATGTTGTTCCTCGTAGAGCTGGGACGTTTACAAGAGAAAATGCATGAAGCTTACCTTACAATTCCCATAGCAAATACTTAATAAGTGATGATAATTATTATATTGTAACTCACTGAAAATGCCTCCCTGAGGCCTATTTTGTTTCTCAAGAGGTCCAGTTGTGTTGTTTTGGTCAAGGCAGTCTTATTTGTGGCGTACCAATGAGGTGAAGCTATAAATGTACGGTGCAGTCTGAGGAACAGGAAGAGCTCTGAAGTACTTGAGTAACTTGAGGGAAGGGGCCATCAATTGCCATTTGTTCCTAGATGGAAATACCTTTCATGTTAGGCTTTAGACTGCACAGATCCAGAGGCAGTGTTAGCAAAGAGACACCCCGTCTTCCGTGCTCCCCTATGGGAGATCCTGGCATGATGGGAGGACAGGTCCTCGGGAGCTGTATGGAACTTGGATGAGTTACCTGACTGCCAGGCCTTGGTGTTTTCACCTCAGTGTCTCCCGCGCTCAACTGGGACCTGGTGTATGGTGGTAGGTACAGCTACGGACACTGTACCTTGGGAGTTAGACATGAGGGAACAGATCCTAGAAAAGATGGTAAAGCATCTATCTTTCAAAATCGAAAGAGCTCCTATTAGTTGAAGGAGAGGATAAGTTTATATCTCCAGCAGCTAGGATTAGAGGAAAACCGATTTTTGGATTCTGCATAGATAAGAACTTAGTAGCTTTCATAAAAGGCCAAACATCCTTTGTGTTTAAATTATTCTAAATGTATTTATCTTTTAAAATGAAATGTGAAGTTGTGTGTGTATTTATTGTGTACAGGGTAGTATGTTTTTTCCTGTTTTAAAAATTTTCTAGGTGTACATAATGATCGCATTCATTATAGGGAATGTACGTGCTGTATCTTGCTGCTTCTGTTTTTCCTAGTCCCCTCCCCTCCCTTTTTGTCTCCCTTTTTCTTATTCACAAAAGCTGTGTTTCCATTTTTCCCTTCTTTCTCAGTTTTTTCTTATCCCTTCCTTCCTTTCTTCATCCCTTCTCCCTTGTTCCCTCTGTCATTTGAACATTTTCTTCCCATACTTTCAGCTTTTCACACCAGTATTGTATAGTATGTTCAATTTATTTTACTGAAGAGGATCATTTCAAGGTACATCCATTTAGCTAAAAAGATCTTAAGCTTATCCTTCTTTATGGCAGAGTGATATTCCATTGTATCAGAAAGCCACGTCAGCTTTATTTGTTTCTGTTGATGGGCATTTGGGCTGCTTCCAAGGTTTAGCTATTGCAAACTGTGCCACTGTAAACATGGGTGTGAATGCATCGCTATGGACAGTGATTTTAATTCTTTCAGGGAGCTGCTACTTAGGGGAAAAAGTGGGTCGAATAGAACCACTATTTCTAGTTTTTTGAGGAATCTCCCCTCACTGATTTCCACAGTGGTTGCACCAGTCTGCACCCCCACCAACAGTGGAGAAGGGTTCCTATTTCCCTACATCCCCACCAGCATTTGTTACTAGTTGATTTGATAATAGCCATGCTGTCTGGAGTGAAATGGAATCTCATTGTTGTTTTAATTTGCATCTCTGGCATGACTGGATGTTGAACATGTTTTCATATATTTGCCATTTCTGCTTCATCTGAGAAGTGTCTTACTTCTAATGCCCAGTTTTGGATTGAGTCTTTTAAATTTGAGGGTCTGATTTTTTTGGAGAGGTTCTCCATATATGTTAGACATTAGACCTTTGAGAAACAAAGATTGCTTTGGCTGATGTTTCCAGAGCTATATTGACTAGGACTGGTGATGTAGACATATTCATCTTGTTCCTGGTTTTAGGATGAAAGCTTTCAGTTTTTGTCCATTTAGTATGATACTGGCTGTTGGTTTGTCATAGATGGCTTTTATCAGATTGAGGAAAAGACAGTCTATTCCAATTTCTGTAGGTTTTTAAAATCATAAATAGGTGTTGGATTTTGTCAGAGGTTTTTGTGCATCTGTTGAGGGGATCATGTGGTTTTTCTCCTTGGTTCTGTTGACATGGTGTATTATGTTTATCCATTTGCATATGGTGAGCCATCCTTGTATTCCTGGCATGAACTCTCCTACATGGTCATGGTGTGTAGTCTTCTTGATGATTTGCTGCATTCTGCTTGCCCGTATCTTACTGAGACTTTTGTGTCTGTATTCATTAGCAAGGTTAGCCTGTGGTCTTTCTGTGGTTAGCTCCTCCTCTGGTTTTGTATTGGAGTAATGTTTGATTACAGGAATGAATTCGGAGTATTGCTTCTCTTTCAATTTTATTAAAAAATTTGTGAAGTAGTGGAATTAGATCTTCTCTAAATTTCTTGTAGAATTTAGCAGTGAATCTGTCAGGGCCTGGACTTTTCTTCATTGGTAGGTTTTTAATTACATCTTCAGTGTTATTGCCTGATTCTGGGTTATTGAATTTTTCTATGTTTTTGATTCGATGCTTTGATGCTTTGGTAATTCATATGTATCTAGGAATCTGTCCATTGCTTCTGTTTTCCGTCTTATTAATATACAGTTTTCAAAGTAGGTATTGATGATCTTCTGGATTTCTGTAGGATCTATTGTGATTTCACCCTTTTCATTCTTAATTGCATTAGTTTGAGTCTTTTGTTTCTTGTTTTTGATAAGATTGGCTAAAAGTTTTTCAATTTTATTTACTCTTTTAAAGAACCAACTTTTGATTTATGAATTCTTTGTATTGTTTTCTTAGTCTCCATTACATTAATTTCTGCATAATTTCCTGAGCTTTGGACTTGACTTAACTGTTTTAGTTCTAAAAGCTTGAGGTTCAACACTAGATTTTTTTAATTTGAGCTCAGTCTATTTTTCTGATATGGGAATTCAGCACTGTAAATTTACCTAGGACTGCTTTCATTACATCCCATAAGTTCCAGTATGTCATATCGACATTATTGTTAATTGTAGAAACTGTCTGGTTTCTTCTTTGATTTAATCTGTGACCCACCAGTTGTTCAGGAGGATGTTATTTAATTCCCATGGGTTTACGAAGTTCTTGTGATATTTTTTGCCATTGATTTCTAACTTGATTGCACTATGGTTTGATAATATACATAGAATAATTTCATTTTCTTAAGCATATTCTATGAGGTAATATGTGGTCTATTTTGAAGAACATTCCATGTGCAGCTGAGAAAAATGTATGAGGTGGAACACTCAGAAGACCTCTATGAAGTCCATTTGTTCACATGTTTCATTCGGTTCTGGTGCTTCTTTGTTGCTTTTTTGTTTTTGTTTTTTGTCTAGTTGATTTGTGACAGTGGGGTGTTGCAATCCTACATTACAGTTGTCATAAGGCTTACTTGATTTTTCATGTCCATTAACTTGTTTTATATAGTTGGTTGTGGTGGTGTTTAATACGTATATATTTGTGATTATTGTCTCTTTCTCTTGGATTATTCTCTTTATAAGGATGTAGTGGCCTTCTTAGTCTCTCTTAATCATTTGGCTTGAAATCCACTTAGACTACAAATAAAGTAGCTACCCCTGCTTTTTTCTGGGTTCCTATCACATGAAGTATTGTTTTCCATCTTTTGACTTTCAGTCTGCGAATTTCTTTCTGAACTGTGTTTCTTGTGTGCAGCATATAGTTGGACCTTGCTTCTTGATTCATTTTGCCAGTCTATTTCTTTTGATTTCTAAGTTGAGACCATTAACATTGATGGTTATAACTGATATGCATTGACTTATCCTTGTCATGTAATTTGTCTGTTGTTGGTTATCCCCTTTCTCCCTCTTTTTAATTACTTGCCTTGCCAGGTGGGTTTATTGTGTTGGAGTTTGTGGAGTTATAGTCCTGTATCTCTTTCTAGAATGTCCTTCAGAATATTTTTGTGTGCTGGTTTGGTGGCCGTGAATTTCTTCAGGTGTTCTTTGTCCTGAAAGTATAGTATTTGTCCATCAATTTTGAAAGGTAGTTTTGTGGGGCTCTCAGCGGCATAAGCACCTGACTTGCAAGCAGGCGATCGTGAGTTTGATGCCCGGTACCGATTAAAAAAAATTTTTTTTTTGCTAAAAAAAAAAGAAAGATAGTTTTGTGAGGTATATCAATTTGGGTTGTAGGTTGTTTTCTTTTAGTGCTTAAAATATTTTAAGCTTTCCTTGACTTAGGGTTTGTGTTCAGAAGTCTACTGTGATTCTGATGAACTTTCCTTTACAAGTGATTTATTTCTTTTCTCTAGCAGTTTGTTAATACTCTGTTCTTGTGTTGACTTCTAAAATCTTGAGTATTGTGTGCCTTGGTATAGTTTTTGTTTTGTTTTTAAATCTTTATCTGCTCTAGAATCACTCACTATGTCTTTCATTATGGTCACCATGTATGTAGTGATCTGAGAGATGATTTCTGATTTGATATTTTTTTCTCGAGTTTCCATCTGCTTTGTTACTTCCAGTGTTAACCACTTCAGAGAGTCCAGGTGGGTGGCTTTCACATTGTTCCCTCTCATTGCTCCCTGGGTTGCCTTTGATGAGCTGGAAGTCTGTGGTTGCATCTTGCTTCAGTGTCTTCTCATTTTGTGTATATAAAATGAGATTGATGGGTTGATGCTTGTAAATTGCTCATGACAGGTAGCTTTATTGCTAGTATCTAGAAGTCTCAGGGAATGACTGTGTCTCAGACATGTCTTCCAAGTGTAGCTGGCTTTTGGGTTCATAACATTGAAGTATGGAAAATGTAATGTATTTCATTGTGGAGTGGTTAAATCAAGCTAGTTGACAAATGCATAGCCTTGCAGTTATTTTCGTGGGGAGAAGATCCACTCTTAATACTTCTTAGCAGTAACAGTATATCACCTACAGTAGTCACCTTTGCTGTGCAGTAGATCTCTTGAACTTACTCCTTTTATGTAAGTGTGATTATGTATCCTCTGAGCATTATTTCCTCATCCTCCTGAGTAGTCCTATTCCAGTCTCAACTTGTCTGAACAACTTTTTTAGATTCCACATAAGGGTCCACATGGTGGTGGTTCATTTTCTGCCTTGTTTTACTCATAGTGATGTCTGGATCCATCGCTGAACTTGGAGGTGACAGGACGTAATTTTTTAAATGGCTGAATAGCACACTGCTGTGTATGCAGACCCTTACTTTGTTTACAGATTTGTCCATGGAGGTAGTGTTAGGCTGAGTCTACGTCTGGCTGTTGTGAATAGTGCTGCAGTAAACATGGGGTGCAGGGCTCTCTTCCACCTACTGACTTTTACCTTTTGGATAACTACCTGGTAATGAGAATGCTGGATCATACTGGAGTCTGTTTTTAATTTGTAAGGAACTTCTTGCAGTTGGCCTCAGCGGTGGTATTAATATGCATTCCCAACAACCACCTTTAAGGTTTCCTTTTTCTCCACGTCTATTCTGTAGATTGTTGCTTTGTTTCCTTTCTGTTGATTGTGCCCTTAACTATGCAGAAACTTTTAAATTTGATAGTCCCCTTTGTCTGTTTTTGCTTTTGTTGCTGTGCTTTTGATGTCATATAAAAACACCGACAAACAAAAAAGGAATCATTACCCGGAGGATATCTCAGGGCATCTTCTGCACTGTTTTCTTTCACTGGTTTCATAATTTGAGGTTTTACATTGAAGTCTTTAATCTATTTGATTTGATTTTTTTTTTTAACAACAAAAGTTAAGGCTCTGATTTTATTCTTTACGTGGACATCCAGTTTTCCCAGTTTATTTATTAATGTGATTGTCCATTTTCCATTGTTTGTTCTTGGCACCTTGGTTTAAAATAAGTGAGCTGTAAATGTTTGATTTGTTTCTAGTTTCTCTGTTTTGTTTCTTTGGTCTTTGTTTGTTTTTATGCCAATATCTTGCCCTTTTGGTTGCTGTAATTTTGTAGTATGTTCTGAAGCCAGTAGTACAGCGCCTTTCCCCCTTGTTCCTACTCAGGACTGCTTTGACTATTTGGGACCTTTTGGATTTGTATATAAAGTTTAGAGTCATTTGTTGTCTTTCTGTGAAGAGCAATATTACTGGTATTTTGGTGGGGATTACACTGAATATTTAGATCACTGTATAGTGAGAACGTTTTAGGCGTACGTTGCTGCTTATAATTCATAAACAGGTATCCTTCCATTAATTCATGTCTTCAGTTTCTTTCATCAACATTTTATAGCTTTCGATAGAGATCTTCTACCTTATTACTTTATTCTTATTTTATTGTAGCTGTTATAAATAGGATTTTTCCTTTTCCAATAGTTTACTGTTGCTTTATAGAAGAAACACTACTGATTTTTGCATATTGGCTTTATCCTGCAAATTTTCTGAATTCTAATAGATTTGGGGGCGTCTTCAGGGTATTTATATAAAACCACTTTGTCTGCAGACTAGGATAGTTTAATTTCCTTTTCAATTTAAATGCCTTTTATTCCTTTCTCTTGCATAATTACTCTGGCCAGGATTTTCAGTGCATGTTGAGTAGAAGTCGAAAGTGGGTATCCTGGTCTTATTAAGTTCTTATCAAAAGAAATCTCTCCATTTTTGCCCACGGAGCGTGATGTCAGCTGTGGTTTTGTCATTTATGGCATTTGCTGGGTTCAGGTTCCTTCTGTGACTGATCTGTTCATGATTTTCATGGTGAAGGAATGTGGAATTCTGTCAGATGCTGTTTGGAAATGGTCATCCAGTTTTGTCCTTCACTGAGTTAGCATGTCATGTTTGTTGATGTGTGTATTTTGAAGCATCCTGGGATGAATCTTACTTGATCTTGATAGATGATCTCTTTAATATGCTGCTGAATTTGGTTTGTTAGTATTTTGTTGAGCACTTCTACATCTTTTTGCCTGTAGTTTTCTTTTTTGTTAACTTCTTGTCTGTTTTTGGCGTCATGTTGCTCCTGGTTTCTAGTATGAGCCTGGAAGTGTTGCCTCTTCACTTTTGAGAAGGGCTTGAGAAGCTGGTGTTAGTTCTAAATATTTGGTACGATTCATCTGTGAAGCCGTCAGGTCATGGGTTTGCTTTGGTGGGAGACCACTTATTAGTGACTTAATCTGTTTCTCTATTGGTCTGTTTAGATTTCTGTTTCTTCTTAAGTCACTCTTGCTAGACTTTTTGCTGTTGTGTGTATGGTTTTTTGTTTTTGACACAGGGTCTCACTATGTAGTCTATGCTGGCCTTGAACTCATGTGTCCTCGTGCCTCCACCTACAGGTGTACAGCGTGAGGCCCAGCAATCTTGACAGTTCTGTGAGTCAAGGAATTTATTTCTTCTAGGTCATCTGTTTTGTTGGTTGTAATTGGTAGCAATATTCTTTTATGATCTTTGTATTTCTGTGTTGTCTGTTGCAAGATCTTCTTTTTCACTTCTGATTTTATTTTGTCCTAATTTAGCTAAAGGTGGATTTATTTGGTTTATCTTTAAAAAACTAATTTGGTTCACTGATTTTTATTTTTTTCCTAGATCATTTGTTTTTTGCTTCAGTCTTTAGTATTTCCTTCTTTCTGCTACCTTTGGGCTTAGGTCTGTCTTTTTCTAGTTTCTTGAAGCGCAAAGTATGGTCATGTAAGGGTTTTTTCATGTGTGTTTTTCAGCGTATGCATATATTAGTGTATGTTCCCTCCTAGAATTGCTTCTGCTAAATCCCATAGGTTTTGGTAATGTTGTCATTCCATTTTCATGGTTCACAATTTTAAATTTGCCCCTGAATTTCTTCAGTGACCCATTGGTTGTCCAGGAACAACCTGGGTTTTTTTTGTGTGTGTGTCTTTTTCCTTTTTATCAGTACCGGGGATCGAACTCTTGACTGCCTGCTTGCAAGGCAGGTGCTTATGCAGCTGAGCTAAATCCGCAGCCCCAGCTCTTCTCGTTATTGATTGGCACTTTTATTCCATTGCATTCAGAAGATATTAGATATGATTTCAGTCTTCAATGTGTTAAGACTTATCTTGCAACCTACTGTATGATCTATCCTGAAGAACATTTTGTGTGCAGTTGAGGGATAGATATGTTACGGCTTGTGTCTGGTTGCACCTGCTTCCCTCGAAAGCCTCATGCTTTTTGGAGACAGCTGAATGTAGAGCTTGTGATTGATTTTTGGACTCATGCTGGGATTAAAGATGTGACTGCAGTACCCACCATGGGGTGGGTAGCCTGCATACAAAATAAGGGACAGAAGAGTCTTCTCTCTCTCTCCCTCTCCCTCTCCTATTGCTCTTGCCCTCTTCTCCTCCCATGAACTGTTACCCTTCTGCCATGTGAGCAAAATAAATCCTTCCTCCTTTAACTTTAGGTGTTGGGTATTTTGTCTCACCAATGAGAAAAGAAACTAAGGCTTTATGTTTATATATTTATGTTCTGTTGCTGTGGCTGTCAGGTTCCTCATATGTGTCATCTGTCAGGTTCATTTGGCCTGGGTGGTTCCAGTGTTTCCTCGGTGCTTGGCGTGGACGATCTGTGTTAAGTCCTGGGTGTTCCGCTACTGCAGTCTGTCCCTTCTTTCAGATCTGCAGATGGCTTGTTCTATGTATGGAGGTGTTCTGACTTGGGGTGCATATCCATGTATATATACACAGTACTTAGCGTTCTTACGTCCTCTTGCTGCACTGACCTCTTTGTTATTATGTAATCTTACTTTTTGCAGTCTTTGTTTTAAAGTTGTTTTATCTGATAGAACTGGAGCGACTCCTACAGGCTTTGTAGGGAGTATCTTTTTCCATGCCTTCATTTTTGCTCTGTGTGTGTTCTTCACCATGAGGTGAGTCTCTCTCAGCAGATCCTTGACCTAGGATGGTTTGACTTTAATTTTTGGGGAGCGGGGTCTTTCTGAGACAGGGTTTCACTGGGAACCCCAGGCTGACCTCAGACTTGCAGTGATCCTCCTACCTCAGTCTCCCAAGTACTTGATTTAAGATTTTTTTTTTTTCTTTTTTGGTACCGAAAATTGAACTCATGAGCTTGCGTTTGCCAGGCAGGCGCTTGTGCTGCTGAGCTAAACCCCCAGCCAAGATTCTGCCTTCACAGAAGGTGGCATCCTTCTATGTAGGAGCTGTACTTAAGGTTTTAAATTTGGGTCTTTCCCAGGCTGGTGACCTGTGATGTGGTGCTGTCTCACAGGGCTCTTAAGCCACCGTGTGAGGACCACATGGCTGACTGGGGTGTCTCCACCCTACCCACCCCCTGCCATGTGCTGCATGGCTGAGTCGAAATGTTCTGTATGTAGGTGCCGTAGGTGCAGTTTTTATTTGAGGGTATTTTCAGCAGCATAAGGTGTTGGACTGTAAACTATCATAGGTCGAGGGGCATGTGCTGCAGTTTCCTTTTTTAATTCATTCTGTCTGGAGAACGTAATCTCCATTTACATGTAAGGCAGTTATTCATAGGGAAGGGCATTCTACCATTTTGATAATTGACTTTTTTTGTAGTTGCTTTTTTCCTTTTTCTTATTGTCTTCCTATATAGTTAAGCGAGTTTCTCGTGTGTGTTTAAAGTTTCTGTGTTATTATTGGAGATTTGTCACTTTCTTGCTGCCACAAAGCTTACAAGAAGCATTTCATAGTTAAACAGGTTGTTTTAAGCTGATAACAGTGTGATTTGAACATAAAAAAGACTGTGCTTTTATTTTAGTCCCTGTCTTGTGGGTTGAAGTTTTGATGTCACAACTTAAAACATATTACCACCACTGCCGCCGCCTTTTTTTTTTTTTTTTTTTTTTTTTTTTTGTCTTTTAAGACAGGGTCTCACTATGCAGTTCAGGCTGGTCTTGAGCTCATTTTGTGGCCCAGGCTGGTCTCAAACACTTAACAATCCTCCTGCCTCAGCCTCCCGAGTGCTGGGATTACAGGTGTGCATCACCACGCCTAGTTTAGCGCCCCTTTTTGACAATTCTGTAGATTGAACTCAGGGCATTGGACACATAACTAAGCAAAAACTCCCAGCCCTTACGATTTTGAGATGAGTCTTAGTGGTTCAGACTGATTTTGAATTTGTGATCCTCCTCCCTCAGCCTCCTGAGTTGTGAGATTCCTTGGTGGGTGCCCCACTGTACCTGCCCAGCTTGCATCTTTTTATATTGCATGCCTATCCCAGGCATTCAGCAGAGCATTCTATGCAGCGGGGCAGACAGGAAATGCTTTGATTGCCCAGGTCGCGCAATCTTCGCTGCTGCTGCTACTGCTACTGCTACTGCGTTCCGTTGCTGTAATGCGGAAGCGGCCATAAACAACACCCATAGGAATGAGCACCTCGGTCCAATAAGGCTGCTGATGGGCAGCACTCAGACTTCGCTGTGGTTTTTATGGGCCATGAAATACGCCCCTCCCCAGGCCCGTAAAGGTGTGAAAGCTGCTCTTGACTCAGGCTTCCTCAGACCCAGGCTGGTTGGGCCTGCAGGTCGGGGCTCGCTGACCGTGGGTGAGTGGCCGCTCTCCTCGCCTGTCCAGGACCTGCGGTTTACAGTGGCCACTGGCAGGCGCGGTTCAGAGGGGAGGAGGAGTGATGCTGGCATCACTGTCATTTCTCGTTAATCACTGGGCGGCTTGCTGAGGGACTCTCCTCTGAGCTTTCCCACTGGTGAGTGGGTGAGGAGAGGAGTCATGGGGCTCCCACGACAGCCTTCTGCAAAAGCAAAGTATGCTACCCGCGAGTTAAGTGGTTATGCCACAGCGCCTCTGTCATCCATTCTTTTGGGGAAGGTTTGTTTGTTTTGTTTGTTTTGAGGTAGGGTCTTGCTGTGTAGTCCAGCGTGGCCTTGAATTCACTGTGTAGCCATTGCACCTAGCTTGTCTTCCATTCGTAGGAGTAAAAAAATCAACACCCAGCTCACAAACAAACCTTGGGTTTCAAAAAGTATCCAGTGAATGGAGTATGTCACCAAAGAAAGCTGTGAGGTCCAAGCGTAATTTATCCAAGGTCAGGGAACCCCTTGGTGAGTGCGATCACCAGACTGTCACCCTGTACAGGTTTCTGGTGGCGCTCACAGGGCAACTGATGGACCTGTGTGTGCTTTGGACACTCACTGGCTCTGCCTGCCTTTGTCTCCGTTATCTCGTGAATTGCTGGGAACGTTATCAACTGGCACCGGCCCGGCAGGGACACCTCTGGTGCTGGGCCTTTGACTTTGCCTTCAACCTGTGTGTCCTCCAGGGCTCCTTCCTGGCTCTGATATTTAAGGGTCACTGAGTGGCAGGGGCTGGAGTGCGGTGCCGGCCTGGCAATCGTGAGGTCCTGAGTTTCACTGTCAGTACCCTCCCCAAAGGAAAAAAAGAACCACTGACTTTTCCCTCCTGCTTCCCGGGGATCTTCACGAGATACTTTTATGGTAAATAGACAGTTCTTCACTTTCAGTTTTCTGATTCAGTTTCAGATGTCCATGATGGCCCAGAACTAGCCCAGAATGAGTCAGAGTTTTCCTAAGTTGAGCTAGGTTTTAGTTATGTGTTCTCCCTGGCGTACCGGGATCCTCTTAGGGGCATTTACAAACACTGATTCTTGGACTCAGACGGCGAGAACTCAAGTTTCAGGTTTTGGATGGAGATGAGACCTGTGCTGAGGAAGCTGTTTGTGTGGCTGTGGAGATTGGGCACTCCTGTGTTCACCTCCTTCCGATGCTCACGGCGCGGGTGCAGGCGGGCAGGGGTGGGGATCCTGCCAGGCAGGAGAGGAGCCCAGGCTGGACCCCACCGGCCTCTGGCGCAATGGCCCTTTTGACCGTCGCTAGTTAGTCACTCAGTGATCCCCAGAAGGGGATGTTAAGAACACTGGGTTGCTAACTAGAAGTACTGCTGTCTTCATTATGTAGTGTGTTCGTCCACTGGCGTACGCGTGCTTTGAAGCGAGGCCTCATTTCCAGGCCATTCTTTTCTGCAGTTCAGGAGTTGCATGGTTGCTGGGTTACTTTAGTGGAAGAGCAAATCACAGGACCTAGGACCGACCCTCCATTCCTGACCTTATTGGAAGATGCCCCCTCCCCCAACCAGCACTCTGCCTTACACTGATGCCTTTAGCTTAGTTCCTCCTCTGCTTACAGGGCTTCAACTCTGGGCTGGAGAGAACTACTGATGCCTGCTCATTCTCTGGCTTTTAAATATGAGCAAGAGTGTGGTGCACAGCTCTCCAGAGACTGAGAAGAGAGAGCCTTTGGGTCCCCTGAAAATTGGTGCAGGTACATGGGAGTGTTTTTCTGGGAGGGAGGAGCAGCGGCTTTTGTGCACTTCTCATGGGAATCCAGGATCCAAAGCAACACTGACTTGGTCTCTTAAAATTTCTTAGTTTTATTAGGACATGTCTGCGGTACCTAGTTGTTTTGGTCTTTAGTTATACTTTGGGTCTCCTGTAAGAGAACCCATGCGATAATTAAGATGATGTGCCTGGTAAATTTCATTTAACATTATGGTCTCAAGGTGCATCCATTTTCCTACTAAAGACTCACTCACCTTGTTTTATAGCAGAGTACTACAGTACTTCATTGTGTATAAATACCACGTTTTCTTCATCTATTCATTGCTCACAAGACATGTAGGCCATTCCATGATTCAGCTGTTATGAACATGGGTGTGTGGATCAGTGGCATGTGACATCTTTTAACTTTTTGGAAGATTTCTAGAAGGGTAATAGCTGGGTTGAATGGAATTTCTACTTTGAGCTTTCGAGGGCCTTCCATTCTGATTTCCATTGTGGTTTTACCGGCCATGTAGAAAGCCTCTCCAGCACTTGTTATTATTTGATTTCTTGATGATAGTCATTCTTTCTGAAGTAAAATGGAATCTCAGTGTTGTTTAATTTGTATTTTTCTAATGGCCAGGGATGCTGAACTTCTTTTTTTCTTTATCATTTGTACTGCTTTTTCTAAAAGTGTAGTACTTTAGGTGCCTATTTTTGATTGGAGCTTTTAATGGGGGAGATCTAATTTTTTTAGTTCTTTAGGTATTGTAGATACTAGTACTTTTTGAAGAGAATCTGGCAGAAATGTTTTTCTCTTTTCTATAGGTTGTTTCTTTTGCTATGCAAAAGCTTTTTAAATTTGATATAATCCCATTTGTTGATTTTTTTTTTTTTTTTCTTCTTCTTCTTCTTCCTTTCTAGTGCTGGGTATCAAACTTATGACTTCGCACTTGCTGGGCAGGCATTGCACTGCTGAGCTGGATTCCCCAGCCTGTTTGTTGGTTCTTGATGTTATTTTTTTTCTTTCTTTTTTTGATACCAGGAATCAAACCCAAGCCCTTGTGCTTGCCAAGGAAGTGCTTGTGCAGCTGAGCTTTATCTTGGGTCCTTGGTGTTATTTCTTGTGCAGCTGAGGTGCTGTTCAGGGTTCTTTGTCTCTGCCTGTGTCTTCAAGAGTTTTACCTGTTTTATGTTCCAGCAGTGTTTCTTTCTTAATATTTAAGGCATCAATACTCCTAATTTTATTTTGGTGCATGAGTCCATGCGAATTTTAGGTTTTCCGTACTTTTTAGCATTGTGATTGGTATTCTCATTAGAATTGCATCAAATCTATATATCAGGAAAGTATGGCCATTTTGACAATGCTGGTTTTGCTTGTTCAGGAACAGGAGATCTTTCTGTTTTCTGATGTCCTTGTAGATCTCCTTTTTCAGAGTCCTGTACAGAGGTCTTTCAGTTTGTTAGGTCAATATTTAAGTATCTGATTATTGTGGAAGCTGTTGTGCATGATATTGGTTTTGTAATTTCTTTTTTGGTGGGTTCATTACTGGTGTACAGGAGTGCTACTGGTGTGTGTGTGTGTGTGTGTGTGTGTGTGCGCGTGTGTGTGTTTTGACTTTGTATCCTACTACTTTACTGAATTTATGAGTTCCTAGGTCTTTGGTGGATTGTTTTGGGTCTTCTGTGTAGAAGAATGTGCTGTCTATGAATAAGAACCGTTTGAGTCTCCCGAGACCCTCGGACTACAGCTTGCATTCAGGGCCAGGGCTGCAGCTCAGGGGAGAGCACTTCGCGTGTACGAGGCTTTCGATCCCAGGACTGGGCGGGAGGCGTGACTTTCACTGCTCTTCGACTACTTTATTATTTTTGTCAAACTCACTTCTGCTCAAGCCATGAGCTGCAGTAAAACCATATTAAAGTGTCACTAGTTAGATGTGGATGTTTTTTGCTATTTCCAATTTTTAAGTGGTTGTTTTAGAAATTACAACTCCTTTTTGTTGGATTATTGAACAAAACTGTTTGCAGTCTCACTGTTTGAAAGTCCCCTCTATATGCTTTAATTTTGTAACTTCAACAACTATTCCTAAGATGACAATATGTAATTAACTAGTGATTTCCTACTGTTTATTTTTTCTGAAATTCTGTATAACTTGTACCCTTCTGTTTTTTTTTCTTTTTTCTCCTTAAATAAAATTTAAAAAAAAAAGAAATTACAACTCCATAAAAAGTTAATTATTGTTTAGCACTACCTTTGATAGTGCAAGGACTTTAAAGTTCTTTACTTTGAGCTAACCCTGAACTTAGTGCTTACCCGTGCTTTATTATGCCACAAAACAGAACATCATTATTTCATGTGTATTATGTTAGTTTTCATTTACTTGTGTCTTCATTAGTTTCTTTGATCATTAACTTCTATCTAGAACTTCGTTTTAGGATGTTTTTCCTCCTAAGTACATGTATCCATTTGAGATTTCTTTAGTAATGATTTTGAAAATGCAAATATAGCATGAACTAGACTTCCTGGGGACTTTTGATGAAAATGGACAAAGTGGTTACAAAATGCTCCCTTCTGAAGCAACATATTTCAATCTTTATTCTCTCTGTTTTGCTACTTAAGCTTCCTTTCTCTAACTTCATTACCTGAAATTGTGTGTTAGCTTTTTGTCTCTGACAAATTACCTGACATAGGTCAACTTTAAGAAGGAAGATTTCTCACGGTTTCCGAGGTTTCAGTCCATGGTCAGCTCCATAGCTGTGAGTCTGGTGAACCAGAACATGGAGGCAGAAGTGTGGTGGGGAAAGAGCCAGAAGGGGCCTGTGGCCACATGCACATTCAGAGGTGCTCCCGCTGGGCCCCGCTTCCTCACAGCACACCCAGCCATGACCCAGCAGCGGTCACCCACCGATGAGGTTAGCACCCTCAGGGTCTGCTTGCTGCTCCCCACCCGTGAAGGTGGCTGCACTGGGATTTGAACCCTCTTACATTTTCAAGCCGCAGCACAGGGTCTTAGTCAGGCTTGCCTCATCCGCCTGTGTGCTTTCCTGTTCCTGTGCGTTGCTGATTCTCCAGTAGGTGACGGGCCCTACAGCTTGCCAGCCTCGCTGTCCTACTTAGACCCTCCTGTCTGATTCTCCCGTCCAGACCCTGTGGCTGCAGTGTGTCTGTTCTACAGTGGAAAGCCCCGTTTTCAGTTGCTCACACAGAGTGTTTGCTAATCGTGGTGTCACCTACATTTTCGCCTGCAGGGGCAGGTTGCCTGCTGTGTGCTGGTCAGTGCACCCTGCTACCAGGTCTGAGGACATAGGTGTGGGAGAAGGTCCATCACTGCTGACCGGCAGCCCAAATCAGTGTTGTTACAGTGACTCGTGTATCCTTGTTTGAAATCGTACCTTACACGTGAGAATGGATAGTAGAGATCTCATTTGAGGAAAAGCCCTGCAGAGTGTTTTGGAGACAAATTAGGATTCTAAATTGGATTCAGATAACTTGAGGGAGGAAATTGTGTTTCTAGAAGGGAAACTAGGAACAGTATTGAATGGATTTTATATTTAAGAAACAAATGGACTTTAGCTTACTTTGGTGAGAAGTATGCGTGTCGCGGGAAGGCAGCTTCTCCCAGCGGTGCTAAGAAGTCCCAGAAGTTGGCTTCAGTGTGTGAGGAAGTGTCTCTCTGATTCCCACTTGGAGCAGGCTCTGCTCTGTGTGTCATCAGCTTTTTTGTTTGGTTGAACCCAACTATGACGATTGCTGATCATGAAGGTTCCCTTATTAAAGTGTGCCCACTTGTCACTTGTGGTTTACTGTTCAGGATTTCAGGGCCACACATAGTTGCACTCAGAAGCACCTCTTATTTTAGTAACTAGTGTGAAGAACTCAGCTACTGAGCATACATGAAAATAGTACACAAAAGAAACCTTAGTTTGTCAGAAAGATTTCCTGCCCTTGTGCATGGGGGAGCCATTACAAGGTGGAGCCTCTGTGGGGGAGGTCTTCATGTTTCTGGTGCACATGCGCCTCTGATGCACACCAAGGGGGCCCGGTCTCTTCCTCTGTGTTTTTGCTTCTTTGCCAGAGGGCTGTTGGTGCTACCATGCACTCCCCATCTTGAGGGGCCACCACGGGCCTGAAGCGAGCTACCTAATCATGAACTGAAACCCCGCAACTGTGAGCCTCAGTAAACCTGCTCTCCTTTAAGTTGGTTACCCCAGGTGTTTTGTTACAGCAAGGGAAGGCTGGCTGACATATACCTCTTTGGGCTCCCTGAAGCTAAATTCTGTGGTCGTGGAGGGCTGTAGGTGAACTTTTAAAGTCTCTTCAGGGGTGAGTAGGTCTGTTCCATTGAAGAAAAAGTACTCAGGAGCAAATAAGAACATTTGCTACCCCAGAGGTGAGTCAGAGAGCCCTGTGCTCCCCGAGGCTACAGCAGAGACTGGAATGGTCTGCTGCATCCCCGAGACATCCCCTCCGGGTGCCAGGTGGGAACTGGCAGTGGGAGGGAAATTCCCATCCTGCCTGGGCTTCGTCACTGCGGTCCACTGTTGAGCCCTCGGGGATTCATGGTAAGGGTGACCTGTGTTTACCTGTGGTTTCTCTGCAAGCATCTCCGTGCCCTGCAGCCAGTGCCCGCCCTGCCTTCCTGGGCTGCAGGTGTTGCTGCTTCCTCCACTGCACCCCCTGGACCGGCCCCCTTGTGCAGGATGTATCCCTCAGTGATGCGACATGACCCAGTCTTCTTGCCCTGCTCCAGGCCCGGAGGGTCTCCAGATGCGTTGCCTGCCTGTGTCCTTTGTCCCAGCAGGGGCAGAGCAGCCTCATCCCAGAGCGGTTTTCAGGGAGAGATGGCAGGGCACTGGCACGAGGCCAGCCTCATTTGTGCTAAGCCAGCCTAGGTCCTAGTGTACCTTGCCCTGCAGGCTTCTCCCCCAGACCTGTGGCCAGAGGACAGCTCTGTGGAGAGCATCCTTAGCCTTAGATGGCCAGCGTGCATTAGAAATTGTCGCAAGATCTATTACTCTACCAAGAGTCCTTCTGGAATTTCTCACTTTGATTTGCTTAGCTTCCTGCTGTGTGGATAAGTTCACATAAGGAATTAAGTGCCATGGTGAACCCCAGGCCCTGCGTTGGCGGAGTCCCGCTGGTCCTGACCCCAGCATGTTGGGGCATCTGCTGATGGCGATACGGGGCAGGGTGGAAATTGAAAGACTGCTGGGTAGCTTTCTTGGCGTTCTTGGTACCGCAGTGACAGCGCTTTCCTCAACTCTGGGGAGAGGAGATGAGCTGGGGCACTGTTCCCCACCTCTCGCCTGCCACTCTGGCCCCTCTACTCTGTCCTGCGACGCAGGAGTAAACTGAGTTTTCTGTTCTTTATGAAAACACCACATGGAAAATGAAATCTTTCCATCTTTCCAAGCAGATCAGCTCGCAGGCTCACTTTTCTTGTAGCAATCTGCACCCCCGGAAGGGCCTTTGTCCATAGGGGAACGTAGGTTTCCCTCCATGCCACAAATCACCAGTGTAGGATAAACTGTCCAGCCAGCCTTTCACTTCTCACGTGTGGACGTGACCGTGGGAAGGCTTTTCTCCCCACCACCGGTTGGTTTCCAATCTCTACTTGTTGGGTGCAGTCGCTTCTGCCAGAGAGCAGCCTATGGACCCTTTGGATTTTGCAGTACTGAGACTGAACCAGGCCTTTGCACTGGGTTAGATCTCTAGCCTTCTTTATTAGTTTTATTTATAAATTTTGGAGCTTGGTCTTGCTAACACCGAGGTCGTTCTTGAAACTTGTGATCCTCCTGTGTCAGCGTCGAAGTGCTGTGTTTACAGGTGTGTGCCACTGTAAGTCCAGCCCATGTTGGTAAGGATGATACTTACAAGGCTTCTTGAAGAAAATTTACCTAAAAATATAATACTAATTTTTTCTTATCTCTCTCTCTTTTTTTTTTTTCTTTCTTTTTTTTTGAGAAAAGGGCTCACTGCTACCCAGACTAGTGTCACACTCTGGGCACAAGTAACCCTCTTGCCTGATCCTTTTGAACAGCTGAGATCACAGGCAAATAGCTTCCAGTGAAATCTTTTCAATGTGAAGACAGCTTAAACTTTTAACTTATGATTTTTTTTAAATTAATGAATTTTTCATGAGTGGTAAACAGTTATGTGACACCCGTGGCCCGGTTACTGTTGGGTGCTGTAGGGAAACTTGTCCCCAAGTCCAGCAGGTGCTGTCTGGGGCAGAGGGTCCGGCCTGCTTTGGTGTCAGAGGTGTCCTGTTCCCTGAGACCTCATTCGGGGAACGGCACCAGCAGCCCATTTGGGAAACTGAGGATTTCCATTGTAAAAGGCAGGCAGCACCTTAATGACCGTCCTAATCTGCCTTTTCTCCCACGGCCTTGGGTATGTATTTGAGGTCCTCCACAGAAGGCTGAGCAGAGCAGCCGGGACTGAAGTAGTGACCCTTCCCAGGGTCACTGTGGAAGTAGAATAGGAAGGCTCCATTCCATACCTGGAGTTTCAGAGGTGGCTGGTCCTGTCTGCGGCCTCCTGAGCCAACCTCTGGAGGGGACAGAAATGAGTGCCGGGGTTGGGGTAGAAGATTACCCAGCCTTGCAGGAGGTGAAGTAGAGTTTGCAGGGAGCATCTTGAGTGGTGGCATTGGACTGGACAGTCCCCAGAGATTTCAACAGGTTCTCTAGTACAAACGTACCACATAATGACCATTTCCAGCTCTTGATGTCTACCATTAAATCCACGGTGTCACCTAGTGGGAGTTCCATTTGTACTAGAGAACAGGTTTCCCCAGAACCCACGGACACTGACGGAGGAGGTGAAGATCGAAGACTGGATTCATCAGGATCAGTTAACTGGAAAAAACATTCTGTTGGTGTGTTTGTTTAATGTAATCATCAAGCATTCTTCTGGGAAGACAATTGGAAAGTTTCTGCAAAGATGGTGGATACAATGATTTCATGAAATGTTACTGTCTTTTGTTATTGTTTTAAAGAAATAGAACAAAATGTGTTTGTCAAATAGGGTAGGGAAGAACTGTCCAGTACAAACAGTGAGGACTTGTGTGCCACAGGAGACACTCGCGTTCCTAAGAATCTAGGAAGCTCCACTGTCAAAGTCTGTCATCAGTTGCTTGGGCCATTCTGTGAATGATTCTGTAAGTCAGGTGGATCCTAGGGAGTGGGTGGGAATCAGGAGTTTTGAGAGCCAAAGAGACGTAGAGAGAACACCCTGCTTCACTGCATGGTTGAGAAACCACTTTGATTTACAACCAATTTGTAGCTCTCAATTACTTTACTCCAAAATCCATTTCTCCCTGACAAGATTTGGCAGTGTGGAGGAGGAGGGCTGTCATGGTGAATGGTCTGTACTCACTCGAAAAGATGCATTCTTGAGTTTAGGCAGGGTTTCATAAAACCAGTTAAAGATCGATACTGCACTTAGCTCTCCTGTATCTGTGCTGCTGTCTAGTTTTATCAGTTACTGAAGGGTTAGAATTTCCACGTGTGACTGTGTCTCCTTTTATTTCTGCTGTTTCACTTATTTTGAAGGTCTGCCATTATATGGATATATATTTTTAATATTGATATATCTTCCCTGTCTGTCGACTTTTAAAAACACTAGGAAATGTCTTTTTTGTTTCTAGTAATATTCTTTGAGTTCTACGTCATTGTACATTAGTATCTAGAGCATCATTCTAGCCTTGTTACATCTTTATCCGAGCTGTTACTTTCAGTTTGTTCCTGTCATATTAAAATACTTCTAAAGTGTAGTTGTTGGTTTTTGCTTTAAAAAGAAAGGAAAAAAAAGGGTTCAGCCTGAGAATCTGCCTTGCAATCAGACTTTACTGTTTATTTTTAAAGTAATTATTGATGTGGTTGCACTTAGGTCCCTTACTTCGTGCTTTTCTTATGGAAGGAGTTTTACTTGCTTTTGTTCCCCTCTTTTGTGTTAATGGGTGATTTGTATTCCATTTTAGTTCTTCAAGGTTTCTAGCTATATCTGCTTTCTGGGGTGCATAGCTAGCTGACCTAAGGGTTACAGTGTTGACTCCAGTTGGTGTTGTCTTAGTATACTTGGTGCTAACACTGCAGCTCTACATGAATTGAGTAGTTTATCTACATCTCATCCTCCTAACCTTAGGACTGGCACTCATGTTAGTTACGGTTGTATGCTTTGTCAACCTGTCAGTACTATAGTATGGTGGATTTTGCTTTAAGCTGCCATGTTTGTGGAAATCTGAGCACTTCCAGACCAAACGTACCACATAATGACCATTTCCAGCTCTTGATGTCTACCATTAAATCCACGGTGTCACCTAGTGGGAGTTCCATTTGTACTAGAGAACTTTTTTCAGAGTTTTTTTCCTTTGGTTTTTTTTTTTTTTTTTTTTTTTTTGTGAGGCAGATCTACCATTAATAAATACTTGTAATTTAATGGGACTCAGCTTTATTTTATTTTAACATATAAAGGCTGGTTTCTCCAAATGGTAGACGTCCTGGTTGAGAACGTTTCCCCCCAGCAGTGGTCTCAGTGGTTTCTATGTCCATAGTTTGTAGTGAGGAGTCATTTTTGCTCATTTTTAAAGTCAGGAGGTGGGGTGTTGTTGTTGTTGTTGTTGTTCAAGAGTCTCTGTTCAGGTGGATCACAGAGAACAGAAGAAAACACCAAGATCTGTCCTCAGCAACCTGGTTGAGTTCAGATCTAGATCTAGAGGCTTCGTTTCCTGGTTTGGTTCTCCTGTCGAGCATGCTGTAGGGTTTCTCACCTACACCGGGTTTTCCTTGGATTCCTTGAGCATGTTTCTAGACATCCTTTGAGATCCTTGTGTCTGCTGAGAGATCTCTGAAGGCCTATACCAGGCTCCCTCAGAGTCCCTTCTTATGGGTCCTGACTCCTCTGTCTGCGTATGAGTCCCGCTGCCCCCATTTTTGTTCTCTGCCTGAAGACCAGGCTGTGCCCAGGTAACGGAGCTCTGCTGCGCTCGCGTGAGGGCCGTGGGTTCCAGGAGCAGACAGTGAGGCTGCTTAGGTGCAACTGCGAACTCTGAGTCCCCATGGCAGAAGCCGGTCAGGGTGGCCCTGCTGTGTCCTTCCTCTTCCCACTGCGACTCCCCGGCCCATAGCTGGGGAGTTCCCTAACGGTCAGTCAGGGTGGGCTTGTACCCTCCGCTTTCCTTTCCTCTGAGAGGCCCCCTGCCGGCCAGCTGTTCTGCCCACTTCCAGCTCTGTGTTCTTGAGCCCGGCTGCTGCCCGCCTAGCAGGCCCAGTGGCAGGTTTCACAGATTTCCCTGTGGTCCCCGACTTCTCTCTCCGTGCAGTGCAGAGAAGCCATCAGGTGGGGGTTCTGCTTTATGCCCTGCCTTTGGGGGCCACTCCTGCATTTCTAGCGCCATCCTGGCGTCTGCAGCGCAGGGCCTTATAGCAGTGGTTTAGGTGGGGTTGAACGTCCATGCTCTAGGCCAGAAAGCCACACGCTGCATTCTTGCCCCTCGGGGTTGTGGTTCGGGTAGTTTTGCCTGGCTGGCTTTGGAAATAGTCTCTAGTTGCAGCCCAGTTACCGCAGGCACCCTCCGTGGGCGTCCTGGCCCCTTTTGCCCTGCCCTGCAGGAAGATGTTCAGCGTCTCAGCCCCGTGGAGCAGCTCACCTGTTTGTAAGCAGGTCGCGTGTCGTGCATTCGTTGCTGGAAGGGCCATCGAGCTGGTCTTTTTGCTTCTGCGGTTGTTCAGATGGCTCTGTGTGCCCGGCCACCTCCTTTTCCTGCTGTGCAGCTGGACCTGCAGTCAGTTAGTCGCCTTTGTGCCTTGCCCCCTGGGGTCAGCGGGATGGCCTCCTCCGAATCTGCAGCTCCAGGGCGCCCTCTTCTGTCGGCCCGAGGCTCAGGCCAGTCCTGGTGCGGCGGCTCTGCCCACATTCTGCCCTCCCTGGGCCTCAGGACGTGCCTTCAGGACCACGTCTCCGGGCTCTTCTCTCTTCCCTCTCTCCTGCTGCTCCTAGCTCCCGTGCTGCTCCCGGGCTTTGGTTTCCTGCCGCAGGGGAGCTCCGAGGCCCTCCCTTGGGGCCTGCGTCCTCTGGGTCCAGCCAGGAATCCTTTTGTCCTGGCCATCAGACCCGGTGTGGCTCCCTTCCCTCCTGCACAGGTCTTCGTCCTTGCTTGGTAGTGTTTTGGGCCTCTGGGGTACCCAGCTTTCTCCTAGCTGCTGATTCAAAGTCTTTGACATTTTTCTTTTTTTTTTTTTTTTCTGTCTTTTTAAGACATGGTCTCACTGTGTACCTCAGGGTGGCCTTGAACTCACTTTGTAGCCCACGCTGGTCTTGAACTCGAAATGATCCTCCTGCCTCAGCCTCCTGAGTGCTGGGATGGCAGACATGAACCACCACACCCGGCTAAGTTTTTGGCTTTTGCTAAGGAGCAGAGAGACTGAAAGCAGCCTGCATTGCCCCATTGCCACGCATCTGTAGTTGTGCAGTGGAGCAGGTCCTACTTGAGTTGAAGACTGGAGTGGTGGAATTCCCTCCCCACACTGCCTTAGGACCGGGATGGATCCTGGCCAGATATCCCCGTCACCCACTTTCCTCAAGTGGTGGCCTAGGACCTCGCCTGCCTGGGGGTCTCGCTGGACCCTTGTCTCAGTAGCCCGCAGCTGTGTGTGCTGACCCGGGTCCTGGGCTGTCTCCAGCGCTGGCTTGGCATTCTCGCCTTCCTTTATAATCCGTCCTTATATCCTTGAAGAGAGCTGGGCCTTCCTTTCCCTTTGTGGGTGGTACGTGTTCACAGCGTGTGAGAGGCATTGAACGCAGTTATGCACGCACTGACTTAGGAGCGTCCTGCCCGCTGCGTCAGGGAACTGAGAGCTTCATTTCCTCTGCTGGAAAACCTTCCTTTTCCCTGATCTCACTGTCCCAAGGCTCGGTGTGTCTTCAAGCCCCTGTGACTCTGGAAGCACCTTTGCTTTCTGTGCATGTCACAACAGTATTACCATCTTACATGAGTACAAGGTCCATCACTTTCTCAGAGCGTGGGCTTTCCATCCTGGCACACTGCCTGTGTGGGGTGTCAGGAGAGGAACAGTTGAGAGACTCAGGTAGCGGGGGGGGGGTGTAGAACCCCTACACTCCACAGGTAGGGGTTCTAACCCGGCAGGGAGGATCTTCACAGCAGTGTGGCTCATCATCTCCTCTGGCTCTGCACACAGAGTGCTGGGACTGAACCTGAGGGACAAGGGACTCTATCCCAGAGTCATGGGCAGGACTTAGCACAGGGCTGCCTGGGAACAGATCCCAGGGGTCCACATCCCCGAGAGGCAGGTGTCAGCCACTCCCCACTCCCCACACACAGCCCAAGACAGCTAGCCTTCAGACTGCAGATGCCAGCTTCACCCAGTGCCAGTGCCTGGTCCCGGCTCCTCCCGGAAGTTCCCGTGCTCCCCCCGTGCCACGTGCAGCAGAGCACAGCAGCCTCCCTGCTTCCAGGCTGCGGCGCTTTTTCCCATCCTTGAGGAGAGTGCGTGCTGCTATTCACAAAAGAAAATGCTGGGCTTGGTGGCACAGGCTTCCTGGACTCCACATAGTGAGCCTGCCTCCAGAAAGTACATTCATGTGTGCGTGTGCGTGTGCGTGTGTGTGTGTGTGTGTGTGTGTGTGATGTTCCATTGCACCCCACTAGGTACATTATCTGTCCCATGGCCAGTGACGGATTAACTGCAAGAGTAATTGGATATTCTAACTGGACTTTTATAGCTCATCCCTGAAAACACAAAATTAGTAAATGGTGTACAACCATTGGCCCATTTAGCATGAATCTTCACCTCATTTACATTTAATTCTGTGTTCCAAGTTAAATCATTTTGATTATAATTAAAGTAAGAGGGAGAAATCCTTCATAGTAACCACTAATTAGTAATGACTTTTACTAGAATAAAGGCTTGGGTCAAATTATTAAACTAGACTCTCCTTTCCCCCCAGTCACACTGGACTAGAAGACACTTTGGAGTTTTTGAGACTGGATCTCACTGTATAATATAGACTGGCCTTGAACTTGCTGTGTCACCCGGGCTGGTGTTAAACCTGCTGTCCTGCCTCAGCCTGCTGAGTGCTGGGATTAGAAGTGCTGGCAGTCCCTTGTAAGGAGTAATGTAGGTCATCTAGTACTGTTCTCAGGGCACTAGCAGCTAATCACATGCCAGTCATCGAGTTAGCTTCTCTCTACACTTAGGAGTGAATTTGCTGTGCAGTTAGGAGCTTTTAGACCCAAACGTGAGAGCTCATGTTAGTCCAGATGTTTTGGCAGTGAAGATACATTCTTCAGTTCTCATTTTTAAAAGACGTGTGTGGTTAGTGAAAAGAGGAAGAGTCACTAGGCCCAAGGCCAGGAGTCAGAAGCCACACTGGTACGGAGGACAAGTGACAGAGTGGCAAGAGAGAGGCATTGTGCGTGCGCTGTCAAGGGACGAGTCCTGGCAGCTTCCTCTCCACAGGAGGCAGGCAGGGCTCTGGCGGGATCCTGCAGCGCCCCCTGCCGGCCAGGCATGGCGGTCTCTGCTGCCCTAGAGAGGTTTGCAGGGCTCCAGGGAGGCTGCCTTGGAGTGGGACAGTGACCTTCAGCTCCACGCCCTTCCCTCAGGGTCCCTAAGTATCACACTGGTCCTGGACATCCCTTCTGTGGTATGTTTAAAGCACCTTATCCTTTTATTTTGGAGTAATTTTAGACCAAGAAAATTTGTGAGAATGATACAGAGTCCTCCAGCCCAGTGCTCCTTGGCTACCTCCTGAATTGTCACATTGCCCAGAGCTGCAGCCAGTGACCTGACCTCAGAGGTGCAGCGGGACCCTGCATGCAAGTATTGCTATGAGGTCAGCGCTGGTCCTAGCCTGTGGCCCATCCTGTCCTGGCACATGAGTGCTGTCTCCTCCGCCTGCTGCTTCCCTGGTCACGGCCCAGCCATGTACAGAGACTGCCACTTCATGGAAAGCGTGTCCTCTGAGTTTAGGGCCAGTGCCTTTCTGGAGAGAATGTCCTTTAAGTGATGTCACAGCCTGCTGTGTTCCTTCACCAGGGCCACCAGGACAGAGCATCCAGACTGGATGTTGTGGGCAGCAGAAGCTCACATCTCACCAGGTGGAGGCCTAGGCTACTTAGTCACCCTGTGGTCCTCAAGGTGGGACCCCTTCCCCGTGCATACCCCACCGTGTCTGAGCGGGGCTGTGTCTGCCATGACATCGGCTGTGCTGGAGTCTGCCTGCCCACGGGTCTCATTTCAGTGCACATCATGGGAGGCCCTGCCTCTGAATTAGGGTGATGAGAACGGGGTTTCCACAGGGAACTCCAGGAGTAGGGTGACAGCTCAGCCACAAGTCTGTCCTGCCTGCTGCTGGTGACACCAGCCACCTGGGTGAGGTGGCATCCACATATAACAGGAAGCGCATGGTGAGGATGCAGTGAATAACGAAGTTACGGGTTTTACTCTGTAACTGAGGTGCTTCTGGAGGAGAGCGCTTCAACGCCAGGCCCAGCTGCTGCTCCTCTGCAGACTTCGGCCTACAGCTTAGCATTCCTTCGCTGGGGCTACGGTGACCTGCTGCATTTCGTGACTCTGATTGTTTAAGCTCTGCTCCCTGTTGACTTCTGCAGTCTGCCTCACATGTCCTTTAATCAGGAAGCTGGATTTTGGCCACTACAGCCTAGTGAGGGCTTATCTTGTGCCTGTGCCTTTCTTGTCCCGGCTCTGGAGCTGCTGCTTCTGCAAGGCGCCTGTCCAGTTTATTAGCAGGTGCACTTAGACTACAGCCTCTGAGGTTTCACTGTGTTCCCCCTCGCCCCCGTGGGTCACATCAGTGGACACAGCGTGTGCAGGGGCCCATGCACACTGCGTATCTCTGTACGCACCTGCCTGTGTGCGCATTCAAAAGCCCCGCGTCATTTCCAGCCCACACCACAGTGTTTTGCCTTTCCTTCTCATCTGGAACTTGTTTCTCCAGCAGCGAGCAAGCCAGTTTTCAGGTGTGTGAAATAGCACCATGGTGCTAAGAGCAGGCACCTGAAAGGTGTACCTAGCGCTGTAGAAATACCCTCCTCCCATTCATTCCCCCATCCCCATTCTGAGAAGCTCTGCTGCTCTTCGCCCCGCCTCTCAGGTGACCAGGCTGTAGTTTCCGGCTTGTCTTTGGGGTGGACAGCACACTGGGGTTGCTGTTCTGCAGCTCACAGTTCTGGGGCTGAAAATGCAAAACAAGCAGGCGCCGGCAGGTTTGGCATCTGTCGAGGTTCGTTCTCTGGCACCTAGATGCCCGCATGTTATGCGCGGGACTGACCAGCTCTCTAGGTTCTCTGCTGAGTGCACCGATCTCACTCAGAGTGTGGGGCCCCACAGCTCCATCACTTCTGAACAACTGTCTCCGAAGGCCGGCATGTTGGTCTCGGGGTTCAGATTTGGTGGACACAGCCGTGCAGGCCATGGCACATGGCCTCTCAGTTCCACGTGGTTACTGGAAGCAGCGGGCTCGGAGCAAGTGCGGCAGCGGGCCAGCACATCCTCCTGCTGCCCCAGCTCAGGGGCTGTTTTCCGAGGGGCAGAGGCCCCGTGAGGGCTTCTCGCTGTCCAAGGCCGGCCTGGGGACTCGGTGATCCCTGCTTGTAGCGGGGGACAGTGCTGCAGGCTCGCCCGTCCTTCCCTAATTTAGGAGAATTTCCTCCGGGTGGGTTAATCAGCCAGACTGTGGGGTGTGTAGATCACGGGGAGCCGTAGAGAGAACTCCTAAATGACGCTGTCTAGATTCCTGCCAGGAATAGCAGTTAGTTTTGATAAACTTGTTTGATTTAGGGCAATGTTAAATAAAAACGGAGCACTTGATTTAAAAGTGGCTTTCGCAGTGCCCTTGCAGTAGCTGTGGGCTGTCATCGCCAGTTTATTGATTACTTTTTCTCTGCTCCTGTTCTCTTCTGGTCCGATTATTGGTTCTTGTTTGAAGAAAAGAACTGACCCACATCAATCGACCCTTTTAATGCTTGTCCTCAGGAGTATCCCAGAGTTTAGTAACTGTGCCGAGAAGTGTTTCTTATCTGGGTGTTTAAAACCAGCTTTTACTTACATAAGTACTCAGTTTCATTCTTGTAAGATAAATTCAAGCGTTACAAGTAAGCTCAAGCCAAGGCCTTCTGAGTGCCGTACAATCCCGCTTGTCCCACCCCGTCCCTGCTTTGTGTCCCCGCCGATCCCTGCAGCCTTCCAGGGTGAGTGGAGCACCTATGCTGACGTTGAGGCTGTGGGTGCAGGCGGGGTGCATCGGGTCTTGCTGGAATGGGTGAGAAATACCGGCCCTGGTCGCTGCCCAAATCTGCCAAAGGGAACCTGCCTGTCAGCAGGGCCCTTAGGGATCAGTCGGTACCCTCAGCGTGTCCTGTCACAGCTGCTTCTGGCAGGTCAGCATCTCTCCCTGTGCACAGACCTGCCTCAGTCTTCCCCAGCTCTCCGTGTAGCTAGCTTTTGTCATCACCCATTGAAGAGTGTAGGGTCGCTTGCTGACTTGGATTCTGTTTTGTCTTATCGGAGACGGGCAGCGTGACAGTGAGCTCACAGTGTGTCCAGGTCAGCACCCCGGAAGGTAGTAGCTGGCGGAAAGATGTGGACTTTGCAACTTAAAGGTCTCGCCAGATCCCTCCACAGCGATGGCTTCTGTGTGGCTGTTTCTGTGGCTTCATGACTCTGCTTTCTCTGCTGCAACTTTGTAATGTTTCCATAGCGTGTCGCCCAATTCCCCTTTGCTGTAATTCTTCAAAGTTGCTTGCTTCTTAAGAAATTTCACATCCTCCTAAAGGAAATGTTAACTTCGCCTGTGGTGCTCTGTGTGTACTCCAGTGGAGTTTTCATGGCAGAAGAACTGCGTTGACTTTCTGGATTAATTGGAGCAGGGAAATTGAACTGCCGAGCCTTCTGAAGCTCATTCGGGGTGGTGTGTCTATTTCAATTTCACGTCCTTCAGTAAAGCTTTGTATCTGAATGCATTTATATGTATTTTGTGTGTGTGTGTGTGTGTGTGTGTGGCATGTTTGTAGTTTATTTTGTTAGATGTATTCTTAGGTCATTTTCCTAGCTAGCATGAACGTGATCAGGAAATGTCCTGGGAACTGAACCTAGCTCACTCTGAGCTGGATGGCCCCAGACTTCGTATTTTTAAATTTTGGTTTATTTTATTTTTCATTTGAGTGGGGCGGTCTCACTGAGTTGTCAAGCTGGCCTCAAACTTGCAACCCTCTTTCCTCAGCCTCCCAGAGTGCTGGGATTATTACAGACATGTAGGGTTGATATTTTTTTTAAGGAGTTTTACTTTGGATTTTCAAGCAGTGAGGGAGCTGTTGTTTATGTTTCATGAAGACAAAAATATTAAGATCTCTGAGGAATTAATACAGCGGCATTAATTCTTTCACATGCTGTTTTAAGCACTCCGAAGCTATTGTTACAGAGTGGCTATACCTTCATTTCTCAGCGAGTCCGATTGCACGACTGCAGTGGGGCAATGCCAAGTCATCAGCTGTGTGCTCTAGTGAAGACTGTGTGTAGGGTAAATTGAGGCAAAGGAGGCCCCTGCCTTGCCCCTCTGTGCACGCACCCTGGGGCAGTTCTCCAAGGTTTAACAGGGCCAATAACTGTGTGTTTGCTTGTTGGTTTTACACCTCATGAGCATCTCTCCCACACCATTAAAACACTTCTACAAATGTCACTGATGAATGCTTTATATTCTACTGGAAGTGTTTCAAAGTCTACTTAACCCTAAAGGCTTTTTTATAGTTTTTAAAAATAATTATTATGAATGCAAAAGAGCATCGCACGTGAGTTACAGAGCTTAGCACTGCAGGGAACGGGCCGCTTGGGCCAGAGCTTTCCGGTGCTCACAGATTGAACCGTTTGCACCTCCCAGTAGGTATTTAATCACAGGTGCCATTATTAGTAATCCTGTGACCTGCTCCTGCATCGTGCTTCTCCTCTTAAGAGAGGATTAGAAAAATGCAGTGAAATTACTGGATCAGAAGCCGAGAGCACTATAAGCGCTGTCAGAGCCACTAATTACCAGGAGCACCAGGAAGGGCCAGGGTGCGTCCCTGCCAGCGCTGACTGTCACCACTGAGAGCAGCGCTCAGCCCAGCTCGCTTCAGAGGAAGTTTTCATTTTAATGGTTTCTTTTTAGAGCACTAGAAACTTATTAAGTGGACTTGAAGTTTTGTTAGCCCTTCTCTAGTTAAAAATAATTTAACTGTTCTGCTTAAGACCCTTTTATGACAAATATTTTTAGTTTATTTTTTTATATTCTGCACATTTATGTGTTTGCTTTTGCCTTTTTTTGTTTTGTTTTGTTTTGGTGTGGAATTGAACTCATGATTTCATGCTTGCTAGGCAAGCCCTTGTGCGGCAGAGCTAAATCTCCAGCCCCTGAGTTGCTTTTTAAAATACAGGCAGATCCATTGTCTTACTGTTTATAATCTGAACTTAAGTCTATTTCCCAGTGTAAAACTAGTTTTTTTAAATCCTTTAAACTCTTAAATTTAGTTTGCCTAGGCGGAATTTATTTTGCACGGTGTTGGATCTAAATCTCATAATCAGCCAATATTTCCTGCATCTTGCCCATGTAGACTTAGTGTATCCGAGCATCAGTTTTGAACTTGTCTGCTAAATCCAGATTGGATATATTTATCTTGTTAGTTCCATTTCTTGGGACAAAACATTCCCTTGAAGAAAGTTTTAAGAATGTCCCTTGGTGATTCTTGTTCTTGCAGCTGCTGCTAAAATTACATTGTCTCAGCCTTTATGTCCTTGAGTAAGATAGTAGCTATGAAAATTCAACCTAGGGAACACCCAGAAAGGGATTGAGTAACAGGAATGTTTCCCACACTGGTAACATTTCTGAGAGCGCCTTTATTCCTAGGCACAAGGGGGAGGGTATCAGAAGCCTTTGGAGCAGGTTGCTGTGAGCGTCAGTTTGCAGTTTGCTGTGGGTCAGTGTTCTGGACAGTGCAGCTCTTCCAGGTACTTTCCCTACGGTCAGTCTAAGCTTAGAGATGGGCTCCTTGGACCTTGTCATTGAATTGCCTTCCATGTGCAAATGGACTTCTCTCTGTTTGGTACCTGCCGTGTTGTGTTGTGTTGTTCTGTTTTGTTTTTGACAGTACTGGGGATTGAAGCCAGGCCCTTTGCTTGAGCTGTATCCTAAGCCCTTTTTATTTTGAGACACTTTATTTTAAGGCACTGAGTTGTCCAGACTGGGCTCAAACTTGTGATCCTCGTGCCTCAGCCTCCCATTGTGCTGGGACTACAGCTGTGTGACATCTTATTTAGCCGGTGTTCTGTTTTCTTACTCATCCTCTGCTGTTCTGTTTTGTGTGTGGCTTTTACTTTCTTCAGGAGGCAAGCACACTTGTACTCTTGTAAATGCTGAGTGATATGAAAGGTAAGCCAACTCTGTCTTAGCATTAAAAGAACGGATTTCAGAATGTTAGCCCTGGATTCCCTCATCAGAACCATTAAAACAGCACAAAGCAAAAACCCGTGTTAACTCCAGCGACGTCACTTTGCTGCGGCTGCCTCTATCCTGCACTTGTGCTGTGAGCCTTACTGGGTGCCGGGTGATGCTGCAGTCTGTGTGTGGCCCTGGGACTGGGGCGCCTTCCTGGCCCCCGAGATGCGCGTGCTGCAGTTTGCAGGTTGTTGGTAAATCTAATCATTCACCTTGATCACGAAGGCACAGCTGGCCCCTCTCTGTCTTAGGCTCTGTGTTTGTGAATTTAGCCAGCTGTGAAGTGAAACTATCAAAACACTGGTACCTTCTGAACGCGTGGAGACATTTTTGCTATTATTCCCCAAAGGCACCAGCGCTGCAGCTGCTGACAGCTTCTGCACCCGGCTAAGTGCTCCAAGTGGTCTCTGAGTGATTTAAAGTGTGCAGGAGGATGTGCGAACTCTGCATGAGGGACTTGTGTGCCGAGGGGGTTCCAGGCCTGTCCCTTCCAGGTACTCTGGGGCCACAGTGCTCTATGTTTTTAGGGCATTATTTTGTGAGGGGCATTGCTTGATTGTGCGTGTGTATCCTCTCTCCTGTTCCCTCATAAACAACCCTCAGATTTGAGTTTTTCCTAGTTGGGTAACAGAGGAAGCTCCCACTTGTGTGTCCGCTTTTCCGGCATGATGTGACCCCCATGCCTCAGAGTTCACCACGCGGCTCTGCTCAGCCCTCCTTGGTTAGCACCCTGTAACCTTTTGGGGCGCGCATGTCACTCAGAGGCCATCTTGGGCGGCACACTGGTGACTCCACCTCTTCTCTGTGCTTTGTTCTCCTGTTTCCTCATGGCCCGTGAGCAGGTGTTCAGGGCAGTGGTTTCCAGGATGGGAGGTGGATGAACCATCCCCGGGCTGGATGCTGCTGTCCAGGGAACACGGGCTGGGCATCCTGCAGTGCTGAAAGGAAAGAGTCCGGTTCACAGCGGTGAGTGTGGACTGACTAGCGGACAGGGCATTGAGGAAGGCCAGTCAGGCGAGACAGAGGGGAAGGGGCTGTCACTGCCCGAGCGTGTACGTGGTGGTGGTGGGGACTGGCCCCTAATCCTTCTCTTCCTGCATTGCCGAGTGACTGATCCCCAGCATATGCAGAGAACCGTCGGGAACCGTGGAGGGATCTAGATCTACCCTAGGAGAGCACAGACACTCCCCTAACGGGTAGAGTCAAGGTTGTCTTAAGCAGTTGTGCTATTTGTCTGTTGTTTGGGGTCCCGAAGATTCTGTGACTTGACAATCATGACTAAAAGTAGCCACTTTACTCTTTGAAGGTCCAAGAGACGTTAAAAATGAACCTTTACCTGTGGTGGGCCGTGGAGCTGGGCTCTCTTTCTTACCTCTGCTGAGCCCTGTGGTTTTGTTGTGTGTAGTACATGTTAGACTCAGGTGTTAATTCATTTAACAATTAACTGGAGGTTCTAAACCCAGTGTTTGCCATGGCAAAGAAAGACCAGCTCCCCCATGGTTGGATTCCGGTTCCTTCCGGCTTTTCAGGGTGCTAAGTTTGTCCCTGTGAGCGGGATGCAGGAATCAGACGCACCAGAGCTGACAGCCATCCCCCTGGGGCCCGTGGGTCCTGCTGCCCTTCCTTGTCTTGTGTTTGAAAGGCTGGGTGGGCACTGAGACTTCGCAGAGAAGGAAAATAGGATCAAATTAAACCAAGTCCCTGTGAGCGTGTTGAGAAAGAAGAGAAATGACACCTACAGGGTGACTTAGATGGCTTTACCGCGTGGGTGGAAACTGTCCCTGGAGCTAAAAAGCATAGCGGGCACCACAGAGCGAGCGAGCGGAGGCCTGGGGGGCACTGGAAAAGCTGGGGTAGTGCAACACTTGGAAACCTAGAGACACGCGCAAGCCCTGCCTCATATCCCGAGCCTGTAAACCTGAGTCAGAACTGTTTCCATCTCCGTACTGGGTGCGCACTGAACTGATCAGATTGGTAGCAGTTGGCCAGATGTGGTGGCACACACCTGTGACCCAGCTCTTTTATTACCTGGGCACAAGTTTGAGGCCAGCCTGGGCTACAGAGTGAGTTCTAAGTCAGCCTGAACAACATAGCGAAACCCTGTTGAAAAAAACAAAAAAGCAATTGAATCATGTTTGTATTTTCTAGCCTTGCACTTAATCTTGTTAGTATGTCTCCTTTCACCTTATCATAGTTAATCTCTTGGTTACCTTTTCATCTCAGTGAGATGTTCACGTGTGTAAAGTGGAAATCAGAGGAGAGGTGGTTTTCATCGCCATGGGGTAGTTTCTGTGCAGAAGTGCTCCGTGGTTTCCGTACAGTGCTTTGCTTTGCTTTGTTTTGCTTTGATTTTGAAGTAGGATTGCACTGAGTCACTGAAGTCCAAGCCTGCTTCAGCTCACCAGAGCGTTAGTGTAATAGTGAGCAGTAACCCCACCGGGGTGGAGGCAGATTTGTTCATGTCAACAGGCACTGATCAGGATCGTTCCCAGAATATCAGGCCCCGGTTTCTGCTGGTCTAGAGCTTATACAGGATAAGCAAGCAGGAAGCACAGAGGCGGAGGGGCTTGTTGACGGGGGATCGGTTTACACAGTGTACCTCACAGTGACCAGCGGTGCCTCCCAGTGACCAGCCGTTTCTAAGAGACAGAACAACTGGATCTGGACCAGGAGCTGTTACATTACCTGGGCAGCTAAGAAACTGAAGTGTCTTGGTGGTAGGGGGCCTTCTCTGTTACCCTAGGATTTACAGGCCATTCCATGTGTTTTAAGGGACAGCATGCCAACTTGCATTTGAAGAAGCATCACGAGGGGTACATAACACCCACATTTATTTTTTTTAGAAATATTGCTATTGATGAATTATTAACTTTAGCTTTGAGTTTTATTTTGTTAAACAGTCTATACTTAACAAATAAAATATTAAATTTTTAAGACGTAATGAGTATGTAGAGTAAACATCACCATTTCAACATCAACTGTTTATTTGCTTACAAGATCTAAAAAATAACAGCAGAAATAAATACCTACATGAACTACAGTGAGAATATATATAAAATACCACAGAAATAACCTTGCTTCAGTTAGCACACCCAGAGCAGTTTTCACACGTGACACGGCATGTTCCATATGCACGCACCACATGGGTTTTGTCTGCCCGTCTTCTGTAAAGGGTAGGACAGCCTTGACATCCGGCTGGTCTTCAGGTCTCCTCAGGAGGTTCTGTGGTGTTGCACCTGTCTGCTCCCTGGTCTGCTCCAGAATTCTTGGCGGAGTTCTTTGGGTAGGTACATATTGTTCTTCCTCAGCTGTCATTGATCATCTATCAGTTTCAGGTCCCAGTCCTCTTAAGAAAAGTTCTCTGTGATATTTTGTGCTTGTTATTTTCTTTTTAAACTACGAAACTATGCCTGATGTGTTTAGGATGCAGTAAAACACAACATTGGCCAGTGCTTTGTGTTTTGAGTGACGTCATAGTTGCATCATATAATTCTCAACAGCATCTATTCCGCCTTTTGTTTTGTGAAATGTGACCATTTCTGACTTCATCTGACGATTCACTGTCTTTGATTTTTTGAGATGGGTCTCACATGTAGTCCAGGATAGCGGTGAACTGACTGTGTAGCATCACCTCACCTTGAGCTCACGGGACCCTGCTGCCTCAGCCTCCCCAGTGCTGGGATTGTAGGTGTGCCCCACCGAGCTTGGCCTCACTGCCAGTCTTACCATTATGGCTTCATGTTGACAGTATCAGTACTACCTGGTTTTTCTTCACCATGTAGGAGCCCAGTGTCGTATCTTTCTGAAATCCAAAAACTACTATACATGTCTCCATTGTGAACTTGATATGTATTTTCATGAATCTTCACTTTGTTCTTCAAATAGTTCCTGTGTTGGTCAACTAATGGTTTGTTTTTTGTTTTGTTTTGTTTAACAAATGTGATATCAGTGGGCAACTTATAAAGCAGATGTCAAATGTGACATTTGGGTTACTTTTGAAATAGGTGCACGAAGTCTGTTCACAGAGTCATATGTCATATGGTTTATACTGCAGGAATAAAGATCTGGTGGCTGAGTTCCAGGATAAATTTCCAAATTCAAGGTATAAAAATGGCTTTGCATCTACCGGGGCATATATTTTGTATCATATTTGGAAGATTTATTTGACATATATTGCCAAGAACTACAACAACTGCAAAGGGCTGCAAGTTGTCAGGTGTCAGGTGTTCAGGGGTGTGTGCCCTGCTTACAGCGCAAAACAAAGCTTTCAGCAAATGAACGAATAGCAGCCAAACGGTTGGATTGTTTTTCTTTCTTGGCAGGTCTTTTCATTGTCAAAACTGGGCAATTTTGAATGAAACCAGCTCTCTTTGAGTGTCATTATTGTTCTCCAATCTCAACACCACATCTGTCACTTCTGCACAAATCCTTTAAATTTCAGCAGTTAGAGTGGTACAGTGCTGCTTGGAAGGCTTTTAGTTCAGATAGTGGAATGTCATGATAAATATAGGCTTGAGTATTACTGTTGATGCATATAGAATGTTTTATTTGTATTTCATTATTAGCGTATTTCAAAATATCTTGTAACATATCATCCATCACAGACTTTCTTTTCTTTTTACTTTTTGAGGCAGGGCCTTCCTGTGTAGTTGAGGCTGGCCTTGGGCTCACTTTGTAGCCTAGACTGGTCTTGAATTTGCAGCGATCCTCCTGCTTCAGCCTCCCAAGTGCTGGGATTACAGGAGTGTGCCACCACGTCTGGTTTACCACAGTTTCTTGTGATGTTTGGCAGCACTGGCATTCCATTCAATAAATTTCACCCCTCGCAAGAACCTAGTAATATGTTCTGACTTAGTTCTAATGCATCATTGGGGAATATATGACCCTTTTGTGACATTGTAACCATTGGCTACTTCCTGACATTACTGTGTTTTTCCTCATCTAAATCGAAGTCCTAATGCTGTGCTTCTCCAACGTATGATGCTAACTTCTTTGGCTCACATGATCCAAGTCTTCGTTGTTGCAGAATCACCTGACAACTCACTTCCAGTTTTTTCCCCCAAGTTGTAAAAGTGAATTTTCATGGAGCGTTGTACTGAATTGGGGAGATTCTACAAATAAATAAATAAAAAGAAAACTTGTAATACAGGATTATAAATACACAAAAGTGGAACACAGGCCATAACATGGATAAAAGTCACCCATTTATACTTTGACACAGGTGCACACACCTTGGCGTTTGTTGTGTACCACGTGGGTGAACACGGAGATTACCTCCTTTATTCCCCCAGGACAGCTTCGGAGAGGTACGCCCAGCTGCTGTTATTTTGAAGTACATGTTTTCATTAGTAAGTCAGGACTGGGTATATTTTAACCACCATGATGCCCCAAGTTACATTCATGGTTTAGAATAATTCAAAGTGTACCCCTTAGGAATTGTATGGATTAAAATGTGGATCTATGTCATAATTTGGCTCAGTTTCAATTAAACTATTGCTTTTGCTGTTATTCAACATTGTATTTATCACCCACACTGTTACCATTTACTTTTTTCTTTCTTTATTTTTAGAAGTTCACTTTGTTACTACTCTTAAGTGGAATACCACTCAACTGAAATAAAAATACAAAAGCACAAAGCTGCAGTGCTAATTTGGAGAAAATGTCAGGATTTAGGATTAACAGCTTTGGAGCTGTATCTTAAACTAACTCCCTTGTATCCAGTTGGAACCCACCGTGTGCCAGCTTTCCCAGAGATGGAGCACCTGCTGTATGCAGCTTGCGGGCGATGTGCCTCCCATCCATCCACAGTTGGCTGAGTGTGAGCCGTGGTGAGGCAGAGCATCCTGGCAGAAAGAGAGCTAAGCTGAAGCAGGAAGGAGCAGAACCCGGAGGAGGGAGGCGGGGACCAGAGCCACTTCCTCCAGCCGCAGCCGAGCCCTCGCGCTCCGCAGTGTGCTGTGGGCCAGGTCGGCGCCCTCGAGGTCCAGGCGCCTCTCCCAGAGTCTGCCAACACACTCCAGTTGGCAGTCATGTCATGTCATGGCACTGTAACTGTTTGCTTTAGTTTGGTGGATTATCAAGACTTTCTCCTACTGGCAGCAAAGTGATAAGAAGTTCACTTTATTGTTATTTTAAAATGGAACAGCCCTCACTCAGTTGAAATAAAGTGTAAAGGCCCAGAGCTGCAGTGTTAACTTGGGGGAAATGTCCTCACAGCCTCCCTGAGTAATGGAGTTAGCCTTCAGACAGACCCTGCTTCCATCCGATAGAACAAAATCCACATCCTCTTCTTCACGTGCAAAATATTCTGTGACTTTGTTTGACTATAACAACAAAATTTAATACGGAAATTAAGGCGGATCAGATCGCCTCAGCATTCCTCGGGCACTTCTGCCACGACTGAGTTTCCGTGGTAACTTCTTGCTTGCTTGTTGTTTGTGTCTCCGCTGACCAGCGTGGGCTGTGATCCTGTTGTCCACTCACTGAGCTCAGAGCTCCTTTCATTCAGGTCATTTCATGTCTGGGTTGTGCAGACAACATCGAGAACCCCAGTGCGCGAGTAGGGCCCTGGGGCTTCGGGTCCTGCTCATGGCCGTCTCTTCTTTACTACCACCTTTCATGGATGAATCTAGATGTCCTGAGTGAGCAGATACCTTGCAGACTACAGATTTTCGAAACCTGCCGCAGGACACCATCACCACGGACCTCTTCAGAAGTAGGGAGGAAAAGAAAGAGGATTCCCCAGCGTTCCTGAACAAATGGTAGCGCGTTGGATTAGCTTCTCTCGGGATACAGGGAGTAGTCTTCATAACCTCCCAGCAGTGTCTTCTGTTTGTTGGACGGAGGTGTCTGGACTTGTCTGTCAGGTTGTTGGTTTATGATGCTGTTCAGCTCTCTGTGTCCTCAGTGAGCTGTGTGTAAATGTTTTGTTCTCTATTGAAAGCAGTGATTGACTTTATTGTTGGGAAATTCTCTCCCTTCCATTCTGTTGGTGTTTGCATTATGTAGTTTGGAGCCCTAGGGCTTGGCACACATATGTTTGCAATTGTTATGATTGGCCTTTGTATCATTGCCTTTTCTCTCCTGTAACAGTTTTGACTTAAAGACTCCTGTATCTGACCTGTTAGCAACAATCCAACTCTCTTTTGGTTACATAAGCAGTATCTTTTTTCTCACGCTTTCATTTTCAGGGTTTTTGTGGTTTTGAATCTAATGTCTTTTGTAGAGCACTGGTAGTTAGACCATGTCTTTATATCCATCCTGCCAATCGCTTTTATAAGAAAAAGCTTAATTTACATATAAAATAATTGCTGATAAGAAAGGACTTGTTCCATTTTGCTGTTTGTTTTCTTTTCTTTTTTAGTACCGGGGACCCAACTCACAACTGCACGCTTGCAAGGCAGGCGCTTATATCACTGAGCTAATCCCCAGCTCTTGCTGTTTGTTTTCTGACTTATACATCTCTTGTGCCTCATTTCCTCAATTATTGCTTCATATGAATAGTTGAATTTTGTTTATAGTGGGTTTAATTTCCCTCTTATTTCCTTGTCTTTTTAAAGATATCGTCTCATAACTGTAATTTGAATTGGTACATACAAATGTCTGCCCCGTTTATCATGTCAGAAATGTCTGTGTATGTTGTATGCCTAATGCATTGGGCTTGTGACTTTTTATGCATTTATTTTAAAATCATGTATGAAATAAAAAATGGATTTATAACTAAAGTAAGCAATACTCTTTTCTATTTGTTTATGTGTCTACCATTACTGGAGAACTTCTTTTTTTGAGTGACTGTCTGGCATGCTCCACCGCCTCTCCTACAAGACAGTGTCTTGCTGGATTGTTCATCCTAACCTTGAATTCACTATATAGCCCAGGCTGGCCGCAAACTTTTGGTGATCTTCCTGTCTCAGCCTCCCAAGTGCAAGGATGGTAGGCATGTGTCCTCATGCCTGGTTTATCATGTTTTACTTGAAGGACTGCCTGCCTGTAACATTTCTTGCAGGGCAAGTCTAGGGATGATGAACCACCCAAGCTTTCTATCTGCAGATAATCTTTTTTTGAAGATCATTCTGTGAAGCATGGAGATTGTCATTGCCTTTGCTTTCTAGCTGTTCCTCTTAGTTTCTGATGAGAAGTAAGCTGTTAATCTAATTAAAGGCTCTGTTTATATCCTGTGTGCAGTTGAATCATGGCTTTTAGCATTATTCTTGTAAAAATAGCTTCCAGTAGTAATGTTTTCAAGTAAGTCTCTGACTTTTTCCTGTTTTGAAATAATTGATCTTCTTGGGCTTATAAATCCATGTCCTTGCTCAACTTTGGGGTATTTTGGCCATTATTTCTTCAGATAATCTTTCTACTTCTCTCTCTTCTCATTCTGGGTCTCCCATAATTGTTCAGCTTGATTATGAATATTGTACTAGTCTTTGGAACTTTTTTTAAACTTTCTACACAATCAAGAGAGGTTGTTGAACCTCTCTAGTGAACTTTTAATTTCAATTTTTGTACTTTTCAGCTCAAATGTTTCCTAGATTCTTGTATATAGTTTTCTCTCTCTTGATTTTGCTCATAGGTGCTTTTCCAGATTTCTGTTAGTTCTTTGTTTCCTTTAGCTGTTTGAGTACATTAAAGAGAGTTGATTTCAGTTCTCTTGTCCAGTCCGTCAGATGTCCAGACTTTCTTTTGGCTGGTTTTTGTTAAGTTTATTTTTTCCTGTTTAATAGCCATACTTTATAATTTCCCTTTATGACTTGTGAAGGGGTTGGAAACTAGACATTTGAATGCTGCAGTATCTTAATAGTAGGTGTCCAGTTTTAACCCTTTTCCGTGTTTTATAAGGCTCTTGAAAGGTTAATGCACTATGTCCTCATTGCAGGTGGTCACTGAAGTCTCTGTTGCTCTGCTTGTGCTTTGCTGGTGTTTGACGCAGCTTTTCTTGGATACCTGGAGGGAAATGAAACAAACAAGTCTCCCTTCTTCGCATACTGACTCGGTGACAGAGCATCTCTTCAGTCCGCCAGCCTTGTACTGAATCTAGGCTGGAAGCTGAGTCCTGGTAATTTGCACTCTTTTTCCCCCTGCTCCTGGGTGCATTTGGATGTGCTGATTTTGCAAAGATTCTCTTCAGAGCTTCCACATGCGTGTTTCCCCTGTGTGATCTGTTATCCCAGACAGGTATCTGTGGGCATTCACCTTGGGGTGCCTTTATTTTTTACCAGTGTCCCCACTTTTCCTGTTGGGGTAGCCCCCAGTCATTAGGACACACCTGCACAATCACTGTGGACAGGGTCTTCTGCTGTCTCCCGGACCAGGAAGCAGGGACCCCAGCTGGAAAGTCAGGCCGGGGGCTGGGAAGGAAAGCGAGGAATGCACCCCAGAGCTTTCTTACCACACTGAATTGCCACATCACCAGTGACTTCTGGGCCCTAACCGTGACTCGTTTCCATGGCTGGGATAAAATTGATTCTGCTGTTGCTCAGCAGAATCTGTGCTGGGGAACCCACTCCACTGGGTTCCTGACCCTCCTTCGGTGTGGTTGCGGGCAGCAGTCAAGAGATGTTCGTGTCGCAGGTCCGCCCAAGGGGCTCAGCCCCGCACCAGCCTGTCAGCCCTCAGCCTCGATGATACTCACCACGACTGTTCACCCTTGTGCCGCCAGCAGCAGGAGGCTCACCATGCTCTTGCCACTCCCAGGACTGCAGATGGCACTGGTGATTCTGCCACGTCCTGCCGCACCCTAGTGCAGGCTGCCCCCACTAAGTCCACCGCAGCAGTCTTTACTGGTAGGCAGCCACAACCAGTGAATGCCTTGAATGTGCAGTTTCTTTTTCTAAGTGGTGCTTTTTGATCTGGGAACTTTAAAATTACTTATTCATGCGACTTTGATTTCTGTGTCAGCCAAAAATGTTACCCGTGACTGTAAAGTAGAAACAAGTATTCCGGAACCCAGAGTGGGTTTCAGTCATTTTATGCTGTGCTTTGAGAGTTGCAGCCCCTGGAGGAGCTGAGGGTTAACCAGTGTGGTAATTGCCCATCTGCTTCACTTTATCCCGCACCCCTCGGCGTTTATTTTCTCCCTCCAGGGCCCCACAGAGTGGGCCTGCTGCTCGCTTTCCAGAGCTGCCACCTGTTCTTGGGTGTCCACCAGGGAGCAGGGCACTTGCTGTCTGCCCTCCTCTCCTGTTTCTGCAATAAGTGCTTTGTCCTGCCCAGATCTTTTAAGAGACTGCTCATTAAAATGATAGGGTTTTTTTTTTTTCTGTGTATGTCACCATACAACAGGGAAAAAGTAAGTTGCACATAAACATTATGCAAAAAAGAGATGGTAGTGAAGAAGTCCTGCAGAGAAGTTGGGGCCTGTCAAGCCTTTGGTGCCCTGGCCGTCATCGTGGCTCCAATGCAGAAGATGCACAGGGGAGAAGGGACCTGCAGCAGGGCAGGAGCGCGACCCCTCCTGTGTGCGCCCACCTCCTCGCTAGCAGTGGCCCTACGACTTGTCGCCACAGGCGCCCCTGGGAGGGCGCATCGAGTGTGAGGTGTGAGTGTGCATTGGCCTCGGAGAGCAGGGCAGGAGTAGTGTTAGTCTTGGTCTCCTGCGGTGCTGTGTGTGGTGGCGCCTCTCCAGGGCTGTGCTGAGCTCAGCAGCACAGCCGGAGGACAGGCGGTGCACTTTCCTTTGGGGTTTGAAGAGGTGGGTGGTTTGGCCTTCCTGTCCTCACTCAGCCACAGTCCTGGAGAGCTGCCGCCGTTGGTGGCCTTCCGGTACCTGCTCTCACTTAGGAGTTTCCAAGTTTGAGACAGCACAAAAGCAGTATGCATGCGGTAGAAACCACACGTGAATTTTGAACTTGAACCTTTCCTGGCCTGGTGATGTGTGACCCCTGGTCAGCTGGGTGACCACTGGAGAAACAGCCATGCCTGCACTGAGCGCTAGCACTTGTGGTAAAGGGGGCTCTTGGTGATCAGCACAGGCAGCAGCCCTCGGCTCTGGTTGGAGCTCGCTTTCTGCCTTCGTGGGCTTGGCTGGGATGCAGCCTGTGAGAAGCCCAGCATGAGGCGAAGATACAGGTCGGAAATGAGTTTACCGCCACGGTAAACCCACATGAAGTAGGGAAGTCAGGCCGACCCCTTATACATCAGGAGCTAATTCACAGGAAGGCAGGTGGAGCCGAAGTGGGCTGGAAACTGCCCTTGACCTCCTGGACGCCCCTGGGCAGCATTGGCATCAGTGCAGGATGGACAGGAAGGTAGGGCCGTGGACGGCGTTCAGAGCTGACCTCAGCTTCTCTGTGCTCAGTCAAGTTTATTTCAGGTTAATACACATGTTCTCATTTAGTTTATTCTTCTCTGTACAGTATCTTATTTTTATTTGGAGAAAATACCCTTGATGCTAGGGTAGCTGGTAAGTTGAGAGCAACTTCTTTAAAGGGAAAATATTCATAGTTTTTTTTTTTTTAATTGAGACAGATGATATTCAGCTCATAATATTTCTCAAGCACTTTTTGTATGTCAGAGTACCTTTGTTTAGCAAAAAATTTTACAAGACAAAACCGTCAAGTAAATTGTCTCTTTCATTCTTTTGAATGTCAGGCTAAATTTAGATGTTGTAAAATTTATGGTCTTTATCCAACTAAAAAATAGCTCTATAAAATGATTTGCTCCACAAATTAAGGTATTTACATATTTAATGAATTCTTTTAAAAGCATACTTAATGAATTTCAAGATTTTTGTACATTTTTGGGCTGGGGATACAACTCAGTGGCACAGCACCTGCCTGGCAAGCACAAGGTCCTGAGTTTGATTCCCAGTACCGCCCCTAAATTGTGCATTTTTAGTTATAAATATTCATCTTTTCAAGTCACTGCTAGATATATATAGGTTTTTTTTTTTTTTTTTTTTTTGTCTTTTTGAGACAGGGTCTTAAAAAGGCTGGCCTTGGGCTCACTTTGTAGCCCAGGGTGGTCTTACACTCGCAACGATCCTCCTGCTTCAGCCTCCAAGTGAGTCCTGTGATTACAGGAGTGTACCACCATACCCAGCTTTCACCACTTGATTTTTTGGTGTTTTTGTTTGTTTTGGTACTGGGGATTGAACTCACCACTTTAGCTTGCCAGGCAGGCTCTCACCCTGCTGAGCTAAATCCCCAGCCCCTCACCAGTTGATCGTATGGGAATTAATTTCACTATGTTTATTTGTAAACTTTGGTTTCAGTCATTACACTTTGCCAAATGTGTTAGAAATTGACTTTTCAGCAACAAAAATCCTATTTTCAGAAATTTTGATAAATTCCCAGCTATTCTTTCTCCCTGGTACTGGAAATTGATTGATTCAGTGTAGGTCCTTCACAATGACCTATATTGCTAGTTATTTTACTTTATATTTTCTTGTGACAATCTCACTAAATGGCCTAAGCTGGGTTTGAACTTGCAGTCTTCCTGTCTCAGCCTCCCAGAAGGCTGGAATGGTAGGCTTGTCTCTCCATGCCCACCTTCCAGCTGATGTTGAACAATGTGCAGTTCACATGTAAAGGGTGCACCACAAGAGGATCCAGGTCATTTCACAAGTCTTGAGTTGCTTTTCAAGGTGGTCATGACCTCTTTACAGGTGAACAGAAGAAAGAATATCCATTGTGAAACAGATAATACTCTACACAGAGGGTGAGGCCTTGCCACACGTGGCGAGGCTCTGGGTCCAGTTCCTGGCACCCACCGCAGTGCAGAAAGAGACACAAATGCGCCGAACACTTAGTATTTTTTACAATGGAAGCAAGTTTTAACACTGAGGCAGGATTCACCAGACCTTTTTTATGTAAAGGGCCAGATGGTAGATGCTTTATTTTTTGTGGACCGGACATCCCCATCACAGCACCTGCACTTCTGTCCTGGTACCTGGAAACAGCCACAGATGACACGCAGATGATGAGTATGGCTGTGTGCAGATGAAACTTCCCTTCAAACAGTGCGATGTGAATTTCATGTAATTTCATTTACCCCAAGATGTTATTGCCTGGTTATTGCCACTCACTGAGATCAGAACAAGGGAGGTGGCTTTGGCCCGTAGGCTGTAGTGTGCCGATCCTTGTACATGAATTGGATAGAAACAGGGGAAATAACGCCATCATAGCTTACGAGTTTTTGTTTGAAAACTGGAACTGTGTGCTTGCCTATAAAATCCTTCCGCCACCGAAGGGGCCTATGATTATTACTGTGTTAGGTTTTCTATGTGTAGAAAAATGGCCTGATAAACCCAAAGAGTCCTGTGATCCAAATGGAGCCCCCACTGCAGCTGCTGAGTGGAAATCCTGTGGCCCTGTCTACGCGGGGAGCAGCCTGAGACAGGCATCAGTGCTTATCCCGGGTTCTTCTGGCTCTCGGGGCACTGGCGGGGCTATGTTCCTGTGACCAGTGTAGACAGGGGTGCAGACTATGCCTTCCTTGTTAACCCGCCAGCAGTGAGAAGTCAAGTGTTTATTCATTGATTTTACGTTCTCATTTTTAAGTCGATTGCCACCACAGAAGCCTATTGCCAGATAAAGCAATCAAAACAGCCAAGGACAGATGTGAAGGTTTCCACCATTGCTAAGCGGCTGAGCTGTAGGACGCGTCTCCTAATTTGCCGCCTGTTAGGGCTGTGTCTGGATGTCCCCAGAGCCTCTGCGTCATCCTAGGCGGGAAGGTTCAGAAGTGGCGAGGTCACGGGTGAGCAGTGCTGGGGTGGAGGGAGCGTGATGACCGCATTAGCGCACTGACAGGCGTGGCACAGTTCTGGGTGTGGGTAATGGAAGCCACTGTCACCCCTACCCTGGGGACAGACATAAAGGGACACAGAGGAGCCAGGCCTCCTCCTCCTGCTGCTTTGCTGCATTCTGCCCACCGTGGACTGTTTCCCTTCTGCGATGCCTCTGTCACGTGCCACCCTGCTTTGGAGCCAGCTGACCGTGGACTGAAAACTACCAACTGTGAGCTGCAGTGAACCTTTCCTCCGTAAGTGTGGGTGGTGAGATTTTGTCTCAGCAACCAGAAGAGTAACTGAGGATGCCTCATACTCACACTGCAGGCTCCAGAGCTGTGACACTTGCATCCTGTGGCCTGTCAGCATGCTTGAGGAGCTGTTGGTGGCTGGGAACCTGGAAAAGGGCCAGAAAACAGGTAGTGTATTGCTGCTGCCTTTAATGATGTGGTGCCTCAAAAACTCTGCTCCCAGCTTGTGTGTCCTGAGCACTACTAAACTGTTTTTGGACAGAAGCAAAGAATATAAACAGTGCATGTGAAACCCACCCTGGCTTAGTCTAGGTCAGTGTTGAATCATGTAATTAAAAATGGAAAAATCCAAAGGCTAAGCCAGTTTGGATATTGAAACAACAGGGAGAAGGCAAGACTGCTCTCTGCATACCAGGATGTACGGTTATCCTATTTAAATCTGTAAAATCAAGCTTGCTCAACGGGGAAGCTCTGCTTTTCCCTCCTCTTGCCTGGTTTGGTCAGCAAAGTGACCTCCTTTGAGGTTCCTATGACACTTGGCTCCACTCCGCTGTGGCCTACTTCCTTTTTTTTTTTTTTTTCCCTTTTTCTTTTTTTGGTCTTTTTGAGGCAGCATCTCACTGTGCAGTTTAGGCTGGCCTTGGGCTCACTTTGTAACCCTGGCTGGCCTCAGACTCACAAGGATCCTCATGCCTCAGCAAGTGCTGGGATTACAGGCATGTGTCACTGGGATGCCCGGCTTGTGGCCCCATTCTTACACCATAGCTGTGTACAGATACAATCACTGCTGACCCCTACTTAACACCTAGCATCCCTGTCCCCCGAGGGTCACTGATGGTCCCTCAGCTGTGCCGTGCTCTGAAGCAGGTTGTGCAGGCGAGCGGAACTGCAGATTCCTGTTCCGCCCGAGATTAGGCCCTGGAAGCCTTGGGAAAGCGCTGCCAAAGGGAACTTAAGGCCCCGTCTGTCCTTCCTCTCATTTCGCACCTCTCAGTGTAGGTCTCTAGTGCCTGGTAGGTGGATCAGCTAAGAGTGTTCTCATGTATCCGTGTGTAGAAAGTATTGTGTAATTTCTAATTGTGTCGCTACACTGGTCATTTTGTGATAGCAGGATATAGGTCTCATACCATGTCTAGTTTGTTTCATTTTTTTGTTTTGCTTTGTTGTTGGTTTGTTTTGATTTTGATTTTGCCCTGAGCTATATCCCCAGCCCCTTTGTAATTGGGGGCAAGGTCTTGTGGAGTTCCCGGTTTGGGGTCAAGCAGTCTCCCTGCCTCAGCCTCCAGGACGACTGGAGTGACAGGCACATGGCTGGTGATACCTGCAATTCGCAATGACTTGGTGACAGCTACCTACACACAGTTGGAGGTAGCGGTCTCCCCATGGGAGCTGAGAGTCCAGTGCGTGGCAGTGGGACTGAGCAGCCACTCTCTGACCTGCCCCTACCTCCCGCTCTGCCTCTGAAGCTTCAGTTTCCTCCAGATCAGCCAGGGTAATGATCTTTAATTTCATATTTTAAAAGTTCTGCTTTAGGGCCGATGAAATACGCCCCTGAGCAATCAGCAGCTCGTGCCATGTTGTAAAATAAAACAGCAACTGTCTCCCTGCAGCCAGGAGGGAGCTCAGTAAATGAGGAGGGAGCTCAGTAAATGAGGGCAGAGGGCGCTAGCGGCTTCTGGCCCCTTCCCGGGCGATGCTGCATCGCTGGGGCTGCTGGCTGGGCTCGCACCTTCGGACGGCTGTGCGCTTGTTGCCAGGAGGATGTGCTGCAGCTTTCCTGGGTCCCATGCAGGCAGAACCAGCCCGCCCTGTAAGAACTGATACAGATAGACAGTCAGCGCCAGGGTCTCCGGGACACCAAGGAGGCTCAGCCCCCATTTTCCTTGTCAGGCCCGAAGCCAGTGCTAATAGTGTGGTCAGTGCTAATAGTGTTGAAGGTAAAAATGTGCAATGAAAAGACAATTATGAAAACAAAAATTCACTTAGCAAGACAAGTCTATAGAAGTGTCCGTCAGTGACTGTCTACCAAGCACAAGTGCTTTTTGAGAATCACAGAATTAGGACAGGAAGTGACAAGCCCTGTGATCAGTGTGATGCCTGATCCCTTCTAGGCTTCTTGGAGATCTCCAGTACTCTGGGTGGTGTGTTACTGATGTGGGGAGGTTATTTAAATACACGTCCTTACTTTCTCTAGTGCCTTTCTATATAAAGCTCACTGTTTAAAGAACACTGTCCATTTAAGTGTTTTATTTTTAATGGAAGACTTCTCTTCCGATGGTAAAATTGGTCAAGCCAGGAAAAAAGGACCCTGCCTAGTTTAAGCACATTAGATAACACTTCCTTACTTCATACCTGTTTTTGTTGTAGAGTCTCCTGAGGTAGCCCAGGCTGGCCTCAAACTTGTGCTCTTCCTGCCTCAGCCTCCAGAGTGCTGGGGTTACAAGTGTGTGTCAGTCACCATGCTCACCTGTTACGTCCCAAGCACTTCGAAATAGGGGACACAATGGCAGGAACAATAGGTGAACACCTGGCTGGCTCGTGCAGGTCACAAAGCCGACGAGCCCAAGAGTGGATGACGCAGAATTTAGGGCTCAGGATGAATGAGGCAGGGGATGAATGAGGAGTGGGTGGGGGCAGTGGAGGCCAAGCCCCACGCCACCCCTCAGAGGGATCTTGGAACCTGTTGTTTTTTCTCCAGTAAATTAGTAAAAGCAGCTGACATTCAGTTTACTCTGCAGGGTAAAAGCGGTATTATCAGTAGAAAGGAGCTACAGGTGCACACGGTGGAAATTGCTAGCCTTGCCCAGTGTTAACGTATTAAATCTTTACAGTAATGAGCTGGGTGAAAGCCAGTCTTGCAGTTTAGCCCTTAATTCAGCAAATATTTGCCGATATCTGCACCCTGGGCACTAGGGATACAGTGAGGCTCAGACACGAATCTCTGCTTCACCCTAGCTGAACTGTAGTTTCTGAGGCCTAATTTTAATTTCTTAGAGCTTTCATTTGCTTTACGGTACATTACATTTTATTTAAAAGTTCCATTTGCTGAGCATTCATCGAGTAACTGGAGAAGTTAATGTTTTAGTAAAGTTAAAATATAAACAAAACAACAAGAACAGGTACAAAATAAATACGAATTCTCTAACATGCTCAAAACCCAGTATGGCTTATGTTTGGGTCCACTTAAATAGTAATTACCTTTCACCCTGAGAGTCTTAATTTTAGACGTTTCCATAGAATTCCTTTATAGGAATTGTTGTTCAGTGCTAGAGTCTGTAGTGGTGATCAGAGCACACAGAGAGTAGAAAACTCTTGCACAGACTAGGTCAGGTGGGTAAGGGGGACGAGGTGCCCTTCAGTGGTCCACAGCTGCCAGCCTGTGGGGTCCAACCTTTGGCCTTGCCTGATCTACATATAGAATGCACAGTACAGTTAATGCATGTGCGTGGCAATTGGCCCTTATTATGACATTAAAATACCGCCCCAAGCCCAAGTCTAACACTGAAACGAGGAAACATCGTCTGCTCGGTAACCTAATCGCCAGTGCTGTGACGGCAGCCCCTCCAGGTCCCGTGCCCCTGGTGTGTGGTCGGAGCTGCACACTGTGGAGACTCACAGCTGAGGCCTGAAAACCATTGCGGAAATCACACAGTGACAGTGTGGTCCTGGTCCTGGAGGGCCGCGCTCTTGGCTGTGCAGGGCTGCAGGCTGGGCTGCTGTGCCAGGCAAGTTCTGAGCGCACCCCAGAACCTCAGTTCCTCAGACGCCAACTGGTGAGTGAGATGAGTCCGTCTCCATCCAAGAGAGAGGTGAAAGGAAGAGGTAGTTGGACTCTTAATAACATTCTCTGGTCTTTCTGAGACAGTGTTTTCCCTGCAGTCCAGGTTGTCCCCAGTCTTGCAACAATCCTCCTGCCTTGGCCTCATGGACACCTCAATGCAGTTTTTAATCGAACAAGCAGGCCAGCTGGGAGTACTGCTCATTTAATTAAATAAAATTGATTTTGATTATGGTGGGACAGGGCAGTATATAATGACCAGCAGGTTAAAAGGGATGAGGATTTGTGATTTAAACCTAAGACCCTGAAGGCTCCGGGCAGCCGGCACGTTCCCCCAGTACCGAGTTTTATGGCAGCAACAGTACCTGTTGGTCACAGGGGCAGGTAGCCCTCAGGTGGACGGGCTGGCATCACCCTTTCATGCCACAGCACATGTCTGGAGGGTTACCTGGCCTGGCGCTCATTCTGTCACTTGGCTGCATTACTGTCCGTTTTCCCATTTGGGGCATGGGAGGTCCCAGGTGCATCAGATGGGTTGATGTGTGGGGGAGACTGACCCCTCCCTGGCATAGCCAATAGCCCTCAGCTGTTGCCCTCCGTTTCTTGGCAGAGTGAGCCCAGTGCCGCTGGAGTAGCCGCCAGCAGGGCAGGCATGAGCCCTCTACAGCACCGCTGTGGCAGATGGCATTTCTAACCCTCCTGCCTAGGGGTGGAAGGCAGGCGTCTGCAGGGTGTCTCAGAAGGGTGAAGTAGAGAGGCAGAGGTGCTTCGCCTGCCCGCACTCTGCAGAGGCGTGCAGATGGGCGTGCACACAGAGGCCCTGGAACCCAACAGACCCTGTGGAGCTCTTCCATTGCGTTGCCTCCCTCAGCTGTGGAAAGGACAGCGTCACGGAGGCGCTGACTGTGTCTCAGCTGCTGTCAGGCAATGCCCCTGCCGGTCAGCCTTCACATTTAACCGGGGACCCGAGGTCACCCTCAGGCAGTGCGCTGTGCGGCCGAGGTGCTGAATCGCAGGCTTCGTTCACATCCCGGAGGCGGTGTGGTGTGCTGCCCACTTTTCCACACTGCCCAGCCTTTATTTCACTTGCCTTTCTGGTGTGCTTGGGCCAGTCTCCTGGGTGTCCCACATTCTGCATTCATCCTCTGTGCTCCTGGAAATTGGGCACTCGGGTCATAGTTTTTGCCCTGCCTCACATCCCCGCAGCAGGGCATCCCACACGCTCAGTTCCAGCCCTTGTTCATGCTTTGGCGTCAGGCAGACACCTTTCCTATTAGTGCCTCTGCTTGTGCACTTGGCGCCAGGTGGGAGCCAGGGTCTCCCTGTCATCCTGTCTGGCCTCAGTCTTGTACTGAAGCAGCTCTCTTGACTCAGCCGGGACTGCAGGGGATTCTGCCTGGCCCCACCCTCCCCACATCCCCAGGGGGTGTTGAGTGTAATGACTTTGACAGTGTCATTCCTGCCACAACTCGTAAGTAGAATTATTTTGTGAAGAGTTTTTCTCTCATCGCTGGGGTGGGCTGCATTGTTCCCTAAGAAGACAGGGTTACTTTTCTTTTTTTTTTTTTTTTTTTTTTCCGGTCTTTTTCCTTTTTATCGGTACCAGGGATCGAACTCGCGACTGCCTGCTTGCAAGGCAGGCGCTTATGCCGCAGAGCTAAATCCCCAGCCCCCAAGACAGGGTTACTTTTCTTAAACCCTTTTTCAAGGTCTAAATAGGTGTAAAACTTGTCTTCGTTGATGCTGAAGATGTAGAACTTTTGTGTCTGTGTCCCTGTGGCTTAGGATTTTTATTCAGTGTTCAAATACAGATGTTTCCGGGAGGTTCCAGCTTGGGACCCTTTCTCGTGGGTTCCTTGGTCCTTTGGACCTCTGCCGAAACACACTGGTGTCTGAATTCTTCCTTGATCCGTGGCACTGTGAGTCGGCCCAGGCTGGCCTTACATTTCCTCGTCAGTAAGCGGAGATGATGTTCCAGGGCCCACACAGATGCCAGGTACTGGTTCGTACATCCTGTGTGTCCCATATTTTTTGAGTCCTCACAGTGCCCTTAAGGGCGACACTTTCCTCTCCACCTATAAAACAAGGGCACCAAAACTCAGGTTGAGAAGGTTGTGTAGCTTTCCCGCAGCAGCTAAGTTGGTGAACACCAGAGCCCACTCTGAGTTCCAGACTCCAAAGTCCAGGTTTCTGCAGACCCCTCTCTGGGGCCCCACCATAGCCTCCAGCTTTTAGGACCAAGGAGAGCGCTAAACACCTGGGTTCTGCTCTAAGCTTCACTGCCTTCCTGTCTCCTCCAGGGCAGAGAGCTTTGTTTGTTTGTTTGTTTGCTTGAAGGCAGCCACTTCTGCTGCACAGGACAGCTGGCTTCTGGTGCGCACATGGCCCCAGGCCCTTCCCAGCACTCAGGGCTGGCCACACAGAGCACTCATGCTTGGCCTGGTGCCTTCAAAGGCTTTGTTTCTTCTTCCTCCTGGGATCCTCCTACATTTTAAAGCTTTGTTTTTCTGAAACTCAGCCCATGTGGGCTTCTCCTAGGAAGGTGTGTTCCTGATTCTCCACAGAGTGTCCCCCAAGATTGCCATCCCATGCACACGTCTGGTGCACACGGCAGGGCTGTGCCTGGAGCCGGGGCTGGGATTCCAGACCTAGTCTGTACCTAGACAGGATTGTTTAGAGATAAAATGAAACAAAAGAATTGTTTCACAGAGTGAGGCTGTATAGATGGAAAGATGACTGATGCAAATTTATAGACCCACAGTGGCGTTTTGAGGACAGAACCACTGGAAGCCCTGCATCGGAGCCCTTCAGGTAGAGACTTGACCTCTTCCCTGGTGGTCTTTAACCTGTTTAAATCGTGGTTCCTCCAGGGATCTTCCAAAAGCCACCGACCCCCAGCCCAGAAAGCCCTGCAGGTCCGCCCTGGATTTTCTTTGTGGGGAGAGCCAGGGAGACCATGCCCTCCTGCAGGTTACTTGCCAACTCCTTTTCTCCAAAAGTTGACTTCAAGATACGGGTAGAAATACATGCTAGTGCATTGCAAGCCGCTGCCCCCACTGATCAGCTCATAAACGAGAGGTTCTGCAGTGCACTGGCTGTGCCATGTGGCGAATGCACCGTCTGCTTTGATTTGTCTTGGGAAAAACATGGGTTGGAACCACTGTCTCTCGAGCTGCCGGGTTGGCCCCTCCAGGTGGAAGAATGTAACTCCAGTGTGCAGAGAGGCCAGGTCCCAGAGCCCTGCTGTGAGCTCAGGCTCTGGGTTGAAGGCCTTGCACTCTGACAGGTTCCTCAGTACCTGTCTGTTGCGGAGGAGGACAGCTTGGGTCTAGCCATGGCCATGTGTCATTTCCTGGGCTGTGAGAAAGGAGTCACAGTCTAATTTCTGGCGTATTAACATTCTGAGCTTTGAGCCACACTGTTCATGTGGAGCGCTGGGCTCTCACCTGCCTCCTCTGTGAGTAGAGCTCGGAGCGTAGAGAGCTTCAGAGTGGAGCTTTGGACAGAGCACAGGGAGGAGAAAGAGCAAACAGGATGACAGATGTGAACATCGATTTCTATCAGCACTAAGGGGGGAAAAAACAAAGTGGTGAAGGGACGTACAGTGTTGGGATGAAGTCTGACACTTCAGAGGGTGTGGTTGGGTGTTCGCCTTGTGGGGAAGAGGACCTTAGAGTGAAGGAAAGGGCTTCACAGGCAGGGGCAGTGGGCGAGGGCAGCATGCTGCACAGCGTTTGCGCAGGAGGCAGGGGCTGGGCCTGGGGCAAAGAGGGATACTGAGGCCTTCGCAGGAGTCCAGAGGATGCCCTGGGGAAGCAGGGAGGCAGCTGTGCTGCTGTGCAGCGGTGTGAGCCAGTGAGACTCGGTGGCCTGTCGTGGGGTGGTGACAGCAGGGAGCGCAGGAAGGCGTGGACTCCTGAAAGACGACAGCTGAGCAGTGGACAGGAGAGAGCTGAGGGTGAGGCCAGCTGGGACTCCGTGGGGACGTGGCTGCAGGCGCACAGGAGCCCAGCCTGGAGCAGGCAGGCATGACAGAGGCTCTTTCTTGGGATTCCTGGAGCTGGAACCAATGGCCTTCTGAGTTGCAGTCCCAGCACCCTTTTATTTTTTGTTTTGAGACAGATCTCAGGAAGTTGCCCAGCCTGAGCTTGAATCTGGAGTGTGGAGCACCGGGGTTGCAGGTGTGTTGCAGGTGTGTGTGTCTGTGGCCAGGTGTGGTGTCTCCCTGTGGGCTGAGCCTGCTGAGAATCTGCAAGGGCAAGGTCGTAGATCCTGCGAGACCTCGCCGTTCCGCCGCGTTAGCCCCAGCACCTGAGATTGACGTCCCGCAGAACCAGGCAGCTTGCTCAGAGCTCTGCTCCCTTAGAACTCATGCAGATGCTGCTGCCTGGTGAATAAGCACGCGGTAAGCCAGCCCAGGGTTTCACCAGCTTGCTGGCCCTCAGTCTTCCCGTCAACTCTGTGAGTGGACTGGAGACTTCCCTTCCTCGACCGTTGCTTCTCAGAAAGTCCTATCCAGCCAAGACTTGTCCCTCCACCTGACTTCGAGGGGGTTACCGATGTCCTCCGCTTCCCTTTGATGATTCCCGAGGAAATAAAGCCTGCTTTGTACATCTCTGTTTGTCCGGGGGTCTGTTTAGATGCAAGGCCACCTCATTACTGAAACATGAGATTTTCTTTAAAATCCATTTTATTTCAAGAAAAAACTAAAACAAAATTTTAAAACATGGCAATTGGGGCAACAATGGTACAACACATTGCACATTGTCATCCCCAAATCATTCACCCCGAGCACAAGACATCTGCATTCAGTTGTCTAAACAGTACCAGCACAAATCTTTCTCTTTAGTGAACTCAAGAGAAACCAGTAGTATAACTATCTTAACAGTTTTTATATACATATATATACACATACACATATACGTACGTTGTTTCAGCTTCTCACACTAGTGAGACGACATGATGTTTATATATGCGTGTCTTATTTATTTCACTAATGAGTATGCTCTCAAGTTCATCCACTTACCTATAAGTCTCCAGTTTATCCTTCTTTATGGCTGAGTAGTACTTCATTGTATAAAAATACCACAACTTTTTTATCCATTTCTCAGTTGATGGACACTTAGGTTGTTTCCAAGATCTGGTTGTTACAAATTGTGCTGCTGTAGACAGGGGTGCACATATATCACTTAAGTACTGTGTTTTTAATTCTTTTGGGAAGACATCCAGAAGGGGATAGCTGCGTTGAGTGAGACTTGTAGTCCTCGTGTTCTGAGGAACCTCCACACGGGTTTCCACAGCGGTGAAACACGGGATTTAGAAACACGTGTTTTGCCTGGTTTCATCATGTTCGTTCACTGTGCAGGTTTTTTCTACTTCGGCTGGTCCCATTTCTGATGCCTGCGTATTCCGCAGGCTCGAGGCTCTTTGCCTCCTTTCATTTCTTCATCCTTCCAAACTGCTTATTTCAAGGGGGAGCCTCGTCTGTTTGCTTTTTTCAGAGTATGCTGCTTCTGCAGGCAAGGCTTTTATTCCACCCTCCCTCACGTAAAAATAGCTTTGTGTATTTAAAAAACTGCACACACTTACCGAGGAAAAACATGAAGCAGTAAGTTATCCCAGCGGTGTGGAAGCTCACGCAGGATCTGAGAGTCAGAGGAAACCAGTTCTGCTCATCCTGCACCCAGCCCATCTCCCTTCTCAGAGGAAATGCTGCTGACCTACAGCCCAGCCGATGCCAGAGCCTTCCAAATGGTGCAGCAGCCCACCCGGGTAGGAAGCACGGAGCTTCCCGAAACCACAGTCTGAACAGCTTGAGAAGCCAGGCCTCCTGGGACCCTGGCGTGATGTTCATAACATTTTGGATTTTTGGAGGATTTCAGGTTTCAGGCTTTCAAATTGGAGTTTCTCAGTTGGTTGACTGTATACATGTATTCCAAAACCTGGGGAATTCAGACACACAGACCCCTTCCAGGCCCCAAGCCTTTGGAACAGGGACGGTCAACCTCTGTTCCTGTCGCTCCGAGGCACGGGAGAACAGACCGCAGCCGGCTGGCCTGTCTGGGTGTCTCCCCGCTTGGTGTGAGGCTTCTACGTCCTGCATACGCTGCACGCGCTCCTGTGGCCTGCCTTCTGTTTTTGTTGTTTTAGTTCAAGAAATCTTTCTCACGCCTTTGTATGCATGTCCACCAGCAGGAAGCTGCAGAGTACAGACTAAAATTGCCCTCCCAGGTTTGGGTCCTGGCTCTTGCAGCAGTGCTGCCTTGATGAAGTCACTTAACTGCCCCAAGCTTCCATTTTGCTCTAGGAAGGGGGTACAGATGCAGCTCTGATTTAGCGCTCCTGGTTTTGCAAGAGTTAAATGAGTTAATACATAGAAAGAGCTCAGAGCACTGGGTGCCAGATAAGCACTCACAGACATTAATTGCCTGTGAGATGTCAGGTTCCCACGGTGTCCTTTGCTCACTCTGTGCTTGTTCAGGACTGATTGGTTCGTTAGAGTACTCCAGTGCTGGCGTCTGCCAGCAGATTCATCACCAAAGTGTCGCAGTAAGATTTTCTGTTTGGCAGCTGGCAGTTCTCCTACTAAGCTCTTGTGAACAGTTTCTGTTCAGTTATGTTTCAGTGGATCTCGGAAGTGTGCTGTACAGGACGGAGCTATCGTGGGTTACAGCAGCAGACAGGAGGGGGGGAAGGGGGAGGGGGAGGAGGAGGAGGAGGAGGAGACTCATAGGAGAGAAATGGAAATAAGGCCCAGCATGTGGCACTGCTTGTAATCATGGCTGTTAGGGTTTACAACTGAGGCAGGAGCATTGCAAGTTCAAAGCAGTCCTGGACAACTTAGTGACCTTGGCTCAAAACAAGAAATAAAAAGACCTGGCAGGGTAGCTCAGTGGTAGAACACTGCCTTGCATGCACCAGGCCCTGGGTTCCATCCCAGCATGGCAAAAACCAGCCCTGTGATGTGATGGCTACGGGTAGATTTTCATTGGTAAAGTCCACCAACTGTGTATGGGTGTTTTGATTTGATAGAGGGGTGCTCTTAAGAGAAGATTTGCTCCTTGGTGACCCCTCTAAAATGCCCTGTGAGCTCAGGGCCAGGTGCAGAGGGACCCCTTGCCTCTTTCTTGTTCCTGTGCGGTTTCAGTGGTCCCCTCAGTAACCCTTCGAGTGCCTGGTTATGAGACTCGAGCCTGGTCAGGTGACAAAGACCTGGACCACATGCTTGACGCCCACCATCCACGCATTATCTACTGAATCTCAGCAGTCACCTGTGTAAACGCACGGCCCTCCTCCTCGCTTTCCTCCTGCCAGCCCCTCTCTCCAGGAAACAGAAGCAAAAACAGCCGTCCTTGTGCTGGGAGCCTTTTTTTGGGTTTTGTGCAATGTCTGGTTTTGTTGTTCCGTCAGTTCCTGTAAACAAACAAAATGTTCCAGGATAAAAAGTTAAAGCCCTCCTTCCCTGTAATTATGTCGATCTCCTGATACAAACGTAGGTTCGTGCTCCCAGAGAAGTGTGGAAGTGTTGCTGTGTCACATAGGTGTTTTTGTTCTTCTGCCAGGGGGAGGGATGAGTTTCTGCTGATTTCCATTTAAGCTCTGAGGAGGGTGCCCCTCCACACACACTGTACCTCACAGCCGTCTTTCTTTGGAGAAGACAGCCATTTCCTCCATACAAACTTGAAACCTGTGGTAGACATTGAACTTGTAGTGTCTGTTAAAACAATATTCCTTGCAGCTAACCTGTGGAAGACCTGTAAACATCATACACAAAGATCTCAAAGTTCTGTACCTTTGGACCAGTTCAGTTGAATCCTTGGTACAGAAATTAGTCGGTGTGAACTAAATTTACCAAGTTTCTACACAAAATAAAGCACATGAGTAGATTTAAATGTTATTTAAGAGTATATGCACAAATTTGCCTAAATAGCGAGCAAGAATTCAGTGTATTAAAAAAGGATCATGACCAACATAATGCAAGAAAATTTAACGTAATCTACATTACCAGATTTCAATGAGTTGAAAGCTTTGTTAAAATTTACCACCCTTAATTCATTAAAAAAAACTCTAGTAATAGAACCTATTCTATTATGTTAATTGTCTAAATATGTTAAGTGCTGTCTCTAAAAAGGAATCCAAGAAACAAAGCTATCCTTATGTGCAGATACAGCGAGATGGACACAAACAGATAAAATCAGCTGTTTGTGTATGATAGTCCCCATTTAAATACGTAAATAAAGATTACATTGGCAACGCAGTTAAAACCACGTATCTCCAAGTTAAACGAAATATGTAGTCTTTATGAAGAGAATTAGTGTTGTTGAAGGAATGTGACAGTGTACCAGCTAAGTGGCGTGTTCTTCCCGTTTCACGGGTGAGGAGAATTGGTGGGGAGAATGGTGTTCTGCACCACTACCCCAAGTTTATAGACTCGGAATAACTTCTGCAAAAATCCCCATGAGAGGTTTTTACTTTGTTTTTCTTACCCATCCCCAGCCCATGCTTCACTTTGACTTTGTGACACAAGATAATGCAATTTTCCTGGGAGAACAGTTTTCAGGTGGAACAGGAGGGAATGAAGGCGTTTACCCAGCTCGCCACTGCTTCTGTAACGTTTGGTCGTCTGCCTGTGTGCTGCTGTCCTGGGTCCGGCCCTTTCAGCCTCAGGGCTTCCTTCCAGTTCATTTCTTCAGTCCCTCTGCTGGCATTGTACTGGGCAGTGTTTGCTTTCATTTTTTGAAGGATGGTTTTGCTCAACGCGGAATTCTTGGCTATTCTTTGCAGATGTCAGAACACCTGATGGGAAAGTCAGCTGTTAACTGCATTGTTCTCCTGTATGATAGATTTTCCTTGCTGGCTTTAAGGTCTCTTCACCGTAAATACAGATCTGACTTTGCTGCGCTTCTTAGATGCGTCACTCTGCTTCCTCACGTGCAGGGTTTCCCCTGTGGTTTCCTTCCCCCCGACTCTCCTCCGTGTTCCTCACATCCTGCAGCTTCGCCTTCAGTGTGGGTACATTCTGTTACCCTCTCAGAATTTCACTGATTACGTCTCAAGCCGTTTCATCCCTTCTGTGGAGTCCATCTAGGAAATGTTTTTTATAATATATTAATTAGTGTATTTTTCAATTCTAGAATTTTTTTGGTAGTTTGTTTCTTTGTTGCTATTTCCTACTAGAGTTACCATGCTTTCCCTTTAGTTTTTTAAAAACATTTTTATTTAATCTTTTGAATGTATTATTGGGTTGAATTTTTTCTGGTAAACGTAAGTTCTGGACAAACTTAAGAGAGTTTCCACTGAGTGATTTTATTTGAACGTGGCTCACGCGTTTCCTGGTTTTATTGTTGTTTTGTTTATTTGTGTGTTGTGTGAGTGCTTACAAGAGCTTACGGGGCAGGTGCAAGGCTCCTCAAAAGACTGCATACCCTCTTAATCAGATTCAATGCAAGACACAGAAATACGATCATTGTCAGGAGCAGAAAGGTATCAGGGGAAGGCCAGGGTGCCTGCCTCCGCAGGTCAAAGGCTCTGCACTAGAAGCAGAGGAGTCTGCACTGCCAGCCAGCCCAAGGTGAAGGTAAGGACCAGAGCTCCTCCTGGGAAAATCAGCACCAGCCCCCAGAAAGTGGCTCTTGGGCTGGCAGTGTGGCTCAGTGGTAGAGTTCTGGCCTCGCAGCACAGGACCCCTAGTTCTTTCCCCAGCACAGGGGAAAGAAAAGTGGGTCTTCCACACCCAGAACCGTGTGGTCTCGACCCAGCTGCGCATTCCCCACTCAAGTTGTCAGTTAATCAGTTAACACCACTGGTGTTTTCAGGATTTTAATTTTTTTTCCTGATCATTTTTGGGGTGTGTTTTAAGTTACTTGTGGGAAAGTGGCCCAAGAAATCTTGTCACCCTTAACATTGTGTACACTGATTCCTACTGGGCCTCCCACCCCCACCCAAGTTGTAAACTTCACATGAGCCTGACTTTTGAGGGTCATTTTTACATCTGTGCAACTTACTTGGTCCAAGGTGATGTGCACACGCCCCTAGCTCACAAGCAGCTGCCCTGCCGGCAGATTTGCTCAGGTGGGGAATGTGTTTGAAGTCCTGGTAGCTTCCGGGGAAGCCCATAGTTTTACTCTGCTGGGCTCCCCAAAGTGTCTGCTCCCTGTACACAGAGTCGCAGGCGGTGGGGCTTGTGCGATGCTCACTGAGCCCCTTTTGGGTGTCTTCCCGTGGTCTCCTTTGAATTCTCTTCTGTTCTGTCCATCTTCCGCTGGCCTCTGAAGTCTGTGTTGGGATAGTGTTGGGCCTCATAGTGTCTCCCCCAGCAGAACGGATTGTGATGTTTTCCTCCTCCAAGTCTGACGTCCCACTTGGCTTTAGGGGCCCGCACTTTCTTGGCCCCCTTCACTCTCTCCGCCGTGGTCCCTGTGGCTCTCCCTCTCTCAGCCTCATACTCCATCTGTTCCTCTTTACCCATACTTACTCCTCCGTGGATCTCATGGATCGAATAGTTTTTAATGCCTCCATCCACCCAGCTTCTGTCTTAGACCAGATTCTGTATGCACGAGTCAAATGGCCCACTTGCCGTCCCTTCTTAACCTGCTTAAAGCTGAGCCTTGTGTCTGATTGTGTCCCCGGGTCAGTGCTGTCTCTGCAGTGGCTCGGGTGAGACAGCAAAGACCTTGAGGAGTCTTTGCTCTTGGCCCGCATAGCTTGGGTGTAGTACAGGCAATCCCACGAGCGTTGCTCTCCAGAGAGAACCAGCAGGGAACCGGTGGATTGGTAGGCAGCCCCTGGGATTAATTAGGGCGAGTTGGGTTCATGTGGTTATGGAGGCCGAGCAGTCCAGGCGGTTTCTGCTGCCTGTTCCCTCTCTCCAGGTGTTTTCTCTGGTGTCCATGTCATGACGCTCTGCTCCTGTGTAACCTCTCTGCCATTTCCCGGTCCTCTTCCCCTTGGTTTTCTCATAACCACCTTGTTCTATATTTAATGTGTTACGCTTCTCTCATTTGAATTATGGAATAATGGGGAGATACATTGTTTTCTTGTTGTACCCTGAGCCAAAGCAAGAGGCTTTATGTGTTGTGGGATCTCAGTAAACACTGAGGGGCGTGAGGTTCACTAAGGTGAGCAGATCCCTCAAGGCGTGGAGCCCCAGCTAGATTTCAGAACCTCCCACCTGGCAGAGCTGTACACGAGCTCATCAGACCTGGGGTCCCAGAGACTGACGACACCTTTCTTCCGTGACCCTCTGCAGCCTGCGGTGGTTGCGTGTGGAAGTCGTATTTGGAATTACCATGGCCGCACTGACAGTTTCTTGTAGATAGAGGTCGGAGAACATACTCGAGGGGTTGCTTTCTCTCAAAATGCGCTTCGCACCTTTCGTCCTGCTCACACCCACTTCTGATTTTTAGGGTACAGCTAAAGAAAGCAAACTCCCCAGCATCCCTCATTTGTCGTGGCACTTCGGTTGTTGGGACCTCCCTTGTGATGCTGGAAGATACTACAGCTTCCGTAACATCACCTGAGATGCCGTGAAAAAGTTCAGTTTCTGGCCAAAACAGTTGTATTCTGCTTCCTAAGGCTTAGTTTGTCCTGGTTGGAGTACGGGTGTGCAAGCAGGTCCGTGTGCAATTTGAATAGTCCTTTGCAAGCTGTACAGCAGCCTTGTTGCCTTACACAGGAGTGTGCTTGCTCCTCCATGTCTGCTGGCGGAGACCTGGGAGTTTCTGAGCACAGAGCTACCCTTCCGTGCATCAGCCTAATTTAGGAGAATGACTTTCCTCAGCCTCCAGCAGTGAAATCTGTCTCCAGGGTTCCTTTCGGCAAGAGCCTACCACATGCCTGGTGTATATACTTCATTTAGTTTCGGGATGTCTTGAACTTTGAGCCTGGGGTGTGTTTGGAGCATGAGGCATAAAGGTGGATACTTCAGCAAGGCTTTCCAGTTTTATGACACATGGAGGCTGGCCTGTTGCATAGTAGTTTCTAACTGTGCTGTATTATGGAAATAGAACCAGATAGAACATTCTCAGCCCCAGAAATACCAGCTTATTTTTGTCCCTTAACAGTTTCATCTTTGTCTTTATCCATTTAATAAAGCCAGACTGTAAAGCATAGTAGCATCATTCAGATTCCAAACAGGAATTTCTTTATGATTTCTTCAGACTTTCTATTTAGCATTTCTGGTTTGTGTTGCCAGTTAGAAATAACAAATGCTTTATTCTGTTTTTAGATAATCTGAGGAGTAAGAAAGTTGTCATGAAATAAGTTGTATCATCATTTTTCAGTGATAGCAGCTGTGTGGGAGGATTCTGATCCACCCTGTTTACACAATGCACAATATAGATTTGATTCAATTTGTGATTTGTCAGGCATACAAGAAGCAAGGGATACTATCTGTACCAGATACCAGTCTACACTTATTCAGACAAAATGCCAGAAGTGTGACTTAATGGTAATATTTTTCAGTGACTTTTAAAAAATGCTAACCCTTTTAAAAATGCTAACCCATGGGCTGGGGATTTAGCTCAGCGGCATAAGCACCTGCCTTGCAAGCAGGCGGCTGTGAGTTTTGTCCCCAGTACTGATTAAAAAAAAAAAAAGCTAACCCATTTTTATTTGGGAAAGCAGTATAAGAAAAAAAGGGGTGGAGAGGATTGATGGGGGTTGCATCTTTTAGCAGAAGGGAACTGAGCTCTCCAGTTAAGTTTATTAGAGCTCTTGGACTCCTGTCAGGGATGGAGGGGCACCTGCACCTTCCCATGCATGCTCTGAGAGGCCTTTCATGGTTGAGAGCAGTGTTCACAGGGGTGATGATGGTACTATCGGGTGTGCATGGAAGTTCACATTTGCTGATAAGCTGTCACATTTGTGTTCTCAAAATAAACATACACTAACATAGTGAAAAACATGAGTATTGAAAATCTCATACCTTAATTCTACCAAGCTGTTTTAAAAAGAAATCAATGGTTGCTGGGTGTGGTGGTGCACTCCTGTAATCCCAGCACTCTGGAGACTGAGGCAGGAGGATCATTGCAAGCTCAAGACCAGCCTGGGCTACAAAGTGAGCTCAAGGCCAGCCTGAACTGCATAGTGAGACCCTGTCTCAAAAAGATAAAATAAGATAAATAATAAAAAATGGTATTTCTATCACTATTAAAGATACTTTAAAAATAAATATAGTAATAGCAAAAAAGCACTTTTTTTGCTTTAAAAATAAATATAGTAATAGCAATAAAGCACTTTTAAAAATGAAAGGTAGCACACCTCCAGTTACCTGTATTGTGGCAGAGCCCCAAAGGCCCGGGCTGACACAGGCGAGCAGGAGCATTCTGTAGGCACGAAGTCCTATCTGGCTTTCACCTCGCTCCTCTGTTGCTCCTCCTGCTTCCGCCCCCGCACCTGTCGGTGCCTGCGTGCACACACCTGTGTCTTTTGAGCACACACTTAGTAGCTTCCTTGGGGTTATTCTTGAGCTGCAGTCACATAAGGGAGAGTAAGATAGTTTCACAGTCTCCTGGGGCTCTTCGTTAAGTCACCCTCCGTTAAACTCTGCAGCTCGCACGGCTGCAGCATCTTTGCACCCTGAGAAGCCTCGGGAGAAAACTGTGCCTCGCCAGGGTCACGCTGAGTATCTTTCTCCTGGTTAGCAGAGGTTTATTTTCTTTCATGAATTGCTTACTTGGAATTTGTCCCACACTCACTTCAGCGCCGGCCATACAGATTTATAGGAGCTTTTCCCTCACGGCTCGTGTGTGCACAGGCGCATGATGTTCCTTCCCGATGTGGCGGAGTCTCCCTCGCCCCGTCTGTGCAGGGTCCGAGTGGCAGGCGCTGTGCGAAGCTGTGGTCTGTGTTTGACTGCTGAGGTCAGTTCCATCCAGAGGCCAGCTGCGCGGTTTTTTGCTGAGTTTGTGGGGTGAGGTGAGGCGGATCCAGAGGAATTATGTGGATCCTAAGGCAACAGTCAGACCCGGGACAGAGGGGCTCGCCTGTGTCATTGCCAACTGATTGATGGTGATGCAGACCGTTTCCACCACCTAGGAAAGGTTTCTTCTCTGTCCTCCATGACCCTGGTACTGGGTCTCCCTTAGACAGCTGCAGTCGGGCAGCATCTGCCCTTTTTGTCCTGTTTCTCTGGCTGCGCACAGTGAGTTTTTGATGCCAGCATGTTGTCGCATGAATATGTCCCTTAGAGGTGGGGTCTCTTCCTTGTGAGCGGGGACTCTTCGGGTGCCATCCAGCGTAGGTCACCCCAGCAAACACGGGAGATAAATTAGCGTTTCTGGAGGGGACAGTCATTTTGGCTCACAGTTGTGTGGCCCTGTGCCCACCCTGTGGCAGCTGGGAAGCAGACAGAAAGGAACAGGTGTCCCAGGTCCCCCCGGGACCTAACTTTCTTCCAGCAGGCTGAGATAGGCGCTGGTGGAGGCAGCATTGGGCCATAGCATGCAATGGCACACCTCAGCGTGTGCCCACAGCTCTCCTGTGGTGGCTTCCTGGCATCGTTTCTAGCTCATGTGGCCCTCGGGAATGTTCTTGTTGGGGACTTCCTTGCACCTGTGCTCCTCTTCCGGGAAAGGTTCCTCCGCAGCAGGCTCTCGGGCGGTGTACCCCATCCTCAGCGGCGTTCCCCGCTGTCTCTGCACTGTCAGGCTTTATTCTTAGCCTTGACTCCCAAGTGGGGAGACCTGTAGAGCTTTGTCCCAGGATCGTCCTGGCTATCGTGGGCTCTGTGCTTTGCTATCGAAATTTTAGAGTTGGTTTGTTAAGTTCTGTGAAAAAAAAAATCTTGGGGCATTTGTGCGTAGGATTGTGTTGTATCACAGCCTCCTTAGCAATACAGCAGAATTGACAACTGGATTATAGGAGGTCTGCTGGTTTATGAGCGTAGTATGTTTCTCAACTTTGATGTTCTTTAATTTCTGTGAGCCGTGTTCCGTCACATGTGTAAATATCATGGTTGTTTTTTGTGAGACTTATTCCTAATATTTTGCCTTTGTGACTGTTAAAGATGAAAAGTCTCTATCATTCTCTTATTGTTTGCTATTACTATATGAAAAATTTTTAAACTTTGACATGGTATTCTGTGACTAAATTCACCTTTTAAAAATTTGGTTGTTTATAAATTCTTTCGTTGATTTTTAAGAATTGATGTTGCTTTTTCTCTCCCTTTTTCTCTCAGCTTTTTTAATTGCAAAAACTTTGAGGTGTACAAAGCCAGGTAAATTCCACAGTGAGCATTGCTGTGCTCCCATTCTACCGCTCCATCTTGTCGACAGGTAATTACGTATGTGAAGAGATCGATGCACTTCCTAAAAATGTTAGCATGCATATCATTAAGTAGGATTCCACGTTTATTTAGTTTTTCCCTTGTAATGTAAAACTGTCCCAGTGTAGTGTTCAGCTCGTACAAACCAGTCATTTGCTGGATTTAACCAGTGTATCAAGCCGAGTAGCCTCAGGCGCCCGAGCACTGGGGTTGCAGATGCCGAGGCTACAGGCGTGTGCCACATGCCCAGCAGAGGACACAACCCTATTTCAGGATGTGTTTAATAATGCACTGCTGTAGATAATATGAACGGCCAGCAAGGACATTAAACAGTGACATGTGTTCTGTCAGTTTTTTAAAAATGAAGTGATAAACTACACTTAGAAGTGCGGTGAAACCCTGCTGCACACATGAGAACAGCCAAAGGGAAGCTTTGGGGACGCGGCGGTCACGCCCTGCTGGCGGGGGGTGCAGTGTTCCATGGCTGTGGGAGAGGCCGGACTGCATTTTTTCCCTTGCCCCATGCAAGATCCAGCAGTTCTGAGTTCCCAAAAGGAATGAAAGCACGGGACAGACACACACTCGTCAGAGTGCCGTGTCTAAAGCTCTCACACCAGAACCAGCCTGTTTCCTATAGCGGGTGACTGGATCAACTGAGGCACGATTCCACAGAAAGAAAAATTTTGAACAAGTGAGAAATAAACAGATGAATGAGATTTTAAAAAAAAAAAAAAAAGTAAACAACAAATGAAAAAAAGTGCATCAAGATTTGCCTGAGAGGGACGCAAGAGAACGTTCTGGGGTGACCTTTAGCTTCCTGTCTTCACAAGCTTCGGGACTATCCTGACACACTGCAGACACCTTCACGGTGCTTGGAGTTCTGTGTCACAGACTACACTGTCCAAAGACTGATGTACCAATGCACTTCAGCCCTAGTAATTCCCCTTAGTATTTCCTGGAATAATGGAAGTCCACGGGTCTCTCGAATTTGTATAGTCCACACTCTGGCAGAGCACTGGCTGCTTTTCTTCAAGACTCTCTTTTCAAGGATATTTCTTTAAAAGAAAAAAAAGACAAAATAGTCTTTTCTGCCAGAGGCTGGGGCAGGCATGTTCACCATCCACTATAACAGGCTTTCTGAGCTCAGGGCTCCCTCCTGTGCCAGCCTCCTGCATGTCCACCGTTGCCTGGCCCTTGGTGCCATCCTGTGGGACCCTCCGCGCAGCAACCAGCGGTAGGAAAATGCTCCCCAGTGCTCCCGGCTCAGTTTTGGTTTTGGACCCAGAGCCTGCTGCCTCCTGCCGCTACTGTGAAGCAGCAGGTGCACTTGTTGGCTTGCATGAAAGGTGAAATTGCGGGCCCGTCACAGCTCTTAGCTGTTTGGCTTATGAAGATGGGATGCTGACAAGGATGTGGCTCTCTCGAATAAGTGGATGGGGGCTTCATGGATTGGCCGCTGAAATATTAAGAAGATCCCGTGGGCTCGGTAGCTGACGTGTTTACCAGATTGTCAGGCTGAGCGTGGAGTCCTCCAGTTCATTGCCTGCTGGAAGGGAGGAATTACAGGGATGACTGCAGATGCCCTGCCAGGGAAAAGGTTTCTAAACACAGCTGCCCAAACAATGCCCGAGTGCAGCCAGCTCTTTGCTGGCAGGAGGACATCCTCACCCATCTGGTGGGCAGACAGCTCTGACCTTTCCAAACAGCTAAAGGAGGGAGTTTACAAGCGTGGGCCAAAAAGCAGGCACGTTATTAGGACTGAGGCCAGCACTCGAGATGCAGGGGCCAGGCCTGGTTCGGGTAGAGTGCTAACAGCCAGGCTGCCTCCCACCACGACACTGCCAGCATCCGTTCCCTGCAGAGATTACATACAGTAAAAGGCTCAGTGTTCTCTGGCAGAGCCTGGCTGCTATCAGTGAGGTAACCCTGACCCTAGACCCATGCCTGTGGGGAACAGACGAGGCATTAACGGGCATCGTGACCACCCTGGACTGGGTTTCCAGTACTGATGATGGTGACCCGGCGGAGGAGAGGCCCAGCTAAACAAGTAAAAGTGTCTGCGGTCCATGCCACTGCTCAGAAGATTCTCTCAGGCTCCTCCCCGCAAACAGAGTGGAAACCTGAGAGGCTTTTCCCAGACCACAGGCAGTGAATGCCCACTGTGAAGGCAGGTGCCTTGCAGAGCAGCTGTGGAGCGCTTCTGACCCTGATCCGTCAAAATGTGCCAGCCCTGTGGCCCCGCTGGAGAAGAGCATGGCTGAGACTGTGTGGGCAGGATGTCCCCGGCACTGAAGCAGGTGGCACCTGTAGTGACGAGAAGCTGCTTCCTTCAGGTGATGCCGAGGCGAAGTAGCCCCTGTGTCACTCAGGCCGGGGAGGGTCATTGTGCCCTCTTGAGCGATGCCATACCCTCCCTCTGTGCCCTGACCTCTCCGCCTCTGCCTGTGCTCCTTTCACATCATAGAAGATGCTTAGGGGTCAGGTAAGTCTTCCCTGTCCCCAAGGGCACCAAGCCCATGCATAGCTGCCCAGGAATCTAGAGAACCTTGGGTTTCGGGGTTTCAGGGGAGCTCCATTCAACTGTCTTGGGTGCAGCCACCCAGGCCACCTGTCTCCCCTTCTTGTGCAAGTGGCTGGCATCGAATTCCACCTATGGGGTGTGGCCAGGCTTGTCCAGCAGGGACAGCAGGTACCCTGTTGGCTGTGGGTGGGGAGCTGCTGTTGCTGTGCTCCAGGATGATTTGTAGGCATGGACGAGTTTCACACTTGCCATTCCCGATCTCAGAAGTGTCCCTCTTAATGGGAAAGAGCTGCGTGGGGAGGGTCGCTCTTTTGGGGATATGTGCACTACTCTCCACTTACCCATTGTTGTGGGCAGACAGGGTGCAGAGCAACTCCCGATGCTCTGACACCCAAAGCATCACTCTGTAAATGACGTCCTCTTGTTTAGGACATCAAAAGCCCTCTCCGCTTGTCACAGAGTGGCTGGGTGCACAGCACTCATTCCCCAGCACTCAGCGACATCTGCTGTTCCTTCACTTCTACATGAAAAACGAGCCTTTGCCCCTTAGGATTGAGAGTCGGGCATGAGCATGCGCCTCCCTGGGACAGTGTACCTGTCTCTTCCTGGAAGCTGGGTTGAAACTCCACATTCTGCCAGACCATTACCACCCACCACTCCAGCCAGCTTGGCTGCAGGTTCACCTCTTTCACAAGCAACTGACCATTAGTAGCTGCCCATTGCTTTGCTCCTGGGCTCTTGTGAAAACCGAATGTCTGTCCCAGGGAGGTCTTGCGGCTCTGAAGCCTGGAGTTCCTGTTTTGGGGTGATTGGTGGGAACCGGTGATTCCTGGGAAGCTTCAGTTGCCGAGTAGAAATGCCGTGTTGCAGAGCTAGGTGGCCCGGTCCCAGCTTTATGCCTCCTTCCTTCACCCCAAGCAAAGCTGTGGATTCCCTGGGGCCCTTCACCCTCAGAGCTCCCTTCTGGCCCCCAGTTCTGATGCCCAGCTGGTTTGCTTGAGCTGAAAACTGATGATGTCCACTCAGCTGCTGCTGTCCAGCCAGCCCTCGCAGTTCAGAGCCAAAGCCAACTGCTTTGCTCATAGAGCACAATGCAAAGCCGCTCTTCGGCTCCCTTCTTAGACTCTTGTTTGATTGCTGCTGTGTCTTTTACTGTGTGACTTGGAAAGCTGTAGACCAGAGGAGAGAGATGGCCTTCTTTCTGGCTGCCAGATTGTCAGGTTAACTCCCAGAGGTGACCCTAATAAAAAAGTCATCTCTGATGAGACCAGCGGGACCAAGGCCCCGACAGACCCGGTGCATCCTCTGACCCATACCGGGGTTATGGCAAGCAGCAGAGGAGGACAGCGCCTCCCTTGGCTCTGTGCGGAAAGGAACACTTCCAACCTCTGCCTCGTGGCCATTGCTGCTGTGTGTCCCCAGCATGATGAGGCCACTGGGCTGGTTGAGTGGACACAGGACAGCATGGACTGGCGGCCATCAGGCAGGCTTTCCAAAGCCAAGATGAGCCTTCCTGAGCCTCGGACCTTGACCTGCACAGCCAGCTGGAAAGCTGCAGTGCAGGCCCGACCAGCCCATGCCCTGTGTACAGGGCCCCAGGGGAGCCCCAGGGCTTGCGGCAGGTGCATCAGTGAGACTGCATTTCTCATGCAAAGACCAGCTACTCACACAGTGACCTGCACTCTGGGGGTCACAAAGACCTCGAGCATCATGAGACACTACCTGAAGACCTCGTGGAGCCCTCCTGAAACTGCAGTGCTCGCTGTCTCCAAAAGGAGGCTCCCCTCAAGTGTTCAGGTCAACACCGGAGGATCTTCAACCTGCTCTGCATGTGACCCCCGCCCCCCCGGGTGGCTCCCTTCCCCGTTCTCTGTTGTGAGAGGTGCAAGAGCCTTGGAAGATAACCAGATCAGCCCTCAGTTGCTGGCCAGGGCTCTGTGGATGATAGAAATGCTCCAGATCTCTCCTAACCCGGGCCAGCAGAGTTGATACAGTTGCTAGTGTGTCCTGTTTGCCTCCACTAATTTCGGCAGTCAAGAGAAATGGTGCTGCAGATACTTAAAGACAGAGCCCTGTCCATCTGACACGAGCCCTGCAGTACAGCGAGGGTGTATTCTGCTGGCTGGGTGAGCGTGATTCAGTCCATGTTGCAGTTGGCCCCTCCTGATGCATGGCATGGCATTATGTTTTGCTGGCACCTTTAATTAAATGCTATGAGACAGGTAGAGTACATTTGTCCTGCCCACGCCGGTCAGACTGATGAAAGTTGCTACCAGTGTGAGTACTCACGTGTCTTGTCCCTGGTGCTCAGCTGCATGTGGCCTTGGAGTCTGTGACACCTGACTCCATGTGGTGTGGTGCTTGCCAGACTCCCATATTCCTGCTGAGTCTGGAGCTTGGATCTGCAGCTGCAGGGGTCATGGATGGGAGCAGCCCTGCTGGACCCTGGCAGGGTGTCTGTCTCTACTGAGCTTTCCTGAAGATGCATGTCACACAGGTGGCCATAGCATGTTGCAGGAGGAGTGGCCACCGGGGCCCACCCAGGCACTTTCTCTTCACTGCTTTGGTGGGTCCTTCTAGGCAGGAGCTGTGAGTGAGATCACACACACTGGGTCTTGCAGGTCCCCTTGGTGAATCAGCAAATCTGGGGGTGGCCTTGAGGTTGAGGCTCAGCCATTCACTTGAACAGCCCAGCATCATTCAGGGGTGCACCCAGGACTCAAGGGCTGATTCCTGGGCTTGTGGGCTCACCCTCCTGAGTGCCTTCTGACACCCGAAGCTGTTGATTCTGCCCTGTCCACAGGCAAGGAAGTGTACCCCAGAGGCAGGACTGGCCCGCTTGCGCCTGACTCCAGCAGGGCCCTCTGGTTTCTGCCTGGTTTTGGTTTCCCCAGTGCCTTGAGGGCATCTTGTTTGAATCATCCCTCCACCTGTGTGGTGTGTGACTTGGCATTGACTCCCCCCACTCCACACCCAGGCCCAGCTTCTTTGAGCTGAGCGAGAAATGGCACTGATGGAGAAGATCCTGGCTCTGCCTCCAGAAAGCAGCAGGGGCTGCCCTGGGGAATCGGGGTGTCTGTTTCCATCTTACAGGTGCTTCTCTACTGTAATGGGATTGCCTCCTCCCCGTGAACCCTTTGTAACTTGAGCTAAAACTGCAGAGCCACACAGCCCCCGCCCACCCTGGAGAAGGGTGGTTTCCCGGGATCCCAGGGGCTGTGCCTCACTGCCACCACCCCGTGTCCCAAGGGAGGGTGCTGCATCCTAGGTAGCCTAGAAAATCAAAGTTCAAAATTTGAAGAAGTTTCTGCTGAATCCATATCGCTTTCTTCCCACAATAAAGCTTCAAAATCATGTCAGGGTCCTTCTCCACATAAAAACTATTCTGAAAATTTAATACAACTTAGTAGTTAAGACAGCTTTTTACATGGTTGTTATGCATGTATCTTCCGCATGTAAAGAGCTGTTGCATTTTAGGGTCACCAGAAGTCTTCGCTATAAGCAGAATTTCAGTAAATGCATTGCTTTTCTCTGTAGTGACGCTTCGTTCTGTCTCACGAGTCAGACCTGAGAAAAGTTTTCAGCCTTGCGTGCAGTTTCACTTTTACCCCTTCGGCCTGCACCCATTGTCCTGGGAGGAATGAGATCAGGTAGAATCAGCCAGAGCTGCGGCTGACAGTGACTGCTTAGGTGCTGTGTGACACTTTCCTGCCGTGGTGGCTCTGCAGCGTTGGTCTGTTTCCTGTGAGGCAGTGTATCTGCCTGCCTCGCCTTGGCTTACAGCAGGAGGTTACCCCTTCCCCTCTCATCCTGGGCTCTAACTGGATGGATTCCTCCAGTGGATTTCTGCTCATCTGTGCATGAGTCTTTGCTCTGTGCTCTTTCCCTTCTCTGCAGCCCTGGGCACCTTTCAGCTCATTGCTATCCTGGGAACACCAGGCATGGGTCGAGGCAGGTAGGGCAGATGTGCGAAACGGTCCTGTGGCTAAATGTTACTGCTCTGCAAACCATTGGTGGAGAAGCCAGATTGTACTTTTTCCTAACAAAAAGAACTTCGGGTGGCTCATTACGTGGACAGCTGAATTGTTTAGGATTTGTTTTCTGCTTCTGTTTTCACACCACGTGTGACTGTGAATAACATTATTATAAAACAGTATCTGGGTGAATTGAGTGACATCTTCATACCTTTCATCCTAGTGCTGGGTTTTAAATTCTTAGTAGAACTTGTTTGTAATTTCAAGCCCTACATTCTTCCATTCAGACTTTACTTGGTATGATATACTTTGCATTGAAATTCTGTAATTGAGGATGTACCTTGAAAAAGATGCAGGGTAGGAAGATACAAGAAAGGGGCTGAAAGATTTATCCGTGTGCTTGTCTTGTAATTTTCCTTCGCCACGGAGTCCTCGGAAATGATGGAAGGTTTGATAGTCCAGGAACAGTTCACCGAATCCCAGGGACGCCTTGTGGCTGACACAAAGCGTGGTTCCTACCATATAAAACAAAGAGAATATTTTTTTTAGCTGTTATTTTTTGTCAGTACGTTTTTGTATAGTGTTTACATGCCTTGCGTGGGGTTGAGACACACACAAAACACATCTTCATTTGTGAGTCCGCTCACCCACCTCCCCACGCTCTCTTGGTCTCCTTCCATTTGGGAAAGATTGCTTTCCCCGCTTCCTGTTACCTGTCTTTGATTTGGGGTTTATTATTTTATGACACATGGACACTACAAAGTCTGAAGCTCAGTATCCATGGGTAGTTTCTGTTTAATGCCGCCTTGTGCACTTGAGTGTGATGTGTGTGTAGGTTATGGTGTGTGTGCGAGTATGTGTGATGTGCGTACCTGTGTTGTGCACACACAGCACAGCCCCTAGGCTTCACGTGCCCTCACAGGGGGGGTTTTCGGTGCTGTGAGAGGAGGCAGTGGTGGCCACGGGTCGGCAGTGTCTCAGGCCTGTGGCCGTCTTGTCCCTGCCAGCCGCAGCTGTCGTTTGCTGCTGAGGCTCGAGGTGTTGTCCTGCCTCCGTCTGCAGAGTGGCAGGACCTGGGGAGGGACTGGCAGCTGAACTTCCCCAGAGCCTGTGGCCTTGGAGGAGACTCTCAGGGATGTGTGCTTAAGGAGGGAAGCAAAGAAAGAGCACATGCCTCTGGGCTCCTCGCCTTGTATTTCTAAGAAAACGAGCAAGAGCAAAAGGGTATCCCAGCCTGGTGTGCATGCTCTGGAATGGAAACTGACCTAGGGGGAGCAAAAAAGCATTAAACCAGTTTTCCCAGGAGAGAGGATCTCTTTAATTGCATGCATTTAAAACTTTTAAACTGTTGCTGCCATGAAATTGATTTGTATGGAATTTTCCAGAAATGCATCTTTTAACTTAAATTGAAATGCTTGTACCTCCGTAACACTTCAGAAGTGAAAGAGCAGGGCGAAAACCACTTTAAAAGTTCTCCTTGCTCTCTTGTAGACTGCGGGCTTGCTCGCACCAATCTGACATTAATTTTTGACTCCGGAGATCTGTTAGGCGTGAAATCTGCCTCCGGATGAAACAAGGCCTCTCTGTCCTTAATCCTCTCAGCTTGGAAGCAGTGATGTGTGTTTTACTTCAGGCTGTTCAGTAGTTAGGGGTTTCAGTTCTCTGTCTCACACATTGGAGAGTTTGTGTCGTATTTTTGAACAAGTTAACTACAATCTGCCTGTATTATTGTGAAATATCAGAGAACTGAGTACCCTGTCATGTCTTCCAACATAGCCTGTAGCTTTGACAGAATGATGCTGATGTTTTTGGTGATTGGCAAGTGTAGACCATTGCGTCCGTTCTCAGGGAGGTGGCTCTCCTGAGACACAGGCATGCACAGCCACGGGGGAAGCAGGCTGGTGGTTTTCACATTAGCTGCGGATGTAACAGCAGATGAGGATGTTTCTGCAGTAACATACGTGGGCGTTGTGCCAGATGCTTTTCCTTCACACGAGTTGTAAAAGGTCTCATTTATACATAGGATGTTGAAGTAGTAGAATGTGTCCCGGTACTCACGTGAGGCACGTTCAAAGGTTAATAGCCACTTCCTTTAAAGCTATAAAATTAAAACAGGATTGGAAGGTAAATAACCTGATCACGCTAGGCTATTTTATCACAGTAAACTGCGTGGAAGCTTCAGAGTAAGACCAGCAGCACCATTGCAAACCTCCTCGGCGGCCAGTTCCATGGCACCCCAGTCTTCTTCCAGCCTGGTGTGTTGGCCACTGCTGGTCTCCTGAGGGTGACATGCCCGCCCTGTGTCCCCCCCCTGCCCTGAGACAAGGCTGTCAGTGGTTAGCACTGCAGGAGCTGTGACTGTGGTCGGGGCTCAATGCAGGGTAAAAAGAGCCCCTTTGAATCTCAAATATGATGCTCCCCAATGCGTATCCATTTTTTTCTACTTTTGTTGCTAATAACTAAAAGTTTACTTACACTTAGAGAGAGGCTGTGGTTTTGAGGTAAAGTGATCAGTTACATTTCCTGTCACAATCGTCTGTCACTTTGAGGATTTATTTTGAATCCATACATAACCACATGGTAATTGTACGGTGTGAAGGGTGCTAGGTAATGTTTTGATACCTGCATTCAGGCCGCACATTCTGAGCATAAAGGTAGAGCATTTTGCTTGACTTCGTTTCAAGGAAATTGGCAGAATTCTAGGTGTTCTGTTACCGTTTTACTGTGGCGCTATTATTTTGATGTTTTCTTACGAAGCTTTGCCTCCCTTAAATAATAAAGTTATTTGGGGTTTGTCGCTGTCATTTACCAGTTTTCTGGGTTTTTCTGCACATACAGGTCGAAAGGATTGTTGACAAGAGGAAAAACAAAAAAGGGAAGACAGAGTACCTGGTGCGGTGGAAAGGCTACGACAGCGAGGACGACACGTGGGAGCCGGAACAGCACCTGGTGAACTGCGAGGAGTACATCCATGACTTCAACCGGCGCCACACCGAGAAGCAGAAGGAGGGCGCGCCTGCTCGGACCACCAGGACCTCCCCCAACAATGCCCGGAAGCAGATCTCCAGGTCCACCAACAGCACCTTCTCCAAGGCCTCGCCGAAGGCACTGGTGATCAGCAAGGACCCCGAGTCCAAGAACAGCCCGCTGCTGGCAGCCAGCCAGAAGTTCAGGAAAAACACAGCCTCCTCCCTGTCCAGCCGGAAGAACATGGACCTCGCCAAATCAGGTATCAAGATCCTGGTGCCTAAGAGCCCCATTAAGAGCAGGACCGCAGTGGACGGCTTTCCAAGCGAGAGCCCTGAGAAACTGGACCCCATCGAGCAGGGTCCCGAGGACACAGTGGCACCAGAAGTGACAGCAGAGAAGCCGGTGGGAGCTTTGCTGGGCCCCGGCGCAGAGCGAGCCAGAATGGGGAGCAGGCCCCGAATACACCCGCTTGTGCCCCAGGTGCCGGGCCCTGTGACTGCAGCCATGGCCACGAGCTTGGCCGTGAACGGAAAAGGTGAGTGTGTAGGTGTGGGCAGTGCCTGGGGCGTGCAAGGCCCCCCTGGTGCTTAGGCTGGGGGATGGGCGCAGGTGTCCCGACCCCAGGGAGAGCGCGCTAGCTCCTTTGTTCCCTTGGCACCTCGGGTGTTCAGTTCTTTGCCATCTGCAGCTGTATCCCCACTTTGAACAGGTGAGGTCTGTACTGTTTTGCGATGAGTTCATTTTGAAGCTGACTGCCTTTCTCTCAGCCCGAGTCTGAGAACGCCCTGCAGCTCTCCGCATGGGCAGTGTAGATTGAGAAGCAGTGCTTCTGATTTTGCACCCCCATTGGGATAACCAAAGGGCACTTCTTTCAAAGAGGGCAACATTTGCCCGATGGGGCTTCAGGAGTCTAGTCAGCTGTCATGTTTGCTCCTTGTTTTGGAGAGGGCGGTGTGCAGCAGGTGGGCCCTCACTCTTGGGCCCACCTGCCTTTGAATTCCCCATCCTGGAATCCTCCCCTTGCTTGCCTGTGCCTGGCTGGCTCCCAGCCCATATGGAATTCTGGTCCCTGTCTTCCTCAACCCAGTCCCACCGGCCCTGCCTCCTTCAGGACTTGGGGATGTCCAGCCCACCATGGCTTCAGCTGTGCAGTTGATGTCTCTGCTCCTAGCTTTTCACAGCCTCCTGTAGGACAGTTGGGCCTGAGCCAACATAAAAGACTTCAGGAGACTGGTGGCCCCGCTCTGGGTCGGGGGAAGTTCTGCGTGTGCATTCTAATGGGAAGAATCTGTGGTTTTCAGAAGTGACTCGGGGGCTGAGAACCAACCTGGTCCTTGCTGTGAACCTGGAAGTCTGGTTTTAATTGATCTCTGCTTCCGACCCTACCTTCCTCCTACTCTCCCTCCCACCCAGCCCCACCCCCTCATGCCTCCAAATCAGCTGCACTCCACCTAAGTTGACACATTTGCTTCCATGCTTGCTTTCATAGAAGACTCCTTTCCTTCTCGTTTACTGTGTGAGGAGGGTGCCTTGCTCCTGATTTGGTGGCCGGGGCTGTCACTCAGTGGCAAGTATGCCGAGGGTTTGCAGGCCCCTGGGTCTAGTTCCCAGCGCAGTGTGCATGCGTCAATACCTAAGGCTCTGCTGCTTTTCAATGAATGTCCGTAAGGGCAGCTTTCTTAAACCAAAAGGGACTGTAGAACCGAAGTGACTTTACCTGGGCCTGTGCAGGGGTGAGGTTGGCAGGGGACTGGCTGTGTCGCAGGGCCCCGAGATGCTTTCTCCGGGGTGCTGCTGTGGCTGTGTCCCTATGCCTCTTGCTCACCCCTTCCTGGCTGTTGGGCATTCACAGCCCTGCGTCCTGTGTGCTGCTGAGAATATAATCCCTGCTCAGAGGGAAATAGCCACTTTAGGGGTATTTTTAGGACAGTGGTAGCAGCCTTGTAGCCCACACTGATACCAGGTTTGCCAGTTAATATAGAAAATAAGGCAGCCCTTCCTCTGGGGCCTCCCATCGGCCTCTCCTTTCCACAAGAGAGGAGGCGGTGTTTACCACAGGGGTCCCACAGATGTGGGGTCAGCCAGGAGGTGTCGTTGTTCGGGTACAAGCTTGGGGAAGCACACCTACCCAGAAGCATGCCTACCTCCTAATGGGTCTCTGTGCACACCCAGGCAAGGGGTGGGTGCTCTCTGCAGATGAGGGTCCCTTCCGTGGCCTTGTCGCTGTCTCAAGCCAACAGGAGAGCAGAGGGGAGAAACGGGGGCCGGACCGACCTTCCACAAAGCCACGTGTTCTCCTGCCTGGATGAGCAGAGATGACGCTGAGCTTCCAGGACACTGTCGATCCGCACTCATTCATTTTTACAGCAGTTGTTTGTTTTTACTTTCCAGATTAATTTTAGAGCTGTGTAAGGAAACCGACTTGTGTTTTCTAATCAAAGCAGATTCGTTGGGAAATGAGCCACTTCCTACTCAGGACATTCATTCCGTGTTCTGGGCCTGTTTCTGAGACATTCTAGCACGTGCATAGTGGCTTTTAGAGAGCAGTGGTATCCGGTTTAAAACAGTTTGGGTAGATGAGTCTCTTGCTTCCCTCAGAACTGTCTCTGCAGCAGTTCTGATCCTCTTTTATCGGTCAGCTGATTTTTCTCATTCTCCTAATTGCCTGATGAATTAATCCTACGGAAGAAGTACTTTCAGAAACTGGATTATCTTGACTCTGTTCTTCATGAACTCAAATATATAACTGGTCATCATTCCACAAGTAGGAGATTTGACAAAATGCTGTTAGCAAACTTAAAGCAGTAGGTGTAACCCGTACCCGTGTAGCCCTGCAGTGTTGGCTGTTAGATGTTGCCATCAAAGCCAGCAGATGCAGTAGGAAGGTGAGTGAAAGTATGCTAGGACATCTTCCATTCCGGGAGGGTTTTTAGTAAACACCCCGGAAGAAATGACTCAGGACAGCGTGGCTGCTCCTGAGTGTGATTTCTTCTCAACAAGAGTAGGAACAGAGCTGGACGAGGTGGTGCATGCCTGTACTTCAGCACTCAGCAGGCTGAGGCAGGAGGATTTCCATAAGTTCGAGGCCCTCTGAACTAATAGCGTGACCCTGTCTCAGACAAAAAGAGTAGCAAAAGAAGCCCCAGCTCTCCTCTGTGGTTACCAGGGGAGCATAATTGCTGTATCAATAACTTCCTCTGGAAACAGGCCCCTGGCTCCACAAACTGTTTGGTGTTTAAGGCTCTGAAATGAACCCCACGAAGGCTAAGAAGGCTGGAGCCCAGGGCCCAGCAGTCACACTGCGCAGTCAGGCCACAGGGGCAACGTCCACGTTGGAAGGGGGATGTGTGAAGCCAGGTTAGTACAGGCAGTGAGGGAAAGATTGTGTGGGATTTACATCAGAAAGCTCTCCAAAGGGCACTGCAGGTACAGTGGGCCCCTCACTGGATCTTCTCGTGTATTTGCACACCAGGAACACAGCTGCTTACACGCAGAGAGGGCACAGGCAGCGGCCTCCAAGCCAGGGGTGGGCCTTGGAGGCACGAGTGCTGATTCCAGAGTGGTTCGTGGGTGCCCCTGTGCCCTGAGTTGACACACTGGCCTTCAGTCTGGTGCTTAAGAACCCAGTGCCAATCCTGGGAAGACGGTGAATCAATAAGCAGCAGAGTGAACAGCCTCTCCAGGAAAAACAGTCCAGATGCTGGAATACAGCATTCTGGAGAAGACAAGAAAGAAGGAAGCGGGTCCTCTCCACCCAGAAAGAGCCTAGAGTGATAATTGAAGCCCACAGAGAGACTTTAAAAAAGAAAAACCTTAAAAGAAGGCAGCAGCTGGTGGCACTTTCACCCAGAGCCAGAACCACCGTGCGAGAAGCACTGTTGGAACCTGGAGACACACGGTCACAGCGGAACTGGTGGCTGCCAAGCCCAAAGGCCTATGCAGGCAGACGCAGTGGCAGAGGGGTGCAGCGGACCAAAGAACTGCACTGGCTGGTGGTGAATGTGGGGACTCAGTCTTCCTGCAGGAGTGGGCGATTGGCTGGGGCCTATTTTGGAGCCAGGTAGGATAAACCCAGAGCCAGAATTGCAGCCGGCTTCACTCAGCCACTCCTAGCTCGGAGCCGACTGCTGGAAATTGCTTGGACTACATCCTGTCCCTGTGCACAATCCAGCAGCCACCTCTGAGGTTTGCCTAAAACTATCCCCAGCCAGCTCTACCTGTGTGTACTAATGTGGTGAAGACTCCCCACGGTTAACCAGCTTGGGAGGGAGGCGCCAGTCTGCCTACCCCTGCTTGCACTCCACCTGCCACCAATAGCCCTACACCAGCACACCCAGTGGTCAGCATCAGATACCCCTAGCCGGTACACTTCAGAGAACACAGGAAGTGCCAAGGACTCCACTACCCACTTGTCCAGAAGAAACCAGGAACATGACAAGAAGAAGCACAAGGCAGTCTCTGGCCTCCAACCCAAGCAGTACTGGCCCAGGAGAGGTAAACACAGAAGCGGTGGGGAGTCACACACCTGAAGTTTCTGAAGCAACAGCAACTGAAATAAAGAAACAACTTCAAGAGGCTATCAAAGAACTTAGAACAGAAATACTATCTCAGGTAAAAGAAAAAATGAGAAACATAATAAAAGAATCACTAAGCACTCTAAAGAAGACACAGAGGGAAAAATAGAGGAGCATAGAAAAATGAGGGAAACTTTCAATGAAGAATATAAAAAAGACTTAAAATACATGAAACACAAGATTACCAGGAAATTAAAAACACCATTGAAAGCTGGCAAAACCACTTGAAAGAAACTAAAGATAAACTATCAGACCTTGAAGACAGGTTTGCAGCTTGTGATCACGAAAGGAAAGATCTCTTAAAAATAACAAGGAACCAGGAAGTAACAATACAAAGGCTAGAAGACGACAAGGGGATCTATAACTTAAGAATAAAAAATGTGAGTGAAGATGCAGGGGTAAAAACAAATGATATACAAAGGCTATTTACAGAAATAATTAAAGAGAACTTCCCAAGCATAGGAAAAGAAAATGATATTCAGGTAAGTGAGGCATACAGAACTCCAGCCAGTTACCACCAAAATAGATCTATACCCAGACATATAATAATCAAGATCCCAGAAATTCAACACAAGAACAGAATATTAAAAGCTGTCAGAGAAAAGAAACAGATCACCTAAAAAGGAAAACCCATCAGAATCATGATAGACTTCTTGACACAAACCATCAAATCAGGAAGAGCTTAGAGTGAAGAATTTCAAGTCCTCAAAGGAAATAACCTCCAACCCAGATTGATGTACCCTGAAAAACTACCTTTCAAAATTAATGGAGAAACAGGACGCTTCCATGACAAAGAGGAACTGGGGGAGTTTATGACCACCAATCCAACCCTACAAAAATTACTGAAGGACATTTTAGAGAGAGAGAAAAAAGACCATGATTTCAGGAACAGTGGCAGAGCAGGTTTACTGAATGGGCAGACAGTGGAATGAAGGGGAAAGTAGACAGCCAGCGGCAGAAAAATAGCACGGCAGAGATGAGGCAGAGGAGGTTGGCCATGATCTCTAATACAGATGGCCTCAACTCACCAATAAAAAGAAACAGAGTGGATCAGAAGAGAGGGCCTATCAATATGCTTTATATAAGAAATACAATTAACCCAAAAGGGGGTTTATAGACTGAAAGCCAAAGATGAGAAAACAGTGCTGTATGTGACAGGGAACCAGGAAAAAGAGGGGTAGCTTGATTTCCTACTAGCTTGGTTTGAAGCCCTGTATTGCTTTCACTATTTTGTTTTGACGGATTTATTCTATTCTGTTTTGTTTGATAGTATCAAGTCTGATGGTATAGGCAACTACTCTGAAGACAGTAAGATTCACTATGATACCCATTCTGGTTAAGTCATGTACCATGTTTATCCTTTTGTTTTGATTGACTCTGTTGTGCTTTGTCTTTTTGGTTTTATTCTCTTCAAAGTAAAATTTAAAAAAGAAAGCCCAATGTCCTGTGCTCGCTGGACCCACCTCCTGCAGAAGCCTCGGGAAACTGCCAATCAGTCCATAGCCATCGTGAGCTATAGAGCTGCGCAGTTATTTGCCAGTCGTTGATGTCTGACCAAGGCCCTTTAAGAAAGGTGTCCTTGGGCTGGGGATGCAGCTCAGCGGCACAAGCGCCTGCCTGGCAGGCAGAACGTGCTGAGTTCCATCCCTGTACCAAATAAGTAAGTAAATAAAAAGATGTCCTTGTATTTGTGACTGGTAGAGGGCTGTTCCATGTAAAGCACACCCGTAATGCATCCTTCACCGTTTCCAGTTCGGGTTGCTTTAAAGGGGAGCGAGAGTATAGCTATTTGTGTGTCCTAGTGCAAGGTCCTAGGTTTTGGTTTTTATTCCTCACACCTGGCTTCACGGTTGTTTTTAGCCTAGAGCCTTTCAAAGTAGTATTCATTAAAAGGTAAACTTCTCTTTTGTAATTATAGCTCCTGTTTCATGTAAAACTGAGTTAAATGTAACCAACTCAGGTAGCTTTAAGTATGGGAGAGGGAGAAAAACCATTTCCCTTCGTCTAGTTTTTGGCATTGGGGCCTGTGAATTAAACTGACAAAGACAGATAAACAGAAGGAAAAGGCATTTCCGTTTAATAGATGTTTTTAATTTTATATGCAGGGTCCAGGGGACACAGAAAAGGGGAAACTCCTAAAGAAATGGTTAGATTTAAGAGCTTACACACCATTTTAACAAAGAACAGTGAACTGTGGAGACGTGTCCAGACCAAGGGAAAGACGGTTTGAGCTTCTAGAGGTGTTAAGTTGTAAAAACCTAAATATATGTACAAACTGATGGAAGCTAGCAGCAGCTTTTAGTAAGGTTTGTCAGTGCAGACATCTCAGCTGCATCTCCCCAGAGATGAGGTTTGCTTTCCTGGTGCTGAAGGAGGGGACACCTTTGTAAAAGGTGTACAGGCAGCAAGGGGTGGGGAGGGCAGAGAGTTCTTCCATCTGTGGCATCTTAATTGCCTTCAGCTCCACGACAATCCTTGCGCAGAAGTCTGAAGTTTTTTGGTGGTGTGTTCTGATCCCTATCAAAAGTTTAGGAAACAAACCCACAACCCGCTCCAGCACATGTAGAGCGCCTGGCCTGGTGGCTGAACACCCTGTTCTGTGCAGATGTGAGCTGCTCAGCGTCTGCATCCTTCCTGCCCTCTGAGTGCTGTGTGCTGTTTTCCAGGAGGGTAGGACTCTTGAGCAGTGTTCATGTGGTGCAGCCCTGGAGCCCATTCCCAGCCTGAGCTGCGTGGGGATTGGTCATTTCAGCTTTCTTTTGTTGTTGTCTTCTTGTACCAAGGGTCTCAGGATGCAGCTGCTCAGGCCCCACCCCACTTCTGGCATGGGAATCTCAGATTGAAGCCCAGCAAGTTGACACTTGCCAGGGCTTATGTTATGTTTTACCTTGAAATTGTGGTTTTGTACAGCAAAGTGAGTAGTATGCTACTAATCTGTGCACAGTATATTTTAGGTTCGTGTCATGTATATTTTATTTTCTGTTGTATCTGGAGATCGTTTAGCTTAGCTAAGCTTCCTTTTCACCCTTGATGGTGAGGTCCAGCTCAAGGCTTCCAGGTCTCTACTGCTGAGCGCACTTCCGGCCTGGCTATGCTTCATGTGTGTTGATTTCAGGATGTAACAAGGCTTCTGCCATTTGTGTTTGATATGGATTTGAATAAACGTTATCACTAATACACCTAGTTTTTGCCACCACCATCCCCAAAATACCTCCTCTTCCTACTGTCTAGGAATCACCTCAGCTAACAGTTTTTTCTCGGGAGTTGTATAAACGTGTGCACCACGCACATCTTTTAACTCTGTCCGTGGCTGTTACTTGTCTTTTGGTTCTGTTTGGCTTCCTGCCAGGTGCACCCCTCCCTCCCCGATTCTGGGGCTCATCTTGGACACTGCCTCTGTGCACACAGTTGCTCTTCTTCCTTCGTCAGGAAAGCATGTGGGGTGTATTGTCCGGACACTGTCCGGCAGTGTGTGTGCGATACCAGGGGTTCTCCCTCTGCAAGGTCACTTGGGTTCAGGCCTGGACACCTGCCCAAGTTACATCCCTGGTCTCCTTGAGATGCTGGTAATGCAACGGGCATTGTACTAAGTCAGAGTCCTGCACACCCATAACCCCGAGAGCCCTGCAGCTCCCTTTAGGTGGCAACCTTGATAGTAACCCTCGTAAAAAAATATATTTCATTGTCATTACAGCTGCAGAACTGTTAACACACATACTGTTTTATACAGAAGTCATTCAGCAATGCCACAAGTTTTACCAAGTAATTTAGAAATCCTCAGAGCGAAGTGGGAAAGCGGCCCCTCACCTCCCTTCCTGGAATTCTGCCTGCCCCAGAGAGAGGACTGGCAGTTTGCTGTGTGGTGTCAGACCTGATTCTGTGAGTCTGAACTCTTGAGATCAGACTCCAGTTTTTAAATGTCACATAAATATGATTTCTCTTTAATGGATAAGTTGCAAAGCTTATACAAGAAATGCCTGTGTACTGTTCCCCCGGCTTCACCAGCTCTCAGTGCAGCCCCACCTCTGTTCTCTCCTGACTCCCTCCTCTACCCCATGTGGATTTATGCATCCCCGTGTGCATATGCGTGTTCCCCAAAACCATTCCAGAGTTGGCAGCTTGCTATTGTCAGCAGCAAAACATAAGAGCTGTGATTGATGGAGGATTTGCTAAGTGTTGCCAAATTGCTCTCTAAAGAGCTGTAAAGATTGTGACTTCCCACTTACCTGTCCTTAACCAACATTTTAGCCCACTCCTCAGTATCTGCCAAAGAAGGTGGAAAATATCATCTGATTGCTTTAATTTTATTTTGGGGGTTTGTTTGTTTGTTTGTTTGAGACAGTCTTGCTATGTAGTTCGTGCAGGCTGGCCTCAACCTCAAGGTAATCCTTCTGCCTCAGCCTCCCAAGGGCTGGAATTACAGGCATTGGCCACCACGCCCAGCCTATTTTAATTTTAAAATAGAACTATTGGAATTAATTGGGAGTTTGCATTTGTCTTTATTACTTTACCGTGTGTGTCCCTGGCCTGTTTTTCCATGGAATGGTTTAAGTTTGCAGAGTGTGCGTGTCCTTGCCGAGGGACACGTTCGATCCGTGCAGTTGAACTGTGGTGTGCAAACTTCGGAAGGGGTCGCTGTCTTGCAGGGCTTCCCACCCACACGTGGGCTGACACCTCCGGGGTCGGGCTGGTGAGGTCCTGTCTGCCCTAAGTGTCTAGAAAACCCCCAGCTGATTCGCTTTGATGCTGTGGTGCCTGCTCAGTACTGAGTGAGCCAAAGGCTATCGCTTTAATTCTCAGTTTCAGGACGTATAATTTAAAAGAAATTTGGGTTCCTTAGATCAGATGTCGAAAAAGAAATACTGGGCTGGGGGTTTAGCTCAGTGGCATAAGCCCTGCCTTGCAAGCAGGCAGTCGTGAGTTCGATCCCTGGTACCGATAAAAAAAAGGAAAAAGACCAAAAAAAGAAATACTTAAGCTGCAATTTCTGCTATTTTGAACTTTAATATAGGAATAGAAGACAAAAATACATTTTTCTGGTTAAAGTCCCTTTTTCTCTGGCATTACGTCTCGTTGCTCGATATTTGCTCTCGAAGCCGACATTACAAATCCCGTCCATCTTCTCTGTTCCCATATCTGTCACTGTTCAGCAGCGGTGCAGAGCTCCTGGAATACTCCAGTGACACGGGTGCTCGAAGGTGACAGGGCCTGTGGAGCCAGGCAGCCTGTCTCACTTAAGAGCATGCGTTCTGTCGCTTCTGTTCTGTTCTAGGTTCCTCACATTCTTCCCCCTCATTCAGGAAGTCCTTGGTTTATGACTGAGAGTAGCCGTGAAAGAGGAAGTGATTCGATGAATCTCGGCAGAGTTGGTGGGAAACACGCACGGCAGAACTGGCTTCCTCTAGTTCTGCTGCCCCACCGGGCGGCAACAGGCGACTTTTTCTAAACATCCTGCTGAGTAATGTGTGGGGCAAGACCTCATCGCTCTCTGATGAGCATAACTGGACTCAGATCCGTCAGACAAGTGCTGGCCCGGCCTCCCACCTCGGGGCTCTGTGGCTTCTGTGTCCAGCTTTTAACACCACCTTCATGTAATGCCCCGTGTCTGCTGTTGGGGGTCCCTTCCTCCAGAGCCTGCCCCCCCAGTGTACTGAGAGCTGGCTGCTTCCCACCAGGAATCTGGCACCATGTCGTCTTTTTTCCTTTCTCTCTTTGAACCCATGTCCACTGTTCTTCCTCCTCTGGTCATCCTGCCTTCGGAGGACAGCCACTGCCTCTGTCCCCGTCCTGATGTGATGTCACCTTTTACAAGGCAGTCACATTAACTCCAGATGAGGAATGGCTGTTTTAAAAGCATATCTGAACTCCGAAGGAGGACGCTGGAGATACAGTTCCCCAGGGCTCATTTGCTTTGAGTGGCTCAGACACCTGAATTGGGGGATGAGAACCTGTGTCCTGGAGGGTCTCGGAAAAAATAAAAGTGATGGGAGTCGTTCTGAGAAGTGTGGTGTAAACTCAGTGACTGTTGTAGGCAGAAGCTGTGCGCGACCAAAGAAAGCAGCAGAGGGGCTGGGGATTTAGCTCAGCGGCATAAGCGCCTGCCTTGCAAGCAGGCAGTCGTGAGTTCGATCCCTGGTACCGATAAAAAGGAAAAAGACCAAAAAAAAAAAAAAAAGAAAGAAAGAAAGAAAGCAGCAGACAAGCCCAGGATTGCATGAAGTATGGGTGAGCACAGAAGTCACCTTGTCCCCACCAGACTGCACTTGGTGTGTCATTTCCTGAGGACATGAGAGACATCAGGCACATTCCTGATGCTGACCCAAGCAGGGTCTGCTCTGAAAGCCCCGCACTGCGCTCTCCTGGCTTTGCTTATGTAGCCTGTGCTGGAAACAGCCCGGGGCCTCTCCAGGGCCATCCTGAAGGTCAGGACTCAGGTGGCTGCAGTCAGGTCATGGTGGGTCCTAGCAGGAAAGATCCGGAATGGATACAGATTCCTTGGCCCTCAGGATGGCAGAAACACAAAGGCATCCCGGCAGACACACTGATCATCCCTGGAATCCCAGCACTGCACCATGAGGAGCGAGTGCACCTCAGGTGCCCTTCGTTTGCACTGGGTTGAGCTGCTGGAGGAACTGTTGTCCACGTCAGCTTGCATTCGTGCCTGTGGTCTGAAGAGTGGAAAAGGGGGAGAAATTCCCAGAGCACTGAGAGATAGGGAGACGTCTGCGCTGCAGACAGATGGAACCAGGTGATTCTGGGGCTGAAAGCATCTGTAGGTTGGTGGTAAATGATGTCGCCTTGTGTGATGGCATGCAGGAAGTTGTGGGAGTGCTCAAGGACGTCCCCCACCCACCTCCAGAGCTGCTGGTCCCCGAAGGAGCAGCCCGCCGGGCTGGGCCAGCACCTGGGACTCGTGGTCCTTGGGAAACCTCTGCACATGGTCCCATGCTTCCTGCTCATCAGCCCCACCCGCAGTCCCCACCACAGGGTCCATGGCTCTGTCTTAGAGGAGGTGCCCTGCACCTCCCTGTCCTCGCTGAAGCCCGCACTGCACCAGGCCTTCTCACTGCAGTCTGTACCTGGCCCCTCCTGGTCAGCCAGCCTGTCTTCTCTGGAGGGTTCCTTCACCCCGCTCGGCTGCACCTAAAGCCCCAGAAGAACCTCCCTCCTCCACCTTCCTCCCTGGGTAGACAGGCTTTCACACTGTCCTGGGCAGGATGCCTTCCAGTTCCTCAGCCCATTCAAGGTTCTGCTTTTCTTAGAAATCTCATTGCCTCCTGATTTCCACTCTGCCCACAGGCCGTACTTGAAGCATCAACCTCTCTCTGCTCAGCATCCTCCCGCCCCGCCTTGCTTTGCAAATGTGCGGGTGCCCAGCCACCTTGAACCCGGTCACCACAGCTGCTGAGGGTTTTCCGCTCAGCCACTGTGCGACAGCCTAGGCCCCATTGTCCGTGTGTTTGTGTTTACTTTAGTTCCTGCTTACGATTGGGGTCTCACTTGTTACTTTCTATCTCTGAGTTCCGGTACTCCCCAGGTCCCAGACACGCGGTCTGCCGTGTCCCTCTGTCACTCGTCACTTGTCGGTGCAGTGTTCCGCATATCCATCTGTGCTGGTTGGGTGACTGTGTTAGTCTGCAGACACCTCCACCGTGTGCCCGTGTGGGCCTTTCTTGGTCACTACATTCCCTCCGCCCCCTGGCTGCTGTGAATGATGGCACTGTGACTGTGGGTGGACACCAGACACCCGTGAGGCCCCTGGGAGCCCCTGTGCTCAGTAAGTTCCCAGAACAGGGTCCCGGACCGCGAGGGAACTGTTTTTGAGAAACCTCGTGCCGCCGTTTTCCTGGCAGCCGTACTCTCCAGGTGCTCCCTGTCCTCACAGCCTGGTTCCCTTTGTGTTTGCAAACCGTGCTGTGTCTTTGTTCACGCTTCACCACTGCTGTTCGGTGAGCTGCCCCTTCATTCCCCTTAGGGACACTGCCTGCCAGGGCGCCACACACAGAGGTGGCTGCAGGCTGCCCCAAAGCCACCCACCCACCCTAACTACTTGGGTCCTCTTCCATACTGGATGTCCTGTCCCCATGTCCCCACCATGTTTGCTCGCATCCTTCTGAGTGGTGTTGATGCGTCCCTCTTCCCAGCAGCCCCAAGCATGAGGGAGTGTCCCCAGCATCACCAGAGTAAGATCCTTGTTTCCCGTTCCGGTCACCTGGTGAGTGGCCACTGGGTACGGGGAGTAGATGAAAGCATTGTAACGTCTCTTTTCCTGTTTACCCGGTGTTTGAAGATTAATGCTCTGCTGTTTTGTGTGGGCGAAATCTAGTTACAAAGATTCATTCAGCTCCAGCACCTGAGTGGAACCCTCCGAACTCGCCATGCCTGTGAGAGGGTATGGGAGCCTGGGTGGGGGGGGTGCTTCACCTCGCCCAGTGGCTGTGACCCTGGGCCAGGATCTTGGGCCTGGATTCCTCTGACAGGACTTCAGCACTGCCATGGGCTCTGTCCAGATGTCCAGTAGCGGCTTCTCTGCTCCAGGAGTGTTTTTTCTTCTGGTTTTAAGGCATTTGGTTGAACCTCGCTTTTAGCATCTGATTGATTGCATTCTCAGCCGTACCCTGAAAACCAGTGCCCTGCCCCCCACTGCCCAGGTGGTTTCTGGAAGACCCTTGGTCCACAGAGCATGGGCTGTGTGCTGGAGTGGCACTTAAACTCCCCCTGCCCGGCCTGCTCTTGCCCTCACTGATGTCTGATGAGATAGGAAAGGGATTCCTCTCACCATAAACACCGCCTCCCCAATGGGATCTGGGGTAACTGCCCCTCCCTCTAGCACGGAAATAGGATCCATTAAGGCAGTGAAAGCAGGAAATAGAAAAAACCCAGGTATTTGTCACCCTAGATGCTGTTTGCCGAGCCACACATTTGCTCTTTGAGGCCAGTGGGTTTGTTGCTCATCCTTCATCCTCCAGGCCTCCCCACAATTCCCAGTCAGGCTCCTATTTCTCTACCCCTCCCCAGTGTCTTATTTGTGGACTATTTGTGCTTTAAAATGTTTTTAGTGGGAATATGTGGGGTTCTCACGGGTACCCTAAAAATAACCATTCCTGCCCAATCCCCTCAATCATAGTTGCCCTCAGTTTCTCCTTCTTGTGTCTGCGTGGTAAGGGGCAGGGCAGCTGCAGATGTGCAGGACCACGCCGCCCACTTAGGGTACCCTATGTCCTGTAGACCCTCACGCACACATTGGAAACCATCAGGTGTCCCTGTACCTTGAGAGGATTCGTCACTAGCAGACCCAGTCTGGTGTCCTCGGCTGACCTCCAGGTGAGCAGCCCACTCACACAGCAGGATGTGGAAGGTGACCACTGCCACGGACATCCCGGTGTCCCTCTCCCAGCACCCTCCGAAACGAAGTCCCTGCTGGACGAGCAGATGTTAAACCCAGTGGCACGGGTACTGGATGGCAGTGATGGGGTGCCAGCCGAGAGGGCTTTTGGTAGGTTTTCTGCCTCCCCCAAGCCCCTCCTGATAAGAGTGTCACAGGTGGCAGAGGTCGTAGGCTACCTGAAGGACTGTGGTCACTGTCATTGGCCGTTCTGCCTTGGGGTCCACGGGCCAGGTGGGTGTGATTGTCCAGGCTGATGTGCTCAAGAGTGCTGACCTCCTAGCTTATGCCACTGGTTTTTAAGACAGTGTTCTATTGGGCGGGGACACAGTCATCACCTTGTCTGAAGTGGCACGCTCAGCCATGGAGCGGGTAGTTAGGAGCAGTCTGGGGAAAGCTGACCCACTAGTAGGCAAGGAGTCAGTCCTGCGTTCCTGGAATCACAGCCATAGCTCTAGCATCTGGTCTGCATTGGAGTTGAAGGACCACCTGTTATGCTTGGGAGTCTCTCGCTTCCCTAGCGCTGGCCTCAGAAGTGCGGGGCACTGCACGGTTCTGACCTTTCCTCTGTGTGTAGTTTGAGTGTGGCCCCCTCAGTTTCATGTGTTGGAAGCGTGATGCTCTCCGAGGTCATGTGGAGGTGTGGAGCAGCTGGCGTGATGAGGCCACTGAAGACACTGCCCTTCCAGAGGGTCAACCCAACACCACAGCACCCCAGTGAGCCCCTTCTCTCTTTTCTGTCTGTTTCTCACTTTCCTTCTTCTCAGGTGGGCCCACTCGTGTGCTCTTGCCATGCTGCCAGCTACTGTGAGGTCCTCAGCAGAACCAAACTGATGTCCTGCTCATGTCCTTGAACCTTCAAAACTGTGAGCGTAGTAAACCTTTTTTCTCTGTTAAATTATCCAGCCTCAGATATTGTACTGTAATGACAGGCAAAAAGTTACACCGCATTTTCACAGGACACTTGCTGCTGTTCACTGATCACTGCAGAATTCCTTATGTCTCTTAGCAGTTAGAGCCTTGAAAGAAAGTATACGATGTGACTGAAAAATACTGTTTAAGTTTAAATAAAAAATGTGTTACAGTAGGAAACACTGCCATTAATCTCCCCAGAATTTCCCCTCTAGTTTTGAATACTCCTCTCCCATCCTTCGCCCTGCCCCAAAGGAGTTCTGGGCTTCCTCTTTCCTGGGTGTCTTCAGTCACCCTCGTATAGCCACCTACTGTCCCAAATCCTCTCAGAAAGTTTGCCTTTCCGGCCTCATTGACTTGGGGAGGAGCTGGAAGGTGCACAGTCAGCCACAGCGATGGAGGTAGAAGAGGACGCAGCGTGCACATCGTTGATGAGCCTCTGTGTTGGGTGCACTTGGACTGCACTTTTTGTCACATCTCAGAGACACTCGTGAAAACAACTCCAGAACCGCTTCAGACAGCATCAGGAACGATAGGGTGTGTCTGGAGCTGGAAGACTGTCTGCAGGGAGATGGGTGGCACCGTGTCTTTTACTGTGCCCCATTTTTTATTTAAACATGCACCACATTTTTGACCACCCCTTGCAGCAAAACCCTAATAAAGTCTTAAAATGAAATAGGGTGGTCTGTGAGGAGCCGTGTCTACAATTTTAATTCAGCACTGTGTGGGCAGTGGGGAGTGTTCTGAGTTTCATCTGGTAAGAGAAGCATCCTGTGCCATGGACAGGTGCCGTGTCTCAGATTGAAGGAAACTCACGTTGTTACCTGAAGCTCTTAAGCTAGATGGAGATTATGCTTATCTTGCTGGTGTTCTAAATTACACACCCCATGTTAGCATTATAACTGCAGCGTGTGTTTCTGTGGATGCCCCTTTCTGCAGAGCCTGGTGGTTATCTCCCATCCTTGGCGTGGCCTCTGAAGGTTAAGTGACATTTTGGTTTCATAAGAGCACTGGGACAAAGTACTGTGAAGTTTATCAGTGTGGTCCTGGAGATCACGCTGCCTGATCGCTGTCTTGCTGGCATTCAGATCATGCCGTCTTGGCACAGCTGCCTCTTTGTGTCTGTCTCGTGACTGTACCACTGTCAGGGCTGCAGCGGGAAGGGACAGGGCCACTCAGCCCCGCCCACGTGGAGCCTGGGGACATGTGCAGTGTGGAACTCTGAGCCTGCTGTTTCTAAGTCTGTGATTTGGGTCAGTGTTTTGTAGATCTGAAAGCAAAAGTGGAAAGCACGCTGTTCTGCGTCCTATCTTGAATTGGTTTTGGCTGTTCAGGTAAACCAGATGTTCTCAGCTCGTGGCAAGCTCTCTCTGCTTTATCTAAATTGCCACCATTTTCCAACAATAAACCGGGAGCCCTGTAAAATAGCCTCAAACTGACCTTTGCTGTAGTTTAGTTTGGTTTGGTTTTATTTAGGGGCAAAGGAGTTATCCTGGTAAGTTTCCTACTCACAAAGTACCCCGCATGCCATTTTCTGGTAATGTGTTCTCCACAAGTGGTCTAGACCAATTTCCCCCGTTTTCTTAGCCATTTGGAAGGATTACATAGCGTACAATCTAATTTGTGCACTTTCCAGTTTTCACAAGGGATTTTCTAATACGCATTTAATAAACAGTTACACACTGGGTTTTCTTGATTATATAGTCTGCGTTCTGCTGTGACAGCCCAGCGTGGCGCTTTTCCAGGCCTGAGTGTTGAATGTGTTTAACGAGTTCACGGTAGAAACTGCAGCTCCTCCAAGCTCGTGTAAACCAAGTGAGGCCCCCTCAGCCAGGTCGCTGCCTGTGCAGGCTGTCACGGGAGCAGCCCGCTGCAGTCAGCCTGCATTTCCTCCACAGGAGGAGGAATTGAAACAGAGATGGTGTCGCGCTGAGCTGTCAGCCCTGTTGTTAAGTGGTCAACATTGATCTCAAACATGAATTTTAAAATTGCTCTAGTTCTTCATATGTATTTATGAAAACTTGACAAGCGTTCAGATTTTAGGGTTGTAATGCTGAGGTCAGCTTTCCACCTGGGTTTCAAGAAAGTTGCATCCTCATCTATAAACGACATGTTAGGGATTGGGAGTGTAGCTCATCGGTAGAGCACTTGCTTAGCGTGCAGGAGCCCTTGGGTTCCATCCCCAGGATGACCACAAAAGATCAAAATTAAAAAGGCCTGTTAGATTCAGAGCTCTCCGACACAGTCCCACGTGCTCCCCGGCCCGGTGTCGAGGCTGTGGGTCCTTAGTCCCAGCCTACCTGGGTGAGCTGCTGATGGGAAGGAGTCCTTGCACACTCCTACGGTTTTTCAGTGGTGCTGACCTCTTAAGACGCATCATAGCTGCTATGGTTTTGGTCTCTGGTTTGAGAAACACTGATACGGAATGCGGTTTAGAAATTTGCTTAAGAAAACACCTCAGTTTCAGCCTAATTTGCTTAGCCGTGAGCCTTGCGATTAAGCTGCAGTGCTGTTTTGCAGTAGAGCAGCCTGGCACGGCTGCAGGCTTCCTAGGCTGTCGGTGGTGGGAGCCGTGGCCCGCAGGCCTCCCTTCTGGGCCTCCAAGGTTTTCCAGTCTGTTTCCTTTAACCTAAAACCGGCTCGAGGTAATGCCCAGCCTCCAAACTTCCTGCCAGCTTCCCCACTCTCCTTGCTATCTGTCGGTTCTGATCAGGGCAACCTGCAGCCCCTGCAGACTGCGTCTCTCTGAGCCCTCCTCCCTGCGCTCCACGCATCTGCACGGAGCTGTCTGCCTCTACACTGTGATGTGGAAGCGCTCACCTTCCCCGCACGTGGTCACTGCGCATCTGTTGAGACGCTGTACTCTTCGCTAGATCCTGCTTAGGTGGCTCACCCACGATGTTCAAGTCCCCACATCCATATACAGAGGTGGAGGCTCTGTGAGTAGGTGGTTAGGGCCGTGAGACTCCCTGTGTGCTTCATCCGGGAACATTGGTTTTGTTGCCTGAGAGTGCACCTTTTAAAGGAACTACAGAAAGGGGAGGGGAAGTTAGTTCCTCAAAAGAAGGTAAGAGGTGTGTATTCAGTAATTACTTAAGGCTTTAGCTTCTTAAGGTAACCTGTTCATCGTGAGCATTGTCAACCCCAAATTAATTTTCTCTGCATAGGGTGAGGGTCCTGGGCTCCATTTCAGGACCCTCGGGCCCACAGACATGCCTCCTTCTCGCATGACCTGGCCACCACCAGCCTGTCACCACGCTGTACCAGCCTCTGCCCTCTGGCCATCGTCACTGCCAGGCCCAAGCAATAGTGTCTTTTTATAGCTTGTGACCCGATGGATCTTTCACAGCTACAAGTCATGGGTCACCGTCCTGCCCCTTGCTCTGTCACGCTTTCTCATGTCCTAGAGTTAAGGGCAGCCTGCTTGCTGTGACCCTAGAGCCCAGCAAGGCTGCCTGCCCCTTCACCTCATGCTCTGCTCCTAGTGAACTCAGCTTCCTTCACTCTGGAATTGGCAGATTTCTTGCCTTCCTGATGGTTTTGTACTTTTTTTTTTTTTTGGACCTAGTTCTTTATCTTCCTGGTCTCAGCCCAGCTGTTCTTTCCCAGAGGAAGTCATCCCTGATCGTTCCTCCTGCAGCCCCTGCCCTGCTGTGTAAACTACACGCCCTCTGTCCTGCTGCTGCATGGCCTCTGCCAGAGTTCTGGTTGTATGTTTGGTACATTGAGGTTGCTTGCTTGCGTGGCTGGTTGGTTTTTGTTGTCTTGTAATCGAACTCAGAATTTTCCCACTGAGCTACATCCTGGTCCCACCTCCCCTTTTTGAGACAGGGTCTTTTGCCCAGTTGTCCAGGCTGCCTCAAAGTTGTGGTCCTCATGCTTCGGCCTCCTGTAGTGCCAGGATTACAGGGGAGTGCCACCACGCCCAGCCGCATGTTGGTTTATTCGCCTCATCTGCAGGAGGTTGAGTACTGCGTGTTATTTATTCAGTCCTGTATCGTCAGCACCCGGAAACATTGCCCAGCAACAGTTCCCCGCTCAGGTTCTGATTTTCTTCTTTCTCTTCCTGCCAGGTTAAGTTCTTGAGGGTAGACTCTGGTTTTATCTGTGCTCTTAGCCAGAAGTGTCCAGTAGTGCGTGCGTGCGTGTGTGTGTGCACGGTGAGTAGTGACGACTACCTTTAAGCCTTCTGCTTTCTTCTATTTCGTAAGCACACTGTGCACTGTGTACCAAGCATCTTAAGGTCCACCTGGTGACAACCATTCTGCCATCCTGGAGCCAGTGCTTGCTGGGTGCAGGGAAGCCAGCCACACTAGAGGCTGCCCCAGGGAGGCAGTGTCATTAATTGCCTCTGAGTGACTTCAGAGGGCAGTTCCAGAGGTCAGGCAGAGAGTGGCTGTGGCCAAGCTGTATGCAAACACTGCACGGGAATGCTGTCTCCGAGGGATTTGCTGGTGCTGGTGTCTTCAGTGGCAGTGGTGGGACAGTTGGTGTGGGTGAAGTCAGGAGAGGGGACAGTGAAATGTTTCCGCCAATTTGTCCACCTCCAGACCTCTCTGATAGGACCTCAGTTTATAGCGTGGAAGAACAAGCCTTAGGTTTATTTTGTTTTCCGAGTGAAGACCTCAAGGCAAATAGAAACAAAAACAGACCAAAGCCAAGGGAATGAGTCAGTCCTTCAGCTGTGAGCCCTGGCTTTGGAGATTGGTGGGCAGCACACCTGGCTTCTAGCTGTGACCTCAGAATGAGCTGACCAGTTGGACTCCAGTGCCCCAGATACAGGACTCTCCCGTAGGACCTCCAGGCCTCCTCACTTACGCATGCAGGAACTCAGAGCTGTGGGGAAAGGCTGTGGAACAATTAGACAGCAGGGCTGGGCGGTGATCAAGCAAGGCGGTGGCCAGAGGGGTTGTCTCTGTGCGGTCTGGAGTGGGGAGGAGCTGCGTGGAGCTCCACTCTGACCTTGGAGCTGTCCTTACCCAGGGAGAGAAAGGCTGTCAACCAGTAGGGGCCCCAGCCGTCTGAGGGGCACCTGCAGGTGAAGAGGGAGGGTAATAATGAGGGGCCAGACGCAGCTGCAGGAGGGCAGAGAGTCCTGGTGAGGAGGAGAAATCGCCAGAGCCTCCACTCTGTGGGCCTGGGACAGAGCAGCTTGGAGGAGCAGTTCATCTTGGCAAGTGGGGCCTAAAGGCTGCAGTGATCCTGGGGAGCAAGCCTTGAACTAGGGGGCAGCATGGAAGAAAGGAGAAGGAACCCAGCTAGCTTTTGACTACCAAACACAAACAGCGAACACAGTTATGCCGCCAAAACCCTGGCCAGGTCAGTGTTGGGAAGCCCAGTGAGTTGGGAGCAGGGAGAAGGGCAGGAAGCCTCGTCTTCTCATTTTCAGACCCACAAGCATCACGCCTCCGATAACCACAGAGAATTAAAGGGCAGCCGTGTGTCTCGTTAGGAGCGTGGGTTTAGCATACAGGAAGGCCACATTCTACACCCAGCACGGGAAAAACAAATTTTCCTGCTCTGCTCTGTGATATGAGTGAAAAACTGGTTTCCTCAAGTATTCCCTGTGAGCCTTGTGTTGGTTTTCGGAGGCTATAATAGGATAGAATTCTTTCCAAAGTTTGGCACAGCCTAAACCTGGGGAGGAAAGGCCAGGGAAGCTAGAGAGCAGATGTTTGGCCTTTTGGGGGCTTTGAGTTGACAGTGTGTAGGAAACTCAGAGTTGAGTTGCAGTATGTCAACAATGTTTAGGTCATGTGCTCTTAATATAAAAATATCTTACATAACATTTACATCTTAAATGAGCTCTTCAACCCCCACAATGATGTGGATATACATGTCTCAGAATCATTGAGGGACTCGGCCCTAGCGGACTTCAGAGGCACCATGGTGAGTCTTTTTGACATGTGCCAAATTTTCAAGACATCCTCATTAGAATTGGCTTCTAATCAGTGCAAAGGAGCCCCTTTGAGGTCTGGTAGGCACTTAGGTTTTCTTTTAAGGAAGTATGTTTGCATCTTCAAAGATGGCATGCCTGTTAACAGGAGAGACAAGCAGCGCCACCTTGCTTTGTCCCTTACCTCTTCGAAAAAGCTCCTGTACTTTAAAAAGTGACCGGGTGTGTAGGGTGTGAAGGGTGTGAAGATCCCGAAGAGGGATGTAATGTGGGGGAAACAGTACATAAAAAGGCTCCCAGTGGAGTCAGTGGGGTTTGGGCTCAGCCTACGTTCCCAGCACTGTGAAGTGTCCCCGGTTGGTTGAGAATGGGCACGGAACACACTGACTTTGAAAATTGCCTGTGTGGTGCTGTCCAGAAGCCAGGGATTTTTGTTAATAATGTGTTTTAAGTTTGTGGAAAATAAGCAGATTTAATATCCACTCTGATATCACATGATCAAAGACAGAATTACACGGCTTTCCAGATAAATTTCTTTCTCCTGCAGTTAGCATTGTTCTCATTTGTTTCTAATCATACTGAGCCTGAAATTCCAAACGGAATAGAAGGGAGCTGGGCTATTTGAAGAAACCGATGAGAGGCAGCCCAGGAGGAGCCAGTGAGGAGTGGGCGGGGCTGGGAAGGAGACTGGGAGTGGTGGTGACAGGACCTCACCCCAGTCCCCAGTTGCCTGCTGTTATGGGGTGGCTCGTCCCTTGTGAACCTCACAGGGAAAGTCACCCATCGAGAGTGCCAGCGATGGTGGCACCTCTGACTCTGTGCAGATGCACGCACAGGGACCTCGCTGGTCACCCAGTCTCTCCTGATCCAGGACGGTGAGCAGGAGCTGCCGCCCGCGTAGCACAGCGTGCCATTCCCTGGTAAACTGGCCGTGAGTGAGGAAGTGCGCTCTGAAGCGGTAAAAAGCAGGGCGTCCTAAGAGCAAACACTGCATTGGCACTCGGTGGTGGTCACCAGTATTTTGCACTGTACACAGCCACACGGGCTGTGCTTTTCTGCAGCGGGCAGCACAGCCAGTCCACACACACTGGCACCACCACAAACAGTAACGCCAGCTCTGACGCCGCCACGGGCTCTTGGTGTGGTTTCAGCTTCTGTGCTTGTGGCTCCTTCCGCTGCCTTCTGTGCGCTGACCCAAGCTTGCACGCCTGAGCCAAACCGAGCTGGTCAGGGCGCACATCCTCCGCCACATGCCAGTGGATTCAGTTGTCTGGTATCTTGTGGGGGATTTCAGATCCGTCTTCGGAAAGAAATCTGGTCTGTGGTTTTCTTTTGATGTCTTTGTCTGGTTTGGCATCCAGGTAATGCTGGCTTCAGGGCCAGTAGAGCCATTTCCTCCTCCTCCAGAGTTTGTGAAGACTGGAGTTGAGTACTTAAATGAGAACTCACCAGGGAAATGATCTTAGCGGAAAGGTTTTTGATTGCAGATTTAACCTTTGCACCAGTGATAGGTTTAATCACAGTTTCCCTTTCATCTACGGTCCGTTTTAGTGGTTTGTATCTTGCTAGGAATTTTTAGGTTGTTTTGCTGGGATAGTGTTGTTCCTGGTATTTCCCTATAGTCCCTTTATTTCTCCTTTCAGTCCTTTAGTCAAGCTAACGACTTGTCAGTCTGCTTTTTCAAAGAACTGATGAAGTCGTTTTCATTTCAGGTGTTTCTGACCTGCAGTTTATTAATACATTCCGTTACCTTTAGTTCCTGCTCTCCTTGCTGTGTACTTTATTCTTTTATTTCCAAGTTCTCAGGTTGGACGCTTAAGGAAGTGACTGAAGGTCTTTTTCATTGCAGTTTATTCTCAGATTTCCTTTTGTAACAGATTGCTAATTTCATTTCCCTGTTCAAAACTCATGCTTTACATGGTTTTGATATAAAGGAAAGAAACTCCAACCTACCAGATGTCTGGTATGAGTTTGTGTGCTCGAAAATCAAAGAATGGATTTTAGGAACAATGGAGGTTTTAAGAGCTGGGTGACCGACCCCTCCCTGATCTGCCCCTCCCCAGGCTGTCCTCACCAGCTGGATCCTTCCAGTGACGCCAGCCCCACCCAGCCAAAGGCCGCAGCTTTCTGTGAATTGCAGGTTCTGTGATTGCCTGGCTGCCTCAGTCTCTGATGAGCTGAGGGAAAGTTGCATTTTTTAGTTCCAGCTCTTGGACCAACTTTGTAGCTGTGAACAGCCTCCTTCTTTGGAGCTGAAGACTTATTTTCCTCAGTGGACTTTTTGATAAACTTGTATAAAACTGTATTTTCCTTAATATTGCAGTAATTAGCTTAACTGATTTACACTTGGGAGTGTGCAAGAATTAATTTCAGAAGATGTTAAAATACAGCTGTATTGACTATCTTTTGCTTACAAATTTTGTATACTTCTACCCTTCCTTAGGGAATAGGACTTGTGACTGTGGTCGTGGTCGTGGTCGCGATGGTTGTTTTATCTTTGAGTGTCCTTTCTATAAAATCCACATTCCTGTAAATGTCCTTTAGGTAATCATGAGGTCAAAAAAAAACCTTTACTGAAAAAAACTAAGAGTGAGTGAATGTCCCAGACAGTACAGACAGTTCCTGAAAGGTTGGTTGTGGGTTAAGTGAAGCCCTTGTTCCCGTGGTGGGAAAGGCCGCAGAATGCCTAGGGGTGACAGGAGGGAGCAGGCAGCTTCTGTTCCAGTGGTTGTGACATCCACTTGCCCAGCCACTGGTTTCAGGCCATCTGCTGAGCACCGAGGACAGGGGCACTCCCGCTTCTCACGCCTGGTTTCCTCCTGCACTAAGATCGCACTTTCTCCCGTTCCTTGTGGTGCTTTCTGATTCACAAGTGCAGACAAGGGGAGAGGCAAGAAGTTAACAACCGCCCTGTGGTGTTTTCTGCTGTTGAATACATGAAGGACGGAGCTAGAGGTGGTGGCACTCAGAATTTTGTTCCTGACAGTTACTGTGAACCCTGCAGTTGGATGGGCAAATTAGCATCACTGGGGCTGCCAGCTGACACCTTCAACTGGCCTTACTTGGGTAATCTTATGCTTCAGTGGAGGTGTTTGTGATTTTATCTCCTGTGAGGCGTCCTTGTGGTAGAAGTGGAGAATTAGCCCTGACCGTGTCATTCCCTAGATTCCCAGGCACAATAAAGATAGGCTCTGAGCTGATTATAGCTACTATATGTATAACCAAGATACTGTCTGCCTTTAATATGTAGGATTTAGTTAGTGGCTTTGCAGCAGGTAATAAAATAGGGAATTAGTTATTGATTAGTTACCTTACTAAAAAGCAAAAGCTGTAAAAGCTGGTTGAAGAACTCACGATAAACATTGTGAAGAAAAGTATCAAAAGAATTCAGTTCCATGTCAAATGAAATCATTTTTACAGGAAACGAAAGTATTGTAGATGATTTGTCTTTGTTTTTCTCATTTATCCTTTTTTATTCTCCACTATAAAGGGGAAGGTGAATTTGATGATTTCCTGTTCCTTTCTCATAACACATCCTGCAGTTGTTTCTCTCCAGTGTTGGACCTAAATGCAGAGTAGGAATGATAAGGGACTAGAACAAACTAAATTTAAAGCATTGCCTGTCGTGTTGAATTTTCTTTAGGAACTTATCATGACATGCTTAGTTAGAATGCTAAGGTTTTTATTGCCTCGTAATTTCTAATTATTTTAGTTTGTCAGAAGTAAAAACAAAATTCATTATTTGCATCTGTAATTTAAGACCAGTCTCACTTGAATAAAGTTTTCCATTAACCTTTTTGGAAGGATACTGGTGCCTTTTAAGGATTTTCACTTGGTCAGTGTTCTTAACTATGGTTCTGAAATGTTGTTATAACTGATAGCTCTGCAACTCTTTACTGCTTCTGCGTTTTGAAGAACTAAGTAGAGATGGGCGCTTAGATTTCCTCTGAGCTATGAAGGTCCCTGCTGCTCTTCTAGATTTAGGAGCCCAAATCCACGTAGGGATTAGTACTCTCTGAAGAGTGCAGGGTAACTCAGAATGCAGATTAAAACTGACAGGAGGTTCTTGACACGTGATAATCTTCAGAGAACTGACCTGTATCCTGTAAGCCCTTAACACATGGGCTAGGACACTGGGTCCTCTCTGGCTGTACCCTGAACTTGCCTAGTCAGTAGGCGATACTGCCGGTTAGGGTGCTTTGTTCTGTAAGGGCAGAAATCTTCAAGTTTGTTTTATTTTTCTTCTGTCAAAAGGCATTTACTAACCACCTGGGTGGTGGCTCACACCTGTAATCCATTACTTGGGAAGCTGAGAAAGGAAGGTTGCCATGAGTTTGAGGCCAGCCTGAGCCACACAGTTAAACCATGTCTCAAAAAACTAAAAAAAAAGTCATACAGCAAACTCTTCAGTGTCTTTAAGAGCAAGACGTACTCTCAAAACCAGACACGCAAGTGTGGAGAGCCCAGGACTTCCTTGGGGGAGCAGGCCTGGCTAGGAGAGAGCAGTTCCTGCCCATCAAGACAAACTGGTAACTTTTTGTAAGACTTCCGGCTTAGCCTCAAGGTCAGCTGCAGATTCCTGTGCCCTTTATCTGCGTTTGCCGAAGCCCTTCCCACACTGAAGGGATCCTGCAGCTTCCCTCTGCCTGCCCTCCTCGCCCCAAGTGAAGTCACTCGGGGAGGAAGCGGAAGTCACCGCCGGCCACCATTGGTTTCGGGAGGTAGATGATTACCCATTCTCAGGTTATTGAGGAAACTGTGAAAAGTAACTTCAAAAATTAAACATAGACCACCCATCTGACCCAGCACTGGGACTCGTTGCAGGTAGGTGCTGAAGAGCTCTCAGGCCAGTGTTAGCCGCATAAATCACCAGAGCCATCTCATCTGACGAACAGATCGCACCAACACGCGATCTAGCCATGCAGTAGGCTGTCACTCGGCCTTAAGGAGGAGGACATTATCAATGTGCTGCCTGGTGGGTGTGAAGCCAGCCGGTCGCGGGACAGATGTGTGACCGGTGTACAAGGACCCGGAGGGGGACGAGGGAGGAAGGCAGGGCTGGCGTTCACTCGGCAGCTTGGGAAAAGATCTGCAGGAGCGGACAGGAATGTGTCCTGTGTGTGTGTGTGCTGTCGCTTGAAGTAGTTTTGTGTGTCTTGTACCAGGGTTTCTAAGTGTTCTAGATGCTGTTTGCTAATATTTTGCTTGGAATCTTTGAGATTCCTGTGCGTGCACACAGCCCGCCGGACTGCCGTTATCCGCAGGGCAGAGTCCACAGACAGGCCAGTACCAGCTGCACCGCAGGGAGTGGGGCCTCTGTGTCACACCCGATGTCCTCAGCAGCCCCATGCAGCATGACTGGGACAAGTGAGTGGCAGAGCAGTTTATTAATCACGTTTGTCAGTTTTTAAAGTCAGATATGTGTGTGACGTTTTACCCTAAATAATCACACTCGTGTGAGCTGTTCCTAAGTAACAGCAGTCAATCCTGCACACAGCCCCTGCCGCTAGATAGCACAGCTAAGCCTCAGGATGGAGAGGGAGGAAGAGCTCTTGAGACCTTGTGTGTTTGAACACAGGGAGGAAACATTGCCATAGACACCTGGGGTGCTGGGGAGGAAGCCATCCATGGCAAGCGTGCCTCATCTGCCCAGGTAACCAGACGCCTGCTGGGGGCCCAGCAGTGACTTCCTGCCCACTGTGAGAACTCGATCCTATTCCCCCTCCTGCCAGTTGATACCAGAAGTTGCACGAAGGCTCTGGATTGGGTCCATAATGTGTAAGCTGCTTTGATGCATGTGCTGGGAGTCACATCGTCCCTGGATTTTTATTTTACTGTTTAAAGCTCAAACCACATTTTCTGGCTCCTGGGAGGTTTTTTGCATTCCTCCTTCCTGGGCCTACCTTTTAGTTGTTCTAGCAGGTGGGCGAGCTGCCTACCCCTTCAGTCTTTATTCCTTGCCCCCAGCATTCAGTTCTGGCCGGCTGACGTGGTATTTAACTCCTGTGAGTCTGACTCCAGCCTGTTTTCTGTCCTGGCCTTCTCGTGGCAAACCTCAGAGAACACGAATGTCCTTGCTGAGCGACACAGAACCTCACGTGCCATGTGCTGTTTCTTACAAGCTACATACAGCCGCGACCTGTGGAGCACTTGCTCTGTGTAAAGCGCCAGCTCCCGGTCTTAGCCGGTGCTACCTGGGCTGCGGGACTTCACGAAGCCCTTCCTTGCTGTCGGTAGTAATCTTGCCTGTCACTTACCTCTGTGAGTTCACTTCTCATGTATCAGTGGAGCGTGTGGCCGAGCAGGACAGAAAGTGTGGCACCCATCTCCCTTCGTCAGCTCAGGAGCCCCAGAGGCCTCACTGCAGAGGGTCCTGGTTCTGCCCATCAGGGCTGACAGGTCTGAGGATGCTGTGTCTCTACCAGAGAAACCACCAGATCAATCACCAGGATTTCCCCTTTTACATTAGTAAAGAGTAAGAAAAAAGCATTGGAAAGAGTTAACATGAATAGGTAGTTAATTCCACAGAAAAGTGCTTGCTCAGAATATGAACATTTTTACTTTCATGAAGGACATTATAAACACTAGGCATTCAAGGAACACCCACTGAGCTGTCCCCACATCATGGGGTGATGTGGCAGTGTGAGCTTGTTCCTGTGGCTGCCACTTCTGATGAGAAAAACCAAGTGATCCTGTTGGTGTCACCACTCATCACGGCTCCCTGCTGCGCTCTGAGGTTTGAGTAGTCCGTGTCACGTGGGTGGGCCAGTGTCTGCTGCAGCACCTGGGGACCCTGGGTGTGGCCCTCATGTGCTTTGCCAGCTGCTCTGCTGGGAGCCTGCTGGGGTCAGGGTAAGGAGCCCTCTGCAGGTACAGAGGGTCGCACTCAGCACATGGAGCCCAGCATGGTGAGGTGTCCCTTGGCTTACTCGGGCTGGTTTTATTTAGGGTGAGGAGATGATCATTGTCTTGGTTACTTTTCACTCGTTGCTGAGACAACATACTTGATGCCCAAAATGAGGAAAGGAAAAGTTTATTTAGCTTATAGTTTGTGGAGGTTTCAGTCCCTACTCAGCTGGCAGGGCGGCATGGCTGAGGGGGCCATTCTTGGCAGCCACGAGCAACAAGAGCAAAAGGGGGAAGCAGGCCTCCTTCCCTCACTTATATAGTATGTAGGCTCCGCCTCCGGGTGGGTGCAGCACTTCATCATCCCAGTGCTGGACAGTGAACCAACCACAAGTGGGAGAGACGGCCACCTCCATGACTGCGTGAGGCTGGGGGAGGGGCACTTAAACACAAGCCATAACAATAATCAACTCTGAAGTTGATTTAAAGTTACAGTCTTATCAGTTGATGCTCCTTTTTGTCTCAAAGTAGTATTTTTCTGTTTAAGTCTCTGTACTGCTTTTTGTACCTAATATTTTTAGATTGGTTCTCCCTAAAAGGTTAGCTATTAAAGTGAATGATTTTAATTGAAGAAACCACCGTTTATGGTCTTCCTATTGATTTCCAAAGTTCTCCCTAAGCCTGTGTATCCTCGGGTTTTTAACATCTTCATTTCACAATTTTCCTTCCACTCAGTTGCTTACATCTATTTTTAGCATTCCTGGATTACTTTTTAAGGAATCATTTGGGTGCTTCCTGGACTGAAATGACTTTTGCACATCTTCCTTCCTTAAAGTTTCCTCCTGCTCTTTGAAGAGTGAGTTATTAGCCGGACACCATGGTGCACACCTGCAGCCCCAGCACTCTGAGAGGCTGAGGCAGGAGAATCACAAATTTGAGTGTGCAGCCTGTGCGGTTTGGAAACTTAACAAGTTTTAAACTTAGTGACTTTTTCTCTCAAAATAGAAAAGGTGCTTGGGATGTATGTAGCTCAGTGTGCAGGCCTTCAGTTCCATCCACAGTACTCCTATTCCTCCTCCTCCACCATCAGCACCACCACGTAAAAGAGTTACCTGTGGTGCGTTCTTCCCCACGCTGACACTGTGCCAAGAATCACACAGCACCAAGTTCAGGGCCCCCTCTCCCCAGCTCAGCAGCCTGGGCCTTCTTGGAAAGCTGGGGCACTGTGCACAGCTGGAACCAGGGACCCAGCACATTATTTCCCTGGTCATGAGATGACTTCAGTGGTACGAGAAGAGAGACCTGAAAAAGATGTTTCATGTTTCAGTTCTTGCTTTGGCCGGAAAACACTTTAACAGAAGCTCTGGGAAGAGTATTATGGCCGTGGGATCTAGAGGACCCCAGGCGGGTGCCATTGAGAGTTGGAAGCCACATCCTGCTGACCCCGGAAAACACCCCAATCCAGATTTGAAGTACAGTGTCCACTGACTTCACGTTCCTTTTATAACTTCATAAAGTTGAAAAATTGGAAGTTAAGCCATCTTCAATTGGAGACCATCAGCATTTCAGCTTGGTTAGGTTACGTTTGATGAAACAATTCACTCAGTGGCTATTTCCTAGGTTTTCCTAGTAGAATATAGAAAAATACAGTACTTCCAAGGGCAGCCTTCAGGCGTGCTGCTGAATGCAGTCAGCACTGGCGCCGAGGTGGGCCTACAGGCACATCCACCCAGGGGCCAGAGAGCCGTCCTCCTGGGAGTGACCTTGAAGGGGCCACCTGCGGCAAGCTTTGTGTGCACTCAGAGTGAAGAGGCAGCAAGTGACAGCCAGTTCTTAAGCCACTCGTATTTCTCTTACACACTGCTTTTCTACAAATGTGTGCAGGCAGGATGCTCCCCGTAACTGATGTTCAGGAAAGATGTGATAGTGGCCTGTGACTTGGCAGGAGTTCCTGTGCTCCATCCAGGCACAGCGGAACTGCATTGGGGGTGCCGTCGCCATTGTAAAGTGCGGGTCTCCTGGGGAGGACTGTCACAGTGGAGGCTTCTTTGAAGACAGGTCTGTGAATAGAGATAAAGGTTCGAGAGTGACTGGCTGGCTGTGATGGACAGACTGGGGATGTCCAGAGAGCCAGGAGGACCATCGAAAACAGTAGAGGTGTATTCATCTCTTTCCAGTTGCTGGGACAAAGTCTGCCTAGAAGAGGAGAGGTCTGCATGGCTCAGGGTGCCGCCCACAGTTGGCAGCTGGCTGCAGGGCAGGAACCGCATAGTGGAAGAGCATGGGAGAGTGTGGGAGACAGCTCCAGTGACTCCCTTTGAATCCAGAACAATTACTGTGACTTTGATTTACTTGGAGACTCATTTCCTTATACTGATATGTAAAAGGCTGGCTAGGGTATTTCCTTCTCTCTTCAATTGGCTCTGAGCATTGCATATAAGGCTAGCCGAGGGGCTAATATGCAAAATCTGTAGCCATCTGACAGTCCTGTTTCCTCACATCATGTTCTCCACAGTACAGGATTGAGCACTGGAGATGTTAGAGCAAATAGCTCTGGGAATGTCAACTGGGTGCAGCCTCAAGATAAGAAGCTGTGACTCCCCAGGGCACAAGAGTTTGCATACCAGAAACTGAGGTGATAGCCCCCCCCCCAAAAAAAAACAATTCCACTGCTACCATAATTGGATCATGTAGATTGATCCTTCTGCATATCTTTATGTCTACAAATTACAGAGATGCCATTCTTGCACCTGGCCAGCCAGCTTAAATTACTCAGGTAATTCCCGCCGTCCTCACTGTCACTCCAGCCCTGAGCCATCCGTTTCTTGACAAGATAATAATTGCTGGGAGAGGCCTAGGATCCAGGCCTTTGACTGCATGTCTTCATGAGAACTTGACTTAGTACCCCTTGGCTGCCCCTAGCTTAGAATATATCTTGGTGTCTTTACTCTTGCTGTGGGTTGCATTGGTGGTGGTAGATTGGAATTGTCTTGCTAGGATTCCAGTGCTGTCTCAATGGGATTACAAATACAACCTTTTGGATTGTGAGGAAAACTAGAAAATGGATTACAGTACTTGGATGAGCGAACTCCGTATTTGGGTTTACAATAGGAGAGGAAGCCATCCAAACCATGGCACCAGGGAAGGGCGTGGGAGGACCCAGGGGTAATAATGCTGCCTCCCAGGCCATGTCCCAAATGAGCTACCTCCTGACAAATCAGCCACAAACCAACCCATGGACATGTACGGTGCCCCAGTCACCTTCTAAACTCAGGAGATTTGGGGGGAAACATCAGATCTAAAGTGTAACAGGGAGACAGTGGGCAGAGCAGAGCGCCACTCGCTGGTGTCAGACACAGATGTGGCGCTGTGTCTCTGCACTTGTGGGAGCTGCTAAGTTCCTTCCCTGTGCCGTCTGTGGGCGGCATCTGTGTGTTTTGCACAGGGATTTAGGTAAATCCCCTGTGGGCACTGACAAGCTTCTCTAGGAGATGGGACCCTTGCAGGACAAATGCCCTCTGAATGCAATGCTGACGTCTCAAGAGTGGCAAACGCCCACCTCCATCCCTGTTCTGTCATTGCCAGTTGGCTTCTGTGGCATCTTGAAGCCCTTACTTAGATGGCTTTATTTTCTGAAGGCCAGGTCTAAAATGTGGTTGTGGATAAATTCTTTCTTGAATGAAGCCAAAGCAAAACACCAATACTGAGCAGTAGAAAGAAAGCAGATGCTCAGTTCCACTCTGTGGTATGACCCAGTCCCAAAAACCCCACACTGTGCAGAGTCACACAGTAACAGCTGCAAGGCTTTGGGGGAAAAGACCTTGGGGCCACACATGACACTCAAGCTTGGTCCCTAGGGCTCAAGGTGCAGCTCTGTGTAGAGCACTCGCCTGGCACACATGGGCCCTGGGCTTTTTCCTGGTGCCGCAAAGTGCCACATGAAAAGACAGGCCAGAGTAGAACACCACAGTTTCTTCACGTGTTAAAAGTCTTTTCGAGCCACACTAGAGTAAAGAGCATTTCACAGCCTCAAGCCCCAGCGTACCTGCTAGAGCTGGAGCAGAAAGGCATTGTATTGACTGGTAAAACATTGTGGGCAGAAAGGATAGGAATGCTGAAAGCTTACGTTTACTGCTGTGTTCAAAAACATTCCCTTAACGAATTCAGTTTGCAGGTTGTGTAATCTGAGTAAAGTTGGTAAGATCAGATGGTGAGAATGTGTGATCAGTAGGTGAGATGGCAGTATTGTGAAATATTAAAGGAAGGTTATTCACGCTGTAGGTGCCGTACTCCTTGTTCCTTAACTTTAAACAATGACCGTGGGTATCTGAAATGGTCAAAAGCAGTCTTTGAACTCTTTGTAGCTGAGACCCATACACGCTGAGCTAGTGCGCTCCTTGATGAAAGTTTTAAACTTGGAGAACACCAGCCAGTCTTTGCCTGGTGAAAAAACTCCCACCCGGATTTTGAGTGCGGCAGTGTTCGTCCAGGTGGTTTCCTAGCTACATCACTGCTACATGTGTAGTGTCATAACATTCCAGGAGTACCAGAACTACTCCTCACTGCAAGAAAGTGCTGTTACCAGCATTTTCATACTTCACAGTGTAATAAACTCACATGGGAACAGTAGACAGCTGTCCATCCAGCCGTGGTTGTCTGATTTCAGAAGTGGGCAGTGGATGAATACAAGCCTGGACATCAGAGCTTGGCTGCAAATTAAATTGCTTAAATTAATTCTGTCATGTAAGCGGTAGCCCTGTGACATGTGTCTTGGTCTGTTTTTTAATCTTAAATAACAGCTACATAAATGGTTACATATATACAACATAATTTAGCCATTGCCTTAAACCTAAATTTTGATCTCTTTGTAACTTTTCATTTCAAAACTAAAGCTGAGCACCTATTGTGTGCAAATGTAAGTCCTTGTATAGTTTGCCTTTGGGGTGCAGAGGTGCTGGATGTGTCATTGTGGATGCCTGCTAGAATTGGTCAGTTCACAAGTGGTGCCTTTGCCACCCAGACTGCTGTCTGCTTTTCTAATTGATAGAAATAATCGTTTTCATGTTTTTCATGTGTTGGTGTTTTGTTTCATTATTCAGAGTATGGCTGTAAATTAAATTACTTAAATTAATTCTGTCTGTAGCGTGTCGTGTGATAGCCCTGTAATGTGTGTCTGTTTCTTAATCTTAAATAACAGCTACATAATTTGTAAATTAGAGAGCATCATTTAGCCATTTCCTTTGTATATGTGTGTATTTTAGGGTTTTTTTTTCTTTGCATTCAAATCAGTTCATATTAATGCTTTTAAGTTTTAAAAACAGCCTTTCATCCACTAACTGTTTCAATTTGTAGGTACTTGCTTTTTCTTTCCTTTCAACTTTTTTTCTTTTCCATCTAGAGATAAAACCGTGCACACTCCTTACTGGAGACTTTTCTAAAAGCATGCCGCCTTTGTAGATTTTCATTCCTGCATATTGCACAGCCCATGCTGGCCCACCTGGTTGTAATACACGTCTTCTTACCCAGGAGCGTTCCCTACTCAGGTACTGCCTTGTTTTCCTTTTGCACTTGCACTGGAACCTGGGCTCCTCATGAAGATCTGTGTGACTAGTAAGGGAGGTTTGGTACACTCACTCCTCCTTTCAGTAAGTTTTTTTGAGCTTGTCTTCCTGCTAAATCCCAACTAAGGATTTTATTTGTAAGTGCATCAGAATTAAAATTCAAAATAACAACTAACTTTACTTGCTGGTTCTAGAAACACTATATTTTCTTCCTTTTATTTTTTTTTCTTGTTCCTTAGTAAAATTTAGTGTTCTCCATTTATTGTTTATTTCTTGAAGGTTCAATTTATTCCAAATTTTAGTATTACAGGTGAATTTTTAATGCAGTTTCTTATAACCTCTTTGTCATGGTTTATGTTGGTGGCCCCCAAGCCTCAGGCCTTTGCATTCTTCATTTGTGTTTGGTTCATTGTCTAGTGCTTAAATTGATGGTGTCAGTGCTACCCCCACCTAGGGGTGGAGCCAGCATACAGTGTAATGGCAGGAAGAAGGTGTGTCTGGCTCTCTTGCCGGTTTCTGCCTTGCTGTTTGCAGCTGCCGTGAACTGTAGCCCCACCATGCCACCCTGTCTTGGAGCCAACTGAGTATGGACTGAAACCTCCAAAAACTGTGAGAAATAAACCTTTCCTTTCCCAACTTTAGGCATCATGTATTTTGTCTCAGCAATGAGTAAAATGTAACTGAGACACTCCTTGAATGTAGAGAGTTACTGTTCAGTGTATCCTTGTGATTCTTAACCTTGCAAAGATACATCACAATTTCTTAAAATGTCCTTTGGCATAAACTGTCAGCTATAAGTAGGATATGATGGTAATGCCATGATTAATAAGCAAAATTGCTATGTGATTATGTTCTGAGTCATCTTTGTCAAGTTCTGACACCAGTCAGGTTTGCAAATTGAATTGAGTCGATTTCATTCATTTGCTCTGAAGCTGTATGTTACAGTCACTGTTCCTTAACTGCCTGGTCCAGAATTGGTTTTAAGAAGTTGCTGTAGGTGAGATCTTGTGTATCCCTCAAAGGCTCATATGTTAAAGTCTTGGACCACAACTTGACATCTTTAAGAGCTGGTAAAGCTTTAAGAAGTGTGGCCTACTAAGAAATCCCAGGTAACTAAGGGCTTGTTCTCAGAGAATTATGGGAAGCTGTTCCCATCCTTTCTTTTTCCTCTGGGCCATGATGTGGTACCCAGAGTAGTGGGTCAGTTAGCCATGGACTGAAACTCTCATAACTGTGAGCTGAGCAATCCTTCCCCCCTCGTTTGCTCACATGTTACAGGACTAGAAAACTAACAGGTAGCTCTTTTTTGTTGTTGTTCATTTTTGTTTGTTTGGTATCAGGGATCCAACTCACCTAGTGCTTGCTGGGGAGGCACTTAGATGCTGAGCTAAATCCCCAGCTCCAAAAGCTAACAGGTAGTTCTTGCATAATGTCACTTTTTTTTCCCTTGAGATAAGGTCTCACTCTGCAGTTCAGGCTGGCCTGGAACTCACTTTGGAGCCCAGGCTGGCCTCAAAGTCACAGTGACCCTCGTGTCTCAGCCTCCAGAGTGTTGGGATTACGGATACGGGCTACCATGCCCAACAGTGTCACTTTTTAACCTTTCTTGGTTGTTTTTCTTTTCCTTTTTTGGTTTCTCTGTATCCGTTAAATCTTGAGAATTCATATTTTTCCCAGTGGTAGTCATTTTATGTGATAAATATATATTTTTGTAGTTTTACAAAAAGTTTTCCATGTTTTTGTCAGGTTGATATGAAAGTAGGGGAGAGATAATTATGCTTATTAATATGCAGTCGGTTTAGTCTGGTTTTCTTCACACTCATATATCCGAGCCTCTGTCTCATGCCCTTCCCACCTGCCTAAATAAGAACTTGTAACTCGGCTTTCGTCTGAAGTGGTTTTGTTTCTCCTCTTTGGGGAGGGGCCGAGCACACTGAAGGTTACACTGAGGGCTTCACACAGGTTGAGGGAGCCCTCTGCTACAGCTCGCCCGCCTCCTGTGTTTTTGGAGGACATTTGTGCTGTCCTTATGTGTATTTATAGGTTTACCTTTTTTTCTTTGTACTTCACGCACTTGAAAGAGGCCATTCTGCTTTCTCTCCTGTCTTATCTGTTCTACCAGTAACGTGCTTTTTTCCTGGAAGGTTGTTGGCAGAGTGTGATGCCCTGCAGGTGGGGGAAGTGTGTCCCCATTTGATCTTTAAGCTGTTTGGATCTGGACCCTTCTGGTTTTCATCCATTATTTCTGCAAATGTTTCATACACAGACAGACGCAAGTGACACAAACGTGAACTCCGTGGCCCGTCTGCCTGCTGCTCCCTCCATGGCGTTCCAGTGGGCACGGACGGCGTTTGGGGTGAAGGCTGCTGCTGTGTCCTCAGGCTCCTGGCCTTCGGTTCCGCAGCATCTGAGCTGTGGATGCGTTCTGTTACTTGTTTCCTGACCTTTCACTCACGTGCTGTTGATGTCCTTGGAACTGTGGTGCCTCTTCTCTTTTATTTTCTTTCTTTCTTTCTTTCTTTCTTTCTTTCTTTCTTTCTTCCTTTCTTTCTTTCTTTCTTTTTTTAAGCTGAGCGTATTTAAGGATTGCTTTTCTGAAATTGTGTGTGTCTTGGAATCTGGAAAAGCCTAAAGGCACTAAAGTGGTATTTCGGGCAGTGGTCCAGCCAGTGACTACTAACTCCTGTGCACATAAACATTGCACAGCAACGTGTTTCACAGCGAGCAGCGATTTCCCCCGCCTGTTTTCCAAGGGCTAAAAACAAGAGAACCGAATCTCAGAAAGCAGAGATGTTTTCATGATGTGGTCCTGTGCTGGCCACTCACACATCGCGGAGCTCATTCCCTGGGAGCCGCCTGCTCCTGTGGGCTCTGTCACCTGGATGTGTCAGCAAGTACAGCATAGTCACTTCGCTCTACCTTTACTTGGTAATGATAGCTGATTTTTTAAAAAGTCTAATTTTGATTCAGTACCATGAAGATGTGATTCTTCATTAGAACGGAAAATAAAGCTGTCTGCACAAGGGAGGCCGAAGCAGGACTGCCATGAATTTGAAGCCAGGCTGGGCTACATGAAAGCCAGCCTGATTTAAATAGTGAGACCCTATCTCAGAAATCCAAAAAAAAAAAAAGTGAGTGAGTGAGTGTGTGTGTGTGTGTGTGTGTGTGTGTGTACGTACACAAAACAAATGTTAAGGAAACCCAGCTAGAGTCAGAGGCAGGTACATTTCAGCTGTGTCTGTGCCAGCCCAGGTTGGACAGGCCTCGCTGCCTGCCCCAGTGAGACAGCACTTGGGTGCGCCCTCCTCTCCAGGGAGAGCGCTGGAGGCTGTGATTGACTCGTGCTGCCTGCCCGGGTGCAGGTGACCTGGTGGGCAGCGGAGTGCCATCGACTTGTCACGCCTGGTTCTCCCCACCAGGCTTCAGGTCTCTGCTCCAGCCTTGATCTGTACACACTGAGGTTACTTGTAACTGTTTTGAAAATGTCCTTTTCTCTTAATTTCATCACCTCTCAGTTTTTAGGTCTCTGTTAACTGATTTGCTATCAGTCAGTCTGATCTTCCTGCTCTTCTGACTATCAGTTAATTTCAGGTTGGTCACAATTCAGTCCCAACAGTTTGGGACTCTGGATTTTGTTACTTGCTTTTTTGAAGTGCAAGATGTGTGCTGGCAGGGCAGTGTAGCTTGCATATCAGATTGATCCTTTCAAGGCTTACTGTTAAGCTCTGTTAGTGTAATTCTAAATATCCTTTATCCAGACGTAAATTACTTTTCGCTGCTGACTTTGTTCCCCTGCCAGGTCTCCACTGAATGTCCACATGATCAGTGGGGCCTTTCCACTCTGCCTGCTGAGCACTCCCACCCCGTGTGGACTCTGGGAATTACTTAGTTTTTTGGTCTGTAGTAACTGTTCTTTCCGCAAAAGCTGTTCGTGCTGAGACTTGTAGACTTTGCCCTATGCACGTCTGCACTGGGCTCAAGGAGATCTCTGGACACTCCTGGAATCTTCCCTGTGTAACTCCCTCCCTGCCCTTACTCTGCCCCACATATGGTAGCCTCCTGGGTCCCCAGATTGTCCATGTCCTACTTGAGCATTTTGACAGACTGTGCCAGGGTTCCCCTCTGCTACAGTGGGGGTGCCAGGGATGCCCTTCGCTGCCCGCTTCCTCTGTGTCAGGAGTGCTGCCTGCTGTCTGGGGTCTGGATGCTGCAGATACTCCGTGTATTCAGTCCGATTCCTGCTTGTCAGTGGAGGTGAGGAAGTCCAGGCACTGTTCTTGCTAAGGATTGGAAGGAGTCTCTTCCTTAGAGGCTTGTGAAGCTATGGTGTGTAACAGGTTAATCACTCGTGTCTGAGGAGGTCTTTTTTGCTGTTTAACACATTAAGCAAAAACCAGTTATTAGAAGAGACACCTAAAACAGATTTCTTCCCTACCTGAATCTTAGGCTGACGAATCACAGGAAAGCACTGCTAGTCTCTGAGTCCCACCACCAAGGAACTGTCACAGTTGACAGACACCCTTTGGCGACTGTTTCCCAGGAGCTGGTGGCCCCAGAGGCAGGCACACTGCATTCATGAGTGTCTGAGAGGAAGCCGTGTCTTCCTGGACACCAGGGTCCACCTCTGGTTTTCCCTTAGCGGTTGAATGTGCTGTGAAGTATTAAGCTGCTTGTCCTGACTGGCTCGGTGTCAAAGCTGTGAGATGTCTGACGGGCCACTTTTAAGTTCTTGTCTCTCAATTGCAGGATCTGGACTGAAGAGGCCTCATTTATTTATTCAGTAACTATTCAGGATCGTGAGCTCGAGGTGAACAGGGACCCTGCCTCATGGGGCTCAGCCCTGCCATGAGCACTTCTCTCCCCAAAAACAGTGCCAAGTCACGTCAGCTGGGAGACGGAGGGTCCCAGGAGCCTCATGGGGTGGCGGGGTGACTGAGGCACTGGCAGGATGAGGGTCAGGCTTCAGCAGGGACTTCAGTGGTCCAGGAGGCCAAAGATCAAGCCCAGGAGTCTTGGGGAGGCCGAGCAGAAATGAACCCGGAGGGCAGAACCACGGAGAGCTCTGCAGGCAGTGCAGTCCCAAAGGCTGTGCGGGGCTTTTTCTGAAGCTCACAGGAGTGGTCACGTGGGGGTCACTGCACGGAAATCTGCTTCCGTAGACAGAAACCTCCAGGAAGACGCCTCAGAGAGCTCAGTAGAGAATCTGAGGCTTTTAAACAGAGAAGTAAAAAGTGCCATGGAAAGAAAGGAAAGCTTTGGCTGGCAGTGGCTGGCCCAGAGTGAGCCCGCCTTGTCCCTAGGGCGGCCGCTGCCCCAGACACCATTGTCCAGGCAGCTGCTGAACACGGAGGGTTGATTTCCCTGGGTGCTGGAGGCAGGGAAGTCCGAGGCCAGGGCCTGGCAGGTGTGGAGCTGGCTCGGCTCGCGTCCTGGCTCTCGGCCGCAGGAGACGAGTTTTCTCTGTGCGGCTCCTTTCACACAGGCGCTGATCCCATTTGCGGGGCTCTGCTGACCTCGACCACCCCCAGAAGGCCCCCGTGGTCGACACTAGCCCCTTGGGAAAGGATCTCAGCAGATGAGGAGTGCCAGCCCGACCCCTGCGTTGCCGCAGTCTGTTTGTGCTTTGATAAAGCAGCAGAGGCACTGAAGACCCAGCACCCTGGCAGAGTGACTGCACAGAGCCCCCGACCAGCCCGCCACCGCTGTCTGTCCCCTGCCAGGAACCCTTTGGAGCCGGGCCACTGGGACGCATGGCCTCAGTTACTCCTGACTCGGAAAGGTCCTCCGTGTCATCGTCGCCTCAGCACATGTGCTGCCGTGTCCTGGGTTCTGTTCAGCCTCGTTTCACCAGCTCATCACTGAATGGATGTTTATGGTTCTTCCTTAACATCTATGTGTGCCATTCGTTGTCCTGTTGTCCAGCTTCTGTTCCCAGAGCACTGGGGAGACCCCTTGGCCGGTTTATTAAAGGCCTCCCATTTCCGTCCTGTGAGTACCTGTCCTCCGGCAGCTGCTGCTCCTGGGCCTGTGTGTGTGACCACGTTGCCATGGTGGCCCCACCTTGCTGCCACTGTGCTGCTCCTGGGCCTGAGCGTGAGTCCCAGGGGCTCACACAGGGGCCTCCTCCCACAGTGCCACCATCTATCTGTCCAGCCCTGGCCCCAGCACCAGCCCTGCATCTCTCCACCTGTCTTCCCGGCCCCACCTGAGCTCTGCAGTGTTTGACTCGGATGCCCACTCACCCCGGATGAGACAGTCTCCCTGCCCTGCTGCTCCTGGCTCCTCAGCCCCTAAGGGCGTCCCTCCCCTGCTCACTTGCACTCAGAGGCTCAGCGTCATCCAGTCCCCAAGTCTCGCCTCTAGTTACCTAGCTAAGCCAGGCGTGGTGGCACAGGCCTCTAATTCCAGCACTCAGGAGGCAGACACAGGAAAATCACCTTGAGTTCAAGGCCAGCCTGAACTACATTTTGAGACTCAGTCTCAGGGTTGACTCGAGTTCTGAACAGAGTGGGCAAAGGAATGAGGAGCAGGAGATGGCAAGTGTGAGGAAAAGACGGCACTGAGAGGAGCAGAGATGGGCTGGGGAGAAGAGGCTGCAGAGTGTTGTAAACATAGAAGGGTGCGGGTCTGGTGGGAGGAAAGGTGACGGTTAAAAGACAAAGGAGGGCCTTTCCCAAGATGCTGAGGACCTAGCACCATCCTGACAGGTGACGCTTATCACCAGATGCTCATCCTTTCTGCTGAAGTATTTCAGGTTCAAGCACTCACCTGTAGGGGCTGGGGATTGAGCTCAGCACACCAGTGCTTGCCTGGCAAGTGCAAAGTCGTGAGTTCGATTCCCCAGGACCAAATAAAACCCCTAAAAATCTGTTTGCTAGGCACATTCCTGCAATCCCAGCACTCAGGAGGCTGAAGCAGGAAGATTGTTGTGAGTTCAAGAGCAGTCTGGGCTACAAAGCGAGCTCAAGGCCAGCCTGGACTGCACAGTGAGACCATCTCTTTAAAAAAAAAAAGAACTAGCCTGCAGAGTTACTGGCATTGCCGTGATGGGCCAGGATGAGGCATAGCTGTGTTCTTTGTACTAGTCTAAATCTCTGACCATTAGCCTGTTGTGGTTGGGAAAGTGAATTCTAGAAAATGCGTACAGTAGGCTGCCGCATGGCCTTGGAGAAGATCAGACTGTCCTGATGGGGAGTGAGTTCCCAGGCGCTGTGCTCCGAGCGGAAGCAAGCTGGAAGCTGGGCGTAAGCTGCACACTCTGGCTTGTGCACTGCCTCTCATGTTTTATGACAGGGCAGAAAGGAAAGGGGCGTCTCAGCATTTGTGTGTGCAGATCCAGGCTCCCTGGGAGGGCGTTGGGGAACCAGGCAGCTCCGAGACGGGCAGGGTCCCAGGCAGCTGGGGCGGCATCTCTCCTCTCAGATCTCCTTGATTCGTACAATGTATCTGTGTGTTGCTGTCCTTTGCATGCTTAAAAGATTGTATTGTTTTAACTCCAAACACTAAAAGAGATAATGCCATTTCTCTGCCAGCTGACTGAAGGCCAGGATGTGGTACCCGGGAAATACTTGGCTTCTCTAAAATGTCCATCAGTGGGTGCTCTGTGGTGATTTGGGTTTATTTTCTTTCACTCTGAAAGATTTCTGATTCGTGTTTGCTTCAGAAAACTTGACCGTTACCATTTTATTAAGAAAGCCTGCAGTAGTTTTGACATATTTCTTTCCTCTTTTCCCCATTCAGAAGCTCTGTACATTTATTACCGCGTTAGCTAATATTTAGACAGTTTCAACAGGCAGGAAGATTTGTCTTAATTCTTGAATTCTCAGTCTGGTGTATCTTGGTAATGCCAGTCCGGTTTTTATTATCCTGACAATGTTGGAGGGTGGCAATTTGTTTCAGTGGTCAAGCCCTCATGCAGGTTCCTCCCAGGACCCCCAAAATAAAAAAGGAGGTCACCTGTGTCATTGGCAAAGAGCTCGCTCATAACAGCGTTTTAGTGGGAGAGGAGGGCAGTTGTTGAACTATGCAAACACGTCTGATAAAGAACTGGGCCTTTGGTAGCCCTGCGAAGAGGGAGCGCTGGTTGTCTGGGCTCTCCACGCGGTGGCTGAGGGAGGCGGCGGCCCCAGGCCACCTTGTACGCCCGCAGGCACAGGCAGGTGGCCCGGGCTCTCTTCCATTCACAACAGAGAACTGGACTCTGGCAGAGGGGCTTCACTCTGCTGGTATTTCCTGGGTTTCCATTTTCCCTTCAGCTTCTCAGACCTCAGTCAGGCCCCAGCAGACACGTTCTCTCTTAGTTTCATCCTTCTGACCGCTCAGGTTTTGTAGCTTCCTCCCAGTAAGTGCCTCTCCACCTTGGTTTCTTAGGCCAGATCAGTGAGAGTGTGATCTCCTTGTCAGACACTGAAGGTAGACAAGTGCCTTTCAAGGCAGACTGCAGAAGGTTCTGGTTCTCCGCCTTCTGGCGCCCCGCTCTTCGGTCCCGGGTGTGTGGTGCGCCCCTGGCGCTGACTCCGAGGTGGCCTGGGGAGTGGCCTGGTGGTGGGATGTCACAGACCACTGTGATTTCACACTCTCGGCAGGTACATCTCCCTTCATGGACGCGCTCACAGCCAATGGAACCACCAACATACAGACATCTGTTACAGGAGTGGCAGCCGGGAAAAGGAAATTTATTGACGACAGAAGAGACCAGCCTTTTGACAAGCGGTTGCGTTTCAGTGTGAGGCAAACAGAGAGTGCCTACAGATACAGAGATATTGTCGTCAGGAAGCAGGATGGCTTCACCCACATCTTGCTGTCCACAAAGTCATCAGAGAATAACTCACTCAATCCAGAGGTGAGAGACTCTCCTTGGGCGATTTGTGCTTCTGCTTCTCCGCGCCCACTTTCCCGGCCGCTTTGCTGAGCTGGCGCCCGCCTTTGTGCTCTCTAACCCTTCTGGGCCGCTCGAGGCCCCGAGGAAGGTAGGAAGCAGAGGTGACATTAGCCCTCCGGCTACAGTGACAGGCAGTCGACGTGTGCCGATGTGCACTCCACTCTCCTGGATGTGGGCTCTGGTGGGACCCGTGGCTCTGTCCTTGTCATCTTCCAGGTCAGGAGTTCTTCATTTGCAAAGCGTGGGTCCCGGGGAGCCCGGGGCCTCGCTAGTCACCCGCGATGCGTGTGTGTGCACACGCGCAATGGCCTTCCTCTGCTTTGACGGGTTCTTTGTTCAGACCAGAGTAGCAGGTGCTGGGTCCCAACACCCCCTCTTCCTCATTGCAGCCACCAGGGAGGTCTGCACGTGTCACGAGTAGTCTCGGAAGGCCGCTTCCCAAGCCCAGGGGACGCGTGCTGGGGACGCTCAGGCTCGGTGCTGCAGGGTCTCTGGGAGCAGGCATGTCTGGGCCTGCCCTGCACCGCAGCAGAGCTCCCCGCTCCAGCTTGTTTTCTGCCTGTGAGCAGCGTGGGCGGGTTGACTCCAGACCACAGAGAGTCCGTGCCTGGCCAGGGTCACATAACAAACAGGGCAAGGCTGGGCCTGGGCACATCTTAGACTGTAGGATCTCTTTGCTGGTTATTTATGAAGGTTTCTTAGGGGCCATTTGAGCTGATCATAGGCCCTTCCCCAGTGACCTTCCCTGCTGATATCCTTGACTTTAGTGCACCTGTGTACCCAAACGTTTAGGCTCACACCCCAAATGTGGTAGGCCAATTTAAAAGGAAGAAAAAAACAGTGCCCGCATCCCACCCCACCCCCCAAATAAAACTTGCCCTCCTTCCTTTGAACTGGTTGAATGTGCCACCTGCTGTCCAAAATGCAGAAATACCTAGCGAGATGTTGCGTGACTTGTAGTGTCTGCTGAGATCACACGGGCAGTACTGACCCTTACGGAGACTCTGATGCCTGTGTCTCTAATTAGACTCCATGTACGACTCCATATGTAGCCATGTTTATACTCCATCCCCTGCACCCCGAAGGCAGTATAAGATGGCCGCAGAGGACGTCACGGGCTCCACCAGGCCGGGCAGCGTTTTCTGTAGATCCCGATCACCCGCAGGGGAATGCTCGTGCAAGCCTGTATCCTGAATGTTGTTTACCGCTTGAACCTGTGATGACTTTCAGGTCATGAAAGAAGTCCAGAGTGCTCTGAACACAGCCGCTGCCGACGACAGCAAGCTGGTGCTGCTCAGCGCGGTCGGCAGCGTCTTCTGCTGCGGTCTCGACTTTATTTATTTCATACGGCGTCTCACAGATGACCGGAAAAGAGAAAGCACTAAAATGGCCGAGGCGATCAGGTATGCAGCAGCGTGCGTGCGGCTTGTTGGCTCGGGTGTTTGGTTTTCACGTCCGGTCAGAGAGGATGCCAGAGAAGCCCGGAGGGTGAAACCGCACGTCATCTTTCTCTGAGCACTACTAGCGGCAAAGTTAGTTAGATCATCTGTCTTTGCTTTGGGCCCGGCATACATTACCACTCGTTGGGCAGAGAACCGGCTTCGGAGCCAGCTGGAAGCCTTGGGTGTGTGCGCAAGGCCTGGCGAGTAGACCCACTCGGGCACAGGGAGGCTGGGAGCGCTGTGTGCTCCAAGCCAGCGAGTTCTGCCCTCCACCCTCAAGCAGAGGTGCATTCTCTTCCCGACAGTAACTGGCCATTTGCTTAACTCCAAAATAAGCTGCCAAAGACAGTCTTGATGACAGTGCCCTGGGGTCGTGTGGAGAGAGTTTTCTTGCTAGCACAATCAGGGCACATTTGTGCTCAGGTTCCTCCTAAGTGCCAGTCATTCAGAAAACAAGATGACAGAGAGTAAAAAATAAAAGTCCTTTCCTCTTACACCCCACCCCATGGACTCCACCATTCGCCTTTGTCTTCTTCAACCTGTTGCTAGAGAACTTTATTCTGCCAGGCATGGTAGCACACCTACTGCAATCCCAGCACTTGAGAAACTGAGGCAGGAGGATGGCTAGGAGTTACCAGCCTGGGTTACATAGTGAGTTCAGAGGTACCCTGAACTACCTAGGGAGACCCCATCTCAAAAAAATAAATAGACCTTTAGTCTTAATTTTTTTATTTACTTTTGAAATGATTTAAAAGTTGCTTGTGGGAACACCAGGTATTGTGGCACACATCTCTAATCTCAGCACTCAGGAGACTGAGGCAGGAAGGTCAGCTCGAGTTCAAGGCCATCCTGAACTTCGTACTTAGTGAGACCCTGTCCCAAAAATCACCCCACCCCCACAAAATTGCTTATTCTTCCCGCCACAACTTTGTGCTTTGGAACTTGGGCATGCTGTGGAGTGGCTAAATCAAGCCAGAGCAGCTGCGCCCTAGTGTCCCCAAGGTGTGAACATGGAAACTTGCTCACACCGTGGTGGGTGACAGCCTTCCGATTGCAGCGTTTCCAGATGTGCATTTGCCATACACAGACAGTACAGATTCGTGTACAGTTCTGGGAAGTAAGTGGAACTGTGCTGTGTTGCTTTGCAACTTGGTATTTGCACGCAGTAGCGTGGCTTTGACACACTTCCACGCCCTCAGTGGTCGGATTCTCCAGGATCCTCACAGTTTGCACACCTTCCTTGCAGCCACTAATACTGCCGTGGCATACCCCTCAGTGTCCCGCTAGTCACTGTGTATAAAAACAACTGTCTAGTATTCCAGAGGCGAATTTTATTTCTAGTGAATGAAAGCAGGCACCAACCAGTAAGATCTGTATATCCTCACTCACCTTTCTAAAAGCACATATCCTTGATGACTCCTGAGAATCTTTCATGTTTCTCTTTTGAATTCATAGAGGATGAAAAATTAAAGACCTGCAGCTTTGCAGAATGTCAGTGAAGTGGGTCGGATCTTTCCCAAGACCCAGACCCTTGCTGAGTTGCACTTGTGGCTGGGTAGTTTTGGGGCTCTTAACAGCTGAGGCTCTGAGCACTGCCCTTGTGGCACTGGGCTCCCTGGTCCCTCCTAAACTGTAGAGGTACACAAGGACTGGTGTGCTCAGTTCTGCTGTCACGAGTCTGAGGTGTGACTAGGCCTCTCTCTCTCCTTGAAAGATCGAAGTCAGGCAGAGGAATCCTGGATCCCCGGGCTTTTTAGAGTTACTTTGACCTTTTGAAACATATTGATCACTTTCAAAGTTAATATATGTAAACACTTGTATCTGACACTTGTATCTATTACTCCCTAAAGTTGCTGAGCACTACCATTTTTAATGATAGTTATTTTTCAGAAATAGTTTGAAATTCTAATCTGGCCTTACTAAGTATTCTGGCCTCCTGAATAATGTCGCACTTGTGGTCTGGTAGGAGTAGGTGGCACCATCTTCATCGATTTGACATTAAACTGCCTTGGTTAAGCAGGTCAAGGTGCATCCTTTTCTGACGGTAGAGCCTTGCACCCAGCCGTAGCCGTTCTCACTGCTTAGCCATCCGTTCAGGACAAATTGTGTGACATAAGGTATGTTCTGAAACACAGACCGTCATGCCCCTGGTGGTAACTGTATTTTCCACTCAGTCACACAGCCGTGCTGTGCAGTTGGGCTCTTTGTCTCTCCCAAGCTCCCCTTGGAGGTCTCTTGGGTGCAAGGCTCGAGGTATCAGGGTTAGTGAAACAGAAAAGGTAGATCAGGACCGATTAAGCAGAGGCCTCCTTTTCTGAGCGTTCGGGTAACTTCAAATGTTTCCTCCTGTCAGCTGCCCACTCCCACTCTATTCCCTTGTTCCCCAGAAGCTGAGCTGGTTCTCATCAAGAGCCTGTGTTTCTTCTTTAAATGACTATATTTTTATCAGTGTGAACTTTGCGAAATATTCTCTGGCAGGATCAGAAAAATAATTAGTTACACCAGATTCACGTAACCTTTCTCATGCTTATTTACATTTAAATTAATTTTTACATGGGTCAGGTGGACTTACACGCAAAAGCTTTTCCCCACGTATATTTCTTTTGTTTCAGCAGCGTATTGTCTCCAATTCCTTAGAACTTTGAGGCAAAAGACCTCATCATAACAAGTTCCAATAGAAAACTGGGGAAGAGGAAGATTGGACTAAGCCTGAGATTGTCAGCTATCTAGGGCATCTAGTTCCCGTGATCAGAATTTGGTGATAACTAGTTTGCAGATTGTAGTGCAATATTCAGCATGTGATAGAAACACTGTTAGCATCACTGTTTTTCTTGAGTTTAGATTTAAATATACCCAGCAAAAACCATGGCCCAGTCTTCCTTCCCTGTGTACCAGGGCAGGACTTGCAGTTCACTTACTGCGCTGGGAAGTTTTTGTGGCCCTGAGGAGTTAACACCCAGCAGAGTATTTCCAGGGGATGGTGGAGGAGGTGGTGGTGGGGATGGTGGTGGTGGAGGTTAAACATGAAAAGATTTTGTATGTGAGCCACATCTTCTGCCACGTCAGCGCTTTCCCATCAAAAGGCCACTTCCCCCTGGAAGGATCAGGGAGCCCTTCGCTCTTGGGGGTGCTAGTGAAATCTTGCCCGCCCCCCAGGAAGAGGCACAGATCCAGTCAAAGTTATCATCCAAGCAAAAAGTAAAATTTCTCTAGCCGTAGTGTGGGAAGAGAACGGTATTGCATGAAGTGGCTACACTGGTTCTGACCATTCTTTCCATGTGCACACACAGCATTGGGCTCTGCGGGAGGTTCCTCAAGAGAAGCCACTCCTAGCACCTGGGAGACAAACTGGGGAAGCGTCTGCTCCACCTCTGAGAAGGCCTCAGTAACTGCTCAGGAGGTGGCTCTGCACCCCTGTCATTGGGGCACGCACCCTGGCTGGCTTCGCTGGGCCTCCAGACTGTTTCCAGAGCCCCAGAGGCGTCTGTGCTTTGTCTCATTAAACCCAGCGTGACTCTGTATTAGTGCCTGGGGTTCTCTGGAAAGCCTCCCTATAACTCAGGCTGTGGTTGGGCTCAGCCTCGCTGCAAAGATAAAACCTTGGGGTGGCAGAACTCTGCCCCCTGCTGTCCCCTCTGTCCACACCCCACCCCACCCGACCCCCACTCCCCTTCTGGCCATCCTGCCTCCGCGCGCACGTCCTGCCCTGCTAAGGTGGGGGTGATGGCATTGTCTGGGGTGCAGAGTCACGGCTTTTCGAGATCTGAGCCCTGGCGGTCAGGTTGCTGTGGTGTGGACAGCACCTGGCTGGCTCTTTGCAAGCGCTCACAAGTGGCTCAGGTTTAGAATCTTGCCAGCAAAAAGCACTATTTACCCTGCAGCTCTGCTGCAGAACTTCGGAATGTCTGGAAGGGACGGACCTCTGTCTGTGGGGTGTGTTTGCCCTTTCCTCACGGTGCTCAGTCCTAGGAACCTCCTCTGAGCACACAGAACGGGAGCGCCCTGCCTTGAGAAGCAGCCTCCTGCCTCCCCCACCCCACACAGGCTGCCTGCCGGGCCTTGTGGGTCCCCCTGAGCTTCCACTATGGGAAGAGGGGGACCAGCACGTAGTGGGCGCCCTGGAGGGCAGGCGTGGCCTCTGCTGCTCACTGACCTTGGCCAGTCTTACCCTGCAATGACCTTTCTCTGTGCTCCCCAGGTCACCGAGTCACACTCAAGAAATACCCATTTCCACAAATAACTATACCAAAGCCAGACCCTGTCCCCTGTACTTCCCTCAAGACCAGGCCGCCCCAGCATGCCCCAGCCAGAGGTCTCCTGGCATGTTCCCTTTATGGATGGATCACGCAAAGCCCAGAGTGCCAGGGCGTTGGGCAGGGGAGGGCTAAGGAGCGAGACGCGCAGGTAGGAAAGCGCAGGTGCCAACTGCGGGCTCAGGCGCGGTCCGCTGCGGTCCCCACCACCTGGGCGGGAGCCACGCATGCGCAGTGTCCAGGCTGCGGGACGCCCCAAATCCACAGCTGCAGCTTCCGGGAGGGACTTAGGCGCCAGCTGTTTATGATTCCCAGAGTCTGTGTCTTGGTACACTGAGGTCCATCGTCTTTTTTTTTTTTCATCTGCTCAAATATACAATGTTTTGAGTAATTTCCCATTTATTTTTCATTTTAGAAACTTCGTGAATACTTTCATTCAGTTTAAGAAGCCTATTATTGTAGCAGTAAATGGCCCGGCCATTGGACTCGGAGCGTCCATATTGCCTCTTTGCGATGTGGTCTGGGCTAATGAAAAGGCTTGGTTTCAGACACCCTATACTACCTTCGGACAGAGTCCAGATGGCTGCTCTACCGTTATGTTCCCCAGGATTATGGGAGGCGCATCTGTGAGTACCTTTTAAAAAATCCTTGTAGAAAACGTGCTGCACAAGTCTAATCTGGATGTCTTTCTCAGCGTGTACCGGGAGTCACCGTGTGAGAACTCCCCTTCAGATACACTTGCAGTTGGGGTTTTGGTTCATGCAGCCTGTGATTGTGTCCAGCGTCGTTCCCTTAGGAGGGTCCCGTTCATCAGCGATTAACGCTGGTACCCAGTGTCAGTGAGGACCCAGTTTGAAACCCGAACAGTGGAGTTCGAGGTGGGAAAGTTCTTTACCTAACAACCTAAAAGCTGTATGTCAGGGAGGAAGTGAGGGGTAAAGTGGTAAAGATGAGATGGATTCTTTCCCTGTGATTTTGGGGTTCTATTTTTTAATGTCTAAATGAATCTGCCTGTGATAGCACTTTGTGTTTATATTGTAGCTTGTAATTGACTGAGTAATCCCACCTCACCTTCCTTCCTAGACCTTGAAATAGGGCAGGAGGTGCAGACCCTGAAGCGAGTTAAGCCAGGGAACTCTTGACTCCTGTCTAAGGAACAGAGAGGGAGCAGGGCTGAGCTCCAGCCTGTCCCAGTGCACTGCTGTGGCCACCATCATGGTGGACAGGTTAGCTCTGCAGCGAGGAGGGCCCTAAAACAGCAGGTGGCCAGGGGCAGGGGTCACCGTCTCTTGGCTCCAGATTAGTGCCCTGACAGGGAAAGCTCAGGGAAGCTGTTACACAGCGGTAACTGTTTCAAGCCAGAAGCGCCTGAGAACGTTAAAGCAAGAGGTTAAAAGCCCGGCGAGAAGCAGGAGTGCTTGCTTCCTCTCCTTACTTGCGGTGGGAGGGAGAAACCATGGTGAAGGCGGCAGGCACCACCTGATGACAGAGCGGGGGACCATTGTGCACCCCAACCTGGTACACTCAGCTGCAGTAGCCACCACGCTCTGGGGCTCCCCAGAGTGCATGGCTGTGTCCAGTCACAGGCCAGCCTCAGGCAGGTGCAGCCCGTGAGAACCTGCAGAGACAGGGGACCCTCCTAGACAGAGGGGACGTGACAGCTCAGAGCACTGTGGGCCAGACGCAGCCCTGCAGGAAAGGGAAGAGTGGGGGAGGGCAGTGACACACAAGGTTTGCAGTTGAGCGCGGCATCCGTGGTCACCTGGGTTTGGTCTGAGACATTGCCACAGGTCCACCTGGGAAGAGCGGGGGACTTTCCTGGATATACTTTTCTCAGTAGATGCAGTGTGAGGACCAAGGGCCCTCGGGCCTGGTTTCCACATCCTGTGTGAGTCAGAGTGGCTGCCTTGGGCAAAAACGGGGAAGATCAAGGGGCTCCCAATTCCCATGGTGCAGGCTGCACCCACTTCCTGTTGGATACCAGACCTTGAGCGAGGTGTGCAGGGCGCTGTGCACCACAGTGTCTGCAGGTCCTGTCCATCCTGTGTGTCCCTCACTGCAAGGAGGTTCTCATGGTCGGAAGCACCACGTTAGTTCCCTGGGAGCCTCAGAGACTTAGGAACAGGACATGCAGACCTGGAAGAAGGGTCCATTCCTGGGGCACAGTCACCATACAACACAGTGCTGTTGCCTCTGTGTTTGTGTCCACAGGCTGGGTACTAATTCACCTTCCTAAGTCTGGAGCCCTCGGTAGAGCTCGGCCCCTCACAGCCTTGCCACCTGGCTTCTCCATCCGCCCAGCAGCCTACCTGTCTCAGGCTGTTGTCAGTTAGTGTCCTTTCCTGTCCTCCCACCCCTAAGCCCCATCCCATCCAGACCAGCTGCCCTGGGCAGTGACCTGGCGTTTTACCCCGATGGAGTATTTTCCCAGCACTGTGCCAGGGAGGCAGCGGTGGGGTTGCTGCCCCTTCAGGTGTGCGTGTCCAGCAGCTGACTGCGCTCGGTCCCAGGAGCTCCATGTGGCCACAGGTGTGGGCTGGGCAGAACCCTATGTCCCACCTGGGACACACATCTGGTTCCAGCTGTGCCCCCACCACCAGCCCTTCTGACCCCTGGGCCTGGGCACAGTAGGCCTCAGCTCATGGTAGGTGTTTCTCAAGTGTGGTCACTGTGTCCATGATCACTGGCTCAAGCTCCGGAGAGCACATTTAGTCCGCAGCACAGTTCCCCATGGCGTCTTGTCCCATCCCCCCCTGCCCAGTCAGCCACCGTACTCCTGCATTCCAGCTCTACCTGGCCTGCACCCCACTTTCCCCTGCTTCCTCAAGTAGGGTCACACAATCCCCAGGAGCCCTGCCAGGGCACAATTCGGTGTCTCCCACTGAGTCGCCTCTCCTGTCCAGACTGCCTGGGCCCTGGGTCCCATGAGTCTTCCCACGGGCTCCTCCACACCTGCTGGCCTGGCCTGTGGTCCCTTTGGGAAAGGAGGGGATGCTGGGACAGGAAATGGGACAGATGTTGGGGAGCAGTTTTCTAGAGAGACAAGTCCATATTGTCTTCAGCAAGGGAGCGGCATTTGTTCAGTAGGGAATTGGGGGGCATTTCCAGAATACACGATGAGGAGTCTGAGGTTCAGAATTTGGGGTGTCCACCCAGAAATCCTCGTGACGAGTCCCACCCCTCGTTGTGCAGCCTCAGCTCTGTCTGGAGGTGGACCACTCTGGCAAGGGCTGGGTCTTAGCAAGGTGCTTGGCCTTGATGCCGGGGGTGCCCTTTGCCCCATGTGGGATTCTACTTGCCAGCAAGCCGAGAGCTCCCCACCTCAGTCACCCGCTCGCCTTCTTTCCACTCCCTTTCAAGTTAGCTTCGGTGCTCGCCGAGGTGGACCTTGGCAAGTGAGGCTTGGTGAATTCAGTGTCGCCCTTGGTGGAAGGGTAGGGACACCGCAGGCTTGGGCAGAGATGAAGCTGGGCGGCTATGGCAAGGCCTTTTCCAACCCCCAGGAGCTCCAAGCCTATGGCCACTGCACCTGGCTCTTGGGCCCTGAGGCCACGGGAGCGACAGCTTGGGGTCTCTGTTGTCTGCACTCCTGGCAGCTGGGCAGCAAGGGTGTCCCAGCTGTGACATCCGTGTGCAGCCTGAGCCACACTCCCTCCAGGGAGAGCCGAGGGGCTGCATCTGTACCCATCTGTCCAGCCCACCCAGAGGCACCAGCTGACTGACTCCAGGGTGTAGACAGTGCCCCCGAAATGCCTAAAGTTCCTCCTGAGTCACTGCTCCAAGCAGGCTGCTCCCTAACAGTCCCTGCTGACTGGCAGGAAAGAACCACGGTGGCAAGGACACGTTAGGCTCACTTTGAGTTACTTCTTAGAGCGTTTGCTTTCTGCCTGCCTTGTGGGGTCAAGGCAGACTTCTGGGGGTGCCAGGCCCAGAGGAGGGCGGGCAGGCCTGGGGAAGCGATAAATGAGCTTCCTCAGGGCTCCAGGAAAAGGGCACCGAGAAGTGGAGCCCTTGGGCCTAGTGCACTCTGCAGAGGAGTCCTCACTGGCCGGAGCCACTGCAGAAAAACTCCTGCTGCTTGGTCAGTTGTGTCCCCTATAGACAAGTCCTGGGTCCTGCGTTGCGGCAATGTCCAGAGACATTTTTTGGTTGTCACAGCTGAGTAGGCACTGGTCAATAGGGGCTGGGTGCTGCTGGCTGTCTACCCACACCCAGCACAGTGCCCCTGCCCCAAATCTACCTGGGTAGGAGCCCAGGGCTCCTACCAGGGCCAGCTCACGCTGCACACCGCGAAAACCCAGCCCTCATTGTGCAGTGTTGGACTGAACAGATCCTTTAGGCAGAAGGTGCGTGTGCACCGGGGGCTGCGGCAGCCCTCAGCAGCCACTTCCTTTCATGAGCTTCTGGTGTCTGCACTTGGCGCAGCCTGAGGCAAACTTGGGACGGGTTTGTCTGTGCCTCTGGCATGTGAGCTCCGCCAGGGGGTATGGCAAGGGACCAGAGGATGAAAGAATGGGTGAGGCCCCTTCTCTGGGAGCCTCCTGCAGGGGGTGCTGCGGCAGGAAGCACTGTAGAAGCACGTCCTTAGCTCAGGAGTGGCTGTCCAGGGCCCCTCCCTGGCCACAGGAGACAGTATTCCTGAGTGTCTTCTGTGTCAGGTCCCCCCTGGACCTCTGAGGGTGCCTCAGCTGAGGTAGCACAAAGGACAGCCCAGGTGACAAGCACAGGCCTCCTGTAAGCTGGGGGGCTCTGAGAGCCAGGCTGGGGTGCTCCCCCTCCACACACATCAGGGGTCTTTGTGGATTGTCTGCCTTTAGTCCTCTGCAGGTCAGCAGCTTGAGTGAAGTTTAAAACCTCCCATTTTAAGACTGCTAAAAAGGAAGTGGGAAGCACTCCCCCAGGTTGAGCCCATTCCCACTCATGTGACCAGGGAAGTATTTTTTTCCATAAGTTGCTGGGTTTTGTTCTTGTTTTGATGACTATCGTATAAATCAAGTCTCTGCCTGGGTTTGCGTAGGAACACGTTAACAGTGACCTCAAGCGAGTGCTGTCCCTCACACTCGTGGTGAAGGCAGAGGCGCCCGCCCTCCGTGTTCTGCATACCGGATGTCTGCAGGGGGCTGTCGGACCACTGGGGTGCGGTCCTGGCTGTGGGCTGGAGGCAGGCAGAGGCAGCTGGGAGGGAAGGGCAGTCTGCTGGCCCAGCTGCAGAACCAGGCAGAGGCCTGGCCGGGAGCAGTGGGTGGCTTCTGGATGCCCTACAGGGAACAGAAAGGGACATGTAGGAAGTGACAGCAGAACAGGAGGCCCCGTAGGGCAGCAAGGAGGAAGTCCTCAAGGCTTGCTCTTCTGGGCTGTGGCTCACGTTGGCCTTGAGGTTGCACCCCTCACGCTCAGCTGGGGCTCACTTGTGGCAGTGTCTTCTCCATCTTGAGGATGAGATGCGACCCAGGGAGGGAAACCACGGTTGCCCCGGCAGCCTGGCCTTGGGACCCTGCCTGCCACCCTTCCCACTGCGTCAGAATCATCGGTCGCAGCTGCCCAGCACCACTGAGTCCATCTCAGGCCGTGGCTCATCTGTGGACCGTCCTCTCTCTGGGATGGGCTGGTGACCTGCCTAGGGCAAGAGAGCAGAACACGCCAGATGCTTCTTCACTGTTTTATCCAGGGTGACTCACAAGGTAGCCACACTTGGGGTGACAGCCAGTCACACAGTGCCCTGTGGCCATGGTCCTTCTCGTCAGTGCTCAGGCAACTGTGGGGCCTTTTGGAGAACGCATCCCCTCCAGAAGGGGGCCATCCGCGTGTCAGCAGCTCAGAGCCAGGTCTTCAGGGCCTTGGGAGCCTTTGGAAGGCTTGGTCTCTTGAGGGAAGCCAGACAGGAAATGGTTGCCCTGGGCCACACACTCTCCCCTTGCACCCCCCCCCCACGGTATCTGAGCCTAGCATTTGTGTGGCGTGAATCCCTATAGGTTTTGCTGAGCCTGAAAAGTGACTTTGTACCCAGCACACAGGTTAGGTCAGTTTTGCATGTCTATCCACACACACGACTTCTTTAAAAATCCAAAGCACATTTGCTTACCCCATTGAGTGCAGCAAAGTGATCATCAGACTGGTCCACACAGCAGTTCGGGACACGCATGGTCCTGGTCAGTTTCTCTTCTGCAGTGCTCAGGTGGCCTCCAGGGCAGCAGCAGCAGCATTCACTGCCATGTGAGTGCTGTCTCTGTACTGACAGCAAGTCTGCTGGGCCCAGCTGTTGTGGTTCCGTGCCCAGCTGCCCTTGCATGCAGCCACCTGCAGGACTGTGTGGGTTTTTTCCTTTTTTGTGCTTTTGGGTTTTTGTTGTTGTTGTTGTTGTTTTGTTTTGTTTTTTGTACCAGGGCTTGAACTTACGACCTCGTACTTGCCAGGCAGGGGCTTGTGCCGCTAAACTAAACTCCAGACCTGTGTTGCTATTTTAAATGAGCTCAAGAGCAGGATAGACTGGCGCTATTCCGGAGGAAAGGATCTATGCCTGTAACCTTGCAGCCGAAAGTCTTTTGTCATCCAGATTTTTTTCAAGTCCGTGTGATTCTGTGTTCCGTGTAAAGTCAGCCCGTTTTCCCTGCAAAGCTTGATTGCGCTCTGTTCCATCTGCCCATTTGACTGTGCTCGGCGTGTGCTTTATTCTTAATGGCCACTAGAGGGCGTGTGGCAGGGCCCAGCTTTCTCACACTGGGGCTCTTTGGCATTTTGAAGGATGAGTTTGGGACAGTCTTCCCTGCCTGCTTCCCTCTCCTGTTTCACATCACGTCCAATGGGCTCTTCTTCCTTTCAGGCAAATGAGATGCTGCTCAGTGGGCGGAAACTGACGGCGCAGGAGGCGTGCGGCAAGGGCCTTGTCTCCCAGGTGTTCTGGCCAGGGACCTTCACCCAGGAAGTCATGGTTCGCATCAAGGAACTCGCCTCGTGTAACCCAGTTGTACGTCTCTTCCGTGTTCCTTTATATGTGTCTCGCCTCTTTCTCATCAAGCTCACAACTCAGGCAGTATTTCCCAGCTCTTCTGCATGAGTTCTTTTAAAGTTGAGAATTTGTCCAACATTTGGTGGAATATAGTCATCCTTCGGAATCCACTGGGTACTGGGTCCAGGGAAAAAACACCCACAGATCCCAAAATCCACGGGCATTCAGTCCCTTGTGCAGAGTGCCTAGGACTTGTGTTCTATGCACGTCTCCTCATATGTTGCCAACGATCTGTGGATAGCCTGGCATGCAAGGTAACTGCCATGAAAGTCGTGGTTACACTGTGTTTTTACGGAATAAAGGCAGGGGAAGCGGGGAGTCTGCACGTGTTCCATGCAGGCCCAGTGTTTTGTTGGGTATTTGCCCCAAGGTTGGCTGAACCCAGGGATGTGGGACTCACAGGTATGGGCGGCCAGCTCTACCGTAAGTGCCCGTTAGGCCCCGGAGCGGGGGCCGGGGAGCACAGCTTGTTGACGCCGCTTGTCTCCTGCCGCAGGTGCTGGAGGAGTCCAAGGCCCTGGTGCGCTGCAACATGAAGCTGGAACTGGAGCAGGCCAACGAGCGCGAGTGCGAGGTGCTGAAGAAGATCTGGGGCTCGGCCCAGGGCATGGACTCCATGTTAAAGTACTTGCAGAGGAAAATCGATGAGTTCTGACGGGTGGCTCGCGGGTGCCACCGTCCATCCTCACAGCCCGAGCGAGACATGTCCACCCGTAGCTCTTTCTTGGCAGCAGGACTGGAAACATCCAAGCTATTTATTTCCAAGGAGTTTTTAAGTCCTGTACCTTTCAAATAAATAACTACAAAGCTCTTTTGTCCAAACATTATTTTATACTGCTCCACACACATGTAGAAAAGTGGATGGTGGCACGAGCCTGCCCCTGGAAGCGCTCAGTGTTTTGTTTCCTTTGGCTAGTACTGTCTAAAAAAAAACTGTTTGGTTTGTCTGGGTGACCGGAAAGTCTTCGATGATGTTTGTTTTCCTCATTCTTCCCTCCTAGAAAGGGGCTGGAGCCAGCCTCGCCTCCTCTCCCCCCAGAAAGGTGCAGAGCACCGGGAGCCCCTCGTCTCCACGGAGGCAGTGGGGATCCTGCAGAGGCAGAAATTAAATCAAGCAGAACGTACCTGCCGGGAAGGGCTTCCTGGGACAGGCTCAGCAAGCACTTAGGGTTCACGCTGGGGTATCCGCGGGTTCTCCCCTCTCCCAGCAGTCCAGTTTCACTGTCTCTGTCTCTGGGAGAAAGCCTGTTTTGCAGTATTAGAGAGTCACTGACTAGGTGGAGAATGAGTACCTAAGTTATAAGTTAGACTTAGCGGGTTTTACATAGTTTCTCTGACCCTTTCAAAAAATAACTCCATTAAGTGCTTCTTGTTGCTGGGTGAGAAATACTACTATCTATACAGTTTCAGTTTTCTGTCTGCAGATGTGATTGATGTACTACACCAAAAGAAAAGTATTTTTATGTTTATTAAGTGTAATTTTTAGGTTCACTTAGAATATATTTTATTTAATAAGTTAAAATTCTTTTTGGCACACTATTAAATACAAAAACTCCTTTCCAAATAAAAAGAACTACCTTGTATTCGACACTTCCTGTCCTCCATCCCGCTCCTCTGTGTGGGTGGCACGGGTCCGAGAGCGCCCCCTGCAGGAGTGGGGCTGATTCCTGACCACGGGCACCGGTGAGCAGCTGGGCTTCTGGGGTTGCAATTATATTGAATGTATGAAGACTGAAATAAAATCAGAACCTTATTTTTGTACAGTTTTGAAGTTTATACTTAGAACTGACCACCTCCTGGCCACGCGGAGAGCTGTACAGTGTGTAAATCTGCCTTTACCTTGGATTGATTGGTACAGTATTTTTGCATCTGTGGGACCTACTTTTATGTTCAGTAGTTTGAAACTATATATAAACTGTACAATCTGTAAAGTTTTTATAGAATAAATATTCAGCTGTGAAAACTGGTTAAATAAACTAATATTTCTTAACACCTTGGAAATGTTTCTCTGATTAATTCTTCACTTGGGAGATTTCTCATGGGGCATTGTACATTTCCTGTGAAATACACGGTTCCCCCTACAACCTCCATGCAGTTTAAGAAAACAAACACATTAGCGTGTGTACCCTGACCACCTTGAGTCCGTCAAACCACATCTACCACACTTCTGTTTCAGAGAAAAAAAACCCTGAAATACCTTGTTCTCCCCTCTTGTTACCTTTTATCAAACCACATATGTTCCTTTGATTTGCTTCTTGGTATCTGAGGAAATTTTATCTTATGAAATTGTAACTTCTATACCCAGACGTACAGCATATTTTCATTCTGGTCCTAGAGATGAAGGATTATTGACCAGGGTCCCATAGGTGACAGACCAGAGTAGGGTGACCTGAGATTCCAGACCTGGTGAGCCAGGCCTGTTTCTGGCCACTATACCTGATGTCTTTCCCGGAACCGACGTAAGCTAATGCAGTGAGTTCTCCACACGGCCTGGACTTTGCCTGACCCGGGCGTAATGACCACACCTCCTCCCTAAAGCAAATCGCTCAGCTTCTGAGTGGAGAATCTGGCCCAAGTAGGAAGAGCATCAGCAACACCAGTGAAGTTGCTGGCACTCACTCCCGCTGTTGGTGAGGGCAGGAGAAAATGCTATCCTCTGTGTTGACAGATCTAAATTGGTAATAAACCTAGACCTAGCAGCTCCATTTGTAAGCAATGAAATCCTACAGGAAGCAGGAAAGTAAAGGTGCACGTGCCATTTGAGTTACCTGGGTATTTCTACAACAGTGAAAAGTTGGAATCAGCATGTGTCCATCAATAGAGTTTTGATTAATCACAAATGGTCCCCCATTTAAAATGGCTCCATGTTATTTTTCAACGGCATTTAAATATATTCAGGAGGAGCCACTTGAAATTTGGTAAGCTAACCCCACGTGGCTTGGTCTTGCTGGGTAGTGACCATGAGTGACAGCTCCCTCCCAGCCCCACTGTCACATGGGTGTTAGAGCCGTTGAAGCTGAATACATGTGCGAGGCTGTGATATGGCCCAGGCTGGCTGAACTGAGAAGAGACACCTCGGGGCAAGATAGGCCACAGCTGAGGCCACCTGGAGACTTTCTTGGGTGGTTTTCCTTAATCAGCATCGTCTTGCTTGGAGGGGTCCTTGAGCCCCTCCCAAGATCCTGCTCAGGTTTCCTCCCCTGTCCACTCAGCTCCTTGCTTGTTCTGATTAAATACCGGCTGGGCTCTGCCAAAGATTGCAGTCCTGCACCCCTAAAGACCATACTGCTGGTCTCATTCCTTAGCCTTTGCGGGCCTAGGATCTACACACACCGGTGTCCCCCAACACCTGGGGACAGCACGGGCCCTGCAGTGTGTTGTGCTGTGGAGCGTGGCAGGTCAGGTGTGCTGGCTGCATGCTAGACTGTGAGATTTTCAATTTCACCATAAGGTTTGCAAGTCAGACCCCCATGCTAAGTCAGAGTGTAGCTGCATATGACAGCCACCTGGGCATACACTAAGAGACAAGGGCACATTATGAAAAATCAAAAATGCCTTCTTCACAAGGCTTCCAAATAGCCCACAGAAAGACTCACTGGGTTTCTAGGTGCATCCCAGCACTGGGCTTCGGGCTGCACAGCTAGAGAATCAGCTTGGTCACCTGTGGTCACTGTTGGCCTCTGTCCCCTGCTGTGCTCCCTGGACAGTGGCCTTGCAGCATGTGCTGCCTCTGCTCCACTCTCGCACATGGCCCACGCAGTTCTTTCAAGAATACTCATTGCTAAAGCTTCAGTCTGAGTGTCCCCCAAAGCCCACATGCTAAGGGCTTAGTCTCCGGGGTGGCACTTTGGGTGCAGAATGGGACCTTTAGAAGGGGGTTCTACAAGGAGGTCCTAGGATCACTTGAGTGCCCCTGAAGAGAAAGGGGGACCCTGGCCCTCTCCCCCTTGTGCATTTGCCATCACACGTGCTCTGCACCGGCCTCAGTCACAGACACAAACATGGACGTGGACCCAGCCATGGATACAGACACAGCTATCCACATGGACGCGGCCACAGATGGACATGGGTAGCCCTAGACAGAGGCAGAGATGTAGTCACAGACACTAACAGGTACAGATACGCAGGGCCTCCATCCAAATTTTCACTTAAAATAGTTTATTTTCTGCATTTAGTTAACCCTTCCCTACAGGATTAAACACACACATGATTTTATGCCCAAGCAATGGAGCTCTATGCACCCCATACAAAGCAACACTAGTGAGCGGAAAGAGAAGGAGGAGGAGAAAGAACATCAGTCTGTCCCATTTTTCAGATGACAAAACTAAGACCTGGGTCATGTAGTTTTTCTGGGGACGTCACATTGTAAGGCCGGAGTAGGGATTTGACACAGCAACCAAGTCTCACACGAGAGCATTGTTTCCTTCATTGTCCAGTGGGATCCTGGTACCGTAAGGGTGGGGGTGGAGGAACAGAAACACGCTTGGGTTTCCGCTTCTCTGACATTGAGCAAATGTGACATGTCTTGCTTTGTGAACTTTAGCAGTAATTGTAGATGCGTCCCTGGTATCCTTGTGTGCTCTCTAGGTATTCTTGTGGTCCAAACTCGCTGTGAAGCATAGTTTCTGATAGAAGTCAATACTTCTTAAAATCTTTTCTTACAGAAACTGTTGATGCTCATTATCTTAAACTTGGAAATAAAATTCAGATGGAGTACACCTCATGCCTCTGGATTCGACGTTGGCTTGTGGCATTACTAAAGAGCCCCAGGGTAGCCCGGGTGCTGAGGGTGTGACTCTGAGAAACTTACCTTCCAAATAAGTGGCTCTTGGTGTTTTAATTTAACCTTTGGTGGAATGTGTCTTGTCCGCATCTCAAGAAACATAACCCAGTTTCCCAAAGGGGACCTTGCCAGTGTACCTGAATCCTATCACCCAGAGACAGGAAATCCGGTTTGTCCTCAGCCTTGCTGCAGGCGGGCCTTTGTGCGCTGATGATGGCATCACTGTGTCAGAGGTGTCCCCCCTCCTGTGGCCTTGTTCTGTTTCCTGGTACCTATGAGGTGGAAGTCTCCCTCATTGATAGGTACTGAGAGCTTTCCATCCCACACAGCAGGATGCCAAGCAAGCGACAGGAAGACTTTCCCAGTGCCTTATTTGCAGATAAGAGAGAGGTGGCAATCTTTTTTTTTTTTTTTTTGGTCTTTTTCCTTTTCAAGGGATTGAACTCACGACTGCCTGCTTGCAAAGCAGGCGCTTATGCTGCTGAGCTAAATCCCCAGCCCCAAAGTGGCAATTTTTGATACAAAAAAAAAAAATCCCTTTGCCGACCTTATCCCCTGGGCAGCTGTGAGCCTTTTGCTGACCCTCTTTCACTCTGCAAAGTGGATTCCTTTTCTGTCCTCCACACAGGTACACTTTTGCTGCCCTTTCTGTGTCTTGTCCAACTAACTCTTTGTTAGAGACCAAGAACCTAGAACGAAGCCCCACAGGACCCCATCCTGCAACAGAACCACTAAGACGACTTAAAAAATATGGCCCGGAAGTCAAATCAGCAACACTTGCTGGTTGATGGGTTAGGGTAGAAAAAAAGAGTCCTAATTTACAGGTGCGTGGTATGCAAAAGCAAAACAGACATTTCGGGGAACAGCACAGGATGGGGGACAACAGGGTGGTACAGGGGAATTACCCACCCCGTCCTGGCCCGGCCGGGTTGGACACGCCAAACCGAACACAGCCGGGTTGACTGCAGCCCAAGGCACTCGTGTGAGGCTCAGGTAGGGGAACCCTGTGCTTGCATAGGTGAAACTGAGGCAGGAGGAGAGGGTGTGGCCAAGACAGGTCCAGAAATAAAGCAGGAGAGACTTCTAGAACTAACATCTAGAGGGACAGTGAGGCTGAACCCTTACCCATGCTAGCCAAATGCTCTACCCCTGAGCTCAAAACCCCACCCTCCACCCCATGACCTACGTACACATCAAACAATGCACAAAAATTGGGTTGAATTGTAAATCTTGTGTTTCACGGTTTACCACAATTTAAATAAACTGTTTTAAAGAAGATTTTTCCATAGAGTCAGTTTTTCTCCTTGACATTCGTACGTGAACTGGAAACAAAATGTAATGTTCTTGATCAGCACAGTGTCCTCTGAAAAACCATCTGGAGTAGCTCTCCCTTGAGTAGTAGTCTACACAGTAGACCTTTCCAAAGCACAAAAATAAGTGTCAAGGAGTTTGGACCTCAGCAAGACAATCTTTTCAACCAACAATTCCATTCAACTGCCGTGGCAGGGAGGAAGATTTCCTTGCATCACTGCTTTGGATTTGTGCCTGCTTTGCCTCTAAGAAATGCGATCTTGTGTCCGAGGCAGACAGCTCAGTGTCAGCACCCAGCCCTGCGCTGGAAGTGGCCCATCTTGCCCTCTGTGGGTCCCCACGTGTCCTGATCTCCTTCCACGTGAATGGAAAATCGTTTCCATATGGTTGCCTCAGTGGTCCAAGTGCTTTGAAGAACATGGGATGGGGGAGAGGATTGTGATTCCAGAAAATTCTGAATGGAAACAGCACGGGCAGAACGGAATGGCTTTGCAAACTGCAGGGGCTTATTCACTGGCCGTCTTGGGTTTTGGCTGGCGTACCAGAAAATCTGCTGCTGAGGGAGCCAAAGAGAGCAGTGGAGAGCGAGAAGGAGGGCCAGGGAGGGCAAGAGGGTTGGGGAGCACCGAGCCCCAAAGCTGAGCCCTGGCTCTGCCGGCACCCCCAGCTCACAGCTGCGGGCCCCACTTGGCCTTGCCCTAGGAAGCTCGGCGTTCAGCAGCGGTCTGCTCAGTTCCATTTCCTGCTGAACTTGACCGTGTGTCATCCTGGCCCGGGGAAATCTGATGCCTGATTCCCTGAGCCCAGTTACTGCTTTTGGCTCGGGCGGCCTGGAGTGCTGGGGCCGCTTTTCAGGCACACCATAAACGTCTGTGTCATTTCTCAAATGGCCCAGCAGACAGCGCGGGTGCCAGGTCTTTGATGGAATGAATTTGGCTGCAAACCAAAGCTTTAAATGGAGAGTTGGCCTCCCCGGCAGGCCCTTTCCAGCCCACCGAGGACTTGTTTTTATGTAAGATTTGGGCTCCTTTTAAAGCCCACTGTGTTCCCTGAATTGCCTGGAGCAGATGTGGGAGCCTTTGGAAGTTTCCAGGCTACTGTCAGGCCCTCTTGAAGGTCACCTCCGCTACCTCTTTGGGCTGAAAGTGCTGCTGTTAGAAAACCAGTCCGTTTGTCTGCTGGCTTTGGGTAGCTAAACATTACTCAGCCACCAGGTCTTGGGTTTATGCCAAGCAGCCACTTTGTGTCTGCTATCCTTCAAGACAGAAAGAAAAAGGCAGATTTGTTTAGTTCTGTGTCTTTTTCAACTTCTGGGGTAACTGAAAGCAGGGGCCTGTTTAGTAGCACCCCAAAGAGCTGTGAAATGCTCCTCTTGGTGAAAACAGACATTCTGCCTCCTTTTGAAAATCAGCATTTTGTGAAAGGAACTTTTACACTTACCTTTACCTGAGATTTTTCTAGATGTTTTGAAGGACTCTCCTTCTTTCCTCCACTTGATGTAGAGAGACCTGGCCTGGAGCTGAGTCCCGGGCCCTGGCTGGATAAGCAGGCAGCAGCAGCCACAAAAACCCTTTCAGAATGGATGGGAATTTGGAAACCCAACCCACGTGGGACCTTAGAGAATCCCACAGCCAACAGCTCCCTGCACCTCTTGGCAAAGCCAGGAGGAACATTTTTCTTCAGGATACCTGACATCAGGTGGCCCTGAGGAGGGTGGAGTCCCCCGCCCAGCCACGGAGCCCAGCCCAGCAGGCCCTGGGTGTCACTTCCAACCCAACAGCGTGTCCTGAGCACGCTGTTCTCCGCCCATCCGTCCACCCTCACGTAGCCTGCAGGACTGGCGCCTTCCTATGGCCTTTCTCCGCGTCATTCATTAGCAGGAACACTCATCTTCCTGTCCCATTCCCTTATGCTGCCGTGTCAGCTGTGCAGTGTGCGTCCACACCAGCCACCAGGCCAAGGGCCAGTCCACTGTGCCTCTTCTGTCTGGGCAAACTGAACCCACATCACATGCAAACTCAGACCTCAGAGTCTGGCCCAGGGTCGAGGGACATGTGGCCTTCGTGGGGTCCTCAGGAGAGCTGTAGGAGTAAACACCTGCAGGTACATAGAGCTGCCTGGCATGCGGTTGCTGCAGGAATTTTCACCTCTTTGTGCCATGGAATTCCTTGGAATTCAGTCATTAGACATCCCTGTGGATTCACATAAACTTACGGAAAAGTCCGAAACCCTCAGCACCCCACAGCCAAACTCTCCCGGGCAAAGAGGATTCAGGGACCAGCAGCTTCTCCTTTGAAGATCTGAGGGCTGTGCTCGCTTCCATGTTCAGGGTGCTCAGTGCTCTGTCTTTCTTTGTGGCATCTGGGGAGGCCCAGGGGGCTCGGTGTCCAGCTGACCATTCCAGGAAACCCTCAGCCCATCAGCCCTGTGTCAAGATTTTGAAGTCAAATCCTGGGCTTTTAACTAAGCAAATATACTGTGTGGAAAACAATCCCTTTGTGCTCTCAAAGTAGACAAAGAAGGAACTGTCTGCAAGTGTTCAGGGGACTGGTAGTGACATAAGCCCCCAAATTCATGATTTCATCAATTTAGGGGAAAAGAATGAACCTCTTCATCACAGAAGTGATTTTTTTATGACAAAATTTTTAATGTGACCAGTATCATCCTGATACCAAAGAAAAACAAGAAAATTAAAGCCAGTGCCCCTGATGAATTTAAAGCAATAGTTCTCAGCAAAATTCCTCAAAGTAAATTCCAGAGTGTGTTAGAAAGATCATTCAGCATGATAAAGGGGAATTTATTCCTGGAATGCAAGGATAGCCCAACATATGCAAATCAGTAAATATAAAACACAAAAACAGATGGGCAAAGATCATAGCGTCATCTCTACAGCTGCAGAGAAGGCAGCTGACCAACTCAGTACCCTTTTATGATAAAAACTCAACTTATTAGAACAGAAGGAAGGTACTCAGTGCAGTAAGGATCAATATTACAAACCCACAGCTAACATTATACTTAAACTGAAAGCTTTTCCTAGAAGATCAAGAACAAGACCAGGGTGCCCACTCTCAGCACTTGTATTGGGTATAGCTCAAGAAGTTCTAACTGGAGAGACTGAAAGAAATACGAAGCAGTTAAATTATCCCTGTTTGCAAACAACATAATCTTATATGTAGAAAACATGATCTTGTATTAGAAAACCTTTAAGAACATAAAACTATTACAACTAATAAATTCAGTCAAGTTACAGAATATGAAAATCAATATATAAAAGTCAATTCCATTCCTATCTACTTACAATGAATTATCAAAAAAGCCAAGAAAACAATCCTACAGTTACCAAAAGATGTTTAGGAATAAATTTGACCATGTAGGTAAAAGAACTCTACAATGGAAATTTTAAATGAATCATGAAAGAAGTTGAAGAAGACACAAATAAATGGAAAAGTATTCCATATTCACATACTGGAAGAATCAATATTGTTAAAAAATCTTCATATTGGGGGCTGGGGATTTAGCTCAGCGGCATAAGCAGGTGGTCGTGAGTTCGATCCCCTACCGGGGATAAAAATGAAAAAAACATTTTATTTCCGATAAAAATGAAAAAAACAAAAAAATTCATAGTATCCAAAATTATCTATAAGTTCAATATAATTCCTATCCAGTGGCATTCTCCCACAGAAATAGACAAAATAATTGAATGCAATCACAAAAGATGTTAAGTGACAATCTTGAGCAAAAAGAACAGCCCGAGCTTTTACACGACTTCGAAATCTGTTTCTAAGGCCATCGTAATTAGAGCCAGGGTGACCTGATATAAAAATAGATACAGACCAATCAACAGAACAGGCAGTCCGGAAGCAAGTCTGCTACAAAACAAAACACAGATTCTTCAATAAATGGTGCTGAGAAAACTGGATATCCACAAGCAGAAGATTAGTCCCTCAACTGTATGCAAAACTCAACTCCAAGTGGATGGAAGGCTTATGCATAAGAGCTGAATTTGAAAAACTACAGGAAGAAAAACAGGGTGAATATTCAATGGCATAGGTCCTAGCAATGAATTTTGATGACCTCAAAAATACGGGCAGCAAAAATAACAAACAAATTATATCAAGCTGAAGGCTTCTGCACAGCCAAGTCAGTAATCAACTGAGTGAGGAGACACCTAAGATTAGCAAAGCAGTCTGATAAGTGGTTAATACCTAACATATAGGAGAAACTCAACCCAATGATCAATAGTAATAGTAATAACAACAACCTGAGTTTTAAATGGACAAAGAACCTGAATAGACATTTCTCAAAAGAAAACATACATATCAGGGACCCCTGCAGGGGCTCCCCAATGTCCTGCAAGGTGTTATGGTGCCTGGCGAGACACAATGGTAAGGCAGCAGAAACCGGGTTGACCAGTGGTTCACGGGGATGCAAGGCCATGTGGCAGCCAGAACCTCGGCGTGTGTCAAGGACAATGGGTGAAGGGCAGTGAGCGTCTCCCGGGCAGAAATGGTGATCATGGTGGTCTGTTAATAAGAACAAACCATTCTGGCCAGGATGAGACTGGGAAATAAGAAGGCGGTAGTCTCCTCAGCGGAAACTACTTACTAATGCTACCTTGTTGCTTTAAAGATCCTTATTGTCCTCAGCAGGTCTTATCTCACCTGTGGGTGCCACACCATCACCACTGAAGGGCTTCAGCTTTGACCAGAAAAAAACAGAGTTTCTGGGTTCCAACCTGGCTCAAATCCAGGACACGGAGTCTCAGAATCCCTAGACTCAGTTTATAATCTGTGGTCCCCAACACATACGAATACATGGGAAGATGCTGGACATCACTCATCACCCAGCAAATGCAAATTAAAACCACAGTGAGATGCCACCTTACACCCATCAGAATGCTGTGATGAAAAGGAAGGAAGATCATAAGTGTTGGTGAGGATGTGCAGGAAGGGAACCCTCGCACGCCATTAATGGGAAGGTAAGTTAGCACCTACGTTATGGAAAACCAGATGGAGGTTCTTCAAAGATTAGACACAGAACTACTGTGTGATCGGGAACCCTACTTCGGTCAGAATGCCAAAGAGGTGTCTGCGCCACCCTCCCCCCACACACACACCGTGTTTGCTGTAGAATTAGTCACAGTTTCCAAGGTGTGACATGCTCACAAGGAAGAAATGGATAAAAAAAAAAATGTGCCTGCGTGAGGTGGCTCATGTCTATAATCCCTGGGAATCTCTGGGAAGCTGAGGCAGGGGGACTGTAAATCTGAGATCAGCCTGGGAAATTTAGCAGGACTTTGTCTTGAGGAAAAATAAAAATAAAAAAGGGCTGGGATGTAGCTCAGCAAAGGCCCTGGGTTTGGTTCAAAGTACCATGGGGCAGTGCAGGGGAGGAAGTGATACATACATCTCACAATGGAATTGTATATTCTAGATCAGCCTTAAAAAGAAGGAAATTCGGGGCTAGGGATTTAGCTCAGTGGTGTAAGTGCCTGCCTGGCCAAGTGTGAGGTCGCAAGTTCAATCCCAGTACCAAGAAAAAAAAAAAAAGGAGGAAATTCGGTCATTTGTGACAACATGGATGAACCTGGAGGACATTTGCTAAGTGACTGAGCCACTCAAATGACTTACTGCCTCATGGCCCCTTATGTATTTATTCATTTCTAATGAAACACAGAGCGCTTTCCAAAAACTGAAGATGTAAAGATGTGCAAGCTTTATCTCCATGCAATGGAACAAATGTGCTTCTTTAAAAAGGGAGGAAATTCTGACACAGGCTGTCACAGAGCTGAGCCTTGAAGACCTTGTGCTTAGTGAAAAAAGTCGTTCGGACAAGGACAAATGTAGTAAGATCTCACTGATTCAGTCAGCAAAACACTCAGAACGCAGAATGGAGATTTCTACTGCGTGGAGTCAAGAGGAAATGGGGGGAAACTGTGGAATGGGAACACACTTTGTTGAATAAATTCTGGAGATGGATAGTGGTAGTGGCTGCAGACAATATGATATATAACACCCTGCACTGTACCATTAAAATGGTAAACATTATTGTGTATACCATTTTACCTCAAATTTTAAAGTCATGCTGTGCAGAAGGGAAGGATGCAGCTTGTCTTAGTTACTTTTCTTGTTGCTGAGACCAAATACCTGACACCCAAAGTTAAAAAACAAAAGGTTTGCTTTACTCACTGTTTGTAGAAGTTTCTGTTCATAGCTCGCTGGTTCCAAAGCAGAGCGGCACAGGAAAGGGGCGTCACAGAGGAGAACAGTTCATGGCAGACAGCAAAAGCAAGTGACAATAGCAACTTCTTTCTGCTCCTTTTATATTTTATTTAGGCTACCTGGCTTAGGGAAGGTTCCAAACCAATCAGAGGACTGATTCAGGAATCACCCACCTTTAACTCCAACACTGTGCCTTCCAGATTCAGCCATGTCTGAAAAAGTCCCACCTATTGATAGAGGGGAATGAAACTCCCAACCTACTGTATGTCCAGGACAAGTTCATGTTCTCTAAAATTGACGAATGAATTTTAGGCACAATGGAGGTGAAGAGCAGAATATATTTATTGAGAGAAAGAAAGCTTCTGTTTGAGGGAGAGAGACAGAAGAGGTCCTGAGTGGGTTGTCAAAGGCTCTGTCTTTTCCAGGGGCTTTTACAGAGTAAAACTGTGGGGTGAGATGGGTCCAAGGTGGGGAAAAATGGGAACTCACAAGGCAGACAGGGATGAGGTGGGTCAGAACTACAGTTAGCCAATAAGATTTATTGTTCAAGTAAAACTGATTAAGTCGGGAACAAATGAGGACGGGAGTCCTGTAGAAAGCAGGCATTCTTACAAAGCAGTGACTCTTCCCATAGAGGTTTGGAATGGTGACTCCTAGAATATCAGTCCTTAGGACGTGGGTGCGTATGTTTGATCTTTTGTCTTGAGGCCTGGCCCACAGCAGAGATGTCTGTCCCTTGTAGTTGCAAGGTATCTGGGCTTCTGTACTGGCTCCTGTGAAGGCCCAGCCCTGTCTCACTGCCTATGATATTTCTTACCAACTCAGCTGCCTGTAACACTGTGGCCACATGAGGCGTGGGGGGCATCTAGACACAGCCATAACACAGCCGGTGAACTGCTCGTCTCCATGCAGGGTGGAAGCTGTTACAATGAGGAGATCTCAGGGTGTACACTGCCCAGACCCCCATTTGAGAGATATCATCCACCCCAGCAGGGGGTGCTGGGAAGGGCTCCCAGAGGGCTGACCTGAGAGCTGACTCCTAAAAGGGTAGCCGTGACTGGAGGCCATGGGGTAAGCACAGGGAGGAGTTTCTCATCCAGGAAGACAGCGAATGTCTGAGAAAGTTTGTGTTTGAGGAACTTGAAGGTGTTTCTTTGCCTGGATACAGTGATGTGAGAGAGGAGGAGGTGGAGGAAAAAAGAAGGTAGAGGAAGAGATGGAGAAGAAGGAGATGGAGGAGGAGGTGGAGGAGGTGGAGGGTGAGGAGGTGGAGGGGGGGTACAGGAGACGGACCTCTCAGCCCCCTGAAGAGAGAAAGGACATTTGGAGGCGAGGGTACAGGAGGCCCCAGGAGCACAGTGGCCCTCCAGGTGGCTCCTGTCCTCAACTGGCCAGTTCAGTGGATAGTAGGCATCTATTACTCTGCATTTCTCTCACCAGAAAGTATGGAATACTAAATTTGTAAGTGAATTAGCCAATTTTTGATTAGTACCACATTGCCCAAGTTTTAAAACTTAGGTGTGATGATCCATAAGCTCAATTCAAAATTCTAATTGGTGACTTTGGTTTTTAGTTTAAAAGAAAAAAAAAGTGCTTCTCAGCCATGCAAAATATGATGACAGGGTCCGGGGATATAACTCAGTGGCACAGCACCTGCCTGGCAAGTGTGAGGTCATGAGTTCGATTCCTAATACCACCCCCAAAAATATTATGAAATATTGTCTGTCATAGACTGTCACGTTGGTGGGCTCTATGGAACACCACCTCCTCACTGGAAACCTGGCCACAAAGTATAACTTTGATCACTGGAACATTTACAAGTGTATCACAGCTGGAAGCTTGAAAAGCACTTTCACAGTGGAGCTCGCCTTTCTAGAATATTCTTTTCTAGAACCCAGTCACCATGCTGTGAGGAAGCACAAGCAGCCACAGAAAGTCTCATAGAGAGGAGCTACGGCTGCTACCCAATAGGCCCAGATAATCCCCGAATGAGTTCCTGTCACAAACTGTCATTCACTAGAGTAAGGCCGTTTTATATCTTCCAGCCAACCCATCCCGCCATCTTGCCAAAGAAAACACTCTCCTGCTAAACTGGCAATCTCACGAGAAACAGACTGTCATTGTGTTCTGTCCCTAAATTTGGGGATATTTGTTACCTCACGGTAGATAACTGAAACGATTTCCTTTCATTTTCTCATTCTGGTCATGAATACGGGTATTCGGGTGAGAGAGCAAACCTTGCCATGGACATTGTCCAGCGGTGGCTGCTGAGGGAGTGACCCGGTGGTAGGATGCTTGTGCTTGCCGACGTGAGATTCTGGATTCACAAACGGAACAAGGTCTCCAGCCACAGATCCAAGTTTACTGAGCAGTTTGGCTTTGACTGCTCGCTTGGCCAGGGGCCTTGAGATCACCTGCTTCCTCCAGCCTTGATAAAGCACGAGCCGCATCTGCACAAGGGCCTCAGTGGACATTAACCCACCCAGTGCGTGGACAAGGCCTGCCCGCCTGAAGGCACCACAGACGCTCAGAAATGTCAGCCACTGTTACAAAATCAAACAGATTGACCATATTTTTATTCTGACAACTTTAAAACGGATTCAAGACGGAACAGGGGCCAAGTTTACCAACTGAAGAAAAGAGGCAGGTTTTTAGAGTTCAGAAGGCATCCTGTGCTCCAGAGTTTCCCACAGGAACAAAGGAGGGAGGCCTGCTGGCCCTGAGACAGCACAGGAGAGAGACCGCCTGTCCTGCTCTGGCCTCTCCACAGGTGACCGTCAGGAAGGGGGACCACGCGCTTTCCAGAGCTGGCTGCCAACTGTTACCCGAAACAAGAGCCAGGTGGGAGCTCTTCACACATGGCGCGGCCCAAAGTTTCACCATTAGTTGAGGAAACAAGGAATGACCGCAGGGATATGCTTTTCCTTCCTGCCTGATTTCTCCTCAGAAAGAGCTCGGGGTCAGGAGAGCGGCGGCCTAGTTTTCAGTCCTCGCGTCCATCATGGTGGTGTTCAAGTGGCCCTGGGGCCTTTCAGGGGCTCCCTCTCCTCAGCTGACGACAGTCTCTCTGTGGAGGGAAGGCATGAGCTGCCAGCGTCCCATCCACTGGACACGGGGTGCTAATTAAGGAAAGAGTTCTCTCCAGACAGCAGCGCTCTCTCCTGAGAAAAGCTTTCCATTCGCCATGAGGGGAAGATGGCGCCTCAGAAGGCCCAGCCAGAGAGAGAGCTGGTGTCCTGCTGGGGGACGTCTTCCTGAAGTGGTATACTAGGGTCAGGGCAGAAGGCAGGAGAGGGCAGGGGAGCAGCCCCGAGAACAGAGCCTTCCCAGGAGCCGCTCCTCCCCGAGAACCAAGACTGTGTCCCCAGCTCCCTAGGCCACCCAGAACAGTGCCATCTCCTGGCCCCAGGGTTACTGTGCCAAGGAGGAGCCAGGGTTACTGTATGACAGCAGCTGCAGTGACGGGCAGGGAGCCCGGGTGAGGCAGAGCAGGCCCGGCAGCAGGAGGGAAGCAGGCAGGGTCTCACGTCCAGGAATGAGTCATGCTGGCTTCCTGCTCCTCTTTCCAGTGACGCAGAGTGACTGCTCTTGGAGGAGGAATCCTTCCCCTCTTCTGGATCCAGCAGACCAGGCCTGCGTGGGCTCCTGGGCCCTGCGTCCTGCAGGTCCTGTAGAGCCAAGCTGGGGGCAACCTGAACCCCCCCAGGGGAGCCTCTAGTGCAGCTGCCTCACTTCCTGGTGATTTTACTCCCCCAAAAGCCCTTGACACTTGTCCCTGAAGTTCTCCAACCTTAGTAACTGACTTTCACAAATGTTTCAACTCAGTCTTTTAGAGCTCTTCTATCAGGCTTTTAATTTAAAACGGAAAAATAGTTTAGCATAGTATCAACTAGCAGTAATAGCTTGAAAAAACCTATCGTAATTGAGATTCTTCCAGAGAATTAACAGCAATAAACTGTATTTGCAAGCTTCAATGACCCCTCCTGAATTAGACTCCTTATCATAGGTCTTCAGCCGAGTGGGCACGCACAGTTACGGATCACAGGGAAAGTGCCCTGAAATGCAGGTACCCGTTGCCTGCTCGGCTTGGGGCTACAGCCTGCCACAGGCCACGGCCAGTCGAGCAGTGGAGGCATCCTCAGCTCTCTCTGATGCGTCTCCCCAAGCCAGTGACACACAACACACCTCTCACACTGCAGACCTCTAAGAGAGGCATCGTCAGGCGATTTTGGCACTGTTGGGACATCTGACGGTTTAGCCACCTGCAGCCTGGGGCTTGAGGACATCCACCGCAGGGCACTCAGTACTCCTTCCAGGGCCAGCACAAACAGGCGCAGGAGGTCAGAGGAAGTACGGAAGCCTGTAATGCAGGCAGGAGCCGCAGTACCCACAAGGTGCAGGAGGCTGCCCCGACGTCACAGAACCACTCCTCACCGGTGGCTTCTTCTTGTACGTGGGGGTACACTGTAAAATAATAATGAAGTATAATACAGCCTGAGACACACCTGGACACTTATGCAGTGAAACTTGCAGTGGATAAGCTGTGGACCCAGAACGGATGAGGAAAATGTGGCAGATAGGTACACTCACAGTGTACCTATTAGTATTCAGCCATAAAAACCAATGAGATCATATCATTTGTAAGAAAATGAATGGACCTGGAGGACCATCATGTGAAGTGAAATAATCCAGATTCGGAATGTCAAATATTATATGTTTTTTCTCATATGTGGAACCAAAAAATAATTTAAAAAGAAAAATAGCTGATACCAAAGGAGAAGGGAGATGATTAGAGAAGAGGTTTGGGGAGGCTGTAGGGGGTGAAAAGGGAGGGGCAAGTGATCAAAGCATGTTGTGATGCCAGGAATGAGCGAAGAGTTCAACACACACGCATGCGCACTCACATGCACATTCACGCACACATGCACACACACACGTACACACTCACGCACACACATGCATACTCACGCACACACTGTGGAATGTGTAAAGGGGCACAGGAACCAAGTGAAAGAACTCTCAATGGTCACACAGAGAGCAGTTTAAGCAACGAAAATAAAGCAGCTGTGAATTAGAACAGAAAATAGTTTTTAAATCCACGAGTCAATGTAATATAAATAAATGATGGAACAAATTCAGCAGCAGAGAAGAGACAGATCTCCTCTGCAGGATCCCAAAGAAAGCAGGTGCCTGCTCCACCCTGAAGGCTCACAGCTCCCAACTTCCTTCCCAAGAGCTGAGGACAAGAGGAGCTTTGAAGTGGGACATCGATAAACACTACTTCCGCCAGGTGACCAGGACAATACTGACAGTCCTAAGTCATTCTGAGGCTTGTACCCCGATACAACCTATTGACGGTGGCATTGCTTTTCCTCAAAGCCCACAACGATAGTCTGACTGGAAGGAGAATGGACAGATTCCAGCAGAGAATTTTCCAGCCTGCCATCCACAGCCAAGGGGAGCCCAAGGGCCCAGGAGGTCACTTGGTACCCTGGATGGGAGCTTGCAAACGAGGACATTAGGGGAAAAGTAAGAAAGCCTGAAGTAAATGGCCCCGAGTTAATAACAGCATATCAGTACTGGTTCATTAATTGTAACAAATGTACTACACTAAGATGTTAATAACAGGATACATTTTCTGCCTCTCTTTGTCTCTCTCTCTGGCAGGAAGTACATAGGAATTCTGTATTAACTGCTTATTTTTCTGTAAATATAAAACTCCTTAAAACTAGAAAAAAAAACACAAAACAACAAAAACAACACAAAGAATGGAACAGTAAAAAGATAAGATTCAGCTTAGACAGTACTACTGTCGGGCAGTATGATCCTAATTAGTTTTAGAGTTGCCGAAGTCAAAATAAGAAAAAACAAATCTGCTCCTGAGAGCAGCCCTGCAGGACAACAGTGTGCTGTGGGTGTGGAGGGAAGGCCCTGGAGGGCCTGGCCCGGTGTGCAGAGTCCTCGCGAGCACTCCTCCTCTGCCCACCGCGGGGTTCTCCGGCCCACACAGGCATTTCCCCTCAGGGCTGCCCACTGCTCCTTTCCCACCTCATGGCCCAGGGTCAGCCCAAGGCTGGCCAGTGGGGCGGCCTCTCCAGGACAGCCTGGCCAGAGCTAACAGGCACAGGCAGCACCCGCAGCCGGCTCCTCCGGGCACCTTCTGCTCCAGTTCCTTCTGTCTTCGGGAGGTGGGTCCGTGGTTGACCCTGGCCTGTCCATCCTGTCAGTCGCAGCCCTGTGCCCTGGAGACCCTGCAGACTCTTCTCAGCTGCAGGTCTGAGCACAGTCACCGAGTTTTCCTCTTCATCATTAACTCACTGAAGGTAATAGCCTTGAAATCATTTTTCACGAAGGGAGTTCAAATCGTGCCAATTTGCATTTACCTGGATGGTCCTCCTCCATTTCCAAATTCTGTTTATTTTTCCCTCTTTTTTTACAAAGCCAAGTTTTTTCTCTATGTATTTCTGGAAAGCAAACATTTTAGCCTCCGAGGAAGCTGCAAAACCTAATAGGATGTCCCGTGTAACATCTTGTCAAAACCAGGAAATTCACGCAGACCCGGCTTAGATTTCTGAAGCTGGACTTGTGGAGTTCTGTGTAGCGTTACTGCAGGCACAGATCAGTATGTGACCACCACCGCACAGTTCCCTCAGCACGGGACCCCCATCCACCCCTGGAGAGCCACAGCCACCTCCTCTAACAATGCTGAGCCTCCCAATCACCCATTTACTGAACTCTACTTTATCATGTGCCCCACATAGGTCTTTGCCACTTTGTTGGATCAGATTTTCCCAAGTACAGTGTAGTGATATTTTTATGCTACTGTTATGTTGGTATAATTTCAATTGCATGACCTTTGTTTCTTTTCAATTAGTTTATATTTGTGATAATGATAATTACATCCATCTGGGGGAATTGGTACTCGTGCGTATCACGTCTTGATCATTTTTATACTCCCTTCCCTTTTACCCTAGTGTTACAGTTCGTGTCTAGAAGTCCCCCAAAGCTTCATGTGGTCACAGGGTTTTCTCAGAAATGGCTGAATCTAGCATGTGACTGATTCATAGTGCAATACTGGGATTAAGGGTGTGAGCGCTCCATCCGCCCCTAGAGTGGGCAGCCTGCATCCGTTATAAGGGACAGACAGATGCTTGTGTGCCCCCCCACCCCACCATTTTGCTGTCTCCCACCACCATGAGCTGCTCTCCTCTGCAATGTCCCTGTGCCAAGTCACCCTGCCTTGGACCCAGTGGGTTATGGACTAAAACCGCTCACATTGTGGCCGAAAGAAGCCTTTCCTCCCTTACTTTTGGGTGTCAGGTATTTTGTTTCAGCAGAGGAAAGTAACTAGGACACATACCCTCTCCTTTCTTGCCTGATTGGTGGTCTAGAACCTCCAGAGAGATGAACAAAAGTGGTGAGAACAGAGGTCTCTGATTTGGTTTCAATATTAGAGCAAAATATTCAGTCTTTTCCCAATTGATGACATTAGCTGGAGGGATTTTGTACATGCCCTTCATCCATTTATTCCCAATTTGCTGAAAAGAAATGATGTTGGATGTTTGTCAAATGCCTTTTGTGTGCTGAGATGATTGTATATTTTTGCTTGTTTAGTTTGTTTATATGATGAATCACAATAATTTCTAAACACCAAATCAAGCCTGTACTACTTGGATAAATCCCATCTGATCATGATGTGTTACTTTCTTTTCTTGTATTACAGGAGTCAAATTGCTAAACTGTTACTTGGAAATTTCACCCTACATTCATGATTGATATTGATCTGTAGTTTTTTTTTCTCCTCTGATAAACCTTGCTAAAGATTTTATTCATCCACCAATTTTTCCAGAATAAGACTAGATCCATAAAAATTTTTTTCTTTTTAAAATTTCACTGATTTCTACTATGAGAAGTTTGGGATCCATAGATCGATTGACTGATTGATTTTGGCTTTTAAATTTGGTTTGATACTTGGTTGTATTAGTATTGACACAACGGTATGAGATACAATTTGTTTCACTTTGTACAAATAAGTACATAAGGACACTAAAATTGAAAGGATAAAATTCTATTTTTGATGTTATCCTGACAACTAATCTGAACATGTATAAATTATATATAAAAATGACTTCAAATATTATTGTACATTTTCATCTTGAAATGTCTTTAACAGAATATGTTCCAAATTCTAAAGAATAGAGTTAAGTATTAAGTCATATATACTAATTGAAGTAATAAAATTAAAATGTTAGGACATTCACCTCATAAATGCTTTTCAGTAAAAATTTTTCTTTCAAAAACATAATTTTCATACACATTTTATCTGAGCTCCACTTTGATTTGTTAGCCCTTTTCTTAAATTTGCTTTGGATTTTCTTTTGTAAATTTCAGAAGAGACTGATGTGGCTGGTTTGAGACCTCTCTTTTGTAAGTATTTTGAATCCCATAAATTTCCCTTTGGGTTCTGATTTAGTGGCAATGCACAATTACTGTATTATTTTCTAGTTTTCTTTTAAAATTTCCCTATGGGTTTTAAGTTAGTTTCCATATTTTTGGGAGATTTTCAAGGATGTTATTTATTTCTAAGTTAATTCTATTGTGGTCAGTGAACACACATTCATACTTTTTGATGGGTTGTAATATATCTGTCTCGATAGGCCTTGTGCACCTAAGAAAAAATGTGTATCCTATTGCTGTAGGGAAGAATATTCTGCAAATATCAATTAGGTCAAGGTGGTTGACAGTGTTACACACATCTACTGTATTATTGATTTTCTGCTTAGTTATCAATTATTGAGATGGGTATTAAAATATTATGCATGTCTCGTTTCTTCCTTTAGTTCTATTAATTTTTGCTGGGTGTATTTGAAAGCTTATTAGGTGCCCACACTTGGGGACTGTCATGGTTTATGTCTGTGTCCCCCAGGCCTCATGAGTTTGCATTGTGCATTTGTGATTGGTTCATTGTGTAGTGCTTGGATTGATAGTGTCAGTGCTCCACCCACATAGGGGTGGAGCCAGGGTGTGATGTAATGGCAGGAAGAAGGTGTGTCTTGCTCTTTGCCGGTTCGGGCTTGCCATGAATGGCGGCCCAGCCATGCCCGCCTGCCTTGGAGCCAACTGAATGTGGACTGAAACCTCCAAAAAACTGTAAGAAATAAACCTTTCCTTTCCCAACTTGGGCTTCAGGTATTTTGTCTCAGCGACGAGTAAAAAGTAACTAAGACAGGGACCATGTTTTGTTAGTTAACTTACCCATATTAAATGGACTTCTATAATCCCCGAGATTACTCTTTACTCTGATACCCATTTCGATAGTCGAACAGTCACTCAAGGTCTGTTTAAAAGTTAGCACAGTGTATCTCTTTTCCATCTTCCTACTTTTAACCTCCTTGTGTCTTTGTATTGAAAGCACACTTCCTGAGGCAGAATAGTCATCTTTTTATTCTCAGTCCAATTTGACCTTTTTTACCTTTTCATTGGGGTAGACTACACTTAGTGTGATGAGGTTGAGTCTGGCTATTTGTTTTGGACCCATCCATCAATTTATTGCCTTTTACGTCTTTCCTACTAATCAAGGGCTTTACTATTATTTCATTGTGTTTTCTCTGAAGAATTTTGAGTTTGTCATTTTTGTGGCTGCTTTAGTTTTGCTCCTCCACCTATTCACCTTGTCACACACTACATTCAAATGGTATTTCATATTCCAAGAACCCCACACTAGCATGCTTTTCTCGTCTTTAAAAGCCTTTATGGTCACTTTATTTCTCCATGTATTTTAAATATGATACTGTACTATGTTTACTTAAACAACTGTTTCTAAGAGATTTAAATAACAAGCCATGCATTTGCTTATCTCCTCTGTTTCTGAGCTCCAGTCCCTGCGACACGGCCTTCCGCATGAAGGTCATCTCTCTCTTTTCTGGTAGTGCAGGCTCCGAGGTGATAGTGCTCAGCCTCTGCAAGTCTCAAACTGTCTTTATTTTCCCCTATTATGTTCTTTGTGGCAGTGTGTAGTCAGCTGTTAATCAGTTGAGTTTTCAATTTAATCATATTTTTTGTACCTAACCTTCACTTTTCTCAAGCTGCTTGGTTACTTTTACAATCCTGTTCTTTAGTCCTTATCTAAAAACACTTTATATTGCCTGTGATAACTTTTAAGTCTTTCAAAGCAGGTCTGTTCATTTTTTCTGGGCCTGTTTTTGTGATTGCTAACTACACACTGACATTCTTTGACTTCTCTCTCAGTTCTGCTGAAGTAGTGGGTTTTGCTTTCGTGTCACCCAGAAGGGACTAAACCGTTATGACTTCCAGTTCTCACCCTGGGATCCTCCTCTTCCAGGCTGTGCATACAAATGGCCTGAAGGGCTGCTTGTGACTCCACATATGTATGTGTGCACAGATATGTGTGTGCGCACATAGACACACGTTCTCACAGGGGATCCTTCCCTCAGGACTGGAAACTTCCTTGTTGTCTGGGGGTGAGGAGGTGTGTGGGAGCGCAGCAGGTGGGGGTACACCTAGCTCCTCCTGATCTAAGTCCATCCTTTGGAGTCTCATCTCTATGAGGTCTCCTACGAGCTTTTCACCTTAGGCAGACCCAGGCCGTGTCTGCTGCTCTGCCCCTGCTCCAACCTAGGCAGTGAAAAAGGCGGGCACAATTTGACATCTGGCAAATATATTAAGACTCAAAAGTGGTATCAGTGCTTTAGTTACTTTGGGTTTCCGCTTCCATTAAAAAAGTCTTTTTGGGACTCCAACCATCTCCATAGACTACCTTGCAGGACCCGGGAACTCCAGCCAGAGGTGCGCACAGGGCTGGCCTAGACCTGGGCCCCTCCTGTGACTCTCACAGTCTCTGCAGACCTCGAGGGACCCGGGAACTCTAGCCAGAGGTGTGCACAGGGCCGGGCCAGAACCAGAGCTCCCCACCCCCGTGCCCCACAGTCCTGGCCACCCACCTCAGGACCTAGGAATCCAACTTGTAACACGCACCCCCACAGTCTCACCACTGCCATCAGGTACCCCCCCACCTCCTGGACCTAGCATTGCTGTTGATCTTCAGCTCCCACACCTCTCCCCAGAACCTTGGACTGCAGTGGATTAATCATGCAGTATTGAGGGGAGACTCAGTAAGAAGAACTCAGCAGGCTTCCATCAGTGAGGTGAGTTTGCCCCTAAATAGAGTTTGTCACCTTCAGTGGGTAAACAGGAGAAATAGAGAAGCCCCCTCCAGAAGTAGGACATAGGCGAGCTTGACAAGTGGGTGGATAAGTCCTTCCTCCACACAGAGAATATCAGGTAATTTGAGAAGGGTGTCAACAAGGTCTCCCCAATACTAGAGAAAATTAAGGGGTTCTGTGGGACATCCAGAGACACAGTCGGGTCCCAGATGAGACAAACACTATAAACAGGGAGATGTGGTGACTCTGAACAACCTGAAGACATAACAGCAGGAACTAGGGGTTGATTTCCATCAGTACTGCTAGGCTTGTAAGCATAGGAAAAACATAGGACTCACCCAACAGGCCCTACAGGGGGAATCCAGGTGACTGGCCCACCTCTTCATTGTGGGACTCAACAATTAAGACAAAAACATCAACCTTACAGTAGGACCCCAAGATACACACTACCAACAGTTGACACTAACGGGATTGGAGGGCCAAACATTAACCCAAAAGGGGAAAATGGCAAAACAAAAAAGCAAAATGTGATCTCAAACATCTAGCCCACCAGGAGCAAGTACAGAGGACATTGAAATAGAGGACTTCAAAAGTAACACACCAGAAATCTCTGAAAAGATAGCAAGTGAAATAAAAAAACAACTCCATGAGGCTACAGAGGAAATCAAATTAGAAGTAATCTCTCATGTAAAAACAGAAATAGCAACTTTAGTAAAGGAGTTGCTCAGAGCAGCTAAAGAAATAGATAAAAAAGTACAGGAGCATGGGAAACTGATTGAAACCTTGAATGAACAATATGAAAAACAAGCAGAATCCATGAAACAAACTCAAAGAGAAATCCAAGAAACAAAAATTTTACTGAAAGCTGGCAAAACTGTTTAAATGAAGCTGTGGATAGAATTTGGGACGTTGAGGACAGGATCACAATTAGCAGTCATGAAAGGATAGAACTTTTAAAAATAACAAAGCAGCATGAAATGACAATCCAACAGCTTCAAGATGATGCCAAGAGAAAAAAATATAAGATTAATAGGCATTAGTGAAGATGTAGGAGTCAATGCAAATAACTAAAATATTCTCAGAATAGCAGAAAATTTCCCAAACATGGGGAAAAAATCTGATATGCAGGTAAGTGAGGCATATAGAATGCCAAACAATCACAACCAACATAAATCTACACCCAGACATATAATAATTAAGATCCCAGACATGCAGCATAAAAACAGAATACTAAGAGCTGTTAGAAAAAGGACACAACTCACCCATCAAGAAAAGCCCATTGGAATCACAGCAGAGTTTTCAGCACAAACCCTCAAGTCAAGACAACATTGCAGTGAGGTATTTCAAGTCCTAAAAGAAAACAACTTTCAACCCAGACTGATGTACCCAGAAAAACTTACATTTAAATTTAATGAAGAGGACTTCCAGGAGAACATGGCAGACAAATAACAGCAGCCATGGAGGCTCTCTGAGATTACCAGCTTAGAATCCAGGAGTGGTGCCATGTGAGGAGTCCTAAGTGAGGGGAGATGTACCCTGCCGACCCAGGAACGAACTAAACTGAGAGAAATCAACTGGAAATCCAATCCTGATGCTATAATAGGAACAGATAAAATCTCAGCGTGGAAGCTGGATCCCGTGCCATCGGAAGCCGCGATTTGAATTTCCTGCTGCCGCTGCTGCGTCTCAATCAACACGGGAGGGAGAGAGACATGCGAAAGCTCTGAGAGGGGGAATCGGCAAACGAAACGGCGTTGAGAGCGGGACTGGCAGGGAGCCCTGCATCGACTTGCGGTGAGTGAGAGAAATGGGGACCCTTTCATAGACTAGGAGGCTCCAACAGAGGACATTCTGGGAACAGGCAGACCAGCCGGAACGGGGCCCTGCAGTGACTTTAGTCGCATATTCCCCTCTCAAGCAGGATTGGTGGGGAGCGCTTGGCCTGGTGACACCGCAGACGAAGATCCAGTAGGCTAGCCCAAATCAGGTCCCTGCACCTGGCGGTGCACCCTAGCAGTGAAGCCTTCACTACGTTGATCTGGAGGGACGGGCCAGCAGAGGCTGCCCAGGTCTGTGTCTCCCTAGTACACTGCAGTGGGCAGGAACACCTAGCTGGTGGATTCAAACAAACTGTAACAGACAAAGAGAAAACAAAACTGGGCCTCCTACATACGCTTGTATGGAAGGAACAAAAAGTATGGGAAGAGGGAGCAACAAGAAAGGGTCCTCAGTCCCCAATCCTGAGAACACTGATCCAGGAAAGGTAAATGCAAAAGAGAATGAAGACAGAAAACATGCAATATCAGACACGGCACCAATAGACATAAAGTGGTATCTCCGGAGCCTCATAGACGAGTTCAAAAATGAAGTATTTAATGAAATAAAGCAAGAAATAAGTAGAATAAAGAAATGCTAAGCACCGCCCAAGAAAAAACAGATGGTGGAATAGAACAGAAAAAAAGGGGAGAATTGTTTGATGGAGAAAACAGAGAAAACATAGAATATGTGAAGCAGGTTCAAAGAGATTACCAGGAAACTAAAAACTCTGTTGAAAGCTGGCATAACAGCTTGAAAGAAACTAAGGATAGATTATCAGAACTGGAGAACAGATTTGTAAGGTGGGAGCATGAAATGAAAAGCTTCTTAAAAATAACAAGAAAACAAACAGCAATAATACAAAGGCTAGAAGATGACAAGAGGATCTATAACTTAAGAATTAAGAACATAAAAGAAGTAGGGACACAAAGAAATGAACTACAAAGGCTATTCACAGAAATAATCCAGGAGAATTTCCCTAATTTAGCAAAAGGTAAAGATACTCAGATGTATGAGAGATACAGGACCCCAGCCACCTGCAACCCAAAAAGAGCTACACCCAGGCATAGAATAATCAAAATTCCAGAAATACAATATAAGAACAGAATATTAAAAGCCGTCAGAGACAAGAAACAGATCACTTACGAGGGAACACCAATCAGAATTACAGCAGACTTCTCGGCACAAACCATCAAATCACGAAGACCGTGGGGAGAAACAATTTAAGCTTTGAAAGATAATAACCTCCAGCCAAGACTGATATATCCTGCACAACTGTCCCTAGAAATTGATGGAAAAACAAGGTGCTACCAGTTTAAAGAGGAACTAGGGGAATTTGCAACCACCAATTCAACTCTACAGAGATTACTGCAGGATATTCTAAAAATGAAAAATACCAAGATTCCAAGAAACAGTTGCAGAGAGGCCACAATCAATGGAGCAGAAAGCGAAATGAAGAAGACAAACTGACAACTAATGACTCAAAAAGAGCTCAACAGAAACGAGGCAGAGAAGGTTGGATGGTAAGAGCAGCCATTTTGGAGAAAATAAGACATCATAATAGGTAGTGCTGATTTAATATCCTCTTGTTTTGAAGTCCCATCAAGCTTTTGTTCTTCTGTCTCCATCGGTTTTAACCTGTTGTATCCTATTGGATTTTATTATATGTGATAGTATAAACAAAAACTTTTATAGACAAGAAGATTACACAGAAACCATTGTTCATTTTCTGTTAGTTGATTCTAAATACCCTATAATACTGTCATTCTCTTGAACGGTTTTACATTGTCTTGATGTGTTTGATGCTACAGTATATGAAGTTATACCCAAAGATTTTAAGGAAAGAGACACTATGATAATTACTTTTATGTCAAGATTATCTTGCGGTGAAACACTATTTTGCTTAAATGGCTGTTTTGACCTGCGCTGTTTTGTTGTTATACCCTCTTTTTATCTCAATCTCCTTTTTATTATCTACTTTTTCATTTTTATCCTTTTAATTAAGGGAAAAATAAATAAAAAATAGCAGGATATATTATAGTAACTCACATTGATTTCCTATTAACTTGATTTGAAACCCTGTATTGCTCTCACCATCTTGTTTTGACTGATTTTCTTCTATTCTGCTTTGGTTGATAGTACCAAATTCGAAAGTATAGGCAATAACTATGAAGACAATAAGATTCATTATGATGCCCATTCTGGTTGGCTATTATCTTCTTTTGAAGTCCTCTAATGTCTCCAATGTTTTGGTTTTATTGGTCTTGTTCTTTACAATTTTATTATAACTGATGATATAGGCAATCTTATTAAGATAGCAAGAGACATTATGGTAACCATTGTTGATCACCTTGTATTTTGTTTTTACATTATGTATTATATCCATCCTTTTGATTTGACTGACTCTATCCTGTTATGTCACATTTGGTTTTACTTTCTTCAAAAAAAAAAAGTAGTAAGAACTGTGGGAGTAATAAAACCCAAAATGTGTAATTGTCATTGTACAAAAGAGAGGAAAAGAAAGTGCTCTAAAAGATATAACTGCATATATATTTAAGTGTATAAGATAGATAACCATATTACTGAGTTTTGTTGGATCATTGAACAAAACTGTTTGCAGTCTCACTGTTTGAAAGTCCCTTCCATATGCTTTAATTTTGTAACTTGAACAACTATTTCTAAGATGACAATATGTAATTTAAAAAAAAATTTAATGAAGAAACAAGATACTTCCATGACAAAGAACAACTGAAGAAATTCATGTCCACCAAACCAACCCTAGAAAGAGTGTTGAAAGGCATACTCGATAGAGATAAAAATGACCACAATCCCCAGAACAACAGAAAGAAACCACCAGGTAGGACAAGCAATTAAACAAGGGAGAAAAGCAGAAAGCAAACAACTGGAACATAACATGGCAAAGTGGAGCCAGTACATATCAGTGACATCCATAAATGTAAATGGCCTCAATTCACCTATCAAAAGAAATAGGTCGACAGAATGTATCAAGAAGCAGGATCCCACAATATGCTGGATACAAGAAATACATCTGACCTAAAAGGAAACTCATAGTTTAAAAGTCAAAGGATGGAAAACAGTATTCCATGCAATAAGAACCCAGAAAAAAGCAGGGGTAACTATTCTATTTGGAGACAGTGTGAACTTCTAAAGTAAAATGATTAAAAGAGATAAAGAAGATCATTTGTTACATACTCATTAGTGGAAAAATTCAAGAGGAAGAACGAACAATTATAAATATATGTGCACCAAATACAGGAACACCCAACTATATAAAACAAATACTAATGGACATGAAAAACCAAATACACAAGAACACAATTATAACAGGGGACCTTAATACCCCATTGTCACAAAGAAATAGACCAATTAGACAAAAAGTCAGCAGAGAAATAATAGAACTGAATCACACCTGTGAGCAACAGGACTTAGAAGATGTCTACAGAGTGTTCCACCCAATCGCATCAGAATGCACATTCTTCTCAGCTACACATGAGTCATTCTCCAAAACAGATCAATTTATCCCATAAAACATTCTGAAGTAAATGCAAAGGTATTGAAATTAGCCCATGTGTAATATCTGACCATAGCACACTGAAATTGAAAATTAATGGCAAAAGAAATTGCAAAACCTGCATAAATACATGAAAATTAAATAACAACCTTCTGCACAACCAGTGGTGGGCTACAGATGAAATTAAAGAAGAAATAAAGCAATACCTACAATTCAATGAAAATGCAAAAACAGCATACTGCAATCTGTGGGATGCAATGAAAGCGGTCTTAAGAGGGAAATATATAGCAATAAATTGGCATATCAAGCAAACAGAATGAGCACAAATAAAAAACCTAATGTTTCATCTCAAGCTTCTAAAAAAAGAAGAGCAAGTTAAACCCAAAGCTCATAGAAGAGAGGAAATTGTAAAGATTACAGCAGAAATCAATACAATTGAAACTAAAAAAATACAGAGAATTAATGAATCAAAAAGCTGATTTTTTGGGAGAAGAAACAAAATTGACAAACCTTTAGCTAACCTCATAAAGAAAAAGAAAAAGAAAAAACCCAAATTCATGCAATAAAGACTGAAAAGGAAGAAATTACTACATATCCCCTGGAAACTCAAAAGATCACGAATACCTACTTTGAAAATCTTTACTCACATAGAGTGGAAAACGCAGAGAAAATGGACAGATTTCTAGAAATATATGAACTACCAAAGCTCAACTAAGAAGAGATAGCAATTTTAAATAACCCAATATCAGCTTTTGAAATTGAAAATGAAACTAAAAACAAAGAAAAGCCCAGGTCCTGATGGGTTCGCAGCTGAATTCTACAAGAAATTTAGAGAAGATTTGATGCCAATACTCCTTAAACTCTTCAATGAAACAGAAAAGGAAGCAATCCTCCCTAAGTCATTCCTGAAGGTAAGGATCACTCTCATACCAACCAGAGAAAGAGCCAACCGCAAAGGAGAACTATAGGCTGATCTCACTAATGAACATTGATGCAAAGATTCTCAAAAAAATACTGGCAAACAGAATGCAGCAAATCATCAAGAAGATTATTCATCATGACCAAGTGGGATTCATTACAGGAATGCAGGGATGATTTACACAAATCAATAAATGCAATATACCACATCAACAGAGCCAAAACCAAGAACTAGATGGTCATCTCAATAGATGCAGAAAAAGCTTTTGATAAAGTCCAATACATGTTCATGATAAAAATCCTTCAGAAACTTGGAATACATGGTATCTACCTCAATCTCATAAAGGCCATCAATGATAAACCAACAGCCAACATTATACTAAATGAACAAAAACGGAAAGCTTTCACACTAAAATCAGGAACAAGACAAGGATGTCCACTATCATCACTCCTATTCAGTATAGTTCTGGAAACACTAGCCAGGGCAATAAGACAATAGCGAGAAATAAAAGGAATAAAGATAGGAAAGGAAGAAGTTAAATTATCACTATTTGCAGATGACATGATACTCTATATAGAAGACCCAAAAAATTCCATTAAAAGACTACTAAAGATAATAAATAAATTCAGCAGTGTTGCTGGATACAAAGTCAGTGCTCAAAAATAAATAGCATTGGGTACTGATAAAGATGGTGGATAGATAACAGCAGGCTACAGGGGCTCCCTGAGATAGTCAACTTAGACTCCAAAATAATACAGTGTGGGGAGTCCCGAACAGAGGGAGATGGATCCACCTGACCCAGGAACAAACTAAGCTGAGAAAAACCAATTAAACATACAGTCCCAGTGTTACTATTGGAACGGCTAAAGGCTTGTTGCTCCTGCTGCAGTGCTTGAACTCGCACAGCCGAGACTTACCCAGCTACCGAAAGCCTGCCACTTCAACTCACTGGAGACACTCACACAGGGGTTGGCGCGCTGAATGAGCTGGTGGGGAACCTGCATTGACCTGTGGTGAGTGATGGGAATAAAACCAATCCATAGAAAAAGGGGCTCCAATAGATGACATTCTGGGACTGGGAAGACTGGCAAAAACAAGGAGCTTCAGTGACTTCAGTCAGCTGCTCCCTTCTCAAGCGGGATTGGTGGGGAGTGCTTAACCTGCTTAACATGCTCCGGACTGAGACCCAATAGGTTAGCCCAAACCAAGTCCCTACGCCTGGCAGCATGCTCTAATGCAGTGAAGCCCTCAGCAGGTTCATTGACCCGGAGGCGAGGGTCCAGCATATGCTGCCCCTGTTTGTACCTCCATAGTACACTGCAATTGGCAGGAGCACCTAGTCGGCATGCTTCAGATGAACTGAAACCAACAAAGAAACTGGGGCCTCCTATATACACCTGTATGGAAAGAACAAAAAATATGAGAAGAGGACGCAACAAGAAAGGGTCCCAAACCCCAACCCTGAGAACACTGATCTAGGAAAGGTATATGCAAAGGAGCCTGAGACTAGCAAATATGCAATATCAGACACAGCACCAGTGGACATAGAGAGATACCTTTGGGACCTCACAAACAAGTTCAAAAGTGAAGTATTTAATCAAGTAAAGCAAGATATAAATAGAATAATTAAAGAAATGCTAAGCACCTCTCAAGAAGACACAGATGGAAGAATGGAGGAACAAAAAAAGAGGGGAGAACCATTTGATGGAGAATATAAAGAAAACATAGAATACATGAAGCAGGTTCAAAGAGATTACCCGGAAATTAAAAACTACTTTGAAATCTGGCAAAACTGCTTGAAAGAAACTAAGGATAGATTATTCAAACTGGAGGACAGGTTTGTAATTGCAGGACAGGGATCATGAAAGGAAAAATTTCTTAAAAATAACAAGGAAACAAGCAGTAACAATATAAAGGCTGGAAGATGACAAGAGGATATAAAACTTAAGAATAAAGAATGTGAATGAAGAAGCAGGGTTACAAACAAAGGAACTACAAAGGCTATTCACAGGTATAATTAAGGAAAACTTCCCAATCATAGGAAAAGGAAATGATATTCAGATGTATGAGGCATACAGAACTCCAGCCACCTACAACCAAAACAGAAGTACAACCAGACATATAATAATCAAGATCCCAGAAATCCAATATAAGAACAGAACATTTAAAGCTGTCAGAGACAAGAAACAGATTACTTACAAGGGAAAGCCCATCAGAATTACAGCAGACTTCTCGGCACAAACCATCAAATCAAGAAGAGTGTGAAGCAAAGTATTCCAAGCCCTGAAAGAAAATAACCTCCAGCCCAGATTGATACACCCTGAAAAACTGTCTCTAGAAATTAATGGAGAAACAAGATGCTTCCAAGATAAAGAGGAACTGGGGGAATTCACAACCACCAATCCAACTCTACAGAGAATACTGCAGGACATTCTAAAGAGAAAGAAAAGAACTAGGATTTCAGGAACAGTGGCAGAGAGGCCTCAGTGAATGGAGCAGAAAGCAAAATGAAGAAGACAAACAGACAACTAATGACAGAAAAAGAGCACAGCAGAAATGAGGCAGAGAAGGTTGGATATAATTTATAATATAGATGGCCTAAATACACTATAACTAAGGAAAAAAGAGAGAGAATCGCAGGCAGAGTGGATCAAGAGGTAGGGTCCACCAGATGCTCTTTAGAGGAAATATAATTACCTGAAGAAGGTATATGGACCGAAAATCAAATATGAGAAAACAGTACTGTATGTAATAGGGAACTGTAGAGTAATAGGGGCAACTGGACCAGTATTTACGGATAGGTTGGAAAGACAGGCTTTAATAGGTAAAGAAATATAACTAGAGATCAAGTCCAGGAGTGAGAAGGTTCAGAACCACTTATGTAAATAGCAGACTTCCCCCTAATATAAAACCAAGGGTGTTGGGGAGATCCAAAAATGCACAGTATATCCTGGAGTGAAAGGGGAGGGAGAGTCTTAAAGACAACAGAAGATATTGCTAATAGTGTACCAGGAATTAAAACCCGTATTACTTGCACTACTCTGCTTAGATAGAACTTATTCTGTTCCAGTTTGTATATAAGCACAAGATCTGAGGACACAGCTATCCCCAAAATATCAGGACATAGCACAGTAATCATCTTTAATTTTGTATTAACTTAACCTGGATCCCTGTATAACTTATACTGTTATAGCATGACTGATCTTAGTTAAATCTGATTTGTTTGATGGCTGTTATTGACAGATTTTTTTCAAAACTATTAAGGTTGACAGTATCAAGTTTGAAAGTATAGACAACTATACTGCAAATGACAATGGTTCCCTAAGATACCCATTCTGGTTTGATTACTACCTGTTTTTGTAGTTCTACACTATCTACAAAGTTGTATTTCTATTAATACTGTTATGTACTGATATATTCAACTCTACTATATCTGATGATATATACAATTCTATTGATAACAAGAGACAACACAGTAACCATGATAGAACTCCTTATACAGCAGTTTTATATGTCTTTTTCTAGTTTTATGTGTTTAGTTCTGTCCTGCTTTGTTCTGTTTCTCCCTCTAATATAAAAAGGATAGAAATACATGTTAAGACTCATGCTTGCATAAAACCTATAAACAGTTTATGAGAAGTGATCTTTGACATATGATGAACAAATACTTTGAAGGAAAAAAAGGAACTGCAATACCCAGTGCTGATTCTGGAGTGTTATGATGTGAAATCCAGCAATACTATTAATCTTTGTTCAGAGCGATTTTAGTCTGCTTTGGTTTGTTTAATCTCAACATAAATGAAGATATGGATAAATGCGTGTATGTTTAAGAGTATAGGATTCATAATCATATTACTAAGTTTTTATTAGATAGTTGAACAGAATTATTTGCAGTCTCGCTGTTTGAATTCCCATTTATATGTTCCACTTTTGTATCTTGAACAACTATTTTTAAGAGGACAATATGTAAACATCAACAAGTGATTTATTAGTTTATTTTTTCTTTGAAAGTATGTATTATTTCTATTCATTTTCTGTTTTTTTTGTCTTTCTTTAAATAAAATTTTTAAAAAATCAATAGCATTCCTTCCTGTACACAAACAAAAAAACTTAGTGAGAGAGAAATTATGGAAATATCGCCTTTCACAATATCATCTAAAAAAATCAAATACTTAGGAATCAACCTAACCAAGAATGTAAAGACCTATATGCTGAAAATTATGCTACACTAAAAAAGGAGATTGAAGAGGATATTAGAAAATGGAAGGATATTTCTTGCTCTTAGCTAGGAAGAACCAACATTGTGAAAATGGCCATACTCCCAAAACTGTTACACAGATTTATTGCAATCCCAATCAAAATACCATTGACATATCTCACAGATCTAGAGAAAACACTTCTAAAATTCATTTGGAAACAGAAGAGACCTAGCAAAGGTAATTCTAGGCAACAAAGGCAAGGCAGGAGGCATCTCAATTTCTGACTGGAAACTATACTACAAAGCCACAGTGATAAGATCAGCATGGTACTGGCAAAGAAATAGACCTGAGGATCAGTGGAACAGATTAGAAGATGCAAACACAACTACAAAGACACTCAGTCACATTATATTTGGCAAAGGGGCTAAATATGTTCACTGGAATAAGGATAGCCTCTTTAATAAACAGTGTGGGAAAAACTGGCTTTCCATGTGCTGAAGACAAACTAAACCCATGCCTAACACCATGCACAAAACTAAAGTCTAAATGGATCAAAGATCTAAACATTAAAACAGAAACAAATTTAAATTTAGTGGAAGACAAGGTAGGTAGAAGTCTTGGAGACATAGGGGTAGGCAGAGAATTCATGGAAAAAACGCAAACTGCATGGGAAACACTTCAAAGAATCAACAACTGGGATCTCATGTTATTGAAAAATTTCTGCACTTCAAAAGAAATCACCAACAGAGTGAAAAGAAAACCCACAGGATGGGAAAGAATTATAGCCAACAATCCCTCAAAGGACTTCTATATCCAGAACATATAAAGAACTGAAAAACATGAAGTCCCCCAAATTCAAAGACCCTCTCCAAAAATGAGCATCTGAGAAGAATATACAGTTCTCAGATGAAGATATACAAATGGCAAATATACATGAAGAAATGCTCACCATCACTGGTCATTTGAGAAATCCAAATTAAAACAGCATTGAGATTTCATCTCACTCCAGAAAGAAGAGCTGCCATCAAGAAATCAACTAATAACAAATGTTGGCGAGGCTGCAGGGAAAAAGCAGCACTGCTCCACTGTTGGTGGGGTGTAGACTGGTGCAGCCATTATGGAAATCAGTATGGCAAATTCCCAGATGACTAGGACTGGAAGTTCCATTCAACTCAGCTATTCCCCTCCTGGGTATTTTCCTAGAAAACCTGAAAAGGTCATATCACAGTGATACATGTGCACCCAGGTTCATAGCAGCACAATTTGTAAGAGCTAAATCTTGGAAACAATCAAAATTCCCATCAACTGCAGACTAGATGAAAAAGATTTTTTATACAACAGACTATTACTCAGCTAAAAAAGGATGATCTTGAGGCCTTCGTATTGAAATGGAGGCAACTTGAGATTATCCTAAGTGAAATAAATAAGAATCATATTTATAAGTATCACATTGTGTCTTTAGTGTAAAAATAAGAACTGTAGGAGTAATAAAACCCAAAATATGTAATTCTATTGTAAAAAAGAGAGGAAAAACAAGTGCTCTAAAGGATATAACTGCATGTATGTTTAAGTGTGTAAGATAGATGATCATGTTACTAAGATTTTGTTGGATCATTGAACAGAACTGTTTGCAGTCTCACTGTTTCAATGTCCACTCTGTATGCTTTAATTTTGTAACTTGAACAACTATTTCTAAGATGACAATATGTAATTTATCAACTAGTGATTTCTTAGTATTTTTTTTTTCTTTTTGGAATTCTGTATTGTTGCTACCCTTTTTCTGTTTTGCTTTTTTTAAATCTTTAAATAAAATTTTTTAAAAAGTGTTTCTGAGGACTGGGAACATGGGTCATCATAGGAGGCCTTGTCTCGCACCAGGAGGCCAGGGAGTTTGATTTCTCAGCATTGAAACAAAAACACAAACAAAACACAAAAAAATAAAACACTGCCTTCCAGAACTATTATTTTGCAGGTCAACTAAGTTTTACAAAATGGCTCTTCACATTCTAGAATGTCCGTACCAGCCAAAATTCTACTTGTTCTTTAACAGAGTATACCTAGGTCCTTCCCCCATCCATTGGTAACAGAGAGAACACACACTTAAGATCAGGCTGGCCTGAGACCAAATCTCAGATCTACTAGCGGTACGACCTTGGTAGCTAACGTACTTTGTGCCTCAGTTTCTGTGGCGCATTTACCACAGTGACTGGCCTGGTAAGGCTGACCTGAGGATTTCTGTTCATTAGCTGAAAACGTAATGAGTAACAGCACACAGCACACACCTCGCCCAGTGGTCCATGTCCACCCAGCTCGCTCTGCTGCGTGGAAGGCCACATTTGTGTTTACTCTGACAGTGAGAAACCAGAAACCAACTATGTGCTATCACTGGGCGGCCAGCCCTCCTGCCATGACTAGGCTCTGCCCAGCAGAAGACGGGGCTGGTGGGAGCTGCTGAGAAGCATCATTACAGAAGCCTGAGTGAACACACGGCCCTTTCATAACCGAGAAATGTGAAAATAAGCATCGGTGTACACAAACGAGACTTTAAATTTTGTACTTTTTATGGCGGGCAGTCATCATTTGCCCCAACAGCCATCTGAAGCCAGTAGTCCAGGTTATTAAAAATCACAAAGTTGTACAGATGCTCCCCTCCTTTCCAGAAACCATGTTCATTTTCTCTCCAGGAAACGGGGCTGTCTGCAAAGCCTTGCACTGACAGTGTAACCCACGGAGCTAACTTCGGCTCATCAAAGTAGTGGCTGAAAAAGAAAAATCACTCTTAACAAATGAGGACGTGAGAAAAGCCCTTATAAAAACACACTGTTCATGCTAAGTGGTGTCTGTCATACAGCAATGAAGGTTAAATTTTTGCTTTAATTTATAAACATTAGAAGATGCAAATGTTGATACTTTCATAAATTCCATGATTAATTAATAGACACCACACAAACAGTGGTGTCCGTTCTTATTCTGGAAGACTATGTAAGGTTAAAACAACCAAAAACAAAACTGCTCCGGGAAGTGTGTAAGGACAGTTTCCCTCCCATTAATAGCCCTATTCTATGTCTCTGTTCATTGAAACAATGCAGAATAGGTCCTTCGGAAATTTATAAAGCTGGCCTGAGTTTAGAGAATCAAAGTGGAAAAAGAAATCTAAGAGCAGAATCAATAAATGTGAAAAAGGATGTTAGGGTTCAGAAGAAAGACCCTGCAGACTTAAGCTACAGAAACTTCAAAAAAAAAAGAATGTGACCGCATGCTTATCAAATAGTTACACCCAATTTGGCCTTTTCAATGGGAGACTTAAATGTCCACCTTACACACAATGTAAACATTGGATTTATTCAGTACATCCCTCAGCAAAAAGCCTGAATTGTTCTATACAATACCTGGCAGTTTATTAATGCCCAGTGATTCACAGAATTTCAGTGCTGGGACCTAACTCAGATATGATGTGGATTCAGAGATGATCAACTCTTTCCCACTCTATGTCAGAATGAAAGGTTTTACAGTACCTAGAAGAGACCCTAATTTGTCCCACAGAATGCTGCTGTGGTTTTAAGTGATATTACAGTTCTGCACCCAAAATGACCCAGGGGAGCAGAGCCAGGAAAATGAGCAGTTTGTGTACAAGAAGCAATAATGAACTCGGCTTTATCTTTTCATAAGGAGAAGTACCAGGGAACTACCAGGCAGGATAATTACACCACTGCTGATGACATTACCATACTGTGAGCCCGAGCAAGGATAAACACGGGAACTACACGGAAGGGCCCTGCTGCGGGAACACGGCACTGTGGCACCCACCAGCTGTGCGGAAGACAGAGAGAGGCTCTCACCACAACTGTTCCAGGAGAACATGGATCTTCTCCGGAAGTATGAAGCCAGTGACGGTACACAAAAAGGCTTTTGCCACCACTGTGCTTGGCTGGGGACAGCAATAGGTTGATATGAAACTATTAGGCTCATTATTTCTGTTGCAAAAAGAGAAAAAGGAAAAGATATTTACAGTCACGACATGATCACATGTGAAGTATTAAAAAACCCAGCTGGAACCACACAACCAGCCAGAGCCCCGGATACCCACAGGTCCACGTCACAGAAGACAGCGCCAAGCCAGTCGAAGAGCTCCGGGCCGCCGCAGGACGCTTCTGGCTCTCCCCGGAGCGCACTGCTCTGCAGCACGGGGCACTGCAGGCTTCTCAGTGTGCTCATCGCCACTTTGGGCTGCCGCTCTTGAATCTGGTATTTGGAGAAGTACTCCATCATCGTGGATTCTTCTGCACCTTAAAGCACACCACATAAAAGGAGGTGCAAAACGTAAGCAAGTTCCGTGAGTCCCCCCGGACCTCCCCGGTCCCCTTTGAGAGTCAGGAGGAGTTAGGAGGATGAAGTACAAGGGAAGCTATGTAAAGCTGGATTCAGACTCATTTAAAAGTCATTGAAAATTACTTTCAGCTCCTAGTGCCAGAGTTCCAGGAACTTCTGTCCTCACACTTTTTCTAGAAATGCAATGCTTTCAGATCGGGCCCCTATCAGTTTTATTTGCTCTAAGAAAATTTCATCCTTACATATAAAACCCAAAGTATGAATGACACTAATGGATGCCACCGAGGGAGAGGCATGTTTGCAAACCTCTGCTGAGGAAACCTAAGCAGAATGGAATGATGATAGAATCTCACTCAAGCCTGCTTTAGAAAACTCAGTAAAACCAAGTGGTCTTTTCAGAGATGTCTGTGCAGCTGAGGGTCCTGGAAGGCAGAAACAGGGTCCCTCCTGCACAAAGGGCAAGCAGGCTTGCTTTCTGCTCAGCGTAACAGAAATCATGTCTCCCTCCGTGCCTAAGCAGGTCAGCCAGCTTCCTGCTCGAGCTCCTGAAGCCCCAGGCTCCTCGCCTGCGACGGGACCCACTGCTGTCTCCGCATCACTGGACCTAATCTGTGTCACTCTCTGGGGTCTGCAATGAGGTGAACTGGTGCAAATGCTGGTTCTCTACGCGGTGGCCAATTTTAGACACCAATGTGGCTGGACTGAGGGGTAACTACAGAGGGGGTAAAGCATTATTTCTAGGAAGGAGATTCTCCGAGGAGACTGGCACATGGGTCAATGAACCAAGGAAGAAAGGAGCTCTCAATGCAGAAGAGCACCATCCAGCTGGCTGTGGGCCCAGAGGGAGCAAACAGGCAGAGGAGAGGCTAATTCACAGCACGGCGCTGGGCCAGCAGCTTCTCTTGCTCCGGACATCACACCTGCAGGTTCTTTGGCCTCGGGACTATGGCTTGCACAATGGTCCCCAGGTTCTTAGGCTTTTGGCCTTGGCCACTGGCTTGCTGGTTCTAAGGCTTTCCGACAGGGACTGACGGCCCTTGTTCTCCAGCTTGCAGATGGCTTACCATGGGACTTCCCAGCCTCCACAACTGTGTGAGCCATCTCCTCTAACAAGTCCCCAGCCAGCCAGCCAGCCAGCCAGCCACTCAACCATCTCTTGGTTCTGTCTCTTTGCAGAACCCTCCCGTGCTGCCTGCTATTTCTGTGAGGAGTTAAGTCCTTTGTCTCTGACCTTGGGGTTCTACGTGTTCCACCAGCATCTGAGTGAGGCTTTTGCAAACTACTGTGTTAACCTCAAGTAGAGGGAAAACATCCTGGATTTTTTAGTTTCTGAAAAATGCTGAAAGTAATAATCAGGAGAGCCAAGAAGAGAAAACTATCCAGAACCCACTGATAGATGTCCGCATGTAAGACTTCAAGTGATTGAAACTTCAATAAATCTCTTTGTCATCTCTTGTATCTACCACAGGCAGAAGAAGCACCCTTAGACTCCTGGAAGTAAATGGACACCAGCAGCCAGATGGACTGGTGTATTTCCACAAGTTTGTTGTGGTTCAGATTGAGGATGTCTCCCAAAGCCTCATTTGCTCAGAGGTGGAACTTCTGCTAGATGGCTGAATCCCAGGCCCACTAAGAGTTCAGTAGCCGAGTGTCCTCCTGGGAGGAGGAACCTAGTCACAGGGCAGTCACTGGCAGCATGGCTGGAAAGGTGTATCTTTCTCCCTGAGTCTTCCATTTTCTCTCTGCTTCTCCTCCTTTCTGTGGGTGTTGGGTATTGCATCCCAGCAATGAGACAGGGACCAAAACACAGACCTATATGTTTCCCTATCCTACACAGGAGACCATCATAATTCCTAATGATTTCATCCATTATAATCATGACATTGGCCAAAAATACCACTTCTAAAATAATCAGTGTGTCAATTACAAATGGATCGACAAACAATTTATTCTTCATACCTGTCTGATGCCAAGCCAAAAGAAAATCAAATTTCAACGGCTTTTTTTCTTTCAAGCACCAAGAGATTCTTTCATACTTCTTGGAATCCAGGTTAAAAGACAAATCCATCAAATCAATGGAAATAACTTTAAAAAAATGGAAAAAGCAATACATATTTCATTCAAATATACACGCTTGCACTGTGGAAAAAATGCTATGTTAAAGAAGTCAGAATTTTTGGATATTATAATAAACATTACTTAGTTCTTTTTTCTCTATTATTGACCAAATCAAAACTATTCCTTCAGTAGCATTTTTAGCATTAAAAACTAGTACTAGCAAATATTTTAAATTCACACTTTCCTAGGTCAAAGACTTAAGACATATCTTCAACCCTAGCTACTTGAGAGGCTTACACAGAAGGATCACAAGTTCAGGGCCAGCCTAAACAACTTAGACTACCTCGAAATAAAAAATAAAAAGGGCTGGGGATGTAACTTGGTGGTAAAGTCCCTGGGTTTGATCGCCAATACCCAGACAGACAGACATATAGATTAATTGATTAATTTTTTAAAATGACCCAGGGCTGAAGTCCTCAGGAGTTCAACTCCTGTCTACCCTGGAACGTGGAAGTCTTAACAACTGATGCCCACATCAGATACAGCTGCCAGAAGTATGCTGCTTTGCTCATGCGCAAATTTCTACCACTAATCATAAAGACTTGGGGAAATTAAAAGAAATTATTGAGAAAGAACAAGCTGTTGACTGCTCTTTTGGATTTGTTACTTGGAATTTTTGACCCAAAACGTGTATTGAATGGACTTTTTTTTTTTGGTACCAGGGATAGAACTTATGACCTTGCACCTGCCAGGCAGGCACTTATGCACTGAGCTAAATTCCTGGCCCTCGAATGGACTTTCTAATTCATTCATCTTTATATAATGTTGCTTGAGGCAAAGAGAAAAACACAGTTAGCAACATAATCTATTTTCTATGAAGCCTAACCAATAACTCTTTTGAGTCAAAAGTTTTTTTTTTGAGACAGGGTCTCTCTATGCAGTTCAGGCTGACCTTGAGTTCACTTTGTAGCCCAGGCTGGTCTTGAACTCGCAACCATCTTCCTGCCTCAGCTTCCCAAGTGCTGGGATTACAGGCATGAGCCACCACACCAAGCCGAGTCAAAAGTTTTAAAGGCAAAAAAGAATTGTATTTTTCTGAACAGAGATTAGAGGTAATTCCAACATATAAATCTAAATAGCAACACAAAGATTAGTGGATTGAAGATACTAAGGAAGCTACATGATACTTACTAAATTTCATAATTCTCCTGCCAGAATACTGAGATGGACGACCCTGAAGTCCAGTTTCTTCGTAAGTGTCTTTATCCAGTGATAAAATTAGTTTCCCTACAATTAATCAAATAATTTCCACTAAAGAGATGCTAAAAACATGACATATATTGTTTAAGAATGCAAGGCAATCAAAGAATTAAGACATATGAAATAAACTGCATAATACTTGAATATTATAAATAGAACTAAACACAGCCTAAATTTCTACTAAGGAAGAAACAGTTACACAAATATGATATATTCCAAGCATCTTTAAGACATTAACAATTGGAAATTAGCACTATTTGCACTGTTTTGTGGTTTAGATCAGTGTCCCCCAAAACTTATGTGCTCAGGGCTTTTGGCAGATGACTGTATCACGGGGAGCCACAGCTGAATTTGATGTTAGGAGGCGGGGTCTGGTGGGAAGAGACAGGTCACTAGAGATGTGACCCGGGAGGGTTTTCTCCCTCCCCAGCTCCTCTCTCCTCTGCTTCCTGGCCACCATGACTTGAGCAGTTTGCCCCTATCTGGCCCTTCCGCCTTGTTTTTGAACCAGCTGAAAACGGACTGTAACCCTGTGCTAAAATACAGTTCTTTTCCTTTAATTTATGGGTGTTGGGTACTGTGTCTCAGAGCCAAAAGAGTGACTCAGACATACTGACAGGAAAACATGTCTATGATATGCAGTGCGGGGAAGAAAGAATACTGAGAAACTATTAGTAGGACAAAAGTTATGTTAAAAACAATACGTATTTATAAATTCAGAGAATATACAAACAAGATACCTCAAACTGTTCCTTCCAAGAACGAGAATGAGTTTGCAGAGATAAAGGGCCTTCACTTTATATAGATCTGGATGATGTGACTGTTTTTATAGTATGCATTTCTTTTGTATTTAAAAAATAAAGGAAAAAAATCCATGTTACCATTTGGTAGTAGTGCAACAGCGTTATCTTCGTCAATATTGGTATTGTATGTCAGTGCATAGCATGAACCTAGAACAGAAAGTTCAGAGGACAAATTAAGCCCAAAAAAGTACACATACAAAATGTCAGTGCATTGTTTTCACGTAACAACCAAACTTTCCAGTAGGGAACGGCACCTCCCAAGGCTCCAGCTCACTCAGTAACCCTAACCCAGGCCATGGTTAAGCTGCAGCATGTAGAAGGCCCACGTAGCTCCCTCCCTTATTAAAGTCCTCTTTGGGGAAGTTTACTATCATCAGGCAGAAACCAAATCACAACGGAACGTCTGCCACCTTCAGAGATGCTGGCAGAAGGGCACAAAGTAGAATACCACGTAAGCGTGTACACCTCATGGCAGAGCTGTAGGTTCATACTCACAAGTGACTCAACTAGCTAATATTCAAAATACTCAGTCTTTCCTCATTCACTAAATGGAGATCACAGGCTTACTTCACAGCCATTGTATGGGTTAAATCTGGTGAGATAGTCAAAATGCCGGCTACAAAATGTGTCCATGCCATGACCAAAATAGTATCCAATTTCAAAGCAGAGGACAAGAATGTTTAAGAAAACAAGTGAAGATCTTTAATTTCATAACCAGCCTTAGGAGCCTCAGAATGAGAGGTGCGACAAGTAACTAGGATTCTTCCCAGGTCACCTGGAGAAACAAATGTGAGGCTACCGGAAGTTAAGCCCGAGGCCCATGGACAGTGTGACTTAGGAGGTGAGGGTGGAAACCGCAAGGACACTTTGCAATATAAATTCCAGCAAGTGGCTGCAGGAAACAGTGGAACAAAACACAAACCAATCAATACAGCAACACATCTAGGAATGTGCCAAGCAGCAGAGGGACAGGGACACAAAAATCTAAGATGATGACACTGAACCAAAAGGAGCACCTGGCCCTATGGGTAGCAGCTGTGGCTGCATCAGAAGACCAACCGTCCAACCCAGGAGACCAAGCTCCCCACTGTCTGGGGTGGGGGAGGCGATAGAGGTGTCTGCAGCAACACCACCACCAACAGCACATCCTGACCCAGATGGTAGGACTTTTCTCTCTAGTAATCCTGCTTTAAGATGACAGATACCTTTATGTTACAACATCCCCACCCAAGACTTGGGGACAGGTGTCATCAGAAACCACCAACTACACAGGACACAGGAAAGAGTGGGATGAGGTACTGAAGGATGGGCGAGTGGTGCATGCACTGACCACTGGGACTATCCCCATGGGCCATTTAAAATGACAAATACCCCAGCATCCTGCTGTGGTCTCCCCAAACTTTCTCCCCCTGCCTTATTCACAGGCACTGTGTGGTCTTCTTACCTTTTTTCACAAAGGTGTTGATGAATTCAGGTGTGATTAATTCATGAAGTGGTAAGTTTTTCACGAAGTAATAGGGTCCCATTTCCATGACGAGGTTTTTCAGTTCTTTTGATAGTAACCCACATTCAGGAATTAGGAAAGAAACCTGTTGGGGTGTTTAGTGCAAACAAGATCTTATTTCACTAAGAGTAGCCCCAGGTTTTTAGGAGTGAAGAATCATGACAGATGCTCACTATGGGACCACAGAATTCACTGGAACATGCAACATAGGCAACACATCTCTTTCTTTTTTTTTTGATACTGGGGATTGAACTCACGACCTCACCCTTGCCTGGGCAAGCGCTTATGCCATTAAAACTAAATCCCCGGCCCAGCAACACATCTCTTAACCTACCAATCCCCAGTAAAGAAAATTGACAATTCAAGTTTTTCACTTTTGCATGCACAGAAACATTTATATGAAAGAGTCTTGCTTGCATTTTATTTTTTACAACTTAGCAATGTATCTTATGTCCTGTTCCCTTTCATTACTTTAATTTCAAGGAAATAAAAGCACTACTATATATTCCTAGATTTGTTGACCTTGATATTATCCTGGAATGAAAAGAACTGTTCCTGGGAGCATAAGGAATTTATGCTCCAGTAAACAGGCTACTAGGAAGCAGAAGGGTTTCAAGTTTCTGTTGTCTACATCTGAAATGCAGCAAATTAGATCGAAAGAGTCACGGTATTCAACCCTAAAAGCTGTTACAAGCTTTCCAACTAAAGCGGAGATGTTAAAATTTAAGAGTTTAAAAAGTTCTCCAGCGTCCTCGTCTTGAAAGTTCCTCTCCCAACGACTGGCCACCAATCTGTTCTGGAAGACTGAGGTCGCCTCTTAAAAGTCTCTGAGAAATCAATCAGGCGATCAATTTAAAGTCTCAAATCATCCTAAGACTGGGTTTATTTGGAGTTAAGAAATATAAAGCCTGCTCCCACAGAAGTTTAGAAAGGCACGCAGCCGGGTTGCATGCAACTCTGGAAAGAGGCACTGGGAGACAGATGAGAGAGAGGATCCATAGGCTGAGGAACGCGATGGTAGGGAACAACCACGAGATCCACCCCGAATCAGGGCGAAGGACAGCTGCATGTGGCAGTGGTCACCCCCTTTTAACTCCCAGTACCCACTCCACCCTTCACATCTCTCCGCACACTTTACAGTGTGGAGCAGGGCAGAATCGGAGACATCAGCCTCCCCTTCCACTCAGAAGTAGGCTCCGCCCCCCGCCAGATGCAAGCTGGGATACGTAGTCCTGTAGCCCCCGCACATTAACAAGTAGCGCGGTGAACGCACTACATTTCCCAGCATGCTCAGCGAGGGCCCGCCTCCAGTCCCGCCCATCCATGCACTAAGAGGTTCCTGCCTGCAGAAGCTGAGGACGATGCCCCAACCTCGCTCGCCCGCGAGGATGGAGTGCGGCCTGACTCACCTTGTAATTGTGATAGTGCGTCTCCACTAGCTGCCGGTGGCGTGACTTGCCGTGGCCGAAGTTGGACTTCTCACAGACTAGTAAGTGCCGCGGTGTCTCTAGCAGCCCGCGCAGCGTGGCCATGCTTGTGGTGATTCCGTGTGTCCCGCCCCTCCGAGAGCTCGGCGCACCCCGCCCCTTCCCCTTCGCCCCGCCCCTACCCCGCCTCTTCTCCCAGGGCATGCGCAATGCGGCCGCCCGCGTTCCAGTTGGCCTGGGTAATGGGGAGGTTGGTGGTTCCGTGTATCCGGAATTGCTGTGACTGCAGCCTCAAACTGAAGCGCCTCGTCCAGCGGTGCCTGAAACCGTACCTTCACTGTCCATAGTGTAAATACTCGGTCCTTGAGGACTTGGCGTGGCCTTCCTGCCCTTCAGCTCGGAGCTGCTGAATGCCCTCGCAGGACTCGGGGACCTGGGGCTGAGCGGCGGGTCCTGGGCCGCGCTCCCATGGGGACGGACCCCTGCCACTGTCGTGAACAGGACGAGGACACGGCGGGGGACAGTGCAGCCGAAAAAAGCCGCACTTGCTTTTCCCACTCCAGGCAGGCACTGGCTCGCGGGACCTCACCATTCCGCGTGGACCTCTTGGTCACCATTGATGTCACACCAACGGACCTAGGCCATGCTAGTCTCTCCCAGGGTGCTAGGAAATGTGTGTACAAAGGTGATGCACCGCCTGCGTTTCTGCCCTATAATAGGATTCTTTCCAAACCACTTTAAACTTTCCTTTTAAAAATATTCCCTTGAGGGTTAAAGTGATAAATCTATGAGCTTTTCTGATGAACTCCCTGTACTCCATTGTTACATTTTTCTTAAACTGGAGAATTCATAGCCCAAAGGCTGCAGGACACCACAGTCCTGGCGATACATCCTTCTGGAGCATCAGTTTTGGGGGTAAAGTGAAGTAATTTACAAGGTGATAATTAAAGTTTTAAAAGTAACGCAAGACTAGAAGACATCTACATTAATAACTGCACCTGAAATGTTAGACTTTCTCAAGGAAAAAAAAAAAAACTAAGGAGAACCTATTTCCCATTATTTAAAACAGTAAAATAGAAGATAGGAGCAGGTCAATCAAAAACCCTCCTTGATTTCTGAACTACAAATGGCTCAGAGATGTAAGGTAGATTCATGAGGGTGGGAAATGCTCAAACACTCCTTGTTGGTCACTTCACATTAATGCGCTGGTTGCCTGACTGCAGCTAGTTTCAGCCACCCTCCCATCTTGATGGTGTGCTGTCCAAAATAGCATCCCGGCTGTCCCCCATTTCCTCCATCCCCCCAGCAGTCCTCCCTTTGTGTGCTCAGCATCCAGACTGACCTCATGAAAATGTGGAATATGCTGTGTGTTCCCCTGCTCCCATATAAACCGGGTCATGGGCTTCTCCTTAGAATATAAACCTCAGCAACCCGTCTTTTCAGCCCCATTTCCTAATTCTACTTTTTATATTTGAAAGCAAGTGTAAAATTTCCTGCTACCAAGACTTGAAAGCAGTCTGAACTAACAGATATTAGATAATAGAATCTAGCACATAGGACAGAGAAGGAAAAGACAGGTGGGCCATTTAAAAAGCAGAATAGAGGTTAAGAGAGACACAGTGGGTAATAGGTACCAAAATACAGTTAAAGGAGGGAAGATAGTTCTAATGTTCTAGCACTGTGGTCTATAACAATTAATTCTACATTTAAAAATAACTAGAGGAGATTTTAAAGGCCCCTAACTGTTGCAGCTGGTATCTGGATGTGCCCCCCAAGCCTCATGCACTCATAGGTAGGGAGTTTGAAGGTGGCTGGATTACGGAGTGTGATTAGCAATGTGATACCAGATTGAGGGGGTAGATAATGGAAGCCCCACCTGGTACGAGTGGCACGGATCCATAGGCTCACACCCTGGATGGAAGTAAAGGGAGAGAGGGAAGGCAGGGTGCTGCCAGTACTTGCTGCTGCTTTCTGCCTGCCGTGCTAGGGCCTGTTCCTTCTCTGTGATGCTGTTCTGTCATGTGATCAATCCTGCTTTGGAGCCAACTGACTGTGGGCTGAAATCTCTGACAACTGTGAGCCTTTCCTCCTTAATTTTGGGTGTTGGGTATTCTGTCTCAGCCATGAGAAAAATAATGATAATACTGATAATTCCTCCCTAGTGTATGCTACCTGTTCATCATGGCATCGATCCAAAATGGGGAAGGAGCCGGAAACAACTTACCCGACTTCCTTTTTCTTCTTCCCTCAACCCAAGTAGACTTCCTGCCCCTGCTCCCACACCCTCCTAAGTAGCCTCCAATCTACCACTAACACTGCCCCCTGCCCGGCCCCAAACTCCACCCCTGACCAGCAGTGATAAAGACACCTGCACTCCTCTGTTCCCTCAGCGGGTGCCTGCGTCTCTTCTGCAGCTCTCCTGTGCCCGCAGTAAAGGCCTCTTTTTTCCGTCTCTCATTTTGCACCAAAATCTTATCAAAAAATCTAAACATATACATACTTAAGGAGATAAAAGTGCTAGTTACCCCAATTTGGTCATTACATATTATATGCACACACAGAATTATAATGCTTTATGCTATAAGTACAAATATTCTATAGCAATTAAAAATAAATTTTTAGGGCTGGGGATTTAGCTCAGTGACATTAGCGCCTGCCTGGCAAGCACAAGGTCTTGAATTTGGTCCCAGGTAACAAAATAAATAAATAAATTTTTAAAAAGACAAAACAATTGAGCTGTATGGCTAAAAACGTGGTAACAAAGTAAATTTTTTTTTAAAAAAACTGAGTTAATGGACTTGCAAAGAAATAAATACCTTTAATCATATCCTGAAAATAAAAATATATTCTTTGTAAAAGGATGAAAATTTCTTGTAGCACATTTCTGGGCCATAATGCAATAAAATCAGAAATAGCAAAAATGGAATTTAAAGATAATTTTCTCTTTGAAAATGTTAAAATATGCTTTTATATGATTATGCATGTAACATGGTATAAATTCAAGACAATTATAAATATGCATTCTTGAAAATACATCATATCGGAGCTGTGTGGCGATGGGAAGGAGCCCTCCAGCTTGGAAGCACCTGGAGGAGTTAGCAGGTTATGCTAAGTGGAACTCTGGCTCTGCCCCGCAGTCATTAACATCATCTCCCTGCAGTTAGGAGCTGCAGTGCCGGAAGGTGAGACATTAGTACTAAATCAGGGAGCTTCCCCCTGCTGAGCCCGGACTTGACCTCACTGCCCTTCAGCAGAGGATTCCAGGATGCGGCTCCAAATCAGCAGGTGCTGGCTTACAAGACCAAAAACACCTTCAGACATCAGCGTGCAAACTGGCGGTGGCAGCTGCAGTAGAAACACTTCTTGGTGACCCCTGCCGGGGTCTGAATGTTATGTGTCCCCCCACCCTCATTTGTATGTTGACATGGAGTCAGCAGTGTGATTAGGCAGGTCATTGGGACGTGATTCATGGCATGAGAGTCTTTGTAAAAGAAGCTCTAAGTGCCGCCTGGCCCCTGCCACCACGGGAGGACACAGTGAGAAGGGCACCTTCATGAACAAGTTGGAGGCCTGCGCAGACATTGACTGTGCCAGCACGTCGACCTTGGGCTTCCTGTCGTCCCCAGCACTGTGATAAGTCTCTGCTGTGTATGAGCCATCGGTCTGTGCAGTTCTTCTACGGCAGCTGGAATGGATGAGCCCCCAGGTAGATAGTGTGACCCACCCCACGTGAGGGGTTGGGAGCCCAGAGCCCGAGGCTTGGTTTCACATCTCCTGAGCTGACCTGCTGACCGGTGTCCAGTTGGGGATGTACAGGCCAGGTCACTACATGGACATGTGCAAGTGATGCCGAGTTTCAAGAGCAGAACACAGGGCATGTGATTGCCGCCCTGTCACACATGTTCAGAAACAAATGTTCAGAAGACAGTTTGGAAGTGGCAATTGTTTTTCTAAAGCTCCTACAGTTCGAGTATACTAAAGAACATATTTAGAAATAACCGGTACAGAAGCATGTAAATGTTATTTTCAGCTATACAGAAACATCAAATATCTAGCATGAGGTGTTTCCCAAGAGCTCTCTCTGAGTTAGGTTTTAGCATATTCAATTTAGAGGTTATTCAGTAGACCACAGAACTAAATAACTGTTTAAATAGGAAGCCTGGAAATACAGTGCTGAGACCCAGGTGTGGTACTGAACACCTGTAATCCCAGCACTCGGGAGGCGGAGGCAGGTTTGCAAGTTTGAGGCCACCTTGGGCTAAAAAGTGTGTTCAAGGGCAGCCTGAATGACACAATGTGATCTTGTCTCTAAATAAATATGAAATGCAAGAGTATTACTTTTTTCAATCAGATTTTGTTGGTACATTTTAGGTATACATAATGATCACATTCACCATCAGTTGGTACCTGTACAAGCCGTAACTTTTTCCCATTCCCCTCCCCTCCCTGTTTACAAAAGCTTTGTTTCCATGTTTTCCTTCTTTTCTCACTTTTACTTTCCTTTCTTTCCTTCCCCCTCCCCAGTGGAACATTTTCTTCCTGTTTCACAATACCTGTTATAAACTTGGGCCCTTACTTACACTCGGATTCTCACACTGGAGAAGCAACGTGGTGTTTACACCTGTGTCCCATTTATTTCACTATGGACTCACGGTGTATCCATTTTCCTAGAAATAAAGATCGATGACAGGACATGGCCGGGGACTGAGAGGCGGAGCGGGGATGCAAAAGCGTTGAGACTGTCCTGTGTGTGGCCCAGTTCCTCTGATGAGTGTAAGCATGCCGCGCTGCACACATGTCCTGATGCAAATAAAAATGGAGAAGAATGCAATGTTGAATGAAAAATGCAAGCCATAAAGATACATGTCACATACGTTTATGGAAAGTTCAAAACTTACCAAGTTAATGGGCTTTTTTGGTGCTGGGGATAGAACTCACAACCTCGAGTTTGCTAAGCAGGCACTTAAGCCGCTGAGCTAAACCCCCAACCCCAAATGAATGTATTTAGAGACATGTATGTGTAAAACTATAATGAAAGTCAAAGGGATTTTTAAAACTCGAGATGAATGAGTCTCCCCCATGGGGCAGGGCAGACTATCCACAGACATGCAGCCTTCCATGCCCATGTTAGAACATTTCCACCCCCCATACCTGGTGGCCACCCCTTTCCCCGACCCCGTCCTCAGCTTCCCACAGATCTCCTTTTTTTCCTTTTCTTTGTGGTGCTGGGGGTGGAACCCAGGGCTTTGCACAGGTGAAGCAAGCTCCCAGGGCTGAGCTGCACCCCAGCCCCCCACTAACCTCTCCGTGTTTTCTGCACTCTTGGATAAAGGTGCAGTGGGAGGTGGGCCTGGCAGCGTAGCCGGGTGTTGGGTGTGCCCTGGCAGGTGCGGGGACTTGGTAATCCCGGGGCACAAAGCAGCGCCCCTGGAGCCTGGCACCTGATCCGAATCCTGCACGGGAACCAATCTGCTAGCTCACGCCCGGTGGGACGGCCTGGCTAATAAGGTAAAGATGAAGCTCTAAAAGAGCCTGCAGCCGGGGCCTTCGCTGCCCTCTTGTTTTTGCAGAGGTTCGGGTGATCTCTTTTTCTTCTAAGCACCCTTTTCTCCTTGAGTTTTGGGGTGTGTGTAAAATAAATGTCAGTCTTTCACATTCGCCAATGTAAGTCATAGAAGATAACACGGTTCTTTAAATTTTTATGTTGCGTACCATACCAGTGCTTAAGGAAAAATAGAAGGCAGGGAAAAGAAATAGGAGCCAGCTCTCTGGAGGTCCCGAAGGACCCTCGCTTGTCCCCAGAGCCTCTGCTGATTCTTGGCTCACTGGTGTTTTCTCAAACTGGGGCCGCTGAGCTGTGGGGAGCAGTTTGGTTCCCAGAGAATGGGAGGGAGGCAGGGAGTGGGGGAAGAATGATGGAGGGGTGGGGGCAAAGGAACTAAGCAGGAGGGGAGGGGTGCGGCTCTGCAGGGTGGGAAGGAGGAACTCGGAGCAGCAGGCCACAGATCCCAGAATCTGCAGGTGCAGTTGAGGCCCAGGCCTTGGTGGTCCCCTGACAGCCAGAGTGGGGGCTGGGGAGCGGGTCACCAGCTGCCGCACAGGCGGAGCACAGGTGGCACCCGTGCTCCAGGAAGCCCGCAGCACGGAGGACACAACCTTAGGGAGAAGCAGCACCTGCATTTCCTACTTACTGGAAATGTTCGCTTATTCAGTCAACAGCCTTGGCTCTGAGTGCCCGCCACATGCAGGCACCGGGAAGCACAGCGCTGCAGTCCCACCCTGTCCCTGCCTTTGGGGGACTTAGCATCCCATGGGGACGACGTTGGTGATATCCATCTCCTCATGCTTCCCGGAAGTGTATTCTGCCCACGTTGGGCACATTGCAGCTATTGTTGATGAATAATTGAAGAAATGAAGTTTATATTCAATTTTTTTTCAGAAATGCAAAATAGTTATCATTTTAGTTTTGCAGATGAAAATGAGATAATGTGAACGTTGTTAAACTGCTACACTGTACAGTTGTTAACTGTACACTTAAAAATGGTTAAGGCAGTAGATTTTATGTTCTATGCATTTTTACCACAGTGAAAAAATTTAAAAGTGGAACACTAGAAATACAGGACATTTGTGACTTTTGTAAAGTTAATACAAACAAAATAGAAAGTGTGGAATCCTAGTTTTCTAGTACTAAAGTTCTCAGTGATGTCAGCAAGAGATTTTTGTGTTTTCTCCTTTTGTGGCAGGGTAGGGGTGTTGGGCTTAACCCATGAAGAAAGTGACCTATGGGCCGGGGTGCAGCTCAGTGGCAGAGCACTTGCCTAGCACGCACAAGGGCCCGGGGTGCGTCTCTAGTACCATCAAAATCACAAAGAGGGAAGGCATGAGATATACGTACGTGACAAATGTTTTCCAACGGCTAGACTAGCCTATACATGTTCTTGTGCATCTGAAAAAGTTTTACGCTTCTTAAAATACTTACTTCAGTTCTTTTATTCCTCTTGAATTCAGTCATGTTCCAGAGCAACTGTCAAAGCATTTTTCCATCCACGCGGGCCTCCCCCCTGCAAGGTGCCTCTTATCAGACAGGCGGCAGCAGGAAGTTGCCTGACTGGCTGACCTCAGCCCTGCAGCCAGCTCTCCCAGCCTGGTACTCCTTTGCTGCGCCCGAGGAGTTTTGCTCCTTTCATAATATCTCGGCTCCCATCTGCTCCGAACGCAGCAAACGCAGTGCCATTCCAACCCGTGATGGGTGACGTTGTCACTGTGTGACAGGGGCCTACCTGACGTACACTTAAATGGACTGGGAAATTACCGGATTGTTGAAATTGTGCCACTTTTCAATAATGAGCAAGCCTGTGGATAGGAAGTACTCTTCACAGCTCTGTCCCATAGTTGGTGTTTGTGATGTTAGAAACATACAGATACCTGAGGGGAAGAAATGTCCTGCAGTCTGAGAGTTTCAGACTTTTGGTCTTTTCTCCTGCTTCCAGGGAAGAGAACATGAAACCACAGAGACCTGCAGCCAACCCTTCAATAGAATTGTGCAGGTCACTGGCTGCCTTGAGGCTGGTGCTTGGTGACTTATTTTTACAGGGTAATTTTTAAAATAGCTATGAGGAGGTCCTAGCTGCTCATTGATTTCCCAAATGTACAAACTCTTCGGTGTTTTTAAAGGATAGTCTAAGTTCATAGATGGAATTTTTTCATATTAAATAGCGATCTGAGCAGGGTTTTTTGTTTTGTTTTGTTTTGTTTTTTTGAAGTAAAGGTCTTTGGACAGGGACAGTGTCTTCTCATTGATTCTGCTACCTGTGTGCAAAATGATGTTGAATCCAGGCATGGTATCAAAATGAGTATATGGTATTTAATATTGAACCTTAAACTCAGTGGTATCAAAGTGTGGGTCATATGGAAGTGTCCCCTCCGCAAAGGCCTGTGTGCTAAAGGCCTGGCTGCCGGCCTGCAGTGTTCGGAGGTGTGAAAACTTTAGTAGGGGGGTGAGGTGGTCGGTGTTGTGCCATTGGAGGGATGTTGGGACCACCAGCCCCTTCCACCCTCTCTGCTTCCCAACTGCCTTTTTTAGGTACACGCTCCCCACCTCGCTCCTGCCCCAAACAACGGTTATTTCCCAGTATGCTTAGTCCACGTCAGCTGGGCCATTGTCATCCCGTGACAGACAGCACAGGTCACTGGCGTCAGGAAGGGAACAGTGGAAAACTCTGATGCTGTGAGCCCAAACAAGCCTTGCTTCCTTGCAGGTTGTGTATCTCAGGTATTAGTCACTGATTGGAAAGTTGGCTAACATAGTTATGCCAGGCTAAAACTCTTTATGGAATCATTTATTCACGAACAGAAACAATAAGATGACAGGGATTTTCTAACCAGTCCACGTTTGCAGAGCATAATGATTACATTCATCTTACAGAGTTGGTCCCTGTACATACCACATCTTAATGTTCCTTCCTTCCCCTTTTCCCTCTTCCCTAAAATAACAGGTTAGTTGTAAATTTCAGATTTTGGAAACTTCTGGCCTCTGGCCTTTTTGAGGAGGCATCCTGAGCTTTGAAAAGCGTGGGGGTCCACTTGAGCAGCAAAGTCTAATAAAAACAGTCATGAGCCACACCTGTAAAATGGAATGTTCTCTCACCACTTAAAGAAAACAACTGAAGTTGACTATAATCCAGTTTAGCCTGTATTATTTAGTCTGTATTTAGCCTGACTATAAACAGTTTTTAAGGGGTAATCAGTGTAAAAGTATCAGTGAAGTGTTAGCATCTCTTGAAGGGATGGGAAATCTTTTAAATGTGCTCTATTTTGTGCTTCCGGTCTCAGGTGAAGGCAGCCGCATTGCATGCCCTGGTAGTGGCTGCTGCCCTGACAGAAGAGTGCTGAGAGCTGTGACTCCCCAGCCTCAGGGAGGTGAAGGCCCCACCACCCTGCCCCAACACCGTGCGCTTGGGGACCACGGATTGTAAATTGAGTCTAGGAGATGTCTACGATGTTCTTGTCCTGCCCTTTAGCCACACTGAAACACAGAAACTCCTGTTCTTTTTTGGTCACAGCTGGAAGCCCTAGAGCTAATGACTTCTGTGGCACTCACAGGTAAGATAAGACCTGCTGGAGACATCAGGCACCGGGGAACTACAATTTCCTTCTTGCCCCTTCTTGTCCTTGTTCTTGTCCTTGTCCTTGCAAAGGGCCATGCTGTTGCTGGCCCACGGTAGTCGCCATTACTGTTCCTGGAAGCACCCTCTGCCCTTCACCCATTGACCTGGACTCATGGAGTTAATTCCAAGGTTCTGGGTGACTTGTGGCCTTTCCCTGATAACAGGACGCAGAACTTCCCAGCTCCTTGCCTGTACCTCTATTTTTTCTCTTCTTTTCCTCCCCCTCCCAACTGTATGCTGTAACACTTGGCAGGAGACTGGGGACTCACTGGAGGGGGCCCTGATACCTGGCACTGTGGAAAGGACCCCCAATGCTCATGTCTCTGTCAGAGTGTTGGGGGGGATATTCTTTCCTACCAGCATCTGTTCTCAGCCTAGAAGAGAAGACACAAGTCACCCTATGGAGCTGGGCAGGAAGCTATGATGACATTTCCTCAGGTGGCCCACTGCTGCCCACCTGCTGCTCCTGTGTGGTCCATTCCCAGAGTGAGGCAGGCAGGACAGCGGGACCCTGGCAGGGAGAAAGGTCATTCTGGATCTGCTCACAGCCTTAACCTCCAGCTTTTAGGTTTGGAGAGAATAAATTAAAAGCTACTTTTTATTTTGCTGTTAGGCTTTGGATGCTTCATGGTCAGGGTGTGGTTGTCTGTTTCTCCTATGATGTAGGTTATACTGCAAAGTGCCAGTTACAAGCATACATGTGTACGTGCATTACTGTATTACTCAACAGATCCAGCTTTTAATGATTAGAAAAGAAAAGTGCCTGCAGGGTACCTACTGCTTGCCAGGTATCTGGAAATGAACATGTCAGATGCTGGGGTCCTTTCTGCAGTGGGTGTATGAGTGTACATAGTTGCTACTGCTGCATAACAAACCATCCCTCATACTTTGCCTTGGCCCAGCTGGGCCATTCTTGTCTCATCTGGCCTCCTTTGCATATGTATGTGTCTGTGTGTCTAGCTGTTGATTTACCAGGTGATCTAATGGCTGTCAAGTGGGGCACCTTGATTCTCCTCACTGGAATATCTCTTGCTTCAGTAGGCTAACATGGGCTTGTTCTCACAGAGATGGTGAGATTCTGAAAGAAAAGAACAAAACCAAGAAGCTCTCACAACCAACTGACAGTCATATCTACTGCCAAAGCAAATAAGTCCCGCCCAGATCCAATTTGAGGGAAACATTCTACTTGTCAATGAGAGAAGCTGTCAAATCGGTTTGCAAAGAGCATGGACATCAGAAATGCTGAGGAAGTGCTGTCGTGGCAGGCAGCATCGCCGTGCCTTTTCCTGTAGAGGAGGCTTCCATAACTGTGCTGGTCACATCTGAAGCCCCACGTACCGAGTGGGGGGACTCAGTAGCGTCACCTCTGCCAGACTCCAGTGCTGAACACCTTCACTAGCCTGCTACTCACGCCTAGTCCTTCTGGCTTGTGGACAGTCGCCTCTCTGCAGTAGAGCAGGATTCTTGTGAGATTCATGTCCATCCAGTACTCCTCAAGCTTCATCCAGTACTCTTGGGAAAAATCCCTGCTACAGAACGTCAGCAAGACTTGGACTAATTTAGGGAAATGGCTGAGGGCTGAGTTTAGGAACCAAGGTCCTAGCAATCTATTTTTCATGTCTAATAGGAAAAATTTAAAACTATGTGTAATGCACTCCATATGTTTGTAGATTATTTTCATTCTTTTTTGGTATTTGTAGGCTATTTGTGATTTTTCATACTGTGCCTGAAACAACCTTACTCTGAAAGCAGGTGACATGAAAATAGAACTTCTAAGAAGACATTTCCTCCTGCCGCAATTTAACCCAGCAGCTGGGTTCAACTTGAAAGAGTCCTTTGATTTTAACTGAGCGAAGCTGTTTCCTAGAACCCCAAATTGAGATGTTGCAGTGGGGCGACTCCCCATAGCACACATGGAAACCACCTATCACTAACGTGCTCTCGAGTTGACTCAGCCCTGTCTGCATATTGGATTCATCTGGATACCTTTAACCACCACCCCCAAACCTCAAGCTGGAACTGACCAATTAAATCAGAATCCCTGGAATGGGACCCAGGCATCCACATTTTTAAAGCTTTCCAGGTGATTACGGTGTGTACTTAATGCCAAAAGCCACAGCTTTAAACCAGCATTTCTTGGTGGACTAGTTGCAAGTGGTTTCTCAAATAAACGTCAAATGTTTGCTACTGAGTTGAAACCTTGTAGTCTCACCTGCAGGGCCTGCTGCTCTCTTTACCCAAACCAACCTCTGCTGCGCATGGTATGTCTGATTCCCCCAGGGTCACGAGCACCGAAGGCGTTCGGTGTGCAGAGCAGGACTTTAGGTTTCCGGAGCTTGTTGGGCATCATTGTGAGGAGAGGGCTCTGCTGGAGCAGGTTGCTTCACAAAGACTCAAAATTGTGGCCTCTTCCCAAAATGTGGCAAAAAGGTTAGAACCAAAGTAAGAATCAGAATAATTGCTGTGGAATATTAAAATAGGCCTGATGATACCAGGAGTAAATATGTCCCCCTTGAAAACAAGACAGTGCTGTTATTCTGAGATACTGAGTTAGAATTTTGGGCAAACATGTAATATTTAACTTTTTTGATATGTAACAGGCTACAGGGTTTAGATCTAAAATATCCTGCCAAATTCTGGTGTGTTAGAGGTGGGGTTTCCAGAAGGAGACTGAGTCATGGGAACAATCAGCGGGTTCTTCCCTTGCTGAATGAAAGCTGCTAGAAGATGGCACCTGGTTGAGGTGGGACATACGCGGGACCTGGAAAAGGTGTGTCCCTGTCCTGGACTCCTCTCTGTCCTGCCTGCTGACTGCCGTAGGGTGAACAGTTGACCTCTGTGATCCACCTCCGTCATGGCACCTCTGCTTGGAGCCTAAACAAGGACTGAACCCAATAAAACTGAAAAGAAGGAAAGAAAGTACTCATGCCAATTCAGTTAGAAATGAAAAAGACAAAATCATGATGGGCAGTGCTTAAATCCAAAAGATTATTAGTAATCCACAAACCTGAACTCTAATAAATTGCAGATTCTAAAAGAAATGGACAGATTCCTAAACACATAAATTACCAAAATGGAATAAAGAAGATGTAAAAAGCCTGAACGGTTCAATAACAGGCAGTGAAACTGAGGCTGTAATAAAAACCTAAGAAAAGCCCAGGGGGGCTGGGGATTTAGCTCAGCGGCATAAGCACCTGTTTTGTAAGCAGGCGGTCATGAGTTCGATCCCCGGTACCGGAAAAAAGCAAAAGAAAAAAAAAAAAAAGAAAAGCCCAGGACCCAGTGGATTCACCACTTATAAGAACTTCGAGGAAGATCTAATGCCAACACTCCTCAAACTCTTTAATGAAATTGAATGGGAATACTGCCAAATTCATTCCTGGAAACTAGCATTACCTTGATTCTAAAACCAGACAAGGACTGTGTGAAAAAGAACAGGCCAATCTCTTTAATGACATAAATGCAGGAGTCCTCAGCAGGATACTGGCAAACAAAATGGAAAAAATCATTAATACGATCATATATCATGACCAAGTGGCTTCAACCCAGAGCAGTAAGAGTGGGTCAACCTACACAAATCAGTGATCATAGTACATCACACAAACAGAAGCAAGGATAAAAACCACATAATCCTCTCAGCAAATGCAGAATGGCATTTGAGAAAATTCATCTATTCACATTAAAAACCCTGAAGAAAATGAATATTGAAGGATCCTATCTCAAACTGATGGAAGCCGCTTATGACAAATGTCATAGTAAGTGAAGAAAAACTGAAAACGTTCCCTCTAACATCATAAGCAAGACAAAGAAGCCCACCCTCACCACTCTTGACCAGTACAGCACTCAAAACATTAGACCAGTCAGGCAAGAGGAAAAGAAAGGGAGATGTATAGGACAGAAAGAAATCAGTTACCATTACTTGCAGATGGCATGACCCTTTATGTAGGAGACCTAAATCATTGCATCAAAGACTCCTAGAATTAATAATCAAATTTGTCACTGTATCAGGATACAAAATCAACACAAAATTAATAGCATTCTTTGATAAACTAGTATGAGACAGAAATTAGGAAAGTATCATAATAGCACCATGAAAAGTTAAACACTTGGGAATTAACCTAATGAAAGAAGTAAAAGAACAACTCTGCAGTGAAAACTACAGTATTCTGACAAAGGAGATGGTAGAGGACATTAGAAAAGGGAAAGCTATCCCCTGTTCCTGGACAGGCAGAACCAATATTGTCTGAATGACACCCTACCAAAACTGATACACAGATTTAATGCACTCTTAGTCAAAATGCCAACAGCATTTTCCATAGAACTAGAAAAAGCAGTCCTAATAACTTATGGAACCCAAAGAGACCTAGAATAACAAAAGCAATCCTAGACAGCAAGAACAAAGGAGGAGGCGTCACAATCCCGGACTCCAAGTTACATTAGAAAGCTACGGAGATGGAAACTACATGGCACTGCACAAAAACAGACATGGACCAGGGGGACTGCATAGAGGGTGCAGGTGCAATCCAAGCCATGCTTAGCCATCCGATCGTTCACAGAGAGCCCAAAAACACATACTGGAGGAAAGAGACCCCCTTTAATAAATGTCACTGGGGAAACTGGCAATCCATATGCAGAGGACTGAGTTTAGACCCATATCTCTCACCATCTACTAAAATAAAATCAGAAATATAAGTGTTAGGAACTGTAAATCTGGTGTAAGATAAAGCGGGTAAACCTCTTGAAACATAGGCATAGGCAAGAACATTCTAAACACCAGGATGTGGCTCAGCGGCACAGCGCCTGCCTGGCAAGCGTAGTGTCCTGAATTTGATCCCTGATACCAAAACAAAACAAAACAAAACCTTTCTGAACAGAACCCTAGTTGTACAATAAATAATGTCAGGAATCAACAAATGAGATTATATCAAATTAAAAACATCTGCAGGGCAAAAGAAACAACCACAGAGTGAAGAGCTAAGCTACAGAATTGGAAAAATACTTGGTCAGCTATGCCTCAGAGAGAGAATTAAAATCTAGACCAGTGATGATTTAGAGATTTTGGTGATATAAACAGCTGTGACACACGTGCCATAGGTTCACCACCTCTGATTTGGGCTAAATAAAGAACCTAAAGTTAGATGCTCCCCCCAGATGAAAGGCCCAATATAAATGAACAACTGAAATGGATAGATACTTCTCAGGATGAGAAATGCAAATGGCTACAAACACATGAAGAAATGCTCAACATCTCTGGCCTTTAGAGAAATGCAAATTGAAAAGACATTGAGATCCCACTTTACACTACAGAGGGCTACATTACTGGGCATGGTGGTGCACGCCTGTAATCCTAGCCCTTCTGAGGCCAAGGCAGGAGGATCATTACAAATTTGAGACCACCCTGGGCTACAAAGTGAGCGTAAGGCCAGCTTGAACTGCATAGTGAAACCTTGTTTCAAAAGGACCAAAACAACAACAAAAACCCTCCATTGTCAGTGGGAGTGTAAACTAGAGTAACAACTATGGAAATTCCTCAAAAAACTAAAACTAGAAATTCCATTTGACTCAGCTGTGCTAGTGTAATAGCCATCTGGCTTAACAGGAACAAATTTAAAAGAACACATTCTGTTGTTTTAAGATCTATTAAGATTAGAATTTTAAGATGCCCTCGAAGACTAGCATAGATTTAAAAGCACTTTTCTTCTCTTATTCTGGTCTCTGAAGGAAATGAAATTTCCCTAAAAGCTACTGCCAGTCAGCTGGACCACAGCAGTGGTCACTGTGCTCTTTCAGTGTGGCTCAGGACAGCACTGATGCCCAGCAGAACCTGTAATGGGATCAGCGTAAGGCAAGTGGCAGTGAGGATTTAGCTGCCCCGTCTTAATATTTTCTATTCCTTTTTATAAATAGGAAAACAACAATATCCACCATAGTTATCTTCACAATAGTTGTCCATTCCAGCAGAAATAGCAAAATCAAGCCAATTAAAACCAATCAACATGGAATACTGAATAAAACAAAAGCAATCAGAACCAAACAGTGAGAACAATATTGGATCCCAAAAGCAATACAGAAGGAAACCCCCATATTTGCCACTCTGCATACTGTCATCCAACATGTTCACACTGACAGCCCCAGGCCTGCAAAGTGGACGCGGGGCACAGCTCGCCAGAAAGCCTGGCCGGTTGGCTTCTTGGTGGGTTCCTCCCAGTCCCCGCATGGCCGGTTCTTGGGAGGTGCTGGCCTTTCACTTCCTGGGCCTGCGTAGCTTGCCCATTTTTCCTATTCTGAAGTGAGGCAGGGCGAGTGCTGTTCACTGCAGGATGAGAGTAAGAAAGCAGACAAGGAGGAAAAAGCCAGCTCTGAGCTGTGTGCAGTTACAGGGCTCATGCACTGCGGACCCTGAAGGTGGTGGGCTCTAGGACGGGTCCTTTCCGGGCCTTATCTTCACTAGCCAATGACAGTGTATATATTTATCATAACCGTAGAGTGCAGAATAATTAATAATTAGCACAGGGTCTGCATTAGCACAGTGTCCATATAGTGAAATAAATGCTGCTTTCTCTTTGTGTGCAGAATAGGGTGAAGGTTAATTCGGCTGCTACAAAGGCTTGGTTCTCTGGAATCTGTTGGTTCTGTTATCCCTGTAGCCTAAGGATTTGGGGCTCAAGTGTGCTCATTTCCAGTTGTCTAGTCTAAGCTGATTTACAGTAACAGTGACTATGACTTTACTAACATGTTTACTGCTTTCTTTTTTTTTTATACCGGGGATCGAACTCACGACTTCGTGCTTGCCAGGCAGGCGCTTGTGTGCCTAACCTGTTTACTATGTCATGTGTGTAATCCCTGTCACGCCAGGTTGGGCTGCACTAATTTGCTGAGGTCTTAGATGGTTATTTGGAGTCATTTACCATGAGGTAACACGTAAGTTAAAGTGGAACATCTGCATTTATTTCCAAATACTGCTTGCAAGCAAATCTACAACACAACTATGGGGTGCTCCTTAAATGACCATCTGATGACACTTGCTGGAGGAGACACCATGAATCGTGACCAAGCCGACCCTTCGGTGGTCACTTCAGGCACCCCAGGTGGATGCCAGGCCCAAGCTCTAAAGGGATGGAGGGATGAGGCTGCCGTTCCGGAGAACTGGAAGCTTCCATGAAGGTGGCTGAGAAATGAGAAGGAGGATCCCTATTCCTGTCCAGTCTTTGCCCACTAGTGCCACCTGGAAGGCCACGTCTGCAGAGTTCCACAGCAGCCGTGGCAGGCCGGCGACCATTCGCTCCTGAAGGAAAGCACAGGCCCTCTGTCCCTGGACCTGTATGCTCAGAGGATCCAGGACAGGTGGCGTGTCCTCGTGGCCGCTCTCGGAGGGACACACTTGCTCCAAGGCCACGCGCGAGCCCTGTGAGTCATGCACTGGAACGAGGGTGGGCGGACGGCTCTGCAGGGACGGTGGGGAGGACTCAAGGACGCTGCCCTGAACAGCCTGGGCCACTGTCCTGCGGGGTCTGTCCGGTTACGCTAGGATGAGTGAGCCGGGGGAATCGTCACGGGGGAGAGTGGGTGCGCGGATTCCAAGCTGTCACCGTGCAGGGCCAGACGGACCTCCCGGTCGCTTCCTGTGGCTGCGCCCACCACACCCAGCAGCGGGGAGGCCCTCCCGGCGCCTTTCTGACGTGCAGAATTTTGAGTTTTAATGTCCCAAACTGATACTGAAAAAAGTATGCTTTTATATTTTTTGCTTTTACTATGAGTGGTGTTTAAAGTCTTTTCATGTTTTTGTTAGACTTCTGTATTTTTTTAAACTACCCATTTTTTTTTGACATTTTACTAAGATGTTGTTTTTTTACCAATCTGTTCGTAATATATATTTGCAAATGTTTGGCCATTTGTACTTTATCCTTCCTTATGGTGTTTAATAATTAAGATGAGCAGTCATTACAATTTATCCAAAAACATAAAGCATAGCTTCCTAAACAAGTGGGCCGGTTTTATCAGAAGCTAAAAACGTTTGCAAAATAGCTGCTCCAGATCTCCGTTGGGGAACCCACTGCTGAGCTGTGGGAAGAAGCAGGGCCCACGAGGAACCCCCAGAAATGCTGCAGCTCCTGCCCTGCTGTGACTGAGGCGTCACTGGGGTCCGAGGCGCGGAGGCTGCACACGCTGAGCAGAGGCCCGCCCGGGGAGGCAGCCTTGCAGGCTCAGCAGTGGAGACCCGGCCTTCCCTTCGCGGCGCTGGGCAGCAGAGAGGGGCGGATGCAGCCTGAGACAGATCCGCTCACCATGGGAGGAAATGAATAACGCGGTGCTCAGGTGAGTTCCCGGCTGTGCTCGCAAGCTGGAAGTAGATTGCTCCCGGGGCTCTGGCCCGCAGTGCGCCAGCAGCTCCTCCCCACTGGACAGAGGAAGAGGAAAGAGATTCGGAGTGTCCACCAGAGCTCCGGGTTACACAGCGATGAGGAGTCCAACGGGAGCCTCCAGGCTATGGACCTGTGTAGTAACCAACCACGATTAAACATTCCTTTTTAACTTAAAAAAATTAACCAAAATGCAAAGGGGACATTTTCAACAGTGAAAGCCATTTCTGGTACACGCTCAGTTTTTTTTTCTTCATATCTGCGACTGAGGTCCACAGGAGGTACAAGGAAGCAGATGTTTGGCAGCGCTCTTAGTCTCCTCTTAGGGTGCAGGTGATGACGCTTCCACAACGGCCTGAGCCCCCTCCAAGTCCCTTAGGAGCCTCTGGACAAAGAGCCCTTGTGGGTGTCTACTCTGGGCCCCTGGAGGGGCTCGACCGCCTTCCCTTTGTACCTTTACTTTCTTGCCTTTACCCCTTTAGATGAATTTGTACCCTACCTCTTCTCTAGGCACTTTCATTTGTCATCGCCATGGGACACAGTCCCGGGCTGTTGGCAACACCCCCCTAGTAGAAGAGAACTGTAAGGAACGCTGCGGTTCGGAACTGGCCTCTCCCCTGAAATTACCTCTGTGAAGACTGAGAGCTGAGGAGAAACGTGGGATTGAGTATTAACGGGGAGCTGGTCATGGTGGTGCATGCTTAATCCCAGCACTCAGGAGGCTGAAGCTGGAGGCTCGCCATGAGTCCAAGACCAGACTGAACTATAGAGCAAAACCTTGGAGGGAGGAGGAGGGAAAAGAAAAAATAAATTCCATAGGGAAATTCCCAAGCAGTGGGGAGCAGGTGCATCTTTTTTTTTTTTATCAGTACAGGGGATTGAACTCATGACCACGCGCTTGCAAGGCAGGCGCTTATGCCGCTGAGCTACATCCCCAGCCCCGAGATGTGCATCTTTTGAGTGATGTCACAGCCACGCAGAAGGAGACCAGAAGGGGCACAGGGAGGTCCTGGGGATGCCAGCTTCCTTTTCCTCTTCCCACAGGCCCAGCAGTGACATCTCTCCAGAGCACCAAGTCACCTGCTCTGTCCCCGAAATGGCCCTGGAAGGACTTTGGGTGGCAGCAGCTTTCTGTCCTAGAAATTTGTGTTTAACAACAACCTGGGATAAAAGTTTCCAAGATTTAAGAGCAAGCAGCGAGTGGGCTCCTCTGCTGCTCTCAGATCACAGGACAGGATCAGCCCATCCACCGGGGGCCACGGCCTGGGCTCACTCTGCTGAGTGATGTCTGGGCAAGTCCAGCATGGTACAAAACTGTGCACCCTGCCCCAGGCCCTTGGAACAGTCTCACTTTAACTGATAAATAATTTGTAGAGCCTAATGAGACAAAAACTCATGAGTGGAAATTTCACAGATAAAACCTAGAATTTTCATAGAAAAAAACCATATACCCCACTCTATTACTGGAATATCCTTAGGAATTGCATAAAAAGTATTTAGAAATTTTAGCTGAAATATAAGTCTCTGTTTCAAAAGGAAACAACACAAAAAGACCTGGAAAGAACACATTTTTTTCCCTTATAAAATTAAATTTATTGCTTTTTAGTGCTTTTAGATTTTTTTTTTTAAAGGGCATTTTTTAAGCTGATAAAGTAATGGTTCACCAGCTGGAGGCGTCAGCATCTGCCTGTCTTCCAGCTTGTCAGGAGGCTGAGCCTGGTGCAGTGTGTGAGCCTGGGCATTGGAGGCCAGCCTGGGCCACGTGGAGGGAGGGGAGGAAGGTGAGGGAGGGGTGCCAGTCAGCCTGGGGTTCCTTTGCTCCGTTCAGGTGGAAATGACGAACCTACAAACTGCAGCTCTGCTATGCATCCTGATGTCGCTGGATGATACTAGCTAGTGCTGGCTACCTGCAGTCGACACAGACTCCTGCTTTATTTTATTAGATTTTTTCAAGTGTTTTTTAAAATACCAAATAATGTTACCCACTTTCTGGTTATGTCTTTTGATGTACATGTGCCTTCATTTCTGTTATTTCAGGAGTCGAAATATTCAGGTCCTAAAATATGCTGATATTTAGATCTGGTGTACAACGTTCAGCACAGTATACTCCCCCCAGCTGCAGGAGCTCTCTGCTCCATATCCTTGCCAACACTTGGAATTGCTGGTCTTTAATTTTCGCAGTTCAGGAAGCAGTGTCTTATTAGGAGTTGAAGCTACATTTACATGCCTGTCAGTTAAATGGTTTGTATTGTGAGGCAAATAGCTTAAAAGTGTACCCTATGATCTGTTGCATTTAGGTCTACAGAAGAGAATCTGTAGAGAAATGTATGCAGTATATAATTTGCCCAAATTAGTTTTCATTGGGGGAAAAGAGTCCTAAAATATCACCAAAGCAGCTTTCTCATCAGTTGAAAAGTCCTTCAAAAGGACAACTGTGGGAAGCTACGGCTTGTGGTGGTGGAAAAGAGAAGCCCCCTCCATTCTCGGAGGGAATAACTTTAAAAATGCTTAAAGGATTAAGTTTACTTGGTGCACTTCAAAATTAAACTTTTCAATTTTAGCATTGTTACATCTGAAATAAATCTATGTGATATTCTAAAAAAAGAGGATGCTATTTGGATCCCTTTTATAAATCGAGAGTTGAGGTTCTATACCCATTTTTCTACTAGATTTTCTGTCTTTCCCTTATTGAATTGTAGGACTTCTTTACATACTCTGGGTGGGAGTCCTTTGCCAGGTATGTGTGTCGTATGTATCTACTCCCATGCTGGCTGGCCTCTTCACTTTCTTAGTGGTTTCTTTTGATAAACAGAAATTCTTAAATATAATCCAGTTTATTGGTCTCATTATGGTTGCTGCTTTTTGCCATCTGCTTGAGAAATCTTCCCATACTCAAGGTCATCAATATCATTTGTCTTATGAAAGTTTATTTAATATTCATATTTAAAACTACATTCTTTCTGACACTGATTTTTGTGGGTAGTATAAGGTATGCTTCAACATACATTGAAATGTCACCCTGAATCCCATATACATACAGTTAATTCATATTACTCAAAAGATGTTTAAAAGCATTGAAATGTTTTCAAATAAAAGCTAAGTTCCCAGTTTAAAAAAGTTTGTTCTTGCATACGGCTATCACAATGACCCAGTGCTGTTAACTTTTTTTTAAAATTTTATTTAAGGAGAAAAAGAAAAAAAAAAGCAGAAAAAGGGTACAAGTTATACAGAATTCCAGAAAAAAAAAGCAGTAGGAAGTCACTAGTTAATAGATTACATATTGTTATCTTAGAAATATTTGTTCAAGTTACAAAATTAAAGCATAGTAAGTGGACATTCAAACAGTGAGACTGCAAACAGTTCTGTTCTATGATCCAACAAAACTCAGATGGTTATCTATCTTATACACTTAAATATACATGCAGTTATACCATTTAGAGCACTTTCTTTTCCTCTCTTTTGTACAATGACAATTACACATTTTGGGTTTTATTATTCCCACAGTTCTTATTACTTTTTTTTGAAGAGATTAAAACCGAATGTGACATAACAGAATAGAGTCAGTCACATCAAAAGGATGGACTTAATATATAATATAAAAACATAATACAAGGTGATCAACTATGGTTACCATGATGCCTCTTGCTATCTTAAAAATAATTGCCTATATCATCAGTTATAATAAAATTGAACAAAACAATAAAGAACAAAACCAATAAAACCAAAACATTAGAGACATTACAGGTCTTCAGAAGAAGATAATAGTCAACCAGAATGGGCGTCATAATGAATCTTATTATCTTCACAGTTGTTGCCTATACTTTTGAACTTGGTACTATCCAGCAAAACAGAATAGAGGAAAATCAGTCAAAACAAGATGGTGAGAGCAATGCAGGGTTTCAAATCAAGTTAGTAGGAAATCAAAGTGGGTTACTATAGTATGTCCTATTTTTAATTTATTTTTCCCTTAATTAAAAGGATAAAAATATAAAAGTAAATAATAAAATGGAAATTGAGCAGTTAATATCATCAAACCGGAATGAGTGTGTTATTACATCTTGTCATCTTCAGAGTGGCTGCCTCTACTCTTAGAGTCAGTATTATCAAGCATACCAAATTCGAATAAGATCAGTCAAGGTAAAACAGCAGTTTAACAAACCAGCTTGAAATAAGATCAGTCATAGTAAGACAATGTAAGTTATACCAGGCTTCAGTTTAAGTTAATAGGAAATTAAGGATAGTTACCGTGATATAGCTTGCTATTTTGGGGATATCCATCTACTCAAATCTAGTATGAGTAGACTGACTTGAACAAAATAAAATCAAACTAAGCAGAACAATAAGATTACTGTGGCTTTTAAATCCTGATACACTATTAACAATGTCCTCTGCCTTCCTTTTTTAGGCAATTCCTCACCTTTCCCTTTCTCAGGATGCTTTGTATATTTTGGGTCCCACTACTCCTTTAGTTTTTAGATTAAAGGGGCAACTGTGTTATCTATCTGAGTGGTGCTGAGCCTTTTTACCCCTGAGCTTGATCTTGAGCTGTACTCTTTTACTTACTAAAGCCACAAGGTTTTCTTTCCTTCTAGCTTTGTAGTTCTACACTGCACAAAAGTGTCATAATTTTCCAACCTATGTGCGGCTGCTCGACGAGCTGTCCCTATTTCTCTCTGGTTCCCTGTCATTTAGAGCTCTGTTTTCTCATTTTGACTTTCACTTTATTAACCTTCTTTCAGGTTGAGTATATTTCCTATCCAGAGCATCTCGATGGATCCTGCCCCCTAATCTACTCTGCCTGTGTTTCTTTTTGTTAGAGTATCTAGGCTATCTATGTTAAAAATTAGGGGCTGGGGATTTAGCTCAGCGGCATAAGCACCTGCCTTGCAAGCAGGCGGTCGTGAGTTTGATCCCTGGTACCAATAAAAAGGAAAAAGACAAAAAAAAATTATAGCCTTTCTTTGCCTTAACTCTGCTATTCTACTTTTCTGCTATTATTTGTCCATTTTTCTCCTTCATTTCACTGTCCTCCCTGTCCTCCCCTCTCTGCCACTGTTGCTGGAATCCTGGTATTCTCTCTCTCTCTCTCTCTCTCTCTCTCTCTCTCTCTCTCTCTCTCTCTCTTTCTCTAGAATATCCTTCAGTATTTTCTGTAGGATTGGGTTGGTAGCCATGAACTCTCATAGTTCCTCTGTCTTGGAAATACCTTGTTTCTCCATTAATTTTGAGAGAGAGATTTTCAGGGTACATTAATCTTGGTTGGAGGTTATTTTCTTTCAGGGCTTGGACTATCCCCCCCCCCATCTCTTCTCGAGTTAATAGTTGTGTTGATAAGTCTGTTGTTATTTTGATGATTTGTCCTTTGTAGGTGATCTGCTTCTTTTCTCTGGCCATTTTTAATATTCTGTTCTTGTGTTGGATTTCTGGGATCTTGATTATTATATGTCTGGGTGTAGATCTGTTTTGGTTGTAGTTGGCTGGAGTTCTGTATGCCTCATTTATCTGGATATCATTTTTTTCCTATGCTTGGGGAGTTTTCCTTAATTATTTCTGTGAATAGTCTTTGTAATTCATTTGTGGTTACTCCTGCTTCTTCGCTTACATTTTTTATTCTTAAGTTATAGATCCTCTTGTCATCTTCTAGCCTTTGAATTGTTATTTCTTGGTTCCTTGTTATTTTTAATAGGCCTTTTCTTTCACAATCACACATTGTAAAATTCAAGTTTCGAAAGGCTAACTTTTATTTCTGTCAAGGCATTTTGCCAGCTTTCAATGGAGTTTTTAGTTTTCTGGTAGTGTCTTTGGATCTGTTTCATGTATTCTAGATTTAGTTTATATTCTTCACCAAAGGTTTCTCTTCCTTTTCTGGGTTCCTCCCTTCTTCCCTCTGTGTTTTCTTGAGAGGGGCTTAGCATTTCTTTAATTAACCTTTTTATTTCTTGTCTCACTTGGGTTAGAATTTCAGTTTTAAGTTCATCTATGAAGTCATGAATGTATTTCTTTATGTCTGCTGTTGTGGCTAACACTGCATGATTGCTGGACTGGTTCTCTTCTGTACTTACCTCCCCTGGGCTCATATTCCCAGGGTCAGCAGCTGGAGGTTTTGTGTTATCGTTTGCTCTTGTCATGTTTCTGGTTTCTTTCAGACAGGTGTGTGGAGGAGGTCTCAGGCCATCTCTGTATTTCTTATGGTTTTTCTAAAGTGTGCTGGCTGGGGGCTTGCTGCTCTCTCCAGCTTGCTGATATCTGAGGTGGTGCACAGGGATGCTGCAGGTTGACACCTCCCCTCTGAGGCAGTCAACCTGCGACTGCCTTCAGCACTTTACCCTGTGCTGTGGCGGATGTCACAGGTTGGAAACAATTTCATCCCTGGCTATTGGTTCCCGACATGCGGCGTGGTTCAGCCCAAGTTGCTCCCACCAATCCTCTCTGGGCCAGGGATGGTTGACTGATGCCACCACGGTGCCAGGCTCTGCCCTGTCCCAAGATGTCTTCCAGTCAGCCTCCCATGGTGCAGACCCAATTTCCAGCACTCACTGAGAGCTGATAGAGCTCTCTACCTTGGCTCCACTCCACACTGCGCCGTGTCCTCCGCCCAGGGCCCGGGACTCACCAACTCCCGTTATCAGCAGCCGCGGCTTTGGCACCACCTTGAATCATCTGTCTCCATGGTGCGCCCAGGACAGCACGGAACAGGTCTCAGTGAGCGTGTCTGGCTTCAGCCCTCCACCCGCACTTTTCCTTCCTCTTCCTAATCTTATTTTTCTTTCAGTTTCCTCCTGGGTTAGTGAGAATCGTTCTCCAATCATCTGGCCCTTTCCATGTTGTTAGAGTCTAGCATCTGGGCTGTTTTCCACGGAGAGGTTCTCCAGCTTCCTAGCAAGCCGCCACTTTTCTTCCCTTCTCCAGTGCTGTTAGCTTTTAAATGCTAGTATCTTTTGGGGGTGGGTGCTGGGGAGTAAACCCAGGACCGTCATGCTGAGCTATTTCTCTGGCCCTTTTCTTACTTTTTTACCCTGAAACAGGTCTTGCAAAGTCATCCAGGCTTGGCTTGAACTTTCAGTCCTTTCCCCCAGCTTCCCAGAGTGCTGGCTGTGCTGCCACACCTGGCTCTAAATGTGTGTTTGTTAGGACGCCCTTTGCCACAGCCCCCATGCCCACGTAGGCTGCTCTGCTCTGGGGCTGGTCTGTTCCGTTGGTCTACTTTCTGTGCCTGTTCAAACAGTACTGCCTCAGTTCCTGTCACTCTGTAGTGAGTCTCTCTTTCTAAAATGTAGCTTCTTTTATTCTGCTCTTTAATAACATGTTGGTTTTTCTTGGCCCTTCGTATCTCCTACATTTAGAATCAGATTGTCAGTTTCTCTTTTTCAAAACCCTGTAGAGATATTCATTTTGCTCAGTTGGATGTATTTGTTTAGTATTGGTTTTTAACTGGCTTTTGTCAGTCTTCTAGTCTTTGTGATTTCTGTTTTGATAATTTCCCTATAATAAAACTTCATCAATTACTATCAGAAAGCAAGGACAATATTTTATATGCTCTTTTAAATATTAAACATGTCCTGCAGAAAGGACCTTTCAGAAAGGTTGATGACTAGTGATTATGACACGTGTTAATATAACCATGCCCTCAAGATTGGGGGACCTTGGGCTGGGGATTTAGCTCAGGGGCACAATACCTGCCTGGCAAGTGCGAGGTTATCCTAAGATTGATTCCCTGTACAAAAAAACAAATATTGGGGAGCCAATCTGTGTCTCATGGGAACATTCAGGTCCTGGGAGGAACAGATGGAGTTTGTATTTTTCTCTGCAGAAACGAACTGTGCCAGCATCTCTAAACCTGAGGGGTCTATAGATGTATTTGCAATGAGCCCACATTTCTTAAAAATATTTTTAAATCTAAGATGACAATATGTAATCTATTAACTAGTGATTTCTTACTGTTTATTTTTTTTTAAATTCTGTATTACTTGTACTCTTTTACTGTTTTGGTTTTTTTTCTTTAAATAAAATTTAAAAAATATTTTTAAATAATATATTTTAGATGGCAATTCACAAGCATATTCTAAACCTTCTAACATTTTAAAATTTTGGATGACAGTCTTTAAAAATGGGATAAGCGTACCTTACACCTTCTAGATGACCTTTCAAAAATAACCAAGCCACGTGATTTGTACACCCAGAATCTCAATAAGGAAAGCCAGCCAGTGATGCATCAGTGCCTGCATGTTTCCGAGGCAGTGCCACGACTCCTCTGGGCCCCGGGAGCCTCACCTGACCTGGCTGATGTGAAATAGCTGGCTGAGGGCTTTACGTGGCCTTGTATGATAGGTCAGTAAGCTAGAGTCACCCACTGGCCTCTGATAGCTCACATCATTATCACTGTGAATCTGAAGATAGCTTAACATGCTAAAGCAAATACACTTTTATAAAAAGCTGTTACCATAGTGCAAATTTATTGGTATGAACAAATGTCAATTTCATCTTACAATGAGTGTGCTATTCTGAGACTCAGTTCAACAACCAGTCTACGACACAGGGAGGAAGCTGCACCCCTGCACGGCACCATGGTGCAATGGGTTGTTCTTTGTCCACTAGACCACCGACCACAGGGGTGGCTTCTCATGGAGTCTGACTGCTGGCTCATTATTCAGGGACGGAGGCTTGGAAGTGCCACGACCCACGCAGCTCTTGAGCTTCCTGGGGTGAAGGACTGTGAAAGGATGACAAAATGAAGCGGCAAAAGCTGGGGTCAGGTGCAGCCCTTACTCTCCTGATGGGAGGGAAGGACCTGCTCAACCACTGTAGAACGCCTGTTATACACTCAGAAGGAGGATGTCAATTTCTTTTTTTTTTTAATTTTATTTAAGGAGAAAAAAAAGCAGAGTAAGGGTACAAGTTATACAGATTTACAGAAAGAAATAAACAGTAGGAAATCACTGAGGATATCAATTTCAACCCACTGCCCAGCAACTTGTTTGCCTGGCTGGCCTGGGCCCCCTGCCTTCCTGAAGCTGGAACAGCTGGTTTAGGTGACTTGCTTTGGGCTCTGTTATCAGGGCTGGCCTTGCTTTAACATGTAATCAATCTCCAGCTTCCACAGCTCCCTACACAGAAGCATCTTTCTTCAGCGAAACTGCCCTGCACCTAACACAAAGGGTGATGCTACCATCTTAGTTGGAGTAGTCAGTGTGCAGTGGGGCTTTGCATCTACCAGTTACACAGAGAGATGCTTAAGTTGGGGAGAGGCCTCAGCTCAGGCAGTAGCGTATTAGAGACATTTTGGAATACAGGGCTGGGCGAAGCTCAGAGGTAGAAATCCATGTTGCATTTCCAATGCAGTGAAATGAACTTGAAAGGAAGTTACTCGGTCACCCTCCAGGCCATGGGCTGCCTCCTGGGCTCAGTACAAATAGTTGGAGGACTGATGTGGTCCTTGGCTGTTGCTGACAAGCTGGGGTTTGATGTGGTGGGAAGCAGAGGCTCCCGAGGCATCATCAGGCTGGGGCAGAAGTGTGCGATGCTGAGCTGCGTTTGCCGTGTTCTTAGCTCTGCTGAGGCTGCATGGCAGGCATGACCTGGTCCCCAGAGCAGCAGGAAGGTGCTTGCTCTTCTTAACCTGAACTTTGGGGTTTTAGTGGAGTTGTTTTAGAGGAAATGTTCTGTGAGCAGGGGTGAATCTGTGTGAGAAAAAGTCAGAGCTGGGAGAAGGGCAGGGTCTTTCACCCTGTCTGGAGACCAGAAATCCGAAAGGATACTGGCCGAGGTCTCCATGAGCTCTTCTGTGGCGGAAACTAACAGCTCAGGGCCTCACCGCACATCCCTGGGCTTATGGAAGTGAAAAGGCAAACTAATTATGATGTCTGCCGTTAGTTCCTGGTCAGGAGATTTTTGTCTTTCCTTTTTAGTCAGAGAAAATGAGAAGGGAGAAGGAAGAGGTGGCCGTCAAGGCCATTAATTATTAAAACACCATTAGGGCACAGCGGGCTGTAAGTTGGAGTTAAATTACCATCTTCAGTGTTCCAATTGCTGTCTGGCTGTGTAAGTGCTCTCGCTCATACTTAACTAGAAAAGTTGATGTAGGAACTTCAGACTTGCATTTGGCCCTCCTTCCACTCCTTACCTAGAAGTACAAATGCACAGTGAATACATGAAAGGTTCCACACTGCTGGCCACTAGAGAAGTGTAAATTAAAACAGATTCCACCTTACTCCAAAAAGAATGGCTATCATAAAAAATTTAAATAGCAAAAAAAGGTGACAGACTTGGGGGAAGAGAGGAGCCTTCTATATTTTGGTGGGAATGTATTTTGGTGTGAAAATTAGTATAGAGATTCCACAAAAAGCTAAACATAGAAATTCCATTCAACCCAGCTTTTCACCTTGTAGGTATCTTCATGAAAGAGTTAAAATGTCACTGGGTGTGGTGGTACAGGCCCGTACTCTTGGTATTTGGGAGGCTGAGGCAGAAGATTATCATGAATTTAAAGCCAGCCTGTACTACATAGTGACACCCTGTCTCAAAAAAAAAAAAAAAACAAAAAATATATTACAGTAATAATGCACACCCATGTTTATAGCAACACAACTCACAAGAGCTAAACTTTGGAAGCAGCCTGTGTGTCCATCCACAGATGAATGGATAAAGAAAATGTGGTGTTCACATACTGTGGAGTGCTACTCTGTCCTAAAGATAAACTTGTCATTTGTAGGAAATGGATGCCATTCGAGATCATGATGTTAAATGAGATAAGTCGGACACAGGGAGTTAAATATTATTTAATATCTCTTATATGAAAAATACAAATGAAGAGCAAAATAAAGGGTAAGTAATACCTTACCCTTTCTTGTAAGACACTCTTTCTTGTGGGAAGGGGTTCAAATGGGAAGAGGGAGGGAGAGGAGGAAAGATGAATCAAGGAATTAAGATGTGCTGTGCACATGTACCAAGGAAGGTGTCTTACTGTTCACTTGTTACTGACACAAAATACCCAACACCCAAAGTTAAAGGAAGAAAGGTTTATTTAGCTCACAGTTTGTAGAGGTTTCAGTCCACAATGGGCTGCACCTAATGCGGGGTGGCACATGCAGAGGGACAACCATCCAGGGCAGCAGAAGACGCACCAGCAACAAGCAAAGAAGCCTCTTTCTGTCTCTTTTATCTCATCCAGACTCCCAGGCTTAGGATGGTGCCTGACCAGTCAGTGAACTGATTTAGCAATCTCACGCTTTTAAACCCAACATCATACTCCAGCTCCAAAAAGCCCCATGAGGGCATGAGGCTTTGGGGGACATCTAGACACAGCCATAACAATGTGCTCATTATGTACTGCAAATATGCACTAATAAAAATTGGTAAAACAGCCATTTCAATTTCACAAGAACAAGGAATGTGCCTGATTTAGTTTGGATCTAGAATGTTTCCTGAAGACCCAAAGCCTGAGTCCCCAGCTTGGCACTGTGGGCGAGGTGCTGGAGCCTGTAAGAGGTGGGACTTAGGGAGTTTCCGGTCACTGAGGGGATTCATTCGTTGTCCTGGACAGGAACGTTAGGACCCCAGGTCCTTCCTGTGTCTTGCTTCCCATCCTGCATGAGGTGAGTGGCTTCCTCCACCGTGTGGCACAATGCCCAGAGCTTCCGCGGCCCACCAAACAGGGTCACGTGGCCATGGATCACTACCTTGGAAACCACAAAGCTGATGAACATAGTATCTCTTCACTGCTGGATTCCTCGGGCTTAAAAATGCCTGACACAAACCTGGTTCTCAGTAAATACCAGTCAGTAAACACACTACATTTACTTCCTTGAAACTTCTAAGATAAAAACAGTAACAGCTTCTCATGAATATTAACTTCTGATAGGCTTTGTACCAGGTTCCCTTGCAATGTGTGTTTATGCCAGAGGGCACGGTACCACATCCTCAGCCCTTTTAATTTTATTTTGAAATAAAGTCCATGTTGCCCGGGACTTCCCTTGAACTTGCAACCCTCCTGCCTCAGCCTTCTCTGTACCTAAAAGTACAGATGTAAGCTGCTGCCCCAGCTATACAGAGTATTTATTTTAAAGCAATTACTCATTTACATTAAAGAAAACAATTTTAAAAAAACAGCACAGGGGTGCTGCAGTAAACTTGCTGTTAGAGATGGGGTCTGTTCAGAAGAGGGGGCTCACTGGGGGTTTGACTTAGAAGGGTTTATGTCCTCCCCAGCCCCTTCTCTCTGTCTGCTTCCTGGCCACCATGAGGTGAGCAGCTCTCTTGCAACAGACCTCCCCATGTTCTTCCTGCCCTGCAACCAGCTGACCATGGACCCTCTACAACCTGAGAGCCAAACTATGCCTCTCCTCCTTTAAGGTGTGGGTGTTGGATATTGTGTGTCAGTGACCAGAGGAGTGGCCAGGACACAGAGTTCTAGTGGAGCAGACCTTGAATTTGGATTCTGAGTGGGTGACTAGAGACGCAGGCAGGCTGGGTCTGAAGCTGAGGGGAGTGTGCTTGCCTAGTTTGTCTGAGCTCCTGGTTTGATCCCCAGCACCAGAAAACAACAAAAACAAAAAAGCACACACACACAGGCAAAAAGCAGTGCCTGTGCGCTGTTTATGTCTTCCATCCCACAGACCAGGTGGGTCTGTTACTCCAGGCTTTGCAAGCTTAGCCCAAATGTGCAGAGTGGGTAAAAGAAACAAGGTAGCGAGACAGGCCGTCTGTCCTGATCCCAGCACCGTGGCCTTTGGCGGCTCCTAGGCAAAACCCTCCTGACTGCTCGCTTCAGAGGAGCTTCCAGTGCTGTGGTCTTACCCTGTCACAGGCCTGCTGAGAAGATGGCCAGCATCCTCTTGGCATCCTGGCTGAGGGATGAGGTGCTGCCCAGGGCAGCTCATGGGTAGGCAGGGAGAAGACAGTGTCATGGCTTGTATCTGGATGTCCCCCAACGCCTCAGGGAGTCATAGGCAGGGGGTTTGAAGGTGGCCGATTGGGGTGTCATGCTGGGGTTAAGGGTGTCTGATCCACATTGCTTAGAGCCTGGGTGGAATATATAAAGGGACAAAGGGAAGGCTCTCATTTCTGCCCCTCACAGTGCTGTGGCTTGCTGCCTGCTGCCTGCCTCGCCATGGACTGATTCTCCTCTGTGATGCCCCTCTGCCATGCTGCCCTGCCTTGGATTCAGCCAACTGTGGACTAGAATCTCCTTGAACTGTGAACTAAATAAACCTTTCCTCCCTTACCTAGTTGGTGTCGGGTATTTTGTATTAGCAACTAGAAATTAATACACAGTGTGAAATCTACTCACTGGGAAGGAGAGTACCAGTCTGAAGAAGGAGCATCTTTTCCTTGTGGGGATCTGGATCTGTCACCTACTGTCCTGGTCATTTTCTTCATCAGTGGGACACAGTCCCCAGCACCCAGCACCCACAACTTAAAGGAGAAATTTAGTTTGGCTCATGGGTTTTAGAGGATTCAGTCCGCGGTTCTCTAACTGCAAGACAGGCAGGGCCTGGTGGAGGAAAGCGCCTCACTTCACAGTGGCCAGGAAGTAGAGAGGGACAGGAGGAGCTGGGCGGGGGACTCTGTAAACCTTGCCGGTGACCTGGCCCTTCCTCCCAGACTCCACTCCTACCATCCCATTCAGCTCGGAGCTGTGCTGTGGATGAATCCACGGCTGAATGTGGTGCCTCTGTGGTTGTCACCTTCCAAAGCCCCGAGACTTTGGAGGACCTTGTGGAACTAAACCGTAACACCTGCGGAGATCAGCACCACTTAGTAGCCCTGACAGAAGCCTCAGGCAAATAGAGAAAACAGGTGGGGGTAAGGACAGGTCAGCCACAGGCATGGCCGGGTCTCTGCGGCGGCCCCAGCTCCGTGAGCAGCACACGCTGGCTCGGAGGATGCAGCTGGCTGGTGAGTCCCGAGGTGTCTGAGAGCAGGCCCCGCGCTGCCTGCCTGGCTGCCCTTCCACACAGCCCGCGGAGCCGCCTCCTATTCTTCCCTCCCCGTGCAGCGCTGACCCAGGAGAGCCTCATTAGCACGAGTGTAAATTAAGACTTCTCTGGCTCTAACATTCCATAATTATACTGACTCAGTACAAACTCATTAATTCAGACCACTTCCTCCAAATTTCCAATTATTTCATTTAGACTCAGCGGACGTTTATTTTACTCAGCAAAATTTTATTACAGATGGCTCAAATTAAAAAGAGGGGAAGCAGAAGTATTTCAAATATTTAAGGGAACAAAATGTTAATTTAATAACTACTTTATCTTCTTATTAAAAGTTGATGAACCAAGAAAATTCAATTAGATAAAATGAACAGTGTTAACCTTTCTGATTTTTTTCCCCAACCAATGTTTACCGAGCCTTTCTGTGGACCCGGCTTGAGCTAAGCACCAGAACACAGCAGCTCCGTCAGGTAGGCATAGTGCTGTCTGCTAATTCAGAGAGGAGATTAAATTGCAACATAAAACTATCTTGGACTGATGGCTTTTGTCTTTGTTTTAAGAGAATAAAACCAAATGAAATAAAAGAATAGAGTCAATCAAAACTAAACAATGGACGTGCTACAGTACTTCAAAACAAGGTAAAAGGAAATCAATAATGGCCACCACAATGCCTCTTGCTATCTCCTAAATAATTGCCCATACCACCAGACATAATAAAATCCAACCAAACAAAATAGAATAAAATCAAACAAGACAATGAAAGCAGTACAGGGCTTTGAAACAAGCTAACAGGAAATCAGTAATGGCTACCATCCTCTCACCAAGCACGTCTGCATGTACTCATCTACACAAGCACACACACACATCTGTGCATAGCCAGATACTAGGTAGGTAGAGAAGAGGCACAGGAGCCGGCCGCAGCTCACCTTGTTCATTCACAGCGCGGGAGCCGAGGCTGCAGCAGGGCAGCTGCTGATTTTCTAGGCCCCGAATCCGCCTTGCTACACCCGTGGAATTGGGCAGCCCAGGGTCTGCTTGCTGAAAGGGCGCCCAGGGCACAGCTGGGCAAATGTTAAAGAGCAAACCCTCGACCACAGGTGACAGAGCTGGTGCACACCTGTGATCCCAGCTGCACGACAGGCTGAGGAAGGAGGATCCCCAATTCAAGTCTGGCCTCTCAAACAATAAAAATGAACAGGGCTGGGGTGTAGGCTGCGGTGGGACACTTGGCTGCCACACGAGGTCCTGGTTTCCACCTCCAGCACCAGGCGGAGCACAGGCACCATGGCCATTGCCATCCCATTCCGGCAGGAAGCCAGGAAGCGCTCCCAGCAAGGGCGAGTGGGAGGAGAGCAGGGGCCGCCATCGGGAGGAGCCAGAAAAGAAGCCAAGTGGACAGAAGCAAAGAGGCCCTGGACGGCCAGTGCCGAGCTGTCGTGTGTACACACACAGGCACACATCTCTGTCTCTGCCTCCCTTTCTCTCTGCCTCTGTCTCTGTTTCTCATTCTCTGTCTCTCTCAGTCTCTCTCAGTCTCTCTCCATGTCTGTCTCTTTCCTTCTCCTTTTCACTCCTCCTCTCTCCTTTCTCTGGGTCTGTCTGGTCATTCTGTCAGTCTCTGTCTCCCTCTCTCCCTCCCTGCCTTGTCTCTCCTGGTCTCTCTTTGTCTCTGTCTCTCTCTGTCTCCCTGGCCCCACAAGACATACACACTACAGCCACTGCCAACTCGGATCTTACAGAGCCAAGCAAAGGAAAGTCACAATGCAATTCCGCCTCGCGTGAAGACAGCATGCTCCTTGTCCTTTGGTGCTTCTGGAAGATGAAGCTGCCACTCCCTGGGTCCTCTGCAGGCAGTGGGGAGGGGACAGTTCTTCATGGGACAGACCAGGCTTCCGGTCATCTTCTAACCCAAATCAGGAAGTGGCTTTTCTTTACTAGGGAGCGAGCCAGTGCCTGAGCCAACAGCCAGCAGCTGACACAGCATGGCGGCCAGGTTAGGGGTGGCTGTCCCAGGCCAGGTCTCTGACACAGCCTCAGGGTCACGGTGCAGGATAAGAGGCTGGGAGGGAGGGAGAGAAGGGTTAGGGTGCAAAATTCCCCAGCCTTCTCTGCCTTGTAAAGTCATCTGGAGGCGTGGCTTGCAGGAGGTGACTGTGTCATGAAGACAGAATGCTCGAGAAGAGGGGTCAGTGTCCTTACAGAAGGGACCCAGGGAGCTGCCTCATGCTCTGCCACGTGCGGACGCTGAGAAAGCACCGCCCAGAAGGCAGGGACTGTGACCGCTGGCATCTGACTGTGGATCTGCACAGGACGCCAGAACGGGACATAGATTCCTGCCACTGATAAGCTCGTGGTCTGCAGTGTTTTGTTACAGTAGCCCAGCCAGACCCAGCCCAAGCCCAAGGAGAAGGAGCCATTCCCTGTGCAACAGAGCTCTGCAGAGACCTGAGAAGCAGACATCTCCAGAATAGTACAGTTCAAGGTGCATCTTAAATTTGGGGAAGACGTATGAGAAGCTTTTTGTAATAAGTGCACAGTAAAGCAGTATTCATCAAGATATTGAAACTGGAAGCCTTGAAGTTCTTTTTTTCCTGTAAAACCCAGCCTCAGACCTTCTGCTATAGCAACAGAAATTGAAGTTGCAATCCTGCCTCAGACTCCTGGGGGCTGGGATAACAGGTATGCACCACGCAGGTGGCATTCTTCTTTAATATGATATTAAACGTTTCTTTAAAAGAGTTCCGCAGCGGACTGTGAACCCAGAGCAAGGAGCTGTCCGCCCTCTGTTACCTGCACCTGGTTTATCTCACAGTTTACATGGATTTTTGGCCCATGCATGATTTTGTAACGTTTTAACAATTTGGAAAATGTGGTTCACTGAGAAACGCAGGGATTCCAAATTCCAAACATTGACGCATTTTGTTTACAATATCAAAAATCACATTTGTCTCTCCTTAGACGGCGTCATGAAAATCTTTAGAGACTGCGCAGCTGTCCCCGTAGGGTGTGTACAAGTTCCTCCCTTCCAAGTTCGGATTTGAACGTCAGCAACACACTCGTCCATGTTTTTTCATTGAAGTTTGAGGCTCTCCCGGGTTATTTTCAAGAAAGGGCCGACCAAATGCCCACCTTGGAATATTCGTAGTTCATCTGTCATTCTTTTAAGTGAAATCAGTTTTTCACGAAAAAAGAAACCAGTTAACTCGCCACTCAATTTTCCAGTGCTTTCCCCAGATCTGGGGAGAAGCGCCTCACGCATGCTTCCCGTTTGGTCACACATTAACAACACAGACTCTAGGGCTGAGATTTAGTAAAATCAGTATTTCAGTGATAGCTAGGATAAGCAGTGCTGGCATCCTTTTACCTTGCCTCCCCTTTTACAACCCCAGTGAGAATGTCCACACGCGAGAAAGGAAGCACATGAATTAGCACTGTTGGGAAAGTACTTCTGACCTCAGGGCTGCCCTTCCTTCCTAGAGGGGTGCCCAGCATCCCTGAAGGTCCGCGGACCTCGCTTTGGGCACCAGTTTTGTTCGGCCGGCTGGCGCTGTACTCGCTTTGACCTGGAGGGGGCGCTCGAGGCCTCCTCCGCGCCTCCCTAGCTCGGACCTGGAGCCCTCAGAAGCTGGTCAGACTTTCCCCGCACCCGTAAAGACACTCACCCCTGTGCATTTTGCTGTGTATACGACCCATACAGTTCCTACAATCGGGTTCCTAGCGCACCGCCTCTGCAGTCCACTCAGCTCAGCTCAGCTTTGCGAAGACCCCTGGGGATAGGGGGTTGGGTGGGGTGCGATAGGGGGGGCTCTGCGCCTGCGCAGAGGAGCTCCGGCTGCGGGGCCAAGGCTCTGCTACTGCTCCGCTCGGCCACACGGGGGCGCTCTGCAGCGCGGTCCCGCCCTCATCACCACCCCCAGGCCAGGCTTGGGGTTCACCGAGGTCCCCGCCTTCGCTCACTCCTCGCTCGGCCGTGGTTCTGCAATCCGATGCCCGATGCCCCAGGAGGGTTCCCCAGGCCCAGACCCCGGCTGTGTCGTCTGGACTCCGCGTCGCTCTACTTGAACCCCATCCAGGGCCGGTAGCTCAACCTGTGCACCGCACTGGGGACCGGGCTTCGCCTGCCTCGGCCTCGGCTGCGGGTTTCCCTTTCCGCCTTTCTTATGCCCATTATTTTATTTTTTCTTCATTTGTCAAGGTTTTATTCATTTTCACAGCCCTATGTCTCTGTACCGTTCACGTACATCAACTCACATGCCTGTTATTTTCCATTTTTTCTTTTCTTTCTCCTTTTTCTCATCCTGTAGATAAAAACTTTTTGCCTCAAAAAAAGTTTAATTCCCTGATTTTCTGAAAGGTTAACTGCACTTACTTGAAAAGTAATAAAAGCAAATGGTGAAAACCGCAAACACAGAAAGTGTGCACCCGAGCTCCCCCAACCTCTGCCTCCAGAGTCCTCAGGGCGGTGACTTTGGGGTTTCCTCCTCGGTTCCCAGCGCAGGGAGCTAGAGGATGTGGCCTGTCACAGCCCGTCCGAGGCTTACACTGACCCAGGCTCCTCTGCAGAACACGGCGCTGCTTCCACGAGGTGCTTCGGTGATCACGCACCCGCACACCAAAGCACAGGGCCACGGTGCTGAGATAGAGTTTTTAGATCAAAACGAAGGTGTTTGAAAGCTTTGGGAGAGCCTGAGCCTAGCATGCAAAAGGCCTCAGGTTTGCAAACAGAGGCGAAGTGCTCCAGAATCCAAAGCACCAACGTGAGGCCAGAAGGGCAAAACCCCGAATCATGAAGCTGTTTCATGCACAAAATTTAAAATGTGTAAAATGATCTCTAGGTGGATACAAAACGCAAATAATTTTGTGCTTATATTTGGGCTCTGTCCCCATACTATCTCACTATGTATATATGCAAACAGTCCAAAACTTGGGAAAAACTGAAATTCAAAGTCCCTGTGGTCCCAAACTCTGTGGACAGGGAATCCTTAACCTGCACAACTCCCAGCCTGAGGTCACCCTTCAGGTAGTACACCCTTTGCTTCTCCGATGAACACAGGGCTGCATCCCAGGCTGCCCACCTCCGCAGGCCCAAACAATCCTTTCTCTCCGTGAGTAACCTGACCCCAAAAGCGGGCCTGTCCTACTCCCTAGTCCCAGGTACAAGAGATCACTCTGTGGCCCTGAATGAAGGGCAGAAGCTGGCCACCCCGGCCAGGGGCAGTGGCTTCCGTGGCAGCTGCCTGTGCTGTCCAGTGATGGTGGGTGGTCATGGCTGCCTCTCTCCGGGTCTGTAGCTCGCTTCCACCTGAGCACCCTGGGGCACCCAGAGAGTCCGTCCTGCAGGCCCCATTCAGTGTTTGGCTTTCAGGGTGTGCTATAAGGGGCCTAGATTTTAAAATATCCCTTATCCCAAAGGCAAGATTTTTGAACTTTTATCTTGCACTTTAGCTGGGGGAAAAATGGGCAGACATAAAAATGGGCAGACATAAAACTGACAGTGAACCCATTTTTCCATCTTGCTCAGGGAAGTTGCCATCCCTTCTGGGCCTGATTTGTTTCCCTGGAAAATTAGGTGTGAGATCTGTGTGTGAGTTTTGATCCATCTTTTAAGATTTTTTAAAAAAAATAATGAATAGAATATTTATAGTGGGGTTTTGAGTTGACAGAAAACCCAAGTGGGAAGGACACACACTCCCCACCCTGCCCACCCCCACTTCTCCCTATCAGCAGCTCTGTAAATGTGTGCGTTTGTCACGGTGAGGAACCAGTACTGAGGTATCAGCACCACCTAGGGCCGGGGTTTGCTCTGGGATTTACTCTTGGTGCGTTGCACATTCTGTGGGTTTGAACAAACAAATACCGACAAGTCTCCACCATCCTGGTGTCCCCACAATAATGTCTCTCCCCCGAATATCCTATGCTCTCATCTATTCAACTCCTTGGGCTGAGTGTTGCCTTCCTGGTGTGTCGTGGAGTTGGCGTCATAGTATGCAAGCTTTTCAGACTGGCTTCGATCACTTATTAATGTGCATTTTGGTTTCCTCTGTGTGTTTTCATGGCTTGCTGGCTCATTTCTTGTCATTGCTAAGTAACGTTCCATGGTTAGCAGAGTTTATTTGTTCATTTACCTATTGGAGGGCATCTTAGCTGGTTCTAAGTTTAGCCTCTAAATTAGCTTTTAGTTACATCTTTGAAACATACTGTCTTGGTCACTTTCTTGTCACTGGGCTAGAATACCTGACACCCACAGTTAAAAGAGGTTTATTTTGGGCTCACGGTTTTAGACGATTCAGTCCATGGTTGGCTCAAATACTGAAATGCATGGAGGAAGGGCCTGGGGGAGAAGAGAGCTGCTCAGGCACTGCAGTCAGGAAGTGGAGAAGGGAGGAGGCAGAAGGGAGATAAACCCTTCCGGGTCACGGAAGTGGAGAAGGGAGGAGGCAGAAGGGAGATAAACGCTTCCGGGTCACGGCGCCCATGATGTTCCTCTTCCGCCAGACACCGCCCCTAACAGTGCATTCACTGCATGCCCAGTAGGGCCCCCTCCTGGGGGTATCTGATTGCCATGCAAACACATGAGGCTCTCGGAGCCACTGGATCAAAACCACAGCGCATCCCACTCTATCTCTGTAGGAAAAAGCAACACACATAGAATTATTAAATTCCTTGTTACTACTCAGCCTCCTTCAAGTTCACATTCCCGACCTGTGTTTTTCTGGACCTTTCCTCAGTGTTCATATTTTGGTACTGGGGATCAAATTCGTGACCTTGAGCTTGCCAGGCAGGTGCTTATGCCGCTTAGCTAAATCCCCAGCCCCTCCTCACTGTTTACAGCCCAACATCCAGAGGGCCTTAGGTATCCATGGCTGCATAACAAATTATCTCCAATTTAGTGACTTACAGTGATGCTAGCTGTGGTGTGGGGGCTAGGGTGGTTTTGGTCCTGCTTCTTACAACGGAGGTCACAGTGCAGGTGTCAGCCAGGGTGATGTTATGGGAAGGCTGCGATGGGCCTGGGATCCACAAAGTGGGAGACGTGCATCCTCGGTGCATCCTCGGTGCAGCCCTGGAGGAGCTCGTGATCACTTTATCTCAGCCTCCTCTCAGTCACACAGGACACAGAAGCAGTGTGACCACCGGGCAGCAAGAACCTGGGACTGTCTTGGAGACCCACAACCACTTGGAGAAACTCGGGAGTTTATTTTGTGTTCTTCTGTGGAAAGCTTTACATTTGGAAAAAGGAAAAATTACAAATATTAAACTTTTCATTGCTCTGGGCACTAAGGATTGAACCCAGGGCCTCACGTATTCCAGCCAAGCAACTCTGCCTCTGAGCTAAATGCCAGCCACAGTTGCTGGAAGATTTCCTATGCACATGAAGCAAGCAGCGCTCAGACATTCCGGTTCCTAGTGAACAATCTGGCTTGAAGAATTTTAGCCATCCTCATAGAAAAATGAAGTTGGTAAATATTAACATACGGTATGAGCATCTAAACTATATGCAGGATAATCTGTTAATGCTGGGATACAGGAAGATCGCAGGAACCCATTAACTTTCATGCATTTAAACACTTCTCACAAATGTAAATGAGCATTCATCCCAGATGCATGATGGGAAAATGGCTCTGTGTTTTATTTTTCCCTCTAACAGACACCCACTGCCCACACTCCCATTAGGCTCAGGCCTGGGCTCACACGTTGTGACCGGAGCCTTTGGGCTCCTGCTTATTTACAAACAGAGCTGTCTGCCCTATAGTACCGCCATCTCTTCACCCACACACGGGGAGGTCAAAGGTGGGGCTCCTGTCTGTTTTGAACTGTGATGTGGCGCAGGGAAAGGTAAACACGGTGAAAGGCTCCCATAGTCAGGGACGTGCCAGAAACATTCGGGACCAGGGACTCGGGCTCAGAAACACACCCCCCTCCGTCACCACCCCGTACGGAGCAGTGTTTACTGTCACGACTTCACAGAGGCAGAATGATCGATCGCCAGCCAGGTGGAACTGTACAGTTCAACAGCGGATCATCAGGCAAAGACTCACGTCAAAACACCAGCAGGTGCCTCCTGATGTCACTGGTGCAAGTGTCCTGTGGCTTCTGGGCTTTGATCCTCTATGCTGTAGCCCCGTCTGGTCACACGCCCAGGAGCCTCCAGTTGGATCACGTGGATGTTATTTAATCATATTGGCAGGGGACCCTGGGACAGGGAGGAGGAGAGGGAGCAGAGACTAGCGGGCAAAAGTGCAGGGTGACACTGGTCTCATAAGTACCTGCTATGTGCAGGGCTTGACTTCTTCCCTGACACATCAGATCAGCTGTGTGTTTTGTGCACTTGCACACTGTGCTGGGAGCTCCTCCCTACAGGCAGGGACCTGTGCCGGTTTGATCGACAGCTCGGTTCCGGCACCTTGAGCATCTGGCACATAGTAAGCATTAGTAAATTAGCGTTGAATTAACGAACAAAGGTACTATGTTAGCAGAAAATAATTACCATGCAGTAACACGCGCTGAGCTCTGTGAAGAGCAACTTGCACAGATTTGCCTGTTTTAATGTCCCCAGCAGTCCCTGACATTTCCCCAATTTACAGACCCGGAAAGTGCAGCTCTGAGAACTCGTGTGACCTGCAGAAATGGCATCGTCTTGGTTACTTGTCTATCGTTGCTGGGATAAAATACTCCATCCTCAAAATTAGGGAAGGAAAGGTTTATTTAGCTCAGGTTTTCGAGGTTTCAGTCCATACTCCACTGAGGCCTCACTATGGGTCAGCTGTTTAAAAAGCAAAAACGGAGAGCACGCGGCCTTCCCTCCCTTATATAGTAGCTGGCTCTGCCCCCGGGCGTGCAGCACTCACACCGCCAATCCCAGCGCAATACAGTGAACCAATCACAAACGCTAGACTCAGCCTCCCTAGAAAGGCCCGACTCACCGTGACAGCATGGGGCTGTGGGGGGACATTTAAACCAGCCACAACAGGCAGTGTGGGGTGTAAGCTCAGATATTCGGTCTCCTAGGCCTGTGGTTCAGAAGGAGCCTCTTATGCCACACTCTGGTTGGTGTATGAGACACAGCCCCTGATCTGCCACCAAAAATAGTCTGGAGATCAGACTGGGCAACCCCACCGTCCTTTACCTGACAGTGCCACGGATATGCACGCGCAGCTGCAGGGCACCTTCGCACGCCCTTTGCATCCCACTGCACCTCACCTATACGCTGCTCACCTGGGTGCCAAGGACGCCACTGGCCACTCCATCTCGCTCATGCGGGCTTAGCCGATGGCAGTCAGAACGCCTTACTACATGTCACAAAAGCACCACCGTCTTGCTGTGAAGTTCTTTGTGCAAACGTCTCGGTAATGAAATAGGTAAAAAGTGCAGCTTCCCAGGCTCGGACTCATTCTTAAAGCTGTTGTGGTCTCAGCTCACATCAGCCCAGATGCTTCTTGGAGAGAAGTGACTCCTAAGGCAGAGCGGGGATGGAGACATGGTTGGGATCAGATCAAGAAGTAGGACTTTGGCCCAGTGGTAGGTGTATAAGGTTGGTGTCGAAGCAGGGGTTAGGTACCAGTCCTCCATCAGGGCTGAAACAAAGGGCCAGTGGTCACACTAGGCTCCCAGAAGTAAAACACGGAGGGCTCCAGTCTATTCTGATCATAGGTTAAGTTGTTGGCTGCTTGTGATTGGCTGATATCATGTTAGGTTGCAATTCACCTTGTACGACAGACTTAAAATATGTATGGAGGCCGTTTTAGGCCAATCTAATTCAGCGTTTGGAGTAGAGGAGACAAAGTATGATTTAGTGGGAGTGGGAGTCAGAGGGGTTCCTCGGCTTTCTCCTTTCATAGACAAGCAACAGACCTGGTCATTCCCCTACCTCTTGTTCGTTACTGTCTCACACAGAGAAAGGTGGGCTGAGTCTGTGCACAAGAAAGCTGGCGAGGAAAGGGGGCCCTTCCTCTTGGAGGCCGGGAGATGCTGTGGCTGCTTCCCGGCGCCACATGGGCACAGTCAGTTGCCTCAAGGCCTGCACTCCTGAAGTTTCCTGCTGTTCACCTGTTAAAACCATGTCACACCTGTTGAGAACTCACATTTCTATGTATTTCCGTTATTGTGATACAAGACTTCCAAAATCGTCAGAAAAATTAAAATGTAGGTGGGATTACTTAAAAGGGGCATAAAATCTATATGAGAAGAAAAACACTGCAATTTGAAGCACGAACAGGAAGTCAGTGAGATTCTAGTCATCCCATCTAAATTCAGATAACCGTTAATTTCAGAAAACGTTACTGGTTTGATCCTGAGGCCAGCGAGCACTGGGAAACTCCTGTGACTCTGAGCAAAGACTGTGCAAACCTGGTCCAGTAAATCCTTGAGCAGAACCATGAGCAAAGCATTGAAAGAGGAGACGCTAATGATAAAGAATAAAAAATATTCTGAAAGCCCAAATCTCTCTAATCAATTCATCCTTTTGGTAGGAAGGTGACAAGGCTCTTCTTATAAAACCACTTATGCCATCCCCGGGGCTCCTCCTGGTGTCCTCATCTAACTCTTAAGTGCCTCTCCAAAGTTCTATGTCCACCCACCATTGACCTAAGAAATTGGGGACTACATTTCCAGCAGAAATGGGGGCCCATTCAGATTATAGCAGTGAGCAATTCATTTCTGCTCTGTAAGCCTCTGTCTTAGTCACGTTTCTCATTGCAGATGCAAAATACCCAACGCCCATAAGTTAAGAGAGGAAAGGTTCCTTTAGCTCATAGTTTGTAGAGGGTTTGTCCATCGTCAGCTGGCTCCAAGGCAGGCAGGCTTTGCAGAGAAGCAGTCCATGGTGGACAGAAAATAGCCAAGCAAGCAAGCGAGGGTCACCACCACTCTTCCTATCACTTACATCTTATCCAGGCTACTTAGGGCTGGTAGCACTTACACCCTCAATCCTAGTGCCCTGGACCCTAACATTAAATAGTGAATCAATCACAGCTCACACACTCTAGACCCACCCGCTTCGGTTGCTCCTCCCTCCAGCTTATCTGTGAACTCCCTGGATCTGAGCGTCTGCAGAGTGGCTGAGTTTGCACTGAAGCTGGTTTCCTCCAATACACTGAGAGCTCTGGCAGGGTGCAGCTAACATTTCTACCAAAGCCAGGAGTGGGATGGGACCAGGCACCCCAACAACCCCAGAGCAGTGCTCCTTCAGTTCTGTGTTCAGGGTACCTCTTCGGGTCTCAGCTCCAGAGTGGACCCAGCTTCCAGGAGGGTTGTGGCCCAATGATTACCCCAACATCAAAATCTCTTTGACATCGGGGTGGGGCGCAGCGGTCTTCCCAACCCTGTGCTGACAGGCACTTGAATTTGAGCAGTGAAGTTGGTTTTGAATCAAAAAACAAAAACGTCTGAAAGTCTTACAGTTCCCAGATACCATGAAGTATCCTGAATCCTCAACTTCCCTGGGCCATGGCACGGCCTGAGCAGTCCCGCAGGCCTCGGATGCCCGGGACAAGGAGGGTGCGGTAGGCATCGCGTTAAGGACCTCGCAGTCCTGCAGGCTCGGTGCTCCCCGCCCAGCCGAGGAGCGCGGACCCGCGGGCGGGACAGGGAGGGCGGGACGTGCGCGCGGGCCGGGCGCGAATGGCTCCGGCAGCTCTGGGCGGGCGGCCCAGTCGGTCCCCGCGTCCCCGTCCCCGCACTGCACAGCCCGCACCCCGCGGGGCCTTAAACCCACCCGCGCGTCCAGGGCAGTAGGTGGGGACCCGGGGCCGCCCGTTTCCGGAGCTCGGAGAGGGAAGCCCGCGGATCGAAACCCGAGTTCGGGGAAGGCAGATGCAGAAGGAGGGTGCACCCCGCGCTTTTGGCCTTGCAGGACCCAGTGTGCGCCCGCACCCGGGACTCACCAGGTCGGTGACAGGCACCGGCGGGGGGCACTTGAGAGGCGACCCCTGATTGGGAAGGCAGCGTCATAGGGCCACCTCCCGGGCAGACAGTCCTGGCGGCGCCCCCGGGGGTGGGGGACAAACGTGAGCCCGCGACCTTCGGAGCCTTCCCTCGCTGCTACCCGAGCTGGGGAGCTGGTTTCCAGGTGTCCTGGCCGAGGCGCCTCCCCGCCCCTGACCCTGCCCCTGCCGCGCCGGACAGGTCCAGAGGGGACCGGCCCGGCCCGCGTCCTCCTCCCACTCAGTGCCGTCAGCTAAAAGCTGACGGCTCCAGGGGGAACCTTGCGCACGTCCCGGGCCGGGGCGGCGGGGAGACCCGCGCGCCTTTGTCTCCCCAAGAACACAAGTTTCCCGGGGGGCCTGGAACCGGCGCCGCGACAGGACAAGGCCCAGGGGAGGACGGTGCCATGGAGCCCGGCGGGGCGCAGCTGCGCGGTTCCGAGGCCCCAGGACCCGCGCCCTCTGAGGAGGCCCAGGCCGCCCAGGCGCTTCCCGAGGCGGAGGTCCTCGGCGTGGAGGGCGGGGCCCCCGAGGCTCCGCCGGGGAACTGGGCCCTGTCCTCGGAGGAGGAGGTCGCCCCCTCGGGCGCGGAGGACCCGCGCGAACGCCGCCGCCCGCGTGCGCGCTCCTTCTCGCTGCCCGCGGAGCCCATCCTGCAGGCGGCGCAGCTCCTGCAGCAGCAGCCGGGCGCGCAGAGCGGGGAGCAAGCCGGGGACGCGCCGCACCGCCCCGGCGACTGCTGCGCGAAGTGCAAAAAGCGGGTGCAGTTCGCTGACGCGCTGGGGCTGAGCCTGGCCAGCGTGAAGCACTTCAGCGAGGCCGAGGAGCCGCGCGTGCCGCCCGCCGTGCTCTCCCGCCTGCACAGCTTCCCCATGCGAGCCGAGGACCTGGAGCAGCTCGGGGGACTGTGGGCCTCGGCCACTGGGCGCGCGTTCCTCCCCGCGCCGCCGCCTCCGCCCCGGCTGCGGCCGCTCTTCCAGCTCCCGGGGCCAAGCGAGGCGGCCGAGCGCCTGCGGCGACAGCGCGTGTGCCTGGAGCGCGTGCAGTGCCCCGCGCCGTCGGGCGCCGAGGTGGCCGGCTCCGGGCGTGTCCTGCGCTGCCCCGGCACCCGCACTGTGGCGGTGCGCTACACCTTCACCGAGTGGCGCACCTTCCTCGACGTGCCCGCCGAGCTGCGGCCCGAGCCACAGTCGCCAGGCGCGCCGTCGGGGGTCTCCGGATCCGGGTCGGGGGGTGCCGAGGAGGAGCCAGAGCTGGAGGCCGAGTGCTTCAGCTTCTCGCTGTGCCTGCCCCCAGGCCTGGGGCCCCGGGAAGGCGAGGACGGGCACGCGCAGGATGCCACCGTCCACTTCGCCATCTGCTACACCTGCTCACAGGGTGAGTTTTGGGACAACAACTCCGGTGCCAACTACACGCTGTGCTATGAGAACTCCATGGACCCGCTCTGAGCGCAGGGCGCCGTGGGGAGCAACTGCTCCGGGCCGATCAGGGACGTTGTGCTGAGCGCCGTGTATCCAGCATGAAGGGAGCGTGGAGGAACCGAGGACCGAGGACAAAGCGCAGAACCTTAAACTCGCAACCCAGGCACAGCCCCGTGGGCCTGGTGCCCGGGCTTCTCCTCCACCTTCCTAACTGAGCTCTGGAACTCCCAGCCTGCCTCTTAATTGAGCTGCAGAAATCCCAAAGACCCCTAGGAAAAGCTTCCCTGCTCCTCAGCTCCGTGACCCTGCGTTTTGTTTTTAACTCAGATGTCAGTATTTCCTCCTTTGCAGCTTGGAGCTCCGCAGGGAAGGCATTAGGCGCCCCTCCACGGAGCGGAGCACGCACTGAGAAGAGGCATGCGTGGGGACCTCAGAACCTCCCTGTCCTGGAGAAAAGTGGACGGAGGCTGGGTCACAGGGTCCTTTGCCTTTAACTGACATGTGGGGAATGTTTGCCCAGACTTAATGCTTTTTACTTGTGCAAATAGTGGACAAGTGTCCTTTTGAAAAGTAAAGGTTACTTGTGCACCTGTTTGTGCTGTATCTTAGCTTTACAGTATCTTAGCTTTACAGCGCTCAGGCCATCTGCTGATGCCACCGAGCACATTAATAATTGTTAAGGAAACCCTCACAGATTTCCCTTCTTTGGTCTCTTGTCCAGTGTGGCGGGACTCAGAATTCAATGTTTTTCGGACTGTGTTTAGAAATGTTCTGGCCTGGCCAAGATAAACTGTAGCCTGGATTTGAATGGCACAGTAACACAGTTGGTGTGGCCCTGAGCCACAGGAAACCATCACCCAGCCCCTTTGCTCAGAGTAGCGCCTGTTATCCGAGCTGGACCGTTTGCAGGCAGAAAGGATGCCAAGCACAAGGGGCAGGTAGCATTTCATCCCTCTCAGAGCCACAGTCAGGCTGGACTGCTTAGTGGCTCATATGAAGTTGCCCACTGCTGGTGGCTTTGGATGCCAGGAAAAGGTGGCCAAGCCTCAGCCTACAGTTGGGTGTCCTGGCAGGGACCTGATTCCATCACACCGTGGTCATCACTTCCTTGGCTAACTTACCTTTTAAAAACATTTCCTCTTTTTTTTTTTGCACAAGGCTAATAGCATTTATTGGCTATTTATTGGTGGCATTGACGGAGGAAGGTTTTCATTGTTCTGACCGACAGGAGTCCAGGTACAAAAGATCCCGAACTACATGTGGCCCAGCATCTCTTTGGCAGGTGGGCCCAAGAGTGGCTTTGATTAGTTGCAAAAGCCCAAAAGAAGATCCTATTGCAACAAGAAAATTACATGAAATTCAGATTTGGCATCCATAAATAAACTTTCCCTGGAACACAGCCACGCACATTTATTTATGTATGTCCCACAGTCACCGTCATGCTGCCATGGCAGAGCCGGATAGCTGCAGCGGAGACCATATGCAGAGTGTGAAATATTTACTGCCTGGCCCTGCATGCCAGGCCCTGGCCTGCCTTGTGTTCGTAACACTGTGCGGGGTCGCAGTTAACAAGGCAGTTAACCTTTAGTGAATTTACCATGTAAAGTAAACCTCCTCTGAGAAAAGGCAAAACTGTTTACACTGCTGCCGGTAATCCTGGTTAGAATAAACAGTAAGGCACCAAAGAGCAGTCATTACTGTAGGGAAGGGGCGATCCACCTGCTTCCTCTCACTTGGAGATAATAACAGTCACTGAAATACGGACCTGTCTGAGTGAGCACCAGTTTTCAAAATCTGCCAGATAGTTTTGCTTTTAATGTGTCTGCGTGTGTGTGTGTGTGCATGCGTGTGTGTGTCTGCGTGTGTGTGTGTGCCTGTGTGTGTGTGTGCGCGCGCGCGCGCGCGCTGCGGATGGAGCCCAGGCCCTCAGACATGCTAAGAACACGCTCTACACTGAGCTCTACCTCCCGCCGTCTTTGCCTTTAAATGGAGTGTCTTTAGCTCTACAAACATTTAGCTTGAACTTTGAATTGGAGACTTCCCTTTGACTATGGCGGTGTTACCAAAGGTTAACTAATCATGAGGAAATTTGAAAATAATAATTATTGGCGAAATGCATCACAAGCTACCTGACTGTCATTTCTACTTGGAATAAAGCAATGTGTTTCTATAAATGTTTAAAAATATGTAGCAATAAAAATAAAATAAAAACCACTACTGCAGTGTGCATTCCAAATGTAAAGTTTTATAACAATAAAATAACCAGTTATTAGAGTGACAGCTTTTTTTCCCTGTAATTAATTACAAAAGCAGTCGATGGCTTTCATACAGTGTGCAGGTATTTTTGCATCTGGTGTAAACATTTCTTAACAGTGCAATTCCTGCAGCCTGATATGGTGCATGCCTGTAATCCCAGCTCCTCGGGAGCCTGAGGCAGATAGGTCACAGGCTCAAGGCTGCTCCGAGCTGCTAAACTTTGTCTGAAATAACAGTTTGGGAAAAGGGGTCTGTATATGGCTCAGCGGTAGTGAGCTCACACCATAAGCTCAGGGCCCAGGTTCACTCCCAATACCACAGAAAAAAGTACATCATTACACAGTATTGTAGTTAGGGATTGTACACAGAGAACAATTGGAATCAGAACATGGAGTTTATAATATTATTTTGTGATGGTCACCCAGAGTTAACACAAGAAAATGCAGGAAATCTGTCCGCAATACCAAAGACATAGAATATTTAGTCAAGGGCCTAAATCCCACAGCAATGTCCCACATGAGTCCAGATGAAAACCCAGAGCTCAGGATAATGCCTCCCATGAGTCCAGCTGGAGGTTCAGAGCCCACAAGAAAGACTCACACCAATCTCTCTTACAGATCCATGCTGGGAAGGCCCAAAGGTCAGCGGTGGAAGCCAGAAAGTCCATGCCAGCAGGGTGAAGGAGCTGTGCTGGTGGGATGAGGGTTCTATGCTGGAGCAGAGAAGTCACATTCACAACAAAGACTAGGGCTGTCCTGAAAGGCACCACAGCATCCTTAGCGACACAGAGGCCCTGAGCTCCTCTGATGATAAGCACAGTAGAGTACATGCCAGGAAGCCAGCGTGACGAGTTCATCCTGGAGACCAACTGGCACATGTCTTCCCCTCCAGAGCCAGGAAGCAATGCTCGATGTAAGGACCAGAGCTTCAGGAGAACCAACGGCTCAAACAGCAACACATCGGAGAACCCACAATGCCTCAATGCAATAATGCCTTTCTTCTCCACCTCTCTATTTATGCTGGCAACTTTCCTCAGGTGGAGCATCTTCGCTCAGTGCCATGCTGATGTAATCCAGCTGGCGTTAAGTTGACCACCAGTTCTTAATACATAACACACAGTGACACCTCGAACCTAGGAACTGCACTTGAAAGTATATATGTAAGTCTATTTTAGCTTAACAATATTGTATTTGTAAATATATTTTAGCTGAACAATATTCATAGCATATCTAGCCTGTAACAGCTGGAGTATGCTGATGTATATCGTAAGTGCATTGTTTCTGGTTTTAATTTTTTTAAAAATATATTAGGGGGCAAGGAGTGTACCTTAGTGGTGTGTGGCATTGCCTGACTTTTATCTCCATTACCACACCAAAAATTGAAATTAGGAACTGGATACAATGTTAAAAACTGAGTTATCTTATCTAGTACCCTTTAAAATAGACTGCCAAATCTATAGTAAAATCAGTATGACATAGATTTTTTTTTTCTCATTTTTTTCTTTTTGAGGCAGGGTCTTGCTATGCAGTTCAGGCTGGCCTTCAATGCAATTTGTAGCCCATCTGGGCCTTGAACTCACAGCAATCCTCCTGCCTCAGCCTCCTAAGTACTGGGATTACAGGCATGTCCCAGCGTGCCCAGCTAAGACATAGCTTTTGTAAAAGTACAGTATATGTGACAAATTTTGAATTCTTACTGATTCCTAAAAATATAATTTGAATTCAATTGATTTTACAAAGACTTGCTTCAAGAGCTAATGAACATTCAACATGGTCGATAGGCAGGAAATATAGCTTTGCCTTTGTCTAAATCTTGAAGACTGGCATTCTAAAAGTTCAGAATTTGGCGAAATATTTTGAGCAGCCCAGTTTTCTTTCAAAGTACTACCCTTGTGGCAATCTTCTGTCTCTCCCTCCCCTTGTCTCTCTCTCTATTTCTCAACTGTTTTGGCCTCTGGGCACTGGGCTGTCACACTGAGCCACACCCCGGACCCTTCATTTTATCTTACTGATTGATTGATGGACTGATAGATCGATGAGATCACTAAACCATGAAGCTGTCCAGGCTGGACTTGAACCTGTGGTCCTCCTTACTCAGCTTTCCAGAGTGCTGGGATTAGAGCCATGCACTACCATGCCCACCTGGCAACCTTTTAAATGATTATTTTATGACAAGACAAATTCTCTTTGTAGATTAGCAGTAAACTTTCCTTGCTGGTGATTGAACCTAGGGCCTTGTGCACCCTGGGCAAATGCTGTACTGCTAAACTGTATCCACAGGCCATGACAAACATTTCCTAATACAGGTAAGGGAAGTCAGAATGGTTTTTGTGTTTTAAAAGCTATTTCAAAGGAAACCGAAGGCCAAGTGTGGTACTGCACTTGGATAATCCCAGCACTTGGGAGGCTGAGGCAGGAGGATTGCTGTGAGTTTGAAGTCACCCTAGGCTACAAAGTGAGTTCAGGGCCAGCCTGAACTGCACAGTGAAACCCTGTCTCAAAAAGACAAAAGAAAGAGAAAAGAAACACTCACCGGTTATGAAGCATTTAGAGTATGTTTCCTGAAAGGAATGAAAACAAAATAACCAAATTCCTACAATGCAACTGGTGCTTTTCTTCAATATGAATGCACTCTGCTTCCATAATAGACCTTAAAATCTTACCTCTGGCTCTAGAGTTAAAAACAGTTCTCCCCAGGAGTGAAGGGTGCATTCTCCACCCAGGAGTGTCTAGTGGCTTCCTTACAACCAAGCGTTTCTGCAGATCCCTGGGTCATGGATGTCGGGTAAAATGTGGGTTCGCATCCATAGGGGTCCAGACCCAGCAGCTGGAAATGTGGTACCCGCCACAGGACACACCCAGAGCTGTGAAGGAAGGCAGACACGCTGCTGTCAGCCCTAAGCGGGGAGACCCTGAGCTCCGGGGACACCCGGCATCTTGGGGCGCCTCCCCGAATTCCCAGAGCAGCTGCGGGCGAGCAGCTTTTTCTCCTGTGGGAGACGCACAGGGCTTTCCTTTCTGGTCTACCTGCTGTTCTCATGCCCTGACCCAGGGACGATGATCTCCCTGGAGCGCTGTGGCTCTTGAGGTGTCCACATGGTGGCGATCACAGCGAATTGGGACCATTTTGCTTCAACTTTGCAAGGTTACTACTGCAGGGCTCTCCGGAAGTTATCTCTTGGGTTTTACGCATTTCTGCTTTCTGGTCCCATAGGCTTGGCATATTTGGGTGAGCTAAGAGTTTTCATTCCCTGACTCAGCTGGGTGTGGAAATGCAGTGTTTTCCTTTTGGTGGCATCATGGAACGGGATGAAATGTGTGTTCTGGCTTATGCCCTGGGACCAGGGTTTGTAGGTTAAAGGAGGGCATTGTGGCTGCCATAATTTAACACACAACAGGGATAAATCAGAAGCCATGGGCAGGCTGGAATTTGCCCAGCTAAGAGACCAGGACGGACGGCTCCCAGCATGGCAGATGTGCTACTTGAAGTTGTTGGGGTCAGGGGGCTGGGAGCAGAGAGCTGACGACCTGGGCTTGCCCCAGTGACCTGGCTTTCTGCTCCCACAGAGCAGTCCTGGCCATCTTGCAGGTGAGCGGGCAGGTACCTGGAAGTGGACTAGGGGAGACTGACCCCGGGTTCTCTTCCAGACTCCATGACAGGCTCCTTCTCTATGTGGTCCAGTGTGTGTTTGGGCTTTGGACCCCCTTTAGCTGAGCAGTTGGAGGAAAGCATCCTCAAATGACCAGTACCCCCTCCAAGCGCTGGTTGTTGGAGGGCTAAGTACTATCACTTTAGGCTTATGCAGATTTACACTCCTTTGAGTCTCCCCTGAAGGCATTGCATTTGCATTTTGTGGAGCTTAATTCTTTGACCTTGACTGTATTTGGGCAGGAAAATTTTGGAAAGGAAAAAACGGGCTAATTTCAGCTCAATGTAGATTTCTGACATGGCAAAGATCAAGGACATCCTTTTAAAATGTGTGTGTGAGATTTGCCCAGTGAGTCTCATAGAGGAAGGGAAGTCTGTCACAGTTGAGAGCCAGTTCCAACAGAAAGTCTGCGTTTATATCATATATCTATATCTTTCTGGTAGAGCAAAGCTATTTGAGAGTAACTTACACATTTAAGGACATAGGCTGGTGTAGTGTCTTCCTGACTGGTCATTTGCTCCATTCACACTGCTCTGTACTAACACAGGCTGAAATGGGAAATTCTTTAAAAGGTCTGAACTGAATAAGGACCGGAGGAGGAGGAGGAGGATTTCATAAACTAAGCATGAAATGTTTAACACCCAAGTTGAGAGCTTCCTGAGCACCTCCTGCAGGTGACTTCCCGGTAAGGAGCCACAGGAGGCTCATGCTGAGGAGGAGCCCCCTCATCAGAAGAGGGGGTGCTGTGCTCTTGGAGGATGTGTGGTTTTACCTCCTCCCTTAACTTCCTATAACTGTAACAAATTCCTAAGATAATCAACTTAGAAAGAGGAAAGGTTTGCTATGCTCATAGTTTTGGAGGTTTCAGTCTATAGTTAGCTTTGTGACTTTTGAGCCCGTGGCAACGCAGCATATCATGGCAGGGGAGCACATGGCCGAGCATAGTCCGGATGCAGAGACAGGAAGAGACCAGGGTCCCACAGTGCCCTTCCAGGTCAGGCACTGTAAGTGTCATGTCCAGCTGAGTTTGAAGGTCGCCAGGCTATCTAAATCGCAGACTGTGCTTAATAAGGAAATAGACAGTATGCTCTTTGTGTGTGGGGGTGCTAAACACTACACATTTAGGAAGGTCTGTGGGTCTCTCACCCCAGAAGCTGCAAGAAGTCTAAGCTTCTGTTACCCTGGACTTCTCTGTGGGCAAAGCCATTAAGGTGGGGTTCATGTGTTGCTGCAATGTGCTCTGAATGATGGGTTTCTGGTGGAAGGAACAATGGGTTGCAACTATCTTGATTTCTGGGCCAGGGCTTCCCTGCCTCTCACAGCTGCATGCTCTGCAGGGTTGGGAGCAGGTGGAGGGCTCAGGCCACCGGACTTGGAGCTCCGGCCAGGCTGTGGCCTGTCCTCCCCATCCTGCAGGTGCTGGCCCGGGTGGTACTGTGTTGATGGACACCCAGAGAGCTAAGGTGTAGGGTTCGTTTTTGTGAGATTTTATGACAAAATTTAATTTTGAAACATTTTAATTTGAAATTAGTTCTTCCAAAATAAATGTCCTTTTGGTACTGTGTTATAGCTGTGTGTATAATTCTACAGATCTCTTGCCCATCAAAGGATTCGCTAGGAACTACAGTTAATTCTGTGGTCAGATCGACTTTATTTTATTTTGCTTTAAACAATTTATTTAACTGACGTGGACTTGCAAGTATTTTGATACAGCTTTTTCCCATGATGCTTTACAGGATCAAGCCAATATAAATATTTCATAAATATTCTGTCATCTGTGTATACACCCTCACAATACCCCAGCAATATTTTTCAGCAAAAGTACAAAACAACCACCGAAGAGTAAAGACCCAACACAATTAACTAGGTAGAATGAAAATCTGCTCCAAATACTCATTCCTGAGGTAAAAGCACCACATACCAGTTCAGTCAAGAAAAAAACCCCTTACAACACAGGGTGATTTTTTACTTTTAAGTAGGGCCCAGAATTCTTGGCCACCAGTTAGGCACTGCACGGCAGAGCTCCAGCCCAGCTTATGCCCTGAATTCACAGGGAGCAGGGCTACGCTGCTCCCTTATAAATCCCAGCAACCCAGACTCCTTCCCCTTGGTGCTCACAAAGTGTGCTTCTCTGGTGGGTGGGCTGGCGCTGCAGGTGAACCCAGGTACCTTTCTCTTTGGCTTCCTTTTTTTTCTGATCTTTTTCCTTGACACGTTTCAGGCAGCTATCGAGATTCTGAGTGTTTAACATGCTCAATACAACACATTAATCCCCTTGGCACGTACCTTGTCCTTAACTTGCTTGTTCACAACAATGCCGGCAGCACCCTGGGTACCACTGGAGACTCTTCCTGTCTTGCCATGCTGACATTTGTGTGGCATGACTTTTTGCACCGTTCCCATTCCCTTGATGTCTACACTATCTCCCTTTTCGTAGATTGGCATGTATGTGGCTAAAGGAACAACCCCGTGTTTTCTAAAAAGGCCTGCAGAATTATACCAGGTTCCCCTCCTCTTTCCTTTCTTGGTCATCATTTTGACAAATTACTGGAAGATGGCAGTCGTGCTTGAAAGCCATTGGCTTTATTTTTAATTGGCACAGCACATAATTGTACATATTTATGAAGAGCATGGCTATAAATTAATTCTTTGGTACAGTGCAGAATGACCAAGAAAGGACAGTAGCATTTCCATCTCTAAACACTGATCATTTCTTTGGAGTTTGTGAACTCCTGTCTTCTAGTTTTTCATGAAGTGTGTGAGAAGTTGCTGCAAATTGTAGTCATCATGATTGAGCTTTTTAAAAAGTCCTTCTATTTATTTATTTTTGTTTCTTACGATCAAACTCTGGACCTCACACTTAGCAGGCAGCCGCTTATGCTGCTGAACTAAATCCTCGGCCCCTACTTTGAGCTCTTTGACCTCTTGATGTTGTCACTTGGTTCAGAGGAGAGTCCACAGGAGTCTGCCATATACAACTTTAGTTTGTCAGCTTATAGTAAAGTGTTTAAAAAAGGAGTCTGTGCTGTCTGGATAAACTTGGGGTCAGGGTTTCTATAGCAACACGTCCATTGCCCTCTAGCACAAGTAAGACCACGGCCACGCCTGGGTCACTTACTCCTCCACTGTGTGACAGCAGAGCTTGGGGACTATACGGTGAGGGACACCCCGTGTAATGTGCGGTGGGTCAGGTGTAACTTTCGGATGTTACCGAAGCGATGTCACTAAGTCATCATGATACTGCGCCTGTGGGTGGAACAGGCAGCTTACCCTGCCTGCTGTGTGTCTGGAAACCCTGCTTTCTAGGGTGGTGCCTAGCAGAGGGCAGGATTTGATTTACCGATGGATTTGACTTCTATGAGCAAGTGATCAGGTTGCTAAGTTGCCCAGATTGGGCTTGAATACGTAGCCCTCCTGCCTCAGCCTCTGGGAGTTCTGAGACTACAGGCAGCAGCACCACGCCCGGCTCGCCAGTGAGGTTTTATGACATGGACTTTTACACAGTGCCTTCTTTTTTTTTCCTTTTTCTTTTAAAATTTATTTTGAAAGTAGTAAAACACAACAGAACAAGACAGACTATGTAGTGAAATTGGTACAAAACTTCACAGCAGGTTACCGGGATAATAGTAATAGGTATCACAGTATATTTCATTATCTTTACAATAGTTGTTCTTTCAATCATGTATATCAAAATAAAATGAAATACAGAACATTATAGAACTTATCAAAACAGAATATTGAATCGAGCAGTACCATTAGTCAGAATAAAGCAAAACAGTAATAAAAATATTTGGCTTCAAAGAGATGGTAGAAGGAAGTCCCCTTATTTGCTATGGTCAACCTCCCAGGAGATGCTCAGATTTCTGGTTCCCATTTGCTAACAGGGGGACAGGGGAAGGGGGTTAGGGGAAGTGGGATGTTCGACTCTAGGCCGTGCACTAGTAGGCTCACTATTGCTTAGCAGGGAGGCAGGCTGGTTGCTTGGTTTCCCAGCATCCTTAGTTCCAGCATGGCGCGGATCTCAGGAGATGCTGGTGGTTCTCCCCCTGGAAGGAGTCTGCCTTCTAATAAGGTGAGGGAGCATAACCTCCTGCACCTCTGTTTCAAGATCTCCTGGAGAATTGTGCCCCGTGGAACACTGGGCTTGAGCAATAGATTTCTGCAAGTGTGGCTTTGACAGCATTTGTTCAAACAGAGAACTGCTGTGGTCAAAACCCAGCCTTGTGATTCTCCTTGATTTTTAGTAGGAGTAGTCCGAGCCTGAAGTTGGAAATTCTTTCCGACTCTGAGGATTTCCGTGTTTGTGTACTTGCTGTTTGCAGCGGGGTTGTGCGGCTGCTTTTGGCATGTGTCACACCTAAACATCGCTGAACCAAAGCCCTGATTGGATGAAGACTGTGCAGCAACTTGGTACTTTCAAAGTAAACACTGAGTCTGGAAACATTTTAGTGCTCACACCTGTGGAGAAGGTGTGCGCTGCATTTGGCTGCCCCTCTTCTGAAAGTCTGAGTAGAAATGTGCTGAATCTGAAACATCTGTGCGGGGTTTGAGCCTTCAGTGGGCAAAGCCCAGGGCACTGCCGGGCCCCTTTCCAGGCACAAAGCAGTTCCTCAAAACGACAGTTACAGTGCTGTAGTCAGGGGCTGTAAGGAGAACAGTTACATATAGGACACAGAACTTATAAAATATTTTGTGATGGTTACCTGAGTTAAATTCAAGAAAGTGCAGGAAATCTGTCCCCAACACTAAAGACATAGACAATCAAGCCGAGGGCCTTGGTCTCACAGCAATGTCCTGAATGAGTCTAACTGAAGACCTAGAATTCATGGCAGTGCGCTCCATGAGTCCAGCTGGAGGCCTGGAGCCCAGGACAAGGACTCGTGCAAGTCTGTTTAACAGATCTGCACTAGGAAGGCCCAAAGGTCAGTGGTGGAAGCTAGGAAGTCTGTTACAGTGAAGTGAAGGATCTGTGCCAGCAGGTTGAGGGTTTTACACTGGAGCCAAGAAGTGATACTCAAAATAAGGACCAGGGCTCCCCTGAAAAATGCCACAGCCATGGATGAGGGGACAGTTTAGCTCAGTGGTTCACGCACCTGCCTGGTAAGTGCAAGCTCGTGAGTTTGAACACTAGTACAAAACAAAATTGAAAAGTAAAAATATTTGCTACAGCTCAAAAAAAATATTGCTGGATATGGTGGTATGGTGGCATACTCCTATAATCCCAGCACTCAGGAGGCTGAGGCAGGAGGATCATTGCAAGTTTGAGACCAGGCTGGTTACAAAGTAAGCCCAAGGCCAGCCTGAACCACATAATGAGACCCTGTCTCAAAAAGACAAAAAGAGAAAAAGTACCATGCCATTCTCAGCAACAATGAGGTCCCAAGCTCCTCCAGTGATGAGAAGAGCTGAGCACATATCAGGGACCCAGCATGACAAGCTTCTCCTGAAGACTGAACAGTACACATCTTGCCCTCTGGAGCCAGGAAGCGATGCTCAGTGTAGGACCAGAGCTCCCCCAAAGTGAACCACAGCTACCCTCAGTGGCAAGGTCCCGAGCTCCTCCAATGATAACAGCCACGCTCATATAAGGGAAGCCAGCACGATGAGCTCCTCCAGGAGAACCAGTGACTCCAAACAGTGACACTTAGGAGAAGCCACAGAGCCACACTCTTCCTCTCCACATCTGTTTTGATGCTGGCAACTTTCCTCAGGTGGCCATCCACACTCAGCACCATGCCCATTTGATTCAGCTGGTGTTAAGGTGACCGCCAGTTTTTAATCCATAGCACTGACCTGAGACCTCAGCACTGAGCTCGAACACCCCAAGCTTACCTGTTCTGTACTTGTGCTCATTTCCTGGTTTTGACTGAGTACTCTGCTCAGGGAAGACGTGACTGAAGGGTGCAAGGGAACTGTCTGTGCAATTTCTGCAATTTCTTGTGAGTTTCAAGCCCTCTCAGAATAAGAGGTCATAACAGTAACAACACATTGAAATTAATGCTTCAAAACAACCCTGCAGTGGTACAGTGGAGAAGAGCCTGGCGCTTGCCAGTCACGATGCTGGGGAGCGGTGGCCCAGCAGAGAGGCGCTTATAGGCTCCAGGGGGCGACACCAGCTCAGCCCCTCACCCTAGCGGGAGGGTGGGAGTTTGCAGCCTTGCAGATGCCGAGCAGTGATTCCCGCCCCACCTGCCCCACTTAGACTGCTGAGAGCCCCTGGAGGCAGCGACCACGCACAGCTGGTCCCTGCGTCTTCCCCTTCCCTCTGGCTCTGTGGGTTGCTGTCTACTGGGTCTACTCTGATAATACACACTGTCTGACTTCTTCAGAAAGTAAGAAGCATGCATGAATTTTCCCATGTGGGAGACACCTGGGTAGCCCCCATGTGCTAACTAGACAAGCTGTCCTTGTTACCTTGGTGGAGAGTGTGCCTTTTGCCACTCGTTTGATGATGAATGCGTGTTACATGTGAGTGTTTCTATGGCACTGCTTGTATGTGTCCATTGTTAGCACGTGCACATTTGCTAATCTGCCCGAGAGCCTCTGCCTGTCCCTAACACAGCCTCTTCGAGGGTCTTCTGCCCCACTCTGGGGCAGTCACTGACTGCTCTACAATGTTGAACAGCTGCCCTCTCCTGGTCCATCCTGTCCCTCCACGCTGCTCCTGTCAGTCTCCACAGGGCTGATTCTCCCTCTGCCAGCTGTCCTCCAAAAATCTTTAACTTTTGATTCTCGTCTAAAGATGCACCCAAATCTGTGCAGGAAAAACAAATTCTTTTGTGCCTTCTCACAGAGGCCAGCTGGACTCAGCCTGTTGGGAATTTTCTTCTTGCAGCAGAGTGGAGGGTGTTCTCCGTAGGTGCAGGCACAGCGTGGGTGTGGACGAGTCCGGCAGAGGCATGATCTGGGAGTGTTGTGGGGAGCAGGGCTCGCCACCCCCAAGGCGGGAGCTGCTTTCTCTGCACACACCTCCCACTCCAGCCAGCTCCCCGAAGGCAGGGAATGGCAGCCTCCTCCGTAAAGCTCGGCCCGGGGTTGGCCCTGTGTCTGGTGGGCCGCATGCTTCTGCCTGTTTCCCTTATGTGGGTTTCGCAGGTGGAGGGCAGGAGTCTGCTCTGGACACGGAGGTCCGCACAGCCTGGTGCTGCTGTGAACCCCAAACCTGGCCCATCTCTCCCTCTAGATCCCTCCCGCCGCCAGGTGTAAACACACCCTCGCAGGGCTGTGCTGGGCAGGAGCTGCCCGCTGGCTGCAGCTCCGTGTTCAGAAATCCCACGAATGCACGGTGCAGGTGTGAGCACCAGGCACAGTGGCGCTGCCTGCGGTAGAGGGAGATGGAGAACCATGTTCAGCTTTCCGGCTCTGGGGCTGGTGGGGACTCCAAGGGGATAACACCCCATTCGGGAATGCCCTGTGCTTTGTTTTCTGTATAGTTTTACCCCAGGGGTGACACTAAGGGGACACAAGCCGACTGAAGGCCCTGGAGAGAAGCAAACTTCCACAGCAGACAACATCGCCTGTGCTGGTCCTGAGGATTTCCTGGTTTCCTTCAAGTGCGGCTTCCTTCCTTCGGAGTCAGTGGGAATCACAAACTCTTGGAGCTGAAAAGGCTGTGGTCCTTGGGATGTGTCCACCCCAGCCTCCCACACGGGAGCAAAGGCCTAGATCAAGGGAACAGGGGCAGCTCTAGGCACTGTCCCTGAACACACAGCATCCTGCACCTCAGGCCGTCCTGTCCACTGGGCTTGCCAGCACGCTGACCTCCCAGAGTACCATGACCTACTTCCCTTGGAGTCTTTTTTGAAATGAAGTTTCACTATGTGGCCAGCATTGATTAAAAAAAAACAAAATGTTTGCCGGGCATGGTGGTCCACACCTATCATCCCAGCACTTGAGAGGCTGAGGCAGGAGTATCAGTGTGAGTTTGAGGCCAGCCTGGATTACAAAGTGAGTCTGCCTCAACTGCATAGTGAAACTCTGTCTCCAAATTTTTTTCTATTTTTAGTAATCTGAGCTACTTTGATATCCTTTCTAAGCTTTGAATGAGCTTCTATTTATAGAATATCTTGATGAAATCTACGCTTGGCTTTAAGTGTTTTAATGCCTGCTGAAACCTGACAAATTAATATTAAATATATTATGTGCTTGAATAAGTGGGGGAATGTATTTATCTGGCAATATTTAGCTTCAGGACTATAATCCTTGATCATATATCCACATATGCTGCATAGATCACAGGCAGGAACACAATTACATACTCCTTTAAAAAATAAAAACCCTGGGCTGGGGATTTACCTTAGTAGCACAGTGCTTGCTTGCCTGGCAAGCGTGGAGTCATGAGTTCGATCTCTGGCATCCCCTCAATACATAAATAAAATAAAGACCCAGTGGAGCCTAGCTTTGGTCCCAGCAGTTGGGAGGCTGAGGGAGAAGGATCACTCGAGCCCAAGAATTTGAGACCAGCCAGGGTAACACAGTGGGACCCTGTCTCCAAAAATAATTATGTTGTCACACCAATCGCCTTTATTTAAGATAGATAAAGTTACAGGAATTCATAGGTAGTCAATAGGGAGTTCTAGAGAAATGCTTTAACACTGTGTAACTGAGCCCTCCGAGAAAAACCCACAAAGAAAGCAAGTAAGGTCAACTTTCTGGCTGATGTGGGACCACGGTTTCGCTTTAGTATCACTGATGTTTCCAAGGAAGCTTATTGCTCTGGCAGGAAAATACAGCTTCTCAGAAGCTGCGTTCCAGGGAGCTGACTTCTTGGGGTCCAGCCTGCCCTGGGTGGCGGGGAGGGTGTGGCCAGCTGCTGTGCTGTGGTCAGGGCAGACACGGTCAGTTTGTGACCGGCAGCGCACAGATCCCAATCTGTGTAATTTCTGCCCTTTGGTGTCTATCATTCTTGCCATCTAATTTCAAGACAGCGAGACATCAACTGTGTTTGTGGTCACTGCCCCGCTGGCAATGGTTCCCCCAGGTAAGGGACAGTCAGATTCACTGTGAAGAGTTCTCCTTCTGGTTCTCTCTTCAGGGTCTTTGCACTGGAAATTGTACCCTGGGGCAAAACCGTCATCCTTCTTGGGCCCTAAAAAGATATTGACACGAAAAGCAATTTTCACGAATAGCTCCCTGAAGCAGGCTGAGGCTATAGGAAGACTGAGAAGTGAAGCTCATTGTTTTTGGAGAGGAGGTGAGGCACTGTCCATACAGAGCCTGGATAAACTCTCAGGAAAAAAGGGCCACCATGTCGCCAGCATTGCTTTCTCCACCAAGTCCCAGTTCTGTGGCAGAGGCTTTTACAATTAACAAATGCTAGATTAACGCCACGGTATCCATTGCCTCGGGCCTGTGGAACAGCGTTTCCAGCTGTTCTTGTTTGGAGTCAGGAGTTTGGCCAGCTACACTGATGTGGTCACATGTACACCTCTCCCCGGAACCAGCACTCTGTGGCCACTCTCCGGCTCCTGAATCTCACCCTGGGCCACCAGCATGAACACAGCGAGCCCTTACAAATGCTCTGCAAATGCACTATGTGGCCGTCCTGCACAGCTCATGGGCCTCCGCTGTATTCATCAAGGGACTTGTTGTCCATGCTTTGGAGGCTGAGCCTGAAGAACTGCTAGTATTTTTTTTTTTTTTTTTTTTTTGGTATTGGGGATTGAACTCACGACCTTGCGCTTGCCAGGCAGGTGCTTATGCTGTTGAGCTAAATCCCCAGCGGTCTTAGTATTCTGAGAACCAGATTCCAAGTATTGGGCAGCTTCTGTTTTTTGGTGCCAGGAATTGAACTCATAACCTTGTACTTGTCAGGCAGGCACTGTGCCGCTGAGCCATATCCCTGGCCCTCACCTTCTGCTGCTTGAGCCCTTTCTTGGCCTTCAGCAGCTGCTGCACTGGTAGTGTGGCCTCAGCATCTCTGAGGTCCTTCAGCCTAGAAAGCAAGTCGTGGTTCGTACCTTGGGACACCCAGCTGAACTGAGTCAGTGTGACGCTGGGTGTGGAGGGCCCAGCTGAGGATGGTTGCTAACAGCATAGAAGGAAAATGGAGAGGAAGAGGTGGATGCTGTTGATTTCCCTGGAGAGAAGCTTGTCACGCTGGTTTTCCTGATATGAACTCAAGTTGTTCTCATCACTGGAGGAACTCGGGTCCTCCCTATCACCAGAGACAGCTGCCGTTCTCTTCAGGGAAGCTCTGGTCCTTCCCTTGAGCATCGCTCCCTGGTTCCAGTGCAGATCCCTCAGCCTGCTGGCACAGACCTTTCATCCTGCTGGCACTTTCTAGCTTCCACCACTGCCTTTGGGCCTCTCCAGTGCAGATCCTTGGCACAGACTTGCATGAGACATTGCCGTTGGACCCAGGCCCGCGGCTGGATTCTTTGGTGTGGACAGATCTTGCGCACTCTTGTCCTTAACTCTTTCGAGTGAATATTATAAAATAACCCTACAAATGAGGTGTCCTATATTGTTTCCCTTGCAAACCCTGACTACAGCACAGGCAGTGATTTGCATAAAGTACAGGTGTATCTTGGTATCCATGGGAACTGGATTCAGGAGTCCTATGGTTACGAAAATCCGAGGATGCTTATTTAAGTCCCATACAGAAAATGACAGAATATTTGCACAGAACCAGCACACATCCTCCTGTGTACTTCAATTTGCCAGTAGACTACTTATACTGACCAGTGCGGGGTCAGCGGCATGAAAGTAGCTGTCTCAACATCGTTTAAGGAATGATGTCGAGAAAAAGCCTGTATGTGTTCAGGAAGTGTATTTTTTCTGAATATTGTTAACCTGTGGTTGGTTAAATCCACACATGTGGAACTTGGGGATACGGAGGGAAGACTGTATTTAACAATGAATGTGGTTCATTCTGATATAAAGTATACTTTTACTTTATGTAAGTTTTATCCTGTATTTTATTTGCATTCTTAGAACCAGGTAGCCAACATGTAGATCAACCTTCTTTTGCCTTTAAAAAAAAATGCCATGGCCCCCGCTGCTGAGTAGAGAACAATTATTCTTGGCCCCATCTCCCTGCAAGTCAGTGATGTTACAGGTAGACTCTAGCAATAGCTGTATATTTGCTACTGCTGAGAGCTACAGGTAAAAATCTGTAGGAGTGTCTGTTAGTGACCCAAGCATACCCATGTTTCTAGAAGCACAATCCATAACAGCTGTATCTTGACATTAATAAATAAATGGATAAAGAAAATGTGATGTTTACACACAGTGGAGCACTACTCTGCCATAGAGAATAATAAACTAGAATCATTTGTAGGAAAATGGATGCATCATGAGACCATAATGTTAAGTGAAATAAATCAGACACAAAAGCTTAAAAACTGCATCGTTCTCTTATCTGAGAAACCCAAATTATAAATAGAGCAAAATAAAAGAAAGATAATAGAAAGCAGGGAGACAGAACTTTGTCAGCTGGGAAGGGATTAAGAGATGGAGGAAGACAAGGGAGGGGAAAAGATAAAAAAGAATTACGGTGTGTTAGACATGTACCAGCCCCATGTGAGTGCAAGTGTCATGTGTTGCAAACCTGTGCCAATAACAGGAGTATCTCAGTTTGATTCCAGTGGATGTTTCATAGTATAAAATGTGAGGGTTTAACTCAGTGGTAGCTCACTTGCCTAGCATAAGTGAGGACCTGGGTTCCGCCCTTAGCACAAAACAAAAAAACAAACAAACAAACTCCAGAAAGAATTGTAAAATGACTTAGAACTACTTCTTCCAACCTTCAGAAATCTGAGAGCACTGCAGGGCCGGAGATGCTGTGTGGAGCTCTGGATGGGAGAGGAGCACAGAGCTGTCTGTGTCTGTCCATGATGATCCTTGCTCGGTTCCAGAGTGAGAGAACAGGAGCCAGGAGAGCCCCACAGCCGTGCACGCGGCCAGACAGCCTCCTGGAGGCTGCTGGGTATGGGTGCAGCCTGTGATCCCAGCACCCCAGAGGCGGAGGTGGGAGGAGTTCATGCTCAAGCCCAGCCTGAACAACTTAGTGGCTTGCTGAGATCTAGCTCAAAAGAAGATGAAACAATAAAGGGCTGGGGCTGCAGCTCTGTGTGAAGGCTCAGGGCTCGATCCTCAGCACAGAAGCATTGTAGCCAGAGCACTGGCATCTCTAAAGGTCTGGAAAACAGCTGTGCTTGGCCATGGGTTTTAGCCGCAGGAGAGGTGCGCTTCCTCGGGCTCTGTCACATGCTGGTGGCTGACAACCACATGGACCTCTGGACCCCCCGCCTAGCTCATGCCCTGGGCTGGTGATGCAGGCCCTCCCACTCCGTCACCTGGGCCCTGCAGGGGCAGCCAGGCAGGTGGACTGCCTCACAGATGCGCTGGGAGGTCCCGTTGGGCACACCCCTGCCAGCAGCTCCAGAATCATGCTGGGTACCTCTGAGTTTGGGGACCACTCAATGTGAGGCTATACCCACTAGACCGCCCAGGGCCATGTGAGGACCAAAGCTCTTGGGTATTTTTGCCCTGGAATTCTCCATGTCTTTCTGCAGATTCTGAACATGTAGCTTGTCTGGGTGATAAAAACTATCTGGGTATTAGCAAAGCCCAGGGCACGTTAGTCCATTCATGTGGTTTAATCCACACCCAGCAACCCTGTTCCAGGGCTGCAGGACAAGTACAGTTTGCTGTGCTAGGACTCCGGGGGGAATGCCCCTGGAGCTCTCAATCTGATGCTTCTAGGGGCAGGTTTGAACCCTAGGTCCCAAGCAGTGGCTCCTCAGGGTCAGAACAGATCATGTGGCCTCGAGTGCCACGCCACGCCCCCGGGCTGGGTGACTGCCCCATGACAGGCAGCTGGGCAGGAGGCCGTAGGTCCTCTCACTTGTGTGCACTCCTGGCTGTCCTAATGCTGCAGCTGCCCAGTGGCCTTTGTGGGGGGACAGGGACCCTCTAGGAACTCCTTGCATCTCACAGGTGCAAGAATTGATCCTGACATCGAGTTATATCGCCAAGCAGGATGCATGTGGTCCCTCTATTCTGAATGTGCCATCAGGACACAAGGACAGGACACAGTCCACAGGCACTGTTCAGGGGAGCAGGGAGGGTGTGTGCAGACCATGACTGAGAACCAAGATGAGGGCGACGCTGTCACTCGCTGAAGGACCTGAGAAGCTGCTGTGAGCCTGTTCAAACCTCAGCACTGAGATCCTGGCACGCTCTGCGCCATGCACCAAGGGAAATGGGAAGGCGCCTGCAGGTCAGGATCCAGGGCCCGTGTAAACCCCGGGAAGTCAGGGAGGTTCCTGACCCCTTCTCTGAGTTTGGAATGGATGGGTCTCCCAGGACCCGGGTGTGAGAATAAAATTCCTGCTACCTGGGAGCAATTGGTCAGCACTCACTCCTCCGGCCGCTGGCCCCCAGCCCCTTCCTCACCACCTCTAATGTGGCTTCCCAGAGCTGGCTGGGCGTGAAACCCCGGAGGACCCAGCATTGCCAGCCCTGTCCCAGGGCCAGGCTATGTGGCAGGAAGTGCCGGAGGGCTGTTCTTCAGGGCCTCTGACTCAGCCGAACCTGGGCACCACTGGGTGTGGCCTCCCCTGGGGTCTGTGGGATGGGGGTTCTGATACCTGAGTGGCCGGGAGGGCTCAGGAGTCTGGGGCCACACGCTTCCTCCCTGGCTGTGCAGGAGAGGTTTGGCACCTTCCTGTGGCCCTGGGCACACATTACATCGCCATGCATCCTGGACTCCTTCTGGCTGACTTTCCTCTGCCCCCGGATCTCACCTGGTGCTTGGCCTGCAGGTGGGAGCCCCCTCCCAAGGTGCCCCTTCTGCAGGCCCTGCCCCTGCAGGACACGCAAGCGCACTACTGCTGCCCATTTATTTAGTGTGGAAGAAGGAAGAGCATTCCGTTTATTGTCAGGGACAGAGACCCAAAGTCTGCAAGTGCACTAGACGCGTGAGGAGGAGCAGGCTGGGCCTGGGCGGGGAGAGGCCCAGCAGAACACAGCATCACTGCAAGGCCCCGGCTCCCACTCCCACACTTGGCCCAGCCAGGGCGGCCATGCTGCACCCCAGGCTGAAACCGGATGGAGCAGTGACTCAGTTTCTCAGCTCCTGTGCAGCAAGCAGACCAGGACGCTGTTTCTGCTGGTGCTGGGTGCTCCCCACCCGCACAGGATGATGCGGAAGGTGGCCTGCGTCTCTCACGGGTGCCTGGTCCTGGCACCTTAAGTCCTGGGCTTCTCTAGATTCTCGATGATCAGCTTGTCCGTGGAGTACAGCTGGCTGATGTGGACCTAAGGAGAAGACAGGACACAGGTTAGGGACCCAGACTCCACCAGCCGTGACCAGCAGGGGTGCATCTGTCTCACTGACATGTGCGTCCTTGTGAATGCCGCCTTTGCTGGTTCCTTGCACCACCCACGGCTGCCCCTCCTTCTCCTCCACGGGATGGTGGCCCCAGGCTGCTTGGCTGCCAGCAGGCAGCAGAGCCATGAAGGGGCGCACAGCTCCCTGCTGGGTGCTAGTTCCTTTCTCTGGAACCCTTCCTTCCTCCATCGGGAAGGCTTTCAACATCAAGCAGACAGGCTTTGAAACTGAGGTGAGAAAGGCATGGGCAGGCACTGAGAACAGCACAGACCACACTTAGGTGCCTCCGGGTCTCAGAGGGCAGCTGGAGCCATAACCTGAGGCCACAGCCCCTGTCCTTTGGAACAAAGAGTCTCTGTCACACTTTCCCTTTAAAGGCCCTTCCCCAGTAAAACTTTGAAAGGACCAAACAGAATGCAGAGGGAGGGCTTGGCCCTAGGAACAAAGCTTGGACTGCAGAGCCCCAGGAACTGAGCCTGGACTGCAGAGCAGCTGGCCCTCTCTGGACAACCTGGGGAAGGAAATGCTCTTGAAAAGAGCAAAGAGAAAGCTTCCAGAAGCCACAGCTGCCACCAGAGCGGTGTAGGTGTAGAGTTCAGATTCTCCTGTGCTTTTCCGCTGGCCCAGGACAAGGGACTGTGCTGTCACAAGGGAAGGCACCAAGCAAAGGGGCTTTTCCACCAGGGCTGGCCCCAGGGACCCCCAGAGCCTCCCCTTTTCCTCTGCCTGGGCACCGTCTCCTTGCCGCACTTGCACTTTGTGCCCTGGTGGACCACAGTGACCAGTAAGCTGTGGTGTCAGGGGAAGCCACGGAGGTGAGAGCGCTGCGTCGCCTCCAAAGAAAGAAAGACACAGAGACAGCGATTGGGCGGCGGGGGGTGGGGGGGGGAGGGTGGGGGGTGGGGGGAGTGGGGGGGGAGGGGGGGTGGGGGTGGGGGTGACAAGTGAGCACGAAGGTTTTCCAACTGTGAGTAAATTCACCGTGTTGCCTGGGGAATAAGCAGGCAGTGCAATTCCTAGCAGAAGCTGCAGTGCCAGGCCGCTCTGCATCTTTAGCCCTCTGTTCCCAGGCCATGCAGGCAGTGCTGGTGCCAGTGGCAGGGCAGGGGACCCAGGCTGCTGTTTCCTCTAAGCTGCTGCCTGTGCCCCGGGTCTGGGGACCACGCTTTGCTGTGCAAGGCCCGAAAGCATCCTGAGGGCAGGACCAGTGGGACCTCTTTCTATTCCTTTATTCATTGTCTGGGCTTAGAACGCATCTCACTACAGTCCTGATGGATGGAGGCAGGGACTGGCTGGGGTGTCCTTTCTCAAACTTAAAACAGCAGCTGGGTGAGCTGAAACCAGGTGTCTCTGATGAGAGGATAGGGACCACGGTGTGGTCGGTATGTCTTTATTTTACTTACGAACTTCTGCAGACCTAGAGGCCTGCTATCAGATGATTTTGAGAACGAGAAGGATAAGATAGTTGCGATTTTGAAGCAGAAACCTGAGAACCCATTTTTGGAGCGATGTTCTCACACTCCAAGGAGGGTAAGTGCGAATCTTCCTGAGAACTCCTGACAGGGCTGTGGTCATGGGGAATGGGCTGCTTGGGAAGCTGGAAACTTCCTGGTGAGGAGCAGAAAGACAGAATGGAGATAGTGTTTGCTGGCTGGGGCTTGAGCCAGCAGACCGCTTCTGACTCCTGTAAGTATAGGTGCCGGCCATCTCCAGGGTCACCTTGGTCAGCAGGAGTCACATGGTGCCTGTCAACCCCTGTTCTGCTCCTCATGCTGGAAGGACGGAGGCCCAGAGACACCACTCGGCAGTGCTACTCTCCACGCTGCCCCTGGTCTCAGCACCCTCGTCTGCAGAACGAGGCCTGGACACCCCGCAATCTCTACCGCCCTGCTGCTCCAGGACTCTGAGAGTTGATGGCTGTCAGGAGTAAGTGTGAGACTCCCTCTGAGCAGCTGGGGGATCTGGCCAAGGGACAGTCTCTCTGCAGGAGAGAGTCTGTTCGGCAGCCACTTAGGGGTGTGGATGGGCACCGCAGCCAGGCCGAGCACAGCCCCGCAGATGCCTGAGATGGAGGATGAACGAATGGGCAGGATTCTTGCTTCCAGGAGCAAGGCCAGAATGGCTGGCACACAACAGATAGGTGTGTGCTGCAGGAAAGGGCCTGTGACCCGCCGAGGAGCCCTGGCTGTCACTCAGCAGCTGGGCAGTGAGTATCTCGGGCACCAGGAGACAGACTAGGGGAAGCTTGAAGCTGATTCCTGCTCACTGCAAGCTCAGCATCCAGGAGGGGGCCAGCGAAGAATGCAGCACCCGTTCTGCAGTCCAGGAGGTGCCAGCCTGAGAGGAATGCAGGAGGGGTCAGAGAAGACTGTTCTGTGCAGATGGCTGTCAAGGGGGCCCTCAGAGGGGTGGGGAGGTACCCCCCAATGCATACAACGGGCTTCCTGTCAGAGAGCCCTGAAGAAGCACAGGATATGGACACCACACTCACTGGGAGGGAGACAGGCCGCTGGGATGCTGGGAAGATCAGCATATGTGCAGGTACTGATGAGTCCAGCTGGCAGCAGATGTAGACGGAGCAGGACAGAGAAATACACAGTGAAGCACACACTGGCAGGCCAGAGGCTGTGAGAGTCCCCGGCCTCAGGCCTTGGCGAGGAGCTGAGACCTTGAAGTTAATCTACAGAGGAACAATGGGAACCCTGGATCTTCTGACTTTATCCTGGAGTTCCAAAGCATGCAGCTCCAAGCAAGGCTGACTTCACATGAATGACACATTGCTGTGACACAGCTGGACTTGTCACAAAACCTACAAGCCTGGCATCAAAATCTGAGGTAACTGTGCCAGATGACTGGCCTCCTTTCCCTTCCTGGAGACTGGCAGGAATCCAGACGTCTGCACTGCCCAGCTTGCCTTGCAGCTAGAGACGGCCCAGGAGCTGACTTCATGGTAGAACATGTGGGACACCTGTTAGTTTCATCAGTGTCAGGGACAGAAGTCGGGGCCTCACACCTGCCAAGAGTGCTCCACCCTGAGCATGCTCCGGAGAAAGTTCCTCCCAGGGACATGGTGACCTGCCCCACTCTGCCTCCTGTCCTGCCAGCTGCCTAGGCTGTCCATGCCGCTGCCTCATGCCAACATGCCCTGTGGTTCCTCCTCTTCTCTTTTTGTGTGCTGGAAATTGAACCCAGAGCCTCAGATCCTAGCCCAGCATTCTACCACTGAACTTTATCCCAACACTTTCTTAGAGACAGGATCTCAACCGAGTGGCCCAGGCTAGCTTTGCTCTTGTGATCCTCCTGCTTCAGCCTCCTGAATAGCTGGGGTCACAGGTGTCTACTATCACACCCAGCATAATGATCTTTCTATTTAACTTCCTGTTACGGTCCTATAACTTCACTGAAAGGCTATTTTGTAAGGGTATCCTATTTCACCGCGAACATGTAAAGAATCAAACCATTCCCCATGGTAAACATTCACTGTCTCCAGTTAGTGCCAGACTGCCATTCATGCATAGGCCTTAGCGCACCTGAGGCTGTTTGTCTTAAGGAATTCTAAAAGTGGAATTACTAGGGAAACCAATGTGAATACTGGTTTCCTAAAGAGGTTGCAAATCCCCTTCTGGGGTGGTTCCCTCGCTGGTCCGCCTGCTGCACCCTCTGGTGGCCGATGGGAGGGCTACAGCGGCACCTGTGTGCCCAGGCAACTGGCAGTGTGGGCCTGCAGGGTTCATGGTCCCCTCTGGGCAAGGCAGGAACAGGAACACAGGTCGGTCTTGCTGTGTGGCAGCTGCTGGGTTCCTAGCAAAAGGCTTTGATTGACAGAAAGTCTGAACTTTATTCTCCAGGCCACCAGGCTGGCAGAGACAGCCTCTAGGAGAGGTGCTGCCCTGCAGGACACAGTGACTAGGGCGGCGCAGGGGCATCTGCAGAGTGCAGGATGGGGTGCAGGGAGGAGGCTGAAGAGCCAAGCTCTAGGAAATGTAGCATCAAACAACTTATGTGCACTTCGACTCAAGTGTGAATTAGGGTTAAAATTCTTTTTTGGGGGGAGTACTGGAGGGCCTCACATGTGTTAGTAAGTTTTCCACCACTGAGTTACGCTTCCTGCTCTTGAGATTTTTGATTTCAAAAGTCGGGTGGAGTGGCACATTCCTGTAATCCCAACACTTGGGAGGCTGAGGCAGGAGGATTGTTGCAAATGTGAGACCAGCCTGGGCTACACAAAGTGGGACCAAGGCCAGCCTGACCTGCACAGTGAGACTCTGTCTCAAAAAGATAGATAGTTAGAGAGAAAGATTTTGTTTTTAGGTACTATAACCTTGTAAGTTTTGGGGAAAAAGCAGATGACACTGGATGCTGATAATGTTAATGGTGTAAAGAGGGTTTAAGGAGATAAGTGGTCTGGGACCCTACGCCCGTGGTTCAGTCTTCCCCAGGCCCCGAGCCTCTCCCCGACCGCCCTGGGACCTGGAGGTTCTGACTTCTGTCTCTGCCCAGGCTGCTCTGCCAAGCAGCAGCTTCCTGGTGCTGGGCAGCAGGCTCCTTCCCCTGGGGACAGTTACCCCACAGATGGGTCCTGTATGGAAACCAGCAGAGAGCAAAACTGCTCAGCTCCCCCATGTGGAAGCTTTCGACTGAGGGAGGAAGAAGGTGAGCCATCAAATTCCTGGCCGCCGCTGCCTTCTGGGGCACAGTCTGGGCACGAAGCAGGTGCTCAGGAAGTACAGTCACGGGCCGTTTGTGCCGTGTTTCTCCAGGGATGACATTTACTAGTGACATACTTATCAGGACGGACACATCCCCACGGTAAGCAACGCACAACTGTGTGTGTGGCAGCCTCTCGCATTCTGTGGCTATCAGGATCCATGAGCACCACTGCCAAGACTCAGGTCTAGGGGCGACTGCAGGATGCGCTGGTGGACTATAGAACCGCTGAGGGCGAGTCGGTAAGAACGGCGGTACTGCCTCGAGAACCTTCACTGGCTCTCAAACACAGAACTGAATCCTTAAAGTGGCTGAGCAGAGGGTTTAAAGCCCTAATCCCGGGCTGTAATGGATTAATGCAGAACGATTACAGAGGAGTTAAGGGAAATACCCAGTTCACACAGGAGGAAACGCCACAGTTATCTCAGTAAGGACTAGGAGGCGGGGCTGTGGATGCATGTGCTGTGGTGCCAGAGCACTTGTTTGGCTGAGAACTGGGTGCATGTGTATCAGGATACTACTGGGGACGTAGGCTGCCAGGCTCAGGGGGGAGCTCACTGCCTGCAGCTGTAGGTGGGGGGCCTGGTCAGGTAGAGAGGCACACAGTTAACAGGGTCCCTCTGGATCTCACAGTGACTTCCAGTCACGTCAGACCCTGACCATGCACACACTGGGCATCACAACCTGATGACACTTTTAGGAGCTGACAGAGGAGTCTGTTAGCAAAACACACAGTGCCAAGTAGCTGGGGTGACACGATGGCCCAGAAACACATCTGAGCCCTGAGACTCATTAGACAGAGGAGCTGCCGAGGGCAGAAACAGCATCCAAGAAAAGCAGGGACCAAGTGCTTTGGGTCTCCCTGCTGACCCTTCTCGAGCTGCAGGCCGTTTCCTGTCCAGCACAGCTCAGAGTCAGCAGAGCTGGGCTGAGTTACCAGGGGTGGTGGTGGGAGGGGACTGGAGCCAATCTGCCCAGGGACCCGACCCTGCCCCTTGCCACTTCTTGGTATGTGTGAATCAAATGAGACTGCAGACATGAAGATTTACCAACCGCACCAGACACTTCCTGGGTCCCTGGTATGTGGGATGACAATGCTGCTGAGAGGATTAAGGAAGTGCCAGGCACATCGCCGGGACACGAGAGATGCCACTGTGTGCACGGCACTGCACATGGCTATCTGTGAAGATGTGCATCACGGGGTCAGGTGTGGTGGCGCATGCTAGTAATTCCAGCACTTTGGGAGGCTGAGACACGAGAATTGCAATTCACGTCCTGCCCGGGCAACTTAGTGGGACTCTGTTTCAAATTAAGTAAGAATCGTCATCATAGGGAAGGGCTGGGAGATAGCTGGGTTGGAGCTCGGGTACTGGGCCCCCAAATACATATCATGGGGTCTCAGACCCCTCCCCCTCTAGGTGTAGGAGCGTGCAGAGGCAGTGTGCGCAGTGCTGGAGACTGCTGCCGCCTTCCGAAGATGGCTCTTGGGATGGACTGGGGCACTGGCTCTGTCCTCACATCTCTGCTCGGGGCCTCACCTCCTGCCCCGAGGGTGGGGGCCTGAGTGCCTCCAGCTGGCAGCACGGCCTGGTGCAAGGAGGAGGTGCTCTGGCATTAGAAGGCACGACAGATGAGAAGCGCTGCGTTTGCTGGACTTTTGGGGCCCTCTTCTCCCTGGAGGGGGAGTGCTGTGAAAACCACCCAGGTGGGGATCGTCCCCAGGCTACCCGGAAACAGTGCCAAGTCTGATTCTGTGATGATGACACGCCCACTATTAATGAGAATGGAAGTAACGGTGACATTTAATGTGCAGTTACCATGTTCTTGGCACGGTCCTAAGTGCTTAAGCATGTCTTTTTGACCCATAGTAACTGTAAGGAAGGTACTAACTACTGTCAGCAGTTTATAGGTGTGCACAGGCAAATTCTATGTTGCTGTAATTCCCATTTTTAGTCCAGCATCTAAGTGAACCACACCGGAAATACAGTGAAAAAGAGCACAGCAGTCACAGCACACCCAGGGGAAGCACAATAAGAAACACGAGGGGTCCTCAGAGACCCTGCAAACACAGGCGTCTGCGTGAACCAAAGGGAATGAGGGCGAAGCCACGCTCATGGGTAGGCTGAATCCCATAAAAAGTCAGTTTTCACAAGTGTGCTGCCACTGAGTCACACCCCCAGCCTTAGTGTACTTTTAATTCATTGACACATAAAAAGCCCAACAGAATTTTCTGAAGTACTTGACAAAGTGACTTTAAACTTATGTGAATGAGTTAAAGTCACAAGTAAGACAGAAAACTCTGATAAGAAATATCTTAAAAACGGTTTTCCAAATACAATTAAAAAAGAATGCCATTGGTCCAAAAAGAAGGACTTTAACAGAATACAGGGGAGCAGTTCAAACACACCCTGCTGCGCAGAAGGAGCACACAGCACCAAACCTGTACCTTACGGGGGTTGGGGCTGAGTCCCCACTTTAGCCCTGTTGCCCTCAAGTGAGGAACCATCAAAGCTTGGTTTTCAAACAGGCTGGACTTTAAAAACTGGATTTTAAAGTTCTAACTAATCTTCTAGAGAAGCAAAAGGAACTAGCTTTGGAATGATAAAATTTTTTTTCCCAGTCTTCTCTGCACAGCAAGAGGTGTTGTGAGAGACAGGACTGTAGATCTTAATGTAAAAACAGCTCGTGGGCCACATGACTTGTTCTTTCTAGAATCCAATCAAATATTTCTAGAATCCAATCAAAATATTTACATGAAAGATTGCTGTTTTTCATCAGGTGGGATCTTTGGAAATCCGTTCACCCATTACAAGCATTAGCAAACAAAACCATCGCAAAGAGCCCAGGAGTGAAGCTTTTGTATTCTCTCTCCCCTAACGCACCGCATCTCTCTTCTTCCTTCAAGTCCTGAATTTGAGATGATGTGGATGGGGATGGAAGAGAACTCACCTGATTTCTAACTCTGCTGAGGAGGACAGGCAGTGAGTAAACAAACCCCTGATCTTTCCCCACATCCCACATCACAGTAATGAACGAGCCTGTCCTTGCTCTGAGGGACGGGGTGTGCACCCCTGTCGGCATGGACAGGGCAGCGAGACGCCCCGTTTGCTCAGCTGCCCCATCCTGGTTATTAACAGAGAATGTGGTCCTGCTCCAGACGAGAAGTTATAGGACGGCTGTGCCTTATCCATTGTTCTCCCTTTGGGGCCACCCCGCTGGCTTTTTTTTTAAATGTCTGAAGTTCATTTTAAAAAATTAGCACACCGCACCACACAGCACACCACTTCCTCCTGCATTCCAGGCCGTTATATGAAGGAAAGGAAACCATTTAAATAGATTTCAAAGAGTTGCAGCCTCCAAAGAGCCTGAAGGAGTCCCCCCCTCCCCACAAGCCCGTTCTGAACCTAACCTGGGCCAAGGTGAGGCTCCGACAAGGCCCATGCAACAGAACCACAGGCCAGCTTTTAGCCACTCGAGGCCCAGGCCTACCCTGAGGCCAAGGCAAGTTAAGCTGCTGCTCCCTTCTGATCAGCATCCCTAAGCGCGCAGGGCGGGGGCCCGGGGCGGCCTGGCTGCTCATCGCTATCCTCCTCCTCCTCATCACTTCCCCGCTAACGAGTGAACACAGAGCAGAAACGGGGAAGCCGTTTTCCCATCAGGTGACTGTGAGCACAGCCCTTCCAGAAGATGGGCTGGGGCAACGGAGGGAGAGAGAGGCAGGATCTGTGTGTGCTCCCCGCTGTGTGGCACCCGCTGCTCTGCCAGTTCTGGGTGGGCAGGAGCAGGGCCTGCGCCTCCCTGCCTTCCACGCTGGCCTGGTCTTTTTTTTTTTTTTTTTTTTTTTGTCTTTTTCATTTTTTATCGGTACCGGGGATTGAACTCACGACCGCCTGCTTGCAAGGCAGGTGCTTATGCCGCTGAGCTAAACCCCCAGCCCCTGAGCTAAACCCCCAGCCCCGCTGGCCTGGTCTTTGTGGGACGGGGTGCTTGTGGACATGTCCACCTGCTGCTCTAGGCCACTGCTCGGGTGGGAGACAGGTATGAAACAGCACTGAGACACTGCTCTCCCAGCGTCCTCGGCACCCCGCTGTTGGCACCGCAATGCCAGCCGCCAGGCGGGAGTCCCTGGAGCCGCGTGGCAGTGTTGCGTAAGGAGGGCTCCCAGACGACAGCATCCAAACAGCGGGCGCAGTGTTGGTGTCAGCTGCTGTCACTCAGTCACCTGGCTCTCTGGACCCACACGTCATATTCAGCGTAAAACCTGGCGCTTCCCTGGCGGTGACTGCAGAGCCCAGGCAAACTGCCCGAGACAACGTCCCGTCAGAGGTCATGCTCCTGCCACAGGCGGGGCCCAAGCCCTGCTGGACATCAGCCTCTGGACTTGGTGCTTCAGGTCACCAACGCCACAGCACCGAGGCCAGGGTTCTGGCCCGCTATAATTAGTGACAGGTGATGCAAATGCCAGCCCATCTTTCCTGGGAAGGGCGCCTGAGTCAGCTGAGTCTGGATGGAGTGTGTCCTTGCCCCCTGCTTTGGGGAACATGTTGGTCACAAAAAACACTCTGGAACAATCAAGCCACCTTTGGCTTTTATTGCAGGGAAACCTTTTTTCCAGCTTATTTATTATCTGAGACATCATTGCCATAAGAGTTCTAACTTCTAAAGCACCAAACACAGCAAACCCCAATCAAGGCTGCAGCCAGAAAGAAATGACCTTCAGTGCTGAAAAGTATACCCAGAGAAGGAACCACCGGTCACCCTTGGATTTTCTGTTTGTTTTACATTCAGGCTGGTGAAATGTGCTTGTTTACTGCCGTCTCTGATAAACTAAGGGAATGAGTTTAATTTTCAGGAAGGACAAGTTCTTCCTGAGATGACAAGTGCCCCTCTCTGGCTGTGCTCCCTCTTACGGACCTAGTATTTTCTAGAAGCTTCTCTTGGATGGTCCATATCCAGATGTTTCCTGACGGGACAGCACAGCTGGTGGCAGCTGCCCTTAGGGCCTGACAGAGTCAGGTACATGCAGGAAACATAAATACTGCACCACAAACAAGCGCTCACTGTGCAGAATTTCCTACTCCTTGCCCTGCTCCTGCTCTGCGTCCCAAGTTCCCCATGTCACCAGACTCTGGGACTTTGGAACAGGCATCAGCAGCGCCCTCTCCCTTCCCCAGGGACCCTGCAGGATGGTATCACACTGGAAATAATACTGGGGTCACACATGCACCCAGACAGCTGACTGCCTGTCTCCTCTCCTCCAGCAGCTGGGCTGAAGAGAACCCCAAAATGGTCACTGAGGAAAATGGCACTGCCTCACAGGGCCTCACACGGGATCCCGTCCCAGCCAGGAGGACACAGCAGCCCTGCCCCTGGAGGCCCAAGGGAAGAGCTGTCACTCACAGTGTGCAGGGACACAGATGCCAGCAGAGGCGGGGAAAGGAAGGGACAGAGCCTCTAGGGCCATGACTCATGCCCTACGTGTGTCCCTTCTCGGGTCCCCAGATCCCAGGGTGAGGCGAGACTTCTCAGACACATCTCCTGGCCACCGACAGGGCGAGGCTGTAATGCAGATCTGCTTCCTGCCCTCAGTGAGCCACTGTCTCAAATCCTTGTTTCAGACCCACGGATGCCATCCCTCCTGCCACTTTCTGAAGCAGTTCTGGAGGTCCCCTTTCCTGAGTGCCATCAGGTGCACTGCCCTGTCTACCTACAATCTACTCAGAATGTCTTTCATGGCTATTTGCACTTTGGGGGAAAGCCAGAGGTCGCATGGTGTCAGATTTGGTGAATATGTGGACAAGGATGCACTTCTCTTTTGGACGGCAGTAGCCTTCACTTTCTCACGCCTCAAAGATACCCAGGAAAAAAGGCTGCCAGAAAGTAGAAAGAGCGGGTGTGTCGAAGCAAGGGGGAGCATTTTGAGTGGAATTAACGGCAATGTGTCTTACTGCAATGCAGTTCACAGTTTAAGCACCCTGTTATTCTGACCACACCTTGTACAGCACGGATGAACCTTGATGACATTATGCCCCGTGGAAGACATCAGACGCAGAGGGTCATGTGTGGTGTCAGGCCCTTTCTACGAAGCATCCACAGCAGGCAAGTCCGTGGGGACAGGAGGCAGATGAGTCCATGCAAGGTGGACAAAGGGGAGAATGTGACCCTTTGCCTCAGCCTCCCTCAGCAGTGGGATAATGGTGTGCATCATGGCACCCCACCACATCTAGTTTTTGATGAACTAAATGTTCATCTGATTGTTTCCTGTAATAATTGTCTTACTTCACAATCTCTCCTCTGCAGCCTTGCCAGTGTTTATCTTGTGTTCTGATACTAATCAGCCTCACGGTGGCCATTAGAGATGCTCAACATTTTTAATGCATGGGCTGGACACACTTGTGCCCACATGGAATGTGATTCTGCACAGAACAAAATGTTGTCATTTGCAGAAACATGGATGGGACTGGGGGACATTAAGTGAAATAAGCCAGACGTATCATGCAAACACGTGTCGCATGTTCTGCCTCTATTGGTCAGTGGGTATAAGACACAGCCTGGAGTGAGCTCTGGTGTGGTGAACAGTTGACAATGATTTACTACAATCCAAGAATACATGGAAGCAGAAGTTTGAACATTCTCAACAAAGAAATGTTAACTGCTCTGAGTGGATCACTACACAAAGCACAGTGGTAACTTCCGTTCATTAACACTTTTGTTTGCAAACAGTTTGGTTTGCGCACAGAAATGCTTGGCAAAATTTTGTTTTTTTTCTACAAATTCTTATCCAGTGATGAAAATGACAGTGCCATCTTTCCCGAACACATATATTGGCCATCGTCTTCACAATCCTGGAGTGAATTAAGTTTCTCAACCGAGGTACTGCTGTACACATGGATGAAACTGTAACACTATCCCATACGTATGTACAATTGTGTGTTGATTAAAAATAAAAACAAGTGAAACTCAGCAGCTACAAAACCGAAATACAAGTAAAGAGAAAATAAAAGACAGGTAGTAAGAGAAACCTCTTTCTCCAGGGGATTGGGGGCCAAGAGATTGGGGGGGGGGATGGAAAAGTAGCTAAGATGTGGTGTGCACATGCACCAGCTTCCACGAGGAGTGTAAACATTATGTACTGCAAACATGGACTAATAAAAAAAAAGCAGAAAAAAACAACAATGCTAGGCCACAGAGGGTAAACAGCCCTTTCCAGATGACAGCAGTCAGTGACCCACGGAGCTGGCTCAGCCCAGCTGCCAACCCAGTGCTGGCAGCATGCGGGCTCCACAGTGCACTTTCACCTCATTTAAAGGAGAAACAGTCAAAGTTCAAGCCCTCTTGTCACTAGTGATTCCAGAAACACTCCATGCAAGGAAAACAACTACATACAGGACACAGAACTTATAAAAATTTGTGATGTTTACCTGGAGTTAAATACAAGACAGTGCAGGAAATCTGTTTCCAACACTAAAGACATAGACAATCAAGCCGAGGGCCTTGGTCTCACAGCAACGTCCCGTATGAGTCTAGCTGAAGACCTAGAACTCATGACAATGCCCTCCATGAGTCCAGCTGGAGGCCTGGAGCCCATGACAATGACTCATGCAAGTCTGTTTAACAGATCTGCACTAGGAAGGCCCATAGGTCAGTGGTGGAAGCTAGAAAGTCTGTGCCGGTGGAGTGAAGGATCTGTGCCAGCAGGTTGAGGGTTTTACACTGGAGCAAAAAAGTGATACTCAAAATAAGGACCAGGGCCCCCCTGAAAAGAACCACAGCCATCCTCAGTGGTAATGAGGTCCCAAACTCCTCTGATGATGGGAATAACCAAGTACATAATCAGGAAGCCAGCGTGATGAGTTTGTCCTGGAGATTAAACAGCACACATCTTCCCCTCTGAAGCGAGGAAGCGATGCTCAAAGTAAGGACCAGAGCTCCCCCAAAGTGAATGGCAGCCACTCTCAGTGACAAGGTCCTGAGCAACTCTGATGATAACAGCCGAGTTTATATCAGGGAAGCCAGCAGGACAAGCTCCTCCAAGAGAACCAACAGCTCCTAAGAACAGTGGCACTTAGGAGAGCCCACGACACTGCCTTTCCCTCTTCAGGTCTTTTTTTATGCTGGCAACAGTCCTCAGGTGCGCCATCCATGCTCAGCACCATGCTGATTCAATTAGGCTGGATTTAAGTTGACCGCCAGATACCACGCACAACACAATGTAACACATACACTCAAAGCTGGCCAACATGGCCCTTTCACCCTACCTTATTCACCACAAATAAAGAGATAATACAAATTGAAACCACAATATAGACCCCTTTCCTTTTCCTCGTGCTGCAGCTCCCCTGTGCCACTGTTCAGCTCCTGCAGGAGTCACCTGAAGGATCATGAAGTCAGTCCATTCTAAGCATGCGATGCTGAAAGCATTCACCTGCTCTGCTCTCTGCAGAGGCCGGTGCTGGGAGCTTCCCTGCATGTTCATGACTACCACTGGTTACAATCAGGTTGGATTTGCAGTTTTTAAAAGTAGTTTCCATGTCTGAAAAACCTACACTTTTATTTAAAAAATTGGGTGTTTATCACATTGGGGAATCACGGTGCAGATGGCTGGCGATACTGAATTCAGACAGAGGCAGCATGGTGGTGTGGCTCAGGGTGTCTTCTATTAAGAGGATAATGCCACACAAACAGTAAAGTACACTGTCCTGGGTAACAGACTTCAGCCTCATTTGCTAAATTGAGCATCTGTGCCTCAGTTTCCTCATCTGTAGCAAAGAGTGTGATGATGCCAAGGCCCTTTCTGTCATTCTACAGAAACAGCATCTCCAGCAGGCTTGGCAACACAGGCTTTCTCCTGCAGCCTTGCACATCCACTGTAGAAAAACAGCGTTAGTGTGGCTAAAGGAACCTCATTATGTCAACACAAATACCAACATCCAACATATGAGGGCTGGGAAAGGGTAACTAGAAACTTAGAAAGTCCTTCATTGTACAGAGCAAGTACCTGGAACTCAGAAAGGCCCAGGGCTATGCCTGAGGTCTCCCTGCTCAAGAGAAGGATTTCAGAGGGTCCTTGAGGTGGGGAAGGCAATTAAAATTTGAGGGAGACTTTTCTAAAGTTTCCAAGCTTTTACCTGGCTCCCACGTCCCTTCACTACCACGGGGCGTATGCTTCGGAGTGTAAAAAAGGGCCAGTCCTCACTGGTTCTGAGTCGCTGTGTGGGTACTGGGGAAGGAACCCAGGCTCATGCGCATGGCAGGCACAAGCTCAGCTACTAAGTCACACCCCTGCCTGAGCTCAGTCTTCTTGGTTCTGGGAAGAAAAGTGAGATCTGGAGCAGGTGAGATCGAAGTGCAGCCCGGAGGCGTGAAGAAATAAAGCTGCCTCATAGTCCACCCTGCTGCCTTTCACTAACCAGTCTGGTGGCCACTGAGGGCTCATGACACCAACGAGCTCTTTTCTGCACACTCCTCTCCGCCGTGGTGGCACTGTGACTTGACCTGCTTCTGCTGTGACGAGTTCATGCTTGCTTTGCGGCCTTCACCAACATACGGTGAGGCCGTGTTCCGAAGGCAGTGTGGCTTTTGCCTGGCTCTCTTGCTCTGGAAGCCTGGCTGCCACGCTGTGAGGAAGCCCTGGCTCCATGGAGAGGCTACTGGGTGGGCGTTCTGGCCAAACCCTCACCAGGCCCCACTGCTGGCTGGCATCAATAACCAGACAAGTAACGAGCGAGATGACTGCTGCCCCAGCCCAAACGGTTGAGACCTGGTCACTGGATGAAGCAGGGCATCTTCGCTGTGCCTTGTCTGCTTCTGATCCAGATGCACCATGTGGCAATTAATGAAAATCCTTGCTTTAAGGTACAATATTTTAGAAATCGATATATAGCAGTTGTGGTCGGTCCTTGAGTTTACAGTCAGATTCTTGATTTTCATTCTATTCTATCATTCCACAATCCTTCCATATCTAATTTTTACCTTTTCTCTTTAAATCTGAAACACGATTGCCCTCGCTAAGTGAATTAACTTTTCTATCAAGAGAGCACGTTAAGATCTCTTTGGGACTTGCAATTGTGCCCAGATTTGAGGAGCCCTGTAGTAACCCTGCTACTAACTTCAGCTTTCGGAATGTTTTTGCTTAGAGCTCAGTCACCTCCACTTGAGGGCCCCCATCCACATGCCTCCCACCTGTCCCACAGAAGGACACAGGGCAGGCTCAGGCAGCGTCCCACATTTCTCCAGGGTTCATGACATCATGGAATCCCTTGCAACCCTGACTCACTTTGTGGCTGCACGTGGATATGCTCTGGCCAGCTTTGCAGGAACCTTCGCGGAGGCAGGATGCTGTGTGCTGCTTCAGAGCTGGTGGAACCTTGAGGATGGCTCTCCCTGTTCACAATGGCTCCAGGGTGACGCTGGTGACTCACTGACATGGTAGTGTCCTCTGGCCATATCAAAGGGACCAAGGATGCAAAGCAGGTGGGCACTTGTCAGTGAGCCATTCTCATTTGGATATGATGGCTGTTTTTATGCAGGCAAATAAAATGGGATTTGCTTGCTGCCTCCAGGGAAGTCCCTGGGGCACGGTTTTGGGGTCCACACTCATCACTGCCCGAGCCCATGCTTATTTCTTTGTTGTAATATGTTGGTTGATCACAAGACAAACACACTGAAAGGCTGAGAGTTATCATAACAAGGCCCGTTATAAATAACTCAGTGCATGACTCCTGGATGCAGTCTGGCAGGAAGGCTTTAGTTGAAGGGTCCAGAAAGTGCAGAGAGCTGGGATAAAGCCAAAGGAAAAGTGGCTTCATCACCTTTTTCTGTTCTGTTTTCCCTGCTCTGCTAGAATCTGAGAGTGCTAGGGGTCTCCTCTCTGATCCTCAAGAGCACAAGGTCATTTAGCTTTGGCGGGGGCAAATTTCTTCCTAGAAGAACCAGACAACCAAGGAAATACAATGAAGTTGGGATTATGGAGAAGCAACAAAAATAGGAAGAATTTAGCAGCACACACAAAAAGTGGCCAGCAGATGGCAGTAGAGGACTTTGCCAGCTATTCTGCAGTGGGGTCTGCCTGAAATGCTGGAGGGGAACTCTTAACAGCTATTATATAAGTGATTTATGTATTTGGATTCTGCTCAATGTTATATATGCATTGCTGAATAAAACATTCACAGTGTATTTTCCACCAGCAGCTGAGCTCCAATTCCAAGCTTCTGAGGCCTAATTCCCAAGGCTCAGAGGAGCCCCTGACATCAAATTACTTTCTTTCTCTCTCCAAGGGCTGCTTCAGACCCCAAGGAAAAAAAAACCTGCTTAGGGGCGGTGAGAGACAGCTGATGTAACCTCACTGTGTGTCTGAGGAAAAGGAAGTGGCTGTCAGACGGCCTCAGGGCCAAGCCACTGGGAGGCTTCCAGGGATCTGACAGATGGCCCTGGATTTGCCCCTGTGGTGCTTGGGGACAGAGGCTTCACCCCAGCTCCAATGAGGAAAGGAATGGCTCACTTGTGAGAAATCTGTCCGGTGAAGTCCTTACAAGGGGTATGAAATGACAGAGTCCCCCCCCCCCCCGCCCCGATTTTCAACGCATCCCGAAGAGCTGCTGGCCTAGAAGCTGGTAAATCTCCTTCGAGTTCTGAGCCTCTTTCTGGAAGGGAAGCAGATTATCAGAGAACGGAATGCACGGCTGGCCCTGAGCACTGTGCTTCCCTGCCAGGCCGGGCAAGTTCCGCAGGATGCCTATGCAGGCCTCTTCCTTCTCCTGTGGGATGTGTTCAAGCTCCACAGTAAGCATGTGCAGGCCACAGACTTTTGAGCATAAGCCCAGTGTGTGACGTGGCTCTGTGAGGAGGGAACACACTTGTGAGCAGAAAGGTGCCCCTTGTCCAGCCAAAATCAGAAGTCAAGTTTCCAGAGCTGCAGCCCATACCGCACTCACTCAAACACCATCAGCCTGTTAGCACCAGGTCAGGAACTGAGGCCCGAGGCAAAGCCTTTCCGGTTCCTCCCCAGATTCTCTGTTTCTCTCTCTGAACAAGGAGAAGACGTATTAGGGTCAGAAAGGGCAAAGCCCACAACCACGGGCCATGCCCTCTGGGGCAAGCAGAATGCCTCGGGGTGAGGCACACTGCACCCAGTTCTGGTTCTGGCAGGTAAAAGCTCTTATCTTGCAGATGAAGAACAGGTGTAGGAGGACTAGGAGACACACTTAGCCTTATACAACAAGGCGGGGCTGTGGCCAGAGACAGGCACTGTCTTCCTACATCCACGCTCCTCACCAGCGAACTGTGAGGGCCAAGGCTGTGCTAAACCTCTGTGACCGCCAAGGCCCTCTGTCCATGATGCGGAGAAAAAGCTTCATTTAAAGGCACAGCAACAGGATCCTCCCCATGATGAGGGAAAAAACAAAAATCGCAGGAAAGGTGGTTGGGGAAGAGCAGAAAAATCATTTCTTCCTTCCTTATGCACACTGATAAGAAACGACATAAAGCTTCTGGAGGCCGCCAATCTGTCTTTAAGAGATCCCTGATACAGTGGTCTCGCTGACCCGCACGGCTTTATCACCAATGCTGTAATAACAGAGCCTGTTAAATCTGTGTTTCTAGAGCGGGTCTCCTGAGCCCCAAACCTGCCTGGGCACTGTCCCCAGAGTCCACGCAGCCTTCCTGTGCCACCGTCGGCACTCAAATGATCTCTCCTGTGAATCAGGACCTCTACCTGGACACCCACCTGCCAAGATCAGCCCCCACGGTTGCTTTTCTGCATTCCTGCAGTTCCTCTAGCACATGCATTCTATGTTATCACTTCCCTGCTTTAAATATTCTAATCTCCTGTCACTGCATATGGCGGTTATAACACCGTACACAGCTCTGCCTGCCTCATTAGACTGCAGGCGGCTGCAGTGCAGGGTGTCTCGCCCCCACACACTAGCCCAAGCGCTTAGGGGCACTTTAGCAGCACCGCTGCCCTCCTCAGGCCTGGAGAAGAAAGGCCTGCGGGTGGGAGGAACCGAGTGCAGTCCGGAGAGCTCCTCATGTATGCCCTGCCCTTATGGAGACCAGGCCTGTGCCAGGCATGGTCCCCAGCTTGCTCTCACGCCATCTTCTGAGGGAGATGCTCTCCTCAGTTTTTAACGGTGAGGAAACTGAAATGCCCAGAAGGTAAATAGAGGAACCATCCAGGGCCCAGGAGCTGGAGAGCCAGGATTCAGTCTCAAGTGGCTGCTTCCCCAGTACCACTGGGCAATACTGGGGTATCGCAGCGCCCAGGCTCTTCACAGTGGAGCTGCCTCGGCTCATGGTGACTCATGCGGTCAGTGACACATTCCCCAGGGGCCCCCCTTGCCCCGGCCTTCCCAACGCAGTGCTGGGTTGTTCTGTCCACACCACGCCCCAGACAAAACAGTCTTCTGGGGCCCACGGGACCCATCCGTGGTGCTAAGGCAACCGGGAGGCCTTGGCCGCCCACCCAGGGAGCTGCTCAGACTGGGTCACACAAAGCAGCTCTGCCAACAGGGACGACAGCTGCGGCCTTCTGGGAAAGGTTTCTTGTTCTTCAAAGAAGACACAAACCTGATCTGATCATCATGCATAGTACACGTGTACTGAAGTGTCATATCCTACCCATGTATTAAAACTATTGAGTGTCCATTAAAAATAAATGACAAAAAAAAAAAAAGTAAAACCCAAAAAGACCAGAGTCGGGGACTTTCCGTTTTGGATAGATGGGAGATGCCAGGTTACAGTAAGGAGGTATCTGGGCCGCTGAATTAACCAAGCTTGGACTTGATATGGAGAGTAACTGTAGTATTGTTACATCAAGCTCTGAGGGCAGGGCGGGGACCCGGGGCACTGACCATGGCTGTTTCGGACCAAATCACAGGTAAGCGGAGGAGCACAGGAGGACATAAGCACTGCGACAGGGCATCTTCCCACCATTTGTCCTGAGGAGGGCAGGGCCACCAGGATCACCTGAGAAGATTTCGAATTTTACACTTTGATGTGCCTAATTCAGTGACAGGTAACCTAAATGTAGCTGTGGCATTTGTGTCTGAGCTAAAAAACAGCTTACTAACGATTTAACGACATATTTGTGTTCGATGCAAACTCACTGTCCTACCCAAACAAGGGTGTGCAGTATCACTTCCCAGGCTTTGGCTAAGGTCAAGTGAAGGGCGTGCTGGAAATTTCTTTTCTTTAGCCGGGTTAATGACTGCCAACACAGCGGTCAGTGGTCACTGGTGTCATAACATTTTGACCTGGATTTTTAGCAGATTAAAACACCTAATTAGGCTGTTAACTAGCAATCACTTGAGGGCTTCATCTAAAATGCTGTGACCAGAATGTCCCCTTTTGCTGATGTGTGGCTGAAATTGTGGACTCTGTGTCTGGAGAACATACTGTCCCAGGTTAAGTAAAACATCTCTGGGAATTACTTAACCAAATTTTACACAGCCTCACACACCTTCCTGTTTTATAAGTGGAATCCTTTCAGTCTGTGGGAAGGAAGACAGGAAACAGAGGCAGAAAAGCTGTCAATCACACAGGTATCTGAATGCTGGAAGTCTGCTGCATCCCTTCTCCTGTGTTTGCCGGCCCAGGCCATGGGATGAGGATCAAGTCTCGCCCTTCTGCCTCACCCCACTTCTGCTTTCTGCTGCCCAGGAAAGTACCAGGGTGGCATTTGGTGAAAGCTAACTTCTGCAGAGGCTCCAGGTCTCATCAGTAGTTGCACTGATGAGAGCTTATTGCTCCCTGTGCTTTTGTAAGAGATTGGTGAGACCTCCCGCCAAGTGCAGCAGGAAAAGCCCTCCCCCCCCCAGGTAAGCTCCAGGGGACCAAGCTCTGCAGCACTCAGGGCCCCACAGGACCGCTACCTGACCTTCCCCCTCTGTCCTCCTTTACCCGGATCTGCTCTCACCAGGTGTCAGACACAAGGTCACCTGCTCAGACAGGACATCCCGGCCTGGTGATCCTGCCAGCCTCCCGGGCAGCCCCCTGACCAGCAGTTAGGTGGTGGCTTGTGGTGTATGTGGGGATCTGATGTCTGCTGGTCCAGACTGGGCTCCTGGGAGCCGGCTGCAGTCTCCAGTGTTCGCTGGTCAGCACCCCAACATGTACTGAAAATGCAAGACCCCAGAGACACACAAGCCTCTGAGGCTGGATCTGGGTACAGTTCTCGCCCGGGTGGGCCAGTGCCTGAAATCATGCTTGAATGAGGCCTATGTCACCTAAATGTTCTAAAAAACAAAACTCAGTTGGGAGCTTCTTAATGGAAGAATTTTCAGATGAGGCAATCGAGTAATAGCTTCTGTTCAGTCAGGACACGTGTGGAATTGGGCAGCCTGCACTCATGACAGCGACTGAGAAGTGACTCTACCCAAAGTGTACCGACGCTAATTGTTGGAATCATTCTGCATTGTATATTTATACTAAAGTATATGTGAAATAAATCTTAAATACCCACACATGGTGCCTCGGTTCACAAACTTAATTTGTTGTATGATTTTGGAGAAGATGGCCACATTTGTGCTGTGTGGGAAAGATGGCTAGGGCTGTGCTTGTCCACTGATATAGTTTGCAAACACACACAAGATTTTGCCAAACGCTTCTGTTTGCAAACTGAACTATACTGTTTGTGAATAAAAGTGTTCATGAACTGAGGTACCACTGTATGTATGCATATACAGAGTCCACCAAAACATTTATACATACTTCAGGAAAAAAAATAGTATGATGTTTATTCAGCAGATGGTGTTACCCTGTATGGGGAAGCCTAGAGGATGTCATATATCCCAGAAAACCCACCATGCTGCCAGCCTGTGGAGAAGAAACTGAAAACGTGCAGGCGATCTTGGCGACCAAGTTTACCCTGGCTGCCACTCGGCCGCCGTTCACCAGACTAAGATGTCAGGAAGCTGAGGGGCCCCGCTGTGGGCACCTCCTGTAATTGTGGAGGACAAAGGTAACCTGCATTAATCCCATGTTGTCCCACTAAATTAGTTAAAATGTTTGTATGTTTTTCTTTCCCTGAAGTGTGTATACATTTTTTTTTTTGGTGGACTCTGTATGCATGTATGTGTCTGTCTGTCCATCTGTCTATCCATTATTTATTTTTTGAGACAAGATCTTCCTATGTAGTCTAGGCTGGGATTTCAGGTATGTGGCACCACATCCAGTTTATCTTGTCACTTATAATGCACTTCCAAGTGTAAAAATAAAGGAGGGAGGGCCGGGGACACGGCTCAGTGGCACAATGCCTGCCTGGCAAGCACGAGGTCGTGGGTTCAAGGAAACAAGGGACAACGTTGATAACCATTGTTGATAAACTTGTACTCTGTTCTACACCATGTGCTATGTCTATCCTTGGTATTGACCGACAGCTTTGTTTTGCCATATTTGACTGTATCCCCCCCCCCCAAAGAAAGTAATAAGCACTAAGGAGTAATAAAATCCAAGATGTGTAAATTTTGTTGTAAAAAAGAGAGGGGGAAAAAAAAAAAAAAAGAAAAAGAGCTCTAACGGATATAACAGCAAGTGTGTTTGGGGGTGTTAAATAGCTGACTTTATCAATGTTTTTGGAACATTGAACACAGCTGATTGCAGTCTCCCTGTTTGAATGTCCACCTTGTGTTCTTTGATACTGTGATTTGAGGAACTATTTTCAAGAAGATAGTGTGTAATCTACTAGCAGGTAATTTCTTACTGTTATGTTTTTTTGTTTTGTTTTGTTTTGTTTTGTTTTGTTTTGTTTTGTAGTTCTGTATTGCGTGTACCCTTACGCTGCTTTGGTTTGTTTTGTGTTTTTCTCTTTTTCCTCTTAAATAAAAAAAAAAAAAAAAAAAAGGATGCGTTTTAGATTTTCTTTTAAGAAGTTTTCTTGACCACTTAGATTACTTCCTTAAAGTTTCATTTTTGGACATGCTTATCTGCTATTTCAAAACTGTACTTTAAACTTGAAATTCCTTATTTTATATTTTTGGGTTGGAGAGTGACATCATATTTCAGATAAATGACTGGGTAATATTTAGCTAATTTGGCTTTCTTTCGAAGGTACAGTCCTAAGTGATCATTAATTAAAGAAACTTCCACTAACGTGTGGTATTTTCAAGTTTTCAAAAACAGAATTGAAATAGGTAAAAACACAGTGAGGATCATAAAATGAAGACCCACAAGCAACTGTGATGTGTACGAAACGCACATACAACAGTAAGGCTTCCTGGGAGAGGCCCTTCCTCCCGAGACTCTGCTCAGTAATTCTCATAGGTTCTAAGGGCGAGGGGAGCAGGGTGGCATCTGGCTCATTATTTCAGACACTGAGACTGAGGCAAGGGAGATTTTGGTGGTGAACCACGGTCAGACAGTGGGTCATTCAGGCTGGCATTCAAATCCATCTCTGATGTCTACTTTCAGAGTCACAGCTCAAACCACTAATGCTTCCTGCTTCTCCAGAAACATTCTCCAAATTACACTGAAGTGGAGTGGGGTTCTAAATACCCCGGTATGTCTTCTGGAAGCAAAATGTGGTCTTAAAGTCCCGACTGCTATGGAGATCAAGATATGACAGGGGCTTCTGAGATCTTAAAATAATTTGAGGTGAGCGGCCAGGGCTTCGAATAAACCTTCTATCCAGCTACAATAAAACTTATGAGATAGTAGAAAATCAAGAGTTGTTTAGATGTAGCATATGTAAATTAGTTTATATATATAAAAATCAGGTACACAATCCCATTCAAAAATCACGCAAGTACACACACATGGGCACACAAAAGAGGCAGGCAGAAGCCATTCCAAGGGTACGTGATCTCACTCGCTCATCACAGGAGTAAGTTTGTCACTGCGTGAGTATCCTGCATGAATGATTTCTTGCAAGTGAAACATCCATCTTTTACAAATAATGTCAAGGAAGTCTAGGGAAAATGTGGAAAGGGCATCATTAAACATGAAATCTTTATGCACAGAAGCAGCTGAGTTGAGAAGCAGGCTCCTGGCATCCCGGCTCCTCGCTGACGTTCAGACATTCACCTGTTTTTTGGGAATGAGGAGCAGGGGTGGGAAGAGGCAGCACTGTACCACCCGTGTGGAAGCTTGGTAGAAGGTGGTGAACAAGGCAGGCGTCACTTAAGGGAATTCTATTCTCATCTTTACTCTCAGAGTGTTCAATGGCAAACTAACACACAGACAAGCCAATCTTTGCTTCTGCAGCTTTTTCTTCTTGATTGAACCATAGTGTTGGGATCTCATTTCCTTCTGTGTGTCACCAGGCCTGGAGACTAGAAGGCCTTAAGACTGGGGTTCATGAGGCAGCTTTGCATCGGTCATTTTAACACAGTGCCTGTGCCTTCAGACGTAGAGTGGAGGCAAGTCGGTGTGAGGCATGTCAGAAACGGAGCTGAACCTGGTCTGCTCGAGGCACTCACTAATTGTTAGCTGCTGGCACGCCTGTTCTTCCTTGCAGTCTTTCCTCAGGCCATGTCACAAAGCACAGAGCCACCAGCATGTGCTCTGGGAACTGGTGAAGTCATCTCAGCTCCCGGCCTCACGGCTCCCTCCAAGCCATGACCCTTGCATGCTTGGGACCCCGAACTTCCTTGAGCTGCAGACTTACAGCTGAAGTCACCTTTCGCATCTTGGATTTGCTAAGGTTGGAGTCTCAACAGCATCTCTCAACTCAGTTCCTGAGCTTGGGTTTGGGCTTTTTAAAAAATGACAACATCTTTATGGGAACAATGTATCTTTATTCTCCGTGCCACTCCCTTGTGACTTTCTATATTAAATGTGAACCTGTCAGCCCCCTCGGTCAATCCCTGCCATGTTAGTGCTCTTGCTACCTGTGCCCTCTACTTACACAACCTCTTACCTCAAATCTCTACGGTCCCTGACTGCTGCCCAGAGCCCACCCCTTTCCACCTGGTTTCCCAACACGGCTGTCCAGATGGTGCTCAGGGCAAAGAGCATGCACCCTGGCTCCGGTCTGCCCACTGCCTCCTCTGTGTGACGCCCCACTGGGAATATGCTCCTCAGCCCATGCATCTTCCACTCAGTTTTGGGTCCTTGTACAATTGGCTGTTTCATCAAAAGCGTGCTTTTTGCTCCAAATGACACATTATTACGACTGGTCATAAATTCCCTACATACTTTACTAGGAGGCAGGTGATCGAAAAGAAAAAGCAAAGATTTTAAAACCTAAAAGGATTGTTTCCAAATCCTGACTCCACTCACAGCTTCATGATGACATTCAGAGAATCTTTATGACTCTCTGAATGTTTGACTCCTCGTCTGTATCCTGGGACAGGAACGCCCCTGAGAGGCTACAGGGCTAAACTCTATGGGCACAAAGTGACCGGGCAGTGTTCCTCTGGCACACAGAGGTTTATTTTTTCTGCATCCTTCTCAGCTGGTATTTCTCACCTCCCACTTTCTGAGAATGACTTGAGCCCTGTTTCATCCCTGGGGCTGGATGGTGGGCTCCAGGAGGGCAGGATCTTTGTGGGATTTGGTGAAACTGCCTGCACCTAGCACAGGACCCAGCAGTTTGTGGGACGTAGGAGGTGACACACACAGGTTAATGAGTAAATGAAAGGGCCGTTATCGTAACAGTGTCACCACCAGACTCTGGACCCACTAAGTATGAAAGCTGGAAAGGCAGTGGGAGAGAAAGCACCAGCCCAATCCATTTTCTAGGTGGTGCCAGTCAGCTTTACACTACTGTGACAAACATCCATGGAAATCGACTGACAGCATCAAGAGTTTCTTTTGGCTCCCAGTAAGTTCTGGTTCATGGTCACTGAGCCCTGTCTCCCCCACGGCCACATACCCGATGAGATTCCTCCCTGCAGGCCTATATTCAGAAAGATACAGACAAAAAAAGGTTCAAATAATTCCATAACACACAGGGCTTGTCCCTTTGCAGCAGACTATTCCAGATAAAAATGCTAAATTGTAGCAATAAAAGCTGAGGACACTACCTAGGGATACCCAGAATCCTTTGATTTTAAATTACTAGTTCCTTCTAAATCCAGTAAAGAAAATTATCTGCTGGATGTTATCATAAATGCTGGCGCAACAAATGTTATCTAAGCTACGGAATAAACCAAGAGGAAAAACAAACCTCTTGCAAATTAGATATTCTAAATCTTCAAGCCACTAATTTTAATCAATATCAGTCTGGAAGTTTTAAATGACTTTCTACCAATCTTCCCCACCCCCATCAAGTAATTATCAGAAATATTGATTTCATTCCTTATATTCAATCTTCCAAGCTCATAAAATATTAGCCTATTACGTTAACATAAAAATGTAATTTAGTGGAATTAAGAAGCAGAGGAATTCCATATAAGACCTTCGAATTGGGCCTAAATAAGGTTGGTCTTTCATATATCACTGACAAGCCCTCCTCCAGCCCCCCAGCCTTAGGGCAGGGGAGGAAGGAGGTCACAGAGGGGAAAAACAGGCTAGCCGGGAAATCACAAGTAGGACCTTAGATCATGAAAGATGAAGCAGCACAAAACAAAACTTGTCTCATTTTATGGGCTAAAAAAAGAGGCAAATCTCACAAAGGTACAGTAGCTTAGGTAAGATTATACCTGACAAACACCTAAGAATTCAGGTTTTTTCAGGCCAGGTCTGTAACGTTTTATAAATAATACAGTTCAAACAGGATCATGTAGAATGTGTGGATGGAACGGAGAAGGTTGAAACCTGGCTCTATTTCTGCACAGGATTCCTACCCTGCCACTCCCTGGCTGATTACTAAGACATACTGCACGGAAACATACACCAGGTGTTCAGCCTCCATTTTTACAAGGCTAATAATTACTCTGCTACCATGATCAGATGCATGAATAAAAATCACTGCTTGCAAATTCTGTCTTTCTTTAAAACAACTTGCTTTGTGTGTGTGTGTGTGTGTGTGTGTGTGTACGCAGCAGGTAGTCATGCAAACGTGCAGGTATCTTGTAATGAGCACACATTTTTGTATCAGGGTGCCAGGGAACCTATTAGAAAATGGTTCTGTGGTTCTGCTGTTACTTTGTTGTACAATGCTGACCTGTTTTCTCAGCAGCAAAAGGTAATAACCACCTCTCCCAGCTACTTTGAAGGTTGACATAATGAATGGGCGCACACTTGGAAAGGTTCAGTGGACCAAACAACACAAATGCTTAATTGGTGTTTTACAGCTCTCAGAATTGCATGTGTGTTCTAAAGTGTCATACACGATCTGATTGCTGTAAACACATCAGCTGATTTCCATGAGTAGGATAAAAGGCAGAGAGGGAGAGGGAGAGGGAGAAGCCTTGAGAAGTGTTTGGGGGCAGGCTGGACACCCTCACTATCCTCACCTCACACCCAGTTCTCCCAAGTAATCATGCAGATTTATTAGCTTGGTGATTTCTCCGTGAACCCTTCCCATATCCTCCATTTTCTACAGTGGTAGCCACAGTAGGAGGCAAAGGTAACAAAAGAACGCCTCATGGCATCCAAGAATGCAGAATTTTGCTGTGAGCTCTGGAGAAGGTGACTGCCCTAAGAACCCAGCCTGCGCTCCAGATGGGAGGCAGCTTTCCTGGGCGAGGCTCCGCTTGCAGAAGGAGAGGAGGAGGCCTGAGCTGCAGGGAGGCAGGGTCCTGCCCTGCAAGGGGCACTGGGACCACAGCATCTGCTAACAGTGCAGGTCTCTGCAGTGGGGAGGTGAGGTGCCCACTCTGTGTGTGTGCACATTGCCCTGAAGCTGTCGTTGGTCGCAGGAAGTATAAGCAAGGGACAGAAAGCAAGATGGAGGAGCAGTGGATGGAAAGGCATGTGTGGGGCTAGCAGGGGCTGCTATGTCTGGAGGGACTTCAGTCTGGGGGGGGGTCATGTAAGCAGCTCTGCTAAAAGGCTGCAGGCTCCAGTTGTCTAAAAACAGACCTAACCTACAAATATGCAAATTATAACATGACAGGCAAAAAGCAGATTTGGATACCTAGTCGAAGAATAAATCCTATCCCAGATCACTGACTGTCATGCAACCTGAAGCTCCTATTCCTGCGCCTTGACAGGGGGTCCAGAGAAACCTCTGCACCCAAACCTACAGGGGTTTCACACCGCACTTGGGGAGAGCGAGTGTCACAGGACGTCCCCCTAAGCTCCGGCTTCAGCCTGATTCTTTTTGAAAGACAAAGAACAAACACACACCCTCTTCCAGGAAAGCCAGGCTAGACATACCTCCCAGAACGCCTCTTTACATTCAGAAACAGTAATGGGCAACCGTCAGAGTTGGTGACTCTTCCCAAAGACAAAACACCAAGACAGAAAAAGACAAAACAACAACAACAACAAAATGCACTGTTCTTTTTTTAATCACAGGGATTCTTGATCATTTATACAGATACTGAGCCTAAGCTCTCAGCGCAGAACAGTATCCTACAGTATCACGAATGACCTGGTACAGCAACAATGACCATTTAAGGCCTAAATTTTGTCTTAGTACCGATCACTCAAAACACGCATTTCCATGAATAAGCACCTAGGTTGCTGCTACAGATAATTGGTTCCTAATTGTCAGCTTCGGACTGTATTTCTTTAATTTGTGAAGGTAGATCCACAGCAGCGACTTCTCAGAAAATTAGATATTCACAGCCAGTTAACATTATTAAATGGCTTTTGCATGAGCTTTGCAAAACGAAGCAACTTAAATGCTGTCTGAAGCTAAAAAGAAAACTGGAATTTTATATTTTCGACAGAACGCTGTAACCACAGATGAATTCGTGTAGGTTACTTTAAAATAGGAACAACACAGCGAATTCCCAGAGGCGGCATTTAGAGGTGAGATCTGGTTTTCATTTCACCTGGTTTAATAATGGAAACATGAAAGATGGCTCCCAATTTCTCCTAGATCAACATATTAGTCCATTTAAAGCAATGCCACAGGAGGCTATTCCTGCTTTTCTTCAGAAGACAGATTTCATTTGTTCTTGCTTAAAATTGAATGTATCTCTCAATTTTAGCAGTGTCTGAGCCACAGTGGGGTGACATGAGCTGGATTTAAATAAAGCCTGGAGGCAAGGGCTGCGGGTGGAAGCACCCCAGCTGGCCAGCCATGGCCACTGCTGGGCACTGGGGGCGCTGTGCCTGCCATCCAGGCGCAGGACTTTGAGAGCAGGGATGGCACTGACCATCACAGAGCAGGCAGGACCCATTCTGCTGCTGGGACAGAACTGGACCAGGAAAATGAAGCCAAACGACGTGACAGAATCGCCTCTAGCCCTAAAAGGTATTCACACGTGTATGTTTATGTATGCCTGTGTAGGTGCGCACACACAGATGGAGTATGTATGCGTGTCAAGGACATGTGTGCACAGCTGAAAGAGTAATCAATCCATGTTTTTCCCAAGAGGCATTAGCAAATATGAGCAAATGTCCTTGGCTGAGTCCTCAGAGAAATGAAAGATGCACTGAGCCCAGAGCCAGGTCAGGGGCCACCAGCCTTAAGAACCATGCCCTTTTTCAAAGTGCTGGCTGGTTTGCTGGCTGGTTCCAGGCAGGTTTGCTCCTCTGGCCTGCAGGTCTTAGACTCATGCCTTTAAGTAGAGATCGCCATGGTCTCTGCTACAGCAGGAGAGGGACAAATACAGAAGAAATGGAGACTTTTAGGCCCATTAGTATTTTACAAACAAAACAAAACAAAACAAAACAAAACACAAAAACAGGTCTTACTGCAAGGTGGGTGGAAGGAAGCCACTGGCATCTCCACAGTGCAGGTGGACTCAGAATGTGGACCTCAGCTGGGCCACATTGGGAGGCGTGGAACAGAGATTCCATGGCATGGAAAAAAATCTTAGCAGGGTTCAGCAGAGAGTGACTGCCCAGATCTGTGTCTGGGCCAGGGCCTGGCTAGCATGAGGCACTGACAGCAGCTGGGGGCTGCCAGTTGTTTCATCTAAATCTGGGCCCGAGGCCCCTATTTGGACTACTTGCCTGGTCTCTGAAGAAGGTGGTACAGGGAATGGGCGGGGAAGGGCTGGGCTGGGGTAACCCTAGGACAAAAGGAGGCCTGAACAAAGGGGCCCACAGAGGAGGAGGTGACAGTGAGGGCACCAGGAATGAGGTGTTTCAAAAACCAGGCAGGATAGTTTTCTGGAGACACTGGTCAGTATAACATCGAAAGCTGAAAAAGATGATGTCAGCTAAAGAAGGGACTGCAGTTAATGGTTTCATTACAAATATTCACTGCATTTCCAACAAAGAGGGCACTGATGACCTCGGCGTATGCAATACTTGGATGGAGACGCTCCAGGGGCTCTCCACCACCGCCAGGACGGTTAGTCCGGAAACGCTCTGCCCTCAGCCTCCCACACAGCAAACGCACTTGGGTTTTCAGTCTTTCCATCTCCATACTCAGTTCAGGGCTTTTCCCTCCAGTCCCTGTGTTCACCAGCTATTCAAATCACGCTTCTGCCAGGAAGCTTTTTGGGACTTCCTAAGTCCAGAGTTCTCAGTACAGGACCTCTTCTGACTTTAAAAGGTGCTTGTATAAATATCTGCCACAACGCCAATCAAATGACTGCCTCTGCTGACACATGTGCACTGGCTTGGAATCTGTTTTATTACCCTTATTTCTCCTGGTCTACATCTTTCTCACTTGAAGCTGTCGGCTTCCTCTGGAATGTTTCCCTTTCTTTTTTTCCTGAACTCCCCTCTCTCTTTTAACCTTCAGCTCATGGTGGATTTTTTTGAGACACGGTCTCGCTGTGTAGTTCAGATTGGCCTTGATCTATTTAGTTGAGGCTGACCTTGAACTCAAGGTGGTCCTCCTGCCTCAGCCTCCTAAGTGCTGGAATTACAGGCATACGCTACCATGCTCAGTGTGAATTTTTTTTTGTAGACCACCCATCTGAAGTGATATTGTATTTCTTTAAGCTTAGTGACTGCTGTCTTGCAACTTGTAACAGTAAGTGGTCCTTCTCTCAGATGTGCCTTTTTGTGTATTATTTGCTTTTTCCCATTGGATGCTCACAATCTGGGACATCTGTCTTCAAATCTGCTGTGTACAGCCCATCTGACTCTGAGGTTGGCTGAGAATGAGGGCAGCGTGCTGATGCCAGCGGAGTGAGGCATGGAAAAGCACCTGCCGGGGTACACCGAGGTACCCCAATGATACTGCTTTCCCTGGCCTCTGCTTCCTCCTCTCCCCACTCCCCAAGCCAGTGGGCCAGGGACAGCTGACAACCTTCTGTATCAACCAACTTCTGTAACAGAAATTTCTATAAAAAATTGTGTCCGCAATGAACATACCTAGACTTTCTCTTGGCAATATTCCTTAAACAATATTGGGTGACAATGATTCACACAGTGTTTGGATGGCATCAGCTTAGCATCCAGAGATGTGAAGTCTACATGAGGATGTGTACAGATAGGTTCTGTGCAAAAACTAAGCTATTTCATACCTGGGACTTGAACATCCACAGATTTGGTATCTGCAGGGAGGAGAAGCCTGTTAGGCACAGGGATAAGGATGCTCCAAAATGTGGTAGGGCAAATGACTTAGGTTAGAAAGATGGAACTCCAGAACAGCTGTGTTAACAATGCACCACCACCTAACCTCTTGCAACTCTGATTTTCCTTTTCTTATCAGACAGAGGAGGAATACTGTTATGGTTTGGGTCTGGATGTCCCTCCATGCCTCCTGTAGTCACGGGGGAGGTTCTAGAGTTTGTGACTGACTCGTGGTCCAATGCTGAGGTTATGGTGGGAGTCCTATGACCACCCTAGGGTGGGTGTGGCCTACATACACTGTGAGGGACAGAAGAAGTCTTCTCTCCACTCTCCTCCCTCTTTGCTCTTGTTGCTTTTGCTGTCTTCTACTGCCATAAACTGCTGCTGTCTGCCATGTGCCACCCTGCCTTGCAGCCAATTGATTATGGACTAAAATCTCCACAAACTGTGAGCTAACTAAACCTTTCTTTCCTTCATTTTGGGTGTCAGGTATTTTGTCTCAGTAATGACAGAACAGGAAGCAACCCAAATATTACACACTACTGATTTTGTTCTAATCTATTAAAATAGCGAGACTGTACTTTGATGATATATAATGTGTAAAAGTAGGAGAAGCTGATAAGTTACTGAATTAGCAAAATATTCCAAATTATGTTAATAGTATATTAATTTGTTCTGTATTAAATAATGACATTCTCTTATCTAGTGAGTAAAAAACTTATGAATAGAGAGCAAAAGAAAAGATAAAGAATAGGAAACAGAGGGGAAGGGGATCTTAGGGATGGAGAGGAAGGGAGGAGAAGCACAGAGAACTAAAGTGTGATATATGTGTGTACCAACTCCTCACGATGAATGTGTTTATGAAGTATCACAAACAGGTACTAATAAAAAAACCCATATTAAACAAAAGGATTGGAACCAGGTTAGAGGCTGTACATTAAAGTCTTACGTCCTGTATGTTCTTTAGCTGGCAGAAATGATAGGTAAAGAGGCAGAACCATGATATGAAAAAAAACCTCTATGAGCCAAATGACAATCAGGAGGTTTTACCTTTAGGAGTTTTCCTTTATTTGCTTTTATCTAGATTTGTCTATGGCACTGTCTTCTAATGGTCCTATATCACCTATCATAACTTTAATTAGATTCTTTAGATGAATATAAACTGCTTTAGTAACAAGCATTTGGAATAACTTACGCAATCTATTGAAGCAGAATAGTAAAAAATTATGCTACTTTTGTTAATGAAGAGAAAGTAAATAACATTTTAATCACTGAAGAAAGTATTTACATGAAACTACATGAAATATGTAAATGTTTTAGTGACGCAGTTTTGTTATCATAAATCTGTATTCAAACAGCAAACAGCATTTAAAAAGTAAAAATCGAGATGACTTCGCCAATGCTCTCCCGGGAAGGGTGTCATGGCGCTGTGTTCCCAGGACGTGAGTGACATCCTGGGACTAGAGCCATGAATTTCTCCTCTGTCCACTCTACCTATGTATCTATCTGTTTCTTGATCTGCTGTGCTGGGGACTGAGCAGTATCTCATGTATGCCAGGCAAGAGCTCCGCTTCAAAGCTACATCCCCAGCTCTTTTATTCCCTCTCATTCTGCTGGGATGGGATGCTGCTACGCTGCCCAGGATGGCCTCACACCCTACTGACATTCCTCCTGTCTGATGAGCTGCTGAGCTTACCGGGCTGAGCCACCACACCTCTGCTACAGTCATTAGTTCCTAATCAGCCTGGGAGCATGGGGGAGCAGGCAAGCAAACAGGGAACACTCCAGGCCCCTCTGATTTAAAGAGCTCCCCAGGGGAGAGTGGTGGGTGTTTGCCACCTTCAGTAGGGTGCTCACAGGGTTCAGCTAGGAAGGGAGGCGAATCCTTCTCTTTATTGAATCTGTGGGCATATTCCTGAAAAGAGGTTTATCACTTCCTGTTAGTCATTTTCAGGATTTATCATCCCTGGAGAGGAACTGTTCAGAGAACGAAGACCCCTCCTCTCCAGCCACGTCAAACAAATCTTAGGTAGCTGAACAGGGTAGCCCTGCAGAGCAATCCCATTATCTGCTGCACACCAGAGTTTCTTGGCTCACCAGGGCCCAAAGGTGTTTCTGAAACTCTCCTGGAGTTCCAGCTGATCAGCAGGGATCACGGGAGAAGGTTCTCTGTCTACCCCTGCCGCTTACATGTCCCTTCGTCATACCCCTAAGGATGACACTGGTGACCTGCACTAGTGAGTCCGCTGCGGCGATGGGCCAGGATGAGACATCTGTAGCTCATGACAGAGAGGGGAGGGCAGGAATGGAGGAGGAAGGAAGGAATACAGGTGGCGGGGGAGATCTGTTTGCTCACATTTCACAGTAATGGAAAGACGGCAAATTTTTTTAGGGTTATAAGTATCTGTGGAACCATCTGGTGTGTCCCGCTGTTGCATCCTTTAGATTCTGAATGTTTATTTGTCTATGGCATCAAAACATCCTGAGCCTAAAACGGCAATGTTTAAAGGACACTGTATTTTAATAGAACCGTACATAATACTGATGCTTGATAGACATTAGGTCCTTGGTAGTTGAAACTTTCAATTACGTGCATCCTCTCCTACTATGAGAAATGAATCCTTGTACATCTTTTGCATATCCTCCGTGTGAAGTGTTTGCATCTTTTATCCATTTTTATTTTCTAAAAATTTACCTACTTTTAAAAGGTTGCTTTCAATCTTTTAAACAATTTATGGTTCTTTAGATATTGTGAATGTGAATCTTTTTTCACACATTTTCTTCTATTTTATCCTTTTCTTGAAAACAGTGCTTGTGACGCCAAAATTTTAATTTTAAATTTATGTCTGACTTCTAAAATTTTCCCATTTTCTGTTCTGTTGAGAAACCCTTGCCTGCGCCACGGTAATGATGACATTCTTTGTTTTCCTCTAAGACCTGACTATTTTGCCCTTCCCATTTAACACACAGATGATTTCATGCGTAGTATGAGGAAGGAGTCAAGAGACTTCCGCTCCAAATCATCATCCAACAGGCTGAAGCTGGCCTGGAAAGATCAGGCCTCTCTCGCTGCACGCCCTGCAGGTAGGGGAGTTGTGGGCAGTGCCTTCCTCTCTGGCTCTGTTCCGTTCCACTGCGCCATGTGCGGAGCCCTGCATCACCAGCGCTTCTGTGCAGTTTTTATGTCTGGTACTGAATGGATTTACTCCAGTTCACTTCTTTAAGAATGACTTGTCTCCATGGCCCCCTGCCTTTTCATGTGAAGTTTTCAATGAGTACCTCAGATTCTGCAGAAGATTTGCTAGTAATTTGAGAGGGGTTGTATTAAACCTGTACAGTAATTGGGAGGAGCACTGACAACTTTACATCACTGAGTGTGCCAATCTGTAAAGAGGGGACATCCCTCCACCTACAAGGAAAAGGTGCTTATCTTCACAACAGAAAATAGCACATATCAGAAAGATGCAAAAAAAGGACTATGCTTTGCTGCCAGGAATGCAAACTGGTGCATATACTTTGGAAAACTGAGCTGAACATATGTAAAACCAGCAATCCATTCCGGCCATGATGGTTCTCTAAGAAGACAGTACATGGTATTTCACATTGTGATCCATGGAAACCACTCCCAACTGACAACGATGCAAATGCAGACCATGATTAGAAAGGGTGAGTCCAGCAGGGGTCATGCTCACCCTGAACATGGACACAGTTCTGAGGAAGAACCAACCACACCTTCACGCATACGCCTGAAGGAATCACTAACTCCTGAGCAGAAGCCAGGTTCCATTTATACGATGTGTGGAAGCGCAGGGACTATATGGGATCACATTCACAGAAAGAACAACAGCAGAAAAGCCAGCCTGGGTTAGGTCAGTGGCCAGTGCTTAGGGTTGGCGCACAGGGGCTGCAAGGGTATTTCTCACGGCGCTGTGCTCTGGTGCTGCTGCGCAGTTTCAGTTTGTAATGAGAGGAGTCTAAAGGAGACATAATTTGGTTTTTCATTTTAAAATATTTACTTTTGAACGATTCCCTCTTCTTGGCTCCACCCTTCTGTAGAGCATTTATATAACCAATTGTCTAAGGGAATGCTTTAAAAAAGGTCACTAAACAGGACACTGGAAATCAGTCTTAAAAATTTCAAGTACTTAGGAGAGTTATATTTTTACTCTAGCATGCTACATTTCACACAAGCATTTAATTAGAAAATTTTCTTTTTCTACTTAAGAGAAGAAAAATGGAGAAAGGCTCTGAGCACTCAATGACTCTGTCTTAATTTCTCAAATTATCCCACATTATTCTTTCTTTTTTTTATTTTTTGAGACAGAGTCTTGCTATGCAGTTCAGGCTGACCTCGAACTCACTCTATGAAGCCCAGGCAGGCCTCAAACTCATGGTGATCCTCCTGCCTTAGCCTCCCCAGTGCTAGAATTCCAAGCATGTACCATCACACCTGGCTATTCCTATTCTAGTTACTTAACAATAACTTCAAAATGGACACATTGGTGTATCTGTGTTCATTTCTCATATGATGAAAAAGGCAGAACATCTGTGAGGGTTCTTTCAGCTTTTGTAGATGTTACAGTAGAATCCTTTGCCCTAATTTATTTTGCTCTAGTTTTTTTTTTTTATCTAAGTCAAAGTTGTCAGTGAATGCAATTACAGCATTCTAGGAGATTCATTTCTAGATATGACACAACCTAGTTTCCCAGTACACTTGTATAGCTGATTTCCTTTCCGTCTCTTTCTAGGAACTATGCTATTGTGGTTAAGCTTCATGCTTCCACAATCTGCTGAATAAAAATATGAACAAAGAATTATGGGAAAAGCTTAAAATGTGCAGCAAAAGTAGTGCACTTTTTTTTTTTACTATAATACAATTATACAATTATAATACAATTATGAATCAACTTGCAATAAACATAACAGAAACCTCAACGCTGGAAGAAAACAGATTCTCATCCAAAGAATAGGAAGTACTATGAAAGTGTTATCTGAGGAATACTTTATGTAGACATTAAACTTCCATAATGAACTAAAAAAAAATAAAAGGAATACATCACAGTAACCATCGCTACACAGAGATGTGCGGCAGTGCTGAAAGGCATTCAGGAAAGAATGTTTCAAAGACACATTATATAGGTTTCCTTTAAGACGGCCCACAAGTTACCTAACCTGATCACATCATGATCGAAATGGTACAGAGCTCGGAGAATGCTTGCAGGTTGTTTTAAAAAGTCATGTCATACATTTTTGCCTGCTTTTCTTTAACATTTGGACTACCATTTTATTAAATTTTATTAGTGTTCAGATTGAGACAAAAGGAACATGGCAGTCAAGACAGTCAACGGATGGATCCTTTACTGGATTCTGTGGGGGAGCACAGGGAAATCTGGACTGGACTGGATTTTACAGCAAGGCACAGGATTGTGCCATGGATGTTCTGGTTCAGATATTGGTACTGCAAATTATGTAAACACGCTTGGTTTTAGGAGATGTGCTGAAGAATTCATGGAAGTGTCATCCTTGTACAGCTTACTTTGTAGTAGCTCAGGAGAAAATATGCAAAGGTGGTGACAGTGACAGAGAAGGAGGGAGGAGAGCAAGAAGCAAGAGTTGGCAGATGTGGGACACCAGGAATCAATCCGAGAATCACACCGAGGTGAATAAGGGTTTTTACTGTTATTCTATTTTTTTCCTTCTGTATTCTTGAAATTTTCAAGGTGAGAATTTAGAGGGGGGAAAAGAAACAACGTGCTTTGGCTCTTTTTGCTTGAACTTTAATGTTTCCCTTGTACAGTGCGCACACACACATTACTTTTTTCTTTCTGATGCTATGGGAGGAACAGGCCCTCACAAATGCTAAGCTTATGCTGTTTCAACTGTGTGGTCCTCACTCTGGATTGTAAGCTTACAGGAGTACAGGCCTTTTATCTCTTTACAGGATGATATACAATGAATAATTCCATTTTTAACTGGTATGCAGGTAACAGTAATCAATAGCAAAAACCACTAGTTAAGAAGACTCTGTGATAAAGGCCTCACTGGAGTCCATGTATTAGGTTCAGCAGTTAGTGATCTATTGCTTAGGCATGATTTCAAAGCTCTGTAATCAAGGTATAACTAGGTTTAAAATGCCTTTTCTAGATTTTCCTTTTAAACAGGGCCACGTGAGTACAGGATTTCATCTAGTATCATACCACAAGAAGTAGAATGCTAAAATCAAAAAAATTTTTTTTTCAAATTGGGCATCCATAGCTGGGTATACATTTTGAGCTGTCAGTTATGTTTCCAGAAGCCTCTCCTAAACAAACAGCCAGACAAGTGACAAAGATACATTCGTCACAGAGATGTTCATCATGGCATTGCTTACAGTAGGAAGAGCTGCAAGTGACTTAAAATGGGTCCAACAGTAGGCAACTGGCTGCACCAAAGCACTCAGTGGTACTCTGTGTCCACTTTAAAATGATGACACAGGCATATCTCCTTTACCTACTTGGAAGATGCTAGTTTTAAATTAGGAACTCAGAAAGGTAAATTATGAATAGTTAGTAGAGCTCCATCTAATGAAAAATATACATTCATATGTATCTACATGCAGAAGTAGCATGCTGGAAAGAGGTGAAAATAATATTGTTGCATGATAGAAAGACTAGGAATAATCTTTTCTTGCTCTCAAATATTATAAAAGTTGTGGATTATCTGTGCAGTAAAAATGGCAACATTCCCTTAAACCAGCCCTCCCAATACCAAGAAAAGCCCTTGCTGTCCATCACTATTACATATCTAGCTGCTTCCCTAAATCTCCTTTCCTGTCACGCATAACACTAAAAGTTTCATGAGTATCCTCCATCCCTGCCATTCCTACGCTTCCCAGCATGAATCACTGAGGCAGTTCTGCATCTCGCATTCCAAAGACCTACTGCAGCTCCTGGTTTAAACCTGAGAAAGACACACCTGTGCCACACAAAACATGAATGATTGGTGGGGTGGGAGGGAGGAGCAGTAGGGCTAAGGAGAGCCAGGGGATATTTTTATAATTGGAAATAAATCACTTTTGAACTTCCCAGTCTTGATCAGAATCAATAAGCAGTTGTTATTGTTTCGCAGATGCCTGCTAACCGACCATATAAACGTTTTAAGGGTCTGGAGTGGTAACAAAGCGTCTCTCTTTGTGTTGGAACCCATGGCGCTTGATGTACGGCCATGAGGCTTTGATGGGACTGTCATTGTGGGTGCACACAGCAAGCACAGCAGATTTATGCAGCATTTTAAAATTGGGTTTTTATTGTTATTTTTAGGTTGAAAGGATGAAGGTTGATGAATGAGGAGAACCCTACTCAGAGCTCATCAGTCTCTAGTACAGACCTCTGTAAATCACCCCGTGGGGAACACAAAGCATAAACCTAACAGTGACACCCACGCTGGGCACACAGGGCCAAGGACGGGCCTGCTGTCTCTGCATAGTACCCTGGCCACATCCTTTAGGGGAAGCCTTTCTGGCAACAGAACTGTGGCGTCCACATACTGTCGGTATCCTAGGTTGTGACTGCGAACCTTACTCATACCCAAAAGGCGCCCTGGGGATTCATGAGTGACAGCGTTGACCTGAAAGGTGACAAGTGGAAATGTCTACGTGTCTATGAGTTCCAAGCAAGCAGACATGGCTTGTATTGTTACCCCACCAGCAGCAATTCCTAGAAAGCCTGGAGAAACAGTGAGCATAGGAAAGAGGATTTGTGGGTGCATTTGTAACACCTTTCAGGATAGGAAGCCTTGGACTGACCAAGAAGGATGAGCAGAGTTCCATGAACACCTCCCTCCGTTCTGCTTCAATGCCAGAGCCCATCATTGGTCCCGCCCCTACCCCATTTTACAATGTGAGAAATCTCAGACAAAGTTACTCTTCCCAAGGACCCAGCGGCTGGGCATTCTAACTCTTGGACCTGTAGGGCTAAAGGCTCCATCTGCGTGGTGAGGACCACTGTGCTGGCCTGAAGGCTCTCTAGCATCCCATGGATGCTGTGATGCACATGCACTAAAGAAGACACTGCGGCAAAGCCTAACAAGTCCGCTGGATTCACTTGCTTCCTTCCTGATTTCAGAAGTTGTTGGGCTAAATCACAAAGTAACAGACCCTTTGCTACAGGCGACACCTCTGATGAGTGGGCTCTGTGGTTTTCAGAAATTTGGAGGCAGCCTTGAGTAGCTCAAACTGGATGAAACCAGTGGCCCTTCCCTTGGGTCTGTGAGGCTGTTTGATGGATGACCTTTTTGACATCAGGCAGCCAAAAACTCCACCCTCAGGTCACACTAAAGACCCAGACACATCTCCTCTAAAGACTTACAAAGTTGGGTCGCATAGGTGCGGTCGGTCAATCTTCTGCCTCTTTACCCACAGACATCCAAGTCCTCCCCTCAGGAAGGTGGCTTTGAGGCCTGGGTTCCCACATCTTGTCTGGCTGCTGTGTGAACCAACTGCCTCTTTTGTAAATTTCACTGCTATCATGATGGGCAGGGCCTTGTTTCATACTATGCACAGAAAATCATCCTTAGGCTCATCAAAACCCTGGTCTCTGCATTAATTCTAAAGAGACAAGTTAAAGCATTTGGGAGATTAAAACTGCTTCTGCATAGTTCGTAACTGGTTATTCATAGCTGGGTAAAACAGAACTTTTGATGCTTTTCCTAATCCCACCCCTTCACCATCTCCCCCAAATCCATGAATACTAAGAGGCAATGCAGCACCCTTTCAGTACTCTAGTGCCCAGTTATGCTTTACTCTTTGGTGGTGCATGATAAAAACGGTACATTCCACAAACGATCTGGAATCAAGCTGAGTTGCAGTTTCCTCACTGTCAATAAATCCATTTTCTAATTACGCAGAAAGACATGTTTGTCTTTGACTCTGATTACATTAAAAATACCAGAAGTATCATTGCTCTAATGGGCATTACAGAAACATGACTCCCCCAGCGAATCTGATCCATTAATAATCTCTCTTAGCTGTCGTCTAATGATTTCTGCAGACATGTAATAGAATATTTTATGGCTGTTTTCAACCATCTGTCCTTCTTTCTTTCAATGTGAATTTGCCAGAGATATAATGAAATTTCCTGTGCTTTGTGCGGCTGCACGTTTGTTAGCACTGACACGTCAATCTGCTATCTCGACACCGTTGCACAAGCTGTCTGTGATCTATCTTCTGGGCATTGCCCAAGGCACTGAAACCTTCTGCTACCAAGTTTTTCTCAGGCACCCTTGAGTGAGCCCTAGGATTTAACCCTGTATAACCGGTTATTCAGGGATGTCCCCAAGATGTGTAGGGCTAACAAGTCATGTGGATTGAATCAGTTTTGACTAAGAACAAAGAGCTGTGGTAGAGATGTCATGTTTTTAAGAGCTAAACATGAAGTATAAAGTCACAATCTTGGTCTTTACAGTGAATGCTGACCTCCATTAAAGTATCTGAAACTCAACTAAATTATGCTATTGAAGATAAAGGTTCATGAGCATAAGACGGCCAAAAATACATCACTTCATACATTTGGCTTTTCCCACTGAGAATTTTACTGCTTACTGAATGCCTATTATGTGCTACTCACTTTTATGGTCAATTTTGCTGCGTATAAGGCTCGTGTTTAAAAACATATGCAAGAAAGCTGTCCTAGAGGTAACTGCAGGCTCCTGGTGGTAGCGTCGGCTGTAAGCAAGCAGGGATGGAAGGTAAAGCTGGAAGCTACAGAGAGGGACCTTGCTCTGAGGCCAGGGCAGAGAGGTCCACAGAGACCCCTTGTGACCATCAGCATCCCTTCCAGTCCTGAGCTCCAGGGTTCCAAAGAGCACTGTGACACAGTGTGCAGGCGTTAGAGCGCCTGCCTCTCTGCAGCTCCTGGCTGGCCATGATGGACCTGACAAGTTAGTTCCCTAGGAGGCTCTCTGGGAACATTTCTTGTTTCTTTTCTTTCTTCCAAATTAGAGTAGAAGAGGTACAACAAGGGTTCAACTAGTAGCTCCCTAAGTTTAGATTTTATGGTGCATTTTGCAGTTAATGCTCTACATATTGAGAAATCATAAATTTCACCTCCACAGAGAAAAATAAGGATTTTAACCCTGAAGCACCAGCCATGTTACTGAGGACAGTGTTACCTTTAAGATCAAGTACTGTGGTTACAATGAGGACTGTATCCACTTCTCACTCCTGGCTTCCTCCAGAGTGGAGAATGAATGAAACGGAGGGGTGCACACTGTCAGGAGCATTTTCACGAAGACTTATGTTTCCAAAATGAAAATGAAGACCATTCATGTGTGTTTCATTCTATTTGATGTCACTAGGACATTCCTTCTTAGAGGGAGGAGACTGCTTATAAACTGACTTACTCATTGAAGGACAAAAAGAAAATAAACCTTAAAAAATTTAAAAAATGTTGTCTTGGCTACTATTCCTAATGTCTGTTTTTTCTATGATTTTTATTTTGCCCTTACAGTGATAATTGGTAATAGGAAGGTCCCAAATATCAAGCTAAGAGATGTAAATAAACTTTATTATCCTCACCCTTTTAAAGAGAAGTTGCCACTCTTAGGACAAGTGAGAATTGTAACACATATTGAGAAGTGTTGAGAATGCAAAATGCAAGCCAGCCTTAGCTTCAAAATTAAAGCGCTTCTTCAGTTTTATGCAGATAATCATTACAAGTCTGCTCCTTAGCCATCTGAGTTGAGACATCACACACATGATTAAGGCACTTCAATACAGTCCTTCAGGTGCAGGTGAAGAAAGGGTGCCTTCCACTCCGAGGACCTAGATTCTCGATATGTACCTGGCAAATATTAAAGTAAGCAGCAACTAAAGGAGGAGGGGCACTCCAGACATCAGTGCAGAGGTTTCTGGGGATAAATACAGATTTGAGATCTGTAGATACGGCCACTATGGTGCTTGGCATGGTGGCACCCAGTTACTTGAGAAACAGGAGGATGATAAGTTACAGGCCAGCCTGGCAGTTTGAGACCCTGCCAAAATACATAGTAAAAGGGTTGGGGCTGCAGCTCTGCGGCACAATGCCCCTGGGCTGGATCCCAGAAACTGGGGTAAAAAGATTGCCATATTCCTTGAGTTCTGGGCCTTTACAAGATGGGTTCAGAACCAGTGCAGAGACAATAGCAGAAACTCAGACCTCAAGACGGTCCAGAAGTCTCTGGCTACCTCAGAGCGTGCCAACTGTAAACATCCAGTTTCATGGTTGGGCATGGTGATGCATGCTGGTCATTCCAGGACTCTGGGGGGCTGAGGTATGAGGACTGCAAGTTCCACTTCAGCCTGGGCAGTTCAGTTTTAGCAACACCCTGGATTCAAGCCTTAGCTTCCTACTAAAAAGGGAAAGCCTGGAAATACAGAGCCAGCTGGAACTAACAGCTGGCCCTGCCCAGTCTGCCACAGCATCCTCTGCTTGCATTCGTCACGCATGCCACTTCCACCCTTCTTTCCTGCCTGTCCCTGGACTCAAGAGGCACTGGAATGCAGGCGTGGCTCCTAGGCCCTTGTCTGGTGTTAGCGGGGTGGGAAGAAAAGATTTATGGAAAGCCATCCCTGAGGATCCTGGGGCACAGGTTGGTGGAAGACTTGGGAGAAGGTGCCTGTGATGGTTTGAAAGCATGGCCACAAATTCTGTTACACGCCTCTCATCGACAGGTGAGAGTGCATGCTTATGTGCCAACTCTCTGCATTTCAGCTTGAGATTGCTTAGACTGTAGAATTCATCAGAAATGACACCACGGGAATGCCATGGTGACACATGAACATCCTCCCCTGGAGCTTGACCACCACAGCTTCTCTGAGAAAGTCTAAGCCACCAGATTCATGGGAGGTCTTTAGGTGATAACTAACCTCAGCCATCTGAGCTATTCCATGGTGCTTGTGCTGTGACTTGACAGATCTGTCTTTGAAAACAGTTCCTGTCTTCATCATGGGCAGAAGGATACTAATGGCTGGTTACTGATGTCTTTCATGGTAGTTAAGAGCCTGGTGGATGTGAATTTCAGCATTTTCAAAGTGGGAGAAGGTAATTTAATCTCCACTGGCATGGAAGCAGAGATGTTAACTGCAAAAGCTCCTGTATATTTCTCCCAGCTGCCCACTGCATAATTACACAAGGCAGTGCTACATAGAGGAATATGAGTTTCTCTATACTCTAAATAACTTACTTCAATAGCACTTACTCTGTTTAGGGCTTCTGGCTCTTCGAAAATATCTCAGTGGATCCTCTAATAGGTAAATGTCATAAATGAGCATGAGACTTGACAGTGGCTTTATGAAGGGAAAATATGAGAGGTGTCAATATATTTGCTCCATTAAGAACAGAAGGAGGACTTCGCAGGTTTCCTGGCTCTTTGTTGTGAGTTAAAGAGAACTTGGCTTTTAGCGGGTTTAACCACCACTGAAGTCACAGATGAGTCTGCAGATTTCTCAACCTTACAGGTCTGTGCTCCAAAGTATTTTTTTTCTTTTTCAACCAGGGTCTCATGCTAGGCAAGCGTACTATTATCAAATGATACTCCTAGCTCCTCTATATCTTTTTCCCCCTAAATATCTGAAGTCTTTTCTTAAGCGCCACACTTCATGTGCTCTTAAGGATCAAAGAAAGATGTTTTCCTATCATGCAGTGCCAGACAGGAATAATCATGACCTCAAAGAAGGCATCTTGCATTTAAGTTGCTTAGGACCAAGTCACTAGACCAGAAATCCTGCACTGGCCCTACAGTATGATTTGGTCCCAAGTGCTGATGGCCCCTGAAGGAGCACAATAGTGCCATGCAAGCTTTGGTGTCAACACAGTGATCACACGGGCGAAGGCTGCTCGTTTAATTGACTTGTAGATCCTGTCTCCTTAGATGTCTGTCTGGGGCTTGCTGTTTTTGTCCTGCTGCTCTAGTTCGAGGGATCTTTTATGGAAGTCTTTTCTTTAATCATTTTAGCCACAGCTGTCACATATGTCCTATGGCAGCAGGTAACTTCAGTGCGAGAAATGTACAATCAACCAAGAATCACAGGGTGTCCTGGTTGTCGCCGAACAGTCTAAGGGCTAAAGATAGGCTATGGCACTGGGTAGCTGAGTCTGTTTCACTCTTGAAAAACAGTCAGGCCAAATGCCTTCATACAGGGATGAAAAGTGGTTATTGGGAAACGAAGATAGGATTCTTTGTGCTCACACATTCTGTAAGACCGTCATGATAATACAGTCCAGGGATGGGGTCTTTGCTAAAAGCATTCTCTGCAACAGTCCTTGCCCTGGGCTCCCTCTAGGCTACACACACCCTTGCTTTTTACTGGGTACTTAATTGTGAACATGTCTGTCTTTCCCCAAGATTATCAGCAGCCTAAAAGCAGGGACTTAAAATCCTTTTCATCTCCTTTCCCTGGTGTGTAGCAAAACACCTGGCAACTTGGTCATATTTATTGAATGAATAATTTGCACATTCTTAGCACACGGTTTATAAGAGTTTCATCCTTTGAGGGATTTTGGAAATAGTTAAGTACGCGGAAAGAGGCCCCGACACTACTGGTTTTCTCTGTACTGTAAACTATACCCAAAAGCCACTCTGAGTGGGAAACCCACTGCGGTATGCAGGCAGGCCCACGAGGCAAACAACAGAAGGGTAATGCAGGATTTTTCATTTGGACTTTAACAACAGAAATAATTTAAGGGGGATATCTCTCGATTGGACATTAAAGTCCTCCTGGCAGTTTTGAGTGTGAAATGAATGAAAATCATTCAATCTTTCTGCCTCAGCTTCCTGTTCTGCAAGCTTCCTGCTTCTCTACCTCTTGGCCTGAAGCAAAGCACCAGTCTGTGGAGAGCTGGAAACACCTGGCTTTGCTCCTCTGCTGGCTCACATCCTCCTGCGGCAGGGGTCTTGGGCACTGACGGAAGGGATCCCCCCACCCCCCCGTAGATGGAGGTCAGGACTATGCAGAAATGCAGTAACCACAGTGACAAAAGACAGTGTGGGTTCACTAATAGAGAAGTAACACCAAAAGCATGCTGGAAGTAGGATGCACGGAGGACAAGCATGGTTGTCCGTCAAGCAGAGCAGAGTCCGGGACCCACAATCAGGGGCGACTACATGCAGGATGGAAGCTTGGCCTCCCGCTCTGTCCAGGGTTCTCTACTGAATGTGCCATCTTGAACATCCGTCCACACATGCTGGCTTTCAGATCAAAGGAACGGGGAAAAGGCCTTCTCTTATTTTGGTGGTGCTGGGGACTGAACCCCAGGGCCTTGCATAGGCCAAGCAAGCACTCTATCACTGTACAATTCCAAACCTTGATTTTTAAAACATGGAGGTTCAGTTTATACAGTGAATCACACATAACATCAGTGAACCAAACTATCTTTGTATGCCTTGAAGGAACTCCCTCCTCTTACAACTTGCAAAGGGGAAAGTAAATTAATTTACTCTGAGTAGAGAACATGCTACTACCATTTGTGTCTCTTACAGTCATAAAAAGTTTCATAGTTTTGAAAGACTTTGTACATAATTGCTTTTTCTGATCCACACAGGAAGAGAAGAAATGAATAAAATGGTTGTGGCTGAAAGACTTTCTTCTGGTTAAATTTCTCTGTAACACAGGTAAAATAAAGTGAGTTCTTTATTGACAGTTTAAATCTGCTATTGCTGTTTCAAAGCTGAATAAAACACAATTTGTACATATATACGCACATGTATACATGTGTGCATGACCTTGTAAGATAAGAAAATGATACACATGTCAGATCCTTTCTGATTTTCTTCTCCCTGAGAAGTAAACGTACAATGGTGGGAGGGGTACACGTACTCCTTGAAATATAAAGTCAGGGCTCATTACTTTTGTGGCACTGGGAACGAACCCAGGCTGTTGCACCAAGCTGTCTTCCTGATCCTTTTTTGTTTTCTGTTTTGGGACCGGGTCTTGCTAAGTTGCCCAGGCTGGTTTTGAACTCACAATCCTCCTGACTCGGTCTCGCAGAACTAGATGATAACAGGTGTGTGCCCCACGCCCAGCTGTATTTCTCTTCATTATGATACACATACAGAATTTACCACTTACGTTCTTTTTAAGAACTTATTCATGCAATTTTCTTAAAGTATGGTCAATTATATATAACAAAATTTACCGATTAAATCATTTTTAGGTTTACAGTTTAGTGGCATTGAGTACTTTTACATTTCCCCATTATTTCTATTACTACCCATCTCCTCCTGCTCTGACTAGCCTGTCACCCTTGGCCATTGACTCCTGGGTCACTGCTCCTTGCCACTGTCCTAGCCCAACAGTCCCTGCCAGTTTCTGACCAGCGGCTCCGTCAGCATGGGGCCGGTGACCTGCCCCGTACTGATGTTCTTGAGGGGACCCTGGCTTTCCCTGTCTCTGCCACTCCCGGCCTCAGGGAGATGGCACCGACCTCAACCCCAACTGCTCCCGAACGCTGCAAACCATGGCTGCCGGTCTGCTGCCGAAGGAATCACCGGGTGGTAACGTTACCTCAGGGCCGCACTCTGTCATTTCATGCCCCTCTCGGGATGAAACTGGGGCCTCACACACATGCTCGCACCCTCACTTAGCTCGTGCCCCAATCCAGCACCTATTCTTAGGGGAGCTTCTCTCGAACTTCTTTCAGGTACTTGAAACAACGCGACTCAGTCCTATCACTCAGAATTTATGTGGAGTTTTATTCTTTTGATCTTTTGAAAGGACTGAGACTGTTTAAGATAAATTTTCACAAGATGAAAAAAAAAGCACAAAAGAAAGTACTGATCTGATTGATGACATGATTACAACTTGCTTTTTATCTTCTCTACTACGGATTGAAGCCAGGACCTTCATGCTGAGCTATGGCCCTAGTCCTATTTAAATTTTTAAAATTTTGAGATAGCAGCTGTTTAAGTTGCCCAGGCTGGGCTCAAACTTGTGATCCTCCTGCCTCAGCCTCCCAGAGGTGATTATAAACACGGACCACCAAGTTAAAGAAAGTTTTTTCCCCCTAGTCAAAAATCCAAAGGCTGAAAGATGAAAAGACAGGAGAAAGAAACAATGTGTCTGACTTCTGAGGTTTGTCTTATGTATCTTTCTCCCCTTCCCCTTCTCTGACACTCTGGAACACTCTTGTAGGAAGTCTTGCTTTGCTTGCGCTGTTAATCATTTTCCACTCTCTACTGTGACTTCTGGGATTTCTTTCCCTTGGTTCATTCTTCTCACTCCATAGACATAAAAGCTTTACACCCTTAAAAAGGTGGGGGAAAGACCTTCCAGATGGAGTCACCCACCCACTTCCTAGATCCTGTAAAGCTCGCTGTCCCTCACCTGCTCCGGCTCTTCCCTGCCAGGCTGCTGGGCCAGCTGGTACCCTGGGCCAGTCTAGTGCGTGTGTCCTGTGCCAGGAGATTCCACTGCAGCTGGCCTTGCGGGGCTGTGCCCGCTGACTTTTTGACAGCTACAGACACCGCACCCTGCTGCTCCTCTTCCCTCTGCTGGCTTCCTCGGCCTCAAAGCCAGTTTTGCCTTTTATCAGGTGACTGGGCGGCCTCTGCGCTCCAGCCCTGCCCTCTTAACTGCCTACAGGAGGCCTCTAGACGGTGTGGCCCTGGCATTGCGGCCTCTGTGTCTTCAGCAGAGCGTTCCCTTCCTTCCTGCGGACCTGCTTCATTCTTTAATTCCCTGAACTGAGCGGTAAGAACAGGCAAGGTCACAGTGATGTAACAACTGAGCTTTGCCTCTGCAGACAGTGAGGCCGCTCCCCTGGGGACCAGTGCTGTGTGGGGAAGTCAGGTGACGGTGCTTCCAGGTCCTGCTTTTATGGGCTATTGAGCCCAGGCTGACACGCATTACGGACACATTTCTGAAGCCCACCGCAGTGTGTAGATAGGCTCAAACCAAGGGTGCTAATATTCTGGCATGGAGTTATACATAAATGTAGTAATTGGTTTTGTAATGACTACTTTTGTATTCTTTTAGCTATTCCTTATGGTGTTAGAAGAGTTTAAAAGAATAAGGTACATTAAATTGATAACTGATTTTAAATTAGTTAAGGGAATATAAATTAGCATTTAATCAATGCTTAAATGCTTATCAAAGATTCACTTTAAAAGTTTCATTTACTGGATGTGTAAGATGAATAAACTGATAATTAAGAATAAACTTATCAGTGGTTCTAAACCCTCTGGATAATAAAACTAAGCATTTTATGTTAGATGTGGGTATGTTTTTGTCTGAAGAATAGTTGATAGCCAAGGCTTTAAAGAAATGCCTCTTAAAGCGGGGCATGGTGATGCACACCTGTAATCCCAGTACTCAGGAGGCTGAGGCAGGAGGATTGTTGCAAGTGAGACCAGCCTGGGCTAGAAAGTGAGCTTAAGGCCAGCCTGAACTGCATAGGGAGACCCAGTCTCAAAAAGACAAATAACAAAACAAAACAACCCCTAAATGTTTAGGCTTAGAACAGTGAGTTTTATAAAAGGTGGCTGTGATATACGAACCACAGTTCAGGTTCATCTTTCAATCAGTATGGGGAGTATAACAACCAGTGTGTGTGCCTATAATAAATTAGTAGTCAAATAGCTTTTTCTACTTGGTATTCAGGGACCTTCTATGTACTTTAGTTGAAATGATCAATTTTTAAGGAGGTCATAACCTCTGAGAATGAGGAGTATTTTATGTTGCAGAGAGATTTTTATTGTGAAAAGATTAAATATGCACACACGCTGTATTTTTATAATCTATCATTTACTAGAAATAGCGTTAGAAACTATAACGCAAGCATGAATCTTAGATTTTAAGCGACTGCACTTGCACACTTACATTATTTCAACACAAAAGGCTTTTCTTCCCCTTTGCCACCTTCCTCCCTGCCAGGGCTGTGGCCTCCGTGTGGAGAAACCTGCAGAAATTAACCTGGAGCCCATGTGTGTTTACTTAGAAAGGCTTTAGGCTGGCTACTCCTGGGTTGCCGGACAAATGCTACAGCAAAGAAAGGGAAAGGACACAGTGCAGTGTTGGAATTTGTGTTGCTACGCTGCAGAAAAGAGAAGTTCCCTGTGCCACGTGGCCCTGCACAGCACTCTCCATCTGCTGCAGGCAAACAACCCTACACCCTTTAAAGCTGTGCAGTTCTGAGGCTCGGTGAGGCATGGCTAGTTCTTTTCCACCTCAGTTGGCAGAACCAGGCTATGGTCTCTGGCAACACAGTAAACTGTAGTTATTATATTCACACTGCTAGACAGTGAAGCAAAAGATCCTTTTCCAAAAAGGACCAACGTGCACCCATGAAATAATTCTAGGCCCCAGTCGGTAGCAGATTTCTGGAGAATGAGCCTCTTACTGAGTAGCTGTGCCGTGTCTCTGTGGACATCTCCCACCTTGGACCTTCACTGCAGACCTGGTTTCTCTCTGTTCCACACCCATCTCCCGTTACACCCGTGAAACCAAGCGCACGGCACAGCTCTCCAGATTTAGCAGAGTAAGTGGGAATAAAATGGGGAGAAAAAGAGCATAACAACTCCCTGTTGGTAATAATGTACCATGTACTTGGAAACCGTTGGAAGTGTTCTCATATCACAATGGATACATACATCAAAGCGTCTCATCATGCACTGTAACATATACAACTTACACTTTTCAGTTAAAACAAATCAGAAACAGCCCCGGCACTCAGGTGGTGGAGGCAGGAGGGTCAAGGGTTGGAGGTCAGCCTGGACAACACAGCAAGGTGCTGTTGCAAAAACAAAGAAACTAAACTTGTATATTTAGTTCTTATTCCGAAAAGCTTTCATGTAAGTGACTGTAGGTAATGTAGGCTATGTTGTTACCTTCAGATTAGCATTCACTGAAGATAAATGATTTAATGTATATATATATATATATATATATATATATATATCTATATATATATATATTTTTTTTTTTTTGGTCTTTTTCATTTTTATCGGTACCAGGGACTGAACTCAAGACTGCCTGCTTGCAAGGCAGGCGCTTATGCCGCTGAGCTAAATCCCCAGCCCAATGTATATACATATTTAATGTATATACGTATTTTTGGTGCTAAGGGTTGAACCCAGGGCCTTGTACATGTTCGGACAGTGCTCTACTGCTGACCTGCACACCCCTCACACATATCCTTAGAGGTAACGATGCTGAAAAGTCCACAGTATAGATACTGTGTGTTAAAGTAAGCCACAGAAACCCGAAGCAATATATGAATGGTGAGTGGTGGTGGCAGATGTGACCGTAGGGAAATGAACTGGCCACTGATGAAAGCTAGGGGCACATCTGAGATTTAAAGGGACAGGGAGGATGGCCTGCAGAGGTCACAGGGACAGAAGCTGCAGGAGAGAGGCAGTAGAGAGGCACAGGTAAGTGTGCCCGGTCAGAAAGGTGAGACCCACTGAGAGCAAACTGGGTGAGTGCAGGCACCCACCTTGGCAGTGACCATCCCAGGTTCCGTGCAGGAGCTGGCTTGGTGCCGCAGATGGGGACAGTCTGATGATAGCAGACTGGGATGTAAAAGCCAAGGAAGTGGAGCCTGTGGGTGCCGAAGGAGGCGCAGGGACACAGAGCTGCGTGGGGCTGCCCATGGGAACACAGGAGAGGAAGTGCTGGAGAGAGAGGGCAGAGGCAGGAAACCAAGGGGAGGCGCGAACAGCGCTACTGGGGATGGGAGTGCAGTACCTGATGGCAAGCTGGAACCCACAGCCCTGGCAACAAAACGGACGCTTCTTTTTCAAGTAACATGCAGAGGATTAAGGATTTTATGGTTTTGGTATATGTGACTAGGATGAAAATGTCTACTTATGCAATGAGTAGTAGAGACTATGATTTTGGAGGAAGTTAAGCAAAAGAAATTCTAGGTGAATCAAAAATTACATCAAGGACCTTGCAAAAGCACCACAAGAACATTTCTAAAAACTGGTATAATCTTAAAAGGAGGAATTTAGCATGGCATAAAATTAAAAGGCAAACTATGATTACATAAAATCTATGAAAATAAAAAGGGCAAAAAGACAAGAAAATTACATTTGTAACAAATATCATGAGAAGTATAATTAATGAATTATGTAGAAGAGAAACACATATGGTTAACATATATACAATATTCTTACCAGGATGCCAAACTATACAGGTAATAGCTTAAACACAATGGATTCATAAAGATGAAAATGTGTGCTTCTCAAGGCAAAGACGTGCTTGGCCAGAACAGTAAATTGTTCGGCCTCCATCCATTCCTCCACCCATCCATCTGTCCATTCATTTTTACCTAGAGACTGAACTCAGGGCCTTGCACTGAGCTACATGTCTAGCACTTGCCTTTGTTTTTTTTTTTTAGGAGACAGAGTCTTGTGTAGTTGCTAGGGTGGGACTTGAACTTGCAATCCTCCTGCCTCAGCTTCTCTCACTGCTGGAATTACAGCGTGTCCACCTTTCAGGGCTATCTAGAAGTTCTAGGTGAATCTAGGTTAATTTTTGATTCAAAAATTAAACATTACCTTTTAAAAACTAAACATACCTTTTCAAAATTTTTATTTGGTTCATGTTTGCAGTACATGATTTCATTCATCGTGTGTGGGGCGTGTGCATAACATCTTCATTGCACATCTTTAAAACCTACCACGGTTTGGATCTAGAATGCTCCTGAGCCAATGAAGTGGCTGCCCACATTCGGTGTTCCTGGGAGGTGGTGGAATTTCTGGGAGATGGGGTTTAGCAGAAGGAAGTTGGTCATTGGGGAGGTGTCCTTGAAGGGTATCTCAGTTATTTTTCTATCCTGTGGCTGAGACAAAATACCTGATACTCAAAGCTAACGGGGGAAAGGTTTACTTAGATCCCAGTTTGTATAAGTTTCAGTACATAATCAGCTGGCTCCAAGGCAGGGTGGCACATGGCAGAGGGGCAATAGTTCATGGTGCTGAAAGATAACAAGAGTGACACAAGCCTCTTTCTGTCACTTGTATTGTGTGCAGGCTACCTGCTCTTGGTCCTAGCACTGAACCAGGAATCAGTCAGACGCTAGATTCAGCCACCTCTGAAAAGCCTGCCTTTCACGACTGCATGAGGCTTGGGCGGAGTGTGTGTGTGTGTGTGGGGGGGGGCATCAAGACACAGAGGGATCTGGGAACCGTGACTCCTGTCTTCTTTGCTTCTGGTTGGCATGAGGTGAGCAGTGTTCTCTGCCACTGTTCCCATGAAGATAAACTGTGCTGCTACAGATCCAAAGAACAGGGCCAACCAACCATGCATGAAACCTCTCAAACCATGAGTCAAATGAAACCTTTACTCCTGCAACTGAGCATCATGCTTTGTCCCAGTGACAGAAAGCTGGCAAACAAAATGCCCGTAACATGTGGTGCAGTTTTTCTGCTGCAGGCCTCTCTCCTTCTAGAAGCATAGCTCCGGGCTTCTCATGACAGCACAGTTCATGATGGGAAAGCTGAAAACAATGTAAAAGGCCAGTGTGGTCTGAAAACATTACATGGAAAACCCCAGAAATGAACAACTCGTAACTTTTAAATTATGCACTGTTCTGACTAGAACGATGAAACGTCAGGCTGCCTGGCTTCAGCCAGAACAAGAGCAAGAAGAGCACTGGCCCGTGGCCCTGTGCATTCACACCGCACGCATGATCTACCTGTCACTTACTAGCTGTCTCCGTTACCAGATCAACCGCCACAGTATGGCTGAGCTTGGGTGAAGGTAATGCTTTCTTATTTAAGAGTGGCCCCAAGTACTAGAGCAGAAATGCTGAAAACTTAGATATGTAAAGAGCTTTAAGTGAAAAGATGGAAGTCTTCAGTGTAATACGGAAACAGAAATTATGTGCTGAGGCTGCTAACGCTGACAGTAAATTGTTTAAGCTTCTGCTGTGTCCGATTTATAAACTGACTCTAGCATAGGTCCATGTATGTATGGAGAACAGTGTATACAGGGTTCAGTACTATGAGTGGTTTCAGGCATCCACGAGGGGTCTTAACATATCCCCTGGATAAAAGGACCACTGTATTTACAGTGTAACATCATCTGCATTAATAAAGAATATACACATATTATCTCTTTAAATATAATGGAAATTTCTAGATATCTACATGAGAATCTTGATATGGAAAGTGAGATTCACAGTCAAGAGGAAGAGAAGAACTTTCTTTTTGCCTTTGATAGACGTTAACTCCTGAAAGTACATTGTTTTGATCAAACATTGTAAGTAAATGAATATGAATTTTAGAATTATCCAAGTTATAAATCAAAAGAGAAACAGATATGCATGAGTTGGCTGTGTTTTTATTCCTCTCAATTCTAATAACTAATGATGATATCGAGTACTGGTTAAGAGCTCGAGTTCTTAGTCTGAGTTTGAGTTCTGGCTCTCTTCTTGAGTGACAACAGATAAGTTAATTACCCTTCTTAGCTTCAGTTTGTTCCCCTCCTAGTCCTGCTTCAAGGATAACACGAGATACTGTGTGTAAATCATTTATCACAGAGCTTGGTACACAATACATGCTCAGTAAATGTGATCTGTTATCACTAGTAGAATTCCCTTGTCTTATTGCTTTCTGGCTCTGTACAAGATATAATTGTTTCCCTCTTGCTAAAATAATGTTCTTAGGGTATGGGGTACAGCTCAGGAGCAGGACGAATGACTGGTGAGCACGCACAAGGCTCTGGATTCAATTCTCAGTGCTACTAGTGAAGTGAAGTTGCAAGGTTATTAAGCACTGTTTCCTATGCCAATTTCGTAACAGCTCTACTTTTATTCTGTTTTGGAGAAGCCGAGAAGTTAGCTGAAGGTCACGTTCCTAGAACCTGAAAGATCTTCTGAAAGCAGGATTTTCTCTCCTCTAACCACACTAGCTCCCTTGTTTAGTGTACATTCAGGCTGATTGTAAAATCCTAGGCTTTTGGAGCAGGGCATGGTGGCACATATTTATAACCCCAGCACTTAGGAGGCTGAGGCGCAAGGATCTCTGCAAGTTTGAGGACAGCCTGGGCTACATAGAGTTTAAGACCAGGTTAAAGTACATAGTGGGACCCGTCTCTACCTCCTTACCCCATGCTGTGCATTTGGGACCATGAAGCTTTACATTATTTCACTTAGAACCCTGGATGGTGCAAAGCAAACTGCTACTTATGACTCAATTCTGTTGATGATGATTCTCCTTTAAAAGACTTCAGATTTGCCTGTAATGTTAGTAATGATATAGAAAGAATTGAACGGCAGAAAAACAGTAACACAGAACGGTGGCCAACTCATGCTTCATGACTTTAATCACTGCTGCTCCCAGCTCTGAGCATCTGCATGGAGGTACTACTGCATTCAGTAACTCTCTGGAAGGAAAGTTGGCGAGGAAAGATTTCTTTACCGGCTTAGCAAAGTAGACTAATACCGGTATCTCGGCTTAATAGCCAGTGAAGAGAAGTTGCATAATTTTCCCAAGGTTCTTCAGTGATTTAATGACAGGCCAGATTTGAGTCCAGTCTCATGCTTTCCAATTTGCACAAAAGGATGATCTCTTCCTGGCTTTAATATTTTTGTAGGATTTCCCCAAAATCAGCTCTGTGTTTACTTTGGAATAATAAAGTATTACACTAAGCACACAGAGAAGACAGTACTGGCGTCTTAGTAAAGTCTTTAATAGACTCAAAGCAATTGATTTTCCTGAGGCTTTTAATTTTTTTAGACCAATTTGGCTTAGAGTGAAAATGACTGCTCAAATTTTTAAACAGCTGAGAACCCTTAACGTTGTCCTTGAATATAGATGTATTTTAGCCCAACGTGACTCTATATGGAAAAGTTTTATTTGGAAGAAAACTCATTTGGTATTGTGTAGAAGCACTGTAACTGTTCTGAACTATCTTAATGAGGAATCAATTGAATATGATGGCTTTAATAGGCTCTGACAGTGAAAATGTAATTAAATGATATTTAATAACACTCATCCCTCCCACACATATTCACACACACATGCACAACTAGACTCTTTCACGTGACTCCAAACTTCTAAAGCTAGAAACTATTATTTCAAACAGGCCAACTTCCTCTGACGTCCCTGGAATCATTTTGGGTTATCAACTCTTTCCTGGGACATAGTGCAATCAGAAATCTAGGTCCTATGATTCCGCTGCTCAGAATGAGGAGTTCTTGGAGATGCAGAGGTAGACCAGGCAAGTTAAAATGCCCTTGTGTTACTGGAGAGGTAGAAGGACAACTACATGACCTCACAATCACAATCTTCTCCCTCATTAAGATCACTAAGAGCTCACTGGGGGTTTGTGCTATCACCAGCTGAGAAAAAGATGAGAGAAGTTGGGGTTGCAGTTCCCCCTGCAGGGATGTTCCTGGTAGCCTCAAGGAGTCCCAACCCATAGTCTGTCATCATGATCTCAAATGGAAAGGATGCATCAGTGCTTTGGAGTTGCAAAATTAGGCATAAAAGCTAATGAAAAGAACTGATTTGATGTAACTCTGATAAGGGAAATTCAACTCAAAGCATCACTCTGAAAACTGCCATAACTGTAGCATCATGAGTGCTCTGGGCACAGGACACAAACATGTGAGTTATTGATTAAGAGAGGCAAAGTGTTCACTGGATACTCTGGATTACAAGAGGAGCTGTGGGAACCATCACAAATATAAAATATTCTAATTCTACTCTTGAGAAATGAAAATCTGACAGAGGCAAACTGTAAATATCTCTTATCGACACATAATGGAAAAGCTTCTAACAGTCCTGCAGCTGTTCATCAGAATTAAATCTGGAGCTGCAGAATGGTGTCATGAAGGAATGTTCCCCAGGGTTTCAGTGAATGTAGTTTTGTGTGCTTTTCAAGTTTCAGTCTTGCAAACTGAAGTTTCTGAACCAAATACGTGACCAAAGCCCTGACTTTGTCACTACATCCACCATGTCTGCCTACTTCTAAGGAAAGGCTCAAGAATTTTTTATGAGCCATAAGGCATTCCATGAAAATTTGCCTCATAACATATACACATATCCTAGTCATTTTAATGATATCGATGTGTCCTTAAAAAAACCCAACAACAACAAAAACTACCAGGGGCATACATAAAAAGATTTATGGCAACACTGTAATAGGAAAAAGAAAAGAAAAGAAAAAACCAAGCACATACTCAATACTTGGGGGCTGAATAAACAAATCATGGTAAGCCATAAAATGAAATATTAGAAGCCATTAAAAATACAAGTCAAAAGTGATTTGAGTCACATGAGAAATGTTCACCATACGCAGGTAAAAAGCAGCTAGAAACCCGGGGTGCAAGTTATGATTCTAAAGCAGAACCTGGGTCTCTTTGCATTCACACTATGTGTATAAGCAGGCTGAAAGACTGTCACAGGCAGCTTAGGTAAATAATCTGAAGTCTTTTTTTTTTTTTTTTTGACAGGGTCTCACTATGCAGTTCAGGCTGACCCTGAATTCACTATGTAGTCGAGGCTGGCTTCAAATTTGCGGCAAATTTCTAGTCTCAGCCTCCCTAGTGCTGGGAGTACAGCGATGCGCTACCAAGCCCAGCTGATCAGAAGTCCCAATGCCAGCTGACCCAAGCTTTTGAGTGGAAATAATGGAGCCCTGCACTACTTGGAACTCCAAATAATTCCAAGATGGGACCAAGAATGGGTAACAGGAGTATTTTACTCAGTCCTGGGCCAAGGTCATGAGTAGGTTCAACTAGGAATGAGAAAAAAGACAATGAGAGATTACACTAACGTAGGACTTTCTCTCATTGAAAGAGGGACCCATTGTGTGTTACACAGAAGTTAACTAGATGAGAAGAGAATGAGAAAATCACCACTACAACCGCTAATGTGGGAACCGATTCCGGTAATGTACATTAGCGGGTCTGAAAGCCATTGGGTGAAAGGCTGGTGGGGACAGATTATTTATTAATAAAGAGAAACAGGATGTTCACAATGGAAATATCCATCAATCCTCCTGGAACAAGTAACCCTTAGCACGGACAGGTAATGGTGCCACCTGGCAGCCTGGGTCTCCTCATGCTACCTTCACATCACCTAAACATCTTTTCTGCCAAGTGGTCATTCTGTGTGTGATAACAGAGGACAGCCCAGTAAGTTTGGTTGGACTAAATGTCAATGCCGTGAAAGTTAAAAAAGCTGAAGGGGAACGCTTGTGTATGAAAGAAGACAGAGATGGCTACAAAATGCAGTGCTGGATCCTTCCATGGCTCTGGATTAGGAAAAAGTAAATTAACAGAACCAGGTCAAGTATTCCAGGACCTTCAGCTGCTTGACAGAATGCTCAGATTCTGGTTTTTGTCACCTGGGTAGCTTTTGTTAAGTTTGTCCCTAAGAAGTCAAGAGTCCCATCATGAACTCAGCCCTGCATTGGAGACCCAGGCCTGCTGGGTCACGGTTTGACTCTGGGTGAGTCGCTTCATCTTACAAAGATTCCTCTTTGGAAAAGTAAGTTGGTAAGAGTCCCTTCTCCTGAGACTGCATGCTGTGTTCCTGTCCCAATTTCCTTCCTCAAGGGGAGACTGGGCACAGAGCACTGCTCTCAGGGGAGAAATATTCGCATTAATCTGGATGATGACACTGAACTTTATGAGAACGTACCGTACTGCCTTTGAGACAGTTTTCTTCCATTTCTACTGGGATGATTTGGCTCTTTAACTTAATTTTATATAGCGCCACGCATGTCATTCTTTGTTTTTTTTTGCCCATACAGTTCCCTTTCTCAGGCAAAACAAGTCCTCATAAAAACATTTACAATATATCAAAAATATTGACAGGAATCTTAAACCCTAATGTCTGAAGTTATTTGTGGGCATGATTTATGACAGAAGTTCCACTGTTATAACTTGGCCAATTAGGAAATATTGATAAATGCAAACATATTATTGATGTCAATTAAAAAAGCACAAGATTGATGAGCTTCCTACAGCATTCTGACACAAGCAGCTGGAGACTAATGCCCATCAATACACATCCAGCCATGACCCACAGGGAGAAATCAGGCTGCCAGGAAACAAGGGGTGCTTTCGCACTTAAAAGTGAGATTGTTTAAACAGATGAGCAGGCAATCAACAAGAATATCTAACAGAACCCCAAGTGAAATCCTACAGACAAAACAGAATGCATCTTAGAGCAGACTTTAACATCCACAAGTACCTTGCATTTTGAAGGAGCTAGACAGATTCTTGGATTTAATTTACCTGTGTAAGACAGAGTTCCATTCCCTGTGTGCAGGAGTGGGAGAGGATTTGAGCATGGGTTATTGAGAAAATGGAGGGATTAATATGTTCTCGATGGGGCCATGATTCATGACTTGCTAGCCAACAGCTCTTAGTTGAATGTGTTATGCACCCATTGGCTTGATCCACTGATGGCACATGAGTAACTGTCCCATTGGGTGAATGGTACCCCCAGATGGGACTGTCCCAGGCCACCTGATGGGACACTGGTACATGTGCCACTGGTGATTCAAGCTGGTGGGAACCTGTTGAGAATTTGGAAGAAAATTTTACTGAAGGGAAGACAGACAGCTGTTTGGTTTTGGCTATGGTCTGTTCCAAATGCTAGTGGAACACTCAGGTGCAAATATATCTTAGACATACAGGCCAACATTTTCCATGAAAAAGACTGAAGATGATGTGTCAAAGAGGAAACATTATAAATGAAATTGGGTTGTATGTAAGAATCAGAATTGAAAAAGTCTGACTGGCTTAGGGACTGCAAAGGTCCATACTTTAATGGCAACAGCTGCAATTTATGTAGGAAAAAAGCTTGTTCCCCCAAGGAACATGAACCATCACCTACTGGATGGAAAAAAAATCTGTGAGATAATAGCCAGGCACACTGCTCTTGTGCATCTGGGAGGGTCATTTTCTCCCCTTAGAGCTCTGGGAAGGCTACACAGAACAGTGATAAACTGGTTCTCTGTGGAGCTCTAGCTGGAATCAATCCCTGACTACCCCAATTACATTAATCTTTTATAAATACTGTAAAGTCATCAAGGGGTTAAAAGAGTTTAGATAACAAAGAATGAATGGCCTAAGGTTCCTGGGCTTTCTGCCTGTTCTCAAATCTTGAATCTTTCTCATAATGCCTTAAGGGAAACCAGGTCAAAGCCAGCCCTTTAATCTTGATCTGATTTTTATTTACTGGAGTCACACAATGTGCCATACATCATTATACTAGGATGGACCCAGCAGGATTATTCTCAAAACTGTGGATATTAGTATTTATGCAGACGTGGCAAAATTGGATCCTTAATATACTGTTGGTGGTAATATAAAATGGCGCAGTCATTTTGGAAAAGTCTAGCAGCCCTTCGAAAATAAAAGTCATCACATGACCAGGAAACTGTATTCCTTATTTTATACTGAAGATAAATGAGAAAATGTGCCCAGAAATGTGTTCAAAGCAGCATCATTCAAGAATGCAAGAGAGGGAGCAACTCAAATTTCATCAACTGACAAATGGCTAAAAATGCAGAACATCTGTACAATGCAGTACTATTTGACAGTAGAAAGAAATAAGGTCGTCAGGCATGATGGTGCAAGCCTATAATCCCAGCACTCTGGGTGGCTGGGGAAGAGGACTGCAAGTTTGAGCCCTGTTTGGGAAGCTTACTGAGACTCTGTCTCTCAAATGGCATTGGAGGAGGTGGGAGGAGAGTGAGGATGTGGCTCAGTGTGAAGAGCCCTGGGTTCAACCCCCAAAATCATTAAAAAAAACAAAAACAAAAACAAAAAAGGAAAGCAGTACTGTCATATGCAACATGGAAGAACCCTGAAAACACTGTGCTAAGTGAAAGAAGTCAGGCACAAACAAACTCCATTTACATCCAGTGTCCAAAACAGGTGGACCCACAGATGGAAAGTTGGTTAAGACTAGCAGAGTGGATTTGTGGATTGGGCAGGGGGAGAAATGGAGTCACTCCTATGCATATGGCATTTCCTTTTTAAGGATGGTACTGGGGATCGAACCTAGGGCCTTCACCCTGAGCTCCATACCCAGTCCTTTTATTTATATACACACACACATATATATTTTTTTAAATTGTGAAACAGGGTTTTTCTGAGTTGTTAAACTGTCTAGGTCAGGCTTGAACTTGCTCTCTCTCTGCCTCCATCCCCCAGAATGCTGGGATTACAGGCCTGCGTGACTATGCCTGGCTTGGTGTTTCTTCTGAGGTAATAAAAAGGTCTACAGCTGTTTGTGGTAAAGGACTCTAAGACTATGCTAAACAGCACTGACCCGCGTGCTTTAAATGTGTGAATCTTGAGATACCGGGAATTATATCGCAGGGAAGCTGTTATTAACAAATGTTCTAGTGGGCTGTGAAAGGCGTATTCTTGTGGAACATAATGTAGCATTTCTGTTCTCCTATCCCCAGACTGACACTGTCACAGAGATTTTCATCAATGTACTTGACCTTGAGTGGTCCTGGAGTTGAAGAGAATCAGTGAGAAACTTTTCAGGCTGTTTTGCACTGGGCTGGTCAGCCACCGCAACTGAGCCCAATACTAGTTTCTCTGGGTGCCAGGACCCTTGGTTCTGTGCTTTTGTATTTGTGCCAGGGTTAGTACCCATGAGCAACTATCCTGTTCTGCTTCTACAGGTCCCCTTGCTGCAACCAAAACATGATCTAAGATTTGCTGCTGAGATCATGTAGTACAGCTTCAGGTGGTTCTAAAATGACCTGAACACCTAGCACACTCCTGATGATAAACTTTAAAACAATCTACAAGTAACTTTCCTTGTGTATAGCTGACTGACTGTCGTTCAGTTTCAGCTGGAACCCTAAGAAGCATTATCAGATGTGTTTTATCCTACCGAGCGAATCTTCATACAAGTAAAACAGTACTAAAAATAATCACTGGAGTGACTTGAAACTGGATCCACGCTACTAGGGAGGGTGAGGCAGGGGGACTGCAAGTTGCAGATCTGCATTGGCAACTCAGTGAGCTTGGTTTAAAAAATGACAGGGTGGGGGATGGGAATGTAGGTTGGGGGCCACTTGCTTAGTGAGGACCCAGGATCAGTCATCAATACTGGAAAATAAAAAGGTTTACTTTGGAAGAATACCGAGGTCAGAATGGCCATCCCAACGACCTGAGCCAGGCTGCCCAGGCTGACCCTTGGGGAAGCATGAGCCGATGCAGGGCTGTCAGGCTGAGTGGCCAGGGCAGGGTCTTGTGAACTACTGGGTCTCAGCTGAGGCCACGTTCTGTCTCCACCAGGGTGGTCTCAGTCCCATGCCCAGAGATTTGAATCCAACTGGTGTTGCCGGGTCAGCAGGGTTTGTAAAAGTATGCCTGGTGGTTCCAAGGTACAATTGAGGCTGAGAAATGCTAGTATTAGGTGAGAAGCTTGGCCTTTGAAGAGCTCATTAAAGGACAGATAGCCTGTGGTCTTCCAGGTATAAACAGAAAGCAGAACCAAACGTCAAGTATGCTGTAACAGAGAGACATAAAACATTTTCGAGTTCAGATTAGTTCTTCTCTCTTTTCTTGGGGGAAATGTACCATGGTTGTTCGGAGACTGGTTATGGTTTCTCCTTGTTTGTGTTATAAACTGTTTTGATGCGGAAACTCCACCGTGGGGATCTATGGATCTGATAGGAGCAAAGGCACTGAACACAGGTTTCTGACACACCAGGCACCAGTTTCCATTTAGTTTCTTCTTCCCACTGAGAATGAGCAATTGGGCAGCCCTGGTCCCGCATGCCCAATGGATCCTGGTTTGCATGTGTGTGGGTGGGCACACATGCTCTTTCCTGTCTAGGCAAAGATTCAGGGGCTGACACTGCAGCTGACATCAGCCCCTGTTGCTCTTGCTACAAACCCTCTCCGAGTGGGTCATTTCGCCAGTCCATCATCAGGCCTTTGCAGCCTCCTAGTTGGCGCCAGGGCTAGCTCAGCTCTGTTATCAGCTGCTTCAGGGGGCATGAACTCTGTTTCTGAGCTCACTGGTAGAGATCCTCGGAGGCTCTGAGGGCTGGGGGTGCCTGGACCTCATTTCTCCGTGTGCTCCTAGAAGGACCCAGCACTCACAGGGCAGTGGGAACCTTCTTTCTCACAGAACCACTCTGCCCCAGCATCTCAGTGGAAAATGTTAGGCACGGACACACAGTATACCCTACTCAAGTCTTCATACAACTCATTCTACTAAGGTGCAATTATAGGCTCCTACCGCGAGGCAATGTAGTATTACAGTGGAGACCTCAGCTCCACACCTTCACTGGTGGGCAGTCTCTCCAAGTGTTTCTGAGCTTCCCTAGCCTCAGTTTGCTCACTGTGAAATGGAGAACACTTGCAGGGTCACTGCACACAATTATGTCCCGTATGAGTAGCACCTGGCACACAAAAGCAATCAATGAAAAGCTGGACCCCTCTACTGCCACAGTAGCCTGGACCAGAACTCATTTTCATAGGCTTTGAGTACCTGCTTCCTTATGCTGAATTGTAATGAGTTTGTGTTTCTGCAAAGCATTCTGGTGAGAATACCACTGTGTAAGATCTTGCTGACCGTGAGACTTGTCTGAATCCAGAGTTCCCCCAGGCAAAGGTGGGGAAATTAGGCTGTGCTGAGGATCTGTGCTCATGGTACTGTGCTATATAAAGCTACAGAGACAGAACTGACAGGTGAGGGGACCCTGGCTGAGTTACTTAGTATTTAGAAGGGGCCTTGCCTTTGCAGCACCACCCACTGTGGGAAGGCTGGCTCTGCATCTTCCAAACCTCGTAGGAACAAGAGAAATATGGACTTTATAAGGTGCCCCAGAAGGCTGCTGGAGGATGAGGCTGGTCAGCACACTGTCTTTCATTCAGCTTTCTGGGAGACAATTATATGTCTTCCCAGGCAGTCCAAAGTGGCTAGGACACCCCAACTTCCTAACTTTTTCTCAGTTCTCCCAAGAAAATATGAACAAAGTATGTCTTAGTCAGCTCTGTGTTACTATGACAAATACCTGAGATAATCAGTTTATAAAGAGTGAAAGTTTGCTTCGGTTCACAAGTGTGGAGGTTTCAGCCTCTGCCTGGTTGGCCGGCTGCTTCTGTGGGTAGGAAGCACCTCATGGCAAGTATGTGGCAGAACAGAACCGCTCACTTCATGGGAGCCAGGAAGACACACAAGGGCCTGTGGTCTTCTTGGAAGCATGTGCCCAGTGGCCTCACTTCCTCCCACGAGGCTCCACCATCTCCCAACAGGGCCAAGTTGGGGCCTAAGCCTTCAGCACACAGGCCTCAGGGACAATGGGGATCCAACGTACTGCAGCAGGCTCTGGCTGCCACCTGCCTCCACAGACAGCACTGCAGTAGTCAGCTGTGGGTCTCCTCAGGGCTCCACGGTATGGATACATGTTTCCTGCTTAACACTTTCCGCTTTGCTGATAAAAGGTTTCCCCAAAAGTACGGTGAATGATATTGCACTACTTTTAAGAAATTCAAGTATGTGTAATTCAGTCCTTTGAAATTACAGAATGCAACTCACTTTACAATATTTTCTAAGCAGTATCAATGTACAAGGACACTGTGGTAAGTGTGGAGACAGGACAGCCCCTTTCCCCAAGAGGGAAGGGCACATAACCCTAGTAAGCCAAAAGGTGCATGGGCAACTCTTATGACTTGTCGACGTCTGTGGAATCACATGTTGGACACATATATGTGAAAACTGTCCTTCCTGTGACTATGGAAAACAGGTTCCTTGCCAGGATTAGAGGGCACATCAGTGTAATCACAGCTACTAGGGAGGCTGAAGCAGAAGGATTTCAAATTTGAGGACATCCGAGATAACAGGTTTCAAATAATTAAATAATAAATAAATGAAAGGGTAGGGATATAGCTTAGCAGTAGGAAGCTTGCCTAGCACACATGAGGCCCTGGGATTGATCTCCAGCACCAGAAACAAACACACAAACCAAGTCCCTCAAATACATACCTTTACCTTCCTCCTCCCCTCGCCCTATGGTCCACCCTCAGTATCCACAGGTTCTGTGTCTGTGGCTTTCACTGGCTGTGGAGCAACATTGAAATGTCAGCCACGCCACTGTGTGTCACTGTGGTTCCTCGGGGTTGGGGGAGGAGGACCTCTTCAGTCTAGTGATCTCAAGCCAGCCTGGATAACAGAGTGAGACCCTGTCTCAAAAACAAAAATCCATGAACAAAACTGCACTTGCACTGCCTGTGAAGGACCTTACTCCCTACCCAACACAGTACGAAGACTAATGGAGCATCTGCACTGAACTGGGTTCTGAGTCATCTGGAGATGATTTACAGCATACAGGAGGATGTTCGAATACTGCAGTATACCCCAGGGACTCGAGCACGCCTGCAGGTTTGGTGTCCCAGGGGGGCAAGTGTCCTGAAAACAGTGCCTTGCAGAAGTTGAGGGATGAGCAGTGGTGACGGGGGAGGGGAGATGCCCCACACTTCGATACTTAGGAACAGACTATGAAGGAGCATCACAGACATCTAGGGGCGCCGGTGGAATCAGGCCCGTACAGCCTCTGTCTGAAACAGCTGCTTGCCAGGACGATTCACGACTGCTGGTCCCACCTCCTGCCTTCCTCACTTGGGAAGCCTTTGTTCAAATGAAGGCATCCCCAGCTTTTGTTCAAATGCTGGTCTGCCCTACCTGCTACTGACTGTTTTCCTGCAGCCTATCTTTATCTTTCATTTCACTGTCTAGTGGTCTGCAATGCGATGAAGATGTTGGAAATATTAAGACTATGTAGTCTGAATTTCTGCTCGGCCCTCTCCATTCTGTTCTGTGGAAACACTGATCAGCATGCAATAAATATTTCAGAGTGAAACTGCTGCTTGGAATTTAGTCTTCAAAGCTCCAACTAAAGCATTGCAAAGCATTTGGGCAGCGGCGGTGGGGGGTGGCTGACCTATATTGTAACACGTGCCCTGTGCCGAGAGCCAGCAGGGCCTCCAGTGCGGATGCAGCTATGCGGCAGAACGGCCTGAAGGACGAACAGGCGGCGCTCTCTGCCTGCAGTTTAGAGGTCTCACACCAGGCTGGGAACATCGCCACTGGGATGGATTTTAGCACCTGGGTTTGTGAAGGCAGAGAAGTAACAGTCTGAGCCACTGACGATGCTGCAGGTTCATCTCTGACTTATGGCACTTTTCCCTTGGGCCAACCACCGGGACCTGCGCTCCACAAATACACAAAGGGCAGAAAATTATATCCATTTCACAGAACAGGAGAGTGAGCCCCACAGGAAGTCATTGGCCTGGGTTTACAAACCAGGCAGCAACAATCAGCACAGGAAACCACTCCTGTGCAGCCCTTCTGTGCCTTCCACGTGCCTTCCAGTGGTGTCCCAGACAAAACAGCGAGGGTTTGGTAGGTGCCTTTCACACCGCTGCGGGTTCACGGCATCTCACCAGGGCTGCTCAGCTGATTCAGGGGTGTGTTGCAATACTGTGCCCTCTAGAGGATGAGTCCAGCTTCCTTCCAGGAGCTCTCAGGAGAGGAGAGGAGAGGGCCACTTGCTCAGGCAAAGGAAGATCTCTAATTGCAGTGTTGGTTAGAGGGTGCGGGTTCACCTTACCTCATTTTAGACCACACGAACACCATTGGCACACAAGGCAGGTACAGTCAGAAGACCAGAATGAGGACCAGACAGGCTGAGTCCACTGGTTACATGGTGACTTGGGGCCTGGACTAGCACTGGCCAGGATTTCCAGGAAACGCATTTTCTTCCTGGCCTGCCCACCTAGCCGGCTTGCCTGCAGGACACAGTACTGCAGTGTTCACCACAGGTAGGATGGGGGATGAGAAGATAATCTTGTTTTTTCAGACACCTGTAGGAGACTCCCCTGGAATGCAGAACAACCGCAGCAGCACTAGTTAAGTCGAGGGTTACTGCCATTACCGATATGTGGAGGGCTGACTGTGGTGTTTCCTTCTCTCTTCATTTGACTCTAAGCATTGCAAAAAAGGCCAAAGTACTGGTATATAATCTCTAAGGCCAATCAGACAGTCTCCTGTTTCCTGCATGGTGCTCTCTGTAAAAGATCGGATCGCAGTGGGATGGCAGAGCCACTCAGCTCTGGGAATGTCCGCTGGGTACGAGCCTCAAAGTAAGAGGCTGTTAGTCCCCAGGGCACAAAAGTTTACACATTAGAAACTGAAGCAACAGGCCTAAATTCATTCAAATGCTATCCCAGTCTAGTTATGCAGACTGGTCTTTCTGCCTACCTCCTTGCATATTACAAAGCAGCTTTTCTTCCCACCTGGCTGGCCAGCTCAAGTTACTCACAATTCCCGTCGGATCTTCCCTGTCACTCATCCTTGAGCCACTTCCTTCTTCACAAGCGAGGCCTTGGACCAACGCCTTTGTCCTTATAGCCTCATTTGGATTGGGCTTAGGACTCCTTGGCCATCTGTAACTTTAAATATGTCTTGGTTTCTTTTCTCTTGCAGCGGGTTGCACTGGAGGTGGTAGATTGGAATTAACTTGCCAGGATTCCAATAACGCCTCAATGGGATTACAATGGATTGTGAGGAAGACTAGAAAAGGGATTACAATACTCAACGTTGGATAACAGACTCTAAGGGCTAAAGGCAAGGTTCACTTAGTAAAATGCCATTGAAAACAATGTGGTGAGTGCCACATGGTGAAGTCACACTGGAGCACTCTGGTGGCCGATTTCACGGGGCAAGGAAGGGAGAGGAAGGGCACTGGAGGGCTTCTCTAGGGGCCACTGAATGCAGGAAGGGGTGTGCTTCTGGGGCTCTGTCTGACGAATACAAAGGCCCATGTAAGTAGATGGAGACAGACTCATACCCTGAAGCAACTGGCACACACTGGGCTGGAGCACAAGTATCACTGGACAGGCTGCCCATGCTAAGGAATGGACAAGGCAGGCTGGTTTCTGACTGGTTTCCTCCACTGTCTGAGAGAGAAAAGGGGGCGGAAAAAACAAACACACCGGGTTCCCAAAATTAGTTCCAGTAAGAAAAATAATCTTATGAAAACCATGGACAGCTACATAGATAACTGCAAGCTCTAACAGCAAAAAATTATTTAAAAGTTAAACACCTAGTTTGGCTCTGCAAATAGGCCCTAGAACAGAGAAAGAGGAAAGTATTTTTTCCCTCTCTTCTCTACCCTTCTCCTTATAGAAAGGAAGGAAAACTCATTAGTAAACAGGGGGATCCACACCCCACCACTCCTGGGGGAGAGCAGTTTCTGCTTCACAGTTCGCTGCCCCTCAAAGTTGCCACCATCCGTGTGACACTCCTGCCAGCTCTGGGTGTTAAAAGCTTTCGGGAAGTGTAGCCAAAAGCTTTTCTCAGCTAGGCCCTGCTGCCAGCCGCCAAGGCTGGCTGTGAAGAACCACATTATATAACCTGGCCTTACATAACCTGACGAGTTTCCCTCACAGCTCAGTGGTGTGTGGCAGCCTTGAGCCACCAGTGATGGAGGAGATCAGGGACACAGAACACCCTCCCCACATGCAGCATCCACAGAGGTGCTCTTGGGGCTTAAGGAACATTATCATTTATTCTCAGAATCAGAAATGCCAGGCATGAGGGGACCTTTGAGGTCCAGAGAGCATCCCGCACCCTACCCACAGGCAAAGGCTGGCCACAAGTACCGGGGTAAGTGGGAGCAGGGTGCAGATGTCCTGGCTCCCATGTCACCAGTCAGGGAGTCGCTATTTTCTGAGCTCTATGGTCCATCTACACCTGTGCAGGTGAGTCCCGGGTACAGTCACTAATCAGTAAAATGCAGCAACCTGTGGGAAGAAACCCATCTAATCTCCACAAGGCACTCAATGGAAGCTGTCTGGTCCACTGAAAAGGCTTCAGGACGAAGCTACTTAAAATACTGCTTTAACTATATACTAGCATTATTGAATTCAGTGGTTGGAGTTGGTACATCACTATAGTACATCTGAAGAGAATTTTCCAAACCCTAATTATTCATAATTGATACGTTCATGAAACGATTAGCTTTAATTTCCAAACTGGGGAAAATAAAAAATTTCTGACAGATGGTTTGGTCTAAGAAGTTCAAAAACATCTCCAGTACAAAACTAACACTAACTTACGACTGGTAGAGCTGGGGGCTCAGTGGTAGAGGAGCTCAGCAATAAAACTTAAAAAAAAAAGTTTTTCTGTTTTTAGCAGAAAAACTGAATGCTGACAATGGTTTCAAGAGAGTCAATATCATAACCAAGAACAGAATTACCAAGTGCCTAAATTGAGGCAGATCTTGTGAAAAAGCTCCTTTTTTCTCTAATCACACCTGCTATGTCTGGGTAAGGGACCTCAAAATAGTCTTCTAGACTGAGAAGATATATAACCTGGAGAAATCGTGTACAGCCCGGAGTAAACTGCCCCTTCACATGTACTCTGGTAAAAACTGTCTAATCAGAAGAGAAAATTCAGCCCCTGACCTCCAGCGCTGAGGAAATGAGCATCCCTCCTCAGACGTACTCTGCACGCGGAGGACACCACTTCCCTGTCACCTCTGGGGATGTGGGACAGAAACATGGATTAGCATGAACAACGGGGAGCCCCTGCTGTCGTCCTTGCTGGGAGATGCGGGCCTCTTCCTGTCATCGCAGGAGAGGGTCTTCTGCACAGGGAGGCGTCTACTCTGGCTACTTGAGAGGACTAGCCACACGGTGAGGCACCAAAAAGTGTCCGCTGAAGGGCGTGTCAGCCAGCGCATCAGGAGAGCGCACCTGGAGCTGCGGCCTTCGGCTCTGGGGCAGATTCTGAGCCGGCACTTACAAAAAGCTGGTTGAACTTTCACATTTTCAGAGCATGGCTTTTTCCTTCTTTGGAAGGCAGAGGTTTATCAAGAAAGGATAAAGGAGCCTGGCTTCCAGAAATCAAAGTGGTCATCTGCCTGCGAGGGTAAGCTGCTACTTTCTAGCAGCAGTGCTGAGTGAAGGCACAGAAAGAGAAATGCACATCTTGTCTCCCACCATCTGCCTTTTGTTGTCCTCAGTGTCCTGCCTGCCTCCCACCCTGGAAGTTCTCTCCCGAGAGCTGGCTCACAGCAGTGAATTGATGTGATTCGCCGTGCTCCCAGCTGTGCGTCCCTGGACAATTACTCATATGTATTGAATCTGAGTCTCCTCACTTGAACAGTGAGTGTCACAGTGTCTTTCTCACAGAGAAACTGTGTTAGGAGAAACACAGATCACGGGTTTCAAGCACATGGTGCACAGAGATGGACAAGGAGGCGATGATGATACACATCATCACCGCCACCGTCACCTCCCCGCTCCTTGACAACAGTCTCCATGTGGATGTGGTGAATCAGGGGATAAAAGCCCTCTCCAGGTTAGGAGGGAAACAACTGTTCACACTGAGCTGTGTGCTGGTGCAGACTCTCGCCTATGCGATGGATGTGCTTTCTGCACCATGGTCAAAAATAATTCCTGCTTCCAGGGTGCCTCGGCAGCACGACTCCCCCAGGCATTCCAGAGAGAATGGCTGCGACAACCAAGTGGGCGATGGTGGGTCCTATGTGAAAACTTCACAGTGAAGCCCCTACAAACCTTTTCTATAAAATAGCAATTCTTTCTGGGCTCTTCTACATTTTGGAATATACCAAAAAACGACCTTTGTATACAGAAGATGCAGAAGACAGTAGCCTTCTAGAAAGGAGATGGACTTTGTTTTATGCACGTCAATGCTGGGCAAGCAAATTTAATGAGCAACTCCAACCAAGAAGAAGCATCCCTCCTGCAGTCAGTCATGGGAACACTACTGTCCCAGGCTTGAGCACTTACTGGAATTTTTAGAAAAAGGAGAAAAAATTAGTGTACAATCTTATCTGAAGGGGTCAGGAGGGCAGCTACATGTTCAACAGACTGAAACAAAATGAATCCCATATACAGATAGTTATAAATAACTTCTTACAATTCCACTTTTTTAAATTTCACTGGGGGTAGTGGCGAATTTTTCATTCATATTGAAAAACTCCATCTATGTAAGGTTCACCTGCAGGGCAATTCTGATCAGTGTGTGAGTGAATTCAGGTTGCTTTCCTGAGGATTTTTACTGAAGTACTCACATCTCCCCTACTTCTGACTGCTTTATATGAATATGTAGATTATTCCTTTGATCTAACCTTAGTTGAGCTACACAGGCACAGAGGAAAGTGCTGTTAAGATGCACTTTCAAGCTCTATTTCTGTTCTATTAAATGAGCAACAGAGGTGACCTAGAACTGAGCAGTAAGAAAGAACGTCTGAAATTTTCTGATGGCCCTCAAAATCCCATCCTAGTTCTGCCTCCAAACAGCTTGTCAATCAATTCATAGTTACAGGGCACAGAACAGACACTCAAAAAATATCTAGGGAAAGAATCTATGGGTGTGGAGTTGCAAAATATAATTGTCTTTGACTGATCCAGTGAGACTGTGCTTAAGGTAGCTGAGAAGCCAGCCAGGAAATGGTGAGGTTCAACCAAGAAGAACTCAGTACCATACTGACATTTGGCTGGGGCCTGAGGAAGCATCTGAATCATCCTCTTGCCTGTAGGTCATCATATCATTGCTCTTTAACTGCTATTTCGTTTCATTTTCTGGGAAGAACATGGCTTTACTGGAGAACTACTCTAATACTGATAACGTGTACCAGGAAGAAGAAGGTTGACAACGGAAGTGCCAATAAAATGAATGAAAATAATTCAGGTTCCTGGTAGCAGAAGCATCAGAGTGAGAAGTTTTAGGGATTTATGATGGCATAAATACTTGGCTCCTACACAGCCTAAACTCTGCAGAGTTGAAGTTCTGGTGAAATATGGGCAACGAAAACTGGACTTAGAGTACTTTACTTAGAAATGTCTTGGTAGTTTCTGCCAACAGGAAAGGAGATGGTTATTTATGAGGATGTTGAGCCCCAAGATTTTAGAACCAGAAATGGCTTCAGAAACCAGAGTATAATCTTTTAATTTTATAGGTAAGACAAGAGGCTCACACATACAAACTAAAGGTTCACAGATATAAATTCACTAGTTTAAGCTTTAAGTGACTTAAGGTTCCTATGCTTCATAAGCACTATTAGTAGTATATAAAGCATTTACTTTTATTCTTCTCAATTAAAAAGAATCAACGATCATTGGGAAAGTTTTTTTTAAATTGTGGAAAACCCCCAAATTTGTCACCTTAACATGTTTAAAGAATTCAGTAGTATTAAGTATACTAACACTCTAGTGGCATAGATCTGCAGAACTTTTTCATTTCCCTGAACTGAGATTCTACATCCAATGAACAGCTTGCCTTTTTCTCTAGCCCTCGGTAGCCATCATTTTATTTCCTGATGCTATGAATCTGCCCACCTCAGATATTTCTCTTATGTGGAATCGCAGGGTATTTGCTCCTTGGTGTCTTGCTTATCTCATGGAGCATGATGCCCTCAAGGTCTGTCCGTGTAACAGGGGCTCCTTCCTTTTTAAGGCTGAGTAATAGACCATATTTTGGTTACCCACTCATCTGCCATTGGGTTGCTTTTGTGATTAGCATGTAATTCTTTCCACATATTTTAAATGCCCCTGATGCAGAGACTGAGCTCCCTTTAGGCCATCAAAATGACAGCCAAGCACATTTTAGAAATCCTCTTAAACCAGGGGGTACAGCACAGCACGTGTGCCACAGTGGGCTGTTTGTTGTCAGTGAAGGCTCTAAAAGGTTCGCCGTCACTGCCTTAAGCCATCTCAAAGACACAATTTAAATACACACCTGTGGGCAGAGACCGGATGAGGTGTTTTCTTTCCCCTACAGGACCAAGGACAAACCTGCTTTGTGACAGGCTCTGTGAGAGGAGCAGGACTGTGGAGAAGACATCGCTTCAGTTTAGGGATGGGAGGGGACGCGCAGTGACCGCGGGAGAGGGTGGCACTTTCCCTTGTCTCTCACTTCACAGCAGTGTGCATGGAGTCCCTGGTGGACACTTGTCCTGAATGGTTATTTAAACACTGATGACAGAACAATAAATGCAGGGGGAAAAAAAAACACTGTTTCAGACACTCTGGCCATACAGCAAAATGAAGCTGGGCAAATTACTTCACTTTTAGAAATCTACAAAAATAAAGTGTAGGTTTAGAAACATAAAAAAATGTTTCCTATCACATGTGTCCATGGTCACATAAACAAGAACAATATCTGCCTTTCCTCTTATTTTATTTTTAAAAATAGGGTCTTGCTATGTAGGCCTCAGTGTGTAACTGAGCTGAGCTGGATGCCTGGCAACCTGGTCCTTTTCTTAAAAAAAATTATTATTATTTTTTGAGACAGGATCTCTAAGTAGTCCAAGTGGGACTCGAACTTGTGATCCTCTTGCCTTAGCCTTCCAAGGACGGGGATTGTAGGTTTTCACCATCATGCCCAGTTACTGCAGGCTCTAACTGCTCTTATTGCTTAGAACTACAAGTTAATAAATCTGAGTCATTGAGGGAGAAAATAGTGACCACTGAAAAGCTCATGGCAAGGCCTGTCCTCCTGAACCCTGACGTTATTGAGACTAGGACGTATCTTGTGCATTTCTTCCTACACAATAATATCTTTATCCACATGTGTGTGAAAGGAAGACTTTGTGTTGTTGGATGTAATCTTTACTTCTATCAATGCATATTTTAGTGGCTTCTTGTGCTTGGTAGAGTAATCAAAGGTTACCTGAATGAAAATTCAGTGTTAAACCCAGTAGCCTACCTCTGTCAGAAGCTGGGAGCCTCTTCATACAAAATAGCAGTTTTTCTCTTAGAGCCCATGGATTCACCTGGCCACCCACACTGTGGCAAAGGTCTATGAAGTACAGCCTTGTGTTCTCTAAACAACTTTGGTTCCCTGAGTTTGCTGCAACACAACAGTCTAGAAGAATGGAGCAATCACTCCATTGCAGTGACCCATCGGAAACCACGAAGCTGTAAGCCATGCTTTGCAAGATGTATTAGTTTTCATCAGGTTTCAAAACAAGAATCACTATGTATCCAGGATTTATCTGAATATTCCTGAAATGATATCAATTCACTCATTCGAGGGACTCACCAATACAGACATCTCAGTAAGGTGCCTAGCCTACTGCTGCATTCCCAGTTCCAAAGCTCTTTTGTTTTTCTCCCCACAAACACAGGATGATTATGCCAGAGAACTAAGATTACAGTTTTCCTCCCCAGAATGCTTTGGAAGAATTTTTCTTCTTTTTATTTTTATTTTTGAAAGTGATGCAGGACTTTAAAACAAGATAGGAAATCTACAATGGCTACCATAATATATCTTGTTTTCTTAAAAGTAGCTGCCCATACTTTCAGATGTACAAAATCAAACAAAACAAAACAATGAAAATGATATAGGACTTCAAAGCAAGGTAACAGGAAATTAACAATGGCTACCATAATACCTCTGGTTATCTTCAAAATAAGCTATCCAGACTATCACACATAGGCATGGAAAATTGACCAAACAATACAAGAACTAAGTTGCTTTTTTGCTTCAGTTGTTATTGTTTCAGAAATTTCAGTCATATGATTTCTAATTTCTACCATGTGTGTCTCTTTAACCTGTCCTGTGTGGGCTGGAGGTCTGAGATTGTATTTTGATCCTTCATCTTGACATTTTCCAGTGTTTCTCTGAAAGAAGAATTTTTCACAAACACAAAATCTCTATGAGCTACACAGGGGGAAGGCTACCGAGGGCTGCACATGTTTAGAAGGCCTCTGTGGGAGCAAGGTGCCAGTGTGCAAGAAGCCGTGACACAAAACAAGGTGTGCTGTGGCTGTTTAAGAACCAAAGAGCTGCCTGGAGGTGCAGCCAAGTGGCAGGGCACTTGCCTAGCATGCCAAGCCCTGGGTCCGTCCCCAGCACTGGGGGGCCATACAAATCTGCCATGCTATAGTCAACGGGGGTGATTAACTGGTAGGGATTTTAACTAATGCCTTACAAACAGGAATCAGAAAGAATTCCCTTGGGTGAGCGGAGAGAAAGGAAAGAAAAAAGTAAATCTCGCTTTCTTGCTCATCTTTCTGATGTGAAAAACCCAAGACTCCCGTTTCTGGCGTGAGGCAGAAACGCCCCGAGTGTTTAGTGGCTGTCTAGGTTGTCGGCGAGCTATTCAGCCAGTGGTACACATAGCCTCAGTCCTGCCCGTCCTGCCTGGCTCCATCTGGCCGCCCACCGAAAGTCTTCTGCAACCTTTCTGACACCACCTGCAGAGCAGACAGGGAGGCGGGGTTCAGTGGAGGTCGCAGCAGATGGAAGGCTCTCCTGAGAGCTGAAGGGTCAGCTTGTCTGCCCAGAGCTGTTTTTAGGGAAATAAAGCCAGGGTTTGAGAAAGTAGAATGTCTCTCCTAGTTCTGGGGTACGGCAGAATGGATGTACAGCGGCTGGAAAGAGACCCGAGACTGACAGAGCAGACCGTACTTTCTGGGACAGAGCAGACCGTACTTTCTGGGACAGAGCTAGTGCAAGCAAAGAACTGGCCCATGTTTGGCCATAATCGTGTAGAAAGAACAAAAGGAGGTGGAAGCAAAACAACTTGCCACTCCTAGAAATGAGATTAATCCTGAGAAGCTCTGTGAAGGCCAACTGGAAGTCCTGATGCTATCTTGAAGCCCTCAGGGTGGTCCATGCCTTAGCACCTTGCACATTAGGGCCACAAAGGAAGAATGAATGACCTCGGAGGAGAGGCTGAGTCAGGCTGATGAGGTCTTTAAGCACGTTGGGAACAAACAGCAGGATGACGTAAGAGTACTGTTATCTTCCAGTTTCTACTAAGCATGTCCCTGAACTTCTGAGTTTATTCTTCAGACGTGGTCAAGGCATCTATTTTCCTTTACAGTTTTTCTACCCAGGCAAACAGTTTTGTTCAGAAGCTTTTTTAAAAACTGTGCAAAATCTCACCAGGCTTGTGCTGGCCTCATAGCAGCACAGATGCCTGAAGGGACTGAGGAGACCAGAAAGCTAGGATACAGGTCACTGCACTGAGGGTGGAAATGAGCGTATGCCGCAGCTGGGACAGCAGCTGTGGGTTTTCTGTCTATGGGGATGTGCAGCTGTGACAGGTGCATGTCTGGGGGTAGGGCCTGGGTCCAAATGCTCTGGGGTAAGGACTTGATATGAAGTCCTTGATATGAAGGACAGAACAGCTCAGGAAGAGGACAGAAATTCCTTTCACGGTTCAGTCCTCAGGAGAGAAGCTCTGGGTGGCTACGAAATGTCTAGATTCCGGTGGCACGGAACTCTTCAGTGAGGTTTCCATCTTGGTACGAAGTCTGTACTCCTTCACTCAGTCAACAAACACTGAGCGTCCAGCTATAGGCAACACTGTCTTAGCTAACAACAGAAAGACTTCAGATTTTACTAGCCAGGAAGCACGCTGGAGGGAGCTCAACAGGGAGCGACCGGACCTTGTTCATCCTTTTCCTAAAGACCCCTCAGGCTGTGGGTGAGCACAGCACAGTGCAGAAGACACAGGAAGGCAGGTGAGAGGGCAAAACCAGTGGCTGGCGCAGAGGACAGTGTGAAAGGGCACGGTCTCTCTACTCGGCTAGGCCGCTGCTCCAATGTTAACTTACCCTGGCTTTAGCGAGGACTTTCTGGGAGTCTGCCACACCTCCCGCTCTGCAGTCAACACTGTTTGGATCCAGGAAGGCTTGATGCAAAAGGGAAGCTGCTGAGGTGTAAGTGACTAAGCAGCTCTCGGTTGCAGGAGGCTGCACACACCTGCCAGGCTCTCTGGAGGGGATCACACGCTGTTGCACCGGGTACTGTGAAGCCCTGGCCTGTGAAGGAGGCAGCCAGAGCCCACCAGGAGGCTGCAGTTGTCCAGCTGTCCTGGGGAGGGCACCCTCACCCTGCTTGCTGTGCACTTGCTCCAGGGATGCTGGGCTTGGTTTGCAGCAAGGTTTCAGGGCCAACAGAGATCTTTTGAGTATGTGTGGCGAGGCAGGAAGGGAAGCCAGGTAAGTGCCCTACCCCTCAGCCAGCCCTCAGCGCTGGCCTTCATTTCAGAGGGGAGTTTGAGCACTTCAAACCGAGAAGTGACACAGACCATTACGAGCTCACCCAAGAAATAGTGGCACAGATTACTTTCTAAGCACTTGATATTCTGAATGTTTTTATAGGAAAGGTAAAATCAGCCTGTTTTGAAAATGCTTGCCAATTTCTACACAGAGAAAAATCCACAGAATTGAATATATCCCAGTTTCCGTACAATATGGATTCAGGTCTTTCTAAATTTTGAAGATCTCATGGAATCGTAGCTGCTGGTGACTGGAAAATGCTAGTGTTCTAGAGTTTTCCAAATGGCAATTTATTTATCTGCCACTTTTTAGTACAGGCAAATGTGCAGCACAGCACCTCGTCTTGGAACTTCCCTATTCTCTTTCACTAATGATCACTTCCTGGCCCTCCTTGAATGCAGTGCTTATCCCACTGCTAGATAACTGCAGACCTCCAGCAGGATTGTCAGAGTCTGAAAAGTTCCTGTGGAAGGCAGTGTTTCAGGAAGCTCACAATAGACTCAGATATTCTTTACGTGAAATACACAATGCAGCTGTTAATACTGCTTTTTGTTTGAGTTCTGTTTAGAGTCAAGCATGAAGAAGGGTCAGGTGAAGACCAAGGGAATGCCAGCCAGGCAGGGATCACCCTGAGGATGTCAAAGATACAACATAGGGGTTTCCCCTTTGTAAACAAATTACTGCAAGTAAAAGAAAAAAAAGAAATGAAAGTAGGAATGGAGCTTATGCTGCGCCTGTTGCTAAACCAGAGGAAAGCTGTGAAAGGGGTAATTTTCTTACAGGGTGAGAAAACTAATTGATAGAGGACTACTTTAGCCTTTGATATGCTAATTATTCCTGCAGAATCAGACATCATACCACCCAGGAGACCAGCTGCATGGATGCTCCACTTAACTTATAAATGACAAAAGCCAGCCAACTCAAGGTGAGCCCTGGCACTGATACAGAATGGAAAATAACCAAACTTTTCAAACCTTGGAAGGGTCCTTATAGGGTCAGCAGATTCGTAAATCTGCACCGCAAACATCTTATGTGTGTAACGCAATTGAGGCTCATCACCCATTCCACCCATCCCGCATTATGATGGAAAATGCTAGGAGGGTATATTCATTCCGTGACGTACGTCTACATACACGTGTAGGACACTTTACAAAGATGTGAAGTTTTTCACACTTAAAGCATCAACATTGAGCAAGCTATGAAAGCTCACCTTCCTAGAAGGATGCAGTCCCAGGAAATTCTGGGAAGGTGATATTCTCCTTCACATTGTCCTTGAATTCTGTACGATAATTCATCTTTCTACATTTATATTAGAGAAAGGTAAAAAGATTCATGATCCTGTGGTATAAGTTATAAACAGCAAAGCAGTGATGTCCAATCAAGGCAGAAATGTCAGAGCTGAAGGCTCCTAATGAAAAACAGTGTATCACCGAACCATCTTACCTGTCGACGGATTATCCCAAGGTCTCTTTTGGCTTTATTCACTAGGGTTTGAATTTCTACCGGATCTTTTACATTTTTATTTTCTCTGAAGGCATCTCTTATCCTCCTGACAGCGTAGGTTCTAAATGAATTCAGAGAAAAAAAGAAAAAGGTGTCAGCATGTTTGAGGCTATGCTTGTCAATGAATTTAAAAGCTTTTCCTCTAGAATTAACTGTAGAGTATTCCCCAATGGATAATCCACTTTGATCTTTGCTAGGGGGACAGGCCAATCCATTGCCATTCTTGGATGACTAAGCAAACAGATTTAGGAAAATAAATCTATCCCAAACGAGCCACATACAAATTGCAAACAGCTACTGAAATACTCCTTAGATTACTGGCTCTTTAGAGTTCTTCACATCCGGCCTCCCTCCATTAACATGGGTAATTGAACTGTTATTGTACAGAGATGAGCCAAGAATTCAGAGGTTTAACGATGCATTGCAAATGCACAAACAGAACCGAGATAGGGACCGGCTTTCCAATTTCTATCCCAGGTTTTGACTCTTACTTCTTTTTCCTTAATGTAAACATAAAGTTCTGGGCTTTGTAAGGAGTTGTGGGATTATGCCAAAATGCTTTCTTCATCATAAAAGTGTCTATGTCTGTACAAGAGTGGCACATGTATATACATGCATGCACACCACACACACACACACACACACACACACACACACACACACACACACACAGAGCCTAGCCAGATAAAGAAAGGGCTCTTGCAGTCCAGGATAGCATTCAAGTGAAGGCTTTCAAATCAGACAGGCTAGGGCTCCTGTCTTCGCCTTAGCTCCTCCTGCCAGTATAAACTAGGGCAAGCTTCTCAACATAAGGCCATGGTTCCTCATCTGTCAAAGATGTGCAGCCCTGCTCAGTGCAGCTGGGAGGATGAGGCTTTATTATGTGAGTCTGGATGCTGGCATGAAGCCTGCTACTTAGACAGACTCAATAAATAAAAGGCTAGTCTTACTGTTCGTTGCTATCCCTTAATGCAATTATTCTCCTCTCTTCGTGTCACGGCCTCGCCATTGTCCCACATCCTTAGAGGCACACGAGTGTGTGCAAGGCGGATGGAACAGTCCGGGTAATTATCCACACAGAAGAATCAAGGGCTCTTAACCAGCCATGCTCCCAAGCTCAGAGTCACAGCCTTTGGCCTCGCTGCCCCACCTACTGTGTATTCAAAGACGACAGACTGAGGAGAAGCAGCCTGAGTCAGAGATGTCAGACACCATTTTCTCTAGTCTATAATGATCTCAGATCACTGCTTTTAACTTTAAACACCAGCTAAATAACCCATGCAACACTAATAGTAACATTTACTAGTAGCAGAATACAAACAGAGGCAAAGAAAGGAGAAAAAGAGGCTGTCAAGGGGAATGGGGTATGGTGTTGTTAGAGGCATTCAGACCGGGAAACCTAGAGTGCAAATTTTATTCCAAAGCATACATTTTTGTAAAAAAAAAAAAAAAAAAGAAAAAAAGAAATTTTACATTAAAAAAGTGAGTTTTGGATCGTTTTGCATTTAAAAGCATGAGTAAAACTCAATCTTGCAATATGAGGAACCATAAAGCAGAAAGGCAGAATATGGCAACTGAAGACACTCTTGAGATTCTGATCTTAATTCTGAGAACCAGCTGGACAATTTGCAGAGGAGCTGCTGAGCGTTCAGGGTCCACCCTCAATGGTGCAGTTCTGCAAAGGGGTAGCTTGTGTACTCGCAGCTACCGGACAAGTTAAGTGGGGCTCATTTGGTTATAAAGGGATATGAGGAAATTTTATAATAGAATCCATCAGATACAGATTTTACTCATGGGGACCTGCTAACTGCCAGACTGTAGATGGCAAGGTAAGTAAGCTAAGAGAAATTTCTGGAGCATTTTCTTCTGCAGCACAGTGGTTATTTATAACAGTATCTGTGTTCTTCCTCACGCCCACAGACTCCACCAAAGCAGCAGCGTCTTCTTTTTTTTTTTTTTTTATGGTGATGGAAACAGAGAGATGACAAAACAATTTAATTCTAACACTTTGATCCATATGCAAAATTATTTTCGTAATGTAAATTTACCACTGTGAGTCCTGTTTTGGGATGGGTGGGGGCAGTGAATGCACGCAGGGCTTCACGCGTGCTAAGCGTGTGCTGTGTCATTGTGCAACAGCCCAAGTGCCTTATCTGTGGTCTTAATTTTTCACCCTGGATGCTGCAAGGGCTTCTGGGAAAACAAGATGTGTAACAGTGGTCATCAGTATTTTTTTTTTTTTTTTTAGGAGCCAGTGATTAGTTCAGAATAACTATCAGCAAAGTAGTATTGCATGGAATGGGGGGGGGGAACAACTCTGAAGTTCTTCCAACGTTTAAGAAAACCAGAAAATTGTTTACGACTACCAATAATTTATACTGAATATAAGATTCTGCTGTATATGATTTGCCTCCCAATTCTTCAAAGTCATCACCTGAAGAAACGCAGTTCCGTGTCTTGGCATTAAATATATCCAGGCAAACGAGAGTCAAGGCTCGAGATCGGGACACCCCTCTGAAATGGTGAAGCAGCTCCTCCCCTACGCTCTGCCCCCTCCTCTCCATTTTGTCCCTCCTCCTGCACCCTGTAACGTGCAGGATGCTACTCTTTCCCTCAAGCAACTGGCTCAGAACCACAAAGCTGCTGTTGCCTGAACAGTTCATTCTTCAGTTATATGAATTTATTTTAAATGGTCACAGTTTTGGGAAGGTAGACACAACTCTGGGTGAGCCTTGACATTTTGTGGGAGAGGGCCGGACGAGTAGTTATGCAAATCCTGCCTCCAGTCTGCTTTTTATCATTTGCAATTTCTTTTTGCCAGATACAAAGCAAAATCACCTATCCTTGAACACATTCTGGCTACCAGCATCTTGATTATCACTGAGCACAAACCTTTCAAAGGACCAACCACAGCTCACCGAATATATGTACAGAGCCGGGAGAGGTGCTGTTATGCCCATAATCCCAGGCCTCGGGAGGCAGAGGCAGAGGCAGGAGGATTCTGAATCTATGTGGCAAAACCCTATCTTAAAAACCGAATACAAACAGCATCCATGCACACAGTGTAGTCCAGCTGTGTGTTAAAGGTCACCCAGTATGGCTTATTCATCTTAACATAAACAATGCTGGCTGAAATCCCCAGCACAGCAAAATAGAGAAAAAAGGAGTAAGGCAGGCACAAAAAAACGAACACAGAAAGGATGATGGAACGACACAAGAGGAAGCAGACTGCACCCACAGAGCAGTAAGGGAGGTCATACATGCCAACACCGCTCTCCCTGTCTCTCCCGAAGCTTGCCATATGCTTAGTGTTTGTTTAAGCAGGAGACTCCCATTGCTCTTTCCTTGTCCGCCCAGTGGTCCAGCCTTTGTCCTTGGTCTACCAGCAGATCTCAGGTGCCCACAGGTTCTTCCAGGTGACTGTCCTTTTGCCCCTGCAAGGTCCAAACAGCTTTCTGAAGTTAGCCCCGCTCCAATTCCCCAGCAGCACAGCGGGCAGTAAGGACAGCTCTCCAGTGCCTGAGGTTTCGCTTCACTGTTTCTCCTCTGGGAACCAAGCTGGGCCAAACCCGGCCACGAGCCCTGCTCCCAGCACTTGACTTCTCACATCTGCTTCTGCACCTGTAGTGTGACCTGAGCAGCTAAGGTAATGCCTCTGTCATTCTCCATCAGCATCCCACATGCTGGTGTCTGCGCTTACGCAGCCCATAAACTCACCTGTGGCTCCTCTGCTTTTCTCTAGCTCCTAGGGAAATGTCCCAGGAATAAGGTAGTTCAACACTTTCCTCTTCAGGGCCAAGTCCCATTCATCTCCAACTGCTTGGAAAACAGGTCTTCCTACTTCCCTTTACTGAATGTGTTCCTCCTAAGGACAGTGCTTCCTTTACAGTCACTAGAGGAAGCTGCTGAATTCTGGCTTATTTCCACACTTGATGAGGCAGAGAGGAGGTGCTGGTGGGATCCTGGACCTCGCTGTCGCTTCCCAATGGGATTGCTCCCCAATGGGGTTGCTCTTATGCAGCTCTGGGGCCACACCACCTGCCTGCTCTACATTCTGTGTCTCGGTAATCTGTCCCAAGTATCAAGATTCAAGTCTTAATACCCAAAGGACACTCAGTGTATACATAGGCCATTGAGTTTAGGTGATTAAAAAATCAGTACAATTTTTTAATGAAAGTAACAGCTTTTAAAACCACAATTTTCCTGAGACAAGTGATAAGCAGTCTTTTACTGGGGGTCATTAGCAATCCCCCCCCCCCTTTTTGGTGCTGGAGATTGGGCTAGGGCTTTCTGTATGCAAAGTCTATCCTCTACCACTGAGCTCCACCCCCTGGCCTATCATTTGCAGTCTATTCACTGAATAGAGGAGTCCACCTTTAGTTGTTTCTCTTCTTGCTTTCTTGATCTACTATTTACTCCTACCTAATCTCCTTTGCAGGCTTGTCATATTGTGCTGCCCTACATGTTGTGATCAAGGACTTTTATGTAAACTTCTAATAAAGTTTCTGCCCAAGAGATTTCAATTATTTCTGTTACCAGAATCTCCCTTCTGAGGTCTAAATCTGAATCGCTTGTTTTCTGGATTTTGAAGAAAAATTCAGATTCCTACAGTTAACACACTGAGAACTGAAGCTGTCCACCTTTCTTTCCTCATGGCAGCAGAGGCCAGTATTTCCTTCCAAAGCTAGAAGGATTTTAATATAGTCAACAGCCTGAGTCACACAATTTAAGCAATGTATCCTAAATGCCTCTTTCCCTAAAACTTTATATATTCAATTAGAAAAATCTATTTCAACCCTCAGCATCCCTTCTGAATCACCTTCTACTTCTGAGCCCTCAGCCTTGACCTGAGTTCAGGTCTTTACATGCCATGCTAAGGTAACAGCCTTGGTAGTATGCGTGCGTGCGTGTGTGCATGTGTGTAATATAAGCATTCTAGGTAGGTAACACAGTGAAGAACAGCAGAAAGCTTCTTTCCTATAGTGACAGTGAGTTCCCACTAGACTGAACCCCCACACACAAGGGTCTTGAGTCTTGCATACTACTGTATCTAACATGCCTGGCTCAGAAGGTGTTCAATAACCACTGACTAAACAAAACATAAAATTAAAATACCATGGTCAGCATCAAAAAGACCTTTGAGAAAAACACCAAGAATGAAAAAGGAAAATATGACAAACAAGAAATTGCAAAAGACACACAAATGAGAAAAAGGTTCAGAACACACAGTTTAGAATCAGTTATGAAAGACCACGAATACAGAATCCATGAATAGAAGTAATCCAAGAAACACTCAGTAGATGCCTATTGGCTCAGCAGCCTGTCAGATGTGTAGAGGAACAAGGGTATTGGCCTGAGGGAAGCAAGAAGATCCGACATGAAGAGAGAACAAGGAAGCTGGAGCCATTCAAAGAAGGCCAAGCAGCCTTGTTGGTAATGGGGTGGTTCTTTCCTCGATGGGGCAGTGTTTCTGCAGGTCTGTGTGCCCCAGTGATAAACTGTATGCTTCAAATAGATGCATTTTATTGTATGCAAAGCATTCTTCAAGGTTGACTTTTAAAGTAAACTAAAAATTAGTAACAGGAATTACATTTACTTACTTTTAAGTAAAGGAAAAGAAGTAAGGTACAGAAAACAGCAATGCTAGAGATGACGCACACAGCTGGAAAAGTAAAACTTGGCACTGAATTATGGAAAGCACAATAGAAACAAATTCGAAATTCAAATTTAAAACAACAATTAAAATTAGTTGGTGAGAAATTCTTATGAAAAAATTAATCTTCATAGTAAAGTCAAGGTACGTAACCTTTGGATACTAAGTGTGAACAAACTGAATTGGATAGGTAATTAAAGTTATAATGGAAGAAAACGTCGCAGAAGTGATCATAAAAAATTAAGAGACTCACTGAGATTCAACAACCAGAGGACAATGCCAAGATACTTAACAAAAAAACAAAACCTATCCTACAGAAGGAAAAATAAAGAACTTCAAGTAGATAATATAAATAGAACCGACAGAAGTATATCCTTGGATTTGTAGTTTTAAACCCTTAAAGAAAAAGGCTGCTGCTTCAATCAGGCACCTACCTGTAATCCCAGGTCTTGGGAGGCTGAGGTAAGAGTGCAAAAACCAACCACCTAGCCAAGCAAAGCTTGCTTTCCTAGTCATCTGAAATAACCTTCCAACAGGACAATGAAATAATTCCAATACTTTTTGGTGCAGATACCATGTATGGGGTATTCTACTAAGTATCTGACATATATTAGTATACTTTAACTCCTTCCTGCTCTGACACAGATTGCAAAACTTTAGCCCAGCTCATGCATTGCAGTGGCAGACTGGTTCCAAACCCAGGCCACTTGCGCATGTGATTTCCAACGCTAGGCTAGTCTTTCCCCAGAGGTTGACAAACTATCCAGTCTTTGATAAGTAGTCCTCTAAGCAGAGTTGTTATGAACTTGCAAAGGCATTTAAAAAAACTGTCTCTGGCATTACAAAGCTTAAAAAGGTCATCTTATTTCTCACGGCTGCTTCTACAAATAATTTAAGTGCCAAGTGTGTCTTAAGAAAAGTGGTTCACAGCCTAACAAGGGAAAGAGCTATTGATACAAGCACCATGAGCATGTTTATTAATTGAGTTACATGGTTTAGAAAAGAAAGGAAGTGACCAATGAACAGTCGTAGTTTGAGGAGGTGAAATTATCACAAAGAAACCCACTTTGGGGATGAAACTTGGCATTGCACACAGTTTTCCCTGGAGTTGAGACAGCGTGCATGCATTAGTGTGGTGGAATATAGGACACTCGGTCCCTTGCCCAGTCTATGGAGGGCTGGCCACATCAGCCCTGGGAGGCCTGCAGCCCCCCACTTCCTTCTCTGTGAGGTCTGCTACTTGTCACAAATGGAGGTCTTCCTCCCACTGCATTTCTCAGATCCCCCTAGCTCTTAAAGACCTAACCCAGTTAGAAACATGTATGACAAAAGGTTAATATGCTTAACATATAGACCATATAAGTCACATAGAAAACCACAATAAATAAATGAGCAAGGTGTAAAACAATTCACAAGATAGCACAAAGAATGAATAAATTTAGACAGATATAGACAGCTAAATGTTCAGCTTCAATCACAATAGAATACAAATAAGTTTAAATAAGACAATACTTGTCACTGTAAAAACGCAAAAGGGTAGACATATAGACATACCTTCTGGGTGGGCATAAGAATGGGGGCATGGTGGGGAAATCAGTATAATCATAGGTAACAATATTCATAACAGTTTTTTAAGGGGCGGATGAGAAGGGGGAGATTTGTTATGACTTCAGCCTGGGTTTGAACTCACTATGTAGTCCAGACTGGCCTCAAACTCATGGTGCTCTCTCTTCCTGCCTCAGCCTCCTGAGTGCTGGGATTACCGGCATAAGCCATCATGCCCCACTAATGTTACAATTTCATCTACTAACTTCACTTTTAGTGATTGATCCTGCAGAAATAATCTGAAATATATTCAAATATCTATGCAGGACAATGCTCATTATACAGAAATGCTTATAAGATTAAAATCAGAAACAACCTAAGGGTTCAGTATTGGACAAGTAGCTGTGTAAATTATGATACCATGTGGTTATAAGATGAATGTTTAGAAGACACAGGTTCAAAAGGCCACAAAAAGGTGTAAGGTGAAAAAATGTGGGCTCCCCATCAGACAGCAGTTCCCAATCTTTTTGGCACCAGAGTGGCTTCTAGGAAGACAAGTTTCCCACGGTGGCAGGCAGCTTCTGGAAGCCTCGAAGCAGCATGTGACTAGATCCCTGCACGCACAGTTGTTCACAGCACCGTGTGCTCTCCTATGAGAATCTAATGCCCACTGACCTGAGAGGCAGTAGCGCTCGGGCAGTAACCACTACCAACCTGGATGAAGCCTCATGCCCTCTCCAGTGCTCAGCTCACCTCCACCGGGTGCCTGGCTCCTAACAGGCATGGATCAACATATCCAGGATTCAGACAACCAGTTCTCTAATGGAAGCACAGTTAGCAGTTTCCTAGAGGTACTAGCTTCATATTAAAAGCTCCGGGGCCGGGTGGGATGGAGCATGCCTGTAACCCAGGAAGCACTCTGGGAAGCTGCAGTAGAAGCTCAAGCCCAGCTTGGGGAATTAGAACTTAGCAAGACCCTTACTCAGAATGAAAGAGGGCAGGGGAAGACTCTATCTGTGGGAGACTGGGCAAGGGTGCACATTAGATCAGTAACACACAACCAGGCAGACTATGACAAGGGTTAAGACGGCAGGACTGTGGGAAAGCACAGGATGGATCAACAAATATTTAGTAGGCACAGCAGTAGGCTCTTCAGGCTTATTTTCACAGTTTGTTTTGAGGTAACTGGGGCAACAGGTGAGTATGTCCAGCAAGCTACCGGATACACGATTTTGAAGCTCAGATAAGAAGATTCAAGCTGGTGACAACCTGAAAATCAAACAGGGTGGCATGAATTTGTTCCCATTAAAGCAGCAGGTGGGGAGACAGCCCCCGGAGAAATCCCGAGAGTATTCAAAGGCAGGCTGAGGCAGCTTGATGGAAGGAAAGGGAAAAGAGGGTTCAGAGCTGAGTACGCCAACCAGACCTAATCAGGGTGACAAAAAGGCAAACTTTACAGAGTGGACCCAACAGTCAGGGTGGCGCAAGAAACTTCTAGAAGAAAATCATCAGTACTTGGTGACCGCCACGTAGTAAATGTTGTAGGGAAGAAAACTCAAATACTTGGAAATAGTATCATTAATAATAATTGGACCTAGGTGGAAATTCAATAACCCAGCAAGAAAATTTCTTTAACGTGAGGAAGTCACACTTAAAATCTTTGGAATCTAGTCAAAGCCACAGTTAACTGAAAATTAATGACTGAAATAGCTTTCTTAATAATAAAACACTAGCTAAATCTGAGTATTTCCTTACATCCAGAATAAAAACACAGTATAGTCATGAAAAACCAAAGTATTTAGAATATTTTTTAAATTAAAAATGAGAAAAGACCAGTGGGATTAGGCATGGCAGTGAAGGTTTTTCTCAACATTACAGCATCTCACTTACAAATCAGCAACAAAAGCACAAGGAAAAGAGTGAAGTTCGGAAGTTTGAAAAGGGTAGTTGAAAATAATCATCCCAGAAACAGCCTGCGCAGACCTCGGAACTTGCCAAGAGTGAGACAGGGCTAGATGATTTGGTGACACCCCACAGAAGTGACACCCACAGAGTGTAACCAATTTACCAGATGGTGATTTTTTCCCATGTTCAGCTGCCAGGGGAAATTATGGAAGACAGGTGTGCGTGTAGATTCACAGCTGCATTTTGACAGATGGGTGTAATGGAACTGTAAAGAAGGTGAGAACTTTTGTAGGGCTCAAAGGGGCAATGGTAGGAATTTTTCCCACTAGTCAAAAATTTCTCAAATTCCCAGTTCTTGGGACATAGGGTATCCTTCAACTCAAGTCCTAATCTAAATGTCCAATAAAAACTGGTCAAGCAAATGACAAAAAATTAGGCTTGGGTATATAGCTCAGTGGTAGACACATTGTCTTAGCACACACAAGGCCCTGGGTTTAATCCTCAGTATCCAAACAGAAACCATAAAGCAGTGTGTCCATTAAAACAACAAATACAAACATTATGGTGAAGCTAAAAAGTATATTCCAAACAATAAGACATAAAATCAACTTCATTTAATTGTAGGTTTTAGGTCTGATTCTGTATGAGGATTGTTTAAAGTGAGAATCTCTTAAAAAATAAAATAGTGGTTAACAAGCACAGTATCTCGTAGCAGATGCTCCCCTTGGTTCCCAGCTTAGGGAATAGCTTAGGAACATTTTTGTATAGGTGTCCTTTGGCGGTGCTTAAAATCATTTAAGATCTTTAACCCACAGTTCATCAAAATAAAGTGATTATCACTTGAATCTATCTTCATAGCCACTGACATTCTGTTGCCAACAAGAGTTTTCAAACTGTAAACCAACTGATCAAAGCAGAGGCCAGCAATAACACATCTTAGCGAGGGGTCCAGATCAAGCAGCGGAGAGCAGGCTTTACCTAGTTTCCGAAGTGGCTACTGAGGTAGTGCAGGCCCTGGAAGATGCAATTCCAGAGCTGTGGCTGAAATCCATGTTCCTCCTGCTGTTCATCCAGAGACACCAATTTGATGAGCTTTATGCACTCAGGCGATTACAGCATGTCTGGGCGTGTCATGGGGTTGTGACTCCGGGTACCTATATGTGGCTCCTGGCCCCTCCTCTCTGGTGCTGCTCCCCTGCTTTGCTTCCCAAACTAAGCTATTAAACAGTTTTGTTCCACCACGCTCTCTTGCCATGATATTCTTATCTTGGAGCCTGCAGACCAGGGACTGAATCCTCCAAGACCCTGAGCTAAATTAAATTTCTCTCTCTTCAGGTTGTGTATGTTGGGCATTATGTTCCAGCAGTAGGAGCTGATTAATACATTCCTCATTTGTAGAGTCTAAGATAGGACAGAAAAAATAAAGATAGCAAGAAAGAGTCAAGAAAGATCATAATTTTAACATTGCACTTAGGAAAAAAAGAACCCTAGCAGCTTTAGGGCACAAGATCACCCAAGGTTACAATTTTTTTTTTTTTTTGCCTTGTAGACTACTCACTCCTAAGTTCCTGCCTTAAAATTACAGTATATAATGAGCTTTACCTATAAATGGGTTCTTGCCTTTCATGGTTAAATTGAGTCTGTGATTTCCTTTCTTTACTGTAGATTCACAAATTTCACAGATCTCCATGTATTAATGTCCACAGTCCCAGAGCACATTGTGTCTGTCTGCCTGCCTGTCTGTCTCTCTGGCCTACATTTTATTATTTTACATTTTATTATATTTTAATATTTTAGTTATTCTGAGTGTATACATCTTTTAATTCTGCTTAATAAAATATGCCTATGTCTTTGCCTTTCACTAAAATGCTTTTCCATGACAAATTAAGAACTTTCACTTTTGGTGGGGATGAGTTAAGGGCCATTCACCTCTGTGGACTTCATCTGGTGACAAAACAAATTATTACTGTGACGGGAAGAACAAAGACAGTATTCTAGAATTAACTCTCTTCACGTTGACATACCCTTTTCCTATGGAATGGGACACATTTCTTTTAAAAGTGCTGTAATATAAAGAATCCATATGCAGGAATGAGATTCTTACCCCTGTCCCCAGTAGAAAAGAGCCTGACCTAGTACCAGACAGGCAAGCTCTAGATACATTATATAATAGGGCCAAACAGAATAGTTTTTCAATTTTATTTTAAAATTATAGTGCGAACTAGGCAATATAAGCCATGATTTTTAAATTATTTAAAATTTATGGAAAGTACATTATTTATAAAATAGTTAATGAGTTGTACTCTATGGGGGAAAATGGGGTTTTCTACTTTATAGGGGAAAATGAAGCATGAACAATGGGAACTCCTTCTGGCTAACTAACGCTAAACCTCTTCATTAAAGTTTTCTATCAACACTTCAAAAAAGAAGCCAATAAATGTCTTTCAAAAAATCCTTTCCTATTGCCGTTAATCATTAGTGACAATAAATAAGAAAGGAAATGACATAGTTTTGACATAGAGATCATCATGGGACAAAGAATAAATAAACTCATCACAAGAATGCTTGGTGTTTTCTTCTGAGGCAGTCAGGTACTTAAAAGTACTTTTTCCTAAAAAGCTATGCCTTCGCGTGGACCTACAAACACTCAGTAGGTAACTAAAAAGTAGCACAGAGCTTGACCTTCATTTTGTAAAACTAGATTGAATCCTTTCCAGCATTGCTTGTAGATGTGTCTGTGAATCATAGATAGTAAGTCTAAAAACTGGCAGAACAAAGTTGATTAGTTTACGTAGCCTAGCTCATCTTCCTTCAAGACAGAGGACACCAGGACAAGGTATTCACCGGGACACTCAACCTCTCCCACCATCTCCAGTTCCGTAAACCCAAGGTCACTGGGGATTCCAGCACAGCCTCACATGACTGAGACTTCCTGAAGCATTGAAGATCCTTCCATGGGAACGAACTTACTCCTCAAGTCACAGGATTCAACCTGAGCTGTGAAACCAGGACTGAGATAACAATCAGCTGAACCCTGGTGCACCTCGCTTAATCCTTGAAACTCTGAGGAATGGTATAGACCTGACACTGGGTAACCTACCACAAGATCAGCAAGAGGGTTCTCTACCTGTAGGAACGCAGGGCCTCCTTCAGCATGCAGCGTGCCTGAAGGCCCCTGGGTGTGGTCAGTCCCTGCGACTTTTCTGAAGTCTGCAGTCACTACACACAATGCCAAGCCCAGACTAGGCGGGCTGCCTTGTTGTTGGAAATTCTCTTGGAACACAGGTGATTCTTAAAGAGATGCCAATTTCTAAGCACTTACGAGTGTGTTGTATTTAGAAGAGAGAGACATGAGACTGTCATTATCTGGAGGGGAACCAACAGATGTGTAAGCACGTATGAGGGAGGAATTCACTGCGTTGTAACACCCGCCCTTTACATATCTTGCTAAGTTTCTTTTTTCTTCTAAAATTATGTATTTTTCCTCTAAGAGCTTAGGGCCAGAGACCCAGCAGCTGACATATTTGGGTGCTACTTAACTATGCGAATACCAAGTTATATATGGGAAAATATGAAGCAGCTTATTCCTCACTTCCCATTTATATTTTAGCATTGAAAACCTCAGGATTCAGAAATCTGAGGTACACTTTCATTTTGAGTTGCATGAAACTTTTATTACTTGGCCTAAATCCAAGGCTGGCTTTTCAATATATATAAATGCTCAGAGCAAGAAGGTATTTGGCCTCAATATTGTTTGCAATTCCATAAACCAATAAGTTCTGTCCAGAATCAACAAACAGCAGGTTTTCAGTGAGTGTTCAGAAATCATTTTAATGTAGGGCAGAGTAACTTTGCTAGGCTCAACCTTAGTGAACTACCAAAAGTTTAAAACTGTCTGCTTTGCATTAAAAAGCACATAAGTGCAGTAACCTACTGGAATACTGAAGCAGGTAAAAATCGGATCTGACACACAGAACATTTCCCAGTGTTCTGTGAAAATACTGGTTTGGAAGGAGAAGAATAAACAGGAACCCACCCGCGTGGGAATAGTCACAGAGAATAGATACGTGTCTGTGCCGAGCAGAGGCCAGGAAGCAGCAGGCAAAGTTGGGAACCTGGATCCATTCACAGACCCCCTCTTCTACATGCGGCCACACCCAGTTCGGGAAGCGCTAGATACTACTTCTGCACAAGCGCACCTTCAGGGGCCAGAGGCTGTGGGCTGACCCCGTGGGCATGCTAACCAACCTCGAATCTTCTCCCTACAGCAGCAGCTAAGGGATCCAAGAGGCAGACTGGGCCTCAGGCATCTTCCTCCTCTTCCCTGTGACTCCTCATTAACTGTTTGGCCTGAATGTGTATCGCATGACTTTCGATGTATGCGCCAGTTCTGTTAGGAACAGCAGAGCTCTTCCCTACCCATTTTCCCCAAGGGTCCCTACCAGGCCCCAAAGCTGGGCTGTGGTGGTCTTTGGGGCTGCTCAGAACCAAGTGCAGTCCTGGCTTTGAGAAGATACTGACTCCAGGGTGAAGCCGGCCTTGCCCAAGCAGCCTTTAATCCCAGTGCAGCTTTCAATCCTGCTAGTTTACTCTTCACTGGGGCCAACCATTTCTCTTTGCTTTAAATTGAAAGATTCTTTTTGGGAGAACTGTTGCCATTACTCAAAAACATTTACTCTGTTTATAACTAAAATCCCTGAGATGTACAGAAGGCAACAAACTTGCACAAAGGCACCGCCGACATACTCATCACTGAGGTCACAGATGCCAATAGGCACTAAAGATTCAGAGGAAACTCAGACAAGATATCACAAATCCCCTGTACTGGGCCGTATCTTAGATTGTTCTATTTTATAACAGGAATATATATGTATACATACTCACAAAATGCCAGGGCCTGTTGCTGAGTACGGTATTTCTAGTCCGACACAAACAAAATTTCAGCTACATTTGTCTAGAAGAATGACATACATCAATAGACTAAACTAGTATCCACCAGATTTATTTTATCTAATAAGCAGTTTTGGATACTTTATCTTTTCTTCACTATTCTTCAATAGTTATAATTGCAAATTGTTAGTATTAGTTCTGGGAATGATTTACACATTCTTTTATTGGTTCATTATTTTTTAACATTTGCAATGGTAGGTATAATGTATAAGAACACAATTTTACCCTTGCAGTTGAACGGGTTTTGGCCCAGATAGGACACTGTAGCCAGGAAAGCCTCAACCAGAAGCAGGAAGCCCCAATCTCCCCCGCCCCTAGGAAGTTACCTGTGACGCCATCTTCCCGCCCTTAGGAAATTTATATATGGCGCCAAACCTAGGACCAATGGGCTACCTGTGCATCCCTAATGCCCACCTTAGGTTCCACCCCAAACCGAGGCTATTTACAAGCCCCCACGCCACATGTCCGCCAGCGATTGCCAGACGCCAGGGGTGGGGGTACCGGTCATCTCTCTCCGTGTTCTCAGAATAAAGGCCACTTTTTATTTTATACTTCTCATCTTTTGGAAATATTTTTCATCTTTTGGAAATAATCCTAGCATTTGGTGCCATGACTCGATAGGCAGGCGACTGACTCCTGGGACACACCCAGTTGAGTCCCCTAGCCGATAACCAGATAACATCCCGGATTAATCCCGAGCTTTTTCCTCTCCTGAGAGGTCCCTGTTGCCAGCCTCGTGCACTCAGCATCGGCCAGATTGATTTCAGGTGAGCACTCCCCGGGGAAATTTTGGCACTGGGCAGCCCCAGTTGACTGTTCTCCCCGTTCACATGGGTCTGTACATTTTCACATCCTTAGGACAGCCCAGGGCAGGGTTCTTTCTGGGCAAACCTGTGTCCACAAAATCTCTCATGTTCTTTGGGTTCGGATAGCCCAAAACAGAGATTTTTGGGACCACCCACACTGAAAGAACACCTCACTTCCCTTATAGCCTTGTGCTTTCACAGGCAAAACTGTTACTGACCCCATGTGGGCTCCACTCGTAAATCTCTCAGTGATGACTAGAATATATGAGTTTTTGGAACCATAGCCGCAGCGTGGTGCCACAAACAAGTGACGGCTTGTTCTGGACCTCCGGCTTTTTTCTTGTCTGAATTAGTCATGGGGAACGTATTTTCTAACTCCCAAAAGACGCCTTTACAATGCCTAATTTCCAATTTACGTACTCTAAAAATTAAAAGTACCATAAAAACTAAACAATTAACTTTTTACTGCCAGAAAGTCTGGCCAACCTACCTGCTTATTGGCAAGTGTTGGCCCAAAGAAGGAACATTTGACCCCTGCATTCTCAGGAACTTGTATGATTTTTGTCAAGCTGGCAACAAGTTGTTAGAACTCCCTTATATTCAGGCCTTTCTTATTCTGAGAACATGCCCATCTCTCATTAAGTCTTGTGCTCCCACTCAGATACTTTTAGCTAACTCTACTGCGCCACAAACTTTTCCGTCCTGCCCTCCGGTGTTTTCCCAGCTGCCGCCTGCCTACCACCAAACTCGTTCCCTGCTGTTACCTCCCACCGGACCACTCTTCCCTCCCCCTATGCCTGATTCTCTCAGCAGCTCTAATCCCTCTCCATCGCAGTTATCTCCCGCTGTGCGATCCTCTTCCCCTCCGTCTCCTGTGACCCATAACTCTCCCAGCAGCTCTAATCTCTCTGTTAGCGCTTCCTCACAGTCTCTGACTTCTTCTTCTCCTGAGAATTCTCTATCCCCCACAGCATTCTTACCCCTGCCCACCATACTAGGTCTCGGTCGCTATGTCCTTCCAGCAGGCCGCGTGATTGTTCCAGCTTGCGCCAGGAACAGTCGCCATGTTGCAACCCTCTGCCATGTGGCATGGTACCGCCATGTTCAGGAGGCTCACATGGCGACAGGGCGCTGCCATGTTCCCAGGACCCTCACTTCCAACTGGCGCCCCCTTGTGGCTCCTCTTGGGAACTGCAACAGCTGCCCTGTTGCGGTGCACATGATGCTTCATTGTGCTGCCAACAGCAGTCCTCTCACTGCAAGGCACACAGTGAGATGCCATCTGCCTGTGTTTCCCAGGGTGACCGGCAGCAGCTCTATAGGCACTCTACAGATGATTGCTCACATGCACCTACTGGATGGATGGCTGCCCAATGGCCCTCTGCTCCGGAATCTTCTTCTCAGGCTCTGCTACTGCTTCGGGAGCAAGCTGGCCCCAAGGAACTTGTTAACATCCATGTGCCCTTTTCCCTTTCTGATCTATCTCAGATTACCCTTAAATTAGGTAGCCTCTCTGTTGACCCACAGAATTATATCAGGCAATTTAAATTTATTACTAATTGTTATGATTTACATTTTAAGGATGTGATTCTAAATACCACTCTCAGCTCAGAAGAACAGAATCAGCTGTGGCAAGCAGCTCAAAAAGAAGCTGATCACAGACATAATGTAAACACTGCTGTGCCAGAGCAGATCAAACATACTAACTATAACAAACTTTTAAAACAGGTCCACGAGGCTAATCAAAACCCAGCTGTGTTCCTAAATTGGCTTTCTAATTTTCGAGCCCCGCGACCAGTTCCAGCTTCCCGCACTGTGTTGGGCCGCCTCCCAGGCCCTCCCCCATGCGCCGTCCCAGCTCCTCCCTCCGTGTGCCGTCGTCGCCGCTGCCATCTTACGCGTTTCCGGGGGCAGTCCCAGCCTGCCCCTGCACTCTACGTCCCAGCACTTGCCCCACCCCCACGCTGGGTGTGCTCTGCCGGCATGCTGCGAAACAGCAGCTCAGCAGCTCTGCTCAGGCATGCTTTTTTTTACAATTTGGCTCCGCTCAAGAGATGCTATTTTTTAAATTACAAATCTCAAACCATTTAATCAAGGTTATTGGCCACCTGATAATTTTACCAGCCTTGTTTATCAATCAAAGCCTTCACCAATCTCCTGTTTAATAACTAAGGTTATAAATTCCTTTTTGCTGGGAACCACTAGCTCTATTTAAAGACAAGGATTTTCTTCAAAGTTTTATTTTATTTGTCTTGGTTCATACTATTGCAAATAACAACTTTAAAAGTAAATGTGTTCAGAATTTGACAGAATTAGATCAGTTTTGATAGATTTATTCATAAGATTGCTAAACCTTTACTGCAAAATGTTTCCATTAAAGCCTTTTTGGGCAGACTAAAGCTTTTTTGTTGATTCCACGTGGCACCTTAAAAAAGCGATATGCCATCCAGATAAAGCCTGCTCTCTGATCTAAAATGCCAATATTAAACTCCTACATACTTACTTAATTCTACTGTAGTCCAAATCCCAAACAAAAAGGCAAAACTTGACCTTCAAACCTTATAGAGATCTTAATATGGTTTATCATATTTTTAACACTTGTGACACTTGGAGTTCTGAGGCAGGTAAACCTACACAAGGTGGAGCTGCCTGGCCCCCCCATGGACCACGCTCAAATGCAGCAGAAGATATTGGGCAAGAAAATGCCCCATCCTGGCATTCTTTGAGACCTTACTCCAGGGCTATTGGACTGTCCTAGCTACCAGAGAGTGGGTAAGTCATCCTAAGTTCTAGCCCTCACAGGAAATGTCGGTCGACACTGCCAGATTCATCGCTGACAAAAATTGCTGCTGAAGACTGAGGGTCTTCAGGGCGACAACAGCTCCCTTTAAGGTGTCCATCTCAGATTTCAAGTCGCACTAAAGTCTCAGGTAAGACATTCTCTATATTTGTGGACATAGAGGCCATATATACAGAGTCTTCCTGAGTATTCAGGCTGATATATTAAGTCCTCAATCTCTATGATGGGGTATTGATGGTGAACTTATGCCATTTATAAACAGGGCCTATTTTGTGCAGGTCCCAGTCCTAAATCTTAAAATGCCTTTTACACAGGCTGACTTAGACACACTGAGGCCTCAACAGCTTTCATGAGTTATCACTAGTAAACCTCTCCTCAGTGATACAAGACCACCCCCTTCCTTTCTTATTCACCAATTTGTCAGACAACCCTGGTCAAGACTGACAGATACATTTTGTCTTCTCACTTTGTTTATACTTTTTCAGGATACATAAAAGCCTTTCTCATACTTGCTAAAGTTCTGTTGCAGCAAATCCACAAGACTACAACCAAGGTGTACTGGCCCCCATCTGGTCTACTTGGCTACCCCTACAGCAGTCAAAGTTGTTGGACTCCCATCCTGGTTTCACATCACTCAGGCTAAGAGGTGCCCTCCCAGCCCTAAATCTGATCATTCTGAGTGGTCATCTCATCTTCTGTCACCTACCCATCTCAGTCTCACAAAGGCCTCGAAGCCACAGTTAACAGGCTAAGTCATGTTTTGTTATCCACTTTGGTTCCTAATTTCTTATATTCTACTAATGATCATTTTTACAGCAGGACTCTTTAACAGTATTGCCTACAGACTCCAACATCATGCATACCAGAGACAAGTCTTACCAACCTACCGTCTTAACTTTTATGCTTTCAGATGGGGGAGTAAGCACCTCTCATAACTCCACTCCTCCTAACCTACGTTTAATTTTCAGAATTGTGCCTTACTGTGGAACATGTCTAAATCAAAGGCACCTTTCCCTCTACCTCTCCTGAGTCCTTAAATATGACAGTGCCATGTCTCCTCATAACATCTTGTCTCTTTGTTTTTCCAGTCTAACATACGTGCATTCACCAGTGAAGCTGTCCTGGCTAAAACACCTGGCACCAGCATCTACCTGGGCATCAACCTTTATCCTGTCGACTCCCCTAGGCTCCAGTACAGCGCCCTCTGCCAGCAGAAAGTAGTTAAAGAGAGAAATCTTCGCCCCTTTTCATAATAATAATCATAAGACGGGAAAGGGTTTTGGCCCAGATAGGACACTGTAGCCAAGAAAGCCTCAACCAGAAGCAGGAAGCCCCAATTTCCCCTGCCCCTAGGAAGTTACCTGTGACGCCATCTTCCCGCCCTTAGGAAATTTACATATGGCGCCAAACCTAGGACCAATGGGCTATCTGTGCATCCCTAATGTCCGCCTTAGGCTCCACCCCAAACCGAGGTTATTTACATGCCCCCACGCCACGTGTCCGCCAGAGAGATTGCCGGACGCCAGCGGTGGGGGTGCCGGTCATCTCTCTCCATGTTCTCAGAATAAAGGCCGCTTTTTATTTTATACTTCTCATCTTTTGGAAATATTTTTCATCTTTTGGAAATAATCCTAGCAGCAGTAACATTAAGTGTAGAAGATGTAAACTACTTTCAAAATCTTTCAACAAAAAAATAATTTGATTGTATTAGTTTTAAATTCAAGCCCTGTAATTTTAGGTGTGTGCAATAGCTTGATTTAATTATAAAGTGGTTTCAATAGAAAATTATGCTTCCTGACTACAACTGGAAAAAACACAAAATGTTCTCATGAGTTTTGGCATCTCTCTCTCTTTCCCACACACACACACACACACACACACACACACACACACACAGAACCTTAACTCAGAAAATGTTATTACCATGCAAAATACTAAAATCCGTTGTTTGACCCTTTTTGGGAACAAACTGCATGTCTATAAAACTCTGACCACTTGACAGGAACAAAACAGTCAAGTATCTTTCTTCCTGAGCACAAAGAGAAAACTATTTTCCTTAAGCAGTTACTGGTCTCAAAGAACAATGGTTCTGAGCCCAAGGTTGTCTTTTAAAAGTTACAATTTTTTAAAATGAAAATAAAATTTTGGGGGTATAATGTATAGTTTATTTGAAAGTCTCAATTGAGATTTGTTTTTTTTTTGGTCTTTTTTCATTTTTATCGGTACCGGGGATCGAACTCACGACCGCCTGCTTGCAAGACAGGTGCTTATGCCGCTGAGGTAAACCCCCAGCCCCGAGATTTGTTTTTTAAAACAGATGACTGCTATAACTACTTTAAAATTTTTTTTAAAGTATAGAATCAGAGGGATGTAAAGCTCTTCACATCTGTCTGTGGTAAACCTCTCCAGGTACGGTAAAAGACTGGCATTTGACTCAGCTGAGATCTTGTCTGTAAATTTAACCTTACACACTGTTGCTTATTGCATAAGAAAACGTCCTCCCTCCACATGCTCTAATGGATCTGTGGGGTGTGGCAGGGACCTGAATTTTGGTTCCTTTTGAATTGGCCCTATGCTACTATAGGACGTCAGAAGCAGCTGCCCTGTGGAACTGCTATAGTCTTGTGCCAAATAATATTTTTGTTAACAAGGTACTGTTGACTCTTGGCCAACTAGACTGTATCACCTTGTGATGTGGCATCTTAGTTTGTGAAGGTTTGGGATGTTCACAAAACAATCCAACTGTCTAAGGTTCCATTTCTTGGAAAATATCTCTCAACAATGCTTGAATGTGTTGGTGCTGAGGGTGCTGATCTTCACAGAAAAGCTGTGAGACACATTTCTGCGTTTTAGTCCCAGAAAGAGCTGTGGTTCTTCTAACCCGCTCACTGCTTCCCCATCACGGCCATTGGTCGTGGTCCTCTCCCTGCCTAGGCGACCTAAAGACGCAGCACCCACCCAAGCTCTGATCTCTGCTGCCCACTGCCCTGCCTCCTAACCAGTTAACTTGCAAAGCTAATTCCAGGCATTATTTTGATTTTTCTATTCTTATTTTTCTGATTTTCTTGCTTATAGCACCTGTAAACAACCATGATTGGTTTAAACAAAAACACAAATTAAAGTAAATTAAAAATGAAATTAAATACTGCTTGATTTCAATTTATGAGACAAGACAGGGTTTCAAAATTGTCCCCTTGCTTTCTAAGCTGCCTCCCCCCACCTTTCTTATGCTGCTGACTGAAACCAGGACTTCTCCAATGCTAGATGAACGCTCGACCACTGACCTAAACTCCCAGCCCCAAACTGCTCCTGGATTAGGAATTCAGAACAATAATAAAAGAGTGAGGTTACTAGATCACTCCAAGGGAATTACTTCACCACAATATTGCAAAACGAGAGGGTGGGGAGAGGAAGAAAACAGAATTAAGATGAGCTTTGTAGAGAGCCTGCTCCCCAGGATGACTGTGATCATTATGACTGTATCATTATGACTATGACTGTGGATACTAATAAAAATTCTAAAAAGCAGGAAATGATGGTATTAGAAGCTAATGTCATTTAAGTTTTTCAGGGAATTCTATATTCATGGTAAAAAAAAAGAAATTTTTCTTCTTAGAGGATGTACATTTAAAAAGACACCATTGCTTTTCCAAACCCATACACACAAAATACGTAAGTCAGCTAACAAATTCATAAGCATTTTAATAAGATAAAGTTCAAGGGCCTCGTAAATAATCCGTATTTTACTCAGTCAAGTTGACTTGCTCTTTTTTCCTTATATAAACAAGTAACTTAAGTAATTCAATTCAGGGAGAGCAGTGAAGTGAGTACTGATGTTTGAAGAAAAATAAAATGTTAATTTTATGATGCTATTTATTTTTCTATAGCTTCTACATGCCAGGAAAGAAATTCAAATTTTGACACAGGGTCATTCCTTGGTATTTCCAGCAGCAGAAAACGAATCTATGAGAACACTTGAATTTTACAAGGAAATTCAACCTATTTCATACAGATAAATGCAGTAATGTCCTGGGCGCTCTATATTCAGTGATTTTTACTGGCCTTTAGCATTCTTTCAGCCGATCTCTGCCTAGCTAAATATTCTTGTCCAAGTTTAGTTCCCAACAGAAGAACTGCATTTCAGTTCAGGAAGTGCCATGGTCAGACTGAGAGGGACAAAGCCACTCTGGGGACAGTGGGGAGGGGAGGACAGGGGCAGGCATATGGATGACAAGTGAGATGACAAAGGCCGTCAGTGTGGGGACACAAAGCAGGTGCAGCAAGGTGGACAAGTGGGGGAGAACCCAAGGGCCTCGAGGTCCGGGCGACCACAGGTGAGGAAAAGGAAGGAAGGGAGGAGGCTGCTGGCTGAAGCCAGGGGGCATCTAAGGAGGTGCAGCAACGCGGGAGGACACACACCCTGGGAGGGCGGGAGTGGGTGGGGGCGGGCATGGAGCCAGAGTGCAGACCGAGCTGATGTGAAGTTCTGGTGGCACACCCAGGAAATGCCCAGGATGCCTTCGAAGAAGGGACTGTGGACCAGAGAAGAGGACAAACAGAGAGGGAATCATCAGATACACAGGACTGAGGCCACAGTTAGAGAAAGAACCTGGGGAGGGTAAGGCACGTTCCTCCTGACACGCAGGGGGCCCCCATATCCAAGAAGAGGCTGGGAAAACGGGTCAGCAAATCAGGGAGACCAGCTGGTGGGGGATCCCTGCACGTGAAGCATGAGAGGGAGGAGGTACCAAAAGCTATAGACCAAACACGCCACCATGAAAAGGAAACAAGAGAGGTGGGCATGGGGGAGCATCCCTATAATCCAAGTACTCTAGAAAGCTGAGGCAGGCAGACTGCAAATCTGAGCCTGGGCAATAATGACTTAGGAAGACCCTGCTGCAAAAGAAGAAACAAAAGAAGGGTTGGGGTATGGCTAATGCAAAGGCCCTGGGCTTGGTCACCACAGCTTCCGTCAGCCTTGTATCAGGAGGGTCACAGACACTTTGAGAGCAAGGACAGAGCCTGGTCTTCTGCTCACTTCTGTTCCTTGAACCCTCTGCAACATTCTTAGCATCGCAAGGAACAGGACACAGGTGTGGGGCATGGAGTGTGGGGCATAAACAATACTGGCAGATAGAAGCTCTGGTGAGGGGCCGGACCTTCAATACAGGTAACAGGGTGACACTTAAAGCACCGCAGGCCTTGGCAAGCACCCAAGGCTCTGCCAAAGCAGTCTTCCTTACTCAACAGTGCTGAATTCCTCCTCAGGAAGCAGGAGCTGTTCAGTCCTGCAGTGTGCTAGGCTTTTTCTTTTCTTTTCTTCAAGGAGGAGCAGTTTATTTTGGCTCGTGTAGTTTTGCTAGTTTCAACACAGACCTTTTCACTCTGTTTTTCACATAAAACTTTGCCTCGTATCTCCGTTCGCTCTCTCTTTTCTTTTTGTGGTCTCTCCTAACTACTGCTTTGCAGAAACATTATTTTTCATGAACACTGATCCTCCCCCTCTGCTGGCATTTTGGAATAAGGCAAGTACTCAAGTCAATTTATTTCCAATTTATAAAAATGCACCCTCTGTGATAATACTGCCCTGGGGTATAACGTACACAATGCAAAATGTTACTTAGCAACTTTAAAACAGCATCGCAGCTGCGAGCAATATCTATTAAAATATCAGGTATCAAATGACCATTTTAAATGATCTGTTTTACCCTGTCTTAAAAGGTGAATGTAGGAAGGCCTATGCCATTTTAGGGGAGGAGAAGAGTCCTTAGAGACCTCTCCAGACACGGCACTCGGGGCTTCAGACTCCACTCCGCAGAGGACAGTGAACCCTCCATGGGAAAACGGTAGTCTGTGTGGGTTTTACTTCTGTGATGAAGCCCAGTGAAAGAAAGACATTTTGGTTACAAAAAAAAAGAAAAAATTCAGGACTAATAATTAAGACTCCAAATATAACTTGCAATCTGAAGCCAACCAGCTGTGAGTACAGCAGGAGGGCCCGCATCAACTGTCAATGGAAAATACTTGAGAAATAAAACTGTGTCTGTACCACACACATGCAGGCTTTCTTGTCACCCTGTACAGACCACAGCAGAACCACTGCTAACACAGCACTCACACTGCGGTAGATACTGTAGGTAACGGAGCGGTGCCTCACATACGGGGATGCGGCGTGCAGGTTCTGTCAAGTAATGCGCCCTTTCTTGTAAGGGACTTGAGCTTCCGGGGAGTTTGGTGTCTCAGGCAGGTCCTGGAACCAATCACCCAGGGACAACTGTACAAAAGAGAAACACTCAATGAAGCGCAACAGCAGGGATTTTCACAAGTGCCTGTTGTGCATCCATTTGGTAGAACACCAGGACATACCAGCTTATCTCCTATACAGGGAAGAGCCCCAATGCTGCCAAGAAGGGCACAGGGAGAGCTGGGTGTCCGCATCGATGGGAACATGGGGCACAGCAATGACACTGGAGGACCCAGTGCAAAGCTGACTAACCGGCAGCTATGCGATTCTGGCTTTGTAACTTCCATTGTAGGAGATACCTCTTCCTCACCAGAAAGGCAGGGAGAATTAAAGGTGCCGACTTCATCTAGTTTCTATGATGATCAAGGAGGGCCTGCACATGAAATGCCAAGCGTGAAATGTGTAAGCTAAAAAAGAGAGTGAGCTGTTACCAGCCTGCACTTGTCAACTGGACTAACACCTGTTTTGTAACGACGCAGTGTTCTGGGGCTCAGTGCTAACTCAGTCTTTGCTCTCCCTTCAGCAAACACCAGGGGTCTGCCCGAGTACAGAAGCCAGATCCCCGAAGTGGAGGACCGCAGGCATCCCTGGCAGGTACTGAGCCGCTAACACTGTAATAGTGTTCATCAGAGTTTGAGTGAAACCGCTTCTTCCTGTGTGTTTGATCTCTGGAATCAAGCTGAACTGCAGCCTCCGCAGGGCACAGAATTCCACACAACAAAGGCACTGCTGACAGTACTGTCTCCCGGGGATTACCCATTCAGAATAGTGAGTTATTACGATCCTGTTACAACACAATCTTACTCGAATGCAAGCTGCATGCAAGTAGGAAATGGGTAAATTTTATTCCCTGCTGGATTGCAGGGGAAGCTCAGTAAACATCTGTTAATTGAAAGAATATGACTTACAGGCCTATGTTACATATCGACACCTTGGTAAGTAATAAAAACTTGCCACTCACAAGAATTAGAAGGAAACAGGCCTGGAGAGCCCTGGAAGCTCCTGTGCTGGTGCCAGACAAGTGACACACCATAAAAGTGGTGCGTGGCACTGGTCTGACTCTGGAATGCTGTGGATTCTAACGGGGTCTTCATCTTTAGCAAAGCCGTAAGACAAAATTATTTCACCCCAAATGAGCATTTTCCAAACACTCCCACCCTTATGACACTAATTTAATGTGGGAGTGCTTTGCAGAGCACGATGCTGCACATGTTAAACTCTCAAAAGCATCCCCGCTATATGCAAGGCCGGCGAAGAGTTTAAAAAAACAAAGACAAAAACAAGAGTGAGAGGGACCAGTGACTTCTTCAAGAGCAAACTCTGACCTGTCTGACCTGACCCAGGCATCCACCTCTACCCTGCACTTCCATTCACTGATACCACTCGGTCCCCAAGTCTGCCACGTCTCCAGCGACACTCGAGACCAGGATACACAGTGTGACGCTTCCAAATCCTGCCACCCATAAGTCCCACTGCCATGCTCACGTTAAAGACTAACAAAAGAATATGAGCCAGATTCTCTTTTTTTTTTTTTTTTTAAAGATTTCAATATTATGGCTATGTTTCTCTCTAGGCTGGCAAATGAAATGGGCTGAGAGGTGATAACTCTCTTCCATTGCCAAAGAAGGAAACATGGAGATAGTGGTGGAAATGCACACAGGATTTTCTCTAGTTCCCTAGGACTGGGAGGATACAGGGAAACAATTCCCTGTGGTGATAATTACATGCCTGAAGCTGTTCAAGAGACTGCAGATTACAGTTAATTACTATGGAAATAATCTTATTGCCAGCTGACTGTATGTGGTGGTAGTAGAGTCATTTTTGCATTTCCATTGTTTTAATTAATTACAACAAAGAGGTTTATTTTTCCATACAGTGTCTCACAGACTGGTTCTTCTGACCTTTTAGAGTGGATGGTGGAGCAGATGGCTGTGTCTTAGAACAACATGCCCACAATCAGACAGTAAAAGGCAATTTCAGGGATGCCAACCTTTCGATACCAGATTTTGCTTGATACCTGCGAGCTCTCAATATTTGAGGTGTTTTCATGTTTTAAAAGGGAAGGAAATTTTAATTATTTTCTTGGTGTTGAGGATTGCCTCTAAGGTTTCATGGGAGCTAAGCATCTATGTCTTTTCAAAGGTGTGCTGTTCCTACGTCCACTTAGCAGGAGGTACCCAGAGGGCCTCAGCAAGCATGGCGATGTGCACGGTCAGGTCACAAGTGGCCTTTTGCACACAAGGACGTTCAGGGGGGTCCTTGGTGCACGGGCCACAGAGCGTGTGGCTTGAGAGCACGCGATGAGCCAGCCACAGCATAGGGCCAGGCTGGGCTGAAAGCATCCTTCTCCTGGATGCTGGTGCCACTGCCTATACCAGGTTAGTGTCTGCTCTCCCCAGCCCAGGTGAGTGAGGCTGGCTTGGAAAACTGTCTATTACTACTGTGAGATTATGGGTTAGCTCTTCACTTGCCCACACAGACATTATTCAGATCCTAATGACAAAGAAATCATGCTGATGTCCTTTGCAGGAACATCTTCCTTAAAAACAATACAAGGATTTCTGAGACAGAAAAAACAACAGATGTAAATTTGACATGAGGAAATCAAATCCTATCTTAAAGTTCTGGGAGAGCCCTCCTATATTCAGATGGGTGATGAGGAAGGAAGAAAATCAAAATGATGTGGAAGGGCTCTAGCCATGGCCACCCCAGGAGTTCCTCCGAATCTCTTCACTCCTGTTTGACTGGCAGCTATTGCCCTACGCACACTGTTTGCTCAGCCAGGGCTCCCTACACTTCGAATGGGCTATTATTATAGACACAAAATTAACTCCTACATGGTTCTTAGAGGCTCAAAGAACAGGTTTTCCTTTGAAAAGAAAGGTGACAAGTGTGACAACATACTTTTTCCTCAAACAGTTTGATTCCTAGTTGGCTGAAACCTCTGATGCAGAATTTGTAGCCATGAGACTGGTGGATTCCAAAGGTTAAGGGCATCTGCTGAATACAGAAGTGATTTTGGAGCACCCACTAGAATATCACATACTCTGTAAAATGTTCTACAACTCTAGTAGTCTCAGTTTACAGGTGACATGCATTCAGAGTGATTTATACCATGGTCACAAAAGTCATTGACTGAAAATCTGAACCAAAGCTTCTGCACTGAAAGCCAGGAATCTTTCTAAATCAAGATTGATTTACTTGGAATGGGGTATACCCTATCCTTACATGTGTGAGGTGCTTTGGGTTTGCTCCCCAACACTGAAAAAAAATAAGAGAAATTACCTCCCTTATGAAACTCTTTCAAAACACTGAAAACAATCCGTAAGGTAAATTAGTTCAAGACCTATGATGTCTGGAGAATCTCAAACCGTATTGTATTGTTAGACCAACATAACTGAAGTTGGTAATTTATACAGGGAAGTGGTTTACTAGTTTACTTTTGGAGGCTGAAAACCCCAAGACTGAGTGACCCGTGTGTTTGGCCTCTGTGGCTGCATCACAACATGGCGGAGAGAACAGAAAGAGATGCAGCCGTTCATAGGAAGGGCCAGTGTGGGGCGTGGCCTCACACTCAGAACTCAGGACCAGCAGCAACCCCTTCCTAGATGGCCCCCTCAGAAGGCCCCCTCTTTATCTCAGCCATCACCTCTTCAAGGTTTTGTTTCCTCAACCCTGCCACACTGAGACCTCTGAGACCTAGCAATAAACCTCTGAGGGTCACATCCAATCTCTATGGAAACCACATCATAGGGAAGGAAGGGGGAGGAAAAGAAGAGGGTAATTCTAGAATCAAGTCACTGTAGCTTTCATTTTTTTTTTTTTTTTTGTCATAAAAGACCATTTCCGTGTGCTGTTTATTCTTTGCCTTGAAGCATGAGTTAGAACTATCACATGGTCAGAGTTCTAGGAACGAGTGCCTGCAAAGCCATACAGGGGATTAAGACATCACCACTGTGTATATGTCATCATCTTGGCAGCTGTTAAGCTCCTCTCTGAAATGAGAGAGATGGGATCCGCTGAGAGAAGCCAACTCCAGGCATTCTTATTACTGACCCAGGTAAAGCCAAGGGGAGTTAACCAGCTGAACTGTGCTACACTTAAAACTTACGGCCTAATTCATGCAACTTGCCTTGTTTAGTTAACTTGGCTTCTGAAGGTTAAACTATCTTAGACTAGCTAGGTACCCCTTAAGTGAGGAGAAATTCAGAGTCAGGAAAGAGGTCACAGAGGAGAAGAAGATATATGTCATGAAATACCTTTTATCCTCAGGAAAGTCTGTATATGCCTACTGGTACAAATCATTAAGAGGTAGTCAATTTTTATTATGCTCATAATCACTTTCAAACAGAATGTCCTATACTTACACTAACCATAAAAAACAGTATCACTACTGTTTTTATCATCCACTACAACGCAGGATGACTTAAAGTACTTTATGTAAAGAACATTCTGTTTACTTAAAATTCCACTTTTTTGGCCTAACTTTGCCTTTTTTGCTCTTGCCTCTACCTTAATTTTTTTGTGTTTTGATTCTCTCATTTATTATATTTCAATTATAAAAATTACTTTACTATGTTTTATGATATATATATATATATATATATATATATGTTTATGTTTAACAAGTTTTAAAGTTGCTTTAAGAGCAAAGGTAAACACCAGAGAGAATAAGCATAATTTGGAAACTCGTGAGTTAAAGTAAAAAACATCAGCAATGACACAGAAACTTAATAATCTTTAAATACTTTCTTCTGTCATGAAGAGTACAAATGTTATTTTTCAACCTCAAATTTAGGCTGTTGAATAGAATTGAATGTAATTTTCCTAGTTTGAGTATGTTACATGTTCTCTAAGTTGACTATATGATTTTTACGTATTTTTCAGGATCATAATTATTCAACATGACAGAATTTAGCAACTACACGTAAAATATTTTAGAAAATCTAAATGTACACACACATGTATTTTGGGGTGGGTACCCAGGGCCTTTTGGATGCTGGGTAAGGGCTCTGCCCCTGGGCTACATGCCCAGCCTCTTTGTTTTTACACTTTGACACCAGTCTCAATGATTTGCCTGCGCTACCCTTGAATTCGACATCCCCACATCTCAGCCTCCTGGGATTACAGACGTGGGCCACAGGCCCAGCTAGAAACTCCAAGCATATTTATTGGTAATGAATAATCAACCTTTTAATGGTTTAAGAACCTATTTTTAGGCACAGATGAATTGCCCCTAGTTGCCCATAAGGTATTATAAAAGGGTCACGTACAATCGCTTTTCCTAACGAAGTGCCAGGGGCTCCACAGGAGCCCAGAGGATAAATTCAGAAATAATGTTAAGACTTAACCTGGAAAGAATTTAGGAAATTAAACAAAATGGCCCTTTTCTCTCCTCTCTCTGTGCTCTTAGATACCCTGCAGTAGAAGTTAAAGCAGCTTTCAAGACACGATTTCAACATTTCATAGTGAGCAGATCTTTTATTTGGCTGCTTAAAATAGAATGCTATGGTTTTTTTCAACACCTCCTAATATATATATATATGCGTTAAAAGCATTCATGTTTTTTTGTTGTTGTTGTTGTTTTTTGCAGTATTTGGGAGAGAAACAAGAGCTTTTGCACTAAGCTGCATCCCCAGCCTTTTCCATTTTGTTTTAATATTTTGAGACAGGTTCTTGCTTAGTTTCCCTGGCTAGGCAGGAACTTAAGATCTTCCTGCCTCAGCCTATCAAAAACATGCAAAATGCAGCACATGCTAATGGCTGCCCCAGGCGGTGTGTCTGGGTAGCTCTAAACTGATTCAAAGAGCAAAAATTGAAAAAAATAAATTAGAGGGTGGGATTTCCATACATCAGCATCTACTGATGTTAGCAGACTTTAGTCTGAGAGCAGATCAGAGAGTTGCTGGAGAAAAGGATGGGAGTGTGTAATGATTTTACGTTTATCAACGAGAGGATATACATAGAATTAAAAGTTAAGTGGAAGGTACACATAGCGGACTGAAATAATCGCTATAATGTTATTGAGAAATGTTCTTATAATAGCCAAAATCTTATTAAGAAGAGTATCTCCTGAAATCCCCTACATCCTACAAATCTCCAGGGTCTGGGCATAGTTTCAGTTTGTCTGTTTTCTCTGTGAAGTTCCTTTTGCTGTCCTTATGCACAACCATGCTACAGTCTTATAATAGCAGAACCATCTTGTGTTTATATTCTGTCTCCTTCAGGCCCTGGTGTAGTTATATATACACACACATGTGTACACGTACATACACATGCATTATGTGCACACTGTGGGTTTTCAGGAAAAATGGAGAACAGACTGATTTGCCCATGTGTTTCAAGGTGGTAGACTATGTGGCCCTAAGGCCCCTCCGGTAGCCACCTTGTCTGAGAAAGTGAAGAGCTTGCATTAACGCTCTTCACACAAGGGATGGTACTGTCCACCTTAGTGTCCTGAATGAGCAAGGGCACCCAGGGCAGAAGAGGCAGTTAATTATTATTCCCACTTTGCAGAAGAGAAGCTGCAGTGCAGTGTGGCGTGGACCTGCATGGGGTCACCAGGCAACAGGGTGCCCAGTACGCCGGCACTGCCACTCCTCCGAGCCTTGGAGCCTGACTGGCCCTTTGCTGGGTGTCCTGTGCTGTTCACACTCAGGACGCTGTACACGTGAGTGAAAACCTTTGCTACACAAGACTGGCGATTACTGTATTTCCTACTCCAGCTGCTGACCAGCTTCTGTGGTTATCTGCAGTCTGTTTCTTGGTATAACCTGGGTGCCATTTTAGGGTTTTCTTTTTCCCAACATCGCATCCCGTAAGAGTTCTAACAATTCTACCCTCTCACCCAGCTTAGCAAATATGCCTGTCTTCCTCTATTTTCCACTAGTACTGTCCTTACTAGGGTTCTCGTTTCTTCTCTGCACTCTATACTCAACTTGCATTTGAGGATCTTTGCTGACTCCTTCAGAATCTTCTAGAGTATGCTCATCCAAAGTATGCACCAGACCATCTCACTTCACAGCTCCAAGCTCCTCGGTGGCTGCCTGTTACCGTAGAATAAAGCCTCAGCGTGGCCTACAGGCCCCAAAGTGCGTGGGCCTTCCCAACCTCAGTCTCATCTGTCAGCTGAGAATAGGGCGACTCTCAAGCAGCTGCCCACTGTCCGCTGCTACCTGAGCACACGAGGCTGCTTAACACCCCGCATTAAGGGCATTTTCTGGGCGGACTTCTTTATCGTACACCCTGGGTGCACTTCGGCCACCTCACTTACACGATCTGCAGAAACTGTGTCTCCCCGTGTCCCATGTGGGCCCAAGTGCCTTTCGGAGCTAGCACCATCACCCCTCTGTCTCCAGGGCTTGGCACAGCCAGGGGCAAAGGAGGGTGCATAAGTCTGCTGGGAGAATTAAGCTATGAGAACCCTAAGAGTAGGGCCTGTCGGGGTGCAGAAAAGATAGGGATGAAAGCTATGGAATGAAGAGGATGAGAAAGGCTTGGCTCAGAGGTCAGAATGGAGCTGAATCTGAATGAAGTGGTGATCTGGATTTCTCAGGTGATGATGGGTAATGAAGAGTAAGGGTAAGGGAGATAGAACAGTACCAGTAAAAGCTTGGGGGCCTGAGCACATTAACCCTTCAAAGCCTAGTTTTCTATTTCTGGAATGCCCATAACAACAGAACATAACAAAATTACCCGTCTTGAAATTCTTGTTTCTTGAATTTTTCTAGGTATGAATATGAATTTCATGCACAAAATCAAAGAATTGCAATCTTTGGTATAAGTGGGTTAAGAAACTGTGACTGGCTGGGTACGGAGGCACATGCCTGCAACTCTGGCGACTCAGGACGCTGAAGCAGGAGGAGTAGAGGGTTGCAGCCAGCCTAATTCACTTAGTAAGACTCTGTCTCAAAACCAAAACAAAAAACATGCAGCAGCACTGAGGACACGGATTTACTCCCTAGTACTAAAAACAAAACTGCCCCAAAGCCCCAAAAGAACAAAACCACCACAGCTGTCAACCATGACAGGGCAGGATGCATGTGTGAGGCTTGCTGGAGAATGGAGAGGCAGAGCAGACAGGGTCCCTGGACGAGAACTGTACAATATCTCATTACTGCAGTTACCGTAAGCATCGCAATTTTCATAGTTTCGAAATTTGCTTTTGCTTGCTTTTCCTGGCTCCTCCAGCACTAGCTGTGAGTTCTGACAGCTTCATTCATCTCTCTACGCCTTGGTTTCCTCACTAGCTTGTAAAAAGAACACCTACGACAGAGGGTCATTGTCAAAAGTAAACAGCAATAAATGAAATGACAGAAAATAGTAGTGGTACACAGAAGTGATCAGCAGATGTGTCTATCACTGATTTGCCATCAGGGACAAATAACTGCTGAGATTAGAGAGCAAGGGGGAGGCTACCCTTGAAATCCAAAGGACACGGCCTTCATACAAGGTAAAAGTTTTCATAATAAGCAAACTTGCATAACAAATTTGGCTTGAAGTCACATACTCCATTACCTGACCAATTGTTTACTTTTTTTTTGTGATACTGGGGATCAAACCAGGGCACTGTACCCCTGAGGTTCACACCCCACCCCCAATCCTTTATGTTTATTTTAAAACAGAGCCTTGCTAAATTGGGCCTTAAACTTGCAGTCCTCTTTCCTTGGTCTCCTTCGATGCTAAGATTACAGGGATGGGCCACTATGGCTGACCTGACCAATTATTTTTTAAACCCAAGCTACTTAAGAGTTGCTTATATTGAAACTAAGTACAGTCTTGAGTGATTTTCTGCAATTTACTTCTGTTGATTTATTCACTTGAAAAAACTGCCTAACTGGCTTATAAATCACTTCCCAATGAAACTTTGTAAGTGGAAGGGTTGTCAGAGATTGTCTAAGTCCAATGGTCCCAGTTTACAAATCTGAAAGCTTGCAGTCAAGTGACTTATCCAAGGTGACACATTCTGAAGTCTGTGATTAGTCCTTCCTGCACTGCTCTCCTTGTCACTGGGCCTTCAGTGTGTGAACTGCATGCTTATCCCTGGTCTTATGTTTCTGATTGAAATTAAAACTGATAAAATATCTTCCAGACTGATGAACACGATTAGCTTCCTCTTCTTTTTTACTTATGTATCTTGTGTGCTTCCTCAACAATACGACCTTGTTATTAGGTGTTAGCTGTTACTAAAATTTTACCAGTATACCTAGTGTTTATAGCCTATATCTTCCAAAGCCAGTCATTAAGTAAAATCATGCTTTCCCACGAACTGTTTCTTTCACTCATTTAACTACATGATCTCATTGGTATGGCCTAGATGCTGTTGTAAAATTTATAGGGTTGGTACATTTTCTGGGCAGGTTTCTACAAAGTTTTCATAGTCACTGCTAGATAGGCTTCAAGTTCCCCTACTGGGCAGCATGGGCCTTGCCAGGTCATATCCCTAGGGGGGAGAGTACCACCTAATCAGGTGTGTTTGCAGAGGTCAGGGATACTCATGCATAGCCTGAACAGTCACCCAACGTGAGGCCTGGTGTTAAAAGATCAGCTGGTCCAACCAGATTCTTGCTCTTGGGAACAAGGCTCAAACTCAGAGGATTCAGGTAGTTAGTAAAGATGCCAAATCTGAAAAATGCAGAAACATAATCCATAGGGTAGATGTAGTTATAAGGAAGTAGAAACTATGTGAAAGCAGAGGCTCTGTGTAAAGACAAAGGCCATACAAACCAAGAATAAGGGCCACTTACACAGGAGTGGCCCACAGGGAAAAAGTGGGCTGTTGTTAAGATGCAAGAATTTATTTCATGAAAGTCACACTCCTACATGCATCAAAACCTCACGTAGTTCTTCACTAATACAGTTTTTGTATTTTACTGTCAGTTATAAAGAAAAAAGCGGTTAGACTTCTCTCTTGTTGTTTAAGGTCCTACAGGCAAGGCACCTGCCTTGTGCCAGGAGAGATGAAGGGTTCAGCTCCAGGGAACTTGTGAACCTCTATTTTCCTTCACCACTACTTGTGTATGCACCCGGGGTCCCCTATCCCCACAATGATTGGGTTCTTGCAACCCAAACGGTTAATTAAAATACCTGGGAAATGAAAGGGCGCGCTAGCGCAGGCGGTCTGCGTTGTGGTCACGTGGTACTGGCCGGCCACCACCACCTCTCAAAACTCTAGCAATTGTCAAGGGAAGTTGTATACATACGCAACACCTCGTGAATATTAAATATTTACAGCTTTTTTGTTTTTGTAGCCCCAGCTGAAACACGACAGCGATCAACTCTCCTAAAGCACAAACCAAGTATCCACGTGGATGGAACAAGTCCCAAGAGTCGAACCTCTCCCCTGGTAACCGGAAGGGTAGCCCCGTCCCCAGCTTCTGCTCCCTTAGGTGTCAGACGGCCCCACCGTTGGGCGCTGCACGCTGTGGTGGCGAAGCCCGGGTCACCGTCCCCAGCCCGCCGGCGCCCCGGGGGGGGGCATTTCAGGCGGCCCGAGCCCCCGACCCCGACCCCGATCCCGCCGCCTGCCCGGTCACCTGTAGTTGTAGGAGCTGAAACGCTTGCTCTCTCTCAGCATCGCCCGGTACAGATCTAACACTTGCGCACGGCTGGAGGCTGCCATTTTGGAAAAAAAAATCCAGAACAACCCCAGAGGGCCCTTTTCACCCTTGGAAGTCCTGAGTTGGACTCAACCCGAATTTCAGTTTCTGCAAAGACCACGAAAGAAACAGCATGCGGCGGCTCAGCCCGGCTAGCGGGCGGCGCTCGGCCCGGTGCGCGCCGCCTCGGAAGGCGCTCGGCGTCCCGCGCCCGGGGAGGCTGCGCAGGCGGGGCCAGGGACAGCTAAGGGGGCGGTACGCGGCGCGGGACGGGCTGCGCCCCGGGGCTCCAGGCCTGGGGCCGCCGCAGTCCCCAAACCACGCTGCTGGAGTCTGGGTGGGGGGCGAAAGTTGAAGGCTGGAGCTCTGCGAGCGGGCAGCCAGGTCACCCGGAGTTCCTTAGGACCGCCTAGGGGCGTGGCGCAGACCTTTCAGTCAGAAGAGTGGCTCGGGGTTACACCTGCCCTGGCGCTGCGTTGCCTGGGCTACCAAGCGCGCCGCTCTGACGCCCCGCCCCTGATGCCACGCCCCCGACGGCTTGGCTGCCCTCAGCATTGCCTGAGAGACCTTGTGCTATGTGGAGGGCGATTACTTTGGCAGAGCCGCATAGGCGAGCTTTGATTTTGGGGACGTTCTCTATGCTAGTGGATACAGCGTCTTGGGAGGATAGGTGACAGACTAGTGGCTTCCTGGTGCTCAGGCTTACTCAGGGCGACCGGCTGGGGGGGTGTCTCCTCAGCGGGTCCTGCCGGCTGTCAAAATGGCAGCGCACAGTAGGCACGGGTCCTGCTGAAGTGGGTGATTGGGTTCCTGTCTTGTGAGTTAGCAAGCTTGCTGCACTTCTAATTTTGAACATCCTGAGTCTAGGTTCTCTCAGGAGAGTGGCGGGTGAGTGGTGGCCCTGCTTCAGTGTTGGGGTATGATGTAGACGTTTGGTGTAATAGCAAGTTTGCACTTCGTTGTGAATTTTTCCCATTTCCGGGTTATTCCTTGAGGTTTTTGAGGTTGCATTTGTGAACCAACAGTCTCCAGAGTTTTGTCGTCTGTTAAGTGCGTTAGAAAAAAAAAGCAGAAGCCTGGGCTATAGATATTGTGATTAACTCAGGAGACTTTTAGGTTCGCAAGGATTCTGGGATCATTTCAAACTCAAGAGAAGCTTTCCCTTGGCTTTTCTCCGAAGACTTTAACTTTTCTTAGTCAGTGCCTGAAAGTGGTGGAAAAGTTTCTCGTCCTGAACTTTAAGGGTGGGAATGGGCGCAGGAAACCCTCAGCTGGTTCTGATTACTGTGTTTTGAAAGCACGTCTTGTTATTTTTGGAATCATTTTATAAGCTATGTTGAGAAAAGCCACAGCTTTCCGCCCCCGAACTGCGAGGAGCAACGTTATACACCAAAACCAAGTTTTCATTGTATTGTTGTCTCTTGGTATATCTGGTTTTGAAACCATATTTGCTCTATGTTGAAGCAGCTGTATAGTTTGAGAACTTTAAGGGCGCCGAAGTGTACTTCTCTGACCTTGTCATGCATTAGTGTACTTGTAACCTTGTGTCTTTGCCTCCAGATATACTTACTAGTCACCATGCAAAGGCATTAGGACAAAGATATTGGAGAGAAAGTGCTTTTATAAAAATTCTTTTAGGTCTATTGTCTGACATGTTTAAGATCCACGTCTGTGAGTCTCAAAATAGATTTTTAAAAAAACAAAGTAGTAAGCCATGTCATTCTTGCTGTTTGGTCGTGCCATTGCCTCAGATTTATTGGAAGGACTTTTTAATATTTTGAGTTTTCTTTTGGGAGTTCTTAAAAGATCTATGACGAAGGGAATTGCAGATTTCTATGTAGTAAATTCCAGAGCTCTTTTTTCTTAAAAAATGATATATGATGTGGGAAAACTGCAGTGTTAATGCAAGTTAAAGCAGAGAAAACTGTTGAAAAGATAAAACTATGCAAATGATTTTGGCCAGTTTAAAAACAACTGGAGTTGTGGTGTATGATCTCTCCAAGGTCGAGGCCATTTTGAGCTACACAGTGAAATCAAGACCAGTGAGACTCTGCCTCAGAAACCAAAACAAAAACAGTGGGGTTAATCTTTCTTTTCATGGCTTTGGCTTACAGTTTGAAAGAAAATTTGGCATAATTGCCATACACTTGTTTATGTCTAACTTATTAATCTATGTTATGTATCTTAATGATTATTGTAATCAAGTAAAGCATATAACAGTAAATAATTTAAACATCACATGTTTATTTAGAAAATTTTATTTGATTACAGTAAGGTTAAGTAAGATAAACTAAGGGTTTCTAGCCACTACAACTTAGGCCATAAAATGTGAAAGTTTCTGCATTAACCTATCTGTAGCTCAACTGTCTATAGTTCAATACCTATGTAAAAATATGCATTATTTTGTATTAAAATTAGGGATGTGAATGAGCACTTAATACTTTTTAACAGAAATTTCTCTTACCATCATAAGCAGTATAACAATTTACTCTCTTTAGGCTTAAATGTCAGTAATGAGTTATTGATTTCATTATGTAGAATATAGTTCTAAATCCTTTTTTCTTCAGTACTGGGATTTGAACCCAGGACTTCACACTGAGCTACTTTCCCCCTTCTCTCACTTCTATTTTGCTCTGTGACAGAGTCCCACCAATTGCTAAATTGCCCTGGCCAGGTTTGAACTTTGTAATCTGCCTCAGTCTCCCGTAGTGCTGAGATAACAGGCATTACCACACATTAAATTCCCTGGAGAGTCTGGATAGCTAGAGTTGATCCAGCTGTATAGCCTGACAAGATCTAAGTCTTTATGACACATTTGATTTATTTTTATTGATTCTTTGTTAAGGTAAAAAATGAAAATGGAAAATAACGCAGAATCAACTAAGTGATTTATACAGATGAACAAATTTAAACTTTTTTCATTCATTCCTTTAACTGTATTGAATATTCCTATGTGCCACACAATGTATAAAGTAATATAGTTACAGTGATGAGACCCTCCCCCCAAAAGAATCTTTATAGGGGAGTGGATGAACAAGCATTTACTTTTGTTAGGTGCCTTGAATGACATAGTACTAGCAAATGCTAGGGGAGCACAGAGAAGGCTATTCAGCTATGGCTTGGACCTCAGGGGAGACTTTCCATCATAGAAGATAATTCCAGAGTGAGTAGTCAAATTCAGATGATGAGTGGGGGAAGTTAGAGATTGCAGTGTGGAAGGTATGGAAGAAAGCATGTATTGCAGTCTGTGTAGACAGCTTTGAGTGCGTTAGTGTGACGGGATGTAGGACAGGAGGAATCATCTATCAGACTATACTTAGTTCCACTAGTTTTCTTTTTAGATGCTTTCTTCTGTTTGAAGTCAGTTATTTCTTCCTGTGTACTGGCTAAGTTGTAAGTCCAGTAGAATTGCAGGTTTGAAATGGAGGTTAGTTATCTAGGTGTTGATAGCCTTTTGTTTTAAATCATGACTTGGAAATTTACACTTCAGGAGCGCTGGAATTTTCTTTCTTTATCTGTGCATTCAGTGTGTGGCTGAGCGCCTGCTACTTCACATCACAATTCTTGTGGAAACTGTAGGGTTCTAGAGCCGACGTAGATCCTGCTTTCCAGGAAGTTGTAGTTTACTTTCATTTGTACATAATTATAGGATGGGATGGGAAGTACAGGGTGCTACAGGGAAGGGCCGGTCCGGTGACGTGGGGCTCAGTGCAGAGAAAGCTCATGTCCATCCGTGATGCCCGGCCGCACTTCGCACTAAGTCAGCAGGTGTGTTTTAAATTCCCTAGTGAGCGCATATAGTACATTGATCTCAGTGTTGTAAGGGGCTTTGGGAAGATGCTGTGTTTGTGTTTGGAAGAGGATTTGGGTTTGGAAACAGTTTGGGCCTTGAAAACAGTTAAGCATCTGGGTATATGGGGCTGATGGCAAAACAGTTAGTTCAGAGGGAAGGACTGTGCTTTGCCTTGGATAGGGAAGAAGAGGGGCCACTGAGCTGAGCTAGGGTGCAGATAGTCGCAGCTTAGAGAATGGCCGGGCAGACTCGCTCTGGAGCTGGTCAGTAGAGGAGTGTGCGAAGGCTGTCGTGGAGAAAAGTGAGAGTTCAGCTGTCCCGGGTTAGGCACACAGGACTCAGCCCTCCATCATCTCGGGAATGCTTCTGTGACTGAGGCGCAAGCTGGTGTTCTGTGTAAATGACAGGGCCGGAGAGAGGCTAGGGTACTCAGCCCAGTCTCAGAGCTAGGAAGCGCCTGGGGTGACGTGGGCCCAGGATAGACGTGCGCTTTGCCGTGTCGGCGCACTGTTTTACAGTCTTCCACGCCAGCTTCAGGATTTAACATTCATTAATTTTTCTTGGATCATGTGAGAAGTCTTAGTCATATTTGCATTTTAATTTAGTTGGCTCCTCACTTATTTGTATAGCTAACTGGTGTGTGTAAGAAATGTAAATTTGCATAGACGCTCATGTTGATTTTCATACTAGCTTTTTAGTCTTTTAAGATAAATTTACATTTTCTTCTCTTAACATCTCTTTGGGAGGCCTTGCTGCCTTTTTTGGGTGGTCTATTTATGTGTGTGTGAGAAACATTTCCTCCTGGGATTTTCTGAGACTCCATATTTCTGTAGAAATTTATCAAATAGATTCAAAAACTCTATTTTCTGTTTTCAGATATTTAGAAAGCCCTGCCACATCACACCTAGATAGTCTAGCTTCATTGATTGAGTTCCCTTACTTGTGGGAAACAACAATGAGACTGACAATTAATTTGGGAAAATCATGCTGTCACAAGCTGAGGATTTAGCTCAGTGGCATAAGCGCCTGCAAGCAGGCAGTCATGAGTTCGATCCCCAGTACCGATAAAAAAGAAAAAGACAAAAAAAAAAAATTATGCTGTCACTCAGTTCTAGAGGAATTTTTTTTTTTTAAGAGAGCATTTCTTTTTTGGGAGCGCTGCTGTACTTTGCTCCCTTCCCATTGTTTATGGACCTCGTAAGTTGAAGTTGGCCACTTCTGCGGTGTTCCTTCAAGACTCCTGTATTGAGGTGGTGCTAACTGGGGGAGGCAGGTCACGGGGCATGGCTTTGAATGATAGGGGTGTTCTGTCTCCCGCCTTTTCCTCTCTGGCTCTTTGCTGGGCTTCCTGGATGCCGTGAGGTGAGCTGTTTTCCACTGCCACACTTTTCCTCCACGATACTCCTGACCATGAACCGAAACGTCTGAAGACGTGACACAGGATGTGCCTTTCCTCTTTAGGAATGATGTCACGGATTATCCCAGTGATGAAGTGACTGATAGCAATTTGGAGTAATAGCTGCCATCTCCTGTCCTTCAGATGAGTTGCCTGTGTGCAGAAAACACTCAGGGTTTACAGTATTGACTCTTTGTTTAGATTTTGCTAATGACTGGAGAAAATATTGGAGGTCAGTATTTTAAGATGTGCAATACTTAGCTTTCTGACATTAATTGATTTCTTGGAAGTAGGTACATCTTTGGAACTCAGGAGACTAGCGAGGCATAGGGGTGCAGGTTTGTGGTGGAGGACCACAGTGGTCTCCCCATGGCCCCACAGTGTGATTGTGCTTTCAGCTTAATTAGCCAGTCTGGCAGAGGCTGTGTGCGTATTTCATGAAAGCAGGTGGCTGGTGGCAGATTAGCATGGTCATCAGCGGCCATGGTTGCTCAGATAGAGAAGCTGTGATTCCATGGGGCTCCCCTGAGGCCTGGGTGACTGCAGAGGAACATTCCTTCCCAGAGTTGGCTACAGAGCAGGTTGCTTGCTGACCCTAACCTAAATCTGGCTGTTCCTGTCCCTTGTGCAGAAGTGCTTTGTTCCTCTGTCACAGGCCTGGCCACCTAGCGCTTGTCTAGCGCTTCCAAGTGCTGACCCTCACCATTTTCCTCAGTGAATAAATGTCGAGGATCTGGCTGCCTCGTGGCCTTTTGCTCCCCACGAACAGCTGGTCGTCCCAGATCTCTGCTACACCTGTTTTATCTCTTGCTGTTCCTACAGTGCACCGTGATACGAGGCAGGAGATTGGAGCCCGCTATAGGGGTCTCTGATAGTTTGTAATTTCAGCACCCTGGAGGCAGAGGCAGGAGGATTGCTGTGATTACACAGTGAGTTTGAGGCTACCCTGGGCTACATAGTGAGACCTTGCTCCAAGAAGAAAGAAAGAATATTGAAGACCGTTATTAATGATAGAAGCTATACATAGAATTCATGATATCTTTGCTATTACTGTGAGAACTTTTATGTGATTTAATATTTTATGACTTTTTAATCTAAAAATTTATTTGCTGAGCACAGCAGAAGCAATTCAGCTGGGCAGCCCTGTAATGTGTAAGTGTAATTGTGAGCTTGTGTTAACTAATAACGTTCAAGAGTAATAACAGCCCGGCTGTGAGAAATGGATTACAGTAATATTGGCAAACAGGAAATTAGCTGAATTAGCTTCAGCTAATGAGAATGAGAGCGTCGTCTTTGTAGAAATTTTTTGAATTCTGGAATGCAGAGGGGAGTGAAATGGAGAAATCATGAAACAGAGGCAATCATAGCAGGCAGCATTGACATTTTGTTACTGTAACACAAGCTCCATAATAAGTCAAGTTGTAAAGAGGAAGAGTTTATTTTGGCTTGTAACTGTGGAGTCTCACTTCCTGACTGGCCCCAATCCCTTGCTTTGGGCTGTGGAGCACATCCTAGGAGGAGTGTGCGGTGGAACAAAGCCATTCACTTCATGGCTGGAACTTGAAAAAGACAGGAATCTCTCAGGGGAACACAAGTCCAGTGACCTGACACCTCTTCCCAGCACCCACCTTTTAAGGGGTTCCACTGTCTCAGAAGCACTGAGCAAGCTCGGGGCACAGAGCCCTTTGAGGCACATTCCAGATCCAGAGCGTAACAGACAGACTGGTGCATTCGAAGTCTTTGCGCACTTTAAAGCAGATTCTTATACCTGAGCGTTTCTAACTTTAACCTGTAGGATCCCATTTTTACTGTTGGCTTCTGGGCACTGTAAAAATGACTATGATGATGACTGCAGAAAAGTTCTTGGCTAAGCCCCAGTTTTCAAAGAATCTCCTCTACTCCCTCCCTACTTTTTAAAGCTTCCAAGTAAACTATCCTGGGTTCATTGTTTTCAGGATATGCATAGGGTTCACAAAGAGCTAGTGAAACAGAATCTTTGTTTTCTTTTTTTTGAGACAGGGTTCCACTGGACAGACCAAGGAGGCCTTCAGTTAGCAGCGATTCTCCTGTCTCAGCCTCCTAAGTGCCGGAATTACAGGTGTGTGCCCATCACATCTGGCTTCCAAGCTGTATCTTGATTCCTTTCTGCTAAGAACTTTGCAAATGAGATTACACAGGTGCTCAGTTGTACTGTTTCCTAAATGTCCTTTTGTGTACTTTTGAAAATTGTGCTCATTAGCTCACTGGCGTATGGGGTATTCTTCAGACATATTTAAATTACTGACACCATATGGTAGGCTGTAATTCCTGTGCTGTCCTTCCTCCTGCAAACTTATAGCACTTTTAGGATGGACTCAGCACACCTGTAAGACCCCAGGCATGGCTTCTGTCCATCCTGCAGACCCACAACATAACCTTTTTTTTCATTTGCACATTTTCATTTCTCTAGTATGTCTTTCCCCTCTACTCTGGGGACCGTGTAAGTGCAAGTCCTGCTGCCTGGAGTGCTCTTCCTTCTCTCCTAATTTTTCTCTGTGCTCCAGTTTAAGAGCTACTTGAAGTTGCCTTGTTTTTAACGTGAGCATAACGAGCAATCACCTCTTTTGCACTGCTTAGTATTACAAGCTGCTCTTCAGCTGAGATCAACTGAAATTCTAAGTCACAGGAAACTTGGGTCAAACAGATTTAAATCATCACAGTGGCTTCTTTCCAGTGGCTTCTGTGTCAGGAGAGTGCAGAAACCAGATGGACTTAGGTGTTGGTTGCTTTGAGTGATGTCACCAAAGAGCTGGTTTTGTTCCTGTCTTTACCTTGTTTCTCCATTGTTAGCTTTCTCCTCAGGCTAGCAGCGTCTTTTGATTTTGAAAGGTCACCAACAATTCTGGGGTGCTTGTTTGAAGAACCTCAGAAGAGTGAGAGCAGTTCTGCACCCAGAGTGCCCCCCAGTCCTTTCTATTCACCCCACCGGCTGTCACAGAGTTGCGCCTTGCTCCATGTCTGAATCAGTGTCTGTGGCCAGGGAGAAAGCCTGATGAGCTCCTGGAGGAAGTGTCAGGTTGGGAAAGTTGGGGGCCAGCTTGTAGGCATAGGGTTTACCTGTTACCAAGAGGCTGGGGCATTGGTTCTTGGAAAAGCACTAAAACACTCTTGCCAGAGTCATACATTTCATTATGTGATTATTTGATTAATATTTTTATCTGATATTAGGCTGCATGTTCCGTGAGAAAAGGTGTTGAATTTGCTGTTTGATTACCATTTCCTAGCAATTGGCACACAGTGGAGAATCACTGAATATCAATTGATGAAAGAATGAAGTAATTACATAAATTCTATGTAACTCGCTTATAAACACTAGTGAGTGATTTTGGCAGGTAGTGCTGACTCTTCATTAGCCGTACTTCTTCCTGGCTGTCAGAATGCTCATTTTGTTTGAGTGGCCATGTCTGGTTTCTAAAAATGAATCTTTATGGTCTTGGGCAAATTTGGCAAGTCACTTCCCTCTTTACCAGATAGTTGGTTCTAATGACCGGGGGTAGCCACAAGAGCCACAACTCTGCCTACTGAGACAGAGGGAGTTGGCTGGAAGGTTGCTGGGAAAGATTCTGCTTTGTTACAACTTGGAGCCAGCTTAGTGGTGCATGTCTGTTATCTCAGCACTCTGGGAGGCGGAGGAAGGAGGATCAGAAGTTCAAGTCCTGCCTGGGCTACTGAGTGAGCTACTGTCTGGGCAACTTTTTAAAACAAACAACAGATTTTAAAAAAGGGATAGTGGTAGAAACCTCCTAGGTTTGATCCCCATATCATACCAAACTCCCTCCCCCCTTTTTTTTTGTTGTTTATGCCACCTCTTCTTTCCTGCTTGGGATTCTGGTGTAGGCACTGCTTGGTGCTCAGCAGCCACGTTGGGAAAAGCATGAGAGACAGGATGAGTCTGAGGCCAGATAGAAGATTCCAGCCTCGCCTGGGCTTCCCTGTGCCTTCAATGAACCCTGGGACCCAGTACTGCACTGCTGGAATTCTGGTTGCATTGACGTTGTCTTTCTGCTTTAAGCCAGGATTAGTTGGTTTTCTGCTACTTGCAGCTCAACAACAACAACAACAAATAAAATAAAATAGAGCTTCTCTGCACTAGCCTTGTTAACAGTTTTTACTTGAAATTTACTTCTGCGTAATTCAAGATTATTGCTAGGTACAGTAACGCACGCTTGTCATCCCAGCACGTTGGGAGTCTGAGGCAGAAGGGTGGAAAGTTGTGAGTCCAGCCTGGCCAGCTTATTGACTTCACTAGACCCAGTCTCAAAAGTAAAATAAAACAGGGCTAGGGATGTAGCTCAGTGCAGAGAACCTGGGGATTCAATCCTCAGTACCATGGAAAAGCAAAACAAAACAAAACACCCAAAACTAGTTTCTTTTCTAATTGTGACACTTTGACTATTTTTGTGTATTTATTTATTTACAGAAACTTGTTCTGTGTACACACTAGAACAAGCTGTTTTTCACTTCAAATGTTTGTGCTCAAAGACCCCAACCCTAAATAATCGATTTTCTTCCTTCATGACCACTGACGATCACTCAACTTAAATGTTGCTTTTGCAGTGAAATGTTCCCCGACCCAGCTGAAATCATAGCTTTCTGATTGTATTATTTTTTGTAACACTTTATTCTTTACCTTCACCTTTTATAATTTTAAATTAATATATCTGCATAATGATGGGCTACTGGTAGCAGCCTTTAAATAACAGACTCTCTAAAGAATAATGATGTTTATTTGGGAATAAGCAGCCAGCATTTCAAGGCAGAGTACACATGCCATAGAAAGCAGGAGCTTATTTGTAGGAGATAAGATAAAGTGAGAAAGCTAAAGGCAAAGTGAAAATTGCATGTTATTTTGAAACCACAGTCATTGGCTCCAGGTGTCAGTGCCACTAGGCACAGGGCAAGGTGGCCCAGCCTCTGGACAGACGTCCTTGCAGAGTAGCCGTGCAGAGTGGCAGTCTCATGATAATTCTTGGTATTGGACCTGTGTGCGTATAACTTCCTGGCTGTATGCATTTTATTTTTTGTTTGAGCTTGACGCAAGCAATTCTATTTTGATTGTTAAGCTTCATGATGGTTTAATGTTCATTTCTCCCCCAGAGTACCAGTTGCAACGGGCAGGACTGTATCTGTTTTATTCATCATTGTAAGCATAAATCCTAAAGTGCTCAGTAAACATTTGTTGACTAAGTGAAAGAATCTACTGTCAGCCCAAAATCTTTAGATTTCTGCATCTTTCATACTATCTCTTATCAACACCAGTAATTTTAGGTAACACAAAAGGTTTTGCTACAGCATAGATTTTGTTGCATTTGTTCGGTTACATTGTTCCCTTTCCTCAGGGTTTAAGTTTAGACTTTATATTCACAGACCTTAATTTTCTTGGCCTCAGTGGAAGATATACTGGAGTAGCAGTGCCACTTAGCACACTAACTTAGCAGGTATCATTTCAGTTTCTTTAGAAGAGTGATACATATTTTAAACATGCTTATGTTATGATTTATTTTCCTAGAATTTTGCCTCAAAACTTGCTTTGTTGGTATTATTATGATAATTTGAAGTGAAAGAGCTATTTGAAGTGAAAAATTATTTTCTGTTTTTGGGTGATGCTGGAAGCATGGAAATTATTATTATTTTAGCAGATCATTGTGCTTGGTTACCAGGTACATTATTTAGAATTGGACTTGGAATCTGTATTTCTCTATAAAAAAGTAGTATGGGGGAATAGTATGAACTATTGACACAAGTTATTGATGTGGAGATACTTTTAAATACATTTTTAAAGTTTTAGTAGCAAGGCTATAGATCTAGGTTGTTGATACTAGTTTTACTGTTTTTAGGGAGATTTATTTGTGCAGTTTGAAATGATTGCTAAAGCTTCATGGATGTGATAGTAAGGAAGAAAACTGGACCAGGATTTTGATGATTTGGTTGCATTTCACAGGTATAGTGTAGATTTTCTGTATCATTTTAGGTAATTCACTTAATATTCACTCAAGATACTACTGAGATCAGTGAAATTTGAGTGCTGTTTAATAATTATGTTGGGACAACAGGCATAAAACTGGACTATTTTGGGGGCACCGGAGCATCCAGTCACCTTATTTGATACATTATTTTGTAATGACTGTATTCATCTGCATACCCTTGTGTCTTGGGTATGAAAAATATTAAGTCCTCCTCTGCTTTCATGACAAGACCACAAATGGTTTTGTTTCCAAAGAGCTAAAAGTGACAAGAATCCGAGGTTCAGAAGTGGCTTCAGTTCCCTTTTATTTCCTGTGGACTGGCTGCATTCTTGCCACCCTCCACCCGTAGGTGGGACTCCTCATGGGCTGGTTTGGTCTGCAGACTGCTGTGGCGCCATGGGCAGCAGGATCCTGGGGTGAGTGGTGCACCTACAGGGTGTTCACTGGGGTCAAATTCCCCAAACTCACCTCATTCATCATGGCCCTGAAGACAGAAATGTGACTGCGTGGTTCTGTCTGATTACAATCTTATTTTACATTGTTTGGAAGTCTCAACAGAAAGCTTGTGAATATTAATAGGAACATGAGAAAGTAATGAGGCTTTCTTATTGGTGGCCCTTAGGAGGGAAAGTGCAGACTTTTCAGATTTTTTTTTTTTTTTGTTGTTGTTGTTGGTACCAGGGATTGAACTCATGACTTCATGTTTGCCAAGCAGACACACTGCTGAGCTAAACGCATGGCCCTTTAGATCTTTTTTCCCTGTGTGTCTGCAGCCTGTGCTATCTGGTCTTGCTTTTCTTTGGGTGAGACAGCTATAGTCTGTTAACTCACTCGACTTCCCATAAAAGGGAAAAATGGCTCAGAGTTAGCATAATGTGACTTTTAGCCTCATATGGGAATTTTTTTGATGATCATGGGTAATACATATTCAGCTCCCTGTCTTCCCAAACAATTTTTACTTAATTACCAGGCTTTGCAAAGGGCCTCAGACATACATTTATACTTGAGTCTCACACTAACTGAATAGAGTAGACATTGTTATACATATTTTAAAAAATCGAACAAAAACAGAATCCCTCCTTAGCCCTGCAGCTTAGAGTGTTTAAATAGGTTCAGTTCACATGGCAAATTTGATATTTGAACCAAGGACTTTTTGATGCTAAAATCTTTGCTATATGAAGCCTAAAAACAGCCTTAATATTCATGACTATCATAATTCCATTTAGGTCCAGTTTTATGTAAGCATTTTTACCTCTGAGTATATATTTGTTTTATATGTTCATTGTCAAGCATTTGGTTGTCCATGAGTTAGGTTATTCTGCGTTCTCTTGGGCTCTGTGTTTGAAAAAAATATGATCAGTACATAGGTGCTTAATATGATTGTAATGAATGGTCATTTATTTTGCATATGGTACACAGGCAATGAATGTTGGCTGCTTGATCAATAATTTGATGATAACTCGAGCTTTAGTTTTTTAAATTTTTATTAAAACCCCCACCTCCAACCTTTTTTCAACTTCTGATTTATTGTGTTTTTGTTTTCTGTGCTGTAGATTCTATAAGTTTGGATGGAGAAACAGGAATCAGCTTAATCAGTTATAGCTGTGGTTTCCAGCTATGCTATGTAGCCGTAGGAGCCATAGACAGAAGGCTTGTGAATCCCTGTGTGTTCCCAGTGTCATCCAGCACCTGCATGTCCTCCCATTTGTCAAATACATTCAGGTAGTGTAGTGATGGTACAATATGCAGTGATTAAATGCTTGTGTGATTCATTAATGCTTTCCAGGAACTTTGATTTACATAGTGGATATGGAAAGTATATCCCTGAGCTTGGTGGGGAGAGTTGGATATTTTTTCAAAGTTAAAACCTCCTCTGAGAGAAGAATAGCTTGGGAACTCCTGTGAGGTCATAAGCAGTCCAGGCTGATTTTCCCTTGGACCCCATATACTTCCTGCCTCTCTGTGGCTGCAGAGCTGATTCTAACTCCTTCCTTTCCCCATGTGTTAAAAGTGTGTCCTCACCAATCTGTGCATGATCTCCTGGTGAAATCATCTTTGGCTCCCACCCCTTTGTAAATACAAGTGATCAATAAAGTTTAGTTACCTCTAACGTGGCTCCATTATTCATATACGGAATAATGTATTAGTAGATGGGTGCTGAAATAAATTATTAAAGTGACTCCACTGTGCATTGGATTGCATAAATACTTGCTGATTAGTTAATAATTCAATGGACTATTCCCCCAAGGGCTGCAGTTCTAGGATTTACTCACATCTTCTGGTTTTGTTATTTCTTTTCCCCTCAAAATTAGACTTCTTTCTTGCCGCAGGACTCTTGCATTTTAAACTGAGCAATGCAGAGTAGTCCCTGTATTCGGTTCTGAGGACTCAGCCATGGTTCTTCGTCGCCGTGCTGACCTTCCTGGTTCCAGCACTCAGCCATACCATCCGCGTTAGAGGAGCCACCCTGCTGGTTATGTGCCAGGTGTGGGTCACTTTCTGCATCACCTTGTCTAGTACTCAGCAGTCTTCTAGAATGAAGAAGATGTTGCCTGTCTGAAATTTGTAGTCAAACAGTTTTTTGACTTAATTTCCTCCAAAACCTCAATTTTGAGCATTTTTTCTACTCCAGAGTTTAAACTGACTTCCTCTGTTTCTTTTCTTTTTTTTTTACACTTTTTTTTTCTTTTTTCTTTTTATCGGTACTGGGGATCGAACTCACGACCGCCTGCTTGCAAGGCAGGTGCTTATGCCGCTGAGCTAAATCCCCAGCCCCTTTTGTTTCTACTGCTCCGAGGTTCTTTGTACATTTTAATAACTATTCATCTGTTCTTTAGGAAGCCTCACACATGCATCCTGACCTCTGCCATAGCTATTTAGTTTCTTTTATTTGTTTATTTTTGACACTGGGGATTTAACTTAGCACCTTTCACACATGATGGTGCCCCACCGAGCTACACCCTAGCCCTCTGTGGTTCTTCCACAGATGGGTTATTGTTATCCTGTCACCTCTCCGGTGCTGCCTTGGGGAGACCTCCAGTGGCTTAGAGCAGGTGCTGTCTCTCACAGCCTTCCCCTGCTTCTTGAGACACTGGTTTGTCTGCTGGTCCTGTGTACAGAGTCTTCTCCAGAAGCTCTCTGCTCCTCATGTCAGCCCTTCCTCGTGTTCCCAGTGATTTCCTGCACATTCCTGGTCTACCCTACTACGTGGAACATGCGTCAGCTCTTGACCATGGAGTTGGTCACACCTGAGCCACCCTTTTCCCTGGAGGATGGGATGCGAGAAGCTCCCAAACACGTCTTCTGAAGGATCTGTATTAAATCACTCTCTTCTTCCCACTCTGATCCTCATTCACGTCTTCGGACTGGTCATGGCCTTCCAGAAATGACTTGCCCATTTCTCCTTTAAGTTGTGTATTTTGCTAGCTGGCATTTATTCCTTTTTGTCTCATTCAGTACCTTAGCTTAATGTTCTGACATACAGGTTTTCTGAAAATGATACATATTTTTTATGTCATATAAATATGAATTTATCATATACTATGTATATATCATATTTACATATATACCTATTATATGTATGTTCCAATATGTTGGGATTATTTAAAAATCTAATATGTTGAGATTATTTAAAAATAAGTTACTCTCCTTAAGTGGCCCCCAGGCCTCATGCGTTTGCACTGTTCATGCAATAAGTTACTCTACTACTAATGTAGTGGTAATGGTGGTTAATATTTGATAAACATCCTTTTGATCCCCTCTATGAATTTTTATATCAGTAGCTGGATGGGTGATTAGAAAGATGACACCACATGTGGTATTTCAAAGTTTTAAAAACATTTAATTTCACTTTAATAGAAGAAAGAGAAATGAAACTGAAGAGGTTGCTCTGAACTTCAGGCCAATCATGGAATAATGATGTCATGGTCACGTGAATTCCAGACAGACTTTTCAGTTTTGGTGGTGTGTATGCTGCTTTGAAAGAGGGCATATGTGCGTTCTCAGCTTAGCTCTCTCTTGTACCCTTTGATTTGTTTTTTACTTTTATGTTGTTAAGGTGTTTAATTGAACTTTATTTAGTAGAAAGTAGTTGTTTGTGTAGTCATACTGCTTTAGATGGTTTCAGTGCTTATTGTGAAGTTGTTGTGTAGCAGTTTTCCAGTCTCTTGGGTTTTTGGAGAGAGCACTGGTAATGGGCATCAAACATGGGCCTTAGGCATGTGAGTCAAACACTGGATTACTGACCTATACGCTCATCCTGGGATGCTGTCTGAGTTACTTTTTACTCATTGCTGAGACAAAATACCTGATGCCCAAAATTGGGAAAGGAAAGGTTTATTTCTTACAGCTTTTGGAGGTTTCAGTCCATACTCAGTTGGCTCCAAGACAGGGTGACATGGCAGGGCCGCAGTTCATGGCGGCTGCAAACAGCAAGGCAGAAACCGGCAAGAGAGAGAGACACCTTCTTCCTGCCACTACATTGTATGCTGGCTCCACCCATAGGTGGGGGTAGCACTGACACCATCAATCTAAGCACTAGACGATGAACCAATCCAAATGCACAGTGCGAACGCATGAGGCCCGGGAGCCACTGACATAAACCATGACAGACGCATATTTTATTTTTATTTTGTTGGTACATTTTATATATACATGATGATAATATTCATCACAGGGAAATTTGTGCCTGTACATGGTATATCTTGCTTCTTTTTTTTGTCGGTCCCCTTCCCTCCTTTCAACCCTTCTTCCCCTTTTCACTTAAAAAGCTATGTTTCCATTTTTGCCTTCTATTATTTTTTTAATCCCTTCTTTCCTTTTTCCCTCCCTCTCCTTTATTCCCCTTCTCACTTGAACGTTTTCTTCCCATTTCACAATATTTGGTATACATTTTGGTCCTTATTTACGCTGTCAGTCTCTCACAACTGAGAAAACATGCACTATTTCAACATGTGTGTCTCATCTAAGAGTATGATCTCAAGGTGCATCTATTTATCTAGAAATGTCTCAAGCTTATCTATCTTTATGGCAGAGTGGCATTCCATTGTATAGGAAAAGTCACTTCTTTATCCTCTCATTGGACATTTGGGCTGTTTCCAAGATTTGGCTATTACAAACTGTGCCATTGTAAACAGTTGTGTGCACATTACAGTATGGTGCTTTTAATTCTTTCGGGAAGATACTCAGAAGGGGAATAGCTGGGTTAAATGGAAACTATAGTTTTATTTTTCTTTGAGGAATCTCCACACTGATTTCCACAGTGGTTGCAACAGTCTACACTCTCACTAATATTTGAGGAGGGCTCCTTTTCCCCTACAGCCCCACCAGCATTTGTTATTGGTTGATTACTTGATAACAGCCATTCTTTCTGGAGTGAGGTGGAATCTCAGTGTTTTAATTTGCATCTCTCAAATGACCGGTGATGTTGAACCCTTTTTCATGTGTTTATTTGCCATTTCTACTTCTTCATCTGAGAAGTAACTAATTCATTTATAAACAGATGCCTGTTTTTGGATTGGGTCTTTAAATTTTGGAGGTCAGATTTTTTTGAGTTCTTTATCTATTGTAGATGATATATATACATATCTGAGGAACAGCTGGCAGAAATTTTTTCCCACACTATGAATTCTCTTTACTCTGTTGGTTTCTCTTGCTGTGCAAAAGCGTCTTAAGAAGATGAGATGCTAGTTGTTGATTCTGTGTGATAGTTCTTGGGTGATTGGGGTTTTCTTAAAGTCTTTGTCTACACCAGTGTCTTCAAGAGTTCTACCTATTCTATGTTCCAGCAGGTTTAGTGTTTCTGTCTTAATATTTAGATCTTTGAAAAAGTACTTCAATTTTAGTTTAGTGCATGGTGAAAGACCTGGGTGTAGTTTTTCTCCTCCGCATGTGGAGAGCCAGTTTTTCCAATTAAAAATGCTATCTTTCTTCTGGTGGAGGTATTTGGCCCCTTTGTCAAAGATAAGGTGGCTGAATGTTTGGACTCATTTCTGCATCTTCTAATCTATTCCATTGATTGTTGGATTTTTTTTTCTGATAACATGCTGTTTTTTTTTTTTTTTTTTTAGTCACAGCAGCTTTGTAGTATAATATCAAATCAGGGTTTGTGATGCCTTCTGCCTTGCCTTTGTTTCCCAGAATTGCTTTTGCTATTTTAGGTCTCTTCTGGTTCCGTGTGAATTTTGGAATTATTGTTTTCTCTAATTCTGTGAGATATGTTATTGGCATTTTCATAAGGATTGCATTAAATCTGTATGACAATTTTGAAACTGTGTCCATTTTTACTATATTGGTTCTTCCTACCCAAGAAGGGATAGCTTTCTTTTTTTTGATAACCTCCTTGATCTCCTTTTTCAAAGTACTGTTATTTGCAATGTAAAGGTCTTTTACTTCCTTTGTTAGACTGATTCCTAGTTATTTCATTTTGTTGAATGCTATTGTGAAGATGTTGTTTGCCTAACTTCTCTTTCAGTGAATTAGTTATTTTTGTACAAGAATGCTATTGATTTTTCAGCAGATCTATGAAGCATGTACAACAGCCAGAGCTTATACCTTCACTTGATTTTGGACTAGTTGTCAGTAAATCTTGCTTTTGAAGATATGAAGACCATTTCAGGAGCATTTTAAAGATACACAGTACTTCTTGCCTCTTTTCTGCACAATATTTTTATTTAGATGAAGTAATATTTTGACTTAAGTGGTTAATTAAAATGAAATTTCCAGATGAAGCAGTATTTGTAATAAAAGTGATACTGGGGAATCTAGATAATAAAAAAAGATTATCTAACAGTGCATATAGCCTCTTCAGGTATGATTATATCCTATTTGCAATTCAAGTTACAGAGATAGATTTGGGGGGGGGGCATAAACAGAGTAGGAAAAATTCTGGGTATCTCCTCAAGTTCAAGGCTGTACTGAGTAACCCTGGACAGTTTGAGAACCAGTTTGAGCACCTTGAGCGTTGTGAATTACTGGTTTGCAGCCAGTGCTTCTGGGTCTGGCTGCACAGTAGGATCCTCACTGGCTTATACAATTCCTCTCCCCTCCTCCACCAAACAGCATTCTGTGGAGGCAGCGCCTGGAGGACATGTTTGTGAACTACCCAGGTAGTTCTGTTCAGCCAGAATTGAGAGCTGCTGGTCCTCCTGCCTCCTCACTGATAAAGATCATAGTAAGTGCTGGTATCTAGACTTGCTGTCTTGCAAGACTGGCCTTATTCAGCCTTTGAGGGAAAACATTGTCTTTTCCCCTCAGTAGATGACAGCCCAGTACCTCTTTTAAGTGCACAGTGAATATTTTTGCAAATCACTTTCCTTCCTTTGGACATGCAGAAGGACTTAACAGTGGTCTGATTTACAATTGTTTAATTCTGTGGTGGTGCAAATATAGTAGTTACTGAGTTGAAATCTGCCATGAGATTTGAATTTAGAGTTCTTCCCAGGCTAGAGTTGTGTTCTCATCCTCTTTGGGGATGCTGGGGAGCATTGGTGCGTAATGACCAGGAGAGACAAGCAACACTCGCGGGGATGCCCATTGCAGGCTGTGATGCTCTGTGAGGTTAGATACATTCTTAGATTGCCATATTTTCACCTTTGATAGCTTTATTGGACTGTAAGTCCATTGTGGGACAAGGAACAATACTACAGAATATAAGCTGCTTTTTAATTCAATAAAAAGTCAGACATGAAAAGTCCAAAGTAGGCTGATACGAGGCGGTACGTAAGAGGCTCCGTGCAGGGAGTGAAATACTCAGAGGAGGAGATGGTGGCTGACCCCACGCGTCACTGTGGAGGGCCCAGCTAGGCTCCTCTAGGCCTATGTTTTCCCGGCTCTGTAAATCAGGCAGCACAGAGACCTGTACATGTGACTATTACACCTCAAAATAAAGTCACCTGTGCCTCAAGGCAGGCACAGTGTCCTCCCGAGCCAATCTCAGAACATTGCCTATTAGGAGAAGAAATTTTTGCTCTTGTGGTATTTAAGCCTCATTCAGGTAGATGTTGCTCTGTAACTAACATCCCCGATCTGTCATTCCTGGATTATATATGGTCGAGGAGAAGCAGGATAAGTGAGAAGTGTAATTTAGTGTTACTCAGAGCTTTTGCTTCTGCAGACAGGCAGTTACAGGATTTTCTTCAGATTAATTGTGCTTGTGATGTATAGGTATTTGGCTTTTTGAAAAATTTAAACCAAAGCATTAGAGTAGCAACTCAGAATTACAAAATGGCTGACTTAAAAACAAACTAAATTGACCCAAGAGGTTTTTGAATGGCTGTATTTTTATTACCTTTTGGAGGAATGAAAATAGATACCAGTTCCAAATGGGTAGTTGTGGATTTTATAAAAAAAAGTTACAATGACATAAACCTATTGACCTGAAGGTACATGTTCAGAAACAAAGAAAAAGGTTAAAAGTTGTCACAGTTAAGGAACACCAACTTCCAAATGTGTTATACATTTGTTCTTAAAGAGATCATTTTCTCAATCTCTGTAGGCTGTAAGGATAGTGAAAATACCCTGAAATCTATTTTTATGTAATAGTGTATTATCATAAAACACCAGATTTAGGGGGAATATAGTTAAGATTTAAAAGATACTTGTGAAATTTGCTTTTTTTTTGTTGAATCTTTATTGGAATTCGTAACATGAAAGAACATTGGCTTTTTACTTGCACAGCATTATTCAATTTTTTCCCAATAAAAGCTTAACTCCATATTCTCAATTTTCACACCTCTCATTTTAAAGACTCTTTATTATGCTCAGTTTGTTTTGGATATCTCAGCTTTATAAATGAAAAAAGTGTTGAACAGAAGTTCTTATGACTTGGTATCTTAAACCTTGCTGTTTGCTGTAGAGTTCTAATCTTTAAAAATATTTTTTCTTTACAGTTATGTTTTATCTGTAGTTGATCTGAATCCTAACCTCAAAATAGTCAATTGTTTTTCAATTGAAATTTTTAATTATAAACTGATCTTGAGATGTGGAAGGGCTGCACATATTCCTGAAAAATCAGAAATGAGTCCCCAGTTTGTCTCATCTGTGACAGGATTATCTTCTCCTGCTTTACTTCCTTCAGTCTAAAATGGAACTGAAATAGTCTGTTCTTTCTGTATCTCTAAGGACATTGTAAAGATTAAGAACTTATTCTCATTACTCTGATTTTCTGAAATAAGCTTAGGAAGGGCTTAGTATTTGTTGCCTTAGGGCTGTAGTCTGATATTTTACTCAGAATGTCCTGTTAATGATATTTTATTTGCAAGAAGCTTAATTTTACTTGCTGAAATATGTTTGGGCAGAATGTCTTTACCCAGTGGGTGATCTGCTGTGTAAATTTAGAGTGCGTTACTTAACATTATCTTTTATAATTATATAACCTCAGTGGGTTTGTCTGTTTTAGTTATCATTGGTCTTCATTAAAGCCAAAAAACCCCCAAAACTTGCCTGATACAAATAGCATAATTTTCACATTTGACTCAGTTAATTTGATAAGAGATGGAGCATTTTTTCCCAACAGCAAAGGCAGTTCTGACTTGCTCTCTCTGAAGGAATCCTGCGGGAAAGGAAGTGCCTGCAGGGCTGGGCTCCTTCTGAGGACAGAAAGATAGATGGCCTCTTCCAGTCCTCCGCAGGAAGTCCTGTGTGTAGATGAGGACAAATGGCCGAAGTGCACCTTGTGACCCTGCTGCCTGAGCTCCGCTCAGAGGTCTGAGGCTGTGTTCTGGAGACGTGGTGTGCAGGTCGTGGAGAGGAAACTGAGCTGAGATTGGTGGCCTGGAACTGACCCAGTAAGCGACCTGTTAAAGAAAACTAAGTTGAAAAGGCAACGAGAAAAGATTAAAAGACAATAGAATGACAAGTGTATGTAACAGGAGTCGAGGGAGGTGTTGGGTTTGTTATCTGCTGTATTTCTTTGTATAATGAAATTAAATTAGACGTGTAAAATATATAGCTGGTGAAAGAAGAGAGTTGATCATGTGAGTTCCAGTTCAAGTGTAAAGGCCTGAGAAGCAGGGAAAAATGCAGCGTAAGTTCTAGTCCAAGTCCAAAGGCCCGGCTCCAAGACAGCAAGCCGGGTGAATTCCGCCCTCACTCTGTGAATTAGGTGGGGAACACCAGCCTCAGTGCAGTACACTGACTGAAATGCTAATCTCATCAGGAGTGCCTTCATCATCGTTCCCAGAGGAATGTTTCCCCCACTGTCTGGGCACCCCAGGCGCAGTCCCTGACATGTAAATTTAGCCGTAGTGCTGGGCAGAGGCATGTGAGATGCGGTGAAGTGTGCTCCCTGGAGTGCCCTCTCCATCCCCCTTGAGGCCTGGAGCTGTTTTTAGTCCCCTCCCTGGGAGCTGACTGTGGGCTGTGACATTGTGTGGGGTCCTCCACATAGCAACCAGCTGCATTTCCTGGGAAGGGGTCATCTACTCGGTTTGGTGCCAGTCCCAGGAGCTGGAATTTGGGCATGAAGTCTGTGTAGGTTGTTTGCCTTTGGAGTAAATGAGGACAGTGCACTCAAATGGAAACAGCTCAACCTGTGATGAAAATCTCTCCATTACCAACCCTGGCATTGGGGGCATAGAGAAATAAGGCTGGTTAAGATTCACAGCAATGCAGAAACTCATTTAAACATTTCTTTTCTCTGCTAAGAAGTAACAAAATGAGTAGCTCTTGCTTTACTTCATACCCTGAAGTCAGTGCTTCAGGAAATGAAATTGCAGAAAAGGGAGGTGATTTAGAGGAAGAAGGGTTACTAGTTACTACATGGACCGTTGTCCGTCTTTCCATTTCGAATAGATTTGGGCATCTGTTAAATAGGTTGCTTGGTGTTCGAGTTTAATGAGGCAGCTACCGTGTGTGCTAAACTCAGTTTCCAGTACGTGCTTAGCCCCTCCCGCCTGAGTGCATTGGTACCTCAGCTCCCTTTAGCTGGAAACACTATTTCTGTCTTTGCATGACTTATCTTTTTAATCTCGGTTTAAACATTAGTTCCTCAGTCAAGCATCACCAGTTATATTTATCTAAAACTAAGGCCTCTGTACCTATTCTTAAGGTTTCTAATGATCTCTTATGGGAATTGTTAGTTTCCTTTGCTGTCCCATGTCTGCAACCAGCATAGTATCCATCACATAACAGCTTAGCGGACACTCAAATGAATGAAAGTGCTGTGATCACTTCCAAAACAGAGTGCCAAAAGCACCTCTGACTGTGGGGCAGTTTGGTGCTGGGAGCATTTTATATCTGCACCATCCAGTGTGGCAACCCACATTTGACTCTTGGGTACTTGAAATGTGGCTAGTGCCACAGAGGAACGGAGTTTTACATTTAGCTTAAATTTAAATTTAAAGAGGCCATGTGGCCAGTGGCCTACCATTTTAGAACATGTTTGGGAATGACTTTATTGATTTGTGATGAATAAATTGACTCTGTATCCTTAAGCACAGATAACTTCTGGAGCTGAAAAAGGCCATCAAAATGTAGTACCGTGTATATAGTTCACTGGGGATGCTTTATGGTTTATCTGAGAAGTAACAGGTTTAGAAAATCTTTGTCACTAACAATCTGAGGTTAGCAGACTGCATTTTCCTCCCATTCTTTTTTATTTTAAAGTTGCAGTGTAACAGTTTGGGCTTAAGTTTTAGGGGTGGCTCATTAGGGAGTAAGAATTGGTTTCACTTCACATTCAAGCCTTCCGGTTTCCATTGCATGTCTAATTGCTGTCAGCAGGTATTTGTATAATACAAGCTACCTTGCGGACTGCTGCCTAGCGTGGCTTGGTCCTGGAGCATAGGATTTAAAAAATAACTGTCAGATTAAACTTGGATAATGTATTAGCACTTTCCAAGTGAAGGTAAGATTTTATAAGGAATTTACAGAATAAACTTAAAAATTAATATGTGAGAACCATCAAAATTAAACTGCTGATGTTTTATGTTATATTATTAAAGACTCAAAATTAGAAATAAAAGGAAGGTATAGTTGTGATTTTACTGTATTAAAAACAATGTTTCAAAGATGTGCTTTACAATGGATGTTTAAATTGAAGAATGTATAGCATGAAGTTAACTATTTTTATGAGTAGAGTTTAGTGGCCTTATACATGTTCATGTTGTACCATGACTACTGTTTGTTCTCCAGAATTTTAACACATCAGTCTGAAAGTCTTCACCCTATGGTATTAAAAAATTTCTCATTTTTCCTATTTGATAACCTCTGTTCCATATGCAGTTTGAATTTGATGATGGATTGATAGATTCCTGTTCATAGTCATTGTCTAAAACAATATATGTGTCCACAGGGATCACCTCTTTTAAAAATGACTGTAGATAACTAAATGCATAATTGTTTTACATTGGGAAAGGGTAGATACCATCCAATTTGGTCACCACTCCTGGCCGTCATTAACCTTCCATACGTGTCCCAAGACTCTCATTTAAGAAGACAGTAATTCTAGAAAATTACCTGTAAGTGACAGGTGCTAAGATTGACTGTCTTGCATATGTGCTTGGTATTCCAAAAGCAAAACGAATTAGTAATTGTTTTTAATATGTCCTAATTTATCAGTATAATATCCCTGTGGATATTGGGCAACTGTACAAAATCAGTGCATTTAAACTAATGAATTCCAGATAGCTTTTTAATCATTTAAAAAGCAAAAAGAATTTTGGGGATTTGAAAGAAAGTGTTCCTTCGCTGGATCTGGATGGTCTCCTCTGCTCATTTGCTGGGGAACAGAGCAGGAGACCCGGTCCTGGGGTGAGAGACTTACCCTTGGCATGGGTGGGCAGCTATTCTAAGGGCTATAGAAACACACAGTCCATGACATAGGGAGGAGGGCGTGACCAGTCCTGGACAGGTGTTAGGGAAATGTTCCTACAGAATGTGGCATTTGGAGTGCATGCTGGAGGCTCCTGACTATTTTAATTAGTTCATGTGTGAAGGGACAGGCAGTCTTGATGGCGGAGACCACTGCAGTTTGGACTTGGGGCTGCTACTGTTCCCTTCATCTGGAGTGTGCGATGCTGTCCCTGGGAGACGCAGGGACCAGGACTCATGAGGAGCACTTTGTGAGGCCACGTGGAACCCTGACCTTTGGAAGCTTAGTGACCTTGTGCTTAGGAACATCAGTCTGCGGGCGTATATGAGTGAATCAGAGGAGGTAATTATTTTAAAGCACAGTGGTTAATGTCTCTGTGTTTATAAGGAAGATGTTGAATGTCTCCACATCAGTTGCAGTGAATGGAACAGAGGACTAAAATGACTGTGGAATTATAAAGATAGGCATCGTACCAAGTGTCCCATGTAGAGAATCTGGAAAGCGTGGAGTCAGGATGACAATAATGTCATTAGGTCATGAACCATGTAGCATTAGTGGCATTATACATTGTTGTACCATTACTACTGTTTGTTCTCCAGAATTTTAACACGTCAGTCTGAAAGTCTTCACCTTATGGTATTAAAAAATTTCTCATTTTTCCTATTTGATAACGTCTGTTCCATATGCAGTTTGAATTTGCATATGTAAATACATGTGTATATGCTGAGACCTGAGTATATGGTATTGGTCTGCGTGTCCCCCAGGCGTGAGTATCCAGTAGGTTCTCCTGTAATATTTCCTGTTTCTTTTGTGCCTTCTTTCTTCCCCCAATCTCCTTTGTTCCCAGAACTGCCCTTATGTTTCAGGGAATGTCACTGCGCCCAGGATATTCCTTCCCATTGCTCATTGGCAGTGTCACAGGGATGATAGGGTGTGAAGACTGTCTCTTCTGGGTCTTACTTTCCAATTTAGCAGAAATAATGGAAGTAGTTTTTAAAAATGTAACAAAATATTAATACAGTATTTTGATGTTATTTATTTATTTATTTTTTCGTACTAGGGATTGAACTCACGAGCTCCCGCTTGCCAAGCAGACGCTTATGCCACTGTGCTAAATCGCTGACCTCTGATGTTACTTTTAGTATACACATGAGTAAATTCCAGAGTTAAGCTGGATATTGGGGTACACACTGTGATGTCAGTTATACAGGAGGTTGAGGCAGGAGGATTACAAATTGAAATCTAGCTTAGGCAACTCAGACCTTGTCTCAAAATGGAACAAAAGGATCTGGGGCTATAGCTCAGCAGTAGAGTACTTGCCTAGCATGCGTGAGGCCCTGCGTTCAATGCCCACTGTTGGAGGGGGGTGAGTGGGGGATTTCTAGAGTTAAACGAAAACTAGAGAGATTCAGTCTGAATTTTGTAACTTTTGTAACTCAGTTTTGTAACTGTGTGTTCTGTCATGTCTAGTACTGCTTTAAAGACTGGAAACAATAGAACGACTTAGATATTTAACAAGTCAAATACTTGTGTGAATTCTTAATTAGAGAAAAGCCAAAATAGAACTGCTCCTCTTCTGTTGCCAGACAATAGAAAGTATAAAATTTTCAGGATTGCTATTGAATATTGGTAGTTTTATGTGTGAAATTGTTTTTTTATATGAAATTATTTTAAAAAGAAGAAGAAGTAGATTTCTGTGTGTTACATTCCTAAAACTCCTGTAAAGTTGGCTTTGGGTATATTTTTTATTATGTGTGAGAATCTGGAGCTGTCCGTAGAAATCCTAGGGTCAGATTGTTTTCTTTTAACATCCATTTACTACTTGACCTGCTGGCTATTATGTAATGTTTCGGGGTGAGCATTAATACTTGAGTTTATGTTTTCTCATTCAGAGATTTCTCTGATTAAAGAAAGCACATTCTGTACAATACTGTGGACATAAACTGATTTCCTGCTGATTGCCTTTGACTTACTACTTGGATTGCCAATTCTCTGGAACAAAAGGTCATCAAATAATTTGAATGTTTATATTGACAATTTAAATGTATAATATATACATTTGTGATTTTTAAGATTTAAAACCAAGGCAGCTTAGGTGAAATTCTACAGGAGCTTTTCAACTGGCAAGTGCCTACATGGACTATAGCTCAGTTTTTCTACTTGAACTACTGAAATTGTAAGTTAACCTTCTGTTTTTATGACTTATGACTGGTTGATATCAGTGAGGTCTATCTTGATAATATCCCTCTTTTAATCATTGGGTAGCTTGGAACAATCACAACATAAGAATCCACGTTCTTTTTGACTTTCATAGATTTCAGAGTAGGTATATAATTTCAGATATTGGTATGATGTGTCCTCACCATTAGGAAAAAGCCTTTTCCTGGCAAGTGCCTAGTTATTTTGGTTAGTCATTCTTACTGGTGTGATCTGATATAAGAAATTTGGTTTCACCAAGGTGAGCAGTCTACTGTCTCTCTTTGAGTCCTTTGTTTATTAGGATTTTAGATGCTGCTTTTGAAGAAGTTGAACATCTTCTAATCTTTGTTCACAAATCCAGTTCTGCCTGAAGCTCTTCTTTGAAGACAGAGTGGCAAAGAGTATGGCAGGAAGTGAATGCTGAGACCTAGGAAACTGGGGTGATGCCAACTCCCCAGGCTATTTCTTTATAAATTTTTTTTTTTTTTTTTTTGGTACTGGGGATTGAACTCATGACTTGCAAGGCAGGCGCTTGCAAGGGGCTTGCAAGGCAGGCGCTTATGCCGCTGAACTAAATCCCCGGCTTGCCAGATTATTTCATTTGGGAAGAAAAACAAGCTCCTTTGTCTTTTATAATTTCTAGGAAAATAAAGTTGGAGATCTGCCTTATGAAAAATAACAATTTTTCTTTCTGGTACTGCTGATGGGGTAGAGATTTACCATTTTTACTTTTAGAATTAAATATTTGATGTACTTGAAAAATAAGTTTTTATATGAATACTTATTTATTTTACAGGTGGTTGTTGGTAGCATTTACTCAGAGAGTAAATGAACATGATGGTAATAGATTTTGGATGTTAAGATGGCCGAGGAACACATGCACAGAGAGAGAGAGAGAGAGAGAGAGAGAGAGAGAGAGAGAGAGAGAGAGACACTAAGAAAAAGATATATGTGTCTTTCCTCCATAGAATAAATAGTCTAGTTAGAGAGATTTGTAAGCAACAACTATAAAAAATCTGTAATACAGATGATCAGTATGAGAGGACGAAATACCAGGACCTATGAGAGCAGAAACAAGGGTTCCCCAACCCAGACAGTAAGTCAAAAATGTTTTTCAGGAGGCTGCCATGATGAGCAGGAGTTAATCAGGTGAAAGGGTTGGGAGAGCTTTTCTTGGCTGAGGAAGCTACATTATTAGCACAGCTGTGTGCTGCTACATGGCTGATGTTTGAGGAGAGGTATTTATGGCAGAGGAATAGGCTTATCAAATATTTAGGAAATAAATTATGAAGGCAAAACACTGTAGATTTTTCGAGGGAGTTTTTAGTAACAAAGTGCCATTGTGAGACATCATTTTGTCAGCCCGCGTTGCCGTGAAAGGTACATGTGTCGGATGCCAGTAGAGCACTGAATTTGTGGTAGGTACTGGTAGGTGAGAAGTGATGCAGGTCTGAACTAGGGACAGGGAGGAGATGACAGTACACACACATCCCGGAGAGACGTGGCTTTAGGAGCCACAAGGCCTGGCCACTGACTGGACATGAGGGATAAGAGAGGAGGAAGACAAGGAATGCCTCCTAGACTTCATGCTGGAGTAATCAGGTGGCGGTTGATAATAGATTTGGGATGTTAAGATGACCGAGGAACACCATGAAGAGGAGTCCTGCCAACACCGATGCGTGTGTGGACTGAGATTCCTAGGGACTCTAGACGGGTAGAGACGGAGACGTTACGTTAACATGCAGTCAGCAGCTGAAGCAATTGTGTGTGTAGATGGGACCAGAGAGGGTGTGAGAAGACGCAAAGACAGCACAGCCAAACTCTGGGCTCACTGACTGATCGACTGATCAGGGATTTGAGTCCTTGAAGGAGACAGTTGGAGAGGTGACAAGGAGGCAGCAGGAGGGGCCATTAAACACTGAGAGAAGGCACAGTTTCCAAGGGGATGTGACTGCAAGTGCCACGTGGTGCAGCGTGCTCAGTAAGTCACGCTCTGAGTCTTTTGGACTGAGACCACATAGGAGCCCTCCTGGGCTACTACAGGAAATCGCTGCAGTCAGGAAGTGGGCTGGAACCCAGCATTCTCTGGGCTTGCAGGTAGATGGTTCAGAAGTTGAAGACAAGAAATGTCTAATGTTTAAATCTCTGCCCTTGGGGAAGAGAGCTAAGGCTGTGAAGGAGCCACTGTGGCTGGATGGGGTCGTAGGGGAATGGTGGCTCTGGTTTTGGTGAGAGGGAGCTGGGTGTGTGCATGTGTGGAGTTGCTGAGCCGGGAGATGTGGCCTAGGCAAGAAGAAAGCTTTAAAGTGGCACAGGACGAAGCCGGAAGGTGGATGCCAGTGTGGTTAACGTTGGAGAGGAAGATGGGATGGAAGAGAAAGGTAAGTGATTTAAACCCAAACTGGGCCCTGTGATTTCTATGGTAAAGAGACTAGGTTTACTGTATAGAAGCTTAGATTATCTATCTCTTCAAAATCCAGTAGAGGAAAAGCTTTTATTTAATGGTATGATGAGTATTCACTTTTATTTAAAGAATCCTGGAAGAAGACAAAATACAAACTCTGTACTATTTTTTTTTTTTTATCCATCAGAGGATTTGCTCAAATTATATTCCCATCACTGGCATTTTAGAGCTGGAGCAAAACAGAGCTGTTGCAACATGAATTTTTAGTGCCAATTTTGACCACAGAGAAGTGGCTGTGAAGGCTGAAGGTCAAGAGTTTGATTGATTGGGTGATTAAAATTCCTTTTAAAACAAATTAGAAGTGGCAGGTTTGCCACAGGTGAGAAGTACTACAAGGAAATGAATCTCATTAGTATATAAAACTTCCTGAATCATCAGAAAAGTTTAATACACATACACACACGCACACACACAGCAATGACCTGCATAGCAATTCTGAGTTCATATTTTACCAGCCAGTATGTAGCATGATGTTTGTGTACACTTATAAATGATACACAGGTACTACATTCAGTATGGTTTTAATTTACAGACTGGCACCCTGAGTGCTTGAGTTTATTGCCGTAGTATTTGGGGATCCCCTAGGGGATCCCATTTGGGATCAGGCACCTGAGTTTGGGGGTCCTGATTTAGCCACTGGGAGGGACACGAAGAAGGCCAGTCCAGTGACTGGGAAGGAAAGGAGGGAGGACGAAGAACAGAGGAGAGAGCGTGGGTGTGTGTGTCTTTGGGTTTTGCTGGGTTGAGCCAGGCAGTGGTCTGTAAAGAGAAATGTTTCTTAGGGCCCTAATGCTGCCTGCCAGACCCCAATTTGTGTACTTTGGTGTATAGCACATCCTTACAGTAACCTCGGCAAGGTAAACCGGGAACTCACTCACATTTCAGAGTAAGAAGTGAAAGGAGCTAAGAAGCTAAACTGAGAAGGACCTAAAAAAGTAAGGAAAGACTGTGCTGATGCTCATGACGACCACTATGAGATGTGAAAATTGCTTCAATCTAATGTATGTTTTCTAGTTTTTAAATTTTATTTAATTTTAGAGTTTAGATTCTTAAATGTTTGAGTAAAAAAGCTTGAATTTGTTGTGAAGTGGTTACATAGGGGCTAGTTGAACCCTACTTTTATGTATACTTGGAAACCATAGTAAAATGTTTTAAGAAAGTATCAAAGAGAAGTAAAATGGTTTTTCTTGTGATAAAAAGTGGAAGAATATTTATGAATGGAGGAGGGACTTTCTTTTCTCCTCCCTATTATCAGTTTCCCAAGATAGCCTTTATTTGTGAACCTGATTTTGAGTCAAAGTTATTAATAAGCCCTTTAGAAGGGAAGGCAGTGAAATGAGTTGTTTCTATGCACTAGCATAAGCTTTAGGTAAGGTGTGAAAGTTCACTTCTGAAATTAGGTGGCATTTCTTATTTAACTGGTAGTTTATTTCAGTAAAACAGATTTATGCTACAAAAAGGTTCCCATCTGGAAATTTCTCCTTGTAGAAGCTCTGAGGGTTGAGGATCCAAGTTGGCCCTGAACACCGTTAGCCTGAGAACTCTGTAGTTTGGACTGAGAGCTGCAAGGGCAGTGCTGACGTTTACCTGTGATGTGCCAGGCACGCATCATGTGCTTCCCACGGGCTTAACCCCTGCCACTCTGTGGGTTGGGTACTGTTCTTCATTACCTCCAAATTACATTTTAATGTTTTTATTGTGCTAAAATGTACATGACATAAAAATCACTGCATGGATTGTGCGAGTGTGGTTTATTGGGATGAGCTGTATCACGTGCAGCCCTCACCAGCGTCGTCTTTAGAACTCTCCACCTTTCCCCGCTGCAGCTCCTTACCTGCTGAACGCCAGCTCTCCATTCTTTCAGCCCCCACCCCGGCAGCCCCGTTCTACTTTCCATCTCTGTAAATGTATCTACTGTCATACGCTGTCATACGCTGTTGTCTATATGGCATCACACGGTGTTTGTGTTTCACTTGGCACCGTGTCCTGAAGATTCGTCCATGTTGTTGTAGTTCCCCTTATTTGTAAGGCTGAAGAGCATTGTGTTGTGTGTATTTACCACTTATTTGCTTATTCATGTGTCAGTGGACTTGGGTTGTTTGTACTTCAAGATTATTGTGGATAATGCAGCTGTGAGCATGGGTACATGTATGTCTGGTCAAGTGCTTGTGGGTGTAAACCCCTTCTGGAACTGCTGGGTGACAGGGTAATCCTGTGTTTAATTTTTTAGGAGCCTGCACACTTTTCCACAGCAGCTGCAACATTTTGCCTTCCCACTAGTAGTGCAGCAGGTTCCACTTTCTTCTCCCAGGAGGTAGGTTCTCTGCTTCATCTTTCGGTGTTGAAATGAGGTTGGGCACAGAAGGAGGTCAGGGGCACTTCGCATAGGTGAGGCAAGCTCACATGTGCAGATCCAAATTGGACTTTACCAGCCTGATTCCAGTACTTACTTTTATGGCATATGAAGTACACAGAGCAGAGCCTACTTCTAGGGTTGACTTTGGAAAGTATCATTAAAGTTAGCCTGCTTTTTTTAAATTAAATAAGCACTTGTTAAAAATATTAATCTTTAAACATCTCTATACAGCTTCTTCCTGTCTTTCCAAATTCACATTTAAAATATTTCTGTTATTTAAAACAATATTTTTAAAAATGTGTAACTTTTGGGGTAAAATTTTGCCTTTAAACTTTAAACAAATATGCATTGATTGCAGTGGAGCTGTAAAATACATTCTGCTGTATCCATCCCCATCAGAAATCTACTTTCAAAACTTTTATTATTATTATTTTGAAGGTAATGAGATACAACAGAACAAGACAGAATAAAGCCTATTGAGACAGTGCAGTGAAATTGTATAGAACGTCACAACAGGTTACCAGGATAACAGTTATAGGTGCCTTAGTATATCTCATTACCTTCACAGTAGTTGTTCTTTCAATCAGGTATGGCAAAATCAAACAAAATACAGAACTCATCAAAACAGAATATTGAATAGAGCAATACAATTAATCAGAGCAAAGCAAAACAGTGATAACAATATTTGCCTTCAAAGAGATGGAAGAAGGAAATCCCCCATATTTGCTATATTGCATATGGTCAACCTCCCAAGAGATGCTCAGACCTCTGGCTCCCATTTGCTAACAGCGGGGAGGGGATGAGATGTTTGATTCTCAGCCCGCATACCAGGAATGCTGGCTGGCTGGTTGCTTGGTTTCCCAGCACCCTAAGTTTCAACATGGCACAGACCTTGGGAGATGCTGGGTGGTTCTTCCCCTGGATGGCTGCCGCAGAAATCTACTTTCAAAGAAAACCAAGAAAAATGATCTAAAGCCAGGTTTCAGTTGGGGAAGCCTGGAACATAGCCATGGTAAACACTGTGTAATTCTTTTTATTCAGATAAAGTGAATATCACAGAAGAAAACAGCCAGGAAGCTTACTCATTCATTTCTTTGCACCATATTTTGTTAAGAAAGTGTTCTTTCTCCTGAGAAGGGGCATTAAGGAGTTACGTGATATTCTGAAAATCATGCCATCCCTAGGTGGTGTTGTCTGTTAGTTAACGTACCTGTCACTGGGACAAAATACCGGATTCACACAACTTAAAGGAAGAGAGGTTTATTTGACCCACAGAGGGTTCAGTCCATGGTCACCAGCACTGAGGCAGAATGGGATGGTGGAAGGGCATGGCAGGGCAAAGCTGCGTAACACAGGGCAGCCAGGAAACAGAGAGTGGACCGGAACCAGAGAAAGTAGAAGGGAACAGGATAAGAACACTGCCTTCCAGGTCACAACCTAGTGACCTATTGTCGTAACCCAAATATTGAATATTGTATTCCAAGTATTGTGACCCCTTTCCTAACCTTCCTCACAATTTGGAAATTTATATTTGTAATCCCATTGAAACATTATTGGAATCTTGGCAAGTTAATTCCAATCTACCATCTCCAATGCAACCCTTGCCGAGAGTAAAGACACCAAGATATATTCAAACTTAAGTGCAGCTTAGGGGTCCTAAGCCTGATCCAAGTGAGGATATACAGACAAAGGCCTTGAGCCAAGGCCTCTCCTAGAGTTCATTATTTTATGAAGAAGGAAGTGGTTTGAGGATTAGCGACAGGGAAGATGGTGGGAACTACATGAGCTGGTTATCCAGGTAGGGTTATTCAGATAGGGAGAAAAGCATCTTTGTAATATGCAAAGAGCTATGCAGAAAGAAGTGCAGTCTAGCTATGCAGTCTGCATAACTAGACTGGGATAGCATTTGAATGAACTAGGGAGGCCACTGCTTCAGTTTCTGATACGTTAACTTTTGTGCCCTTAGTAGTCATAGCCACTGTGCCCAGCTGACTTCCTGGAGCTGAATGGCTCTGGCATCCTACTGTGCTTCAATCTTTTTCAGAGAGCACCATGCCAGGAAACAGGCAACTGTCAAGTTGTCCTCTGGGATTACGTACCAGTCCCTCAGCTATCCTTATTTGCGTCACTTAGAGCCAGTTGAAGGGAGAAGGGACATATCAGTATATAGAATTTCACTAATGTTGTAGCAGTTGTTCTGCATTCAAGGAGAGGTGCTCAGATTGTCTCCTACAATCCACCTCTTCCAGCCAGGCCCCATTTCCTAACTGTACATTCAGCAAGGTATCAGCACTGGACAGTGCCCTGATGAGTATAGTACCCATATGACCTGGTCGCCTTCCAAAGCTGCACTTCAAACACATGAGCCTTTTGGGGGTATTGTAGATGCAACCCCTAACACTGGTTCTCGGCTGGATCTGCGTATTAGCTCATGCCGCAGCCTGTCTTTAGTGCCTGTCACATTGCTGCCAGTGGGTTGCTACTGGGCAATAGAGACTGAGGGCTCTCCTGGACCCTGCACCATGAGAGTTGTATTTTAAGTGGGGAACCTTGGTGTGCATGTTCCTCAGCCCCTCTACAAGGTCTGGAAGAAGACAAAGACTTCTTTCCCCAGTATATCAAGGGCCTCAGTTAGCATGCTAAGATGAGTTCTCTGATGTGGAAGATAGCTTGAAAATTATCTCTACCTCATATGAAATTATCTCTACCATAGTGGTGCTCAACTATGACTATATACTGTAGTCCACTTGAAGCTTTAAAAAATAATCTTTGCAGAGTCTGATAACAGATCTGATGGACCTTTGAGATTTTTACAAAACTTTTGAGATGTTTGGTCAAGGTATAAAATCATTGCTTAAATTTCTCTGTTACATTATTTGCACCATACTTCAGATTTTTACCATGATAAAGATGTAAAAAAATGTCTTTGCTTAGGCATCCTTATTAGCTGAGACTGCGGGAATGTATTCCTTACAAATGAAGAGACTCTCTTTTGTTTTCTTTGTGTTGGAAAATTATTTTCCTCCATGTCTTTATAGTCATAATTTAGTGCTGGTTGCTAAGGAAGACAGATGTAGTTTACTCTACATTTAGGAATATAGAGGAAAGACGGTAATTTGCTCACGTAGATTTCAGTGCAAGCTTCAGGTCGCCTTTGGGGTTTTGTGCCAGTTTCATTTTATAAACTGAAGACTGATGACATTTGTGCTGATATTTCTGATAGTTCCTGAAGGTGTCTTGTATTAGGGTTCACTAGAGAAACAAAATCAATATAAAATGTAATTATAGAAGGGATTTATTAGCTAGTCTTACAGGATCAGAAGGAGAAGAGTCCCATGGCTGTCTGTGGAATTGAAGGTGGTAGAATCTGAAAGGCCTGTCTGTATGCTGGCAAGCTGGAATTGAAGGCCTAGAGCACTATGTGGATTCTGCTGCCAGTATGTGTTGGAAAGTGGCAGGATCTGTAGCGGAAGGCTGGAGAGTCTGTGCTGGAACCTGAAGGAACTGGAGACGGCATTCCAAGGCAACAGTCAAGACCAGAGCTCCTGTGAAGAGAAAAGGGCAGACTTCCTTCTTTCCCTTTTTATTCCATCCAGGCTACAAACCTATTGGTTGGCACCACCTACATTGGGGGTGGGTCTTCCCTCCTCTGTTGGCAGCTTGCATGTCAATCATTCACAGACACACCCAGAGCTTTATTGATCTGTTAGACAAGGCTTACTCAATTGACATATCACAATGAATGATCTCACATCACATGTAAACTCTTACCTTCTGTTGTGAACAGTTATAGTGCTTTTTATCCTCTTATGAATGTAAACACTTGGTCATACCATTAAGCCAAAAAATCTGGGTGCATATGTATGTGACCACATAGTCAATCTGTAGGTTTTTTGGATTGGAGGAATGCTTTGTCCAAGTCTATCCTTGTTCCTAGAGTTGGCTTAAAGAAAACTGTGATCTTGAAACTCAGTGGCAAAGCTTAGTCTTAGCCTGCACAAGGCCTTGGTAGAAAAGACGTATAATCTAGGGCATTCCTACTGTGTATTGGCAAGGCCATTTTTGATGGCAGAAATAATTGAGTTACTTTAGTAGCTGAAGGGTGAGGGCCTATGCATTCATTCCAAAACCAGTTTTCACATAGCTAGAAAAAAGACACACACAGTCATTCCTTACCATCTCTTGGAAAATTGGTCCCAGCACTCCCAGATACCAAAACCTGTGGATGCTTAAGTTCCTTGTGTAAGATGCCATAGTATTTGCATGGTACCTACACACATCCTCCTATATGCTTTAAATTATTTCTAGATAGGTGATTTATAATTCTTAATAATATAGTGTAGTGTTTTGTAAGTCATTGCTGTACTGTATTGTTTAAAGAACGAAGATAAAAAATCTGTGCATGTGTAGTACAGATGCAATATTCCTCCCTGAATATTTTGGTATTTTGACCCAGGTGCTTGAATCTGTGAATGTAGAACCCACAGATGCCGTGGTCTGATCACCTGTGGGTGCCCATCTGTGTGTACATATAAGCGTGTACACTACAAGCCGTACATTCATATTCACTCATAGCTGCTAAGGGAAAGAGTCAGAGAGTAGAAATCCTCACCTTTGAGTTGGAAGAGAGACTTTGAAGGGATATCTGCTGCCCTCCTCCCTGGCCTGTTTAAAGACAAGCTCACTGAGTGTGACATGACATTGCCATTTAAATCGTTTCTTCACAGTGGTAGGGACCAGGAAGATAGCTCCCCGCTCACCTGGGTGCACCTTCCCTTCCCTGCGTTAATTACTGATGTGACAGGTGTGTGTGCAGGTGGGGGGTGGGACACAGGGCACTGTGGGCTGAGAGAGATAGATTGCTTACTTAACGGGCAGGGGCAGCTGGTCATTGCTGAAGTCTCAGGAAATGAAGGCTGCGCTGTTCAGGTGGGCGCTTAAAGGGGCCCTTGCATCAGTTGGCCTGACTTTCCAGTCTCTACTCATTTTTTTCCCTTACTTCCTTCTCTGCAGTTATTTCTAGGTTGCTGACCTCCAGGGGCTGATTAGTTACTTATGTCACTGAGAAAAGTTCCAGGGTAATAGACACAAGGCACCTCATTTTCTGCTGTCTTAGTTTGTAGCAGTCAGAGTTTGGCATGAAAATGGCAGCAAGGTAACAAGAAGTTCTCTTTTTTAAAAAGATTAAAGCTTAGTCAGTCGATTTTTGGAGATGTTCTTCTAATCCCTCCTCCTGTCCCTTCCCCACCCTACCTCCTGAATCTTGGAAGCCAGCATCAGTAACTTTCATGTCAGAGATCATTCCTGTCTGCCCGGGTCGGGTTGTGTCATCTTTCTGTAGGACCATGGGGTCACATGTTACCCAGCTTGACTGTCCTGTAGTGGAAATGCTGGGTACCAGACAAGTTTGGGGTTCAGACCTTTTCAGATTTTGGAAAGAGTTCCGTGTCCAAAATGAGACATTTTGGGCATGAGACTCAAATACAAATATGAAATTCATCTTACACATAGCCTGGAGGTAATTTTATAGAAAATTTTTAGTGTGCCTGTGTTTTGAGCACCACCTCTTCCCTGTAGTCAGGTGCAGAATTGTCCACTTGTGTCATGGTTGCATCGTAAAAATTTCAGATTGTGGAGCCTTTTGGGTTTTCAGGTTTAGGGACGCGTAACCTGTCATAGGGTGGAATGGTGAGAGCCAACACATAGAAAACTGTTTTTGTTCTTTGTAAAGCTGAGGCACATTTCAGAGTTTTTGAAGTTAGGGATGAATTGACAGACCCTACAGAAATAAAAGGCAGTGTCAGGTGTTCTTGGTGAAACACCATGTCAGTCATTTAGCTGAAAAAACAAGGCTGAAGTGTGACTTGGTGTCTACCCCTGAGAGTTCACCAAGGAGCTTCTGCTGCGGCGGTTTATCTTCTTCTTTTTTTTTTTTTTTTAATTTTTTATTTAAAGAAAAGGAAACGAAAAAAAATACATGGAAATTAAAAAAAAAGGGTAGAAATAATTCTAAATTACAGACAAACAAAAGGTAAGAAATTGCCAGTTGATAAGTTACAAATTGTCATCTTCGAAATGGCTGTTCAGGTTATAGAATTAAAGTATATAGAATGACATTCAAAAAAAAAATGACCCTACAAACCATTCTGCTCTATGGCCGAACAAAAGCTCTGTAATATGATTATCAGTCCCACCTATTTGTTTTACATCTCTAAGAAGATAAGGTTAACCATATCAAAACAGAACAGAACATTTAAAAAAAAATAAAAAAACAATTTAAAGAAATACAGATTTCAAAGCAAGTCCACTGGAGATCTACCTTATCTGTCTCTAGCTTCTTACAAATAGTTGTCCCTAACTTCACCCACTTTTCTTAGCCAGGCACTTTCCACAGTTATCAGTCAGGCTCCTGCTCTGTGTGTCACTTGCGGACTCCAGGGGGCCCACTTCCTCTCTGGAACTTTCCAGCCCGGCCCCTCGGGGCGGTCCTGAGAACAGCAGTGTCTCAGCACTCCTGCCAGTGCTCTTTAATGGGAGCCCTAGGAATCTTGCCTGCAGAACTTGTGTCAGTCGGGCTGGGTGGGGCCTGAGACTCTGCATTTCATCTAGAGACAGTGCCTCTAGCGCCTATGCTACACTGATGCAAGTAGCAAAGCTGTCTGGGTTTTCTCATCGTGTGGCACGACAGTGGCTATGCATGTCTCCCTGGCCTAAGTGTTCATTTGGGGAGCTGACATGAAGACGAAGAGGTACAGTTCCTGGTTCCTGCGGGCCAGCATAGTTCCTCACCCAATCGTAGGAGGGCAACGCAGTTATTATGATCTGTCATTTGCAAATGTGGGCTGAGGCAGGGGAGGGGTCAGGCAGTTCTGTTCACCTGAACTAGTGAGCACAAGCGCGGGGCAGCATGGCTTTGGTGACTGAGCGGTGAGAGTCTTGCCGTGTGGTAGGAAGCGGAGCGCTGCATGGTTCAGCAGGGAGGGCCCTGGGGTGGGGCGGTGGAGTGTTCCTGAGGGCACGCTGGGTGCAGGCTTTGGTCAGTGCAACAGGACTTGGTCTTAGCGGGCTGTGCCATTTGGTTCAGAGGGCGGACTGGTGGGGATGAAGACATGCAGGGCGCCATCTGCTGAGGAAGACAGGCTATGTATTGCTAAGCATTTGTAGATGTCGGTTTATGTTTATTTTATTTAAACCTTACAGTGGTCCTATGATACAGATAAGGATTTTACAGAGAGTTTAAGGGGATTGAGGAATTTTCTTAAGTTGTGTAGACGGGAAAGTAAAGTGGCTTGAGTCGGAAGTCAGTTCTACCTGCTGTCAAAACCTGGGCCTGAGCTGGATAAGGTGGCACACTCTTGTAATCCCAGCACTTGGGAAGCCGAGACAGGAGAATGACTGTGAATTCGAGACCAGCCTGGGCTACAAAGAGTGCAAGGCCAGCCTGAACTGCATAGTGAGACCCTGTCGCAAAAAAACAAAACAAGAAACCCCTGCGCCCCTGGGCTGAGACTCAGAGGAAGTGGAGGGAGGGAGGAGAGAGAAGGCTTTGGTCTCACTTGTTGGAGAATAGGAGTTCTTGGGCATAAGGGGAGAGCATGAGGATGTACGAGTAGCCCCCACTCACGGCAAAGCAGGACCGGAGCTCCTCATGAGCCCTCACCCCCAGCGTGAGGTGCGTTTGGCTGTTTGGTGAGATTCTCAGGCTAAACGCACTAACAGTGAGGGAGTGTTCAGGGAATGGCAAATGAAGTGGTCGGGAGCAAAGCAAGGAAGAGAATTAGCAGCCTGCTGGTTCCTTAACAGCCCGTGTGATGACTGTCCTGGGATTCCAGTGATTTGTAACCTGCTCGTTGCGTGGTGGCTGGAGGCCCCCTGAAATTGATGTTAACCTTACAGGCTGTCAGTAGCTCCAGCCACTGGGTAATCAGGACGGAACTTACGGGTGTTTACATTTCAGGGGCTGTTACTATGTTTCTATGGTGGAGGAGTAGAGGAGCTTGCCTTGGCTGGACTGAATGGCTTGTTTCACACGGGATTGCTGGAGTGTTAGCCCTGCTGCTCTCTGTGTGTCCCTGTGCAGGACGGGACACTTTCTTCTTGGGAGAAAGTTCACCCACTGAGGGGATGCACTGCTTTCTCTCTGCTTCCCTCAGAGCCTCGCTTTGGGCAGCACGCAGCAGCAGGATGACAGAGGCCCCCCTGCCCTCCTGCCCCCCTGCCCTCCTGTCCCCCTACCCCTCTGCTGATGGTGCTGTGTGGCAGGTGCCCTTGTAACTTTGGTGGTCTGGAAGGAATCACACTGTCTTTTATGATAAACAAAATATCTTGTTCTCAAATAGAGAAACATTAGAAGTAGAAAACTTACCCAAGTCCCCACTACCTGAGTAGAAATCACTTATTTTTTTATTCCCTTCATTCTTCTATAAATAATTTTTATGGAGTTGCATTAAACATTTTGGGAAGTTTTTAAATTTTAGGAAAATTTTACAATTTTCGAATTAATGCCTTGAGCCTTTTTTGTTACCTAATTCCCTTCACAGGCGCTTCATGTTGGTGAGGGACGTTTATGGAAATATTTTTCCTTAAGCCTCTGGACAAGGGCCCCATCTTGTTTGTCCTCAGCTGTCCACATGCTGTGGCGCCTCCCATCACAAGTCCTCCCTGCCTGGGGCAGGGAAGTGGTGGCTCCCCTTTTGTCCGGCAGGGCTTGCTGAGGTGGCGCCTGGATAATGATGGCAGATGAGGCACAGCCCTGTATGGTACATGTGTCAGGTTCGCCACCAGTGTTTATCTTCCTAGTGGAAATGATTCTCCAGTGATTGAACCCAGCCCTGCCCTGGACTACATCCCACTCCCTTTTCTTTTCTTTTTATATTTTGAGCTGCAGTCTCACAGAGTTGCTAAATTGCTCAGTTAGGCTAGGCTCAAATTTGTGATCCTCCTGCCTCAGCTTCTGAACATGCTGGGATTACAAGTATGTGCCACCAGGCTTGTCTAGTGCCCTTCCATGCATAAAGATTTGTGTGTATTCAGGATTAGTGCTTTTGGGTAGTATCCTAGATTGGAATTACTGATATTTAAATTCTATACACACACACACACACACACACACACACACACACAGACTTTATGTTGTATTGGACTGATATAGTGTTTTCTGTAAGTTGAAACAAATGACATCATATGTATGAAATAACCACATATAACACACAGCAAAGGTGTTACTGCTGGTTAATTTTGTCAACTTCATATACAAAAAAATGGCATTAAGCTTACTTAAGCAAAAAGTGGCATCTAATTTAAGTAGTAAGTTGGAGCATTATAGGACATGTTTACTAATTGATTTCCTTCCTTTTTTAAAATTAAAAACATTATAAAAGTTTTTTATTAGCACAGTACATGCTTGAAGTACACAGTGGTTACATTCATCGTGGGGAACTGACGTCTATACAAGTGCATTTTATTTCCTGCCTTCTTGAGTCATGCATTACCTCCTCGTGGTTGTAGGTCTGTAGTGGGTAGGGAGGGTGAGGTGTGCAGGTGACCATGCGGAGCCAGCCAGCAGCCCTGATCTAGACGGGAGAAGACAGGCAAGCACTTGGTGCTGCTCCACCCTGCTTCAAGAGGCGAGACGCCCTGGGACTGGAGCAGGTGTTTGCTTTCATTTGTTTCTGACCCTAACTGGTGTTTCAGTTTGGGTTGGTAGCTGTTTGCTATTTACGTGGAGCTTTCTAGCGAGAGTAGGGAGTGTGTGAGATTGTCATATTTATTACACATGAAACAAAGCACTCCAGACACAGGCAGCGGGGGGGTGGGCAATTCTTTCCTCTTCCTGGGAAGAGAAGTGGGGTGAGTATGGCTGGATATTAATGAGGAAGACCAGGATGAAGTCACAGAGACAGGGAGGAGCCAGCACTGAGAAATTTGTGGGTCGTGGCACCTGCTGTGACAAAGCATCAAAGGCTTTGTGCTGCTTGAGTTTGTTGTGTGCTGCTATGTGGGAGGACACTGTGGACAGATTGGCTGGGGCCAGGAGAGGGAGCAGCTGTGTGCAGTGGATGCCAAACAGAGCAAGGAGCATTGCGTTTTCTGTCTAATCTCATGTAGACTGATGTGATCCTAGAGAGTAAGAAACATGGACAGCCCAAAGAATGCATGCATGTGCATGCGTGTGCATGTGTGTGTGTATGTATGTGTGTGTACAAAGTCTGTTTTGGTCTTTTTTATTTTGTGTTTGCTAGGGACCACACGCCAGGGCTGTGTGCATGCTGGGCTTGTGCTCTACTTCTGAGCTTCACCCTCTGTCTTTTACTATTTTTTTTTAACCTAACAGGATTGACTGAGCATGAGCTTACAGGACTTATGTTTGCCTTTTGTTTCACTGTATTAAAACATATACTTACCCACACAATCCTAAGAAATATCAACTAGCAAAACATTCCTACAAAATTTTCATTGCCAATTGTGATATTGGACTGAAATGAACTTTATCCTGTCTTGTTTAGATATATAAAAATGTTATCTAAGAGATAGACTTTCTCAGTTTTTGGCCTTAATGGTTTAATTATCTGAGAAAGCTGTGCATCTCTTCTCACGTTTAATTTAATTTACTTGTTTTTTCTTTGTTCAGCAGTCGGTATTAAACTCAGGGCTTCATGTCTGCTAGGCAGGTGCATACTGCTGAGCTGTGTCTCTTCACCTTTCCGTTTTATTTTGAGCTAAGTTGCCCAAGGTGGTCTCAGATTTGCAAGTCTCATCCTCCTGAGTATCTGGGGTTGTAGGTATGTAGTACCATGCCAGAGTTATGTGCCTCTGTTTAACCTTGGGGTTTAGCGTAATGGTTTGTAAGAGGTGGGGACAAGGAGCTCATGTCTGGATTTAGCTGTCAAAAGCAGAGACAAAAAAGCCACCCACAGATTACTTTGTTCCACAATGGTCGTGTATTTCTGATTCATGTTGATATATTTATTGTGGTTCCATATGAATTTACCCACATATGGGTATAATATGGGGAAATCAATTAATTTAAGTTGCTTTCCATGCAAGGGCATCACCGAATTTTTGAATGTTTATGGATTTTATGTAATTCAGCTATATTCTTCTACAATCCAAATTAGATCCATAAAGCTTCTTGACTTCTAATGAATTTTTTAGAAGTATATAATGTCTGAAACTTGTAGATAAGGTAGAAACAAACAAGTCATTTGGAGCCATCTTCTGGAAGCAATTCAGATCCTGAATGAAGCCGCATTCTTCCTGAATGCAGCTTTAACTCAAAAGGATGGCAGTTTCATTCATAGACTTCATTTATCCCAGAAATTAAAGTGGAAAAATTTCAGTGAGAATTTCTTGTGGGTTTTGCTTGCTATTAATGTATAATGAGCCTTGTAACTTGCATTTGTATAGTTTTTTTCTTTGTGTGTGTGTGTTTCAGAAGGCTTTTTTCACATTTCTCACTTCAGTTGCATGACAAACCTGCGAATTAGACTGGGAATTGTCTTTGTTATCTGAGGACTCATTGTTTGATATGTGAAGACAATATTGCCAACCCAGAAAAGATATTAACAATGGTGAGAATATTAGAGCAGAAAAAACCTAGGGAATATCAAAGCTTCCAAGATTCAGCTCATCTCTTGTAGCCTCTGCGAATGTGCTCACTTGAGCAAGTTTTTGAAAAACAGGGCTCTTCTGGGGATGTGCAAATGTGGAATTCTGTTCCTGCTCTCTGTTCTTTGCTTTTGCTCTCTGAAGAGGCATCTCTTAGCATTTCAAAATCTCAGATACAAATATCAATTTTAAGAGGTCCAGCTTGTGCTCAAATAAAAATTTGAGCGCCACTATATATAGAAGATACTGGAGTGCTTCAGACCTGCTACTGAACCACAAAGACATAGTCCCTTCCTTTAGGAACTTAGGTCTGGTGCCTTCTCCTGGGGATTTGTGGTGCTTAGGTGGACATGACCCTGCGGGCAGGAAACCTAGTGTTTCAAGGGGATATCATCAGGGCAGCAGAGAGTCCTGGCACTTTGTTCAGTGGTATAGTAGGGGAAGTGCAAATTGCTGGAAAGAACACGCGGTTTGTTAGTGTTCTCTTCATTCAAGACACAATAAACAAAATGCATAACTTAAAGGAGGAGAGGAGTATTTGGTTCCATTTCCAGTGGGCTCAGCCTCTGGTCATCTGGCTCCAAGGTAGAAACAGCATGGTGGAAGGGCACCTTGGAGGAGAATGACTCAGGCCATCTCAGTCAGGAGGCAGAAGGGAGCAGCCAGAGACAAGAACTCACCCTTCTGGGTTGTGCCCCAGTGACCAACCCCACAAGGCCCCACCTCCTAACCGCAGATCCAGCTATGGATTGACCCTTGGATGAATCTACTGTTGAGTACAGTGCCCCATGATCCACTCACCTTCCAAACACATGAGACTTCTGGAGACATTTTCCATCTAAAACATAACAGTGCGTGGTGGGTGACCCAGATTAGAGGATTCTGGAATGGATGAGTGTGTGTATTTGAAAAATGGTGGCAGTTCAAAGCAAAAAAGGAGCTGACCTACAGAACACAAGCAGTCAGCCTCCATCCTCTTCAGTGGTGATACACAGACACTGGTTTATTAGTGGGCTGTCTTGTCTGAGGTTCCAACTTCACTGGTCCCTTGTCACCAGGCTGGGATATGCCACAAAATCCTTCATGTGGGTCCCAGATTGCCTGTCTGCTGGGAGCTACAGATGCTCAGAGCTGTTACCAGCTGGGTCTCATTTCTTGGACATTTCTAGAATTATTGCTGGTTTTATGCTTTGCTTCTTAATTCATCCATGAACAGTTATTGGATAAAAGGCCAATTGATATAGGACTATCTGTAATCATTTTATTTAATTCTGAGCTGTATTAACAAATTCCACATCACAGCTTTTACAACACAGATCTGCATGTTTTACTATTTAATATGACTTTCCTTGTTGGTAACTTGATTGAATTTCCCCAGCTGGCACTTTCTGCTAGGGAATTTTTTCAGAACTCTGCTGTAGATTGAGTCAAGCTTTTCTGGGAGGTAGATTTGCACAAGGCTTAATGGAGGTGGAGGCTTCCAGAAGGAGGGAATAGCCACACAAAGTCTTACACACAAGAAACCAATGGGCAAGTATTTTAAAAGGTAAAATAATTCTGAGGAAGCAGATTATGTACTAGGGGAGTGGTGATAGGTGAATCCAGAATCCACTAATGTTTGGTTTAGTGGTTCCTAAATTTTGGTGCATATTGAAATCATCTTGGATTAAAAAGCCTGTAAAAATATTGATACCTTGTTTGTACCTCTAGACACCTTGATTTAATTGGTTAGGAGTGTATCTGAGGGCACTGCAAATTGTAAAAGCTTCACAGATTTCAGTGCATAGAAAAATCTGGGAACCTCTGAACTAGTTTATGAAGCCTGATAAATTATGCTAACGCATTTGGATTCTATCCATTTAGGAGGATCTGGCATTGAAGAATGGCTGAAAGATTTCAGCCAGTGAGTCTGTAAAGTAGGGATCATTCTGATTGCTTTGGGGAAAATGCACCAGGGAGGTGAAGATTAGAGACAGTGAAATCAGTTAAAGGTGCCTGCAGGCAAAGGAGTCCAGATGAAAGGAGTGGTCACGGAGATGGAAAGAGGTAGCTGGACCCCTGAGACGCTGAGCAGATGGGTTCAGCAGAACTTGTGATGGATGAGCTTCGTGTGTCGGTGAAGGAGAGGGAGGGCCTGAGAGAAGTGAGGCGGTGGGGGATGATTTGGGCAGTCAGTGCCTCCTTTTGGCAAGGATTACCCTGCCAGCCCTGGATCCCCCTGAGCTGGCTGAGCTCTGTGGTTCTGAGACAGCTCCCTGGAGTCTCTCCTCCACTGGCAGAAGGGGTGCCTCTTGCCCTGTGTTGTGACCCTGTGTCATTTCTCCAGTCCTCAGTCCACCTGCACATCTCTCTTTCATGCCAGAGCTGTGATCTTGCATTTATTTAAAGGAGCTTCTTCTTATTCTTGTGACCCACATTGATCCTGGGGGGACAATAGATGACCTCTGGTTCAGCAGCACCAAAACAGCTTCAGTTCTGTTTTGCATAAGAGGAGAGATGGGTGAGGGGGTACATATTTCATCACTTTTACATAGGCCTGAATTCAAAAGTTATGTCCCTTTCATCTGGAAAGTTTTTGGACAAATGTGAGGCACATTTTACATAGCATACTGGAGTCCTTGGAGCAAAAAATACAATATCTGTAGCCAGTGTTTAGTTGTGTTCTATTTTAAGAAAATCCATTGTATAAAGATCAGAATTTATAAAGCAATACATCTTGAGAGCAGATAAATATTCACTGATGATTTTGCTAGTGGATCTTAGCTTGTGCAAACATGCCAAGAGAATCATTTTGTAAAGTAAAATTTCAGTTCTTTGACTAACTTGGATTTTGAGCTATTCCTTATTCCAAAGTATTATTTTATCTGGGTATCATACTGTCTATGAATTGTTGTGAGAATCCTGGACAAGCATTAGTAGTACCAAAACCACTTGGTCCCTGTATCCAGCTGGATATTTCAAAGAGGTTTGATTTTTGTTTTTTGGCAGTACTGGGGATTGAACCTAGAGCCTTTGCACTGAGCTGTATTCTCAGCCTTTAAAAAAAAATTTTTTTTTTTTTTAAATTTTGTGACAGGGTCTTGCTATGTTGCTCAAACTTGATATCCTCCCTGCTTCAGTTTCCCAGAGTGCTGGAATTATAGGTGTGTACCACCAGGCCAGGCCAAGAATCTCTATATGTATGTTACCTGACCTTTGCACATTACTGTGGAAAGAATGTGATGTAAAGTTTTTCCATCCCTTGTATGCAGAGCCCTGAAGTAAAATCTCACCCTGTGTGTAACAGTTTAGTCCATTGCCATGGATGCAATTCAAAAAGACATACATAGCTGCTAATTAAATACAGTCAATTTACCATGGTGAAAGAGTAAATTTTGAAGCCAGAAATCATAGGGATAAATTTGAACATCATTTGATGGTGAGAAAAAGTAACAGAAAAAAATTATCAAAACACCATCTGACCCCCCCAAATCTACACCAAAACAAAAAACATATCCCATCACAATCTGAAAAATAGCACAACCTTAATATTAAATATTTGCAGCGAATGTCTCTGCCTCACCTTTCGAAGAAAAAATGAGATAGCTATCCGCAATAACACAGGTTTTCGCCAGAGAACCAAGATCTTCTGTGACAACATGTTTAGAGAAGTTTTTTCCTTTGCTTGTTTGTATGTATTCATTTATTGTTTTTATTTATAGAAGAGTAAGACAGAGGGACAGGAATACCTAGCCGTCTGTGATGGACCGGTCATAAGTGCACATGCAGAGGCAAAAGACTGTGATAAACTACCCTTTGGAAACCGCTTCCCTTAAATGAAGTAACTTCCCTCCTGCTACCTGTGCAGGGCATCACCAAGTAAGTCGTGCAGGGCAGAGAGGGTGCAATGCAGGCCTCCACGGCTGGCTTTCAGTGTCATCCTGGAAGGCGTTCATTATGGAGAGCGACATGGGTGGCGTCCAGATGCTTAGCTGGCAGCGTTCGGTGACTGATGGAGTCCTATACGTATGAAGTGGCCTCTGGTTTTAGAAGTTATTTATATAAAAGGATCATTGTAACGAAAACAGCTAGAGAGACTGGAAATGTCAGATGGGCTGGGGAAGATTCACCGCCTGGCCCTCTGGAGTGGGGAGCCACCTCTCTACACGCTGTGCATGTGTTGGAAGTAAACAGCTCTTTCAGATAGCACTTCAGGAGCAAGGTCCTGGAAGCAAACCTGCATTTTGGAAGTTACGAACATTATAAATACAGAAAACCAACTGCAAAGTAATCAGCTAGAAATTTTAAAGGAACAACATGCAAAGAGCTTGGAAGTCCAAGCTGTCCTCACGATAGGAAGAAAAAGCTGAACAAGTTGAAAATGCATGATGGCTTAAGCCTGTGGTTGCTGCATGCTCGGAGCCCTCTGCCTTTGAGAGCAGACCTTGGACCCAGGCCTCGGGGAGTGTCTGTGCTTTCAGCAATCTTGCTTCCAGAAGGAGAGTCTCACAAAAATCACCTCCAGTTTCTCACAGTAGGAGAGGAAAGAAACCATTTTGAAATAAATATGCCCAGAGCATTAATTCCCTTAATAGAAGCCTGACCTCAAAACCCTTTTACCAAAGCCTATCAGATGATAGATGGGTAATGTGAGATGCAGAAGTCAGTCAACTCCAGCTGCCGCTCCTTTTGTCTGTCTTGCTTAAGGGGCCCACAGACAGCCTGTATCCACCTGGGAAGGTTACGTGCCAGGGAACAGGCTCTCCAGACACTGACCTAGTGGTAGGACTGGAAGAGGGCTTTGCTTGAGTTCTGCTGGGTGCTGGGGGCGACTCAGAGGCAGCAGGGAGGCAAGGAGGTCCTAGCCGGCAGCAGTAAACAGCCCGACTTACAGCCAGAGAAACGTAAACCCTTACTCTAAAACCTGCACTGCTTTCAAGGAAAGAGTAAAAGGCACGCATGAAGTGGCCAAAAGTACTGAAGAGAAAGAGCAGACAGCAGATCCACACTCAGATAAGGAAGTGATGTGTGAGTTGTCAGGTGGGGAATTCAAAATACCTGGGATTGATGTGCTAAAGGCCACTTGCTTAACATAGACAAAACCTGGATTTAATCCCCTGCACTGGGAAATTGAAAGAAAAAACCCATCTAATGGCTCTAATGGGTAAGTGGATAGCATGCAAGCATAGAATATAAGAAGAGAGATGGAGACTCCAGAAAGGATCAAAGCCAATGCTGAAAGTCACACACACTCCAAGAGCCAGGTGTGGTGGCACACACTTGTAATCCTAGCACTCTGGGAGCCTGAGTCAGGAGGATCACAAATTAGAGCTCTGACTGGGCAACTGAGAGATACAGAGACCCTGTATCAGGATGTAAAATAAGACAAAGCTAGGGATGTCAGTCAGTGGGAATACTCTGGGTTCTGTCTCTAGCACCTTAGATGAACAAACGCAAAAAGTTACAACTCTAACAAAATTAAAGAGTGCCCGTGGACCTATCAGCATACTGACCACAGCTAAGAAAAGAGTCAGTTGAAGATGTATCAGCAAAATTTTCTAAACTGAAATGCAAGGTGAAAAAACATTGAAAAAACTGAACAATATTCAAGAACTGTAGGACAGTTATAAAGGGCCTGACATATGCATAATGGATATTACAAGAAGAAGAAAAGACAAAAAATGTCTGAAGTTGTAACGGCCAAGAATTTTCAAAACTGATGACAGATACCGACACAGATGTAGGAAGCTGAGAGGGAAACACAGGCCGCTATCAAAAATACCTCTGCTTAGACATACGGTATTAAGAAAAACCAAAGACAGAGAAAACCATGAAGGCAGCCGGAAGAAAAGTGTGTGTCTCTATGATGTATTGGCACAGAGATGATAATTATGCCTCAGATTTCCCTTCGGGAACTATGTAAGAAAGAACAAAACCACCAGCCCAGAATTCTGTTGTTGTGGGAAATTATCTTTCAAAAGCTAAATAAAGATTTGCTTAGACAAACACTGAGGAAATTTGTCACCACTCCATCAGCCTGGCTGACCAGAAATATTTAAAGGACATTTTGAGAGAAGGAAAAGATGGAGGTTAGCACCCAAGCTCCGCCTACGGAGGGGAGAGTGTTAGGGATGGGATGATGAAGCTTCTTGGTGCCCTCTGCTGAGGACCTGGGCCACAGTGGACATAGCGGGCACCAGGACAGCTGCAGCCAGTATGTTCAAAGAGGACAGGCGTGGCACGCCCATGCCCATCTTGGTTATCTGGCCCAAGAAAGGAAGGAATCCACTCCAAAGAGACTGTGCAGACAGTGAATAGGAAATGAAGACCTGATGACAGCTATCCTTTCCTCATCTTTAGAAATAGTGAGACGCTTTATTTTCTCTTGTACAAAGGCAGCATTTTCAGTATAGAGTCACCATGTTTCTGTGCCTCTGCATGCCTTCCTGAAACTCTCACTTCCCTCACTGTCGTTCCAGCCATGTGGATCAGCTGGTTTGCAGCTGAGGCTGACGCACTGGGCGGTGGTCTCCTGGCTTGAGGGTTCTGAGAGTGTTGACTCTGTTCCACATGCAGCTGAGGAGCTTCTTACTGGGGAAGGGCAGAAACACCAGGCTCAAGAATGGATTTCTTGCTCTACCTCTGCTCTCCTCGCAGGTTACTGGTTCTTCTGCTTGAAGCTGCATTTGACACCCAGCTTCTGGCACACAGGTGTCCCTACAGATAAGCAGCTCACAGCCTGCTGATGACCTTGAGGGCATGGTACAAGATCTGCCGTGTGCTGAAGGCCGTCAGCCTCTGCTGCTCTGCATCTCAGGCACCGTGTGCACACCTCATCTGTGAGCCTGGCACTTGTCCTTTCCATCCGCTATTCATGGCTGTTTCTTCCCTTGGTGTCCACTCCTGGTGGTCTCATGGGGTCGAAGTGCAGACCCAGTGTCAGCTCCGTTTCTCATTCCACACTCCCAGCCCAGCTGGAAGGATGCTGGACATAGCAGTTCTCACCCACGGCTGCTTGAGGTCTGGGCAGTTGGGCCCCGGTGCCTGCTATAGTGTCCTTAAAGGCTCAGGACACCCACGAACAAAACACAGCTGGTGAAGCCGAGGTGCTCACCATCTTGGGACGCACTGACCTCTTCATATGCATGACCCTTTCTTTCTCTCATGCCGTTCCTCTCTTTCCAACCCCTGTTCTCGTGGGTCCTCTGCTGGAGAACAGGAGGGTGGAGGTGAGATGCAAGGGCCTTCAGAAACAGAGCAGGGAGGGATTGGAGCAAATGGGATGGGATTGTGACCCACCAGGCCATTGCTTTATCCTGTGCTTGGACCCTGGAAAGTGGAGTTGGAGGAGCCCTGAGCCCAGCTGGGTCAGGACCAGCAGCATCCCATGGACATGCAATGTCCCAGGAGTTGGGGCCTCTGCCTGGGGAACCAGAAGTCAGTGGGCAGCATGTGGGCCTTGGGGGGCAGCTGCATCCAGGGTGAGTAGATGGTTTCCCAGATACCAGCCAAGGGAAACGGGGTTTCTGTGGTGAGGGCCTGAGGAGACCTTGGGCTGAGGGAGTTGGTTTTCTTGGGTAGAGAATCTTTGGGATCCTTTGGGGAAAGGGAATTTTGGTTTCTTGTGTGGGGAATGTATGGGGTATCTCAGGCTGAGGGAGCTGGGTTTTGGGTGGTATTTGCAGAGACTGAGTATTGAGGGAACAGAGGTTTGTTGGGTGGGGAATATTTACATCCCTAGTGCTGAGGGAATTGGGGTTTCTCCCATGGGGAATATTTGGGGTCCAGGATCTGTGGGATTGAAATTTCTTGTGTGAAGCATTTTGGGGTCACTTAGGCTAAGGAAATAAGTTTCTCTGGGGCCTGTCAGGATGAGAGAACTTTTTTTCTTAAGTGGTGGGTTCTCCCAGGTTAAGACATTTGAGTTTTGACAGAAGAAGACTTCTTTCAGGTTGAAGAAATTTAGGTTGCTCAGCCAGGCATGGTGGCACATGCCTGTAATCCCAGCATTTGGGAGGCTGAGGCAGGAGAATCTGTGAGTTCAGGGCCACTCCAAGCTACATAGTGAGTTCAAGGCCAGGCTGAATGACATAGCGAGACCTTGTCTCAAAAAAAAAGAAAAAAGTAATAAATAAATAAAGTTAGGGTGCTCCGAGAAGATCTGGGATTTGTGGGTTAAAATGTACTTGGGACTCCCTCAGGATGTGTGCATTTGGGATTTGAAGGTAGGGAATCTTGGGGTCTTGGGACACGGACAGGAATCTTAGGGGCCTCTATGACTGAGACATGAGTCTCCAGGAGAGGGAGTCCAGTGTCACATTTGGGATACTTGGTCTCTATGCAGATATTTAGGGTTCTCCGGTGGAGACGGGGCCAGCCTGTGGGGATCTGGCATCCGACAGGTGAAGTCCTAGAAACTGATGGCCTTGGGGTCTCATTCTGGGTGAGCAGACTGGGGGTCCCTCAGGGTGCAGGATTTGGTGTGTCTGGCGGCTGAGGGAAGTGGGAGTTCTGCAGGGCTCTTTCCAATTGAGGGCGTCTGAGGGTTTCACAAGCCAGCACAGGTCCAGTCCTGTCCCTGTCCAGCCTTCTGGAGCTGCCTGCCCTCCTGTGCAGGTGGCCTCTGGAAAGCTGAGTTTTGCTGAGTGCAGTTGGTGTTTTCTCTTTGGCTTTCTGTTTGTTTCATGATTTTTTTTCCTTTACTGTTGTGTTTTTTATTTAAAATGTTTTTATTTTCATTTTTCCCATTACCTTTTTATTTTTTTCTTATTTTTTCCTATTTTTTTCATTCCATCCTTTGATATTTTTGTTGCTCTCAACTTTTTTATTTCAATTTACTTTCTTTTTTCTTTCTTTTTTTTTTTTTAGTTTGTTAAAGTCAGAATGAAACAAATATACAGAGACTTGTCTCCAATGAAATAAATTGAGAATAAAGAATTTTAATCTAGGACTCACATGCACAGGCCATGGAAGCCCTGCTGTGTCCAGGACAGAAAGGGTAGGTGGGCTTTTTATTAGCGCTGAGAATTCTGTGTAAGTGGCTTTGAACGAAGTTCTTTGGCACATGTGGTGCTTGTAGGAGCTGCTCAGGTCTGATTGATGGGTGGCAGTGACTGTGGTAAGCTGGTCACAGCTGACAGCTCTGTTGGTAACTGCCACATGAAGGTAGCCCCACAGACGGGGCAGAATATTTTGCTGGTCTGGTTTTGTGAGATACTCCTGGAGCAGGTATCCTTGACCTGCAGCCCATCGGGTATGAGAGAACTGTCTCCGCTTTGAATGATGAGTTTTCACATCAGTATACCCAGCAGTCTCCTGCAGCCTGGCCCCACACCCATCTCTGGTTGGGAGGAGACCCAGATGGATCATTACTGGCCCCTTGAGACCATTGGTAGGCAGCTGTCTTGAGGTGAGGTAGGCAGGCTCGTCCTAACTGGGACTGAGATGACTTCGCGGGCCCTGAACAGCTCCTCAAGCCTCCGGGGACTGAAAGTCAGGCTGTGGGAGTCTTGAGTCACTTGGACCTTGGGAGACAGTTTGAGGTCATTGAGACCCAGGAAATACCTGTTGTAGACTTCACCAGGGGAGTGAGATGTTTGTTTTCTTAACGTGACTGCAGACAGGCTCACGGTGGAGTCTGCCAGCTGTGCTGCTGTGCAGGGCTGCCATCTGGAGGGGCGTGTCCATGGGGACAGAGGACTCGCATTTGGATGCTGACCTGAACTTTAGGGTTGCAGACTTTGGCTTCTCCTCTGGCTATCAAGCTGGTTACTTTCTGGAGCAGTTCCCCTCATGCTGCCCCAGAACTCATAGGGTCAAACATACAATGGCTCAGTGGTGGGTACAGCGAGCCTGGGAGTCAGTCTATACATGGTTACTGGCTCCCTGCCTTTTGTTAGAGAAATGCTGGGAGCTGTGGGTATAGGTGTTAAGTAAGATATACAGGATTCCTGTCTTTATATCCACGGGGTATGAAAATCTCCTTAAGAAGTTCCTGGTCCTTGGCCCTAGTGAGGAAGGCATTTTAGAGGAAGTCCTGAGGGACTCGTGAGCAAATGTGAGCCTTGTGAAGCCTTCCTTCAACCCCTCCCAGACTGCAGGGCCTCTCCAGGTTGAGGTGATGCCATGCATGCTGTGTGAATGTTCTGTACCCATTAGCAGGCCAGGAGAAGGAAGGAGCATGGCCAGCTGTCTGCTTCCAGGATATCAGATACCCAGCAGGAGGGCCACACCGCCACCACGATGCCCCTACTTTCAGTTGACCTCACCAGCTGCTGTGGTCCTTTCTCATCTGTGAGGTGGAATCTGTGCCAGCACAAAGCAGCAAATCTTCCATTACTGTGTTCTCTAACAGGAAATTAGCATCGTGAGGAGGACCAGGAGTCCTGGCAGAAAGTCAGCAGAACAGCTGAAGTGCCTTTTAGTTCCCTCCCTGTGCTGGAGATGAAGGCTGCCTTCCCCAGCACAGCCTTCCAGTGGAGTCCTGTGACCTCTCTCTACCCACAGCACCAGCACCAGCACCAGCACCAGCACCAGTACCAGCACCAGCACCAGCACCAGCAGTGGAATCTCAGACAGACCCACTTGCTGGTATGGTGCATCCTTCAAAAGAAACTCCATCTATGCCAGGCAGCTCTGATTGGGACCAAAAGAATTTCCTGGAAGGCTAGATTTACCTTCGGGCAATGGCCAGGAGTGACAGGGGGTTACTGAGTAGTTCCACGTCTTCCTCTGGAAGCACCCAGGTTTCAGGGTGGCTGTGTTACATCCGGCATGCGGCTTCAGAGTGGAGCCATCAAGTGTTTCTTGATGGGCTACCAAGGCAAGGGCAGGTCGGGGGGTTAGGATGTGTTCCCTGCACTTCACGAGGAGAGATCCTGAGCACATAGGGTCAAAGGACTTGATGCAGGAGATGGCCACGTGCAGACAGCTGCAGGCAGGAGTCCTGTAGCAGGACAGGTCCATGACGTGTCACTCTGTGTATGGGGTTTGCTCAGCCCAGAGGACTTGTTTAGGGAGGAAGGCAGCGTGCAGACTGCCCTGTTCTCTCCATGGATTCATGTTATGAGGCTGCCTTGTTCCTCCATCGCGTTCAGCTCATCAGGTTCCCAGCAGACATTGGATGTCAGTGTAAACACTGCCGGGAGCTACCTGGGACTTAGAAGAGATCTTGGGTCCGCTCAGCAGGCAGGTCACTCCATCCTTACCTGGGGGACCTCCAGGGACTGTGCGTCTCTTCTTGGGGTCTCCTTTCTCTTTTCTTCTTGGTGTGTGGGAAGAGGATGTGGCTCTGTAGAAATAAACACACAATCTTAATTGGTAAGCAGTTACAGCTTATTTTCTCAGTTGCTTTAAAGATGACTTGTGGGAAGCAATTACTGACTTAGTAGTTTTGGGTTATGTTTAAATTAGAGAAAATAGGGTTGTTACTTCCTTGAATAATTTGCTAATAATGACATTAACACCAGCAAATAACAGTAGCATTTATTATTGGCCAAAGATTTTCTATATTAGCCACAAGTGTTCATTTAACAGATTAAGAAACATTGAAAAAAGCAGTTCTTTACAGTTACAGAGCTGTGGAGTGGCAGACTCATGGCATGTTACCCCCAGTAAGGTTCAGTTCCCCTCAGCTAACACTGGTAGAGCCCTACCAGTTTTAACATCCTTTTGAAGTTGGTTATACAGTTGCTGCTGCTTTTATTTGTGGATTCTAGATGTATGGATTCTATCACCCTCAAATCAATTACATTTAAAAACATGGCGTCCAAATTGAAGTGTAGATTTCCTTTGTCATTGTTCCATAAACAATACAGTACACCAATTGACATAACAGTTACATTGTTAGGTATCACAGGTGATGTACAGGTGATTTGAAATATGGTGCCATGCTGTGTGACAACATGCACATGTGGTGTGAAATGCTTCCTTGTGTGACTGTCACTGTGGGAACAGTAGCACACTTAAACTAACCCGCAGGGTCCCTGAATGATAAAATCCCATGTGACTGCCATCAAAAATTTGGTCCATTGTTGACCAAAACACGATGCTGCTCCTGCCCAGCGGAGGACATGTGTAGGTTATATAAAAGCACTGCATGAGTTTATATAAAGGTCTGTGAATCTGTGCATTTTGGCATCCTCAGGGGGTCCTGGAACTAATCCTTCGTGGATATCAAGGGCTGACTGTACTATTTCTTCCACAGTAACTCAGAATCATGGAAATGAGGCAACCCACAACTTTTCGTATCTGTTTTCAGTGCTGTATGTAAATTAACTCATTCTGTTTCCCCAAGTACTTTTCTGTTTGAACAGGGCACAGTCCTTGGGTACAGCTTCTGCTGTGGAAATGTGAACAAACCTGAAGAATGAATTTTATGGAATCCCTGATTCCATAAAGCCTGTGGGGAACCTGGTATTGCCCAATGGGTGGCGCCTTGCAGGCCTGTGGTGGATACTTTGGCCCCCAGCGCAGCACCTGGAGGAGGAGCCCCATTAGATCCGAGCCAGAGGGAACAGCCTCTATGTCATCCCCTGTCTCCATGTTTTATGAGATAGAGACCAAATGTAGAATTCCTCTTTAGGAGCAAGATCCCTTGTATTTTAAAAAATCCCTTTATTACTCTACAAGAGCCCAAATGATTTTTTAGGAATATGAAAGGTAGTTTATCCAAATGGTTAATACTTTGACATTCAAAAAGGTCTTAGGAACTGGATGCGTCTGTAATATGTAAAAGTATTGGGCAGGTACTATAGATGCTAGAAAGATTGAATAAAATATAGTATTTGTGCTTATGAGTCAAATATATTTGCAGATTGATTCACAAACATTTTTTCAGCATCTTTACATGCCTAACATCAAGCAAAGAATAAAGAAGTATCGCTTTTCCTTGCTTTGTAGTGTGATGAAGATGCGTATTCAGACGGGGCCCTTAACCCAACCTGTGAGCCTTAGTTCACCAAGGTTGCTATAATAAAAATAACATAACCTGAGGTGGCTTGTAAAATGTAGGAATTTACTTGTTAGAGCCTCAGAGGTTAGGCAGTGTAAGAACAAGTGACTGAAGGTGTCTGGTGAGGGACGTTTTTCACTGACACACATTTTAGCTCTGCCTTCACGTGGCGTGAAGGGGAAGTTAGGTCGGTGGTTTCTGTTTTATAAGGACATTAATCTCCTTCACCTTTTACCTCCCAGAAAACATACATGCTCATGGTGTCACCTGGAAATGTGGATTTCAACATGAGTTTGTGGGGACAGCAGGTATCTTAGACATCAAAGGAATAAAAAGCAATGGATTTTCCCTGATTCCATAAAGCCTGTGTTCTTAGGTCTCTTGCATAGACCAATTTTTCTCCTGTTGTTACTGTGTGTCTCCAGTGAGCATCCTGATCTACGTTTTCCTTCATTCTCATAGGCTTTTAAGACGCTAAGGTAAAGAGATCTTTACCGCTCATTTCACGTAGTACATTGGGCTTCCTGAGTTCTTGTACTGTTTGCACATAACCTTTGTGATGTGTTTGTACCTAGACATGGGAGGAGCACTGGAAGCTGAGCACAGAGGTGGAGTTAGAAAGTGGGGTGTGTTGAGGAGGGGAAGTTGTTGTGTCATCCTTCCTTATAGTAGCTAACCATGGACGGTAGTTATTGTGTAAGAGAAAGTTAAGACCCTGCAAGGGTGAAGAGGTGAATACGTTCAGAAGGTGACGTTTAGGAATTGAGGTTTTGTACTGTGCTTTGTAACATCTACTTCATCCCCACAGACTGCATGATTTCTGTGTTCAGCTCATCCCCTGGAATCATTTTTATATCCACAAAGAGATCTGTTATACATTGCTTAATTTTGAGAAGTTTATGTTGTGTCGGAAATAAAACCTGATTATATACTTAAACCTCTGGGAACATGTTCTTGGAAGATGCATAGTAAGGTTATCATGTGAAGTGGAGGAATCAGATGGCTCTTTGCGGGAACAAATCACACGTTGCCTTTGCCACCTTCCTGCCTCCCGAGACTCTTGTGGAGTAACATGCCACCATTTGACAGGAAGGAGTTTGTTGGCAAGCACTGGCAAACATCTGCTTCCTTGTGCTTCCTGTGGACCTCACAGTTGCAGATCTTGAGAAGTTTGAGCATTTATGAAAAATGGATTTGACTTTTTGAAATGTCCCTTGTTCAGTGTTTTTAGCTGAAAAGGAGTGTTTAACATTGCTTGACTCCTGGTGGCTCATTTGAACTTTTCATTGCTGTGTAACCCGGCAGCTCTGGTGGACACTTCTGAATCTCTTTCCTCTCCGTCAGTCCAGTGGGGGACGAGCTGCTGGCGCACTGCATGCCAGAGCCCCGGGAGCAAACCTACTTGGGGAGCATATCTACTTCCAGCTTGCGAGCACAGCCAGGGAACTCATCAGAGCGTTATTCATTTCCACTCATGGTGGCTGGACCTAGCACAGGCTGTGTCCACCACTCTCTGTTATCTAGTGCTATGAAGGTGTCTTGATTACTTTTCTCTTAAAATGCCAACACCCAAAATTAAGGAAGGAAAGGTGTATTTAGCTTACAGTTTTTGGATGTTTCAGACCATAATCAGCTGGCTGCAAGGCAGAGTGGCATGGCACTGGGGCAACACTTCAAGGCAGCAGCCAGAGCAAAAGGCAGGAAACAAGCCTCTTTTTCTCCCTTATAGTATATGCAGCCCCCCCCCCCCCACACACACAGAGGTAGCTCTCACAAAATCCCCTTGTTGTCCTTTGCACAGGATGAGGATATTTACAAAGTAAGAACCCTGACTCTCTAAGTCAGTTAAAGGACTAAACTCAAGTTGACACAATGTATCAAATATAATAATCCATCCCTTGTCAATTTGGCAACCAGACTCTTTATCAGCCTCCAGATACAAAGGTATGTTTATTCTCAGCATTTTGCAACTTGAATATTATAACACAGCTTAACAATCCTTAAGAACCAACATTAAGTCTGTCAACATTATATTACATTAGAAACATAACATTTTGTCCTTGGCCCCCCAAAGAATTATGTACATCCTTTTTTGCAAAAGGCATTTGTAAAAGTTGCCCAAATCATAACAGTTTTAGCATTGCTGAAAAATTCAAGTTCTAAGCTCCGAAATGTAAGGCAAACCTTAGCTGCAAGCCCCTGTACCAATGAAAACAAACACTTCCAACATGCAATGGTACAAGATAAATATTCCTATTCTAAAAGGTACAAATGAGGATACAAAAGATTGGGACTAAAACAAGTCCAAAATCCAGCAGGGCAGATGTTAAGTCCTCTAGTTGCACATCCAGCATCTGAAGCAAACTGAGCTCCAAAGGACTTGTGTGGTTCTACCCAGGGGGCACTTCTGTTGGTTGTAGGTCCCAGGGCTTCTTTCTTAGGCCCACACTGCTCCCTCCTTGTAAATTTCCTTAGATGATCTATGCTCCTGGCTTTTTTTAAACTTCTGGCTTCTGCATTGTACCTTTGGCTTCACCCTCACAGCTTCACATACTACCCTCCCAGGCCTTCTGAAATCTGGGTGGAATGATCTGAAATCAGAATGTATGCATTTTTCATGTGCCTAAAACCAGTATCAGTTGGATAGTGCCAAGGTCTACTGCCAACTGGAGCAGTAGCCAGGCTTTCCTCGCTCTTGACTGTGGAGCTTGAATGCCTGGATCACTGAGCTCTCTGAACCTGACTGTGAGAAACAGATTCTCTATGCCATCACCATTCTGTAGCCTTATGGCGCATCTGCTGCCATTCTGGAACATGATTCTCTGAGGCTTTCTCCTCCAACCAGTGTCTTGCACTTTTGCAGTTTGAAGGCTGCAAAGGTTTGACACTTGCTGCTTTTTGCAATGCCTTTAGGCCATCTTTTCTATTCTGTTCCTTCTCAGCAATCCAGATTTCCTGAATGTATCTTTGCAATCCACGGCTTTATTGGAGCTTCCTTCCTGGCCAAACTTAACAATGTTTTAGATCATCCTGCTGGGATCTTTGCTCTTGATTTGCAACATAAATCTGGCTAAAAAACACCACCCTAGCTATGCCACAGCCTCAACATTCGACTTGAAATTTCTTCTGTCAGATTAATTAGTCCATGGCCATTAATCTTTTTTTTTTTTTTTTAATCAGTACCAGGGATCGAAATCATGACTTTCTGCTTGTAAGGCAGGAGCTTATGCCGCTGAGCTAAATCCCCAGCCCCCACAGGCCCTTAATCTCCATCTCGGGCAAAGTCTCTGGACATGAGGTAAATGTAGACAAACTTTCTGCCAAGCTGTAACACACATCTGGAGTCCAGCAACCAATGCAGTCCTTCTTCCCAGGAGAAACCTGAGTCTGATCTTTACATGACAGGCTTTCTATCAACCTTCTGGTCTTCTGAGCTCTGACCAGAATTTCCCATGCAGAACAGCTCAAGGTGTTCCAGCGCCACTCTTGCAGATGACATCTTTGAACCTTTCCAAACTTTTCCCTAAGCCATTCCAAAAGGCTCTTGAACCACATGGCGCAGGCACAGTCGCAGCAACAACTCCATTCCACTGATACGAAATTCTGTCTTGGTTACTTTTCTTTTGTTGCTGGAACAAAATACCCAGCACAAAAAATTAAGGAAGGAAAGGTTTATTTAGCTCACAGCTTGTGGAGGTTTTAGGCATAATCAGTTGGCTGTCAGGCAGGGTAGCATGGCACTGGGGCAACACTTGGTGATGGAGGATAAGCCTCTTTCCTCCCTTACAGTGTATGCAGGTTACTTCCTCCTATCTCCCAGGGCAGATGTAGCACTCACAAAATGTCCTTATCCTTCTCTTGCACAGGATGAGGATATTTACAATGTAAGAACCTTGGCTCCCTGCTGATTGTCTCAATTAAACTTCTAAACTTCTCAAGTTGACACAACAGCATCAGCCATGACAAAAGGGAAGGGCTGGTCTCAGTTGCTGAGCCTGCCAGGCTGCCTCCCCTGGTGGGCCTCTCTCAATGTGTGCAGCCTCCGTGAGGACCCCAGTGACCCCTCAGCCAACTGCAGGGTAGGAGCTGTAGCATTTCTGGGGATTCCTTGTGAGCCCAGCCTCTTCCCACAGCTCAGCAGCAGGTTCCTCAATGGGGATCCAGAGCAGCTATTTTGCAAACATTTTTAACTACTGATAAAAATGGCCCACTTGTTTATAAAAGTGCCACTGATTTATACTCCGCTGTAAAATTTCAGGGAATATTCTTCTTATTACATACCTTAAAGGACAAGCCAACAGATGATCAATATTTGCAATATATACAGTGCATATGATAGATAAATTAGTAAGAAAATATTCTCGTAGTAAAATGTCAAGAATAGTATTAAAAGGAAATACTGAAGTTTAATAATACAAAAAGCTTTTAAGCATCATTAATGTTATGAATTTGAAAGCACGTATTTTTAAGTACCAGCCTGGCAGAGGTGGAAAACACTCCTGCCACATCAGTAAGTCGCCGGACGAGGGCCTCCTTGTTTGTTTGCTCTCACTGTGCTGCTCAGGTTGACCTCAGACTCTGAAATTGATCATTTGTGACCCCCAATATACCAGAGAAGAAACTACTACAGACTTGAGAAGTAATGAGATTTGCTCAGCCTTCAGGTTTGATTTGGGAAGTATGAAAACCCGAAATTCAGACCTGAGAGTATGTAACTTGTGAGTCCTGCTCTCATTCTAGGGACAGATACTGAGTGCCTTGTTGTTACAAGCGCTGGGTGGGGTGCTGGAGACTTAAGCCACCCACCTTCCAGTAGTCCTCTTCCGAATGCTAAGGAGCTTCCAGCATGGCTTCTTTGGAAGCACTGCATAAATGCATGACATTATATTAGGCTGGCAATGGTTTTCTGCCAATATACAAACTGCTAAGAACCAATAGGAAGAAGTATATGGTTATAAAAAAGAAATGAGCAGAGCCATAGAAAGACTAATTGAAAGCACGGGATGTTAAAAATCTAGCAGATTTATTTATGTGCCGTTTGGAAGATGCTTCTCTAGCAGTTTTTGGCTGATTCGAATGATTGATGGTGTACCTAAAGCAGCTGAGCTATTCAGATTACCATCAGATGCTTTATTCAAAACCACGGCTGTCAGAGAATCCTGTTTTCAGTGCAGCCAAAGATGAGTACCTATGTTGTGTTGGACGGTAGGTGTTAATGAGTCCGAGCGAAAAGAAACACCACGAGAGCAGTAGTGTGTTGTTCCGGTCTCACGTGTCAGTGGGTTGCACACTGTATTGAATCTGAGAGGTTAGTGGTCATCCGTGGAGGCAGGCGCAGCCGCGGTTCACCTGGAGGGTGATTAGAGACCAGACAAGGGCAGAGCTGCGTTCCAAGAACAGTGGCTAAGGATTGGAGATGTGCAGCTAATGGGACTTTGTTTTTCTTCAGAATGGGTTATTCTTAGATGACAGCCCTGATTTTAAGCCAAATGGAGAATTCTGTACTAGTGTTTTCCCCACTCCTTCCCTCTGTCCCTCCTTCTCTCCTTCCTGTCTGTCTCTGTCTCTCTGTTTCTCTCTCTGTTTGCTCCCTCCTTCTCTCCTTCCTTCCTTTCTTCTTTTTTCTTCCTTTCCTTCCTTTTGCCATACTGGGGATTGAAACAAGGGTCTTTGCACTGTTAGGTGCTCAGCTATGTCCTTTAAATTTTTATTTCAAAACAGGACCTCACTGAGTCACTAAGTTTTCCACCTGGGCTGTGACATATTGTTCTCCTGCCTAAGCCTCCCATAGTGCTGGGATTATGGGCATGCACCACCCTGCCCAGCTCTACTATTTATTTTCTCATTTAATCTTTAGAATTTAATCCAAATGCTTTTTTTGGACGGATAACCTCTACAGCACTGGTGGTGAACCTATGGTACACGTGCTTGCAGCTGGCTGTTTATTATCATTGGGAGATCTAAAAGGTTCACCATCATTGCTCAGTGTACCATGCTGCTTTCTGAATTATCTGTTTTCATCCCCAAATACATTTACAGTGGTTTAATGGAGTCAGATCAGAAAATTTAGAGAAAAACTAGAAAATATGCTTCATACCAAAGTGACACTGGTGTGTTCTTACTCAAAATAGGTAAGACTGGAGACAGTCTTGTGTGCAGAACTAACCATGTGTGTTGGCCATGTGCCTAAATGCTTATCTTTGTGACCTTATTTCATCTACATAGTATTTATTATCATTTAGTAGATGATGAGATTGTGGCTTGAACAGGTTAAGTGGCTTTCTAGTTATAAAGAGGTCTTTCTAAATTCTTGCTTTTGCTTGGTTTCCTGTATAGGGTTTGAAATAATTGAACCACAGATATCCACAAGAATATCAGCTGTGAAGTAGAAAATGTGTAGTTTGACTTTGTTTTTTACTTGTTTTGTGCATCGAGATTATCTCAAGTACATGTTTTCAGGTGTAGAGCCTGTGTGGGAAAGGCTTGCCTCGTGAGAGAATGAGCCTTTTGCTGGGCGCATATTCATGGAGAGCAGAGGTGTGTGCCTTTCTGAATTGCCCTGTCTCAGAGCGTAAGTCCTTGTTCAGATGCTCTTACTGGCAGGTGTTACTTGTGAGAGTATGGTGTTTGACCACTGTTTTGCTTTCCTTTTCTGAGAGGCCAGTTGGAATTTGGAGCTGTCCGATTCCTAGCCAGACGTTTGACCAGGAGTGTATCTTGCAGTCGCTGGTACTGACTTTGAACTCTGGGTTTGCTCTTCTTGGTCCAGCACCATCCAGGGCATCTCCCCCTGTCATTTCCGGTTCCCTAGACTTGCTTCTCACTGCATCTGTCTTTCATGACTGTGCCCTCTGGCATCCTCTGCATTTGGTGCTCCCCTCCTGGGCCGCTCAGGGACTTGATAGCTGTCCTTTTGTTCATTATTGGCTCTCTTAGGAGTGTATTTATGTGCTTTCTTAGGAATACCATAGCCTTCCAGCCTCATGTATTTTAAAGTCTTTGAGGTCAGGGATGGTGATTTAAACAATATTTTTCATAAAGTAGGATTTTGTTTTATTTTGTCTTAACGTTTTTGTCCTCACATGTCATTTAAAGTCATTCTATTTCCTTTAAACTACTTGGTAGTATAGAGGTTAAGTAGGTTGGTCACACGTGGTTTTACAGATGGTGTTTGTCCATTGCTGATACGAGTCCTATCTGGCACACTCCTTTTAGACAATCCATTCAGCCCTGTTTGTTAAAATTTAAAACACATAAACCATTTGACTAGAAATTCAGCTTTTAAGAGATTACCCTAAAAATGTATATAAAGTTAGACACCTGTACAAGTGTGCCTTTTATAGAGTTACCATTTTAAAAAAAATAACAAACTATGTTTTTCAGTAGGGAAAGGACAAAATAAATGGAGGGCTTTCACATGCTGGATATGTGGGACCATTTGCAAGAATGAGGCAGATCTGGGCTGTGCTGTACCACCATGGAACACTGCCAGCATCCGTGCTTACCTGACGAGAACAGCTGCGGAGCTGTATGCTAACATCTGTTTTAAAAACTAAGTCTGGGGGAGGTGGGAATGTTCGCCTAATTCATTATGTGCACATTCTCGTGTGCAGTTTCATGGGAGAGAAACATGCCTCTTAAGAGGTAAAGGTAGCTGTGCAAGTTCTCTTTCTTTGTGTTTATGAGTAGGAAGTAAAATTTCCCAGGCAGTAGGGCGATGAGCTAATACTTGTAAATCAGTCAGCACAGCCCTAGCGCTCTAATGATCTGAGCAGCAGTTACGGTGGTAACAGTGATGGAGAAGTGACTGTGATTGTACCCTAAGGAAGCCCTAATGGCACAGAAGAGTGATGCTTCTGTCCCACTTTCTGCCCTTACCCAGGTGTCTGTCCAGGAGTAACTTTCAGTGACACAAATAGCTTGTGGTGGCACACGGGCCAGAGCTTCACCACCACTGGTGAGTGTAAAATATTTAATAGTTCTGGTGCTTGGCTTAGAAATGATGACTTTTTTCTTTGTTTTCCTCTGTAAAATAAAATAATTATAAATCTTTTAATGTCAAGGTAGTCAAAAACATTTATCTTACCAGGGAATTAAAAAACAAAATATATCCAAGTCAAAGTTTATGGTCTCGTAGGTGAGCCCTGTTTGTTGGTGATGTGGAACCCCTGCCCATGCCTCCTAGCTCCAGCTTTATGCAAGCCCAGTTTTGAGAAGCAGAGTTTTCTAGCTGTGAATTAAGGTTAGGGTCGGATATCACTGTTTGATGATTACTGTGCTGATCTGGTGCCTTCTGTGAGGTGGATGGGACTGAATTTGGCTGGCCAGGATATCACCCTCTGCAGACATTTGATCCAGGAGACTATCGTGTTCTGGTGGGGTGTAGTTGTGAATTCCTGCTTCCCAGTCAGCACCCACCCTTGAGGGATTTTCATTGCTCTGAATGACTTGTGTGCATGCCAGGACTTCATCTGTTTCTGCCCTTTGACCCTTGTGATCTGTTACGCAGCTTTGGCCTGAGAAAGAAATAAGCGTTGTCCTGAAGACTTGGGGGAAAGGGAGATTGGAGGAGGCCTTGAATACCAGGGAATGCTCGGAGTTTACTTTGCAGGGCTTTATGTTGATGTTCTTCAGAGTGCTGAAAGTTTTCTGAGTGAATGGGCCATATCCATGAGAAGCTATTAGTAGATGTGTTTTCATTCTGTGTCTTGAACTGATGTATTGATGTTATTTTTTGAATAAGTACTGAAATTAGAATTGCTTTAATTAAATGCACAGATGTCATTGAGACATAAACAGGAAACCAAGCAAAAGTCTTTCAGACTGCTTCTTCTCAACAAACAAATATTCTTAGGTGAAAATTAACATGTTATTGAGCAACTAGTAACTGGTTCTGATAGAAACCATTTCTTGAAATACTGTTTGTCACTGCTGTTAGGAGAAATCAAATTACATTGTGTAACTACACACAGAAGTTTCAGTGGAATGGTGAGCCCTGTTTTTCTCTACTACCAAGGGCAGGGACAAGTGGTTGAGGCAAGGGGAAAGCTTGTTTGGAGAGCTGGTGAAACAAAAGGATGGAGGCTATTGCCAGCAAAGGCCTGGTTTAGGGGCTGTGGGCACCACTTACCTAGGTGGTTATGGGGAGGTATATACGATAAGTGGGTACCAACATAGTTCCACATCACAAGGTATTTACAAGTTTGTTGTTCTGCTTTTCTGACACAGGGGCTACTGGTACAGGTCACAGAAGGGTTCTGTGTATCTAAAGGAAAGCTATTGATGAGAAAGTCTGACTTATGTCTTATTAGTTCCTTTTCCCAAGAATAGTTAATTCTCCAACAATTAGAACACAAAGGTGTCTTTTCCCTAGAATACAGGAAAAGGTACTGAAAAGGCTGCTTTTCCCAGTGTACTGACGTGGGTGGGAAAAAGCGGGTTTTTCCCAGAGGACGAGGGAAGCTTTAAGGTTTGCTGGAGAGAAGTTTTTAACCAAATAGGTGGCTTCAGTCAGAGGTGCCATCTCTAGCAAAGCTAGTGGGAGACTTCAGCTCCGTGGCTTCCAAAAATCAGTGACTTATTTTTGAAGTCAATTAAGAGTTAGTAAAGCTACAGGATTTAAATTTTTGCTTGGTAATACAATGAATGTTTTTCATTATTTATAGAAAGTTAAGTTTTTGGAGAAATTTTGTGACCCAAAATTAAATGATGTATAACATTTAGCAGAAAACAATTGTATTTAACATTTTCTATGCAATCGTAGATATCATTTTAATTGTCATAATTTCAAGTTACATCCACAATAAATGTAGCAGATAGCAGATATCTATGCTTTTCACTCTATTCTTTTTTTATTAGAACATGTTTGCAGTATGAAGTGTTCACATTACTTCTGTGGAGTTGATTCATGTGTGTAACACATTTTTAAATCTTTTCCTTGTTTGTCTTTCCTCTGCCTCTATTTCTTGATTGCCTTCCTATTTGAGACATATCTGTCTCTCTACTTCTTGTTGTCTTTCATTTTGCTCTTCATTTATATTTTGAGTTCTCATATAAGAGAAACCATGTGATGTTTAAGCTTTTGTGACTGATTTATTTTCAGTTAACATTACTGTCTCAAGGTGCGTCCATTTTCCTGCAAATGGCTCAAGTTTATCTTTCTTGGGCATATGCTTTCCCTTTCAGAGAGAATAGAGGAAGAGAAAGAGATCTTGTTGCCGGGGATGGTGACCTCGGTGGTGCCGGCCTTGCGTGCTTTCTTGGTGTTTGTCTTTTTTATTTTTCTTGTTTTAGTTTTTTTGAGAAAGGATCTCACCATGTTAGTTTAACAGGCCTTGAACTCACTATGTAGCCCACACTGGCCTTGAACTCAGGGCAATCCTCTTGCCTCAGCTTCCTGAGTGCTAGGGTTACAGGTGTGGACCCCCATGCCCAGCTCACGCTTGATGGTTTTGTAGTGCTGATTGGAGGAGCTGTGGACCTGTTCCTTTGGTCCAGAGCACTTATAAGACTTTATGTGAAAAATTGCAGAGATATTCGTGTAGTCAAACTATTTTTTTTCTTTCACATACTATTTTTATTTACTGGACACTAACTCCTTTGGGACTAAAACCAAAAAATACAATTGCTTTTAGGTAAAAATACTTGGAGAGTAGGCAACAATTTTAATTCTAAATATATCAATTCAGAGTTATAAAAAAAGAAGGGCCTTTTCTCTGCAGGAATGGAGAGGTCGCATTATGATCACTTGAACCTTTTTCATGCTGGTGTAACTGGGATCTTTTTCAAAGTGTTCTAAAACAAAGATATAATTCACATATACTTGGGATCTTATGAATCACTGGGAAAACGGAACTATTTTCAAAAGCCTAGATTTGTTTTTGAAATAAAGGGTGTGTGTTTACCAGATCTGTATTGAAAATGAAGCTAGGATCTTCGTGTGGTGTACAATCTGGAAGACGCCATCAGCATTTCAGAGCCTATGTTCTGTTTCAGAGCACAGTAAACAGTGGCTAGGCCTTACCATTTAGTGCAGATTACACCCCTCCCCCGTGTCTCTTACACCTTTTATCTGTCTTTCGATGTTTATAAATGGCAGGTGTAAAACTTTTATATAGTCAAATTTATACATTTTTCATTTTATTTCATTTACTTTTTTCTATTTCTTTTCTGGAGTGGTCATTCTTCACCCAAAATCAGTTGGAAAATTACCAATATGTTTTCTTTTTTAAATTTAGAATTCTTTGCATTCTATTGTGACTTATAAATTAAAGGTTGCTTCATTTTTCACTGAAATTGACTAACAATTTCTCAATGTTGTTTCTTATCTACTTCTACAAGTCTGTTGCTTTATGAAATTGTATATGTGGGTATATATTTTAAAATACATCTGAGTCTATTTACTGTCTTAATTCTGTTTGCTGTGTCAGTTGCTGTGCCAGTTGTCAATACTGTTGCTTTTTAAATATTCTTGTAAAAATTATTGTAGCTCCTTTCAAATGGACTTCAGGATCATTTTTACAGTCCTTCCCTTTACCTCTTTTCTCAGTTTATAGAAAATCTCACTGGGAATCACATGAAATCAGTTTGGGTAGAGCTAGCGTTTTATAGCGTTTAGTTTTCCCAGTCAGCACATGTCTTTTGATATTTATTCAGCTGTTATTAGAAGGTTTTTAATACAGTTTTATGATTTGCTTCACATTGGTCTCTTTATATATCTGTTGTTATAAAGGATGTGTTAAAATTATATCATATAGTTATTGTTGGGTTTTAAGGCTACTATTTTCAAAAATTTAAGTTCATCCTTTTACTAAACAGTTTTTTTATTCTAATAATTTGCCAGTCCACTCCTGGAGCTTTCCAGGTACACAATTATATGGTCAATGAAAAATAATACTTTGGGTTTTTTTTCCCTCCTAGTAGGTATGTTTAGGTGCTTGGCTGAAGTCTTAAGAACTGGCTAGTTACAGGCCCACTTTTGCAGGAATGGTTTTGTAATTTGCCTAGAGACCACTGGTGACTATGAAGAAAGGTTACTGAGAGATCATTACATTTGTTTGGTGATGGTCAGTAGTATCTTTTTAATGTTTTTGGTCAAGCAGTTAGAATTTAGGGATACATTGTTAAGATGGTAACATTAAAAATTTATTTAAAGCAGGTCTAAAATGATTATATTTTTATGTTTTCATATTTCTATGTGAAAACTGGGTGATGCTGAAAAAGTTTAAAAATAGTGCAGTCAGCCTGGCATGGTGGTACACGCCTACAATCCCAGTACTGCGGAGGCAGAGCTGGGCGATTATCATTCCCAAGAGTTCAGTGCCAACCTGGGCTACATAGTGAGTTCAAGGCCAGCCTGAACTACATAGCAAGACCTTGTCTCAACAACAGCAACAAAGTCAGTTTTTGCAAAGCAAAATTCAACGGTTACAGGAGATTGGTTTAAAAGCTTTATTGTTATAGAGTATAAATGAGGGTGTTCTCTGTTGTGACTGACCACTGTAAAATGACTTTTTTTAAAAGGGCAAATAGAAGTGTTTAATCTTACTTGTCTCTAGCGGATTGATTCTTCAGTTCTATCATACTGAAAAAGAGGAAGGCTTAGCTTCATGGTTAACGAGGACAGGGTCTCAGGGAGGCCAGGAAAGTTTAAGTTGGGCTGTGTGACCATGGATGCTTGGTCTAAGGACATGCCCTTACTGTGGCCTCTATTTTATTTTTCTGTAACAATACTACTACTACTGCTACTACTGGCCTTTCACTATAATCATTACATTAACACGGGATTTTTGTTGAGTCTGCTTTGCTATTTAATAAGGTGAGGTGTTTTGTTTACCAGGGTAACAAGTCATCACCTAGGGGTTGTTTTTTCTCATGGCCTTCTATAAAATACCTGAGGTGTCCAGGAATCAGGCTTGGGACACGAACATGTGTTCCAGAGGGATGAGAGAAATAGAATATTTTTCATTAGTTCTAGTAGAAAATCGTAACTAAGGTCTGTTCCTGGGGAAAGATTAATCCTACTGTTTTTATTCCTAGGATCTCCCAATGCTTTTCTTTTCTTTCCCCTCATTTTCCCCCTCATCCTCATGATTTTCATGAAAATAAGTTAATCTATTTAGTTTGAAACCATTTTTCTTAAAATGCAAAGTCGAAATGTTCTGTCTTAAGCGTTTTATTTCAGCCCACTTTCTTCCACTGTTAGGGGGTGTGCTAGCACTTTCCTTCCAGGAAAGATGGACTGGACAGGAAATGGCCGCTTCACACCTCTCCTGTTAATTCAGTAGAAACACTGAGGCCAAGGTCACGGGCAAGGATCACTGCCTGGGTGCACCTTGCTGTGGAAAGCCAGGGGAGGGCTAAGCCCTTGTGCAGCCTTCCTGTCTGGGTGATGCTGGGGGCCTAGGTTCAGTGCGCATTCAGGGAAGGGAGCCGTCTGCTGGGGTAGGGGTGGGCAGTTGGGAGGGAAAAGCGGACACAAAGGGGAGGAAGAAATATTTTTGTCATCTCACTTTCCTCTGTGCATATTGCTTCCCTTTCATTTGCTTGCTAGTTGCCTGGGGGAGAGATTTTCATTCTGTGAAGGAAGCTGTTTTGAGGGGAGCTGTGAGCAGCTCTTCCTGGGAGACATTGGGGAGCATCTGGCCGTGTGCTGGAGTGGTGTTCCCACCACTGAAAGCCACTGTGGTGTTGCCACTGTTTCTTTTCATATTCCTGTCTTGAGCACCTTCCACAGTGACATCCAAATGCATTTGTCTTTTTCTGTGGACTTTTCTTACTGCCTTCCCTTGTGTGACCTTGATCTAGCATTACATTTTAAGTACTGCAGTTGAGAGAGTCATTTGAACAAAAGCACACTCATTTTAAAAACTAAAAATGCATCAAGGAAACTTTCTTCCCTAATCACATCACATCTTCAGGCTGACAACATTCTCAACAGTGATTTTCTTCCCTCCTTAAAATATATGATATTGTGGCATTTTAAATGCAGTTGTTTATTTAGAGTCTGCCTCTTTAAAATGTACTGGGATGATGACAGAAGAGAAAAACAAAAGAGCCCCCCATTATCCTTTTATTTTATTTGTAAATTTGAGTTTCCACTGTCATGTACTATTTTACTGAAATGGGTATGTTCTTTTCCCATGCTTTATTTTTTGACATGCAAAACCTTATGAATTGGAGATAAAGTAACCTATAGCTGGACGATCGAGAATTTCAGTTGTGTTTGGGAACCTGGATACTTGGAGCTTTTATCATCCAAAGCGTCTGAAGTGAATGTGAAGCCACTTGCTCACTGCTATTGGTGTAACACCGTGCTGCTATGCATAATTAACACAAATTTAGCAGCTTGGCACCATACCCCTGTGTCTTCTTATGGTCTGTGTAGGTGTCCAGCCACAGCCTGCATGCGTTTTCTCCTCAGGGTCTCACAAGGCTGCAGTCAGGGTGTGAACTGGGCCAAACTCTCATGACAAAATTCTTTGGAATTACAGGATGGTGGGCTTTTCAGGGCCAGCAACAGAATCACTGTTCATTCAGTTTCTGGGCCTAGAAAAATAAAACTGAGTCAGACCCATTCAGGATAATCTCCCTTTTACTCTATTCATAGTTGAATGTCTAGAGATCTTAATTGTACCTAAAAATTCTGTCCCCTCTGCAGTGAGTGTGACATAATCACAGGAGTGGTAGCCATCACATTCACACTCAAGGGTCGGGATTGTTTAGGGTGTGGTTCACTGGGATCTGCATATAGTTCTCCCTCTGTAGTGCCTTAGGGAAGTGATTGGAGGAAGATATTTAATAGCTTTTAAAGGTTCACGCTTGAAACTACACAAAGTAGAGCGTGTAAGAGAGGTAAGGAGAGTGTAAGAATGGAAACAGACCCCTTAGGAGGCAGGTGTAAGAATTGGGCTGAGAGACTGTGATGAGTAGAGATAAAGAGATGGAAATCAAGGTGTATTTTGATGAAATTTGTTTATAATGGAGAGTTTGAGCCAAAGACAAGCCAGTGATTCCCGGGCTTCTGACTGGAAGACTAAGATGGGGAGGAGCCAGCTGGGAGAGGGAGCAGAACCAAGAGCTCAGTGCTGGCTGGTGTGTGACGTTTGCAGTGCCTCTTCGATACCGCTTAGATCTAGATGCTGCTAGATCAGGGAAGAGGAATGCTGGCTACCATTGGGAGTACACACGTGGAGGTTGTTAGTGTTCTAGACAGGAGCTATTTTCTTCTTGTGATGGGGGAACAAAATGTCTCCCTGGAATGAGCCTGAGGGAGAACAGAATTGGAGACCTCAGTGTGGACAGCCTAGGAGAGATCTGTGGCGAAAGGGTAGAGAATGCAGTGTGAGGGCAGGAGGTGAGGAGGAGGTGCATCAAGAGGGATTTTTTAAAGATGGAAACTGTTATGTGACCATTGTGTGACCATGTAAATTATCAGCGCGAAGGCTTTACTAGATCATTAGAAAAACACACGAGAAACAACCATGTCCAGTTCCCCAGACAAGGACAAAGGAGTGATGAGTTTGCTTTTGCCTTTTATTTGTAATCCTCACTGTGAGGATATGACAATACCGATTGGGCTTATTTAACTAAATCATTACATGTCAATGTAAGTCTTAGTCATTCTCAGGCTTTTATGCAGATCCCAGAAATTCTGTGTGTCTTTTTTTTAATTAAAAAAAAAAGATTAAGATAAAAGAGGACATAAAAAAACAGGTCAGAACAGAACAATTTACACAACATAGTGTTTCACCCCAAGACAGCCCGAAATAACAGTAGCTACCATAGTGTCTCTTTCCTTGAAATATTTGAGTATACCTTCATACACTATAGTATTAAACATACCAAGACAATGTAAAATCATTCAAGAGAATGAAAGTATTACAGAGTATTCAGAACCAACTAACAGCAAATGAACAAGGGTTATTTTCTCCTTGTCCATAAAAACTGTTTATACTATCACATATAATAAAATTCAATGAGATACAACATGATAAAACTTATGGAGACAGAAGAACAAAAACTTGGTGGGACTTCAAGATGATATTAAATCATCACTAGCTATTATAATGTCTTTTATTCAAAATAGCTGTTCATACCATCACAGACAATAAAATCAAACAACCCAGAATAAAACCATTCCAAATAATGAATGAAAACATAAGGCTTCAAAGCAATATAATGGGGAATCAGGATTACCACATACTTTTATGTATTCTTACCATTTCTTACACTAGGGAACTATTCGGTATTTATACATGTGACTTTGATTTATTTCACTTATAAGTATGGTCTCAAGCTGTGTCCATTTATTTATAAATATCTCAATGTGATCATCCTTTATAGCTGAGTAGTAATCCATTGTATAAAAATACCACATCTTTTTTATCCATTCCTCAGTTGATGGACACTTGAGTTGTTTCTAAGATCTGGCTATTATAAATTGTGCTGCTATAAACATGGGTGCACATATATCACTGTGGTATGATGTTTTCAGTTGTTCTGGTAATATGCCTAGAAGAGGAATAGCTGGAACAAATGGGACTTCCAATCCCAGATTTTTGAGAAATCTCCAGACTGACCTCCACAATGGTTGCACCAGTCTACACTCCTACCAACAGTGCAGGAGAGTTCCTTTTTCCCCACAGCCTCTCAGCATTTGTTGTTGGTAGTTTTCTTGATCCTCTTCTGTGTGTCTTTTCTTGGAGGAAAATTCCATCTTCCTCCTCCTTATTTGACTTCTATCTTGCAGTTAGGAGCTGGCAAGTGAGGGTGGCATGAGGGTTATTGCTTGTGGTTTGACTTATTTCCTTCTCTACCAGTTGAGTTTTTGTTTATGATGCAAAATTAACTTCTCGGATTTACATTAGTTAAAAAGGTAATCAAAAGTGGAATGTGAATGGACTTTGACCACATTTTCTCATGGACCCAGAATTTTGTGCCAGTAACTGTAGCAATTAAAAATAGCTTTCAAGTAGCCAGGGTGAGAGTCACAGAGCCCATAAAGTCCATGCAGAAGATCCAGCTTTGCAGAAGAAATGGGAGCCATGCCTCTTTGGAGTACTTGTTTCTAGACCTTTTTCTACACCAGACATAGTTGTCCACTTTTATTCATTACACATCCCTGAGAAGGTGATAAAAGTGTACTGCCCAGAAGTTATGTCAGGGGCCGGGGATTTAGCTCAGCAGCCTAAGTGCCTGCCTTGCAAGCATCCAGTCGTAAGTTTGATCCCAGGGACCAAAAAAAAAAAAAAAAAAAAAAAAAACCACAAAGTTATGTCTGTTCCTAAGAACTGAACAAGTATAAAATTTCTAATTACAAATGTGTATTTTTATGTCAAACTGTTATGGATTGTACATATGTTTTGAAAAAATACTAAAAATATGTTAAATTGAAAAGAAGAGCATTTTACAAAGCAGTCATTTTGTAGCTCAAATTTTGCTTCTGTCAGTGTAGCACAGTCTCTAATCAGTAAAACAAATTGTCAATATTGTTAGTTATTGGTGGTGATTTTCTAAGAGGTAGAACAGAAATACTTAAAGTGGATTTTGATGCTATCTGGGTTTTCCTTTTTTCCTTGTAAGGTATTAGCTGCCTTTAGCTCTTGATAAATGAGTCTGCCATAAGCCATCTACCCAGTGTGTAGTCTCAGAGACTTCTCTGTATTTGAGTTAATGGAATGTTCCAGTGCTAGTTTTCACTTTATATTTTAGTGATTTTCCCCTAAACTTTTATTTCCCTTCATTACCTAGATAATCTGTAGATATCATGGTCTTGGTGCTTGAGAAATGTTTATTCTGTTCTGCTCTCCTTTGCCCCCATCAGTTCATGTCCTGTAAATGTTGACTGGGTGCTACCATGTTTGTATCCTTAGTGTTAAGTCCCCCTGATTCTGGTTTTATCACTAGCATCAGCACTTATTTATCCATTTCCACTTGCTTTTCAGAAACTCATGTACATAAATGTGCATATTATTCAAATCAGTTTGCAAGTAAACATTGCGGAACTGCTGATGACCCTGTTTTGCTATGAGGAGCAGTGGGCTGTTTATCATCAGCTGAGGCGTGACAGTCCCCACCACGCCTGGCAAGGACAGCTCGAGGACATCCCATTGAAATGTTGGCAGTGCCAGCTGCACGAAAGCAGAGTAGACACTTCAACTTCAGTCTTCTCTGGCTTTCACTTCCCCTTTACAAGACACCACGATGGTCTTTAGGGTCTTGCTTTCCGCTATACTGAGATTCCACGTGTGCTATTCAGACCTGTTCACTGAAACTGAACTTTCTTTGAACAAGAGTTTTAAATTTATCTGAATTTCTCCACCTCAATTTAGACAAGAAGATAGAATTCTTGTTTCTATTTACCTTTTTTTAAAACCTCAGATCAAGGCAGTATATATTAGGATATAATCTTATGATAAAATTTAAACACACAGCCCCATGTAGGGGAGTGGAAATGAAAAGAAAATAAGAGCTGCACAAAAGTAACCCAGACATGTGAAGCATTGGAGGCCTGCAGCTGCTGCGGTGTGGGCAGCTGGCAGAGGGTGGCGGGGCTGTGGATGGGGAGCATGCTGCTGGGGCAGAAGGCCTTCCTGCCCTGCTGTCCTTATGCCTCTCTCCTTAAATTGGTGTTGCTGGTTTCACCCCTTAAAATATTTAAGCATGAAACTTATCTCCTGAGTTCCTTTAAAAGAATAAAAACTTATTAGCTCAGGTACCGAGCGCAGGTACCAGTGGTCCTGCTGCGAGGTGAGGCTGACTGAAGTGCCCCTTGTTTCAGTGCTGTGTGCAGGGTTACAGCTGTGCCTTCTTTTAGGATCGCACTGCCCATTTGGAGGACGTGGTCCCCATTTGCTTCAGCTCATCACTATGTAAGTTGTGCTGGCTTAGAGAAAGCAGCTTGTCGACCCGCTTTAGTCTGAGACCCAAGTTGGGATTCAGGAAGGCCAGCCCCTGTTGTGGACAGTTAGAGAGCACCATCAGAGTGGAGCCCTGGTGATTGATGACTGATAGCTTTTTAAGAAGAGAGACCAGAAGATACATGCATAAACATACATACACAGACACATAGACACATACACACACATACCCCCCCCCCCTCCGTCTCTTGCCATATGATCCCCCATGCCATCTTGGGACCCTACCAACAAGATGTAGTTCCTCCAACTTCTACAGCTGTGAACCAAATAAACTTTTTGGTTATAAATTTTCTGGATCTCAGTTATTTTGTTATAGTAACAGAAAACATTAGCAATACATAGCTTGCTAGAATATGTTCAGTAGGTTGTCACCTCATTCCCAGTGAAATTAAGTTAAGAGAGGCATCTTAAATACAAGAATAGATCAACTCAAGGGCATTTTTAGGTAGCAGTTTACCAAAGCTTTTCACCCACTTATGCAGTGAGGTCCTTTTGCCTTTTTTCTGAATAGCTAAGAAAGATTTAGTGAGGAGAGTAATTTCAGCTTATTGTTGGAATTTTGTGCTTGAAAATAAGAGCCAATTAAATGCCATGAAGTGGCACAGAAAAGCGGCTTGAACTTTAAGAATGTTCCTTTTCCTTTGTTCTCTCACTTTACCTGGAGATTTTCACATTTATATTAATTATCTCCACAGCTCAAATTAGGTTGTACATAGAATCTGAATTTCAGATAAATGTCAAAATCAGAAAATAGGCTTATAATCTTTTCATAGGCAGTTTGGAAGAAAATGTACTTTCTGTTATTGAATCATTTTGTCCTATAAAGAATGGGCTCTATTTTTTAAATGCCTCATCAACAAAATAACTAGCAAAACCACAGTAAAATGCAGCTTGGAGTTGCTGGAGACAGTGGCGGGTCACAGTGGACGGGGACAGCAGGCCTGGGACCAGCAGTGCTTCCTGAGCCCAAGAGCTCCATTTTTGTTGTTTTGATGCCTGGGCTGAGCAGTTGCATGGAGATTTCTTCCCTTGCTGGACCCAGCGTTCCCATCTGAAAAGCCACGATGCTAAATCAGTTGATCTTTAATGTCCTCTTCTTTCCTTCAGCTCTGTGATACATGCAGGAGGTGCCAGTTGGTATGTGTTACTTATCCTGAAAAAGACACGTATTTTGTTACTCTCTGAGGCCCGTGGTGTTCGTGTGGATAAACTCAGCATCACTTCCAGCAGTGGTAGCTGTCTGTCTTCTCTCTCTCCCTCTGTGTGTTGGAATGCATTGTTGGATCCTGTAACTTTTTCATGAAGTGCTGGCTTATAAAATATAGCAAGTAAAGCTGCTGTGTTATTATCAGGACCTAAGCTCCACTGTCTTATGATTTTATTTTATTTATGTATGTTTTTGCCCACCAAACCACTGTTAGAGCCCTGGCATTTGAAACTGTACATAAAGGGTATGATCCACATGGTTAAATGTACCATTATACTCTTGATCCTATACTATGCCTGTTTTCCACTAACATTTTATTATAAAAATACTCGAGCATACAGAACAAGCTGAAAACATTTTTTTGGTGAACCTCCATACAGATACCCCTTGGATTCTGCACTTAACGTAGTGTTATACCTGCTCTGCCACTGACTCACATGTTCTGTCGATCCTATCCCTGTACTAATACATCTGGCTTTTGGGGGGAAAAGGCAGAGATTTCAGAGGGAGACTTCCTCCTAAACGTAGGTATCTATCTAGTGCTTAGTATTTGTATACAACTATTCTTTAGGTAAATGTTTAGGCAGTGAAATGTACTGATATTAAACTCATTATTCTTTGAGTTCTGAGAAATGTGTACACCTGTGTAACTTAAACTTACTAAAGTTCCTTTGACCTTTCTCCAGTCAGTCTCGAATACCTGACTGAGGAAAGCATTGTTCTGATTATTTTCCAGTGGGGATTAGTTTTATCCCATATTTATGTACAGCGAATCATACAGTATGTTCTCTATGTGAGTCTATGATTGCCCAAAATGGTACATTTTTCTGATGAACGGTCAGAGAAAAATTCAAATCATATTCATACTTGCTGATTAGTGGGTGCAGTAACATTTCAATGTGGTGCTACGTAGTGATTTCCAAGCCTTTAGCTGGCATCTGAGGCACCCAGAAGGTTGTTGGGGTACAGATTGCCCTCCCCAGAGTTCCTATTTCTTGGGCCTGGGAGGAAGCCTACCCAAAAACTGCTGTTGATATCAACGTTGCTGGTTTCAGAACCAGACTTAGAGAACCTTTGTGGGTTTTTTGTTATTTATTTTTCTTCTTCTATTTTTTGAGAACCATTGTTTTATATTAAATCTTTTATTTTCAGTTTTTGAGACAGGGTCTCACTATGTACAGTAGTCCAGGCCAGCCTTGAACTTGCGGCAGTCTTTCTGCCTCAGCCTCCCACGTGCTGAGATTACAGGAGTGCACCACCACGTCTGGCCATATTTACATAGAATCATTGTGTTTTATAAAATCAGTTTAAATTTCCTAGGGAAAATGGTTCATGTGCAAAGTTTTTTTAGTAATAGTTATTTTTTTAAGATTCCTTATTTCATTTTGTGTCAGACTTCCTGGGCCCCCACCCTGTGGTGGGAATTGAGAACTCACGCAGAGTCTTCCAGAGTCTTTGCTTTTGATTTCTTTTCTGTGCCAGCCGCCCACCCGTGAGAGCTGCCTCACAGTTCCCACAGTGTAGAGGGCCCAAGCACTTTTGAATTTTTCATTTTTGAGTTCATTTGTCTCTATTTTTAGTTTTCCTTATACCTAGTTTTATTTTGTGCTTATTATTTGAACTCAAAGGTCAGTTTTAATATTTTAAGATCACAGTGTTTAAATGCTTGCATAAATGACATACACACACACACACACACACACACACACACACACACACACACACAGGCCCCCTACACACAGAATGAAAGGCCCAAAAGAGAAAAGTGCAGATTTCTCCCTCTCGTGTTTCCCAGCCTCCTGTTCCTCTTCCGGGGAAACATCTACTGATACCAGCTCCTGATAACGTACTCAGTCTGCATTATTCCGAGATTCTGTATTTGTGAATTTGTTCTCACTAAAGTTTGTTTGTACCAGCAATCAGTATGCAGGGCTCTTCCATGGTCATGTGGTCTTCCATGGCGTGGGACAGAGGAGGAGCTCCAGGCTTCACCCCGAGTGTCACTTCCCCCTTCCCTGGTGCTGCTGAATCTCCTAGGGATGGACTGGGACACTGCCTCGGTGTCCTCCCGCCGTCCTGTGCTTACCTCGCGCAGCTCTCAAGGCTGCTTTGCTATCTCTGTTGTGCCTCTCTCCCAATCTTGCTGTTCCACACACTCCTGCTGCTGCTGCTGTCTACGTGAAGCAGCAGCTGGCAACTGCCCCTCATGTGGAGGACACCAGGGAGGGCCAGGGCCATTATCTTCAAACTCCTAGAAGCTGAGACCAGCAAATGGAGCCCTCCCAGAGTTTCCCTAGCGCTAACTTGCCATTTCTGCTGAGCCGGAGCAGCTGTGTTGATCGCAGCCCTGTCTCCCAATGTTCTGTGAAACAACCACCTTGGCAGCTGCCGCTACCCTGAAGGCGCTGCACCTGCCCTCGGGGACTTCTTTCCTGAGCACAGCAGAGTTGAGTTTGAACTCTGCAGAACTGAATTTTCTTTTCTTTTTTTTTGGTCCTTTTCCTTTTTATCGGTACCGGGGATCGAACTCATGACTGCCTGCTTGCAAGGCAGGCGCTTATGCCGCTGAGCTAAATCCCCAGCCCCCAGAACTGAATTTTCACCAGTGGTAGACTCACCTCAGAAGGCTTTATTTAGACCAGCTTGGACCAGACAGCAGGCTCAAGTTCAGAGCAATCCACAGGCCAGCTTGGGCCAGTCACAGGCCTGCTGCTGCTCCATAGACAGCAGTGCTCCCCCTGCTCAGCCTGGCGTAGGGGCGGCTCCTCTGCACTGGATGCTCTGTGTGGCAACACAGACTTGTCTAAATGAAGCCTCTTTCTGGTAGTCCTGAAAGTCTATTTGTGATTTATTTCTCGGTGTCATGAGCTTGGAAGGTCCTGTAAACCCACCCCAGCAACTGGCAGTCATGCCCTATGGCATCTGGATGCCGCTAGCAGACCTGCACTTTTCCAATTTGTGATTCTGTGATTTCTCTCTAAGTTGAGCAGAGGAACCCTCCGCTAACTGGCAGCATGCTGATGGTCGCCTGATAGGTGCGTTCGCAGCCAGGGTGAGTAAGGCGACTTCTGCTTCATAGTTTAGCTCTGTACTGTCACTAAGTGTCCTTCTTGTGGTATGGTTAGTCTCACACTTGACACATTTGTGTGCTTTTTTAATTCTAATTTTTTAAAAAAGTTAGTTCATGTTTGCAGCATACAGAGATTATATTTCTCATGGGGAGTTGGTACATGAAAAACACATCTTTTTTTCATCCTCTTCTCCCCCTTCCATTTCTTGGTTCCTTTCTCATTTGCAAAAGATCTATCTCCCAATTGCCTATTATTTATCTTTAATTTTTCCCTTTATATTTTGAGTTTCTCATATAAGGGGAACTGCTATGTAAGCTTATGTGTCTGATTTATTTTACTTAATATTATGGTCTGAAAGTGCAGCCATTTTCCTACAAATGGCTTGAGTGTATTCTTTTTTAAGGTGGAGTAGTTTCCCATGGAGTGTAAATACATTTCTTTATCCAGTCTTCGGCTGATGGATGCATGGTTGCTTCCAGGATTTAGTTACTATGAGTCGTGCTGCTATAAACATAGGCATGCATGGATCACTGTAATACAGTGTCTTTAACTGGTTTGGGAAGGTATCATGAAGAGGAATAGTTGAGCTGCATAAGATTTTTATTTGTAGTTTTGTTTTTTTTTTGTCTTTTTCATTTTTATCGGTACCAGGGATTGAACTCAGGACCGCCTGCTTGCAAGGCAGGTGCTTATACCGCTGAGCTAAATCCCCAGCCCCTCTTTGTAGTTTTTTGAGGCATCTCCATATAGCTTTCCACAGTATTTGTAGTTTATATTCCCAACTCGTGCTGTTTGAGATGGCCCACGAGGTAGGGCTGCATGCTGCCTGGGAGTCCCCAGCTCAAGAGGGTTGTGAGGCGCTGACAGAGGAACACGTGTCAAAGCTTTACTCAGGCCTGAGTGATACTGCTGGAAGTCCTGAGTTCAGCGTCAGTGCTTTGGCAGCTACACTAAATCAAATGTATTTAAACAGAACTAAGACAATGTCCTGAACTGATCAGCTGGAGAGAGGGTCCCCGGCTTCTCAGGAAACTAACCCTGTATCTCCTCTATTAGCATTGCTTTAGAATTTGCTAATTCAGTACTCTCAGCTACTTTGAAGAACATAACTGCAAAGAATAATGAGAATTCTATACATATTGTATCAGTTTTCTATACCTTGCAATTTTAGTTTCATGCTTTTATGTATTAGCAAAGACCTCTGAGGTTATTGAAAAATGACAGTAAGTCCCTGACTTCCAAAGGAGTTCCATTCTGGGAAAAGGTTTGTAAGTTGGATTTGTTCAAAACCCAATAAAGTGACTATAATCCAGTACACCTGTGAAAGTTCACAACTCCAGTGTTCCTAAATTGGGGACCTACTGTAGGGAGATCCTCCCCTCGAGGAGGAGAATTTTGGCAGAGAGAGCAGTAGTGTGGGCATGGGACAGGCCAGGGCTGACCAGTGTGACATATTTCTGACCTGTGGGCTGAATTTCTATTCTTGTGCCGTCTTGCTCCTACGTTCAGAATATAATTTGCCTTGCATAAAGCAGCTTTCTTGGAATTTCAGATTTAAAAAGTGTTTGATTCTCATCTTTGTCAGTGGCTTGCTGAATGAATTGTGCATTGCTTTTCAACTTCTTCATCACTGGCTTTGCTGTGGAGATGGATGGAGCTGTGAAATTCCATGTGAATTGAATGGATGGTGTCTTTAAAAGCATTGTTCTTGTCAAGATCTACTAGACTAGCACAGTTAACTAGTGAGTTTAGTGAACATGTCAGTGCCACTGGCAATGTGTGACTAGGAAACAGGAGAGGAGGGGGAGGCGCCGCTATCCTGGAGAGGACCCAAAGGATAGGCATGGGTTTTATAGAGATACAGCTCTCTGGAATCATGACTTATATCAAGAGGGAGATGTATTTCAGTTTGGAAAGAAATTTCAGAGAGCTCACTGGGGTCGTATCCACGCAGCAGCAGGGTAGGCTGGCATTTGTCATGAGTGGGGAATGGCAGTGGTTGGGTGGGCAGGGACCAAGGAGACCTTGCACCCTGATGCACTTGTACCTGATGTGACTTTGGATAAAGTAGTGAATGTGTTTCACTGTGTTGGGTTAGGGACTAAATAAAAAGAGTTAAAAAAGAAGAAAGCAGAGGCTCCTAGAGAAGATGATATTACATTACCATTTGTAGGTAGGTACCATTTTAGAACTTAGTAATTAGGGCCCTAAGGCTTGGCAAAGCCTTTGTGTGCTGGGATTTATTCTTTCTTCCATTATAGTAAAGACTCCAGGATTTCATGATTTTATTTGGGAAATCTTGAACAAAATCTGTTTACGTGGAATACTTACAAGAGAGTTTAACCTGGAGGCTATTTTTTCTTTATAACAGCAACATTTCTAATTGCTTAAAGTAGTTTTTTAATATGTGGTTAGTGAGTTGATTTAAAATAATTTTTAATTTTACTTGCTATTACCATCCTGCTTGGTAAATTATTTCAGTGTTAAAAACATTATTATTTTTCATTAGTGGAATGTTCTTATTTAAAACTCTTATGCACATATATATTAGTGACATCTTATTTTATGTGTATTCCATGAATAATTAATTATATTGCTTTTCCTCAAATGTTGAACTACTGTTCACTTACTGTGTTTTTTTTTTAAATAAAAGTTTTTGATTAGTAGTCGGTTGATCTGAGGTGATCTTAGTAGGTTGACCCAACTAGCATTTTTATGTCTTGCCTAACTTTCTTGAGATGCAAAAGAACATAAGTGATGATTTTAGCATTTTTCATTTATAGAGTGTATATATACTGTATTTTTTATGTACTGTATTTAGAAGAATGTTTTCCCTGGTATATTTAGGAGAGCAGTCATAGCAATGGACATCGTTTTGTTGCTGTCATTATTTGACATTGGTAGGGCCTTGCTTGTTCCAGACCAGCCTTGAACTCTCAAACTTGTAATCGTCCTTCCTCAGCCTCCCTACCTGGTTTTTAACTATGAGTTTAATTTTGTGTAATGATATTTTTTAGAATGAAAGGTAAAGAGTGATTAGGAATACCTCAGTTCCAAAAATAGTGGTATCTTTGGACACTTATTAACAAAGCTTTAATTTTGTAAGCCTTTGGTCTTCAGTCATTCTCTCATGTATTTATTTAATGATAGATTTTAACTTTTCGTTTCAGTGATAGCAAAGCTGATTTGTCTTGGAACTAAGTACTGTGGTTTGTGTTTTGAAAAACTTTCGGGAAGTTTTCTTTTTTCCTTTATTTTTGCATCTACCACAAGATACTTTTCTCATGAGTTCCCCTCTATTCTTTTTTTCCCCTCTGTTCATGAATAAGTTCTCAGTGTGACAGAGTACCTTTAATTCTCTAATTAGTGAAAACATAATTGCAAAGACATATTGATATTCATTTTTCTACTGAGTTAGAGGGATAAAAAGACTCTTCTCAACGGGGAAGTAGCATGGTCTGTTCAGATAATAATTGTGTTAATAAATTGCTTTTCCCCTACTTTTTCTCCCCTATGACTTAAGTTTTTAAAAAAGACCTTCCCTGCACAAAAGGTAGCTGTTACAGAAGACACTGATGTCAAGGGATTTCTGCGTTTCTCACCCACTTGCCCCGGCACTGCCTTATATAAGGCTTGCCTGCTTTGTGCAGTGCTGAGTTCATGCATAATTGTCTTGAAAAATGGCATACTCATTAATACTGGAATCTGCCTGTGCCAACTGGTGAGAGCTCTGTGCCCCAGGCAATAAGCCCAGTGCCAATTTCTTGTTGATGGCTATGAACCATGGCTTAAATACAGCGCTGAGTTCAATGATGGGTAAAGAAATTACCAGTCCAGCTAAAAGTAACTTACACATATGTTTATCTGTGCAAGCCAAGAGCTCTTGGGAATGGTAAGGAGCTGCAGGTATTTCTGAGTTGTTGGCCGTCTTGTGTGCTGGAGCAGAGGTTTCCTGGTCTGGTAGCTCCTCTTTTGTCTTCTACATGCTCTGAAATCAAAAAAGCACATTGTGATGCATCGTTAGAGAAGAGTTCCTTCACTCCATGTTCTTCAAGGCTGTTAAAATGTGCAGAGTAGAAGCAAGGTCATTGCTACTCAGAATTTGCAGTCATTCTAGGATTAGACACAATGAATTCTGTGAAAAATAATACCAGTCTACTTGGGCAAAGCTCAAGGAAAGGGTGTGGAATGCTGTCAGCATGGTTGTGTGTCCAAATGTTCTTCCAGAGATTTCATGCAAATACATGTCAGTGCCTTCCAAACACACTGTCCTTTTGGTCTGACAATGTTTAAATGGTCCCACTTTACAATTGTCTTATCTTGAACTCACTGGAAAGAGTTGGATGAACATCATGTATGAGAGCCACTCACTGGTTTATTAGTTCTTTTCTGCAGGTACTTTGTCTGATTACATACAGGAATAATAAAATTACTGACTTCTATAGTGATGTTCATAGGCTATTTCTACCTGGGTCAGCTGATACATGAAAAATGTGACTATGTAAATATACAACTTAGTTATATTGTTTTCAACCCAGCCAGCAGGGGTAAGTTTCCCTGGTACCCAGTTAGTTCCAGATTTGTATACTCAGCGTATTCTGACTTCTGTACCTCCAGGCTGGCTTCTTGGCGATCTTTGTGCTGTGCATGTGCAGCTTGATCTTTAAAACCTTTGTCCGATTTGACCAAGTTTCAACTATGCTGTTGGCTTCTACCTCCTTTGGTTCAGGTAATGAAAGCAATGTGGCCTGATTTGGTCAGATCCTCTAAAAATAAAAATAGTAGCATTGTTTCTCCTGAATTGAGAACATGTTCCTTCTAACATGTTTCTGCTATATTAAATTATATTTCCCTTTTGATTAATGTTAACTATCACTTTGATGCTTGTTATTTTACCACATAATTAAAATCCAAATATAGCTATTTACATCTTTGTTGATAGATACATCAGAATTCAAGGAAACACAGGATGTTCACTTGGCCTGGCCTGCCGAGGACTCTGTATTTAAGACTGGGAACTGTTAAGCGTTTCCCAGCAAAGCAGTGAAATGTCCACTTGTACGTTTTGGAGGGGCCTCCTGGCTACCTCGTATGAGGTGGAAATGAGGGTAGAGAAGCTGAGGGAGGGAGCCAGCTACGGAGCCAGCTGAGAACGCGACTAAAACAAACAAAAAGATGAAAACAAAGTTTGCTTTTTTCGTGAATGTAGGTACAAACGTACTTGGGTGTAGAATCAGAACTGATTAGACCTGTGAGTTGTTTCACTTCTGTACAGGTCATACTGTTTGTTATTTTTGCTGTTGTTGGTGTGTGACTTCGAATATAATCACATCGTTAAAATATAAAAAGAGACAGACACAAACTGGATAGCAATCAACACTAGAAAGATCTATTGTTATCATTAGTACAGAAACAGTCTTTTGTAAAGCACTGATGTACGCATGCAGGCAGCAGTAAGTCACTGTGGAAGTCCACGGTCTCTTCAGCGTGGGCTCTACCTGGTGAGCAGGGGTGCTTTGAGGGCGGCAGACCTGTCATGGGTGGAGGAGTGTCCTGGCGACGCCCCGCCTCCTGCGGAGATAGAAGGGAAGATGAGAGGGCAGAGGCTTTATTTTTTTAACTTAAAGAGAAAAAACAAAACAGTGAAAGGGTACAAGTAATACAGAATTTCAAGAAAAAAAATATACAGTAAGAAATCACTAGTTAATAGATTACATATTGTCATCTTAGAAATAGTTGTTCAAATTACAAATTAAAGTATACAAAGTGGACATTCAAACAGTGAGATTGCAAACAGTTCTGTTCAGGGGCTGGGGATTTAGCTCAGTGGCATAAGCGCCTGCCTTGCAAGCAGGCAGTCTTGAATTCGATCCCTGGTACCGATAAAAATGAAAAAGACCAAAAAAAAAAAAAAAAAGAAAGAAAGAAAAAAACAAAACAAAAAAGAGCAAAACAGTTCTGTTCAATGATCCAACAAAAACTTAGTAATATGGCTTTGAGGCTTTGAGTCGGGGGTGGGCTGGGGTGGTGGCTGGGCCCTGACCTTAGGCGCAAGGCTGGGGCTGGCAGTTGTGCTCAGGGACAGCAGGGTCCTTCTTCGAGCGGGGGAGGGCTGAGTCCTGGAGGAGGCTGTGACCTGGTCCCCAGCGGCACATGGAAAGCTCGGGAAGGCTGGACGGTGGGGCCACATTCATCTTCCTCCTCCCAGAGTGCGATTCCCCTTGGCGCAGCTTCTGCGCAAGGGCCCGGGCTTGGGCACGAAGGTCGGGATCGATCCATGCGTGGTCACTGGCTGGAAGGCAGATGGCTTGGGATTTGGGTCCGACCTCTTCGTCTTAGGCTCGGGGACCTCGAACCAGAGTGGCCCGTCGAACTTCCTCTTTCCTTTTGTGCACTGGGCAAGGACCTGAAGCACCGTTTCCTTGGCACAGGGGTCTGGGCGCCCCTCGGGCGGTGGGCACTTATATAGGCTCCCAGGGCGCACAGGGACATTGACCTGGACTCGCACCAGGGCTTGGAGGTCTGGGTCCTTGGCTTGCAGCCTGCGCTTCACGTAGCTGAGGCGAGCGTAGGAAAGCTCTGGCATGAGGAGCAGCCCGGAGGGCAGCCTGTGGGCAGCCAAAGCCCTTTGGGCGTTGACCTTGTCCCAAGCTGGCTGCAGCGTGTGGAGAGCAGCGCGCTTGCGCCTGGGTCTCCGATGCCCGCACTGCTGGGCAGAGGGCGGCAGTGCGGCCTTGGGCTTGCCCAGGTCCCTGCTCAGGTACCTGCTCAGGTACAGCCCCATGAGGCAGGGCTGGGTGCGGGGTTGCGGAGGAGGCGAGGCACACAGCAGAGCGCACAGCGTCCAGTGACTGGTGACCGTTGGCTTCGAATGCAGCCGAAGCTCCGAGTGCTGGCGCTTGGGAACATATGTCCCCTGCTCAGGCTACGCCCGCGCCCCACTCACAAGGACATCCTGGTGTTGCCCCTTGGCGTCTGCAGAGCACGGGAAGTTCCAGCCGCTGCCCTTCCAGGTGCCAGGCAGACGCTTAGCTCGGACTGGAAGGACCTTGTGAGAGCCTCCACCACTGTCCCTGGCATTGCCAGGGAGGAAAGTGAGAATTTCTGCAGACAGCTGTTGACAGAAGGGTGCGCTCTTCCATCACTGGAAAAAGAACAGAATATGCCTGGATTTTCTTTTAAGGAAAACCAGTAACTGATTTGCTCTGTTCAATGAAGGTGACTCGAGTCTCTTTTTTACATTAGCTCATGTTTTAGTACAGAATAGTGATGTTGGTTTGGGGGAATTAGTTCACATGTGTAACATATCTTGATTATTTTTGATCTCTTTACCCTTTCTCTCCTTTTCGCCCACTCTCCCTGACCCCCTTTCCCCATCCCCAAGTGTCTACCTTCTAGTTTCCTATCATTTTTTATTGAATTTGTTTATATAGTTACAGTTTAGGTAGTAATATATAAGAGAATACATGTGGTATTTTACTTGTGAGTCTGCCTTATTTTGCTAAGTTTTCTGGTCTTTTAAGTTCTACCTGTATTCCTACAAGTGATACATCTTTTTTCTTTATGGTTGAAAGATATTCCATTGTGTATTTATGCATTTTTAATCTATTTATTTGCTGATAGGCACTCCAGCAGTTGTGAGTTGTGTTGTTATGAACATGCGCATGCATATAAGGTATCACTACAGTCTAATGTCTGTATTTCTTTCAGTATGTACCCAGGAGTTGCATGATGGTAGTTTTTCTATATTTAGATTTTATAAAAAAGTCTCTAGCTTGATTTTCATACTGGCCATTGTAGCTTACTGACACCAGCCATCTAGGAAGGTCCTCTATTCTTGGTGATACCCATTCTAACAGGGATGAAATGAGTTCTTTTTTAGTCTATTTTTATTTATTTTATGGAAAAAGGTAAAACATAATTTCCTAACAAAATAATAGGAGAATAACAGTAGTTAATACACTGACTGTTGTTATCCTTAAAGTAATCACCATGCAAGATATCGGCTTATAAAATTGTCTAGATGATATTAGTACAAACCTTTCTTTCCAATGAACTAAGAGAAAGTAGTATAGCTATCTTGTATTTTGTTTTTTTCCTTCCTTTCCTCTTTTCTCCATCGTAGTCCCTGTTTCCTTTTGAACAATTTCTTCCCATTTCACAATATTTATTGTGCCTTTTGGATCTTTATATTATTTTTATTTGCATTTTGTTAATGGTTAAAAATCACAAACATTTTTCCATGTGCTAGCATCTGTACATCTTTTGAGAAGAGTCTTTTCAGTTTATGTACTCATTTTGTGATTGAGTCATTTGTTTTTTGGAAGTAAGATATTGTTTGAGTTCTTTATAAATTCTTTATATTAGTCCTCAATACAAAAAGTAATTAGGAAAAATTTTCTCTCATTCCTTGTTATCTTTTTACTTTGTTGATTGTTTTCTTTGCAGTACAGATGTTTTTTAATTTGGTGTCATAACACTTGTTCCTTCTGGATATTATTTCTTGTGCTACTGGAATTATTCAGGAAGTCTTTGCCTGTGCCTATGGCTTCACTCGTCTGCTCTTTGTGATTTTCCAGAAGTTTCAAAATTTGTGTTTTTATAAATAGATCTTAGATCCATTTTGACTTGATTTTAGTACAGTGTGAGAGGTAACTTATCTAGTTTCCATCTTCTGTAAGTAGATTTCCAGTGTTCAAGCACTATTTTTAGAGATGCTTTCTTTTTGGGAACTTTTTCAAAAGTCTGATGGCTGTAGGTGAATGAGGTTGTTTCTATATCTTGTGTTCTGTTATATTGGTCCTGATATCTATTTTTGTGCCAGTATCCTGTGGTTTTGTTACTACAGCTTTGTGGTGCAACTTGAACTCCTGTATTATATCTGAAGCTTTGCTGCTTGAACAGGATTGATTTAGAAACAGAGTTGTTATAAACCCGATTGTGGTATGTCTGTGAGGAACTTTGTATATCCGGGAACTATCATATATGTACAATGGAGAGAAATAGAAAGGTAAGTTGTGGAATTTTTACACTGTTGGTGATGACCACTAACTATTGAAAAATAAGAAAATGTTACAGAGCCAAAAATAATAAAGATGCTGATTGTACATTAACAGAAATGATTCATTAGTGAAGAACTGAAAGTGTGCCAATGAGTAGTTTATGGTTATGAACTAGGTTAGAATATACCATTGGAAATTCACTACTGATTCATGGATAAGGTATCTAAAAGTCTCTGCTTATCAGCAGCTAGGTAAAGATCTCATAGATGAATTTGCTATGATATATTTGTTGAAAATCTTAGTCCTGAATAAATTTTCTGTGTTGATGAAATAGCATTATACTGATGCTACTAGGTTTTTAGGAAATATTTATAGTGAGGGTGCCAATTAGTTTTAAGGATGCTAAGCATGGAGTGACTATTCTTAGATATGCTAGTACCACAGGCATTCTAAAGACAGATTTGGTAGATAATGCCCGCCAACCCCCCCAGTAAACCAATGAACCCTATTTCCAGATGTTTAAAAGTACTACACAATGTATCTAGGCTTTAGTATTTATATAAGAAAGGATAGATGACTGGAAATATATTTTCTAACTGTCTTAGTTATTTTCCTGTCACTGGACAAAATTCCTGACACCAACAAATTAAAGGAGGAGAGGTTTATCTTGGCTCATAGTTTGTAGACGTTTCAGTCCATATTTGCCTGACTCCAAGGTGGGGTGACATGGCAGAGTGGCCTTGCAGAGAATGAACAGTGCATTGTAGGGTAGCAGGAGGTAAGTGAGCCTTGCTTCTTTCCCTTTTCATTCCATCAGGGCTGGAAGCCTATTGGTTGATGGCACCCACACCTAGGGTAGGTCTTCCTTCCTCAGTATATTTATCACCCACACCCAGAACTATGATAAGCCGATCAGTGGACTAATCCAGTATTACACACTCGTGATCCAGTCACTCCCCAGAGCCCCACCTATGCGTGCATGAGCCTTAGGGGAGACATCTGGATACAAACCATAACACTGATACCAGTTCAGTATTCCTACCAGCAACACATGCTGGCTAAGGATAAGCTAGACTAGAAGAAATATAAGATTTATTATTCTTAGGCAACTGTTGCACTAGTTACCTCATCTAAATAATCTACCTTTCAATTCCTTGTGAAAGAAATGTTTTTAAATATTTGGTTTTGCAGCATCATGATATCTTTAGTGCATCCTAGTGGCCAAGGAATATCATGCCCTTCAATGAGTGTGCACACATTAAAAACAACAGAACTGTATACTTCGTATAGTTAATAGATTTCTAGAGTTCCAAGACCTTTGGAAAGAATACAACCTTTAAAGTACTGTTTATGCAATTATTGATACTTGAAATAAGGCTGGTAATTCAACATTAGCAAATGCTTAACACCAGTGTTGGGCTAGCATGATGTTTGAAAGAAACCTAAAAATAGACATCGAAGTGGTTCGTATCACTAATGAAAAGATATCACACTTCTCTTTATATACCAAAAGTTGATAAGTCAAAACAGTAAGTTGGATAAATGCTAAATTTCATGCAGGTTGGGGAAACTGCTGGAGTGGTGTTAAATTTAACAACTTGGAGGAGGCTGATGATAATGATATCGTGAGCATAGCAGGAAACACTTCCTGCTATGGAGTGAAAATACACTCTCATCAAGACTAACCCTGAGCAGTGTGTGGTGATGACAGTGAGGAAGAGGTTGCCCAGTTCAGGAGAGGCTGCTTGCAAGGAGGCAGGTTAAGCCTTTTAAAAGGCCACCCTGATAGGCCTGGCCCATCCCTGGGGGAGGATGTAGTGAGTCCTGCTTAGATGCCCTGATCGATGCTGGTCATTAGCACCGTGATGGCAGTACCCATGCACCCGCTTCTTTAAGGTCCTTGAGCCGCTCTTATCATGAACTGTATGAATAGCACAGGTATTCGTGTAGTGTAACCTAAACTTTAATGATTAATTTCCTTAGAAATAAATATTTTCTTCCAGCTAAAATGCAGCCTAACATGATATCTCTAATGTGTTTAAGATTTCTTTCATGGATGTAACAGTGAACTATGTAATTGGTGTAACATCAGGTATTACCATTTGGAAGCTGTAAAGGTCTCAGGAAAATATTAGACATTTGATTTTTACCAAGGGAAAGAATCTTGGAAAGGTAAATAAGTTTTGTATGCTACCATACTACCTGCATTTTTAGAAAAAATAATTGCCTAGCTGGTCACTGCATATAACTACCTTTGGCAGTATTATATTTATACTGGCATTTATTCTTTATATAGGTGGGTTTAATGCAGGCCATTAAAATAGCTAGAACTCATCTAAACATATTTTAAAATAACTTTTTCTTATGACATTTCCATTTTTTCAAAACATGACACATGTATATTTAGAAAATTGAGATCAAAGTATAAAGTATAAAAATACCAAGGTTAATTGCTACTAAATTTTTTGCCTGTTTTTTCCTATGGTTTTTTATATACTGTGCCTATGTCTCTCTCTCTCTCTCTTTCTCTCTCTCTCTCTAGCAATTATACAATTTTATGTCTTATTTATCACATTATACATAGGTAGTTATTTTGGCATACACATTATAGGTATATAGTTATAGCAGTAAAACTTTTCTACCTTTAAATTCAATGACTGCATAAGATTTTATCATATAGTTCTGATTTGCTTCATTATTCTCATTTTGGGACATTTTCTTACCTATATATTTTTTTATTGTAAATAATGCTGAAATAAGGGGCTGGGGATTTAGCTTAGTGGCATAAGTGCCTGCCTTGCAAGCAGGCAGTCATGAGTTCGATCCCTGTCACCGATAAAAAGGAAAAAGACAAAAAAAAAAAATAATGCTGAAATGAAACTTCTTTACATCAACTTGTATTAGTCAGCTTTCCATTGCTGTGACCAAATGTCTGATAGCATTAACTTAAAGAAGGAAAGAATTACTTTGGCTCATGGTTTTGAGGTTCAGTCCATGGCTGGCTCCGAGGCAGAGACACTATGGTGGGAAGCTTCTCACCTAATGGTAGCCTTGTGGAAGCAGAGTGATTGAGAAAGAGCCAGACAGGAAAGGGCCTGGAACCAGATTCGCTTTTCAAGAGTGTGCTGCTAGTGACCTGCTTCCTCCAGTGGGGCCCTACATTTCAATAGCTCATTCAGCTATGGCTGTGCAGTGGATTAATCCTTGTGATCCAGTCACCCTTTAGGCTCCACCTCTGACTGTTGTTTCTTGGGGATTGAGCTCCGAATACATGAGCCTTTGGTTCACTTCCTATTTCAACCACAACAGTTTCTGTCTTCATGTACATTCTTTCTTTGTCAGGTTCTGAGAAGCATCATTATCCTGTCAAAGCATATGAACACTTTTAAATCTTTTAATAATTCCCAGGGGCTGGGGATTTAGCTCGGTGGCATAAGTGCCTGCCTTGCAAGCGCGTGGTTGTGAGTTTGATCCCTGGTCCCGATAAAAAAAAAATAAGAAGAAAAAAATCTTTTAAGAATTCTGAATTGCTTCCTAGGAACATTACTACCAGTAAAATAAGAAACTGCCTGTTTATAGACATTTGCTTTGTTTCCATGCTGGCCTGAAAGAACAAAAACATTCTTGATGTGCTCCTTTCTGTGTATACATTCATGGGAGTTGGCCATTTCCTTACCATTGTTCTGTAGAGTAAAACGTGTGTGTGTGGACGAGTCCAGCTTCACTTTTTTCTCAGTAGATACCATTGAAGTACTGCATCTGGGGCTATCGGGTGTGTCTCATCATTGCTGCGTGGTGTTGACTGTATGTGGCCTTTTTTATGAAGCTAACTGGCCCTGAGAGAAACTTCTGGTCCAGGGGCGTTCCTGTTGGTACCTCATGGTTCTTTTACATGGTAGAAGATAGAGGCTGAGAGCATCGTTCAGACTCCTATGAAATTCCTTCATTCTACAACAAACCTCTATTTGCAGTTTTACCTTTGTGTTCACTTTGTTAGATTTATAGTGGTAAAGAAAGTGGAAAGCATTCTCAATGTGGCCATAGCCTAAAACCAAAATAGAGCCCAAGCATAATACCGGACTATATAAGAGGTGTATCAGATAGCTTTAGAAGTGTTACTTACTTAGCTGGGCAGCCTTGCAGAGAAGTGGACTTGACTACCATGCCCACTATTTGGACATCTCACAGCTGACTCCCAGGAGTAATGATTAGTAATAAATAATTGTTGTCCTTACCAAGTGCCCATTTCGTTCCTTCAAGATACCATCTTATGTCCTTTACATTTGTTTTCAAATATTGCTCTCACCCGTGCAAGAGATATCTTTTCATTTTGATGGGGTGAAGCTGTGGGAACATACAATGGGTTGTGTATGGGAGGAACTAGAAACTGAGGCGAAGCAGAGTTGGTAACCATCAATCACTGCCTAAAAGCACCTTTTTTGGAGCTTTGCATAACAGCATTATGTCATTGGAAGGAAGAAATATTTTCTTGTGTCTTGCTGTGGGTGCCGAATCAGGTAGCTAACAACCTAACAGCATGGCTTTGTACTAAGCTGTGTAAGACTGCATTTGTGTGTTTAAAATTCACGTTCACTGCCGTGACAAGTTGCTGAATAATCTAGATGGGAAGACAGATTTCAGGTGAAGCTCAGTCAAAGTCGCTTTTGATGCAGTTCTGACACAATAATTCCGCGAGTGAATACATCCAGAGTTCTTTGAGTATCTGAGAATTTTAGGTGAAGTTTTAGGTGTAGTTTTAGGTGAAGGACTTGTATACAGGCTTCTAATAAACAGTATTCCAGAAAGCACAACACTTAATTTGGAATTAGGTATTATTCTCCTTTCTAATTTTGAATCCAGTAAACTGTGCTGCCCGTTTACATGCTAGTGTGGGTTATTTGGAGAAATATAATTCTCTCCTTGTGCAGCTTCTTACATGAAATTGTGTTTCCTTGATATGATTGCTTGGCCCTTGAAGTAAAATAACTACATAGTATTGTAAGAGTTAAAGTAGCTCAATAGCGGGGCTGGGGATTTAGCTCAGCGGCAGAAGCACCTGCCTTGCAAGCAGGTGGTCGTGAGTTTGATCCCCGGTACCAATAAAAATGAAAAAGACAAAAAAAAAAATGTAGCTCAATAACTTCAAATTCCAAACGTCAGAAGATTTGAGTGACTTAGGTTTATGAACTGAAATTATTTATGACATTGAGATGTGACTCTCTCTCATTACCGAGACCCCTGAGGAGATTTAAAACTGGCTTCGTGGGGCTGGGGAAAGAACACTTAAAGCTCCGGAATCTTTTTACCATTGTGTTACTTCTGCTGTGAGCACGGACAGATTTTGTTCCGCCGTATGTACATTTTCATCACCTCATCTGAGTGGCGAATGGCTGACTTTGAGGAGACCTTTGGCTGGGAAATTTGGTGACGTTATTAGACCTTGGCATTTTTCTTTCCCTCTTCTCCTTGCCCCTTCTTTCTCTCCCTCCTCCTCTTTCTCCCTTTCTCTTTCTCCTTTCCTTCTTCTCTCCCTCCTGCTCTTCCTAGTCTTCTTCCTCATTCTCCTTCTCCTTCTTCAATTTCTTCATTTTAATCTGGATCGGTACTCAGTTTATTGGCAGCCCTGTGTCCCTTCTCCAGTACACTCAGTCTTATGCCTGTTTTATTGTGGGTGCAGTAGAAATACGCATTTTTGCAAAATAAAAATGTTGGGGTGGGGATTTAGCTCTGTGGCATAAGCGCCTGCCTTGCAAGCAGGCAGTCATGAGTTCGATCCCTGGTACTGATGAAAATAAAAACAAAACAAAAACAAACAAGCAAAATAAAAATGTTTTTATTTTATATTATTTAATGTTTATAAAAATTGTTTCAGATAGGCTGGGGATTTGGTTTAGCAGCATAAGGACTGCTTGGCAGGCACAAGGTCATGAATAAATAAAATAGTTTAGCTGTCTGTTAGTCTATCACTTTGTGTAACATTTCCTTAGGTCTTCCATTTATTTTTAAATATTATGAAATAAAGATTATGACCACCTAAAGTCCTTTATTCAAAACATTGACAAAGCGTTTTTAATAATCTTTTTGCCACTTGGTGAAATAATTCAGAAGCCAGAAGGCATGCTCTGTCCAAGGTAAGCTGAATTTTGTAGTTGTAGGACAGAAGGTAGAGACAAGAAGAAGCATGGTTATTTAAGATATTTTTTTTCTTCTATCCTCAGAGGTTTGCATGTGATCCCGTGCTTTGTCTAATTTATGAGGCGCTGATAAGGCTCTAAATAAGTGGACCAAAGATTTCAAGTGATCCTTATAAAGTTTTCTGGCCCCAGGATCTCTAATGCTTAATGTTTTCTATATGTGCATAGGAAGTAACATAGTGAAACTCATTAATTGATATAATTAAGAACATTAATTTTAAAAAGTGCTTTTTTGGTTAGGAAGTAGTAAAAATGAAAGAAGTTACCACCTTAAAGTTTTATCCCACATGAAGAGTTTAGAATATGGCAGTATAGTGAGGGAAATTTCTAAAAGCTAGAAAATCTAAATGATGAGACAAGTGGAACTAGAAATTAGGAATCTAAACATGGCTTTCAAGATACTTTTGATTTTGTGCATTAAACATTAAACCTTAATCTGTTTTGTGCTGCTGTAACAGAATAGCACAAACTGGGTAATTTATAAAGAAAAGAAAGTCATTTCTCACAGTTCTAAGTCAGGGAAGGCTGAGATCCTATGCTGGCATCTGGCAAAGGCCTTTCTTTTGCACCACCCTGGGTGGGTGGAGAGGGTGGGGTGGGTCCAAACTCATCCCTTTTTAGGAGACCACACCCCCACTGCTAATCCACTTGTGGTAATGGGATTAGTCTATGCAGGGGGTGGATCCCTCATGAGCTATCACCTCTTCAAAGTCCTCCCTTTTACACTGTTGTGAGTTTCAGAGGGGTCACAGTTAAGCATAGCAGCCTCCATTAGCAGATTTTCTTAACTGATCTTCCCGCTGTATGGAGGTGATGCTAGGACACCTTCCTGTTGATAGGAAAGGGGAGCTGGTGGCAAACAAGAGGACCCCCTTGCTGTCCCAGAGGAAGCCTCACCCGTGCTTTGCATGTGTGCTCTTTCCAGAACCTGCAGGCACAGGTTTCCCTGATGGTTTGTTCAGCTCTCAGGAGAGTCGCCCACGCACACATCTGCCTGGTGAGGAGGGCCAGTCATGTCTGCAGAGGCCACCAGCATCGGGCATGGGGCTCGAGGCCAGCCGCGTCAGATGTCGCCGCTCGTGGAGCTCCGGGCAGTGTTCTAGAGCTGCTGGGCAAATCCTACCTCCAAGATGACCACACCAACCTCACCCAGAAAGTCCTGTCCAAGGTTGGCAGGAACCTGCACAACCAGCGGCACCACCCGCTGTGGCTAATCAAGGAGAGGGTGAAGGAGCACTTCTACAAGCAGTATGTGGGCCGCTTTGGGACACCGCTGTTCTCTGTCTATGACAACCTTTCTCCCGTGGTCACCACCTGGCAGAACTTTGACAGCCTGCTCATCCCAGCTGACCACCCCAGCAGGAAGAAGGGGGACAACTATTACCTGAACCGGACTCACATGCTGAGAGCACACACGTCCGCGCACCAGTGGGACCTGCTGCACGCAGGGCTGGACGCTTTCCTGGTGGTGGGCGATGTCTACCGGCGTGACCAGATCGACTGCCAGCACTACCCAGTTTTTCACCAGCTGGAGGGGGTCCGGCTCTTCTCCAAGCACGAGGTGAGTCCTGATGTGTTTCTCATTATTACAGCACAGCATCGACATCTTGTTTTTACTTCAGCGAAACCAGTGGAGTTGTGCTCGATCTGCTTTTGATTTAGTGAGCCATCATCTATCTTTCATGATGGCTTTGGACATCAGTTTTCCTCCATATACTTGACTGATTGCGTTAATAACTAAGAGATCAGTGGATCTTTCTGTTTCCATATCAGTCCTTATCCTTGCTCCCCATAGTGACCAGCCTTTCTCGGTGCTGCTCGTGAAAGGGTCCTCCGTGCATCAGAGGCACCCTTCCCTGAGATGCCTGAAAGTGCCACATGGGACCCTGTGCTCAGGTTGTCTTGGTTCTCGGTCAGTGGAAGTTAATTATGTTTTCATGGCGTCTGAGATTAATGAGCCTCTTCTATACCTTAGGGGACTAGGGAACAGGGCTCCAACTGTAAACTGCTTTTTCCCCTGAGCTCTCTCCCCCTCTCTATTCTCTCCTACTCTGTATGATGCTGTGGGATGCCTTAGTGCTACAGTTCTGGAAATGTGTGTCTGGCTGGGCTTAAACTTGCAAGCCTCCTGCCTCAGCCTCCAGAGTGCTGGGGTTACATCACACACCACCATAGCTGCAGAGTTTGGGTTTGGATGCCTGGAGTCTTCTTGATCAGGAAGGCAGATATTGTGGCCAGTATTTAAAGCACCCAACCCTTGCATTTGTTAAATGTTATTTCAATACATTACATATATATTTTTTTGCAAACTATGAAAACTCTTAAAGAGCCTGAGTCCATTTTCTAAAACATTTGTGACACTGCTTGCTCATCATTCTTATACTGTATTGTAAAACCCATCTACATTTTTCTTGCCAAAAAAACCCCTGAATTAAGTACTCTCAGGAAGTATTTCACTTATTCCTGTAATAATCCTCCTCCCAAACTTTTTTTATTGGGATAGGAGGAATAATTATGGTCACAGAGATCTCTCTTGTAGACACAAGATAAATGAACTGATAATATGAAAACAAATAGGATCCTTAGGCTAGTAAGTATCTATGGTTATGTCCTATTAAATAAGTCACTTAATAGGAGGCAACTGATTGGAGCTCCCTCCTGCTTTCCTTTCCCTTCTGTTCCTCAGGATGTGTTATCCTGTGAATCTATGATAATGGAAGCTTAGGTTTGTCTTCTACAACAAAATTGCTCCATGCTGGATCTCAGGGGGGTTAGATGTACATTCTTACTGCTTGAAATAGCTGACTGCTTTCTAAGTTCAGATAACTGTTGATAAGCACATGGCCGTATCAGGAACTAAAAGGGTACAAACAGACAGAGTGGAGTCTGGGAAATACAACCAGTGTTAGAATGCCACTTACACTTAGTCTCCATGCAGAGCTGTGGTGCCAGCAATCTGACGTCCAGCTCAGGGCACTGGATGGGTGCTCATTTCAGCTCCCACTCCAAGGAAATAGTGAAGGAGGCCATGAAGGACGTGAGACTGCAGCCTTGTGATAGAGGCACAATCTGGGCTACCACAGAAAGTGGACAGTAGCCAGGGTGCAGAGAATTAGCCTTTGCCTTGGTTCATATTTGTTTGGGGTTCACATGGCTAATGTAGGCCGATGATGTTTTGCTTTATAATTAAAAATGTATGTTCACACACACGCATGCATCGACTCTCCTTACAGGCTGGTAAGATGCAGCCTTCATTTATTTCTCTTAATACAAATCTGTGAGGTAGATTATTTCTACGTGAACTGAAGATCTGGAAAGGTTCAGTGACCTGCCCAAGGCCACCCAGGCAGTCTTCTGAGTCTTCTGAACCAGAACCCATGTCTTCTGAGTGTGTTGCCATGTGCATTGTGTTCTGCGTGTTGCCACGACCCTGCTTTGTAAGTGGCTCTTGCTGTGGACTCAGGGGAAGCTTTTGCCTCAAGAATGGTGGTTGGGAAGGAGAGGAGAGGGGATGCGTTTTGAATTCCTGCTTTCAGTTGAAGTGTTTTTACTCAGTCTGATCTAATTTTAAGCTACAAAGAAACAGTTTTTCTGTGTGTGTGTGTGCACGTGCGTGTGTCCATGGTGCTGGCGACTGTACCTGTGGCCTTTGCACTGAGCCACATGCCCAGACCTTTTCATCGTTTTAAGGCAGGGTCTCATTAAGGTGCAGAGTTGCCTGGCTGGGCTCGAACTTGGAATCCTGCTCCCTCAGCCTCCCAGAGTGGTGGAATTAAAGGTGGATGCCCTCATTTTTGGCTCCTTTCTGTTACTTTTCCTTTCTGTGGGGTTTTTTAGATAGGTGTGATCATGCTACTAATATCTAATTTTTTAAAAATTATATGATATCCTGTTAAAGTTAATCTTTGTGATCATTATTTTAACCATCATAACACATTTCAATAAGAAGTAATGTGGTTGTAGAGTTACAGGGTAGAAGAAGCAATAATAAGCATGGAAATAAATGTACTACGGCAGTATATTCATTCAACTATTAATTTTAGGGAAAAACATTTTGTCTTGGATAAAAATAAAATGAAGACCATAAAAAACTAGCTAACTGGAGGGAGCAATCACTAGGTGGAGTCTGCTGAGGTTCTTATTTTTAGGGAAGGGATGGCAACACTGCATAAACCAGAATTTGTTGGGAAAAAGTTAGACTGCAGCCCAATCTGCACCTTCCACACTGACAGATTCAAGAGGAGGAGTGTGGGGATTGATGTTAGTTTAGTGGAAATCAGGAAAAAGATAGGAAAATAAACTATGGTGAATAGAAAACTCAAGGATTTAAGCATAGGTGACAGTTTGTATTGATATTCCTAAATTAAGTGGGTTAAACTTAGTAATGAAAGACACTCATTATCAGAGTGGACATTTAGAGAAACCTGAAACGAGCAAATTAGGGCTTGAAAATAAAGGCCAGGAGGGGTTATATCGAGTAACTATGAAGAGACAAGCTGGTGTGGCAATGTTAACACTAGGTCGCGTAGAACTGATGAAGAGATGGTTACTAGGAATAATGACTATAAAACATTAGCAAAGAAGCTTTGTGAATTATTGCTTCTCTGCACCTGTTATGATAACCTTAATCCATAAAACAAAATCAAAAGTTGAGTTTGGCAAATTTAAGATCATGATAGAAGATGATCAATCAGAAACTGAACCATATTAAGTGGAAAAAGGAGTAACAGTACGGGAAATCTGAAAAGCATGATTAGCTTGAGCTGTGTTTACTTTAAAATTCTATTTGTATATGGATTTGTGTATTTCTGTATTTGAGTCAGAGGTGTATGGTCATATGGAATATAAAATGTCTATTTTTAATTGATAGTTGATAGTTTTTAAGTGAAAGTAAAACAATAACATAAAAATATGTGTGCTTGCCTGGTTACCTTCTAGTTTATGGAGAAAGTAATAGAAAAGATGCTGAAGTTTGCCAGAGTCTTAGAGACTAAAAACTTACAACACCAGACTCGTGAATCTGAGAAAAGTTTTTAATATTTTGCAAATTGTTTTCACTCTCAGTGAACTTACTCACATCAGACTGTTCCTGTGTGATGGGAAATGGTCGCTTTAATGTGGAAAAACTTGGAAGAGCCCATTAAATCATGTAATCATAGTGGACATTATAAAATCAAAACTCATGGGATGTAGCTTAAAAAGCAATTTTGTTATAGTTAACTTTAAATTAGGTTTATTTTAAAACATTAAAAAAAGCCAATGAACTCAGCATTCAATTTGAAATGCTAAAAGCAGACACGATCCTCTTAAAAGTGAAAGGAGGACAGGAGGACAGTCACAGTACCCCTGATCTGTTCAAAAGGATAGAATAACTGAAACCGCAAAACCTAAAACCATAGGCACCAGTGGGGCAGCACCACTGGGTGAGGTCCTCACAAGTGGCAGAGGTCACAGCTGGCAGCCAGGAGCTCCACACTGTCAGAGATTCGGGTCACAGAGGGGCATTACGGTGTCCAAGCAGGAGACCCTCCCTAAGGACCTCACAGAAGAACCAACTTTACTAAGGTCACCGGAAGGACAGTCAGACACCTCTTTGCCATGCTCCTGTGCCATCCTGCCTTGCCTTGGAACCAACTGACTATGGGCTGAAACCTCTACAAACTGAGCTGAAATAAATGTTCCCTTTTTAAATTTTGGGTGTTGGGTATTTTGGCTCAGCAACCAGAAAAGTAACTGAGACACAGGGTCAAGCTAAGTTACTAATTAGCCCAGGCTTAGCTCCAGCTTACAGTCCTCTTGCCTCGGCCACTTCAGACTACCGGGAATTCGAAATTCAGAGTTGTGTGCCTCCATGGCTGGCTAGACACCTTCACATGTTATTGAATAGTGCAGGCACAACTGCAAACACACTCACCTACCTTTGACAAAAGGGGCCAAACATATGCATTGGAAGAAAGATAACTTCTTTAATAAATGGTGCCGGGAAAACTGGCTTTTTACATGCTGAAGACTAAAACTGGACCTGTGCCTACCACCATGTACCAAACTAAAGCCAAAGTGGGTCCAAGATCTAAATATTAAAAGAGGCATTAAATCTACTGGAATAGAAAGTAGATAGAAATCTTGAAGACATAGGTGTAGGCAGAGAGTTCATGAACAAAATCCAGACTGCACAGGAAATACTTCAAAGAGTCGACAATTGAGTGCTCATCTTATTAAAACTCTTTTCTATAGTAAAAGAAATCACCAATAAAGTGAAAAGACAACCCACAGAGTGGGAAAAAGTTTTAACCAGTTGATCCCCAGACAAAGTACTTTTATCTAGAATGTACAAAGAATTAAAAGAAATCAGAACCCCCAAGTTCAAAGCCCCAATCAAAAAATGGGCATCTGAATACACTTCTCAGATGAAAACATATGAATGTCAAATAAATATATAAGAAAAAGTTCAACATCACTGGATCAAGAGATGCAAATTAAAGTAATATTGAGATTCCGTTTCACCGTAGAAAGAATGGCTATGATTAAAAAAAAATCAATAACAAATGCTGGAGAGGCTATAGAGAAAAGAAACCCTTTTCTCCTGTTGGTGGGAGTGTAGACTGGTGCAACGACTATGGAAATCAGTGTGGAGATTCCTCAAAACACTAGGATTCGAGATCCCATTGGATCCAGCTATTTCCCTTCTAGGTATCTTCCCAGAGGAATTAAAAAACTCACACCGCAGTGATACATGTGCAACCATGTTTACAGAAGCCCAATTTGTAATAACTAAATCTCAGATACAACCCAAATGCCCATCAGCCAAGGAATCAATAAAAAAAGGTATGTGTGTGTGTGCATGTGTGTATTACTGAGCCATAATTAATGATAAACTTGAGGCTTTTATAGGTAAATGGATGCAACTTGAGACCATACTCCTAAGTGAAATGAACCAGACCCATGTGTTTAACATTGTCTAGTCTCACTAGTGTGAGAAGCTGAATTAGGAAATAGGTCCTGAAATGCACAGTTGGTACTGTGAATTGGGAAGAAACTGTTCCAAAAAAAAAGAGAAATTGTCATGGGGGAAATGGGAAAGGAAGGAAGGGAAAAGGGAAAAATGCAAGTCAGTTATACTGTTAGTGTCTCTTCGTTCTTTGAAAAGGAAGGTTTGTGCTGATACCTATCGGAGAAGTTTTTATGCCCACATCTTATACTCTGAGCATCCCCTAAAAGATAACAACATGTAGTATATTAGCTATTTTTATTTTCCTGTTATTTTGTTATGAAATTTGTTTTATCTTATTTCCGAAAAAGAAATCAAATGGTGTTGAGCTGTATGTGCTCAGTCTGTGTATCTCCTGTGTGTGGTAGACCTGTGTCTCAGTTCATGACTTGTTTGCTGGAAATCTAAAACTGCCCTGTTGCCACATTTTGAGCAGAACTGCTTTTCAGTATAAAGGACTGAATGTCTGCAAGCGAATGGCAGGAAAAATAGAAGAGGGAGAATTGGTACCTCAAAGTTAAAAGAAATTATAGCCAGTCACAATGTACAGATCTTATCAAGGGCAAAAGTTTCTTTGGTAGCAGAGATGGAACCCAGGATCTTCACTGAACTGTATCTCCAGTCTTTTTTATTTTTTCATTTTGATCAAGACAGAATCTTGCTAAGTTGCTGTGTTTCCCAAGCTCTGCTCAATCAAATTTGTAATCCTCCTGCTGTAGTTTTGTAGAGTGCAGGATGTGGGCTGCCACTCCTGGCATGACAAAGTATTTTTAAAGGAAAAAGAAAGCAACATTTGATACTATTGGAAATTTGAACATTAACTGGATATGTAAAAATAAAGGTTTTTAAAAAAAATTATTGGCTTTGAGGATAATACTTTTTTTTCAGTAATGCAGTAATGAAGTAGCTTTAGGACAGATGTTATGAGAGCAGAGATTTTCTTCAGAATAATGTAGGAAAAGAGTTAGATGTTTGAGATTTGATGTAAGATGATCAGTCCTGAATTGTAATTCAGCTGGGTAATTGGATACATGACGAATCATTATTCTTTCAATGTGTGCGTGTGTTTGAAATCTTCATAATAGAAAGTTAATAAAAAGACCAAAGTAAACCATTAGGATCAGACAGTCAAAAAGCTTGGAGCATGTACTGTGTGATAAAAGTGAGACAGTCTGTGTTTTCATGGGAAGCTAACTATTAGGATTTTTTAAGAGGGCAGAACATATTAGCATGTAATAGAAAAATGAAAGCAGCTAAATCGTAATTCATAGCTTCTCTTCCATCAGTCTCACATAATCTTAAACATGTGTTTTTACCAAATTGTGAAAGGCTTTGTGTCATCTGTTTTATATAATAAAGAACAAGATGTCAGGCTCATTTTATCATGTGTGTTAATATTGAAATAGGTAAAAAAGATTTTAGGCGTTTCATCTTCGTGAATATCAGTCATTTTCTGTTTAAATGAACAGATAATTATGGAATAAAATAATGGCAGATTTAATTCATTGTTATAGTGTGTTCTATTTGATTGTTACATATTTATTGCATTTTACTATATTGACTGATAGGAGGAAAAATGTATGATTATGTCAGTAATTGTAAGAAAAGAATTTGTTGACATTTAACTGTCTTGTGGCATTAAAAAAGCATTTGATGACTCATGATCAAAAATTATAGCAAACTAGGAACAGAAAAGATCTTAATGAATTTTATAAGTGATATCTGTCAAGCACTTACATTAGTCATCATAATTACTAGTAAATCATAAATTTTTTTATCAAGATTAGCCTACACAATCAATTTTCATTTATGTAGTAAAATAAAAAGTGAAATTGAAGGTATGATAAGCATTGGGGAACATAAACTAAACCTGCTTTATTTGCAGATGATATGATTTACCAAGCAAATTAAAATAATATCTAGACTAATTATTATAACTGATAAGATAATTTAGCAAAGTTACTGGGTACAAGAGCACTATTAGAAAAATTAGTGTGTTTCTTATCCATATATGATAACCAGTTATGAATTAATAATGGAATGCAAATTTTCTTCATAGTATCAACTGAAACTTTGAAGTACGTAGGAATAAGATCTTGCATAAGATATTCAAAATATTTATGTAATTTTAAATATTACAATATATAGTTAAAAGGGGAAAAAAGAGAAATACTATTCCGGCTTAGTGGCGCATGCTTGTAATTCCAGCACACTTATAATCTCAGGCAGAAAGACTGTGAGTTTGAGCCCAGCCTGGCAAGTTTACCAATTGTTGAGACCCTATCTCAAAATAACAAATGGGCCAGAGATGTAGCTCAGTGTGGGTTCAATGTCCAGTGTCAAAAGGGAGAAATACAAAGAACAGCCAAAGAAGTATGCCATGTTCATAATTTTACAGGTAGGAAAACATTACTATAAAGATGGTAATTCTCCCAAAATTATAAATTCAGACTAAGTCTGATCAAAATATCTACTGTGTACTTTGGAAAAGCTTGAAGACTAGTCTTAATATTTAGAGGCACAGCATAAGTATAAGGGTATATACCTGACTATATATTAAAACTTACAGTTCTTAGTTACTGAGATGGCTTAGCAATGGCAGAAATTTGAAACCCTTCTACTTGTATTTGGGAACTTTCTATCAAGTAGGAGTGATATATAAATAAATAGAGATAGGATGGATTCATTATTAATTCTTCTGTGACAATTATCTAGGGAAAAATTGTACCACACACCAAATGCAAAACTTATTTCTGGCTGAGTTAACAACCCATTCATCAAAAATAGGTTCTCAAAATTTTGGAAGAAAATATAGGAGATTATCATTATTATCTCAGTAAATTACTATATCTGAAATATGGGAATCCTTAAGAAAAAGCCATAAAGGGAAAAAAAGTACTGAAGTTGACCCTATTAAGTTAAGACTGTTGGATTAAGACTCCATAAATGAAGTAGAGATAAGCTAGAGTAAACAAATAGTGACTAGATAAACACTGAGATGCTACATGTTGAGAGGAGGTGTTTTCTATTTGTATAATTGATAGACTATGGGTGTTGAACATATTAAGAGGTCTCAGTATGAAAAAAAAAAGAATCCCATAGGAAAAAGTGCACTAATGCAAAGCTGGAAGGTACATGAAGTCGTGGAACGTTCTGGGAAGGATCAAATCCTGCACCTGTAACTGCCCTCTCACCTGCAGATATTGAGGACATCATTCAGAATGTAGATGAGAATGTTCACAACAGTATCATTATTAGCTCCAAATTGGAGCAACATAGATCTCCACCAAGAAGATTAACAGAGAGATAAATTGTGATGTATTAACACTGTGGCACCCACTGTCATGTGTCTGCAGACTAGGAATCGCAACATATGCATCAATGTGAATGAATAAAAAGTCATATCGAGCAAGAAAACAAAATTGCAGAAGCTTACACTGTGTGATCAAATGTGCACAAAGTTGAAAGAAAAGGGCAGAATTAGCTGATACATTACCTAAGGGTTCATACGAATGTGGAAAACTTATAAAGGAGAACAGTGGAATAATGAGCCAAAAATTTAGTTCTTACTTCTGTGAGGATTGATCTGATGTCAGTGGAGAAGGGCAGGAGGGGCTTTCAAGTTTTTGCTACTTTTCTCTTTTTTGAAAGTGGATTATAGGTAATGAGAACACAAGTATGTGCTTTTATTATTCTTTAAACATGACACACTTATACACTCAAAATATGCCCAAGGCATTTGCCTGACAACGCTTGCTCTTATATACTTGCTGGTACACTCTCTCTTTATGTACACAGGCAATGTTTCAATTAGAAAATCAGGTGGGTAGGTGTGAACACATACCTGGGCGTGCCAGCCACCAAAATTCGGGTTGACAACCTGTGCAGTGGGAATCATATTCTTCCCATAGTAAACAAAATGTTATGATTTTTAGGAAAATAGAAGGAACTTGAATATAAAATGTTTGAGAACCCATTTACAGCTTTGAAACTAAATTTTCTTAAAGCATTTATTGAGACGTTTATTTTGCAAAGCATGGCAGATTTCACACAGATTTCGTGTACTGGGAAGACCCACCAGAGGGAGCCCATGTAAACTCTGTGACCATTTAATCTGATTAAAAGGTTAATTAAAAAGTTCACACCTGGACCATGCTGAAAGACGCTAATTTCCTCTTGTACCTGGTTCAGGCTAGTCAGCATCTTGCACCCTTAGTGCCTGCAGATGAAGTGTGGAATTGTATATAGAGAGAGACATCCAGGGGTTTTTCTTCTATCTTGAACGTAGGGTCCTTGTTTTGTTAGTTTGCTGCTGATGCTTAGTCTGGACAATCTAGCATTTAATGAGATCCTATCCTAAAAGTTAAAAAAGGAGCTGGGGATGCAGCTGGGTGTAAAGGCCCAGATTTAATTCCCAGTACCACAAAAAAGAGAAGGAAAGTTTATGTCTATTTTGGTTCTCATCCTACTCGAGTGTTTTACCCAACCTGGTCCATGAGCCCTGGTCCCAAGCAAGTTGTTAGTGCTCTTGCAGAAAAACTGAAAACAGAAGCACAGTGTCGTAAGTTTTATGAAGGTAATTAATACCTTTCAGAGGGCCCTTTTATCATGAGAAGGTTTTCTTGCTTCTTGGGTGTTAGAATACATTTTCTTTCATGAAGGGATGGAGGTAGTAACTTTAAACACATTATTTGTACTCACAAATTCTTGTTTACTCTTTCATAAGAATTTATCTTTGTCCCTAGGATGTTTTAGCAGCCTGTGAACTATAAGACCCTAAGTCTAAAAATGGGGAGGTAGTTATAGAGAAACCGTAAATATTACCTGGTAAATGTGGTTTTTAAATATACGCAGACAAATATTTTACAGAAGAGATCAGTGAAGATATGCAGAGAAACAAGCTTTTGATCTAACGCTGACCACAACACATTGCTGAACTGGTCTTCATCGTGATGTCTGCGGGGGAAGTTCCCACACCGCTCATCCCCCCGCCTCCCCCAGAGCATCCTGGTCCTTCACCGCTTCTTCATGGAGGGGTGTGGACCCCCCACTCCCCAGCTGGGCTGCTCGCCTGCCTCCTTCATTTCACAGGAGAGTAGTGGGCACCCTTGGTTTTGAACAAGGCCCTTGGGGTCCTTTGTGGTTTCCTTGTCAGAGACCGCTCTGACTTATCACTGGAAAGTTCCGTTTTTGCCCCTTTGGCATTCTGTCCCTCTTTCTGCACAGCTCATTAGCGCCCCTCTTTCCTTGGGCTTCTCTTTCAGAGCTTGCCTACTGCTACTCTCATGGTAAGCCAAAGCTAGTCCCTTTTTTCCTACTTTTGGCCCCAGATCACTTTTCTGTCTCTCACCAAATGACAGTTTTATTCTTCACCACGTGGCTATTGGGTTTCCTTAATAGCCTCATGTGGAGGGGCTTTATTGTGGGCATTTTAATTTGGTCCTGATAGTTTATAGCCCCCATGTTTCCTTAATCTCTTCTTTAAAAATCTTTTAGGCAGAGCTCCCTCTGCCAAATTAAAACACACTTAAATTAAAACAGCTTTTCTTTCACTTTCTTCCCCTCTGTTTACTTATAGTTCTGTCTCTTGACAGGGAAGTAAAAGGCAACTGGTCACAGCCAGGAGTCCACTGTCCACTCGAGTTCACTACCATTGCAACTCTGGAGGACAAAGGGGCTTAGAGGGCCATCGGAAGCGAGAGAAGTTTCCCCACTGTGCCACATGGTTTTTGTGGATAATTAGTTCTTTCTTACAGTGTGATGGAGCCATCAGGCTCTTGGTGTGAGACCCATCACTGCTCTCTAGAATTATTGCCCCCCCTATTGCTCTCAGCAGCTCACTGCTTTGAAACGTTAGTTTGTGTCTCTCTGGGGTCTCCAATGAATTATTAACTCCTCGAGGGTGCCTTGTGTCTTCTCTGTGTGACCTGTGGCTGCACAGAGCAGCAGGCAGTAAGGTGGCCTGGGATGTCTCCCTCACTGCGGAGAAGAAGGCGGCTCACGCTCAGTCGAAGATGGTGGCTGATGCACTTACTGCATGGCGCGTCACCTCTCTGCTTGCCCGGTTGGACATCGTCTGCTCGTTCTCATGCTCCGGACTTCGAGGGGAAATGTGTTATTAACAATATCAACCATAACACAGCATTGAGATGATAAAAAATAGGCCCATAAAAGGTAGAGAACTGTGAAGAATTCAGGGCTAGCAGCTATGGGGGCCAGCTGGGACATCATGGGTCATAGTGAGCACTCAAGGGACAGTCCCTTCCTTATCCCCTCCTTCTGGCTCACTGATGGTGCAGAGTGGTAGTGGTGTCTCCGCGCTGGAGCTGCTGGGTACCCACTCCTGGGATTTGCTGAGTGGTGCCTTCCATGGTGCCGTAAAGGCTGCTTTTGAATAGGAGGTTTGCGGGGTGCACTGCCCTGTGAAAATGACCCAGGGGGTGCTGGAGAAGCAGCCGGCCCTTGTGGAAACCTCTGAGGGGCTAAGTGCTGCCCTCTGCATTGCAGGGCTGGCTGGGCAAAAGGAGCCCAGGGGACAAGCAAGAACTCTTCCCATGGCAGCGTCTATCTGGCGAACTCTACTGACATTTTAACATTGTGTCACCTGGCAAAGGAAAGGATCTCCAGGGGCAACTCAGTTTTCACAGAGCAGGCAGTGAAGGATTGATTTGTGGCTGAGAAGCAATACATTGGGTACTGGAAGAGTCAGCTTGCTCCCTTTTTTGAATGTTCAGAAGTCTTTAGGAAGATGAGCTGTCACTTGTTCTTAGTGTCTGGAGTGCATAAAGGATATCAGCTGCTCTGACTAGTAAAAGCCCATGCTCTTGAATCAGTAACAGCATCCATTCATTCAGCAGAAAAATATCCTTTCCATTTCATTCCTCTAAGATCGCCAGAAAACTAGTGCCATTTACCGCCTACAATTGCTGGTGAAGGCTCACATAATTACAGTACCAGTGTCTTTTCCACCAGCCTAATTGATGTATGAAAGTAACAAAAATCTTTTTACGGTGATATTATGCTCTGTCACTGCGGACCTCACACCTCTTGGGGACCGCGTTTCTTTAGTGCACATCACCGAATGCTGCTCTTATGGGTGGAATCGCATCATTTCACACTGTCCGTTCCTGCAGCTGGTAGGTGAGGGGCTTTACCAGGTAGCTTCAGAACCAGCCGCGTCCTGTGACACTCACGCCCCATCGAGCAGTTTAGACCCCTGCATCTACTCTCAGATGTCAGATACTGCACTCTCTGCTGTTTGGTTGGTAATGTGCTGTTCAGAGGTAAATTCAATGTCCCCTTTCTGAACTCTTGTTCTAGGACCTGCTTTCTAATGTCATCCTCCTGGCTCATCCTGGGATAGGCCCCTGTGAAATTGCAAACTTCTGTTTATTCAAATGAATTTAAGATATAAATTTCTTGAATGAATTACATCACCTTGAGAAGTTACTATTTTTCTGTTACAGAATTTATATAACTTTGTAAAATGATTGATAGCTTTTCATCTCAATGATTTCTAATGTTAACTTCTCATCATTTCAGAATCTAGTGAGAGATTTCGACTACCCTCCCCCGCCATGTACACATCTAGAGTTCTGTGTATAGTGTAAGGGGTGTCACAGGCTCTTTGCTAGGTTCTATAATTCGTATTCAGTATCAAGGAGTTGGTTTTAGTCTCTCTATGGGTAATTCCCATGCTCATTTTGTAATTAGAAGAGCAGTGCTTTCTATTTCTACTTATGGAGTGGTAGAGAAGCCTGACAGCAGAATGAGCAGGTATCCACTGTGGAGATGATCTGAGGATTGGGAGGCAATTAAAATTAAAACTCAGGCTCTGTGGAGGAATAAGGGGGTGAACTGAATATGTCTGGGGAAGTCAGAGGAACAATTTCTGTGTGAATCTGAAAACCTCTTCCCTAGGGTAGGGAACATGGTTAGTGGCCATTTCAGAATGAATAAATAGAAACTTTGGTCCTATGTTTAGAAAGTTGTTAAGACAGATCTGCCATGAGATCAGCCTCAGGTATGGAGTTGGTTCATGCTGCTGGTAAAAGTTGGAGTCCTGTTATGTTTTGGAGTTTGGGTAATTTGTTGTATATATTATTTAAGCTTTGTTCATTAAGCTTAAATCAAAACAAGAGGACATTATGTTAAATAATAGAGTAACTTTCACACCAGAGTGATTCCAAGTGGAAGAATGAACTTCACCTTCCCCATGTTCCTGATGGTTCTCAATTCTCAATACTTTTCGGCTATAGGATCCTAGATAAGTTGAAAGACCCTTGAGTTTGGTTGCTGTGATTCTTTCTCCTGAGTGCAAAAGAAACTCAGTGATAGCAGTGCTGTGTCATTTTATGGGGAATTTTGTGATAGGCTTGTGTGGAATAGGCATTTATCTGCTTTGGTAACAGCAGTAGAAATGATTCTTATTTCAACTATGGTGTCTTAAGTATAGTTGTAAAATTTAATTGTTAGGTATTGATTTCATAGTTATTAAATGCTACTAGGTTTATCAAGTAATCCGTAGTAAATTTATCTATCATGGTGCCCCTAAACTGAGAATGATTTATTTGTGAGAAGCTCTAACAGCGTTTCAAATCTACAAGCAATTCAGAATATTAATGAAGATCTATTCTTAGTTTCCTTCTTAAGATTTGAGGTGATTCCAACTTATCAATATGTTGCAGGGCTCAGGAGGTTTTTGGTGTGGTCATTATTCAGGGTTCTCCAGAGCATCAGAGCCAGCACAATATTTAAGAGAGCATAAGAAAATGGCTTATGTTTTTACAGAGGCAGTGGTTCCAGCTCAAGTTTGAAGGCCTGAGAAATGGGAAGGCCAAATAGTGTGTGTTCTAGTCAGAGTCCAAGACCCAGGGGAGTCTGTGGTCTAAGTTCAAGTTTGCAAGCAGGAAAGGCTAAGCAGAGAGTTTTAGGCAGAGAGAAAGTGCTTTCTCCCTCTGCTTTTAGTCAAGTGTTCAGTGGATTAGACAAGGTGCACCATATTGGGAGAGGCCATGTGTTTTCCTCGGTCCAGCTTCTCAGGTCTTAATATCTATAGAACACTCTCAACAGATTCACCTAGAATAATATGTGACCAAATATCTGAGCATCTGGAGACACAGTCAGGGTCTTAGCCATCACACCACTCTTGGGCATCTAAATTTCGCAGTGCCATACTAGGCAGTTTTAATTACACTAAATTTTGTTCTGTAAGTGCTACATTTTAGTAACACCTGTATGCCCTTTGGTCAGTACTAACAATAGCCTTTTTTTGTACATAGAAGTATAGATATGAAATTGAGCTTTTTTCTCCTTTCAGGTCTTAGCTAAAAGACTTGAGCTCTTGGTTGTTGGCTCTTGGAGTGTCTCTGTGGACCTTGGCATCAGATCTTAAAATATTTCTGGTAATGGTGGTTTTTATTCTGGAAAAAATGCCAGTTTTTAACATGGTGAGAGGGAAATGAAATCCTGGCTCTGCAACCCACTGCTGTGACATTATATAAGTTAATTAGCCACTTGAGCCTCACTTTTCTTAAATGAGAACAGCTCTTAACTAGTGGTAAAAGGGCCTATAGCTGCCCATTGAATGAGGGATGCTCAGGGAATGGTAGCTGCCCTCCCTATCCCCTTCTGTTTCTGTTAATAGCAGCCAGCTTTTCTGTGTGAAGCGTCTATCAGTCAGCTAACTGGTTGTTTTTACTTCTGATCTACTTTTGATTCTTTTAAACCATTGCCATCTTTCTTCTTTCTCCCCATGTTGGTAGATTACTGTCTCTTCTGTGGTCTTTTTTTAAAGTAGGTAAAAGAAGCTTATGGGGCCTCGCCCTGTAATATTTCACCCACTGGCATCACGAATGAGCTGTTTAACCACCTGAAGAAGAAAATGTAATCTCTTTCTTTTTGTTTTATCTATCATCCTGGCCTCGGAAGAGAATGATGAGAGGTCATAATTTTAAACAGACAATAGAATGGGAGACACTTTCTCCTCTTTTCAATGAGGATTGTCATGAGCACCAGTTCACGCTAGGACAGAGCTTTCTGTTGTTGCCCTCATATTTTTTGCCTCACCATGTCATGTACTTTATGTACGTTCCATGCACCTTCTTTGCTTGGATGGATTGAAGTTTCTGATGTTTTCTCTGTATAGGCCACAGCTTGGCAGAATATTAATGTACTTCTGTTTCCTGTTGATATCTCTAGGAGAACCCCTAAGAGAAGAAAAGAACTGAAAAGCACACTTGTTATGATATGCCAAGGTTCATAAAAGCAGACAGAACAAGTCACCATATTTGTGAACTACCCAGAAGCATTTGGCTGTGTCTCTGGGAAGCCAAGGAGTCAGCTGGCTGCCTGATGATGCTCTACCTCCTGCACCCTGGAGAGTAGCCGCGGCCCATGCCAGGGACATAGCTGTGTGGTGTCATCTGGAGTGGAACAGCCTCCCTGTGAACTTGGTTGGCTCTGGACTCTCAAGAACTAAGCAAGGAACTGAAGAGCCTCTCCAGTATATTCAACTGAAGCTTTCTGTCTTGGAGGCTAGGAAATCTTGGCAGGCTGAGGGGTCCAGAGAGGACCATTTGAATTTGAAAATGAAGATCATTTCTAGTGAAGGCAGATTCCCTGAGGAAGCTTAGACTAAAACCAGAACAATGTGTCCAGTGGAACCTTGGGCATCGCAACTAGTACAACATCCTGGCAGCCAGTTATTTTTTGTTTAACTGCTTGGCAGAAGTTACGTCTCAGCTACCAGTGCATTTTTGTAGCATCTTTCATGAACACTGACTGTTTCAGATCTCTTCTCAGTACTCCAGTGGCACAAAGTCTCATTGCAAGGAAAGGAAATGAGACAAGCAGTGGGGAGAAAATGCAGTCTGTTTTTTGCAAGCACAGTTTTAATACATTCCCTCCCCTGTGCTAATCTCTGTAACTTGATTAATTGGCATGTGGAGTGTAACGGAAAATCCAGGGAATGACAAAGCTGGTTCAATATCAATTAGCTAAAATAGGAATGGACTTCCCACAGAGACCCTGGGACAGAGCTGTGTTTACCTGGGCCCTTTCAAACATACGTCTTCCCAAGTGAAGGGAGTAGAAGAGCCCTCTTAGGGCCCAGTTGTTTAAAGAAATTAAAAACTGTGGAAATTAGCAGTGAAATCCACTTGGATGAGTATGCTATCCCTTTAATATGTCTGTCTATTCATCTTACTAAGACACTCCAATCTTTCCTCCAAAGTGATTTGAATGCTTAATATTTGCCGAAATGCTTTAGTTGGATTTGAATAACATAATTGAATTTGCTTGCTGCATTCATGGGAAATGAAGGCTTGGGAGTTTCTCTGATAAGATATGTGAATGTACTTATGCTTCAAAGGGATCCTTACTTATTTCTTTGTGAACCAAGCATTAATAAGTGGGCCTGCCAAATATGAGGCCGTATTCGCTGGAGTCACAGGCTGTGTCTGTCAGACTCCAGGTGACTGACTTGTTTCTGGAGCTCAAAGGTCATGTTCTTAGAGAAGGCTGGGTGAGCCTAGCTGGAGGCAGATTGCCTTTGCATTTGGATTCTCTGTGATCTTGGGAACCTCATCGAAACAGGGTGGGTGTAAATGTGGATCCTATGTGTTCTTCCTTCTGTTTGCAGGCTCAGGAGAGGGCTGGATAAATAAGACATAAACTCTAAAATACAGTCTGCATAGTGGGAGATGACCAATGCTCAGAAAGGGAAAATCTATATTCCTAGATAACATCACAAGGTGTCCCAAAGAATCTGGAAAAAAAATTATGGTTACTCTGGTAGAAAAGAAGGTACTGTGTTTCTAGTAGTGGAGGTAGCAGATCTGAGGGCACCAAGATATGAAAGAATGTGCCAAGGACTTCCCAGAGAAGGACACATGGGGAGATGCCAGGAGATGAAGGTAGAGAGGGAGGCACCAATGCTTTGTGCAGTTTTTTGGTATTTGAACTTCAGTTTGAAAAGATTGAGGAGTGTTTAATAGTCAGTATGGATATGATGCCACCAAATTGGCACTTGAATAATGGTTCTACCCAGTAGCTTGTGGTTGGAGCTGGAATGACTAGTCAGGAGATGATTATAACTGTCCAAGGGTGGACAGTGCAGTCCAAGTGAAGGAGATGGCAGGTTGTTGCGGACTGATCAGGCCTGTGGCCTCCCAAATGAGTGGACCATGAAGGCTGTGTGATAAATGAGACACGTGGTATGACTTTAGGGCTCCAGGAGGATCAAAATCCTCTAGCAGAATTTGAGATTCTGAGGGTTGAGACAAAGAACTTCTCTGGGCAGCCCATATTTTTTTGGTTTTCAAACAAAGGGAGGGATACTGAAGAAAACACAATAACTGAGCAGGACCTTGGGAATCAGTTCAAAGACTTGTCCAAGTAGTAAACTGTGCTGATTTAGGAGAACCAGCTTATCTCCAGGTTGACATTCTTGGCAGGGCTGAGACAGCAGGAGTGAGGTGCCTGCAGCTACTGTCTCTATCTAGTTAATTGGGGTTGGAGCCAGGTGTCCTTGCCTTGGCCTCATCCTGTCTTTTGAGGCATCAGGGCATCACAGGCCAGCACAGACCTCAGCCACAATCACTGATTCACTTACTACGAATCTTCTGCCCATCTCCAGACAAGGGGCTTAGGCTTAGGACAGACTCACAAGTAAACACAGAACCCAATTGGTTAGTTTTAAATCCAGCTCAGAACTGCTTCATAGTGTTCTCCATCAGCAGGCGACTGATGCCAGTGAAGGAGGTAGAAATTTCTATATTTTGTCACTACTCATGATGGGGCAAGGGAAAAGAAATGCAGTTACATTTGTCTGGTGGCTTTCTTGGCATTATTTAGAATGGGGATCACAGGAGAAGAATGTTTCGTGATGGGTGCGGGAGACAGGTGAGTCTGGGGCATATCTAGGTGGAGAATTTCTGTGTGGTTAAGTCTACTTGGCAGGTACATAAAAGTATTGGCCCCCACAGCCATGGGATTGGGGGAGGGAAATTTATGCTGCGTCAGCAACAATTTGCGGTAGTTGGAGCTGTGAGTGTAGCTGCATTTATCTTGGGGACAGTGTGCAGAGTGAGGAGCACAGAGCACTGAAAAATGAAGTGTGTGGATTATAAATAGGCAGTGACAGTGGAAAGAGAGGAAAGCTGTGAAGACAGAAAGGACTGACCATCCTTACTGCGAAGATGAGCAGGGAATGTTGCACCGTGATTTGGGATTAGAGGGAGTTTGGCTTGTTTAAAGGGCCGAACTGAATGTGTTCATTGAGGAGAAAGAGCTGGAAGAGAGATGACCGTTGCAGGAGAGGTGGGGTGATTCCCAAGTAAAAGCTTGGAGCACTCAAAGTGATGGGAACGAGTTAGTAAAACCTAGTGCGTGACTGAGGAAGGGGTGCTTTTATTCTTTTCTGTTTTTATATCCTTTGTTCTAAGTAGGGAGTAAAGTGCTGAAATCCAGCTGCAGCAGAGACAAACTTGGTCATGAAAGGAGTGGAGAGCTAGACTTCTGGAGCTGCTCACCTGATGTCCTCTGTTCTCAGGAAGACTCAGGGCTGGTTTTCCCAAGTCAAAGTAGTGTAGTGGGAATAGATATTTTAAGGAACAAGATGCTGATTAGTGTAGTCTGAAGTTAATTGGTGAGAACGGTTAATACTTCCTGCTCTTTGTTTTCAGACTCAGCATGTGCTTCTCCAGGCAGTTCCCAATTAATCAGTTCATTAGGGAGCTGCGGGCTCTGCAGTGGTGCTTCTTCCTGTGAAGGTCACCTGTGCCCAGAGCCCTGAAGTTGGTGAAAAGTCAGGATCATCTGTTTTCCCGCACATAAGAGTTTCATGTTACTCTTGGGGCTTTGGTTTCTCTAGAGCATACTGATCTCAGTCAGGGGTGTAAAAATTTCCTCTATTCCATTTTTAATAATACTTTTGTTTTAGAACCATTTCAGATTTAGAAATAATTACAGAGAAACTGCAAAGATAGTAGAGAGAGTTCTCAAACACTCCTGCTCCCGCTTTTCCTGATCCAACATCTTAGGTTAACATGGTACATTTGCCGCTGTCAGTGAAGGTGGTAGTTTGCCATTACCTCGTCAGGTCCCTGGTGCAAATCGGCTGTTAAGGAAAGGTTACTTTTGGCTCACAGAGTTGGAAGTTTCAGTCCACAGTCACTCAGCCCTGCTGCCTTTGGAGGCTGCAAGCTAAGATGATCACCTGTGCTAGCCGGGAAGTGAAGACACAGACAGATCACACTCGCAGTGGCTGCCAGAATGCCGCCTTCTCTGGGTCTCACTAGCCCTTCATAGTGCCTTAGGCTACCAACTAGGCCGTGGACAGCTGGGCTATTGGAAGACAATTCAGACCCAGACTTTGTGTTTTTGAGTGTGTTCTTGCCACTCCAGAACTCCTGGGCTGCAGTGATCTTTCTGCTTCCTCCTAAGTCAGCCTCGCCAGTAGCTGGGTAGCTGGGCCGCAGGCAGGAGCCACTCTGCCTGTCCTGAATCAGTTTTATATGTTATTAACTGTACTCCTCATTTTAATTTCTAAACCTTTCTATGCCCTTTTCAATTGTTTTTTTTTTTTTAATCGTATCGGGGATCGAACTCACCGCCTCACACTTGCCAGGCTGGCGCTGGTGCCGCAGAGCTGTGTCCCCGGTCTCTTTCCACTGTTTTTGCCAGTGCACCAAGCTAATCGTTTCAGAGTCCATTTATCTTCCTGTGTTTTTGCGACTGCTTTCCCTGAAACATTACTTGTCTTTTTCAGAACTCATATAACTAAAGAGGGGAAAAGTACAGAAAAAAATAACTGCATTTTTGTTAAGTTAATCCGAACCTGTGTCAGTTATATGTGTCTTTAATGTAAGAGGACAGCCGTGTGCCGTATGCCTGTAATCCCAGCACTAGGAAGGCTGAGGCAGGGGGTTTGCTGTGAGTTCGAGGCCAGACTGGGTTACAAAGTGAATTCGAGGCCTGCCTGACCTGCATAACAAGTCTGTGTCTCAAAAAGCCAAAAAATGGAGCTATCATTATCTAGTAAATGAAGTTTTTTGTACACAAAACTTTTTAGGAAGTGGGCTCAGGGGACAAGTGATGAGAAGAGTGAATGCTTGTTTCAGTGAGAAGATTGTGTACCATGACCAGTGACAAAACAGGCCCTCACCCTCTTTGCCTCTAGGTGGCACCGATTTTATGCTGGCCTATAATCTTGAAAGCTCCACAGTTTGCAGTAAAAACACTTTTTTCTTGCTAACATGCCCTTTTCTTGGACACTCTGTTTTCACTTCTCTCCCAGAATACAGAACTAGGGTCCCCTCTCAAACACTATTGCATGTCCAGTGACTACAAATCATGAACGAGTGACATAGAATTCGCTGGGGTTTAGTAAGATGGACATGTGTACCCCCATAGCCTGCAGTGTAGTCGTTCTGGAGGCCCAAGAATGGATCTGCCCATTCTCTCTCAGTCCCTGTGGATGGATAGTCATGTAGAAAGCCTTGCTCTGGGCTGTTCCTCCTGGTAGAATGTGAGTCTCTGGTTCTCACTTTCCAGGCCTGGAGAATTTCAAAATCCTTAGAGAAAACTCCTTATGAGGAACTATTGAGCAGGTGTTTTATATTCCATGGACACCACTGGGGCTTCACTTCCAGCACCTCCATAGATTGTCACCCCCCAATCCCGTTTATGCCTCCAGTTGCCAGAGAACTTTATTGTTACTCAGAGAGGAAATTTTAAAAACTGCTATTATTTTCAGTTAGATATTTTCTATTAAAATCATAGCTAAATTGAACATTTGACAAAAAGATGCACAAATGTGCTCTAATATGGACAAAATCCATCCACCAACCAGAATGGCACGTGAATCCTACTGTCGTTTGGAAGTGGCCCGTTCTCCTGCCTCCTTGCCTTCCTCTATCCCCTGCTTGGCGCTCCTTTATTAAAATGCTCCTTTATTAAAACTACAAATCCTGAATTTGTAGTTTTGACCTCATTTTGTTCAGGTACTCCGTGGGTTTACTTAAATTTTTGTTTGGCTGCGTTACCCAGCCATATTTTTCTATTAACATTATCTCGGGCCACCTCTTCATCACTGATGTCACTTTTACTTGCATTTGGTGCTGTGTGGAGCAGGAATGCTATGCAGCCTGCCCGCTAGGACTTTGGCCTCTTTGCTGTCTTCACCTCAGCAACAGTTTACTTACAAACCTCAGTTCACTAAATTGCTGATAAAATAGCGATTGAGTGGGTTACGCACTGCTTACAGTTTGCAAGTGTGACTGATGTGGTTTTTATTATATTTAACAGTTTAGTGCAGCAGTGCCTTGCCATTTCAAGACGCTGTGCCTGTTTCTCACTTTTCTGTCGCACGCGTCCCCTTACCCCTGTTGTTCCCCCAAGTTTTCTGCTCCAGTGTCTGCCTGGCTGGTGGAGGTCGCTGGTCACCAGAGCACTCATGCTCACTTTCCCTGGGGTTAGGCTGTGCTGGCCCCACACTCAGGAGGCAGGAAAGGTTGCTGGTGTTTCCTCTACACACTGCAGTTAGCTCAGGAGGTACTGACTGCTAAACCTGCCCGGGGGCCACCCTGCCCTCTGTGAGTTGCATCAACCAAGGGACCAGCTAAGTTTATTTTGTATATTTAAGAATTATTTTGAACATTTCCCATGACACATCATCTTCCAGAATTTTATAAACCAAACAAAGTGTCCCGATGCTTTTGCTTCTGGAGGGTTTCTGCAGAACAATTCTTGGGTTTGAGAAATACTTCTTTTCCCTTGGGAGCTGTGTGAGGATTAATTTGCTTATCTCCCAACTATTTCTTCCCTGCATTTCACCTTCCATTTTTCTTTGATTTCCTTGTGTTCTTCTAGGAGGAAAGGCCTGAGATAATTGGTAGCAGGGTTTGGGGGTCAGAATAGATACCTCAGGACACCCACCTCCGTGTACCTGTGTTGCCTCAGAAGATAACATGGTCTCGGAACACAAGTGTTTCATGTAAATGAGGACCAAGGGTCAGCATCCTCATGCCTCCTGGCTGTGTTTTAAGTATTCCTATGTGAATGACCCGGGAAGCTCCTTGCACTGATGCAAATGTATATGTATTTAATGCACTTGAAAGCAAACCTTCACTTATCATTTTTTCTCTAGGAATTTAGTGGTCCTTAAGGTGAGCCATCAGCCATCACTGTTTCATGCAAGGCGCCTGAGGCAGTGTGAGCGTGGAGCCACTGCAGCTCAGCACTGCTCATATGTCACCTCCCGCTCTTACTCCCATCCGTGGACCTTGTTTATGTTGAAGCCAGAGAGATGACGTAGTCAGGCGTGGCCAGCCTGCAGCCCATGGGCCATGTGCGGCCCTGAACAGCTGGTTATATGCCCCACAGGGTCATTTACTTTAACACCGCTATCTGTGGTGTTCAAGCGATGTTTTCCATGACTCTGCTGTGTGACGCTCAGGCAGCCGTGGAACAGGTTCACGTGGGAAGACGCCGTACTGTGCTAACTCTGCTGAGTCCCCACACACAGTCTCTCTGAGAGGTGCGTCCACCAAGCTTCTCGCGCCCTTGTGCAGGTGAGTGAGGAAGACACAAAGGCTGCCACCAATGTGTGTGTGCCAAGACAAGTACTTGCTTTTCCTAAGGAGACATGAACATTTTCTTATTTAATTATTATTATTTTTAATTTTTTTCTTGCCTTTGAGCTGGCTGTGAGCTCACTTTGTAGCTCAGGCCTGGTCTTGAACTTGCAATGATCTTCCTACCTCAGCCTCCCAAGTGCTGAGATTACAGGCATGCACCACCATGACCTGCTTCTTATTTAATTATTAAACTCAGGCTTCTTGTGTTATTTTGTAAAATAATAAGTTAACATGCTTTTCTTGCAACTGTGGCAGAAAAAGTATAGAACTGTAACTAGATGCATTGGTACACCCTTGTAATGCTAGCACCCTAGCTGAGGCAGGAGGGTCACAATTTCAAGTCCCTCTAGGGCAACTTAATGATACCTTTCCTCAAATAAACAAACAGACAGTCAGGCAGCAGGCATATCTCACGTCCTGGGTTTGTTCTCTAGTATCTAAGGAAAAAAAGTACAAAAATATATCAAATAGATTTTGCTTGCATATTGTTATAATAATTACATATATAACATTAGTATTAAAAATTTACTAGTAGTAAAATATTAAAAAATAAAGAAAGTTTTGCTTCTTATATACACTAACAGCAGTATAATATATATATGTATATATATCCCACCATATATATATATTGCACTAAGGAAATGTATATATCAGGAAAAAGAAACACTTCTGTAAGTATTTTAATACTAAATTTATTGAGATATCATGAGATTAATACAATTTACCTTGGGCCTCTACAATTGCATGAAGTGCTCAAAGTGGTACCCATTGGCTTCTGGACGTTTATTAGTATGACAAACTGAAGTGTGTATACACTTTTTTGGTGTATACATTTTACATATATATGTGTATGTATACATTTTTATATATATATATATATATATATATATATATTTTTTTTTTTTTTTTTTTCACTGGGGAATCAAACTCACAACCTTGTGCTTGCCAGGCAGGCATTTATGCTACAGAGCTAAATCTTTGGCCCTGGGGCTGGGGATTTAGCTCAGTGGCATAAACGCCTGCCTTGCAAGCAGGCAGTCGTGAGTTCGATCCTGGGTACTGGTAAAAAGGAAAAAGACCAAAGAAAGAAAGAAAAAAAAAAATCTTTGGCCCTTTTTTAGGGTTTTTGAAGTTGGGTCTTTTTGTGTAGTTCAGGTTGACCTTGAACTCACTGCGTAGCTAGGCTGACCTTAAACACTGACACTCCATCTGCTTCAGCCTCCCAGGTTCCAGGACTCAGGTGTGCACCTCCATGCCGAGCCTGTATCATGTACTTTATGTATAGCCCAAGATAATTCCTTCCCAACTCTAGGAAACACAGGCAAACACAAGGTTGAACACTTGGGCACCGTGACGTGTCTGCCATCCTGGAAACCAGAAGCTAGGCCTGCAAGCCTGCGGTTTGGTTTGAACTCAGGTTCCACCACTTACCATGTCACAGTGCACGTTGCACAAGCTCTTTAACCCTCCAGGTTCTTATCTGGGAAATGGAGAAGTAGCAAAGATTGTGAAGATGAAACGAGCTATAGAACAGATAAGCACTTGGGGAGGCTGCAAAGCTCCAGTCCTGTCAGCCAGTAGTAGTGTAAGCAGCTGCAGAGTATGAGACAGGGTCATTTTGTCTATCACAGGAACTCAGAGAGGCACGATTATTTAGCATTAATATGTAAGGCACATTGTATAGGTGAAACCAGCGATCAGTGGATTATTTAAATGGTCAGTGGAATAAAAAGCTGCTTTAGACCTACAGACTGGACCTAAATAGCTCCTTGATTTCTGCTATCATCTAAGCCCCAGTTTCCTAAAGCCATGTGTATGATTTTCCATCATTGTATATTACGCCAACTATTATTATTTGCTTTTTAAATGTGTGTTTAAAATCTAACCCTTTTTAGAAAAATCCTTTTGGCTTTCTAAATTTTAAATTTAATTGACTTTTGCAATCCGCTTTTATTCTTACACCTGATGAGAACTAATTTCTTATGCCTCTTCTTTTCTCATTTTGAAACTCTTTTCTAGGCTCTGTAGTCAGGGCATAATTTCAGGTCATTTGGGTTTGTACAGGAACACTTAAGCAAATGTCAGGAAAGGAAGAAATCCTAGTGGAGAAACAGCTTGTTATGTGCAGTTAATGGAAATCCAGTTTGATTTCATCAACATGGTGGGGTCTTTCAAACAAAAGCTAAATGAGAAGCAGACCTGAGTCCCTAGCTAGAGTCGAGGCTGTGGTCATTGTTCTGGTTCTGGGTGACATGTAATTGGCTAAGTTACTTAACCCTCTCTGGATCTTTACCTCTGTGGATTTTATGTTCCATTTGGGATTGGCTTAGTTGATCTTTAAGTCCCTCCTATGTCCAGTACTGTATTTCTTTTAGAAAAAGTAGCTGACTTTGATGAGTTGGTTTTGTTTGTCTGCGTTGTATTTTGCAGATGGTCTGACAAAGTAGTGCCTTTCCTTATGTCGGCGTTTTCCAGACTGCAGTGTATAGCGAAGGTTCCAGATATGTTTTGGTCACGCTCATACTGCAGATATTCTTAGAGCATAATAGTTCTTAAAAATAACCTTAAAATAAGTTAACCTTAAAATAAGTGCTTTTTCTTAACATTGTCCTCAGCTGTTGTATCAATGAAATTATGGGTTTGATATGGGGTGTATGTTTTTGTGGTATACACTGAAAATCATGCTAGTAAAATAAAACACTTATTTCTCTAAATCTTAATGGGAATTTTGCATTTTGAGAAACATTGGCGAGTTCTGGATTTATTTCTTCAGCTATGGCTACCTGCTTCCTACCTGCTTTGGTGTCTGTAATGGACCTCCGTGGGTATGATAGTGCTGAGGGTCTGTTGGTAGTAGCTTGGCTGTGATTCACAATTCACTTCTGTAGGGTGGTCCACGAGGCCGATGAAGATTCCTCCCGTGTGTGTGTTGCTGGTGCCCAGGCAGTGAGCTCTGCTCTGCCCCCATTCTGCTCCCCTCCTGTTCTTCTCCTTCCTTTTTGTTTTCTTTTTTGAAAACCAAATTCATATAATAAAAACAGTATTACTGTCTTTCAACTAATTTGCCTGAGCTGTTAACTCTTGCAACACTAACATTGATCAAAATAGTTCTAGTTTTCAATTCCATTGCTATATACTGACCTTGACACAAAGCTGGAATGTAGAATGATCAAGCTGGGTAATCATATTTTTAAGATTAAGAACCAGGTGCAGCATGTGCAAGGCCCTTAGGTTTGTTCTTCAACACGCACGCGAGCGCTCATGGACACACACACACACACACACACACACACACACACACGCGCGCGCGCGCGCGCGCAGGCACAGGAGTGTAACAGTGTAAAACATTTTTCACCCCCGGGGGATTTATAATCTGATTCTGAAAGCTGTTTACAGAGTTAAGTTTCAGAAGCTTCTACCCCTATTGCAGGCTATAAATTCATTGACTGAGAAAGAAAACAACCCTAGACAAGGTATCTGATCATTTCAGCACATTGTTTCAGGCTCCAGGAAGGTGGAAAAATTCCCAGGGTGAGGACAAAGTGGCGAGCACTGAGAGCCGGAGCCGGAAACATTGGCCAGCTGCGTGAGAAGTCACCTGCCTCCCCTGGCCAGCGGGGACCTGGCTTTGTGCAGATCGGCAGGGCAGGGCCTGTGCATCCACTCTCACCTGTGCCTGGAGGGGAGTGCAGATTCATCTAGGGCTGCTGGGCTCTGCCTGTGCATGGCCTTTGAGGAGAAGTGACCTCATCTGGGGTCTCTGGGCTTCCCACTGATTGATGCCCACTGACCCACGGTCACTGAACAGGAGGAAGCCAGTGTCCTCAGATGCTGCACTCAGTGGCTTCAGCTCTAGGAATTCCTAGGCCTAGGGTATAAAATAACCTTAAGAAATGTTTGAGGAAAGAAAAGCTGAATCCTCAAGACTGCGTGAATAGTAAAAATACTTTATTCATAAAAGACCATATATACGCTTTTAAAACCATGAGACAGGAAATTCATGCGCAGATTAGTAAGTAAAAGAGACCCACTGCAGAAGCGTTTTCACATTTGCTTAGTCAATTTTGACCCTCTTTAGTTTGGCAGTGTGGTTTATTTAGAATAAAATCTATCCGTTGTTACAGTTTGTATCTCATTTTGAGTTCCTGTGTCTCTGGGTGGATTTCATTCATTCATTCATTCATTCATTCATTCATTCATTCAGGGGAACTGGAGACTGAACCCAGGACTTCACCTTGAGTGCAGTATCTCAGCTCTCTTTATTTTTTATTTTGAGGCAGGGTCTCACCAAGTGGTCCAGGTGAGACTTGAACTTCAGTCCTTCTGCCTCAGACTCCCAAAGTGCTGGGGTTACAGTCATGTGCCCCGGTGCTTGGCTTATTTGTAATGTTTTGAGTGAATAAACTATTAAGGTGATTCCAAAGGTCAGAACTATAGAAAGTGATACATTTGAAGCACTGTGGCTAGTGCTCCCCTGCCTTTCTTTATACTGTGTGTCTTTCATCCTGTTTCCACATATCGCTTCATAGGTAATTAATTCCTTTAAGTTTTGAGTTATTGTAGTTTATTTTTATTTTGTGCAAATGAGAAGATTGATGTTTATTGTATTATTTTCCTTTACTTCTTATGAGAACGGTAGCATGTAACATACGCTCTTTTGTACGTTGCTTTTTCCCTTGGGCAGTATATCTCGGAAATGGTTCTGTATCTACTTAAGAGAAATCTTCCGTATTTATCTGCACTGTATATAAAAATGCAGCGCTTCCATATTCCTTTTTAAAATCTGCGCATTGCTTAGTCCACGTTTCTGCAAGGTAAGGCATTTCTTCATTTCTAATGTTTTTCAGTTTCAGAAAATAATACAGAAATCTCATATTACTCTCAGAGGAAGAGCGTCAGCTGGAAATGGGGAGCCTGGGTCAGCATGTGAACACAAATGTGGCTGGTTGGATATTGCCAAGTGTGCTTCCAAAAGAGCTTCCAAGTGTGTGTTTCTACTGACAGTGCATACAAATACGTTTTTCTCTAGCCTCACCAAAAGAATGTGTTGTCTAGGTTTTTAATATTGGCTAATGAAACAGATTAGAAACAATGTATCAGGATTGTTTTAATTTGCATTTTTCTGAATCTAAATGCCTGTTTGTATATTGAGTCATTTTCATATCTCGGTGTGTGTGTGTGAATTCATATGTTTGTACATGACTGTTTTTCAGCCTATAAAATTCTTTGTGAGTTAGGGGTCTTATCTTTTTGTGGCCTATACTGCTTCAAATACCATTTTCCTTTTTTTTTTTTTTTTTCATTTTTCAGATGGAATAGTTTTTGTTTTGGTTATTGCTTTTTAAAAAAATTCTACTTTGATTTCAAAATTTCTGTGCTCTTTTACTTGCCTATTCTACTCTGTCAGTTCCTTTTTTTTTTTTTTTTTTTAAACATTGCTATTGTTTAACACTATTTTAGTTCAAATATATCATATGATTAGGTCAGGCTTGGTAGTCAATTGAATGTACTTTTTTTTCTTTTAAGTAGTGAATTAAGCCCATTCACATTTATTAATTTGCCTAATATGTTTGATCTCAACTTTTTCATAATATTTTGTGGTTATATGTTGTATTTTTTATGAGATAGAATTGTTTTACTTGTGTATCAAATTTTTGTTGTTATTTAGAAAGTTTAGTTATACTATGGTTTTAATGACTGCTTATATATTTATGCCTTTAAAATAGACTTATCCCACTGTTTTCTAATGTAACTTGTCACTATGTAGAGTTTGTCTTAAAGATATTCTTTATCTATTTCCTGGTAATCAATGAGTGTACTTTATTTTCTGATTTTTAGTTGCATACTTTCTATTTTGTCGAGCACATAACAATTGTTTATTAGGCTCTCAGCTTTATTTTAGTCAAATATACAGGGGTTTTTTTGGTTACTGTTCTCTTCATTTTGTGTGTGTGTGTGTGTGTGTGTGTGTGTGTGTGTGTGTTCTGAAATTTTGCCACCTACTTGTAGCTTGGACAAAAATCTTGCTTTTGAAAATTTTGCCGCAAGAGCTCATTAATGTGACATTCTGTTTTTGTGTATTTAAAGCTTTTTCTGTAGACTGAGCACTTACAGGATAGCTCTGATGGGTAGACATTCGTGATCCACACTTCTCTAAATGGAGTTGTTTTAAAGTCTGCTGTATTGTGTTTGTTTTGTAAGTTGATTTTGAAGAATCTTAGGCCAGTCTGATTGTTTTGTCCTTATAAGTTGTTTGCTTTTTTTGCCAGAGGCCCTGAGATGGTTTTTTTTCTGTCATCTTCGAAGTTTAATAGTTTTACTAGAATGTATCTTGTATCTGATCCTTTGAGGTTCTTCTTCTCATGTACCCATTTTATGTGGTGACCATTAGTTCCGCCACTTTCTTCTTTTTTGGCTACTCCAATTATAAAAATAAAAATGTTATTTCTTCTTTGCTTATCTTCCATTGCTGCCACTTTCTCTCCCTCTTCTCCTTCCCTGCTTCCTTTCATTTTATTCTTCATTCTCATCCTCTTTCTTCTATTTCATTGTTCTTATTTTTTTTTTCTTGTTTTTCTTTAAATGCCCATTATTAAATTTTCCTTGGTCTCTTGCATACTTTGTAATTTAAATTTTGAAATTTTATTTCTTTTTTTCTTAGTTCAATCAATTCACTTTTTGTTGCTTTTTCATGCATATTTTTTCTAAATTTTTGTGTTCATAACTTAAATTGTATCTCTACATGCTTACTTGAACATATTTAATTTACAAATATCTTAAACTTTTTTGTTTGCTTTTTTAGTATTTTGTTTGTTTGTTTGGTGGAGGAGTGGGTAAATTTTCATCAGTTGAACCATTTTGCTGTCAAATTCTCTCTTTTTTTTTCCTGGTACCTGGGATTGAATTTGTGACCTCCAGCCTGCCAGGCAGGCACTTGTGCCACTGAGCTAAACCCCCAGGCCCAAAGAGTAGGATCTGCAGGCTTTGCTGCTAAATTCTTTTTTTTTTGAGTAGTGCCATTTTGAATTGACTTTCTGAGTTTGAGTAATCATCTGTACTTTTACTGAGTTTTCTTCTGTTTAACTTTTGTTGATTTTAGGTTGCACCCAATTTTGTACTTTTTGGGTGCTTCCTTTTGTTAGTGTAATAAAGCATAGATCTTGAGGGGTTTGTGTGTGTGTAGGGATGTTGGGGATATTTTTATAAGTCTGCTAATGCTTTTGTAAGTGTGTTTTATCTTGTATAATCCTGGGTATTTTTACGCACCCAGCTGCAAAGGTTATCTTTTACTATTTTTCACCCCTGCAGTCTTTTGTACTGAGTCGTGCCTGTTAAGGTTGTCACTTTGTTTTGCTTTGTTTTGGTATAGGGATCAAACTCATGACCTCATGCTTACCAGGCCAGTGCTTGAGTCACTGAACTACATTCTGGCCCAGGGTTGTCACTTTGAACTGGGCATATTCTTAACATTCTTTTTCTTAGTCCCTGTGCTGATCTAATGGGATCCAGTTTTATACTGTTTACATTCAGGGTAAAGGGTAAAAGGTTTTGGTGGTGATCTTAGATCAATTTTAGCATCTCCCTCACCTATCTCTTGCCTCTTTACTTAACATTTTCTCAGCTGGCCCCATTACCTGAAACTTAAGAGCATACAGCTCTCTCCCTGGAATGTCGTCTTTCTGTCTCCTTTTTTACATACAGTCACAAATTCTTTTGGTAAAATGTGTTGAACTGACCTTGGCAGCTGTCATTGCTTTCAGCTCACATAAACATTATCTGAGGCCTAGGACAGTAGGGTGTTTTTCTGGAGAAACACGTTTGATTTTGCCGGGTATTTCGAGGTACTGCCTGGGTTTGCCTGTGTCCACTTTCACAGCCCGAGGCTCTCTGAGTTGCCTGGGAGGTGTCCCACTACAGGGCTACCATGGGTGGATCTGTGTTCATGTCTCACCCTTGCCATGAAAAGGACCCTTTAGGACTGTTTCAGGACACTCCCAGTTGGCCACTTCCCCTTTTGCCTCACTCATTGCTGTGACGAGTTGTCATAAGCAATTTGCAGATTTCATTTGATGTGTTGATGAGGCTGATACTACCAGTGGCTTTGTGCCCAGCATCTTTCTGGTTTCATGCTCCCTTGTAGAGTTTTGTTTAGTAATTCATTTCTATTCTGTTACTTCTTTAATACTTTTAACAATTTAAAGTAGTTCTTAGTTGTATTTATCAGGGAGTTTGTCCAGCCCAACACTACTAGAAATGGCAGCTGGTTCATTCTTTTATTAAAGAATTTATTTGTTTTTGATTTAATGGAACTTCAGATAGGAAGAATGGTAGATTCATCTGCTTAGGTTGCCTTGGAGTCTGCTGGCGGGTGACTTGACTCAGCCTCTCAGCAGCTGATGGGGAGGCCTCGCCTCATCGGTAAAGCGGCTCATGACTTAGAACAGCTCTGGTTTATAATGATGATGATAATAATGAGGAAAATTTCTTTACCACTTTATTGTGCCAATTGCACTATATTTTCCATATATTATTTTATCATAAAAACATATCCTTCCATTTTATACTTCATTACCTGAGGCTTAGCTACCATGTCACTTGCTAGCTTTTTATGGGTAATAAATGCCAGAAATAGTGTCAAACCCACTCCGGGCTTTGCAAATAGCAAGCTAGCAAATTCTAGCGCACTTTATGTCTTTGTGGACTTTATGCTATTTGCTTCCTAGACCTACTTCCCTGCCTAGACTCACATGATACCAGAAGGACACTGGGAATGGACAGATTTCATGTGAGATGTGGAAGCTTGACTCACTAGTAATTCCACTAGAACTGAGAATTGTTTCTCTTGTTAGGAAATAATTATGAGTTCATGCAAATGTAGAACAGAGATCAGTAAAGATCAGAAAGGTGCCTTAATTTCTTAGAGACCCTCCACAAGGTGGCAGACAGCTTTGCTTTGTTGGTGTTGTCAGTGTTAATTTCACTGTTTGTTGACTGTAAGACATTATGCTTATTCCCACACATCTTAGGGTAAATTCTGGCAAAATTTCTGTGTTGTTAAACAGAGGCTGTCCCGGGACTGGTTTGTGTGTTTATGTTTTGCTCTTGATTTACAGTTATTTGCTGGTGTGAAGGATGGAGAAAGCTTGCAACTCTTTGAACACGGTTCTCGCTCTGCACATAAGCAAGAGACACACAGCATGGAGGCCATGAAGCTTGTAGAGTTTGACCTGAAGCAAACACTTTCCAGACTGGTGGCTCATCTTTTTGGAGATGGTATGTACTCAGATACCTTTCTCTGGAGTTTTAAATGTCTAGCATTTATCATTTTCTAAGCCATAGAGATTAGTTTATATAGACTATTTTCATCTAAGGTAGCGTAATGATTCAGTTCTTTGTGGAACAGAGAGCCTCTAGATTACTTGATTCATTCTATTTGAGGAATTAGCTATAGAAAGAAAAATGATAATAATCTTGATAAGAATGATAATGATTACTATTGTTAGTAGTGAAAGAGTATATTTAGGCTGATTGATGTTATTATGTTATATTATCATTAGATTGCATTAGCTGATGGGGTAGTTTCTTAGCCATCTGAATGGGCCCCATAGACTCTTACATATGATTTGCTTGTTACTACTATTGACAGGAAAAATATTATCAGTTAATGTTCTGTAGGAAGAATAATATTGTTAAGATCTAGATTCTCACTTTAGTTTTTGTTTTTCATTATTCCTCCATGAAAATTGTCCCCTTCCACTTCAACTATTTCTAACTTAACTTATTTTAGGAAGCTATGAAGATAAGCTTAGGGGATTTTCTGAATTGTGACCTACACTTAAGAAATGCCCAGTGACTGGAAGTGTAGAGCACTTGTCTAGTGTGTGTAAGACCCTGAGTTCCAGTGCCAAGGGAAGAAAAGAGGAAAGGAAGGAGGGAAGGAGAGGAAGAAGGAAGAGAAGAAGAAAAAAGAAGAAAAGAAGAAAGGACGGGGGAGAAATACCTAGAAAATAGAAGCATAGCATGGCTAGGATTCTGTTTGAGTCTCTTATGAGATTAAAAAACCAGCTTAATTGAGGTATAACTGACATTAAATAAACTATTCATATTTGAGGTATACAATCCGATAAATTGATGTATAATAAGCTTATATTTTGGTAGTCCTCTGTGTTTGCCTTAACATACACACCTTTGCAACCAACCTAAGAATCAAGATACTGTGTACATCCATTATATCCAAAGGCTTCTTCCTGCCTTACTATGTCTCACTTAGGCAGCCAGTTACCTCCTTGTGGAATCTTCTCATAACACTCTTTTGCTTGTGCAGTGTTTCTTAGTGTAATTATTGTGAGAGTCGTCCATGCCATGCATTATTAGCAGCTCTTTCTTCTTCCTGCTAAGCAGTGTCCCATCCCACAGCCTGTCCCCTCACCCACTGGCTGACATCTAGGTTGCTTTCAGGTTTTTTGCTGTTACAAGTAAAGCTCCTATGAACATTTGCGTCTGAACCTTTTTGGAGACATATACTTTTACTTCTCTTGGGTAAATCCCTAGGGTGAGATGACTAAGTCATTTGCTAAGAAATTAGTAAACTTTCCTACAGTTGTTGTACCATTTTGTGTTCTTGCCAGTAGTGTGTGAAAATTCCAGTTGCTCTCCATTTCAGCCCCACTTTGTGTGATCAGTCATTGTGATTTCGCCATTCTGAACGGAGTATGGTGGCCTGTGAACAAAGCATTCAGCCGTTATTAAAAACTCTTCCTAATAAGCAAGCTGAAAGCAACCTAGAGAGAAATGATCCAACATGGTAACACACGATGCATCTAGACTGATAACTAAAGATATGAAAAGATGCTTATTTTTAATAATGAGGAAAGAGCTGAGAAGAACCACTGGAGAGTATCTTTTGTCATTCTTCATATGAGAAATCATTTTTAAGCCTAACATTTATAAGCACTGGCACATAAATAAATAACATGCAATACAAAGTTTGGCCTTAGCTAGGAGCTACTATCTAGGACTTAGCTGTGCCCTATCTAGGACTTTGCTCTTCATAGCTCTCGAGTCATCTCTAATTTTCATATCTCCAGATTTCCCCTATTTATATATGTAACCAAATGTGCATTGAAAAGGATTGTTGTGGTTTGTTAAAACCCCTGTTGCTTTGTTTTGGCAAGATATTTTAGAATGTCTTTGCTGCCACAATGTGATGGCACCGTTCATGTGATATTTGAGAAGCCATTGCATAACCCACTATAATCTTCATATATGCACATGTTTAAAAAGAGCATACAGCTTCAGGTAATGCTTTTCTTAAATAAGATGGGAAATAATATTAGGGTAAGGCTAGATTCTAGGCTGTATTTTTGTACTATTTTATTTTTTATAAAAGATATAAAGTTGAGTATGACAAAATGTTATGAATTGATTGAATTATGGGTTTATGAATGGTTATTATTTTCTAATTCTGTGTCTAGATTTATAATATTTCATGTTAAAATATTATAATGTGATAATGAAGCAAGCTTCAGGTAGAGATTGCTGATGTGAAAATCCTATCAAAGCCAGCCTCTCTTTATTTTCATAATGAAAGAATGTAATTGTGATATTTTTAACAGTAATATAATCTTTTTTTTTTTGGTACTGGGGATAGAACTCATGACCTCATGCTTGCTGGCGGCCGCTTGTGCCGCTGAGCTAAATCCCTGGCCCAATAGTAATATAATCCGTTTCATGCTGAAATGTAGGAAGATGGACTGCATTGTTCAGGTCACTTTACAGCAGAGTAGGATAGAAGGAAGCCCAGTATTTTAAGGAGAAATTATTTTGCTTGAAGTAGCTCTATAGAAAACTTCAGATGAGCCTAGACTTGTCCAACGATGGGGAGAATATTCTCAAAGCCATCCTTAATTACATCTTTTTGCACATTTCTGTAATCAAATGACTTGCTATTTGTGTGATTTAGAAACTGCATTTCTACAGGAATGCAGGCATCATGCTATGGAATAAGCTGGACATAATCACTGTCTTCAAGGAGCCAGGGAGAGCCCAGGAGGGGCGGCTGCTCCAGGCCTGGGCATCTGCCCTGGAGGGGTCCTGGTACGGGACAGCCTAGTGGGCCCTGCAGGATAAGAGAGAATGAGCAGCAAAAGCCTGGGACCAGATAAGGGGAGGTGGGCAAGAAAGGAAGGGAAGATGACAAATAGGTGAGACCCAACAGCTAGTCCTGAAAACACGCGCTAGCACGGTGCCCAGCTTTGAGGTAGAAATAACAACAGACGAAGGACGCGAAAACAACTATGGCCAGTCTTGTGCCCACTGAGAAACAGTAGTGTGGAAAGTACCGTTCCGAAATCCTGATGGGTCACTTAGGGTTTTAGCCCGCAACTTCCAGCCAGTGCTTGTTTCTTGGGCGAATCAAGTGAAGTAGTATGGGAAAGGCGCCTTAGAAATTAAACATTTGCAGTGTGTGAATAGTGAAAATGGAAGAGGGGAGGGAAATTGAGGCAGTAAAAACAGAACCTACGAGAGGGAGAAATACAGTCCTGGAGGGACAGTTCTGCATGTGGTCTTTGTCCATCTCTTGGAAGGCCATGGCCCAGCAGTCATGCTGCCATGGGGTGGCCTCCACACCCACACCGATCACGAGCAAATACTTTAAACATAAAGTGCCGTGGTCAGCCCCGCATGGGCTGAGGGTACTCACGTCTCTGAACATCCTGTGGGCTTTCCTTTGCGTGTTATTTTTCAGGGCTGTGCAGCATTCAGAGCTAAGCACTGAGGTGAAAGTTTTTGGGTAGAAGATTCCTATTAAAAAAATGTGCATGGTACCTAATGCATGTGTGATGCCTGTCTTGACATGATGGGCATGTGTGTGGCTAGGAATTAAGAATCCTAGATTTTGACACAGTAATGAAGTTGTAGTTTCTTGTTTTCAGGCCTATATTCGTTTTATTGTTCCTAAAATGTTGTTGACCTAGACTTTTTAGTGTCAGATTTCTTTACAGATCAGTGTTGCTAAGTAAACCTAAAGTTTCGCTTTTTGTTAGAAACCTTTGGATTACCAGAACTGTGGATTAGCAGAACTGTGGAATGGAATGAAAGCAAAAGATCCCTGACCTGGAGGCTAATGCTGCTCACGTGCGGGAAAGTCTACCTGTGAAAAAAATCCTTGTATTTTTTCTTCCCTTGCAGCCATCCTCATTTCTAAATCCCGTCACACAGTCGCCAAATGCCCTGAAGCACATCACCCACGTGCCTTTGACTCACCCCATGTGCTAGTGCCAAGAGCTGTGGCTGGAAGAGGAGTGCGAGCCTGTCCCTAGCTGTGTTTGCCAGGCTTGTCACCTCTGCTGTGCTGCTTTCCACAGGACAGACACATTGAGCAGGGTGGGAGGTGGCCCAGATTCAGCCCCAGTCTGTGAGCTACGTGGGAGAGGGCATCTCTGTGTTACAGAAAGCAGGCGGTGCTGGGTGTTTGCTCAGCATTCATCCTGACCGGTAACAGCTCTTGGAGATCTTGGCTGCCTCTCCTGAGCTCTGGAGCAATGTGCCTTGCTCCTAAGTTAGGCATTTTGGCGGTTTGCTTGCCGTTTAATTGTGGTCTTGCTGTTGCTACTGGTTTTCCTTGCTTTCTTGTTCATTTGTTTAGTAAGCTTCTGAAAAATGTTTTGGTAAACTTAAGGAGGCCCCATCAGTCTGAGCATCATTGGGATCAATAACAACTTGCTGATGGTGGTGATGGTCCCTGTAGAGAGAATGGTTAGCGGTTTCAAACCCAGTGCAGAGCTACAAAGTTTTCTTTGGACCTACATCTGAGATGTAGGTATGGTGCTCTCCATTTTTCAGATGGGAAATGTGGCACAGAGAAGTTAAGTAGTGAAGACTCACAACTGAATTATCAGAGCCCAGGCTTAGCCTGTGCATGTGAGTTCTGAACTTGTGGTAGAGGTTTGCTTCTTTGAAAGGATATGAAAAAACCTGTTAATGAAATTTCTGAGTTTTGAGGCCTGTGAAAACCATGATGTTCAAACAAATGACAAACATCTGGCCTCTCTCCTGGTGCTACTTCTGGTGATCTCCTGTTCTTGGACTCCTAGAAGCCAGCTTCTGATAAATTCTCTTTTTCCTTCATCATATCTAGTTACAGTTAGGATATCAAAGATCACTTAAAATCTTCAGATTCATTCTTTGTATAATTAGTGAACAAATAGGTAGTGTCTCTTAGGCCTCAGGAATATCCAAGGACTCTTTCTATATTTGTTTTTGTAAGTGTAGGCTTTCCAGCTTTTGTTATTATTGTTGGATTCCTTTGTTCTTGAACAGTAAAATTAAAAATTAGGACACGTTATTTCCTTGTGGCAATTTGTTGTTATTACAGGTGCTTTAGTTTCATTCTTTTTTCCTCCCTCTCAATGTGGTTTATTATTTTCCGCTAACATTTCAATTGTACCAGCATCCTAGGGCTATTATAAGAAAAAGGTTATCATTTCAGAGTTAGAAAGAAAATAACCCTTCGGACTGTTTTTCTGCTTGTGAAATTCATCATTTTTCACATTTCTCAATTGTTTTCTGTATATTTTTATGTAGTATTTGGCAGATAACTTCTTTCAGAGCAACTAAAGTGGGAATTAGGAGTTTTAAGATTTTAATCTCTCTCTCTACGCTTTGGGGTTTACAGCCTATGTGTGGTATCGTCTGTGGCACCTTCTCTTTTTGAATATTGGGGTTTCCCTTAGAATGCATCAGCCTCACCTCTTGGTGTAGACTAATCGGAGTGCAGGTGGCATGGGTTGTGCCCGTCTGCTGACTGGGGAGTCAGAGCTCTTCCTATTTGTCGAAAAGCAAAATGCCCAGCTTTTAGCACCCTCCCTGCCCCTGGTCACACCCTTCCCCGGGCTGCCCACATCCCAAGACTGAAGGCAGCAGGAGCCACAGGTTTTGCACAGGGCCAACCCGATTGACCGTCTTCTTCTGCAAGTCTTCGGCAAGGTGAGGGCCTTGTCGGGCCTCCTTGCCGTTGTGTGACAGCTGCGTCCTCTGCCCATCCTGCTGCCCGTCTTCCTTCCACAGGTGTCGATCCACCAAAAATCGGCTCACGAGTCCAGCCTGCTGAGTGGCCTGTCAGGTGTTCCTCTTCTCCTTGACCTTAGGTGATGCCTCTTTCTCCTTTTCTTTTTTGATGCAGTCTTTAGTGTTGTATGAGAGTTAGGTGCTGGCCGCGCCACCCAGGCCTCTCAAGAGCACTTCGTGTGGGAGATGGACCGATGTTCTCACTGTGTGCTCCGTGGTGGGCAGTGTGGGCCCCTGCTGCTGGGCACACCAGCCTCTGTCTTGGAGTTTACTCATTTGAGCAGAAGCGTAGGTTAGACACAGAAGCAGTCTGAGCCACACTTTCTTCATCTGTAAATTGGGCACAGGAATTGCTGTGCAGTGTGACGCCAGGGCTCCATCAGGGTAAGCATGACTAATTTTCATAACATTCAATTAAAATATCACCCACTGAGTGTTTA